>NC_133168.1:92097512-93297512 GCF_040802235.1 Manis javanica | reverse complement strand
CCCCCCACTCCCGCAGCCTACAATTGCCTGGGCCCTGTGCACAGCCCCATGAATGCACACCTGGGACAAGGCTGGGGACTCGAAAGCCTGAACACACCTGAGAATGTTTTCGATGCAGCTACGCTGGCGGAAGAGCGCATTGACTACGGGGCTGCCGGGAGGCACAAGTGGAGCCTTGAACAGGAAGCTAAGCAGCGATAGCACCGAGTGAAAACCCTGCGGCTTGGGGTCAGCGTCGGTGCAGAAGCTCACACGCTGGCACAGCTCGGTCAGCAGCACAAGGTCCAGCATGATGGGCGAGGCTAGAAGCGAGTCCTGCAGGGCAGTCAGGGAGATGGGCAGGGCTAGTGGGCCAGGAGTGAGTCCTGGGGAATTAGCGGGTCAGGTGGGTGGGAGTAGAGTGAGGTGGGCTAGGCTAGCGCGTGGCCCCTCTCCTGCTGCGTCAAGACCCGCACCTCACACGTGTTGTGCAGCACCAGGGTGTTAACGCCACCCAGCATCAGCTCGGACGTGTACTCATCCATAGCACGCTTGCTGTCGCCCACATATGGCACGTACTTGATGACCACCTGGGGGGCAGTACGAGGTCAGAGGGGTTCCTGCCCTCCCTTGCTGGGTGCTGCCCCAGCCCTGCACCCCTACCCTGCCTTCCCCAGGCCCCACGCACGCAGTGGTCAGGCTCTTCGCTGGGTGCATAGAGCACTGGGTTGCTCTGCACCATGTCATCCACCACGTTGCTCTTAGACACCTCCTTGGAGCGGAACTGTTGTGGCGCCGACAGGTTCTGCCCATCATTGTTGCCCAGGTGGTTGTAGCTCACAATGGACATGGTCTGTGGTAACAAGGGACCCCAAGGCAGCTGCAGGCCCCACAGAGCACAAGCCCTGTGCTCGGGGTCCAGGACTCCTCACCTAAGCTGTGCACCCAACCCAGGCCCACGCACCTTGAGGCCAGAGCCAATTAGGAAGTCCACCAGCACAGACTTGACCTTGGTCTGGCCTGACTTGAAGTCATCTCCACCCACAAAGACACGGCGCTGACATGCCAGGTCGATTGCGCCAGGCACCAGTGTGTTCTGTGGGGACCCATTAAGGAAGGCGCAGCCCTCCAAGATGCTGGCCACGGCGAAGAGGGTGGAAGGCGACACCTCCAGGCCCAGCTGCAGGTATAGTTGGGCAGTGAGAAAGGGTCCTTTGGGGCTGGTGCTGACCCCATTCGACCCCTGGGGTGCACCCACCTGGATGGTGTGCAGCAGGTTCTCAGCGGTGTCGTTGAGGCCTGGGACCACTTCGCAGAAGCGCTCTGTGTTTGCTGTCCACAGCACAATGACCTTGTCCAATCCAGCACTGGATCGGAAGTCGCGTATGTCCTTGCGTATCTGCTCCAGCTGGGAGTAAGGAGTAAGGTGGAAGCAGGTTGTACAGGCCCCCTGACCTGTGGAGGCCTGGCCTACTCAGTTCACCAAAGGGCAAAGTGAGGCCAGGACCCTCAGAATGCGACCACGGAGGGCAAAACAGAGATGACGCGGGGAAAATGGCAGGGAATAAAGGATGTGGGGCTGGGCTGCACCTGCTGTGCGCGTGTGCCCAGGATGATGTTGTCGGCGCGCGTGCTTTGGTTAGCTGCGATGAACTCGGGGACGTAGACGGAGGGCCGCGGACGCAGGACCTCCATGTGCGGCCACAGTTGCTCCTGCAGCCCCCAATCCAGTACCTGTGCGCGCCGCATCGCCTCGGCCAGGTTCAACGACGAGATGTCCCACCCTGGGGGGTACCCTCATGCTCGGCCCAGCCCGGATCCCAGGTCCCTCCAGGCCCCGCCTCCCACCCCGCCCGCGGCCCAGGGCCCTGCCCACCGTCGAACACAAGGTCGTCTGGCGCCACCATGGGCAGCAGCCCGCTTAGCGGGACGAACACCTCTTGGCCCTCGGCGTCCAAGCCCAGGCTAACGGTGCCCGCCTGCGTCAGCGAGCCGTAATAGTTGGCCTCCTGGGGGGCGGCAAGCGAGGCGGGGTGAGGGGCAGGCGTAGCGTGGGCCAAGAGTTGGCCAGGGCCCCGCCGGGCATCCTCAAACTCCGCCCTACCTTTAGGTGCCCCCAGTCCAGTGCTCCAAAACCGAGCCGAAGCTGCTCTCGCTGCGAAGGTCCCTCCCCGCAGCCAGCCGGCAACTTAGGCTCCGCTCCCGAAAGACCCCAGAGGAGTCTCCCCTCCCCCGCACCCCGTGCAAACCCCTCCCCGGAGTCAGCCAGCAGCCAGGCCCCGCCCCTTCCGAGCCCCGCCCCTGGGGGCCCCTCCTCCTCCTCGTGCACAAATTCCTGCGGAGCCCCGCCCAACCCCCCGACCTTGCGGCCGGTGCGCGTGGGCCAGGATAGACGCAGTCTATTGGCCAGCACGGCAGCGGTGAGCGTGGAGCCGTTGTTCCCGCCCCAGCCGACAAGCATGACTCCAAGCCGGGGCACCTGCCGGGCGGTCCGGAAGGTGAAGCGCGTGGACGTGGGGTGAACCTGGAGGCGGGGACGCAGTGAGCCCGGGGCCCCAGGCAGTTACCTCCTCTCTGCAGGGACCGGGTCGCAGACCTTGGGCAATTGCCACCCCCTGCCGGCTCCCTGGTTCCCCATCCCCACGGGCCCCTGGTCCACAGCCTACCTTGAGGACCCCACCCTCGCGGCTGACGTTCGTCGTCTGGTACTCATACTGCGCCTCGATGGCTTCGGGGCCGTAGACCACGTCGGGGCTCTCGACCACGAACTCGGCTGCAGCCTCCATCGCGATGAGCTGGAGACGCGGGGTTGACAAGGGGGTCAGCGGGGACACCAGAGGAGCCGGGCCGAGCCGACTTCGCTCCCCGGGGAGCCCGTACCCCGCCAGGGGCCGCACTCACCGGCGCACAGACTGCTCGGACAGCGGCGGAATGCTAGAGCTCAGCGCGCGCGAACTCCGGAGAAAAGAGCCGCGGCTCCGCCCCCGCCCCGCCCACCCGCGCCGGGGAGGAGGGGCGCGCAGGGGGAGGGGCGTGCCGGCTTAGGGCTCGGGTTCGAGGCAGACCCTACAGGTGCCCCCGGGGTTCTTGGGTCCCTACCGCGCCGGATGCCAACGAACATCCGCATAGACCAAAGACCCCGGCCGCAGCGAGGCCGTTTATCCCTCCTTTACAAAAGAGGACCTTAAGGCTGCAAGTGAGCGCCAGGCCCCAGCCACAAAGCGGGAGGTGGCGCTGGGCAGGGAGGCTGGGTCTATGGGAGAATACCTAGGTCCAAGATACTGCAAGGGAAACCAAGGCAGAGGACGAGACAGAGTTTTGACTCCAAAGCTACCCTTCCAGCCCAGGCTGCTTCCTCCTCGGTCTTCCTGAGCAGTGGTAACCACCAGGCACCCCTGCCCGCCTACGGGGCTCACACGTGGGGGCAACGGTTTCCCGACCTGTAGCAGGAAGGATTGGCAGGGCCAGGCTGGAGGGAGGTGCTGTTCAGAGGGAAGCGGGTGGGCAGGACCAAGGCTCGCCAGCTGGGGCGGAGCTAGACCGGTACAGCCCTGAGCCCCGCTAGCGCCCAGCGATAAGGGAGCGTGGGAACCCGGCGGGCGGGCGGGGGCGGCTCCCCCAGGAACTTTCCAAAACAAGCGGCCTCCTCCGGCTGGAAAGTTACCATCACTGGAGCTAGCCCAAAAGGTGGATAGTTGGGAACGTTCGCAGGGAACAACATGGTCAAGGCCAAGCTCTGAGGGCCTGGGGGCTCCAGGATTCTGTCCCCAGGCTTTGCCCCCAAGGGGCTCCAAAGTGGGACAGTCAGCAGTGGACTGGGGCGCCCCAGACACAGGTTACTCAGAAGCAGGGCCGGCAGGGCGGTTTCCCTGGAGGAGCTGCTGCAGGAAAGCTAGAAGGGGTCTTGAGAAGTGAAGATAGCTCTTATCAAGGAGCTATAAAGAGCTGCCCAGGCAAAAAGCTGGGGGAATGGGTTCAGGGTCAGATGAAAATATGAGCAGGTGGGAGGGGCAGGAAGGCAGTTTGGGGACCAGCTTGGACCCTTAGAGCTGAGGACAAGGAATATGGTATAATAAATACTTGGGTTTGTCTCCAATTTCTGACTGGAGATGGAGTTCAATCACCAATGGCCAGTGATGTACTCAATCATACCTGTGTAGTACCACCTGCACGGAAACCCCTCAACAACGAGGGCTGAGGAGGACAGGAAAACACAAGGAGGTGCTGGGAGGGCGGCTCACCTGGAGGGGGCGTGGAAGCCCCACACTGTTCCCCACTCCCTGCCCTCCTCTATTAAAGCTTTTTCCTGAGCTCTTTGGGAGCCACTCTAGCCAATTACCAGGCCTGAGAGTGGTTGTGGGACCCCGATATATATCCAGTCAGTCAGAAGTGCGGGTGGCCAGAGGCTTGTGGCTGCTGTCTGAAGTTGGGGGCAGTCTTACAGGACCAAGCCCCCTACCACCTGTGGAGCCTGATGCCAGCTGTCAGACACCAAGTTGGTGTCTGAGGCTCAAAGGGAGCTTGTGACATGGGAGTGTGTGCCAAAAGATGAGACAGGCCCCAGGTCCATCCGGGAAACCCCATTGTTCACAAGGTAGCCTGTGGAAGGTGCCAGCAGGTGGGTGGGGGGGCAGAGCTGGCCCTGGTGGACTCCCAGGAGGGTCTGTGCTGGGGGCAGCTGGGAGGGACATGGCCTCCGGCTGTTTCTACACCCAGCAGTTGTTTGGGGCTGTAAGGTGGTCGCAGGGACTGCCCAGGTGTGTGACATGGGGTGTGTGTGGTGCCTGGGGGCAGGCAGTGAGCCACTGGGGACCCAGTCCCCACCAGACTACAGGCCCCGCAAGCAAGGGCAGGGCTGTGGGATCAGGGTGCTGGACAGGGGTTGCCCATTAAGTGGCAGGAGTGCGTGGGCAGGCTGTGAGGGTGGGGAGACCCTTGTGGGCCCCCCAGGGAGCTGGGCTTGTGGCATCCTCTGCGCAGGGAGGATGGTTAGGGACCTGCGGGTGTCATGAGGGGTGTGGGGAGGCAGGTGGGCTGCGCTGAGGCATGCTGGGCAGGCAAAGGGATGCAGGCCCCAGCCCTGGGGCCCTGGGTGTGATAACAGAGATGTTGTCCCTTGAAAGAACAGCACAGCCAGGCCACCTGGGGAGCAGGGTACACTCTGCCCCCAGGGTTCGCCTGACCTTGCCTCCTGCACCCCTTGGATTCCTGGTGCTCCGAGGCCAAGGCCACTGGCCAGTAGATCACCAGGGCAGCAAAGACCCCCAGCCCCTGACCCTCTTCCATCAATCTTATTCTCTGCCTTTCTAAAATAAGCACCTGCCCCACCCAGTCCTTGGAGGGCAGGCCCCTGGCTCCAGCTTCCAGCACCTCTCCTGGAACAAATGACACCACCCCAGCCTACAGGGCTCCCCTGAGCCTCAGTGCCTATCCCCACCCTGTGCCCCGGCCCCACCCAGCCTGCCTGCCTGCCTGCCTAGTTAAAACAAAATAGTGCTGTCTGTCCCTTGCCTCCATCTCACCAGCCAGCCACAAGGGAGGGCCCTCCCCAAGCCCACGGGGCCCGGGGCCCTGGTCCCGGCAACTTTAGCACTGTGGGAGGCCAGGTAGATCCCTGGCTCGGCTCTGCCTGCCCTGCACCAGTAGCTCCCCACTGGCTCCACCTTCCCAGCCCCTCTGCCATTTCCTACCTTTCCTATGACCTAGCCATCTGGCCACCTACTCTGGCACAGCAGGGCCCACCACCTCAGGTCAGCCGCCACCTACCGGCCTCATTCCTGGGCAGCAGCTCTGGCAGGCCACCCAGGCGGCCTTCTCTGTGTCCCCCTGCCCCCTGGGACTGAGTCACTTTCTGACCCCAAACCACCCCCAAAGGCGACTGGTGTCCTCCCCCGACCCCTGCTGCTCCCAGCTGGGACAGACACACACACACCACACAGCCGGGGCGCCAGGTTCGCTTCACTGAAATTTATTGTAGGTTGAAAAATCAGCATTCACTTGTTCAGTGTACAAAAGGACACTAGATCTTTTAAGAAAATATTAGGAAACTGAAGATGTGAATGCCTTTCAATTGTAACATTTTGGCAAAAGTGAAAAAGTTCTTGTAAACACCAACTCCATGGCTCAAAATATTTTTCTCCACAGTACAATATTAAAAGGGGGAAAAAACACAGTATCAATAAGTTAGACCATATTTAATCAGCTAGAACTTCTGTCCATCAACTTAAAAAGCACAAAACTTTTCTTAGCTTTGTAATTCCTTAAGAGGAGAAAAACAACAAAGAACAGAAAACAACAACAGAAAGTAAATTCAGCTGCGAGTCCCTGGAACTGGCTCCCAGGGCAGAGGACCAGGACCTCATCAAGTCATCCCACTGCACCCCGTCTGCCACGTACACAACAGGGCTGTGCGCACCCCAAGGCCTGCTCAACCCTGCTCCCAACTCCATCCCAAATGAAAAACAACACAACAGTTATCTGAACACGAAGGGTCTATCTCGGTGCCCAGGCACCCCTGGGGTCCCTCAGAGGGAGATGGGTGCCCCACGCGGGCGCCTGCTCTTTGGGAAGCCATTAGAAGACACCTCCATGGCTTGGAAAAAGATGCATCTATGTGAGCATTTCTGCTCTCCCTGCCTCATTAATGTTGCTGACAGTGACCCCTGTGAGCCCCACGTGGAGTTGCAGCCACCCCCACTGCCTTCCTGTGGTGGCTTCGCTGGATGTGGCGCTGAAAGTGAACACAAGCCTCAGACCCCACTGCACCTTGGTGAGGCAATCCCCCCCACACACACACATACACACACACACACACACACACGGTCCCCCGATGCCTTGGGGGAACGCTAGACTAGGCACAGCAACTAAGCAGCAACTGGGGTGTCCGTGGAGCCCATGCCTTTTCTGAGCTCGCTTTCGGTGGGGCCCCCACAGACTAGCAGCTCCTCCCTGAGTGCAAACCCCACGGTGGCTCTGTTGTAAGACGACTCCAGACTCCAGGACCCAACTGGATTGAGGGATGGTGCGAGGTCAAGGGCACGGAGACCGACAGTCCCTACAGTGCCGAAGGGAAAGCAGCAGCAAAGGAGAAGATTGAGAACATAACGAAACAAAATCCAACACTGTTGCTACCAAGTGCAAGATTGCAGTGCAGAGCGCCCCCGCCTCCTCCCTGTGACCCGACAGCTGGGGGCCTGAAATAGCAAGACGGAGGACCGAGAGGGCTCTGCTCCGAGGCTCCCAGCTGCTGCTCCAGGGGCAGCTGGAGTTCTCTCAGAATAGCACTGGGGGTCCATCTGTCCTGCCCCCACTCAGAGCAGAGACCCCGCCCTTGCTTGGCGATTGGAGTGCCTGGCTAGCCGCCTCACGGGTTCTCTCCTGAGCTTGGGGAACAACTGGACTGGCATCTGTAATACTGCAGGAAGAACACAGGGCGGCGTCCAGACCCTGGCTGGCCAAGGCGGGGAGGCACAGGTTTAGAAAAAAGATGCTTTCTCTTTCGTACAAAAATAGATTGGAGTCTCCTAAGCAGTAGCTAAAAGTGGCTGTCTCTGTATAAAACTAGAAAAGGCAGCAGGCTGGCCTCTGCATCTTCAGCCAAGGGGAAGCTGAAGCCCCTTGGGCTGTGGCCAGTGAGAAGCCCATCCTGGATGGCAGCCACTCAGGAGGTGTGGGGGGCGCTGGGCCATGGGACAGGCGCCGGCCACCCCACCTGGGTCTGTGGCCTGTGGGCACCAGGTCTGCAGGGGTTCCCCTGAAAGCCGGCTTTGCTGGCTCAGATGAACGTGTCTTCCTTGTGTTTATTTTTTAAATAAATCTTTTTCCCGTCTGTAGCTGCCCCCCACCAGCTCCCAGTTCCCCGCCATCCAGGAGGGTCAGCCCGGCGAAGGGAGCTGGCCTGGCCTGCAGAGAGGGACCTCCTGCCCTGTGGCCTCGGACTAGGGCCAGGCCTGCAGCTGCCGCTGGTCGTACTCGGCGATGAGCCTCTTGATATGGGCCAGCTTGCTGTGCAGGTACTCACAGCGGTGCTTCTCCTGGCTGTAGTTGGTGTTGGTCTGCAAGAGAGCAGAGGGCTGAGTCACATCCCGGAGCACGGCCAGGACAGGCGGCCCTGTGAGGAGCATACCAGCCCACAGGCCACCTCTGGCTCCCACTTGGCCAGCTTGCAGGCCACAGTGCACCCACATAATGAAAGGGACCCTGCTGCCCTTGGGCCAGAGGCCTGGGATGGCAGCCCACCCCGGGAACCGGTCACGGTCAGGGGGAGGGGCGCAGGCCAGACTGTCATGAAACCTGGCTGGGGCCTTGCTGGCAAAGAGGGGTGCCCGTGGGTGAACCCACAGCGACTAGCCTTCAGGAACGACAGCTGACAGCACCTAGTGCAGTGTCAGCCAGAGACCATCCAGGAGCTCCCAGGACACTGCCTGGGCCCCTGAGGCTGGGAGGGTCCTGCCAGACTACCAGCTGTGGATGGGGAACTTCCACTCCTCCCCTTGGCCCAGCAGGGGGCGGGAAAGGGAATGGGGGCCGCACTGGGGGCGGGGTAGGGAGGCTGAGCCAGAGGGCGTATGCCCAGGGCGGGGCTGCACCCAAGCTCCAGAATCAAGGACTCCTCAGCTATAAATGGGCCTGAGACCCCAGGCCGGCAGGGGCCTCTCCCCCCGCTGCCTCCCGGACGCCAGAGCCGCCGGCAGGGAGAGAGACTCACCTTTTTGATTTTTCTGTACTCCTGCAGAATCTGCCCACGAGTGGTCTGCAAGAAAGACAGGGAAGGTGAGAGCGCCCTCACCCCCAGGAGAGCCCGGTGGAGCGGCCCCTGCTCCCTGACAACCCAGGACCTGCACGGCCACTGGTCACTGCCTGCTTTGGGACAATAGCCTCAGCGTGGAGGGAGGGAAGGTGACAGAACGAGAGAGGCTGGGGCAGGGGAGGACGTGGGCTGGGGGAAGGGGCGAGCAAGCCGAGGCTGCATAGTGTGCGGGCCGATCAGAGCCACAGGAGAGAGGAAGCTGAAGGCAGGCGGGCAGCTGACTTTCCCCGCACCTGGCTGGCCTGTCCACTGTACCAGGCCAAGGCCTGAGGCTCCCCCTGACCACCTGAGGGCTCCGGGGGTGCTAGTCCCGTCCCCTCTGAGCTCTGATGCTGTGGGATGGGCCAAGGTGTCTTCTGTGATGTGGTCAGTGGGCTGCAGAGGGGACCCCAGATGCGCCCTGGCCTGCCAGGCTGCTCTGGCCCCTGCCCACGCCCCATATTCATCTCTCCACTGCCTAGTCGGTCTCCACTATCCCCCCTACAGAGGGGCCCAAGCTGGGCAAGAGCCTGGGACTCCCATGGCAGAGACCCAAGGAAGGGTCTGAACCACATGACCTGCAAGGGGTGGCCACCCGTGGGGCAGCGGGAGGGACCGTGGGTGCACCACAGAAGCCCCTCACCAAGGAGGGGTGGGGGCCGTGGTACAGGGAAGAGGCTGTGGGCTCAGCACCCCCATGAGATACAGGCCACCTCACCGAGGGCGGGGTGCGAATCGTGGAGCCAAGCTCGCTCCACATGGGGCGGCCAGAGGCACCAGCACCCAGCAGGCAGGCAGGGACTTACCTCATACTCCTCGGAGCCCTGGGAGAGCTGCCGGAGCTGGGTGTCGAGCTGCGTGAAGCGCCGTGTGATCTGCTCTATACGTGCGTGCAGGTCACGGTACTCACTGTACTCAGCGTTGAAGTCGTTCTTGTAGCTCTGGCGCTGCTCCGAGGAGGAGATGGTGGCGTATTTTCTGGAGAGATGGGAGAGGAGGGCTGGTGGAGCTCTGCCCACTGGCAGAGGCTGAGAGCCCGCAGCTGCGAAGCCGGCCCTACCCAGGAAGTGACCCCACCCGTGAGTGATTTCCTGGCTTGAAGCAGGGGCCTGGCCTAGATCAGGCCGGGAGCTCACACATGAACGTGGGGTCAGTCCTGCCTCTGCTGCAGAGGGGATCCCACAGTGCACAGGCAGGGAGGGGGTAGGGGGAGAACAGCCAGCAAAAAGGTACTCACAACAAGTAGTCAGGCGTCTCCGAGGTCGATGTGGGGACACTGGAGCTGCTGCAGGTCCCGTTTAGGCCTACAAAGAGCAACCGGAAGCCTCCTGAGTTGGAGAACTGCAAAGATTCAAGCTTTGCTGTCTGAAGGAGGAGGGGTGGCAGAGCAGAAGCCAGATGGGCAGCAGCTGGGTGGGGCTGCCTGGACCCGAGAACCCTGCAGTGGGCGCAGTAGCAAGCTGAGCATGGGGTGATGGGGTGTGCGCGCATGCCCCTGAGCCACAGCCATGTGCAGAGAGCCCAGGTGGGGCCGTGGGTGCATGCCCAGCAAGCAGCTGGAAGGACAGGTTAATCACAGGGCCAAAGTCTGGGCAATTCATCCAGAACTTGACCCATCCAGAGGCTTTCTGCTGCCTCCCTGACTGCAATGTAAAAGGTCATACAGAAAACAAGCGACTCCTGGCTAACCACGTTCCCGGGGCATCCTGGTCTCGGTCTTGCTGGACAAAGGCAGATGGAAGGCAGAAGTCCTTGTTCCTTCCTGGGCCCCAGGCCATCGGCTCAGCAGAGCTGGCGGACACGGACTGTCCACGTGCTTGGAGCCTGCCCAGCCACAATCACCTAAGACTGCAACCTAGCTGCTTTCCCCGGGGCTTCTTCCAAGATGGCCCTTTTCCCAACGCGGAAGGGATTTTATCATTCTGCAGTGTATCCTCAGGGCACATAGTGTGTGTGTCCCTCTGCGAGGGTGGCAGCCTCCCTCCACACCACCCCGGCAGACCACCAGTTTGCTGAGCCCCTCGGGTTTACGCTTGGGTGTGGGGCTGCCCTGTGTGTGTTGGGGGGAATGGCAGGGTGGGGGGAGGTGGTGGGGGTGCCCACCAGTGCAAGGAGCACACCTCCCATGCAGCCCGGTGGACACACTCCCACAGCCCAGCCCTCCCTGGGACAAGGTGTGCCCCCCAGGGTGCTGGCCCGGCCAGCATGGTCTCATTTAGCCCTCCGGAGTGTGCCACCAGGTAGGATGACAAACAGGGAAACTGAGGTTCAAGGTCAGATCCACTAGGCACCTGAGACACCTCAGGGTCTGGCTTCTGCAGCCATGCTCCTGCTCTGCCACCTGACTGCCCTGCACAGGTGAGTGGGTTCCCACCACGAGGCCAGGGCCTTACGGGGAACCCCCAACCTGTCCCTTCCACAAGCTACTCCTGCGCCTCCCCCCGGCCAGGGTGCCAACAAGAGGGCTTCCCAACTGCCCACAGGGGTCAGTGGGCCTGAGCTGGGCCTGGCTGAGTCCAGTCCCCCACCCAGGAAGGCACCCTGCAGCCACAGGAGGGGCCCATGGCCTGACCAAGAGTGGGAGGTGAGCAGAGGATCCAGGAGGGCACCTGGCACACACGGCAGAGAGTGTAGCCAGCAGGGGTCCTGAGAGGCAGAAGGGAGGGCCACAGGCCCAGGGCAGCTGAGCAGGGCCACCTGCCCAACAGGTGAGACCACTGCATCTGTCGGGGTCAGAGGCGAGCACAGGGCAGGGCTGGAGTAGCAGGGCCAGACCAAGGGACAGGGCCACAAGAAGGGTAAGTAGATCCATGCCTAGCCCTCTGTGCATAACGCAAGGGCAAGGAAGCTTCCTTAGCTGCTGACCCGGAACTTTCTCCAGGGCATCTGGGGGAGAGGCAGGGTATGCAGAGAACAATGCCACTGTTAAAAGGCTCCCACCTGTCCCTGGCACCTGCATACACAGAGCACATCCCCACCAGCAGAGAAGCTGCAAGGACGGGGGCCTCTGGGTAGTTGCCAGGGGGCTTTGCACCCACCCATTATCAATATTATCTATTATCAGTATCATCTAAAGCGTGCAGGCTGAGACAGTCACTGGGCGCCAGACAGCGTCTGGAGCCTCCGCATCTTCATCTTGTTTCCTGAGGCATCTCCCTGCAGGCCTGATTCCAAACCTCACTTTCCCACCTTGACTCGGGGCGGAGCTGCCTGGAGGATGTGTGCACTGCGCAGGACCTGAGACTGGCTGGGCCCGCACTCAGGGCCGACCCAGGCTGCCTCCACCCGGTGCCACCAATCCCTAGACCCACAACCCTCGCCCCTCCCAGGACCCTGCCAGAGGCGCACAGGGTCTCACTTCCACAGCCTGGGACAGGACAGGCTGCCTCCACCCTGTGCACCTGCACCGGAGGCTGGGAAGCCCAAGGTGAAAGAGGGTGGGGAGGAACCCGGAGCACTGATCCAGCCGTGAAACACTGCGTCTGCCCAACCAGTACTGACTTTCTCCCTCCAAACAGGGAGGGACTGGCTGGCATGTGCAGAGCAGCTGAACAACATGTTAAAAAGCCTTCAGGAGAAAACGGTTCCACCCTTGTCCCAGGAATGCTCCTTGCTTGGGATCCTCCCTGGGGAAATAATCTGAGAGGCAGCAGGTGACACAAAGCCTTCAGGAGAAAGCAGCTCCACCCTTGTCCCAGGAATGCTCCCTGCTTGGGATCCTCCCTGCAGAAATAATCTGAGAGGCAACAGGTGACTGGCCTGGGGCGTCTGCACATGTCAGGTAAGCTGCACCCCCATTGCTGGGTCACACTGATAAAGTTAAGCTCACATCCAGTGGGGTGCTCAGCTCAGGTGTCTGGGGATGTGAACTCGGGGCTGTGAACCCTTATCCCCACCAGCCCAGCCTGTCCGCATACCTCCTCAGTGTCCCTGGGCCCCACAAAGGTTTTCCGGCGTAGTACACAGCCCAGCCAGCCTTGCACCCCTCCTCCTACTCCTGCAACCCCAGAGCTCTCATCATGTGCCCTCCCCCCCACCTGCTGCATGACCTCGTTCTGGCTCTGCCCACCTGCAGCCATGCGGACAGCCTTCCAGGCCTTCCAGCCCCGTCTCCAGGGCTCTCCTCAGCACGCGCCCATCGCAGTGCAGGTGCAGCCCCTCTCAGCTGCCTTCCCTGAGCCACAGCAGGCCCTGGGCCCCTTGCTCCCTCACTGTCTAGAACCCCTCTGCAGCCACAGCTGCAGCCAGAAACTGGTCCCCTTCCAGGAGCCTGTCCTCAGCTGGGCTCTGTGTCCCCTGCCCCCAGTGCAGGCCTGGCACAGCAGGGCCACAGATGGCTCCGGGGCCAACACTGCTGAGGTACCATTCAGATAACCCAGTGCAAAGGTGTTGGACAGGTCGGTAATGGCACAGCAGGGGCTTCTGTGGGCACATAGGCCTCCTGGAGGTGGGTGTGGGGCTGGAGCTCATGGTCCCAGCAGCGCCCTCCTGCAGGATCCCCTGCCCCAGGCCTGTCTCTCAGTACCTACCTGGGGCGTTTGATGGGACTCCTAGAGGGCTGGGTACACGGTCTGGTGGCCGGGCCTGGTGCCTGTCCTCGGCCACCCTCTCCTTGTCTTTGTGCTTCTTGGACTTCTTCTTGGACTTGCCATGTGACGAACTGCTGTGGGGCCTGCTGGGCTGGGCACAGTCCGTCAGCAGGGGCAGGCTGAGGTGTGTGGTGGGGGCTGAGGAGGCCACTTCCCCTCGCTCACAGTCCCGGCCACTGTGGCTCCGATCACTGCTGGCGTCAGCCAGAGGGTCATGGGCCCTGTGGGGCTCTAGCCTGGTCGGAAGATGGATGTCCGTGCCAGCCGGCGGGCCTGGGGTGGGCAGCAGGGCCTCTCGGCTATGGGGCAGGCCCAGCTTCCCATTGACAGTGGGCTGGGCTCTTTGGGTGAAGTGTGATATCCTTGGTTTCTTGTTGGCCAGGGGGTCGATGAAATCGGGAGGCTGCGGTCGTTTCTATGAAGGAAGGGAGACAGTTTTAGAGGAAGCCTGGTCTAGAGCTGCTGGCATCCCCTGGGGAGCATCTGGGAGGCACCAGGCAAGCCCTGAGCTGAGTGAGACTCAGCGGCCCCAGGCCCCAGGCAAGTCAGCAGCCCCAGGCTTAAGGAAAGCCAGGGGCCCCAGGTCCAAGGAAACTCAGCAGCCGCCTGCGAGTTCCACTCTGGCCACCTGGGGGCGCCTGGACACCAGCCGGGCCTCAGCCCACCCCAAGGATATGTGCTGAGGAACGGTGGCCAGGTCTTCAGTGGAGCCAGATCACGCACTTAAGAAAGCCACCTCCAGAGACTAGTGTGAAATGTCACTGTGCTCAGCATCTTCCCTATATGACAGGGATGGTGACAGAGCCAAGTCTGAGGGACATAGGGCCCCACAGGCCAGGACCATCACCCTAGATCCCTGACTGCTTGGATTCCCTGGCAACCTTGTGACATGGAACAGGTCTCACTGCCACCTCACAGATGAGAGGTCAGACACGTGAGGCAGGCCAGACCACAGGAGGGGAGCCAGGACGGGACCAGGTGGCCAGCCCAGGGGTGTGGCGTGATGTGGAGGAGTGAGGTCCTTGGCCCTCTGCTTATCACAGCCCCCGGCCTCTCCACAGGGAGGTTTCAGGGCCACAGAGGGGCTGGGTACCTCCAGGGAAAGAGAAGAGGAGGAGGGAGTAGAAAGCCTGGCACGTGGAACGTGGGAGTCGGAGCTCACAAGCAGAGTACACCCGAGCACTTTCCTGACTAGTGACTAAATGGGCAGCAGCCACAGCTCACACTCCCCCGTCCCCACCCCCAGGGATCAGCTGTGCCTGCAGCCTGCATGCTCAGTTTTACTGAATTCCCACCACAGTCCTAGGAGGCAGGCCTCCTGCCCTCTGTCAGCCACACCATCCCAGGCATCCAGAGAGGCCAGCTGCATGGGGGTCCCAGCCCAAGCCCCCAGCCTGGGAAAAGCCAGGCAGTTCTCACTGTTGAAGAAAATGTCCTAACCCTGAACCCAGAGCCCAGAGGGCTCCCCAGCGCCAAGATCAGGCCTGGTTCCCTGCCTCCGTGACACCCACCCCTCTGCTCTCACCCCCAGGCCCAGATCCTACCTGAGGGGGCGAGGCTGAGCTCCTGTGCTCCCCTGGAGGGCTGCTGGCATCAGGGTTTGCAGGGAGGCCTCCTGCACTCTGCGGCTGACAGAGTTTCCTGCAACGAGAGGCAGGGTGGCTGCAGGGCTCTGCAGCAGTGCCCCAAGAGCACACCAGGCCCACCTGCCTCTGCAGTGACACCATGCGGTCCCACCCACACCCAGTGATTCAGGTACATCAGGGCCTGGCAGGCAGAGAGAAGCCTGAGCACACCCTGCCCGCCCAGGTCCATTCATGCGGTCCTGCAGTCACATCCATGCAACCCAGAGGACTGCCCCACTTGGGGTCCTGAGCCCAGAGAAGGGTTAGCTGACCACCCCGCATCTAGAATCCACCACTGTGGAGACCAGGGATCCAAACATATTAGACACTCAGGTCCATGCTGTGTCCCCGTGGGAGCTAAGGATACTGGGGTGCTGGTACCTTCTTTTAAAAAGTTGTTCATCCTAATAATGCTGATTACAGACACTTTAGAAAGTGCAGACAAGGTGCCTAGCCTGTGATGGGAAGGCCTCAGGATTTAGGACCCACATTCCCAGGAGCCCAGGCCATAGTACCTCCTCAAGGGTGGCAGGGCAGCCACTAGCCCATGAGGACTAGAGCATAAAGATGCAGCCAGGGACCAGGAGGCGGCACCCAATGCTCAGTGGGCAAGCAGAGGCCCCAACAGGGACCCCTCTCCAATCCGCCTTCTGCGTTCCCATAGGCTGCAAGTTGCATGGGAGCCGATGCAGCTGGCCCAGTGCTATGCATGAGGCCAAAGGCCCTCCATGCCCTGCAGGGAGTCCCAGGGCTGGGGTCACATCTGTACTGCTCTACTGTGACAAGCAGAACACACATTCTTGACCAATGGCCACACTCCATATCACTGTGGCTGCCCTTCCACGGAGGCCCAAAATGCAAGGAGGGCCACAGAAGAAGGGCCTATGCAGGTGCTCGCTAGGGCCACATGGTCCATGTGGCTGAGGAGGGCAGGGAAGGTTGGCTGTCAGCCACAGAGAGACAGCCAGAGCTTCCGGTTAAAGATGAAAAATCAAGGATAGTGCTGACATGTGCCCTTCCAGCCGCCACTAAAAAGGCATGGGAAAGAAGGGGAACGAGCAAGACCACATATGACCCTGAGGGCAGGAGCGCAAAGGGTCACTGTCTTACAGGCGCCAAGATGACTCCTCAGCTTGCGCCCAGCTCTGCCCTAGGTCGTGGTCTGTGGGGCAGCAGGGGAGCCCATGGCATGTTCAGGAACTGAAGGAGCCCACGCCCTCTGCGAGGGGCCCACAGGGCATTCAGGGAAGCCTCAGCAGCCTCCTGAGGATGCAGAGCCGCGGGGAAGGCCTGAAAGGGCTGTACCCTGGCATCCAAGCAACAAATGGTGGACTCGCAGAGACAGACAGGAAAACACACTTGAAAGAAAAGAGATTCTATAAAGCGATTAAAACTTTAAATCCACAACAAAACATCAGCTTTAATAGCCTCAGAAAAACAAAGGACCTGAACAGACACTTCCCCAAAGAACATACACAGATGGCCAATGGGCACCTGGGAAGGTGCTCAACATCATTAGGCACCAGGGAAATGCACACCAAACCCACAAGGACACACTACCTCACACCTCCTACAATGGTATTACTTAAAAAAGCAGACAATAACAAACGCTGGTGAGGCTGTGGATAAATCGAAATCCTTGTGTCCTGCTGGTGGGAATGTGAAACTGTGCAGCCACCTTGGAACAGTCTGGTAGTTTTTCAAAATGCACAACTCCTCTCCTTGGTATATATTTGACAGAACTGAAAATCTGTGTCCACCCAAATCCATGTGCACAAATGTTCACGGACACACAGTTCATAATCACCAAGAGGCAGAAACAATCCAGTGTCTTATCAGTAGATGAATGGATAAACACAACATGGTCCATCCATACAGTGGAATATTACTCAGCCATGAAAAGGAATGGAGCCCTGACACACGCTACAATGAGGATGAACCTTGAACATCACACTGAGTAAGAGGAGCCGGACATGAAAAGGCCATGCACTGCGCGATCCCATGTGTACAGAAAATCCAGAACAGGCACATCCACTGAGAGAAAGCAGATCAGGGTTGCCAGGGGCTGGCAGAGGAGTGAGGGCTAATGTGGAGTATCAGTTTGGGGTGAATATTCTAGAACTAGACAGACGGTTGTTGCCCAACCATGTAAATGTAATTAATGCCACTGAATTGTTTGCTTTAAATGGGGGACTTGTTGTGAACTGTACCTCAATAGAGCTGTTATTGTTAAAAAGTATCCTCAGCATAGACTAAAAATTACATTATTCCCATTGCAAAAAAACACAACTGGAAAGACTAGGGATTGGAGAAGCCGAAGAAATCTCCAAAAAGCAGAAAAGAGAAATATCAATGAGGAGACAGCACAGGTGGGGGAAGGATGATCAGGCATGTTTTCAGGCTTCAAGACCATCCTGTGACCATGTGACATGCAAAGGGCCAGGCCTTCAACGTGGAGGCAAAGTTCCTTTGGGTTTGAAAGCCTAGGCTTGGTCAATGGCCAATTCACCGTGACCTCCCTGTGGGTGTGAGGACATGGCAAATGGGCCTCCCAAAGCCCTTTCCTCAGAAGCTGTGTCCCGTCAGCACTGGGGCAGAACTGGAGACCCAAAACAGGAGGCTCCAGGTGAGGCACTCGGCCTGGACAGCTGCCCCGGGGGGAGGCGGGGCCAGGACAAGCGCAGATCCAGGGGCCCAAGACCAGGGACGGGCGGAGTCACCAAGGCCTCACCCTGCACTGGAGCACCTGGGACAGACCAGCTACACACATGGGGACTGGAAGCAAACAGGAAGCATCAGAACTATGCTGTAATCGGATTTCTGTGCAGAGCAAAACCTCCCAGCAGACCCTGGAAGCACAAGGGTGCTTAATTTAGGTACAAATTTAGAGCAATCTGTCTGTAAAGGAGGTGGCACAACTCCTGGGGTGAGGCTGGCCTCATGCCCCGCCTATAACAATGTAAACACCCAAGGCTCTGGTTTTCCTTCTTGCTGTGGGGGCACAGCTTCAAGAACTGCTATAAATGGGGACTGCTTTGGGGAGAAAGCAACCTAAACAAGAACACAAAGCTGTGCAGAGCAAGGCCATGGGGGTCTAAGAACAGCCAGCACCTAGTGAGAGGCTTGGAGAGAAGATGGGTAGGAGCAGCCTCGCCACATCAAAAGCTCTTGGGTGGGTGCAGCCAATCATTTCAACACTGGACCCCTTGCCCAATAATGTGTGACAAGCGAAAACACCTGCAGGAGGTGACAGTGACAGCCTGAGCTGTGTCTAGCTGGGGCAACAGAGAACCCTACAAATGGGATGCGGGGGCTTCTGCCGAGACCATCTCCTCTCAGCCTCCCTGAGACCTCCAGATGGGCAGTGACCCCAGGCCTTCTGGCTGGGGGATAAGCACCCTGCAGAGCTGGGGAGGAAACTCAGGGTTCATCTAGAAAGGCCCCAAGTCCTGCTCTGCTTTCCAGATGCAATTACTGCTTTAAATGGCTGAACTGAAAAAAAAGACAACACACCTCATAAATAGCTCCAAGTCCCTGAGAAATCACTTAAGGACTAATTAGCAGATCAGCAGGCTCTGAACAGTGCTTCAGGGCTGAGCTCCCAAGTCAGGCATCAGCTGAGAAGGAAATCATTAACTGCTTGCCTGAGCCAGGGGCCTACTTACCCAGTCCTCCCCACAGCCCTGGCGGCTCCGGACCTGGGTCCCAGTGCATCTGGGCGGGGATGTATTTAATTAATGCCGCTTAATCGGATCTGTGGGGAGTTGTGTTTGGCTTTGCTCCTCTCAGCTTCAAGTCCGTGAGAACTTCTTTTTAAGAAGGAAGCCCTCAGGAATGGATGCACAAGTTGGGGAAGGAAGCAGCACAACATCTGGGTGGACTGAGGCCTCCTGTCCCAGAGATCTGGTGTTGGGGACAGCAACTCACGCCCTTACACCACTAAGCAGAGGCTGGTTTCTCCCCTCATAGGAGGTCACAGTGGGCCACCCAGGCAGACAAAGACAGCCACAGAGTTGCCATGGACCCCTCCACCCGGCTGGAGGGCCCGTGGCCTTCCGGACCATGCACAGCCACACCCAGAGATGGGGAGGTGGCATTACCGGACAAGCATCCGCTTCAGCAGCTGCTGGTCCCCCTCTGAGTAGCCGGGCCAGTCCTTCTGCACGCCTTTGTACATGCAGTCCTGGAGTGTGCACGTGCCGTCCTTGGCATTCACGTTGGCCACCTGCAAGACAGAGCCAGCACCCCCTTGCAGGAAGCCCAGGAGAGGCGAGCATTCCTGAAAGCATCTGCCTGGGGAAGTGGCGGGGCACACGGAGGGAAGCATAGGCAATCCTAGACGGACAGACAACAGCACCCCCCCACTCCTAACCCCTTCAGGGGCCTCGGGGTGCAGAAGGGTCAGAGCAGCAGGTTCAGATGTACTTCTTACAGCTGCTGGAGGACAGGCTGGTTCCAAACAGGGAAGCTGCCATCACTCCCAGGACCCCATCACCAGCCTGCTCCTGCTAAGGACTGTGAGTTTTCCTCTCCCAAATTTCACATTAAATCCTAACCCCTGATGTGAAGGTATCAGGAGGTGGGGGCCTGTGGGAAGTGATTAAGTCATGAGGGCAGAGGCCCTGTGAGGGAATCAGTGGCCTTATTTTAAAGGAGGATCCAGAGAGCTCCACAGTCCCTATGCCTTGTGAGGCGACAGCAAGAAGATGCTGTCTGTGAAGCAGGAAGCCACCTCACCGGACACTCAATAGCTGGTGCCTTGACTTTCAGAACTTCTAGCCTTCAGAATGGTACGTAGTAAACATCTGTGTGATCAGTCACCCGGTCTATGGTTTTCTGTTACAGCAGCCCCAGTGGACTGAAACCCCCTCTTGGGTTTGCAGCTACCACGGCAGAGCTGGCTGAGCCTGGGGGTGCCTTCAGGGCCAGGCGGAGCCCACCTTCCCTGCAACCAGCCAGCCCTCTCTGGCTGGGTAACAAAGGACGGGCTCATCTCCAAGACTGTTTGCAAAGATGGGTTTAAGGAATCTTGAAGCTCAGGCCCCTGACCCACAGTGGCCAATTCTGTGACTGTGGCGCTGGGTGCCCTGGCCTCTGGCACATGGGTGTGCGGCTGGCACTGTACTGCTGTGTTTCACAATGGCTGGGTTCTAAGAGGGCTCCATGTCACGGAGATTTCCAGAGAGCATTTTTTTATTGGTTGAGTAATACTCCACTGAGTGGCCGCATGGTGATTTACTCAAACATTTATCTTTGGTTGGATGCTAACACTGTTTCCAGCTTCTCTGTAGCATAAACAGATGTCACTGTGTGCAGGTTTTCCATGCTGGTGATGGTTTTCCGTAGCCAACTTCCCAGAACTAGGATTAGTAGGTCAAAGGCTCTGAACATTTTTATGGCTCTTGATATGTTT
Organism: Manis javanica; assembly: GCF_040802235.1. Lineage (NCBI taxonomy): Eukaryota > Metazoa > Chordata > Mammalia > Pholidota > Manidae > Manis > Manis javanica. The sequence continues at coordinate 93,277,118 of NC_133168.1, read as the reverse complement.
TGCTGAAATGCTCTCCAGAAGAGCCCCCACCCGTCAGCACTCCCACCCATAGAGGATGAGCCTGGGGGTCTCTGAGGCCCAGCCAGCAGTGGAAACAGATGCCTTAAATCTTTGGTTTGGCTGTTTCCAGAGAAGGCGCCTTTGAGGAGTACAGTTTCATCAGGGTTGCTCACCGGAGTCCCTGGTTACTTGGAGGCTGGAAATGACCAGTATCCCCCAAGACCTTCCCCTTCCCCCAGTTGATGGGGTCCTGCTGCCACCCCATACTTGTTAGGGAGGATGAGTTGGGTAGTAAACATAAGCACAAGGCAGAGGTGGCTGTTCTGGAGAAATAAGCAGGCACAGGGAGAACGCACTGCCTGCAGGCCCTCGGTGGGGGGCAGGCACACTGAGTAGACCAGAGAAGCCAGCAGCCAGCACAGTGCCTCTCTGGTCCTGGGAAAGGGCTAGGAGCAACGAGGGCATCCCGAGGACCACAAATGGGGCAGGTGCAGATGGGCCAGGCAGAACCACGCCAGCACCAGAGGCCCCCCGAGTCTGCAGAGAACTCAGTCCAATGCTCCTGCTGCATCTAAGGGCCAATATCAGGTGTGACCATGTGCTCAGTCAGCTGAGTTTCACATTCTGCGTTTGAGGGGCTTGTGCTTCTTTATTCTGGGCACAAACATGGCAAGAGGGGAGTGTAGGAGAAAGGGCATCTCTAAGAATGCCACCCAGGGCTGACGGTGCTTGGCTGGCCACAGGCACACCCAGGGCAGGAGCGGGTCCCCCCAGCATCTTCTGTCCTGGCTCACATGGGATGCCTTGGCGGAGTGCAGGCTCCTGCCCAGGGGAAGGGCCTCCCATGTGCTTCCCTCGAGTTCCCAAGGACAGGGGGCGACACGTGGGACTTCCCCCAGCAATGAGCCCCTGAGGACATCATTCCTGGTTCTGGAGCTTTCTGGACGCTTTGGCAAGCCCCTTTGCCAAAGAAAACTTCTGGGTCACAAAGCTGCTATCTATCTTCTAAAAGACACCAAAGCAACTCTGCAGCTCACGGGGATAAACACCACTGCTCAGTCCTCACTTGCACAACCTCTGGATGGTACACGAGGGCTCAGGAGGCCAACTCTGTAAAGACTCTTGGCAGGTGGCTGTAGGAGCCCCTGTAGCCAGGGTTCTGGTAATGCGAGGCGCTGGTGAGCACCACAGCCTCATCCTCAGACAGCTGCTGACCTTCATGGTGCATGGTTTGCACTGTTGGCATGCCAAGAGTGCCTAAGGTGGAAAGCAGGGCGGGTGGGCTAGCTGGTGACAGGGCCCTGTTCTCCAATGGGATGCTGGGGTGACAGTGTGGCTGGCCGTGTGGTCTTCTCAGCAGGCCTCCAAGGTGACCCAGTCCCACTTCATGGCAAGGTGTCTGCACGGCCCACCTGACATGGCAGAGCTTTCCCATGGGTCCTTGGGCTGCCTCCTGGGTCCTTCAGGAAGGCAGCTGGGCACACCACTCTTGCTCCCAAGCCTGGGCCACTCTTAATAGCAGGCTCTACCTGCTGGCATCCCATTCCCCTGGCTCAGCCCTGGAACACCCTTGAGAGGGACTGCAGTCACCCCTGCCACAGATATAAGCCTGAGGGTACAGACATGAAGTGCCCTGCCCAGAACCACAGCTGGCGAGGGGCGGGGAGGTCGCCTGACCGTGGTCTGAGCTCTTGCTGACTCACATGTGTGGGTTATCTAGGCTTCCTTAGATTCTAAACTCATGCAAGTCAAGTCTTGGATCCCCTGTGCTGTGCTGGCTGCCTGCATGCTGGTAGGCAGCCAGGAGAATGGCACTGCCCTCACTCTGAGCCACCCCAGGCCCCTGGGTGAGTGCTATGCCCAGCAACATGCCTGTGACCTCCTCAACCCAGGAGGCCAAGGTTCTGAGGCAGGCTGTGAATCCAGGAAGATATCCCAAGGTGGGCCCTTCCCAGCCCACCCAATGTCCAGACCCTCTGCTAAGGCCACTTGCAGGCCACCTGGCCCCCAGCCCCTGGCCCGGCCCCGGGCAGCACCAACCTGCTGGAGAAGGCCGTCCAGAGCATCCTTGTCTGCCTGGGCCAGGCCATCCTTCTGTAGCCGCAGCAGCAGCTCGGCCTTGCGGTAGGGCCTCAGTGCCAGGAGGTGCAGCACGCGGTCACGGAAAGGCCTCTGTGACACCCCACCACTCCCACCAACGCTGCCAACACCGCTCTTCTTGATAGCATTCGCCAGGTTGATGGGGGTTGCCCGCTTCCGGGAGGGCGCAGCGTCCGTTGCCCCTGGTGCCGGCTTCCGAAACTGAACCTTCTTGCCTGCAAGGAGAGCCGGGGTATTGGGGACTAGGAGGGGTCAGTGACGGGGGTGAGTGGGTGGCCGCTGTGTCCCGCTGCCTGGGGTCAACACCCAGTTCCTGAGTGAGCACATGGATGCCCACTGATAGCCGACAACCCTACACTCCCATCAAGCCCAAGAGGAAGGCAGCTCTAGCCTGGCCAGACAGCCAATCCTGGATATCCAAGACCACCACCTGCAGATCACACACAGACACCAGCCAGCATGGCCCTGATCTCAGAAGTGGAAGGGAGATGCAGGCAACAGAAACTTGGTTAGAGTCTTAACTGGCCGTGGGAGCCTGACCACAACAGGGAGAGGGTGTGACATTGAAAGTGGGGAGCCCCAAATGACCAGAGGCAGGCACCCCTAGAGCCTGCACTTCACAGCATCATGCTGGCCCCAAAAGGCCTGCCATTCTCTTTTATGAAAAAAGAAGGGTGACTGAAGGCGTCAGGGCCATTTGGGCAGCCGCTCTGAGATGCCTGGGTGCCCCCAGCCCCCAGCCACAGCCCCGCCATGCTCTGCAGGGGTGCAGCTGTGCTTGGCTCCCAGGGACAGTGGGCCGACCACTCACCCTCCCGGTGCACGGGGACCTCCCTGGAGCCTCCAGCACTGCCCGAGGGAAGGTACCTCCACTCAGAAATCGCTGGCTCCACCCAAGTCGGAGGCCCGGAGAACCAGCACGCCTGGTTCAGAGCCAACCCCATTGATTAATGATCCAGTTAAGTTCAGTGCACGCCTTGAATCCTTGGCCAAAACATTCCCTGTTTGTCACTCTGCGAACTTTGGTCCCAGAAGCCCCAGAGGATGGGCCAGCCAGAGGTGGGGGAGAGCTTGATGCAGCCTGCGTCTCTCCAGAGGCTGGGAGAAGGGCGCTCCCACCTGAACGTACACCATCACAAAAATACTCATTATACTCAAAATGGTATCAAAAGACCAATTTTTGACCAGGTGTTTGGCCAAAGGACCCAGAAATATACTAAAATGCGTATGACATCCACATCTGAATCAAAGCAAGACCAGGGGGCAGAAGCATTTTTGGATTCTGGCTGCTGCTCTCAAGTGACTCTCTCCCTGGGGTGGGTCACACAGCCCAGGGCCAGGCTCCCAGGGTGTGCACAGCTCCTGGGACCCAGAGACCCAGGACTCCGCACTGATTCTGGGGTATTGTTCAGAGCCAACCCCATTGCTAAGCAAGTGAAATCACATGCTTCTTTGGGGGACTGAAATCCTCCTGCCTGTTCTTTAAAAAGTAATCGCTGTAAGCTGCTTCATGCCTCTCAGGCCCAACACCCTCCTTCCCCAGCCCTGAATCCTGATGACTCAAACTCTGTCTGGGTCCAGGAGGCACGGAGAGTGCGGCAGGACGATGGGCCTTCTGAACCAACAGTTTTAACGTCATCATGTCTCAGCTTCACGGAAATGATTTCCCAGTGACAGCTGAGCTGCAAAACCTTCCCTTCCAGCAGGAATTCAACATGTTTCCTTCCTGGCTGTGACTCAGGGGCCCTGCCGGCCCCAACACAGCAGGAGGCCGCCCACTATGGGATGCGCCTGGCTGGCTGTGCTTGAGCCCAGCCACGTGGCCTCAGGAGGAGCCAGTGGGGCAGGTGAGGGCAGGGCCTGCAGCCGAAGAAGCACAGAGCACGTACTGCCTTCATGGAGGGCGTCTGTTGCCCGGCCAGGTGAGCCCCCAAGGCTGCAGTCCAGGAGGGGCGCACAAATCGGGTTCCTGGATCCTTAGGTCCTGCCCTGGGGAGGGCTGCAAATGCCATACCCCAGCCTACACAGCAGGGCCTTCCTCTTGACCTGACGCTGACCTGGCTCCCCATGCTCGGGGGATGCGCCTCTGTCAATCCATCACCCCAGCTCCAGGCCCAGAGGGGGCCTGAGTCCTTCCTGCTCCTGTGACAGCACCCTGCAGGCATGAGCCCCCTGGGGGTGGAGCCTCAGGTCCCACCCTCACCCAGGTAGCGGCCTCCAGCCTTGATGACAATGGCACCGCGGCTCCGCGTCTCCTCCTCGGCCTGAGCCATGCTCTGCCGTGCCTTCTGATAGGAGTCGTCGGTGGCACACACTGTGATTTTGTCCTGGATGCTGCCCAGGCAGTCCAGGTGGACGTCCCCATTGCTGTAAGACAAGGGCCAGGGATAAACACCCGGGATGACAGGGAGCGGCAGTCTCGGGGCCCACACCACCCACCCACAACTGGGAAACAGGCTACACACTGCATGGGCAACACAGTTTCCACGGGGCTCATCCTGACCTGAATTTAACAAGGGCACCCAGGCCCCAGGGCAGAGGCAGCATGCCAGGACGTGTGCCTGCGCTCTGGGTACACCTGAAGGGGCAGCAAGGCTCATCTGAGGGAAGGGGCACCAGCCTGTCCTCACCTGGAGACGTATTGCTGGATGCAGTCGAAGCTGCCCTGGGGGCTGTCGCGGCCAATGTTTGAAAGGTAGAAGGAGAAGTTCCGTGCCTCTGAGGGACAGTCAGGCTGAGGGATGGAGATGTGCTGTGCAGAGAGAGCAGGACATCACGGGAGAGTCCACAGCACAGAGGGGACCAGCCCGTCCCCACAGCTTGACACTTACAGTTGGAAAATGCTCGCACTTCCTAAGGGGGCCTGGTTTCTCAGCAGTCATGGTACTGTGGTCTGACACACACCTGGAGGCAGGGACCCTGGTCTGGGCTGTGACTCAGTTTTCCCACCCACCAAACAAGGCAGTTCTGGCCTGGGACACCCATGTTGAAGAATGAGACAGACAAGATGGGCACGGGCAACCAGCAGGGCATGCTGAAGTCGCTCCCATGAGACACAAGCTCCCCCTGACTGCCTGCTCGCTGCCATGTGGCTGGGTGGCAGGCAGGCAGCTCTCTTCCCTGATGGCCTGTGACACAGGATACACACCTCAGCATATGTAACCCTTACTTTGGACCCTGCTTCTGCTGCCCAGCTAGGAGAAGCCACAGCCCTCCCGGGAGAATGGACGGACAGCCCGCTGGCAGACAGAAGAACAGCACTGGTCCTACCCAAGGTGCAGGCTCAGGGCAGGTGGGACAGCACTGGGCCCAGAGGCCACCACACCCCAGCCTGCCCCACACTGGATGAAGGCTTGAGGGCTACTGAGGAAGGCTGGGGAGGACTGCAATACGTGGGCTGCTGCCTGTGAAGGGGACGAATGGGCCTCCAGAACCCTCTGCTTCCAGGGGTGACACTGCACAGACTCTTCACTGTGCCCCTTTCACCTGTATGGCACCTACTCCACACAGGCATGTGTGCCCACTTCCAAAATTCATCCTGGAAGCAGGGGGCCCAGCACAGAGTCCAGCGGCAGGTTTGTGTAACTACTGGGGCCAGAGGATGGTGGGGGACCCAGGGCTGAACCCGATGCTCAGGAGAGTCTCGTGCTGCTGGTGGCGGGGAGGCATGCACAGAGGGCTCTGGGGTTCTGCTGGACAGCAACGGAGGGGGGCAACTGGGTGAGGGATGGAGGAGGGAGACGGGAGGTTTGCTGGGAGCCCCATGGCAGATTCTTGCATTCCCAGCTCTGTGGCACAGCAGAATCCTGATTAATGATGTTGGTTTATGGTTCCCAGTTACTGGTAACCAGCAGGGAAGCCAGCCAGCTAGGCGTGAATGGCCCAGGAATGCGTGGATTTCTGTGCCAGCAGAGAGTTCTGAGGTGTGGGAATCTCAGTGGAGCCCCCAAGGCTGCCACGTAGCCCTTAGGTGGCTGGAGCACGGCAGGTCTGAGTGAGTCTGCCCCACTCCAGGTTATGGGGGGCAGGAGAACCGCTATAAATCTACACAAGTCTGTGTGCACAGAGACACCGTGAGCAGCTAACAGGCCGTCCCCTCCAAGATGGTCGCTGCCCCGCTGAGGCCCACCAGGGGTGTTGGGTCCCTGCCAGAGTCCCTCCCATGTGGGGGCCCGGCCCCCTCCAGGCAGGTGGGGGCTTGGAGGAGACAAATCCAGGCCCCCTGGGGGAAGCACATGGTAATCTGACTGACCAAGGTTCTCTCAGGCCGGTGGGTTTTGAACAATGCTTTCTTATTATTTTCATCCCCTGGGAGCCCTTTCTGTCCTTAGAATAAAATGTGTTCTGGGTAAAGAGATTACTATGCAAAGGAACATTACTCCCAAGAGCGAGGCGGCCCCTTCTACCCAGAGCGAAGCCCTCGCTTCCCCTGCCCCCACGCAGGCGCTTGCTGCCGACTTTGTTCAGGCACTCTTGCTCACCGCGGACTCAGACGCGCCCACCTGCCCGTGCCCTCCCTGGATCTCTAGCTGCTCAACCTTGGCACATGCACCACTCCAGATTCCACCCCCCCAACCACTTTAGGGATTTTTTTCAGACTGTTTCCAAATTGTCCCTGGTAAAAATGACACAGTGACAAGCCCCTGGTGGCTCGATCTTGTGTACATCCCTAGCTGCTCTGCAGAGCCAGTTCCTGGATGCACAGACTCGGGTCAGGGACCTTTGAAGAGCACCGCCAGGCCTCACTGTAGAAAATGCAGCTCAGGCTCCAGCCACAGCACAGGGAATGCTGAGGCCCTGAACCCCACCCCTGCTTCCCTTCCTTTTTTCATCAACTTCAGAGTCTCAGGATGGGGGAGGCCAGGTGGGAGCTTCTTTACCTCTCTAGAGGCTGACCCTTCACCAGCTGTCAGGGGTTAACAACTCAGAGTGGCCCCTAGACAGCAGAGGGGCCCAGGTCAGTCACCTCAGTGTTCATGAGAGGGCAGAGAGCACCAATGCAGCAAAGACAAGCACTTTGCTTCAGGTGACAACACCGCGCTCTCTGGGGGACCTGGTAAATGCTGCAGTTGCTCCAAGGAACCAGACAACTCCAGAGCTGGCTGCAAACCATGGCCTCCCCCATGGGCCTAACTCTCATGGTGCTGGCAGCACGGGAGGGGAGGTGCCGGGCCAAATCCGACTCTCACACTATGATGTGAACAATGCCGTCAAGACCCTACACCAGCTGCAAGTCACTCACATCTAAGGGGACACTCAACAGGAGCTGAGTGAGTTCGTTTCAGGCTGTAGGGGGGGAAAATGACCCTGGAGGTGGGCAGGGAGGAAAACTAGGGACAGAGGGAGAACTAGCCAACATCCCTGAGCTCAGGAGCCTACAGAGGGGGTCTCAATCTTTGGTCCATCAGCTTCACAAGCCTTAGGGAAGTGGGTCTGAAACATCCTTCAGCCCATGCTGTGAGCCTGACTGAGCCTGTCTACCAGCACCCTGGCCCTCTCCTGTTCCTCCATCTGCCCGCCCCTCCTCCCCGGCCTCCTGCTCCATAACCAGCCTTGCAGGCAAAGCCTGCCTCCTCACTTCTCAGGAACATGCAGGCCAAGCTGTGCACAGGCAGTGAAGCAACCAGGAGGAGGAAGTAAGAGCCAAGGTGCCCTGCCTCCTTCCTGCATCCAGTTTGGGTGATCAGCAAGGAAGTACCTGCTGTGCGCCCAGCACCAGGCCAGGCCCCTCAGTTAGTAGGGAGAAGGAAACATGTCCCATCAACACCCAGTTGCTCCAGAGGCCACAGGGGGGCAGTCCTGGTGCCCCTTCTTAGCAAACTCAGAAAGAAGCGTGCCCGCTTCACTACATACCTCCCTCCAGCCCTCATAATGGAGAATTATGGCCTGGCTTGCCCAGAGCTGCGGCACAGGGTTTCCAGGCCCTCAGAACCTTCTAGAAACTCTGTTACACATAAAACCAAAAGGAAGGAAAAGTGGGCAAAGCATGATTCTAAAGGTAAGGCAGTGGGACTTCTACTCCTGAACGGATGTGGCTCTCAAGCTCTGCACAAGAATTTGGGTGGCACAGGGCCCAGGCACAGGTGGACCTCACAGCACTTCCGTGGTTTCTATGATGGGCCACGTGGTGCCTTGTAGACCAGAAAGCATTGCTCGCTGGATGAGCAACACCATCTCTGTGGCCCTTTCCAGCTGCTGAGGGACACAGCATGACCACAGGCCACCAGAGGGCGACAAAGGACTAGCCTAGCAGCAAGTCCCAGCCAGCCCTGCCCCTACTGCCCAGCACTGACCTCCGCCCCTGGGGAAACAACCTGGGAAGAGAATGGGGAGGCTGGAAAAGGACCGCAAAAATTAATCTGGGTGTGCCACGGAGGTGTTCTGTAGACGTGGTGACATCCACAACCGGCTGACTTTTAAGTAAAGGAGGTGACCTCAATGGTCTGGGTGGGTCCCATTCAGCTAAAGGAAACTGAGGTCTTCCTGAGGAGGAGGAAGCTTGCCTGTGGCTGACAGTGCCGGCTCCTGCCTGAACCAGAAATTTCAGACTCACCAGCCCCACAAACGTATGAGCCAAGGACTTGCAATGAATCTCCTGGTATCCTATGTGCACACACAGGCACATGGAGTCCCCGGACCCTCTGCCTCACTGGAGCACCCTGGCTGGGGTGAAAAGCTCAGATCTCCCAGGTTCCATAAAGACCTGCCAGCTGTCACATGGAAAATGACTTAGACACATGTGGCAACTCTTCAGATAATAATAAAAATAATAATAGTAATAATAATAATAATAAAAGACTTGCAATGAAAACTAGAAGAAAAAACTAAAATGCTCCAAGAAATGTTTGGTGGGTGGGGAAAATGGGGATCCTAAGACCTGGGGGTCAAGGACTGTGGACACCTCAGCCTTTCTTTCACTCTCTAGTCTTTCTATAAGATGGTCATTTAGAATTACATACATTTCAGAAAAAATGGGGGTGCTGAGTTTTTACAACACCCTTGACACACACACCAGCCAGTACCAAAACCAAACACCCATGGTCCCGGGGCCACCAAGTACCCCAGAGACAAGCACCCCACCCTGGGGAGGCCACAGCTCCATACCTGCGTGAGCTCTGGGGCCACAGTGTCCAATCAGCACAGGGATTGGGTTGGAACAGGGCTTTGGGGCCTAGGAGGCAGGTGTGCACAGGCTACAGAAAAAGATGGGGGACTCGGAGGCACTACTGGACAAGAAAGATGATCTGCTGGTGCAGCCCCAGCAGGACCAGCCTGGGGCATCCAGAGGCACAAAGCCTGGTCTGGCACAGAGACGATGGGGCCAAAACATTGTCCCCAGCCTGCTGTTGTGTCCAGTGAGCCATGACGGGCCAGAGGGCACTCCTGTTCTACAATGCCGATACGATTAAGACAAAAAAGACTCACCCCTTGACTTCCTTGAAATCGAATTGACAGTCTCAGAGAAACAGAATCCTGCAAAAAAGTAAAATAGGAGAATGTTAGAAAGATATCTAGAAATCCAAAGACTCACTTCCCAGTTATATAAGGAACAGTGTAAGGGAAGTGTTTTCAGGTGGGTGAGAGGAGACGCATATATGTCTGCAAATTACAGGAAAGGTCACCAGAGCAGGGTTTTGAAGGATCAACATGAGTTCCATAGATGGCATGAGCACCAGGGCCAGAGGTACATAAGAGGCAAGAGTAGAGACATGGGCAATGGGCAGCTCCTTACTGTTCTCCCAAATCAGCCCCAGAGACACCCCGCAGGACGGACTTGAGGGAAGGGCATCACCAGCCAGGAGGCAGGCTCATGAGGTGATGCTGTACCCTCCCCCCGCAACACTATGGCAGGACAGAGCCCAGGGCCTGCCAGCTCCCACATCACATCTTCAGAGCAGTTTGTCACTTTGCTTAGAGTGAAGGAATTTCCAAATGTCATAGAAAAATATACTAAAAACTTCAAAGTATTTTAAGTGTCAGCTATTCAAAGATTAGCCTTTTGGCAGAATTTTCGGAAGACACAGATCCAGGCAGAGGATCACACCTCTCTTTCTTGCCCATCTTGGGCCCCAAGTCCCCATGTTCTGTGTAGCAGACATCATCCCACAGCATGGCCCTAATTTGTCACCAAAACCCCCTTAGAGCCCCCAAACCACCAACGCCCAAAGCCACCTCTGTGCCTGCTGTCCCCACCAGCCTCCTCCACACAGCGGGGAGATGTCTGGGTCCTCTTGCTGCCATCAGTGTCCACCTCTCAGGCCTCCACCCAAATTCAGAGAATGAGGTGTGTGCACCCCATGGGGGGACCTGGGCCTGGCCTGGCCCTTGGAGGGGCAGCGTTTAAAGATACTGGGTTAAAGACAGAGATCAGAAAGAAGGCCTGCAAGTGACCAGTGCTCACGTGACAGGCCACTGGTTATCAGTGAGGTGCTGGTTTCACAGGAGGATACCATGCACCCACCAAAATGGCTAAAACAGCAAGGGCAATATCTCCAGAACCCTTGCCACCCTCTGCTGGCAGGGGCACACCAGGGGCAGCTGCTGTGGAGAACACAACAATTTCTTAAAAGGTTAACACAGAGTTATCACTTAACCCAGCGATTCCACTCCCAGGGATATACCCAAGAGAAATGAAAATACGCATCTACACACTTGTACACAAATGCTCAGAGCGTCCATCATGCTGTAACCTCCCCTAGGGCCCACAGAGGGCCTTCTTTTGAGGACTTATGGGCTTCTGAGCAACATCACACAAACATGCAGAGGATTCCTCCACAGGCAAGGGAAAGACTGTCTGTCAACCATTTTCAAGCAGGAATGACATAAAACAGGTGGATGGGAAACAGCAGAGGGCGTGAGAATGGCACAGCACAGCAATGCTAAGGCAAAGCAGCGGGCCTGTCACCCTCATAGAGCTCTGCCGACATCACCCCATTATCACAGCCAGGAAGGCAGGCTGCTCCTGGCAGAAGGGACAGCAGGTGCAAAGCCAAGAGCAGAGACATGGGACGCTGCAGAGGTAGGGAGCATGTAGGGCTTGGTTCTTGCACTCCTAAGTCTTCCGGTCTGGGGCTCAGTCCAATACCACATGTGTCCTCCGTCCACACATGGCAAGGCCTGTGTGCTCCAGGGGCCTGGAGGAAGGGGCTGTGATAATGGTGATGATGTGAGTCTGGATTTAGGGTTGCAAGGGAGAGGAGCTGGACAGCACATCTTGCTGGAAGGAACTCCACTCAATGGCACCCACAATGCCTGGCTGCTGATGACCAGTGCCCACACGTGGGTGTGTGGTGGGTGCTCTCTCTGGACACACGCTCCTAGTGGGCCACTTTGTGAAGCATTTAACTGGCTTGGTAGTTGACAAGGAAGTTATCCAGAAGACTCCTTTCTGGCAAAGTCACTCACTCCCCAAGGGCACTGAGATGAGACATTAGCACTGGAGAAGGCCAGGCTTTCTCCGAGAGGCCAGGAGGACTGGCTGCAGATGAGTGTCCCCATGGCTGTCAAAGACCCGGGCTCTGGGCCACACGGGTGCTCATGGCATCCCCTCCCTCTGGCAGGAGGACCAGGCCTACCTGTCCAGAGGAGAGCAGTTCACTCCTGCCCTCACACCCACATGTTGGTGACTCCCCGTAGGCCATCAGTCCCCAGCTGTTGAAAACAGGCCCCAAGACAAGCCCCATCTGAGTCCACCCAGCCCCTGTGAAGGTTTGGGGGGCACAGAGGCCCACCAAGTAGGATGCCAGAACGAAGGGGGAAGCAGCCCTCAGTGCCTCCCTGTCACTTGCTCAAGGACTGAGGTGTGTTCAAATGACCCACGCAGCCCAGTTGCGGTCACAGGCGCGTCAGCAGGCACCCGAGGGCCCACCCCTGGAAGTCTGGGCTAGCACAGCTGCCTGGGCTGGCTGTACTCTGGCCCATCAGCTTGTCAGTCCCAGAGCAGACGACCTTGACTCCGTGCAGATTTTCCTGATGAGGCACCTGCAGGCAGGCTGCCTGCTCGCTTGTGCACCCCCATCAGGTTTGCAGGAGTAAACAGGCGCTGCAGGGCCACCTCTCCAAAGCTGCAGGAGTCTCTGATTTTGGAGTGTCCTGCTGGCACACAACCACCATCCCATCTGTCACAAACTCCCAGCTGGAGGCCCCAAAGCACGACAGAATTTAAACCATTACAAGAAGGATTAAGAAAAGAGTTGTCTCAGGAGTTTCTAAAACACACTAAAACCACACATGGGTGTCTTAACATCCAATAAAGTGGCCTTTGACAGGTGGTATTTTGTTGGGGGGGGGCTATTTGGAACTGGTATCTGTTTTTTGATCAAGATAAGGTTTTTATCCTCCTAAACAAAGTTCTCAGGTATTTACAATGAAGCAAACATGCGAATCCAGCCCTGTCAATTCCAAGAACCCACCAGAATGAAACTGGCCATGTGATAACTCGTTGACTCTTGCCCTTTCCTCTGAGTCAGGCTCAGAGTGGCAGGCTGAGGGGAACCCCAAATGCCAGGGGCCCCTCTGGTAACCAAGTCAGGTACATTGATGGAAATGGCTCTCAGCACCTGGGGACACAGTCCAGCTTCCTCCTTCTACTATCTGTCCAGCAAGCAGAGGGAGGACCATCTGGTCTTCCTGCTCCAACAAGTTGCAGTGGACACCAAAGGGGACCTGCTCTTGGAGATTGCTCCCAAACTCCTGTAGATAGCACACACCAAAAGCTGAAGATTCAAGGCTCCTGAGGAACAGGGGGCAATGACGTGGCTGGGTCCACAGTGTCCCCCTCAGGATAGCACTGGGTCCCAGGCCTTCACCAGCATGGAGGCCACTAAGTCAGGGGGAAGTGCAGGCTTTGGGTGTACAGCACTAAATGGTAATGAGGAGACACCAGGACTGGGAGGGGAGGTAGCAGACCTGCTCAGGGTCCTGACACCATACAACCTGAGGCACAAGGTTAACTAGAAGGCCATGGCCTGGGGGCTTGGAGCAGCCAGATTTGCACATTTGCCTGTGGACATGCTGACTGAGCACCTCCAGCCTACTCGGACCATGTATCCATCCTGTACTTGAGGAGTGCTTTCCAAGCCCTGTGGGGCTCATGCTGTGCCTCACAGAGCATGGCATGCAAAGCCGGGCAGCTGGACACAGGACAGCACATGGTTGTGACTGCACATGGAAGGATGGAGCACTTTGCATGTGGCAAAGGAGCAGACCTGCGCAGGGCTGGGGAATGCTGACATGCAGATGCAGGCTGGCCTGCAGGCAGCCCGCAGGGTTTCCCCCAGGCATGGGAAGACCAGCGGCCACCCTCTATACCTGCCTGGCCTGGTCTGGACCCAGTAGTCAGTACACGCTGGTGGTGCACAGGCTGGCCATGTGACTGCAGCCCTCACCGCCTTCTGGCTGGCTGCTTCCTGCAGGGGACGACAGCTCACAAGATCAATGGTGCACCACCTGTCAGGGGAGCCCTACCACCCTATTACCTCATCTACACAGGATGAATATCCAAGGGCCAGGAGAGTCTGACAGGCTAGCCTGGGCACTGCCTGTTTCTCTGTCAGCTTGGCAGCTTTTGGTCTGGCCTCCAGACTGCAATTAGCAAGTCACAGGGTAAGGTAACTTCTTCCTGTGACAGTCCCCAGGGCACAGCATGCCTGTTGGCTCGGTACCCGCATAGGCTGTGCTTCAGACCAGCAACTTTACATGGTATGCCCCTAACCTCTGCAGACCCTCTGACCCCACCACAGGCTCAGAGGTCACGCCCTCCCCGTGGGCTGAGCTACCCAGTGCAGTAGGCATGGAGGGAGTCTGGGCCCTCCAGAGGCCCAACCCCCACGCTAGCCCTTTCAGGCTCCAAGTGGCAGAACACCCCTCCCATTAGGCGAACCCCGGCTGACATGGGGAGTTCCTAGGGACAAGGTCACTGGTGGGGCTGAGCTTTAACCAAAAGCCCAGGGGTGAGTCAGGAGGCCTCCTGCACCCTGCAGTGTCATACAGATGGTGATGCAGTGGGAAAAAACTGGAAGGGGGAAGGCAAGGGGCAGGGGTACAGGCAGCGCCTGAGGGAGGAGGCACAAATGCTGGCACAAGACCCCTTTCCACTAGGACAGGAAGAGGGTGAGGAGGAACCTCACCACCGCCGCCGGAATGCCCTTATCTCTCCCTGCAGAGAAGAGCGCTGGGCGGTGAAGCAACAGGAAGTGGCTTACGAAATCCACCTCCAGGTCTGGCGATCAGTTTACAGAAAGTGCAGGGGGTAAGGCATCAGGTTACACTCCCCGTGGTTCTCAGCTGAGGGATCCTGCCCCAGGGGGCCCTGGCGGTGGCTGGCGGTGTCCAGGGACAGGACTTGGAGGCACTATGGCTGCAGGGGACAGAGGCCAAGGATGCTGCTCAGCAACTTCCGCGTCCAGGACCGCCCACCCCCAGTGGGATCCAGCCCCCAACGTCTGCGCTAAGTGCTGCCATGCAGAAAATGACAGGAAAACGACCGCTAGGGCAGAACTGGGGAAATTCCACAGGACAAACGATGTGGTTTCTTCAACAGCTCAATGGCGTAGGGGGAGAAGATGTGCTCGTCGCCATGAGGCTCTGTGTGGACCTGACTCAGCCTGCCCCCGTGAAGAACGTACACAGACCCTGTGCTAGCCATGGACCCCCTCACAGAGCTTCAGGGAGGTGGTATCTAAAAAGCCATTCCCAAACTTCTGGCATCCAACATTTACACTGGAAACGCCCTTAGTTAAGAAAAGATGCCTGGGGCCATTTTAAAATAGCTCCAGTAAAACCCAACCAAAAGGGATGGGGAGGGCTGCTGACAGGAAGGGCTGAGGGTCAGTCACCCACAGAGGGTGAGGCTGGGCGACAACACGGGCACAACCATGATTCTCCTCCCTGTCCCTTCTATGTGTGAGCACTCCTGTGTAAAAGATTTCAAGTGAGAAGGGCAGACATACAAGAACCCCATGGGACAAAGAATGGCTCAGAGCCGGCATGTCTTCCAGGTGCACCCCTGGGACGCCTGCCACTGGTCAGGTCTGGGGACCAGCACTCAACACCACCCCTTCTGGCCCTGAAATGCCCACTGGGCCCAGGGTCACATATGCCTGGGGAAGGAGCTCCTGGCAGTCTACACAGCCTGACAGCCCTGGTAACAAGGAGATGCCTAGAAAATGACCGAGTAAAGACATCTGCCCCTCCTTAAAGAGCCCAAGTGATTCTGCAAAGCACAAACGAAGTACTGAGAAAAGGCCTGGTTGCTGACCTCCTCGAAAATGCTCCAGGCCTTTCCAGTAAAGTGCCAAGGATTGGGAAATGCCTTTCAGGAATCCTCCCTGTGACTTCCTGGCAGCTTCCAAGTGAGCCGCTGAGGCTGTGGAGAGTTTATACAAGAGTCCGGGACTGTCAGTAATCAAGACAATTTGGTACTGGCACAAGAACAGACCCACAGACCAGCGGAACAGAAGAGAGTCCAGGTATTAACCCAAACATATATGGTCAATTAATATACGATAAAGGAGCCATGGACATACAACGGGGAAACGAAAGCCTCTTCAACAGCTGGTGTTGGCAAAACTGGACAGCTACATGTGAGAGAATGAAACTGGATCATTGTCTAACCCCATATACAAAAGTAAAATTCGAAATGGATCAAAGACCGGAATGTAAGTCATGAAACCATAAAACTCTTAGAAGAAAAAAGGCAAAAATCTCTTGGACATAAACAGGAGCAACTTCTTCATGAACAAATCTCCCCAGGCAAGGGAACCAAAGCAAAGATGAACAAGTGGGACTGTATCAAGCTGAAAAGCTTCTGTACAGCAAAGGATACCATTGATAGAACAAAAAGGCATCCTACAGTATGGGAGAATATATTCATAAATGACAGATCTGATAAAGGGTTGACATCCAAAATATATAAAGAGCTCACGAACCTCGACAAACAAAAAGCAAATAATCCAATGAAAAAATGGGCAGAGGATCTGAACAGACACTTCTCCAAAGAAGAAACTCAGATGGCCAACAGACACATGAAAAGATGCTCCACATCGCTAATCATCAGAGAAATGCAAATTAAAACCACAATGAGATATCATCTCACACCAGTAAGGATCACCACCATCCAAAAGACGAACAACAAATTTTGGCAAGGATGTGGAGAAAGAGGAACCCTCCTACACTGCTGGTGGGAATGTAAATTAGTTCAACCATTGTGGAAAGCAGTATGGAGATTCCTCAAAAAACGAAAAATAGAAATACCATTTGACCCAGGAATTCCACTCCTAGGAATTTACCCTAAGAGTGTAGCAACCCAGTTTGAAAAAGACAGATGCACCCCTATGTTTATCACAGCACTATTTACAACAGCCAGAAATGGAAGCAACCTAAGTGTCCCTCAGTAGATGAATGGATAAAGAAGATGTGGTACATATACACAATGGAATATTATTCAGCCATAAGAAGAAAATGAATCGTACCATTTGCAACAACATGGATGGAGCTAGAGGGTATTATGCTCAGTGAAATAAGCCAGGTGGAAAAAGACAAGCACCAAATGATTTCACTCATATGTGGAGTATAAGAACAAAGCAAAAACTGAAGGAACAAAACAGCAGCAGACTCACAACCCAAGAATGGACTGACAGTTGCCAAAGGGAAAGGGACTGGGGAGGATGGGTGGATAGGGAGGGATAAGGGGGAAAAGGGGGCATTACGATTAGCACACATAATGTTGGGGGGTGAGGGCTGTACAACACAGAGAAGACAAGTAGTGATTCTACAGCATCTTACTACGCTGATGGACACTGACTGTAATGGGTGTGTGGTGGGGACTTGGTGATGGAGGGAGTCTAGTAACCATAATGTTGCTCATGTAACTGTAGATTAATGATATAAAAAAAAAAAGAGTCTGTGACTGTGAGGGGCTGTTTCCATGAACCTAGACAGGGAGGACAGCAGCACAGTCACCATTTCGTGGAGGGACATGTAAACGCAAGAAAAGGGATTCCAAGCAGCCAAGCGCCACGTGCAAACAGGACCCACACAGTGGCCAGCACAGCAAACATTTCTATCTAAACTCATGGAGGTACACAGAAAGCCTACAGAGAAAAGTTTACAAAACCTTGAGGATTAGGAAAAAACTGATACAAATCACTTGAAATGGTGGCCTGACATCCTCCCACCCATTTGTTTGCTCTTCTGGGGTCAATAAATGAACGCAGCCAGCATACTGGACAGTGTTCCCTTCCTTTCTGTGGGAATTCCCCTGTGCCCGCTTGTCCTCCACCACCCTAGCCAACTCCAGTCTGTTTTCTGCCCCTAAGGTTGGGCCTCTTCCAGGTCACATCAATGGAATCAGACTGTACTCATTTCTTGTGACTATTGTAACAAATCACCACAAACTCGGTGACTGAAAACAACAGTCTGGGAGGCCAGAAGTCTGAAGTCA
Organism: Manis javanica; assembly: GCF_040802235.1. NCBI lineage: Eukaryota > Metazoa > Chordata > Mammalia > Pholidota > Manidae > Manis > Manis javanica. Next base: position 93,259,576 of record NC_133168.1, on the reverse strand, counting down.
GTATTCCAGGGCTGAATTCCAGTATGGGTACGGTAGGGCTCCCCCCAGAGGCTCTAGGGGAGGAGTCCTCTTTGCCTCTTCCGGCCTCCAGGGGCTCCGGTGGGCCTTGTCTTGTGACCACATCACCCCAATCTCTCCCTCCATGTCAGATCTCTCCCTGCCTCTTTTTTATAAGGTCACTTGTGATTACATTTATAGTTCACCTGGATAATCCCAGATAACCTCTCCATCTAAAGATGTTTAACTTAATCCTACCTGTAAAGTCCCTTTTCTCCATATGTGGGTCCAGTCACAGGTTCTGGGGGTTAAGACCTGGATATTCATGGGGCCCTCATCTAGCTGACCAGAGGCTTGGCTTAATGCCTCTGAGATTCTCCCACATCGCTGTCTCTCTCTGAAGGCCATTCCTTTTTATTGCTGAGTATTAACCGCTGAGTGTCACACCACAGCTTGTTCATCCATTTGCTGACAGAAAGATACTGGGGTCATCTCCAGTTTGGGGGACTAGTAAGTAAAGCTGCTTATAGACATTCACGTGCAGGCTTTTGTGCAGATATGAGCTTATGTTTTTCTTGGTGAACACCCAGGAGCAGGACTGGAGGGCCCTAAGGTTTAAGTGTCTGTTCAACTTCATAAGGGACTGTCAGTCAGACTGTCTTCCAGAGTGGCCACACACTTTCGCATTCCTACCAGCAATGAAGAGAGCCCAGCTGCTCCCCATCCATGTCAGCATTTAATACTGTTGGATTTTTTTATTTTAGCCGTTCTTGCAGGTATGAAGTGGTATTTCACTGTGGTTTCAATTTCTATTTCCCTAATGACTAATGACTAGAAGCATCTTTTCATGGATGACTTTGCTGTTCTTGCATCTTTGTGATGAAGCTGTACCAATCTCTAATGCAGTTTTTAAAAGTGGGTCCTATTCTTATCACATTTTGAGAGTTCTTTATATTTTCTGGACATAAAAGCTTTATCAGATGATAAAGATTTTTTTTGTTTTGCAAAGATTCTCTCCCAGTCTATGTCTTTTAATCCTCTTAATAGTGTCCTTCAAAAAGCAGAAGTTAACTCCAATAAAGTGGCACCCACCAATTTTTTCTTTTATGGGGCTTGCTCTTTGGTATCAGAGCTGTCTCCTTTCTTTTTTTAAATAGTTCTATTTACAAAAATATTCTAAATCACCACTCTCACCAACTCCCCTTTCTCTTCCCCAAAAAGAAGCTCCAGGGACCTGCCACCCTCACCCAGTACCCACTGAAGTGTCTCTCACATTCTTCTGTCTGCACACTCTCTGGATCATGACCATGGACATTCCCTGGATGCTAACCACTCAAACATTGCCAGGGTTCAGCCTCTGGACCTCCGTGGGTCAGTTCAAAAGGACCCACAGGGCAGGGTCTGGTGTATGCTCCACACATATGTGGATGGGTGGCATCTGAGTGATGGCTGGAAGGGGCTCATGGACTCACTGGGCACAGGCTCTCCAGGAAGTTGCAGCAAAAGCAGTCTCAGAGATGTGTGGAATCTGGGACATCCAGTCTCCATCACAAACCCACTCCCATCTCCGACTACAGGCATACCTTGTGTTACTGTACTTTGCAGATACTGTGTTTTTCACAAAATGAAGATCTGGGGCAACCTTGCATCAGGCAAGTTTATCAGCACCATTTTTTCCAACAGTGACTGCTCACTTCGTGTCTCTGTGTCACATTTTGGTATTCTCCCAATATTTCAAACTTTTTCATTATTATTGTATTTGTTATGGCGATCTGTGACCAGGGATCAGAACTCACTGAAAAGCTTGGAAGACAGCATCTTTTAGCCATCAAGTCCTGTTCCTGGGTGTTCACCAAGAAAAATATAAGCAATAAAGTACACTGCTTTAAGACATAATGCTATTGCACACTTAATAGACTACACCATGGTAAACACAACTCTCATATACACTGGGAAACCAAAACATTCATTTGAGACTTGACAGACTTTGATATCCACTTCACCAAGACGGTCTGGAACCAACCCTGCAGTGCCCCAGAGGCATGCCTGTACTCAGGTATTGGTTCCCCATGTTAGCTGCTGAGGAAAAGGAGCACAGAGAAGACAGGGCGGCTGGAGGTCATGGTTGGGCTGGGTCCCCCACTCCACCTGCACAGCTGATCTCAACCAGCCCAGGGGTCCCCACATGGCTCATACCTGGTCACTGCCCCTTCAAACTTAATCCAATTTCACAATATATTCACCTCGTGAAACACATGTGACCCTATGGCAATGTGATTAGACAAACATTCGTGGAACAGTCCTTCACATTACAGGGCTTCTATTCCACTGAGCCCTGCTCCATCGACAGAGAACACCTGCTCAGTCCCAGGCCTATTCCAAGGAGAGGGGTGCCGTCATGGGATGCCAACCCGTCACCTCTCCAAGCCATGCAACCCACATCTGGGCTGGGCCCTGTCTCCAACACCTTTGCCTCATTATTTCATCTCTCCCCACTGCCTTTCCTCAAACAGAAAACTAGGAAGCCGCCCTAGGTTGGTGCCTGCTGCATGCCCCCAGCACACACAGCCTTGCGGTGCTGAGTACAGTCACAGAGGGCCAGCTCCACACACTGGACTTGCTGCCCTGCACTGTCCCAAACCCTGGGCCGCATCTTGTTGGTGTCCAGGCACAGAACCCCCACAACGCGGAGTTCACAGTCTTGGCCCCTCACTCTGTGTTGGGGTGGCAGAAAACTCAAGGAAGTACATCCTGGCTGCTTCTCTCTCTCTCACAGAATCCTTGATGAAGGCTATGAAAACCTGTAGGAAAATGCAGATAAGCAGGCAAGAAAGCACACAGGGCCCTCTGCACCCGTGCCTGTCCCAGGCCACCACATACAGAGCCTGAGTGTTGGGTGGGGGCTCATTTTGTTTTCCTAATTGTTCACCAAAGTTCGTCCCCCGCCCATGGCTGGAGGACGGCATGACCACCACCCCACAACAGTGAGAGGTGGCATCTTACAGCAGAAGCAGCAGAGGCCCTGATCTAGCTCACGGGATCCTCAGGAGCACAGCCATGTCGCAGCACCCAGCTCAGATCCCATTTTTCTCATTCATCATCTGTTCCCTGCAAAGGCCACAAACTCATCCCAGCTCTGCAGGCACAAATCACAGACTAAAAACTGACTTCTCTTTCCCTTGGGGGATGCCCCCCACCCCCCATGGCCTCCAGCCAGTACCTAGGGGTTGCTCCCGTGCATTCCCTTCACACACACAGCACAAGTTGCAACCTGGGAGCCACCAGGCCAGGTACTGATCCATCCACCCTTCCCACCCCAGGACTCGGTGTTGGTCCTTCCATACCACCTCAGGCTCTGTCCTGAGTCCACATGCCTCTTCACCCACCGAGCCCCAGCAAAGCCGCAGATGACACCAGCCTCTGACCAGCCTCAGGTATCAGCTCCAGGCCATGTTCAAAACCCTCACTGCTTCCATCAGCACACTGGAGCAGATCCTAACTGCTCAGGAACATGAGAAGGCACACCCAGACCCCTGTGCCCCACCGTTCGCCATCAGGAGCACCGCTGCCTCCGAGCAGAGCTGGCTCACACACAGCCAAGCCGAGGAGGCTGTGTCAGCCACAGTACTGGTCAGGAGGTGCCTCGGACTGCAGGGCGAGGCCCACCCAGTATCTCCCCTCTCCAAGGGTTCCAGAGACATCCCAGAGGCTTTGGGGGAAGGCCTGGATGAGCCAACCTCCCCAGAGAGCTGGGTCACCCTGTCTTGTACCACCAGCTCTGATACTTTGAATCAGAAAATTCCAAAAGTCTCAGAAAGATGTCAAATCTGGGAGGAAAGATAGTCAAGAGCCTGGGACCCACCTGCACAGCAGCCCTGGGTCCCTCACCATTGGCAACATGCTCCTGCTGACTCTGGCCTCAAATGTGTAGGTCAGGAGGGGAGTAGGGCAGATGCGACAAAGGCCTGTGGGGTAGGCGTGCCAGGCCCGAGGCCACAGAAGGCCAACCAGCTGCGTTGGGCACTTGGCCTTCCTTCTCCCGGAAGGCTGTGCCCCCTTCTCCCCAAATGGGGGCTGTCCTCAATCAGGCGGTCAGGCTCAAAGCAGCTGGCCGGCTCCAATACGGCCCCCAGTCACTTGCTGCACGTCTCGGGAAAGCTCTCGCCTCGCTGGCTCTGCCTCAGAGCAGGCTGAAGGAAATCCACGCGTTGTTGACTTTGAATAAGAGAACCCAACCTGGTCAAGGCCGGGCTGCACTGGGTGTTCAGGGAGGCCCCAGGACCAAACACCACTCTGTATCCTGCACCCTAGGAGCACCTCCTTGTTTCCATAACAAAAATCTGTGCAGCTGCAGGTGCTCGGCTTCTCAGCTTTCATCATTAACAGAGCCAAGAATGGACTGGTCCCTTCAGATGCTGGCTTGGCTTCCATTAGACCCAAGTGTTAGTCTTTGGGACAAGAGGATGCTCCGTCACCAGAACAGAGATCAGACCTTCCTGGAACAATCTGGATGGTCAGGAGCTGTGGAGCCTGGTGGGGACAGGACCCGGCTGCCCTCCAGCTAAAATGCCAGCGGCTGCCTTCAGCCTACCCTGAGAGAGGCTCTCTGCCTCTGCCTGCTGCCCCAGCCCGTGTAAGCGCACGCGTGCACGCACACACACACACACAACGCCCCCACCACCCCAGCACTGACAGGCTGGCTGGAGAGCATCCACAGGGTGGGCAGTCGCAACTGCCTTCCACCTGCCTGGCACCATCTATTCTGAGAAACGTGCCTGAGAACACTGGCAAGTGAGCAGTGTACGAGATTCATCCCAGGCTACCTCTCCAAACGCGTCGGCTGCCACCCGGCTCCCAACACACAAAAGGACCAGTCCTGTTCTTGGTTAATTTATGAGTAAGCACCCACCCAGATCACTCCTCAGAAAGACCCCTCAGAGCACAGAGCCCAGTGGGAAATGTCACCAACGTGGACTGCTCCTGCCAGCCCCTTGTGGGAGAGGGCAGGGAGCAGCACATGCTCTGCAGGTGCTCAGCACTTACTAGTCTAGATGCTGACTATGGGAACCTCCTATGGACAAAGCCACACATTTCTGGGACCACCTTCAGGCAGATAAGGAAACTGAGGCTCTAAGAAGCCAGGAGCCTTGCTCAAGATCACCTGCTCATTAAGTGAGAGCACACTGGAAGCCAGGATCCTCCCCAAATAAGGAGTGGGCAGGCCCTCTGCTCCTTTGGGATGTGTCTTTTCTCCTGACTCCTTTTCTTCCACATCAAAGGGTCACGCTGCTTCAGACATGCCTGTCGCTCTCCTTGGAAGGCCGACCAGCATCCTCAACTGCTGCTGAGTGAGGGGCTCCCATTTCTGTGGCTCTGCTTCCATTAGCCCACCTGCTGGAGAAGAGCCTTGCCCAGAAAGCACGAATGACTCAAGAGTCTGAACTGTCAACCAACTGTTAAAGAACGTTACAGAATGTTTTGTCACCTACCTTAAAAAAAAGTGGGGGGGACTAACCTTGGCTCCAAGTGACAAGATAAGCAACATGTATTTACCTAAAAGCTGATGCACCCCAGAACTCAGGAGGCAGTTCAAGTTCTGCTGAGCAAAGTGCAGATCCAGGTAATAGCAGAATGCTGATATGAATGAGGAGGGGGTCCTTCCAGGAGCTCTGGCACAATCCTAGGAGCTTCCGAAGAGTAATTCTTCAATTCTGTAACATCAGACAGTCTCCCTGCTCTGGAGAGATCTGGAGAGGGCAGTGCAGGCCCACGCAGACCTTGGGCTGGCCACGTCCTTGTCACATAGGCCTGTGGCTCCCACCATGCTCCCTCCTAGGAGGACCTCACCAGCTGCCAACCAGGCTTCGTGCCACTTCCCAACCAGCTCTGCCAGCTCTACCTTTTCACAGGGGGCTCCAATCTTGTACAAGCATCAAATCCCACCCTGCAGCCTAGAGGCCCAACCTAGCCCCCTTTACAGTAGTCAAACCCAGCACTGTATGAACCACATGACAATGCCTCATCTAGGCCATTGCTCCCAGGACCAACGAGCCAACTCCTCAATGGAGGCATCCTCAGAAAGGCTTCCCACTGGGCATGCCCACTGGACCCCTGCCACCAGCTGAGGGCATCTCCCTGACCCATGTGCTTGGCTGGCCTTTCCCCACCTGAAAGGCCCAGAAGGAGGGAGCACGTCCTATCACTGCTGATCCCCAGAGTCAATGGCCTGGCACCAGATCGCCTGAGTGAGGGCTCAGACACCTGCTGAGCAGAGGCTTGAGGCAGCCCCAATCACCTGTGCAGCAGGTGATACACACTGCTTCCTGGATCAGGGAATAGCACCCCTACCTGTCAATCTCTCCTAGACCTTATCTGGAAATTATCCCCAAATCACAGAGAGCGGCAATCATACAAAGAACACAAATGCCTTTAACCCCCACACCGACCTGCTGCTAAGTTTCCCCACCTGCCCACACGCATGGTTCCCTTTCCTCCCCCGCACACACGCAGACCACCACCTGCCCATTTGGGTGCACACACGGGCTTCCCTGAATCACTTGAGAGCGAGCTGTAGATGTCACTGCACTTTGCCCTGAAATGCTTGGCCTATTTCTGAAGAATAAAGGTACTCTCTTCCGTAGGCACACAGCAGCACCAGCTTTGCTGCATTCATTATCAACAGGGCTGCTGGCCACCTTCCACGTTGCCAACTGTGCTACCTAAACATGGCTCTTTCTCCAGCTAGTAGAATGGCACACTGCACTGAGCAGCCCCATCTTGCCCATCTTTAACCTGGAAGTTTCTCAGCCATTCTTTGGCACTTAGGCATTAACATTTGGAGTACCACAAGGCCCCCCTTTCTTTACTAGAGCATGCTGCATTTCAGCCTGTTGCAGCCTGTGATGAGACACATTGTGTGTTCCACTTGCAGGCCCTGAGGTGACCATGGCCCCCTGTGACCCGCCACCTGTGGCACAGGGGGCCTGTCTGCCCTCATGGGTCTATGAACTCTGATCACCCAGGCAGCGCCACCCTGTTCAGTCTGCCTGCTCCCTACCTGCAGCCCGGGTGCAGCCCTGCTGTCTGTTCACAGCCTCACAGTAATGACCATAAAAGGCACTTCCTGTCTCGGCTGGCCTCAGCATCCCACAGCGAGGAGAAGCCCTCCAGTTCTCCCTGTTCATTTATTCACAAGATTACCACTGGCAGAATGATGGCTAATTTTATGGATCAACCCGGCTAGGCCATAGAACCCATCTGGTCAAACACCAGTCTAGATAGTGCAACAAAAGCACTTTTTAGATGACGTTAACATTTAAATCAGTAAATGCTGAGTAAAGCAGATTATGCTCCATAGTGTGGGTGGAACTTGTCTTATCAGTTGAAGGCTTTAAGAGAAAAAAGGCTGAAGTCTCCTGGAGAAAGAAGAAATTCTGCCTCTAGACTGCCTTTGGACTTGAGATACATCAGCTAGCTCTTCCCTGGGTCTCCAGCCTGCTGGCCTCCCCTGCAGACTTTGGACCTGCCAGCCCCCATAATCATATAAGACAATTCCTTCAAACAAGGCTCTCCCTCCTATTGGTTCTGCTTCTGTGGAGAACCCTAATGCAGACTGGCGGCATGCCTTTTCCAATGACCTCAAAAGGATTACAGTCCTTAATTAACTTGATGCTCAGATTGTCCCAGGCTGGCCCCCAGACCCTTGGTGCTGGCTCCTGACCAGTACTCACCCTTCCTGACATCCTGGCACAACACAGGCTCCAAGCTTGACCTGATCTGCTCCGGCACAGCCATGAGATCACCCACCTCTCCCAGGAGCCCCCATTCCAGAGTTAAGACCAGGAAGCTTCCTCATCCATGACAACAGCTGACAGAGGGCCCCACCCAGGGCAGCTCCTGAAGATCCTGCTTCAAAGGAAGTCCCCAGGATACGGTTTGAACTTGGGGTGTCCTTGAATTTGAATGGGGAAAAACCCACATCTATTACCCTTAACTGAAACTTAGCATTCCTCGAGTTACAAACATACGCAACAAATTTCAGCAACGTGAGCTGTATCAACTCTGATAGGCTTTAGAACACCAAACATCGGTTTGTGCCAATATGCTCAAATGCCATTTTTGCTCACCACTATTTCAAACTTATAGCAATTAGATCTGCCACTAGATTTAATAATTTAACACATTAACCTAACGAATCTGTTAGTAGGTCACACATTTCTTTTTTTTTTGGTATCATTCATCTACAATTACATGAAGGACATTATGTTTACTAGGCTCCCCACTTCACCAAGTCCCCCCCACATACCTCTTCACAGTCACTGTCCATCACCATAGTAAGATGCTGTAAAATCACTACTTGTCTTCTCTGGTCACACATTGCTTTTTAATGCTTCACTCAATCTCTATGTAGTGCATTTCCTTGGTAATTCTACATATTTCAGGTATCTGAGAGGGAAGTATGCCCAGAAAGGGCCAAATGAGACTCAGCCATGGGTGGTCTGGTGGGGAAGGTGCTTTTAAAGGTGGCTGGAGTTAAAAAAAAATTAGCCCTACTAAGATTCCTCAAGGGAGGAACAACCTAAGACAGGCACAGTCGCAGGGGGGCCATCAGGTGAGAAATTGGGGATCAACAGAGGTGAGGCTCAGAACCTCATCCCCCCTGCTTTGAGAGAAATCTTCTGCATCCGTGGATGTCTTGCTGCCCTTGTCTAGCCTGGATTAATACTTAGTCCATAGGCACACACCTGATCATCTACATTTGCCCTCTTACAGCACTAAACTATGTTTTCTACCTTTATCTTGCATCTACCTACCACTTCAGCATTTTATTAAAAATAAAAATAATAATAATAATAAAGGGAGAAATGTGGGATCAACATATAAATCAAGTATAAAAATCAAACGAATATTCATATTTGACCTGATTGTTTATAGTTCATAATGCGAGATCAAAACCAAAAGTTTCTGTGATGACTGCCCTTGTACTGTTCACCATGTAAGAATTTATTCACTATGTAAGAATTCGTTCACCATGTAAAAACTTGTCTGTTATGCTTCAGAAGATTGGAGACGGATGAGAATTAGGCTTGAGATGGAATAATGATTGTGCATTGAGCATTGACCCCCCTATACAGAATTTTATTGTTGTTAACAACCATTTGATCAATAAATATGAGAGATGACCTCTCAAAAAAAAAAAAAATTAGCCCTACTAACCTGCTGTTTCTGAACTCCTGGCATCAGACAGTCGGGGTTAGGCCTCACCAGAGAAGCCCAGTAAGGTGCTGGGCTCAGGCGTGGAATGTTGGCACCCCAACCTCCCCACCAATGCTGGTGCCCCCACCCCAAGCTTCTTGGTGCCCCAAGCTGGGTGGTGGCACACAGCCAAGTTCTGGAACAGTCGACTCCAGTTACTTAAAATGTTATTATTATATCATAAACACAGGTGCACATGGGTGCCAAAAGGTGTCACATGACCAAGAGGATGCTTAGACACAAACTGTCCTGCTCCCTGGCCTCTCTCAAGCCTCCTTTGGTACCCTGGGCACCCTTCTCCCCCAACCTCTCTGCTTTCTCATCTGTGTGGCCTTGGGTACATTCCCAGGTCGGAGCACACTGTGCTCCCTGGAGCGGCCCCACCTGTCTCCCCACACCCACTGTGTGAGGCGCTGCCTGCACTCAACCACTCTGCACTGCCACACACCTCGCCCTCTTCACCTCAGGAGCCCCTCAACACCTGACCTGGAGCCTCCCTACCACAGGTGGGGCCAGGGATCTTGTAAACTCACTGACCTTACTCATAAACTCAGAAAGAACTCAGTGGTAAGCACGACAGCTTCCCAACCCCCAGCACATCAACCAGGACAAGGTGCTGCTCTGCACCTCTGCACAGCCACCCAGGCCGTAAATGCACGTGTGCCGTCTCAACAGAAAGCATCCCCAGACCCTTCCACAACCAAAGGCGGAAGCGACAGGCAGAAGTCGGATCTGGGGAGGGCAGCTCAGAGCAGAGACAGGGCTCTGGGGCCAGGGGCCAGGGGCCAGGCTGCACGTCCAGCCCTCCGCTTTCTTGTCGTGTGGCCTTGGGCAAATGAGAAAGCCTTGCTGCACCTTGGTTTTCTCTTCTGGAACATGGAGTCATGAGGACCCCTCATCCAGGCTGAGATGACACCAGGTAAGTCTGGGAAAAGTACATGCGCTATTACCTCTTGTGATTCCTCCTAAGACCCCTCTAGCCCCCAAAGTGAAGAGTGCAGTTCTGAACACAGAATGGAGCATGCTGGGCCACACCTGGCCACCCACTGCCACTGGCCCACTGTGATTTCTAAAGCTGACAATGATGAGCATAGGCTGCCGTTATCTTCTGCACTGAGACACTGAGACCAGACCACCAGGGGAACCGAGAAGTGGGGTGGAGGATTATACCAATTAAGACAAAGACCAGGGATTTGTCTTCAGATTTAAAAGGGGAGAGGCAGGAAATGGTCAGAGGCAGCTCAGAGAGCAGGGTGATGAGAAGGGGTCACTGCCACCAGAGCTGCCCCCAGGCTGTGCTGGGAATCTCTGCCAGGCACCTTCTAGAAAAGACCCTCTCTGTCCCAAAGCTCCACGGAGCTCACCCTGGGCTCTGGGCAGCATAATGACACCTTTATCCCCTCCAAGGCTGAGGCTACTGGCCAGAGCACAGAGGGCCTGAGGACCCTCAGACACAGGGTGTGGGGCTTCATCCTGGGTTACAAACAGAGATCATTAACTGGGAGTGAGATGTCACACTCAGGAGGGTGAAATGACACGAACATGGTGTATTTTTCCACCTCTAAGCTATCCAGGTGACCCAATGGACAGGGCAGGCAGGAGAGCCCCAAGTGGAGGACCCCATGGCTCCACTGGCCACTTAGTCCCTGGGAAAAGCCCTCATTCACCCTGCAGCCTAGGAAAGGCCCTGACCACTCTTCACAGCTCTTTGTCTGCTCTAGTCCTGGCATGCAGGTGCCCTCTAGTGGGAACAGTCCCAGGGACCCCCAGGGGTTGGGAGTGACCCATCCTAAGAGAGCACAACATGGTGATTTCACAGCTTCCGACTCTAAGCAGGTAGTCAGAAACAAAAATCAATACCAGAAATCCATCGAAGAACAGATGGGCCCAAAAAGACCAAAGATACTCCTGAAGACACCCCAAGTCTTCCCTTACTGCAGCCTCATTCCTCCTCTCTGATGCCTGGCCCTAATAGCCACAAAAGAAAGTTCTGGCTCCTGATCTCTGCCTGGCATGACCTGCCCCATGCCTGATACAGCTCTCCTGCTAGCATTCTGGGTGCGGAGACCAGGTGGTCGCATCTCCCAGCAGCTTTGCCTTCAGAACTGGATTCCACAGCCTCCTCACTTCCTGGGAGAGGCGGCGCCTGGGTGGCTCCATCCAGCACCTTCAGGCAAGTGGGACTGCAAAACCACTGCGCCTAGGGTTTAAGACTCAGGAAAGACGGCAGCAGAAATGCCATAGAAAGCTGGAGGACTCAGGCAGGAGGCAGGGACCTGTGGTGCACTGGACTCTGGGACCCTACAGCCAACAAGACATGTGGCCCTGCTAGCTGGGACCCCTCAGCATGGAACCGGGGCACCCAATAAACAGAGTGAAACAGGGGGACCTCTTGGGCAGCTGTTCTAACTGATGGGGGGTAAGGGGGAAACTAAACCCAGACCAGAGAGACGGGAGGCACACATCCCTCAGGGGAGGCCAGGCCTGGGCACAGGAGCAGGAGGAGACAGGTCTGGGGTCTGGAGCAGGAAGGGAGGGGCTCAGCTCCATGGGCATGCCAACCAGTGCCCTGGGCTACTGGGGCTCAGGACATGAGCCAGTGGGAGCTGCAGGGACCTAGGGTTGGGGGTGGTGGGCCCTGCTGTTCCTGCCCACTGCACCTGATGGAGGAGACAGGGGACCCAGACAAAGAGGCCTCAAGACTGTTGTCACACAGAGTGACAGGCTGCCTATGGGGGCTGCCCCACTGCAGAAGGGAGGAAGGGTCCTAGCCCTGGACAGAGATGGCAGAAGCCAGACCCCATGCACAGCCACTTCAGGGCAGCCTGCATGGAGTTGAAGGGTGGGCAGGCTGGCCCCTCGTGCCTCAGTTTCCCCTATACCAACCACGGTCTATACTGTGTCAGAGATTCAGCCTGGATGGTGCCTCTGCTGATGTTCTGACCTGACCCCGGGGCTGGGAGGCTGGGGGAAGAGGGCCATCCCAGCTGCATGCTCTGAAAGGAGTCTCTCCTTGGAGCACCTGCTCCCAGGCCATATGGCAGGTGTTTGGACGCCATGAGGGACAACGTCTGGGCTTTGAAGGGCATGGAGATATGGCCAAGTGCAGCCTTCCTCAGTGAGACAGCAATGAGAAATTTCAAGGAAGACACCCTCACCTGGCCCTCCCCTCGGCACTCCATGGGGTCCCCACAATTTCCTGGGAAGATGGAACTGCTCCTTCCTTATGGGGAGAAACTGAGGCTTGGGCTACACTTGTACCCCATAACGAGGAAACAAGGACTCAATCCAGACCCGCCAGCTCTCCACACAGGCGCCTATTGACACTACTAAGGCAGACAGAATGTGACAGCCATGAGCCAAGATGGCTGTGCCAGAGCATCACCAGCAGCATGTCTGAGGGAAGGGGAGTTATATATGATTTGAGCCCTGGGGACAGAGTGGACCCCTGCCTCATCCAGAAACCTGCTCTGCATGCAGAAGGGGCCCAAGCACTGATACTGAATGAGGCAGGAGCCTTCTAGCACATTCTGCAATCTTGGCGCACAACAGAGCCAAGCACTGGCATGCTAGGGAACCAGCAGGGCATCTTGAGGGGTGACCCAGGAAAGTGCTGCCAGACCTGGCCACACACCACATCCAGAAAGTTTCCTAGGCTCGAAAATAAATAAAACCAGGCAAGATGCAAGAAACGAGTCTTTTTAACATTACTAGGAAGGCATTCTGGTGGGTGCTTGGCATTTGAGCAAACCCCCAGTTGGCACTGGGAGCTCTCCACCTGGACCTCTGTGGCTGGGTCCTTTAACGGCTGCTGCCCCAGAGACTTCCCATCAAGAAGGTCTCCAAAGCCCTACGAAGCCCAGTGTGCAAATCCTGCACACACTGAAGCCAGTTTTCTCCCAGCAGGATCTGTTAGCAGCTTCCCCCCTGAAGAATTTATTCTGACATAGGCAGAAGAGGGAACTGCCCTCGCAGGACACAGGGAGAGAGGGAGAACCGTGGGCTTCCTTCAAGGAAGCAGCTGCGCGGCAGGGCCGACCGATGGCGCATCCTTGTCTTTGCAGAGGTCCGCACAGCACAGGTGCCTCAGGAGGCCTTGCCGGGCAGCCCTGACTACCGCTGCTTCCCAGAGTCAGTGGCTGTGGGCTTGAATGTGATACATGTGTGAACTGACTTTGGGAACCATCGTGAGCCATACAGAACTGTTATCTTCCAGTTCACCAGCACTGCTTTAACATTTTTCACCATGTCAGGGCAAACTGAAGCAAACCCAAGACCCTGGAAAACGGCCTGACAACAGAGTTTGAGTGCTTCGAAGTCACTGACCAGCTGGATCCACAGTCACACCCAAGAAAGTGACAAATGACCGGCTGCATGCCAATCTCACACATTTAATTCCCCAGAGAAGACCCTATATAAGAAAGCGTTGTTCTCTTGAACATATCTCCCCGGGCAAGGAAAACAAAAGCAAAAATGAACGAGTGGGACTATATTAAGCTGAAAAGCTTCTGTACAGCAAAGGATACCATTGATAGAACAAAAAGACATCCTACACTATGGGAGAATATTTGTAAATGACAGATCTGATAAAGGCTTGACATCCAAAATATATAAAGAGCTCACCCACCTCAACAAACAAAAAACAAATAATCCAATTAAAAAATGGGCAGAGAAACTGAACAGACAGTTCTCCAAAAAAGAAATTCAGATGGCCAACAGACACATGAAAAGATGCTCCACATCGCTAGTTATCAGAGAAATGCAAATTAAAACCACAATGAGATATCACCTCACACCAGTAAGGATGGCCACCATCCAAAAGACAAACAACAACAAATGTTGGCAAGGTTGTGGAGAAAGGGGAACCCTCCTACACTGCTGGTGGGAACGTAAATTAGTTCAACCATGTGGAAAGCAGTATGGAGGTCCCTCAAAATGCTCAAAATAGACTTACCATTTGACCCAGGAATTCCACTTCTAGGAATTTACCCTAAGAATGCAGCACTCCAGTTTGAAAAAGACAGATGCACCCCTATGTGTATCGCAGCACTATTTACAATAGACAAGAATTGGAAGCAACCTAAGTGTCCATCAGCAGATGAATGGCTAAAGAACATGTGGTACATATACACAATGGAATATTATCCAGCCATAAGAAGAAAACAAATCCTACCATTTGCAAAACATGGATGGAGCTAGAGGGTATTATGCTCAGTGAAATAAGCCAAGCGGAGAAAGACAAATACCAAATGATTTCACTCATCTGTGGAGTATAAGAGCAAAGCAAAAACTGAAGGAACAAAACAGCAGCAGAATCACAGAACCCAAGAATGGACTAACAGGTACCAAAGGGAAAGGGACTGGGAGGATGGGTGGGTAGGGAGGGATAAGGTGGGGGAGGAAGAAAGGGGGTATGATTAGCATGCATAATGTGGGGTGTGGGAGAAAGGGGAGGGCTGTGCAACACAGAGAAGACAAGTAGTGATTCTACAACATTTTGCTATGCTGATGGACAGTGACTGTAATGGGGTTTGTAGGGGGGACTTGGTGTAGGGGAGAGCCTAGTAAACATAATGTTCTTCATGTAATTGTAGATTAATAACAAAAAAAAAAAAAAAGAAAGAAAAGGGGGATTACTCCCTGATAGGATAAAACTAACTGCAAATCAACGATTAATGCATGCTTTACATATCCTTAATTTTGATCTTTTAAAGGGTGTCAGATGATCAGCTATGGAAGTACACTTTTCTGATAATATTCCTTTCTCTTAAAAAAAAAAAAGCACTTCCTGTGTGGTGATCTCCAATAGGTTCTTCACAATGGTACAAAGGTTATATCACAGTGTGGGTAAAGGGTTTGTTTGTGATTATACAGAGGATCAAAGCCTAATTTGGCTACCCAGAAAACGAATTAAGATACAGTATGAAAAAGAATTTCCAACATCAACATCCTCTGGAAGAGTCATTCCAGAAGATGAACATCAAAAAACTTCAAAAAAGATCCTGGCACTGCTGCAGTTGTGGCTGCATTCATCCCACCGGTTCCTGGACTTGTCATTGGAATGAAGGAGATATCTAAGCTGGCCTGTGCATACAGTAAAACAACAAATTTGACAGGATCTATACTGTCGGAACTCAATCAAGAATTAGGAGAAGTGCAAGTTGCAGCGCTCCAAAATCGTGCGACTAGACTATCTACTGTTAAAAGAACATATGGGATGTGAACAGTTCCCAGGAATGTGTTGTTTTAATTTGTCTGATTTTTCTCAAACTATTCAAATTCAGTTAGACAATATCCATCATATCATTGATAAGTTTTCACAAATGCCTAGGGTACCTAACTGGTTTTCTTGGTTTCACTGGATATGGCTGGTAATTGTAGGTCTGTTTTTGTTATGTAGCTGTATTCCTATTATGTTAATGTGTGTATGCAATTTAATTAGTAGTTTGTTAAAACCTATACATGCTTATGTTACTCTACAAGAAGATATGTCAAAGAAATAATCAATCTTCCCATGTTTTCTTCCACCTGCTACTTCTATAGCTTTTCTTCTTCCTTCCTAATTACAACCCCTAAGTAGAATTCCTGCCTCAGATCGAAATTACCAAGTATCATAATTCTTCCAAGTGGTAAAGATACATCAAGACAAATGCTGGGCATAGAAGTCACAGGGCATAAATCTGCAAAGAAGTAAAAAGTTAACCTTTTCAAAAAATATTGCTTCTCTCTCTTACCAACTTTACATTTCCCTGTATGGCCCCGGAAGATGACTGGTTAGCCAGAGACGAGTAAGATTCCTTAAGGGAGGAACAATCTAAGACAGGCACAGTCGCAGGGGGGCCATCAGGTGAGAAACTGAGGATCAACAGAGGTGAGGCTTAGAACCTCACCCTCCCTGTTTTGAGAGAAATCTTCTGCATCCGTGGATGTTTTGTTGCCCTTGTCTAGCTTGGATTAATACTTAGTCCATAGGCACACACCTGATCATCTACATTTGCCCTCTTACAGCACTAAATTATGTTTTCTACCTTTATCTTGCATCTACCTACCACTTCAGCATTTTATTAAAAATAATAATAATAATAAGGGAGAAATGTGGGATTCACATATAAATCAAGTATAAAAATCAAACGAATAATCATATCTGACTTGATTGTTCATAGTTCATGATGCGTGATCAAAACCGAAAGTTTCTGTGATATGACTGCCCTTGCACTGTTCACCATGTAAGAACTTATTCACTATGTAAGAACTTGTTCGTTATGCTTCAGAAGATTGGAGACTGTTGAGAATTAGGCTTGGGGTTGATTAATGATTGTGCATTGAGTCGAGTATACAGAATTTTATTGTTGTTAACCATTTGATCAATAAATATGAGAGATGCCCTCTCAAAAAAAAAATGTATCTCTCTGTCATTCACACTCATTACAAACAGCTATGCATTTTAGTCTTAACCTAAAATCTGAATTAGAAACTTGGCTTTATCTGAATAAAGTAGATAATGTGAGAAAAAAAAAAAGAAAGTGTTGTTCACAGGACCACCGGGACAACTCCCAGCCACCAACGCAGGCCAAAACTCAAAGCGGGAGAGGCAATCTTGTTCCGTTGGGAGCGCGGTGGGTCACACCCGGGAGAGGGGCCAGCCACGCTGCAAGGCCATCTCACCTGCTCAGCCAGCAGACGGCACGCAGGCGGCACCCACCGGGGAGACAGCCGCCCAGCTCAAGGCACACTGGCATGACTGAGAGACAAACCAACGGGAACTAGCAGGGAGCGAGGCACAGACTGAAAAGCCAGAGCAAGTGGCTAAAGTACGAGAAGCTGCCAGGAAAACAAATGAGCTCAAGATACCCTTTATGCCCAGCACTACCCCCAAATTAAAAGAATCTGATACTCTGATGTGGGAGAGGAAGTGGGAAAGGCACAGGAGATGGGGGTGGGAGGAGCGGGACAGAGTAAGGTGCAACCCCGGGGCAGCAGCTGAGAGCTAGCTGGGCTACCCTCGGGTCTGGGGATCAGGCTGGACGGCACCTTGGCTCAGGGGCCCACTGCTCATGGGAGCAGACAGGACAGACAGGGGTCACAGGGTGGGACCTGTGGGCCTCGGCAGGACATGCACAGGGAGTGCCACCCCAGGCACTTCCTGCTGGCCTGTCTGACACATCTGGCTGGTGCCTAAGAGCTGGTCACACTGTCTAAAAGTAAAGTTGGACACCACTGATCCAGAAAAGGCAGGCCCTATCAAATTCAACCAAGGCCTGGCACATACAGGGCCCTCCCATGTGCACACACTGTCCTTGCAGGGGTGCCCTGGGCTCCTGGAGTGCGCCTCTCAGAGGGCAGTGGGGAGAGAAGGCACAAGGGCACCCACACTGGAAAGATTCCAACGAAGGCCCTCAGCAGTCAAGGGGGACAGCACACCAGGGCCTGGAGCTGGGCCCCCAGGCACCCTGTGAGGGTGGTTTGGGCACGGGAGACACATGATCAGGAATCATGCATCACCGCCCACAAGCGTTTCCCAGTGGCGCTGAGGGGCACAGTCAGCCACCTGGCTGAGATATCAGGTTAGTAAAGGTGTAGGAAGCTCCATACTAGACCACAAATATCCCAGAGCTCCAGGGCAGGGTGGGCCCAGGAGTGGCTCCTATCACGACAGATGTAAAGCCCCCATTAAGGACCCACACCCCCAGGCTAGCCAGAGGTGAACAGGGTTCCAGGACAGCAGGGGACCAGGGGGAACAGACACAGCCACCCTGGGATGATGGGCCATGACAACACAGGGTAGCCCTGTGGCTGTGGGTGCCAAGGCTTCCGGCAGCCATGCCCACAAACAGATCTGTGCTGACAGCAGGCTTTCCATGGGCCCCGGGCATGGCAGGAGTGAGTCAGGCAGGTCAGAGGGCATTCCAGGTGAGGTGGGCGAGGGGCGCAGGTTCCTGGGGAGGAAGGAGCACAGACCTGTGCTGACCGCAGCCTCTGCTCCAGCACGCACTCACCCCATGGTGGGCTGCTGACACAGACCGGCAGCCAGAACCCAGAGTGGGCTGGCCTTAGTCAATTCTACAAAAAGCCCGGCACCCGTACTCCCACTGAAAATCCTGCAACCAGCCAAATTAGGAGCATATGTTTAGAGTTGAAAGGTCAAATGTCCCCATTAAGGACATTCCAATACCCCAAAAACCCATCTTTAAAGGAAGACAGTGCCAATGACACCTGCCACTTGTTGTACCGCAGAGTGCCAGGACAGAGGAGTGGGAATGTGGGGCATGCAGCATGGTCAGTGTTCTGTGAGGAAACCCAATGACCTGTGTCTTTTTGCTTCAGAAGGGAAGAAGCTGGGGGAAGAAGATGGGGGCCCATAAATGCAAAATCCAAAAATCACTGCCTGGGGAAACCCCTTGGCAGCCTGGCAAGGTTTTCTGATTCCTGGGCATGAGCCTGGTCATTGGTAACAATACAGGCCAGGACCCCAGGCAAACAGCCCTGATGCTGCCATCCAGGGCACTCCTACCACAGGAAGGCAGCAGGGACTTGGAACACCCCTCGGAGAGGGCACGGCCAGGCACCCCAGCTCCTGGGCAGAGCCAGGCCAGACCCCCACGGCAAAGGCCATGCTGTAGGACTCCCTGGCCCCCACCAGAGCAGCCCATGTCATCTCTTTATAAAGTGGAACTTTATATCTGGTTTTACTTAGTAAAAAGGGAACCCAGCTCAAAAAGAAAAGTGCTAAAATCAGCAGAGCCTACATGCCCAGGTCTACCATGGGGCAGGCACTGTAAGCAGTCAGTCTGAAGTGTGTTCAACAGCACCATCCACCCCATAGGCCTCTGTTGCTCCAAGTGGCCCAGAGGTGCCTTTATGGCGCTCAGGGAGGAAACACCACCACCCTCGGTTGAAACCCAGGGTAACTCTGGTGGAAAGGAGATGGCAGGGCTTTATTTGTGGAAAGGGAATCTGATGGAACTGGAGAAAAATGGCAAGCAAATCAGACACAAGAGCATGGAAAGCCCCCACCAGGGAGAGCCACAGTTCTCAGGCCAGGGCTCCACCCCAGGGGCTGAACTGCCGATTTCCAGGATCTGAAGCAGGCCACTTGCCCCTGAAGCAATGGGTCAGACTGTAGTGCAAGCTGGACCCTGGAGCCTGCACAGGACCTGCACCTCTTCCATGTGGCTCCACCTCATGTGCATCTAGTAAGGGCTCACTGTGCTCCTCACTGCACGCCCAAGTGCCCCTGACACTGGGACAGGAGCAGGCAGGCCTCAGGGGACATGCTTAATGCTGGGGCACATGGAGGAGGAGCCCTCTCAGCAGCTGGAGGAGGAGCTGGGCAGGGAGAGGCCCATGAAGACCTGAGGGCTGGCCCAGCCTGCTGTTTCCTGAAGCTCAGAGGCAAGGGCCCTGTGGTGGTGTGTGCCTGTGGGTGCCAAGTGTCCCAGCTGCCCTCCCCACCCTCTCTGACCAGTCAGCCTGACTCTGGAGGGAGAGAGCCAGGCTCTTCCCTACCACCTGCCCACGGCCCAGGATTTCCACCTTTCCTTTGGGTCCTCGCAAACAGCCCTTCTGAGGCAAGATTAGAGCCCACGGGACTGCTGGTCTTTACTCAGGACCCTGCTACCCAGCACAGGGCCAGGTGCTAGGGGTCTGGCATGTGTTTTGTTTCCTGGCTGTCACACCTGGGGCCTGGCTGCAGTTTGGCTGGGCCACAGACATGCACTCTGGGCCAGACCCTGGGTCTGACCAGGACCCCACACCTCCACATCCCACTGGCTCTCATCCCACTGCCCTGGCCCCACCCAGGCCATGGAGTCTGGGGAGGACTCACAGGTGGCTGCAGCACATGGAGGATGCCCACACACTGCTTTATTTCAGGCCCTGGGTGACACATGCTTGGCCACTGTGCAGATGGACCGGCACAGCATAGTGGGCTGAGAAGGGCACCAGGCAGGAGGCCAGCAGCTCTGTTGAGCGATCTGTCTGTGTTTGCTGACTAACGCCACTCCTGTTTCTGTTTTTTAAATGCTATCTTGTGACTCTCTGTGTTACCAAAATCTCCACACACATTCTGAGTAAAAATGATGACATAGGTCTCGTTTCTCTAAATTTCCCCAAAATTTTCTGCAGACTTCATGATTCCTCCTGGACTCATACATGAAAGTGCTGTGCACATCTCATTTCTGTCATGTCCGTCTATGACTGGGGTGGGAGGGGAAGCAGCCACAGGCTCCAGAGTCCTGTGTCTTTTCGGCTGCCCCAGCCCATGTGGGGTCAACACCAGTGAGGGTTTAGAAACAATAGCCTGCCCTCCACCCTGGCCCTCAGCTGCCACAGGGACAGTAGCTCAGACCCTGCAACCTCTACATGTGAGCACAGGGTAGTGGGTGGCCTCCCTGAGTCTGCAGGCCAGCCCAGAACCAGCCCTGGCTCAGCCAAGAGGCCTCCAGCTGCACTGACCCAGGACTGAGCCCTGCCTCCTGAGTCCTCCACTGAACTGCCAGCAATGCCCAAGCTCACCCACCTGAGCCTCACAACAGCAGAGGGATGCCCACACCAGCAGCACATGGTATGTTTGCCCTTGAACAGCTAAGCCCTGGGAACAGCACCTGGAGCCCCAAGAAGAAAGTCCAGAGGCTGACACCACATCCACTCAGACCAGACACTCACCAAGGCTGAGCTATCCCCACAAATCACACACTTGCCAATTCCTGTCACCCGAAAGCATCAGGACTCAGTGCATTCACACACGGGAGACCAAGGTGGGGGAGAGGAGAAGAAGGCAGCAGGACCTGTGTGAAGAACCCAGAGAGATGTGCCGTCAGAGCCACAGCTCCAGGGCACAGACCCCAGTGAGTCCCCCGCCCATCCGGAAAAGGGGTCTGAAACCTCATGCTTTTTCAGCACAGCATCAGCTCAATTTCCACTGATAGCCCATCAGCTTCCACCTGCACACCTGGCTGCTGGCAGACCCTGTTCACTGGCCCAACTCTCTGCAGCCCAAGCCCAGCCAGGGAGCCATTACATTTGACTGCTCAGAAACAAAAGGAGATCCTCCCTACAGAGAATCTGCTAGATGGCAGGGCTAAGAGCAGGGAGGGCCGGGGTTACGCCTTGTCAATCTTACTTTCCAGGCCAGACACCACCTCAGAATCCTTAACACAACTGCACCCCGTCAGGAGGAGCTGGCACAGGTCACTGGGTCATGTGGTCATGCAGGACTCCTTGTACAGGTAAGGGAGCCAGCACAGCCTTGTCCCAACCCCAGGGCAGGTTGGAGACAAGCTGGGCAGACAACCGGGTGCTGGCTGTCCTCGTACCACTGGCCAGATCTGCTGCAAGCTGTGCATTTTGCTGGAACCAGGAGACAGCTGAAGCGTCCAATACCAAAAATAGTGCACTAGGGGAGGAAGGAACATGTTCTCCTAGCTGTGACCTGCCCCTGCCTTAGATGCCTCCCCAGTGCCCCTGTCATTCCATCCCCTACACATTACCCCTGCCCAGCCTGCAGCAGTTC
Organism: Manis javanica; assembly: GCF_040802235.1. Taxonomy (NCBI): domain Eukaryota; kingdom Metazoa; phylum Chordata; class Mammalia; order Pholidota; family Manidae; genus Manis; species Manis javanica. The sequence goes on along the minus strand of NC_133168.1, from coordinate 93,237,813 downwards.
AACAGTCCCACCCAATTCTGAAAAGGGAGAAATAACACTGAAAGGTAAGAACAGCAGACTCACGCCATTTCTGCTGACAGGACCCGAAGGCCCCAGCTGCCGAGCACAGAGGCCTGCCCAGGAAGCTGCCCCAGGTCTTCCAGGCCGTGGGTTTTCTTCTGACTCAGAACTCTGCACAAACGGCACTTGTCCTGAGCTGGGGGAGCCTGTGGAACACTTACTCCTGGGAAACAGGAGACACCTGTCCACTGTCTCCACGTGAGGGACCCATCAGAAGCCACTGTCATCTGGTTGCTCCTCACGCCATGAAGTGCACATATGAGACACCCAAGCAGGCTGGGTATAATTCCCCCTTGGAAGACAACGCCAGTTCCCCTGTGGACCATGGAGCTAAGGCTGAGGGGACAGGAGAGGAGAGGGGGGACTCAAATGAGAGGCAAAGGCCTACCCTCCCCAGCTCTGGCAGGGACAGGTACACTGGCCATCCCTGCTCATGCCTGTGTTTCCAGAGTTCATTAGCAGGTCACAAATACAAAGGCCAGGCCCACTGGAAGCAGGCTTGACACCATGGCTGAGAAAACCTCCCAGGAAACTCAGGGACTCACACGCAGGGTGGGCAGAGTCTGAGTCTGCATGAGATCAGGAGGGCAGGAAGTGCCAGAGTGGATGCTCTCAGGTTTGAGGCTCAATCTGATCAACACTGACCCCCTGGCCTCGAGTTAGCCCCCACCCTCCAGGCATCCCACCAGTGAAATGAAGGGGCCACACCAAAAGGACCCTCCAAGGCCTTGGTCCAGCCCTGAGATGTGAAAGCGAACCGTCTGCCAGGGCTCACAGGCCACACAGCACAAGGGCCAGGGGTCAAGGCCTGAGCTTCTGCTTACATACGGGCTGTCCTGACTGGATCCAGTGGGCTTAAGACCCTTAAGTCAGCCCCTCCAGATATGGGGAAAATTCCAGGTCCACAGCAGGAATCAGCCCCTCCAGATGTAGGGAGAACTACCAGGTCCATAGCAGGAAGCTGAATTTCCCCAAAAAGTCACTGTTTGAAAAGAGGAAAAGGAAAAAGGAACCTCTGGACCCACTTATCCTCCTCAGGCCAGCGGGAAGAGATGAGGCCACCCTGAGCCCTCTGGGTCCTGGCAGCCTCCAACCCAGAAGTGCAGCATGAGGGGGCAGCCGCCCCAGCTTAGCCCCATCCTGCAGCCCCACTCCGGTCAGCCTACTTTGCACTGCGGGGCTTGAAGGCTGGCATGGGGCCCTGGGCACATATGCATCCCCAAGCAGGAGAAGAGAGAGGCAGGGGAGGCCTGGCCCCCATCAGACATCCCCAGGCAAGCAGGCTGCATCTGCCCACATTGCTGAAGAAAACATGCTCCCCCACCCCCACCCGCCACCCCACCACCTTCACCACAGGCCCAGGGCAGGAGTGGGGGCAACAGCTTAGCCCACACCTGCCCACTGTCCCCCAAAAGGCAGCACCTGACCCAAGAGGCCTCCAGGAAGAAAGCCCATCTTCCGTAACAGTCACCTTGTGATTCAACATGAGACACAAAAGGCTAAATTCACCAAAGTAGAAATTCTGCCACATCTGAGCTCACGGCCAGGGAGGGGCCCAGCAGCCTCAGGGGGCACGTAGGGTGGAGCCCAGCCTTCCCCTCACCCTCAGTATTGTTTTGAGCGGGCAGGGGACACAAAAGTCCTACAACTGGGAGGGCAAGGAGGTGGTGACCACCATGGCTTACCCCTCCCCACAGGTTCTCTAGACAGCCCAAGGTCCTTATCACGCCCCCAACTTCGAGATCCGAGTCCCACTGGGAACTACTGTCCTCTCCACTGGGCTGCAGCTTCTCACCGCAGCTCTGTCTACCCTTGTTGTCATATGCACCCTGGTGACCCTGCTCAAGATCTTCCCTCAGTCAGGACCTGAAGCCAGCCCAAGACCACTCCAACATGCCCCCATTCTGCTAGGGTCAGGTTCTCTGTCACCTGCGACTAGGGGACCCCTAGCCCATGGATGGTCCAGCAGCAGGTGTCAGAGGCCCTGCAGACCCTAGCTCTCGCCAGAGACTCACAGACCTTTAAAAGCTCCAAGACCACCCATCCTACTATGAAGAAAGCAGAAAATAACAAGTGTTGGAGAGGATGGTTGGCTAGAGAAATTGAAACCTTAGTGCACAGCTGGTGGAATGTAAAATGGTACAGCCATTGTTGAAAACAGCTTGGCAGTTCTTCAAGAAGTTAAACATAGAATCCCCATATGATCCAGCAACTCAGCTTCTGGGTACATATCCAAAAGAAACGAAAGCACAGATTCAAATGAAGTATGTCAGATAGAGGAAGACAAATACTGCATGATCTCACTTATATGTGGAACCTGAAAAAAGAAAAAGAAAAGGAAAAAAACCAAACCTGTAGAAAAAAAGATCAGATTTGTGGCTACCAGCGGTGGGAAGTGGAGGGAGGACTTGGAGGAAGGTGGTCAAAAGGTAGCAAATTCCAGTTACAAGATAACTTAAGTACTAAGAGCATATGTACAACTACAGCTAAAACGGCTGTACAATATTAGGGAAGTTGTTAAAAGAGTAGATTCTAAACATCTTCATCACAAACAAAAAAAAACTATTTTTTCCTTTTTTTTATCTCTATGAGATGATGGATGTCAACCAAACTTACAGTAATCACTTCACAACATGTGTAAATCACATCATTATGCTGTATGCCTTAAACTTACACAGTGCTGTATGTCAATCACATCTCAACAAAACTGGGAGGTTAAAAAAAAAATGAAGAAAGCAAGCAGAGACTTGAATAGATATTTGTATACCCGTGTTCACAGCAGCATTATTCACAGACACTAAGAGGTGAAACCCATGTGTCCAGACAAAAGGCTAAACAGAAGCACTCCATCCACGATCCACACCGGGGAATATTATATCACCTGGAAAGACGTTCTGACACATGCTGCACTATGGATGGACCTTGAACACATATTTACACTAATAGAGGCCAGTCACAAGAGGACAAATGCCGAATTATCCCACTTATCTGAAACACCAACAGTCATCAGATTCACAGAGACAGGAAGTAAATGGTGGTTGCCAGGGACCAGGGAAGGGATGGGGGTCACTGTTTAATGAGGACAGATTTTAGTTTGGGAAAATGTAAAGTTCTAGAGATGAACGGTGGTGGTCTGCACAATCATGTGCTTAATGCCAATGCACTGTACATTTAAAATAGTCAAAATAGTAATTTTATGTGTATTTTACAATTTAAAAAAAACAGTGGCATCAAGAGGTCCCAGATAAAGACTCTTGATGACCGGTCTTAGCGCTGCCGAAGCCTCCCTGACCCTTGCCGTCACAGGATGGAGCCCCTGGACGGAAACTGCTTGTCCACGCACGGTGTGAAATCAGCATGGGATGAACCCCTCAGGGAGCCTAGGAAGGCTCTAGAGCCATCTACACCCACACAGGCGAGAGCAGCCTCAGCTGCTTAGTCAGGGCTTCCCTAGATGATGAAATTAACCCCAAATTCCCACATGCACCCCTGACCCCAACACCCTCTGGCTGCCCTGCTACCCCAGCCTCCCTCCATGGCCACCCTCTGAGATCTCAGTAATCTCAGCCTCTTGCTGGACAGTTCCACCTGTCCCACCTCCCACGGCACCTACGGCCCAGCACCCACTGCATTTCTCCTCCTGGCAGTCATTGCCCATGGTCACCACTATGTTCTCGGTCACCCTCCCCCAAAGGGACATGAAGGCCTCTGGGTACAGCCTGGCCAGCCACTGAGCCTCCATGCCCAGAACAATGCAAATAGGACACTGAGGCCATGTGCATGTGTCCAGGTCCAGGGAGAGGTGGGCAAGGGCCCCTGGGCCCCTAGTGCCCATGTCCTGCTGCTCCTACCCAGAAAGAGGCCAAGGAGCTTGGGCCAGGCAGGGGCAGATTATCAGGCTTTTACGCACTTCTGCCACGGCCCTGCTTGCCCAGGCTGGACAAAGGAGGGGACAGAATCCCCAGCTCACAGGGGGAACAGCATTTTCCAGTGGAGAGGGGCCCAGCCCCTCAAGGCTGCCCTCACGTGACTAACTCCCCAACACTCATGAGACTGAGCACAACCTAAAGGCGAAGACAGAGTCACCAAACCACAGCTCCAGGCCTGACTCCTCTTCACACTCCCCCAGGTGGCCACCAGCCCGCTGGGCTCAGCACAGTCTCCCCCAGGCCTGGCCAGCAGCCTCTCCAGAAACACTACCAGCACTTACCGCCCCTCCTCAGCCACTGCCCACTAACCACTCACCATCACCACTGACGGTGTTCCGGGGACCCAGAAGGGGGACGTGGGGACAGGCCCAGCTCCCTCAACACAGGGGTGGGCTTCCTGGCAGGAAAGCTGCTAAAGAAACTAGGGAGAGCCATTTCTTTTTTTTTTTTTTTCCAAAGATTTTATCATGCATTTATTAATTTAAAAATCTTTAAAGTAATTTTGATTCACTACAAATAACCTGACATATAACAACCACAAATGGATCCCCATTTATAATAAGAACATGATAACCACACCTAGTCCTGGTGATGTTTTTGTTTTACTTTTTGTTTTGCACTCAAAAATGTAAGAAAACATTAAATTTCAGATACACTTTTTCATTAGAAAAAGATGTGTCAGACACAAATACAAAATCAGAACTTCAAGGTAATTAAAATTCCCCAAATAATGAGAAAGGCATCAACTGTGAAAAGTGAAGCTGCTTAGAATTTTTTAATTATAGGCAAAACATTGTAACATCCCTGATTGTGTCTATCATCAAATCCTAACAATTCTCTTCTTATAATGGGGAGAGCCATTTCTTTATTTAAAAAAGAAAACCAATGACAAAGCAAAGGAGCAGATGCTTTAAATTTTTAAGAGCTTCATACTCTCAGGTTATTTCCAGGACACTTACACATGCACGGGGACAAAGGCACCCACACACCTCGCCCATCTGACCTCCACAGGACTCCGGGAGACCACTGCTACCACAGGCACTGCTTCAATCTGGGGAAACTGAGGCTCTGGAATGAAGCTAGTGGCCTGAGTTACCAGGCCATCAGTGGGAGCTGGCTGGAGCCAGCCCTGACCCCAGTGTGTGTGCGTAGCATCCTTCAGTGCAGGGATGCCTCCTTTGCACAGAGTGTCTAAGACAGACACAGGGGCAGCAAGACAAACAGGGGGAACCTAACACCAGTCAACAGGTGTGGGGAAGGAGCAGGAGTAGCTGGAAGGCGTCCCCACGCAAAGCCTCACTGCAAGGGGCGCCCGCAGCAGTGCACAGGCCTGCAGGGTTAGCCACGGCCTTGATTGCAGGCACCTTGTAACTTCTCAAAGGTACAGGGTCCACAGTGGGCCAAGCTGCTGCAGGGTCGCCTGTACAGAGCACATCAGGGAATGCTGGGAAGTGATGAGTGGTGCAACGGGCCCTTGATCCAACTTTCTCTGCACCCATCACCTGCCCTCCATCTGGCTCGCCAGCACCTGCTGTCCAGAAACGGGTCAACACCAACTCAAGAAGGGCAACCTGGCATTCAAGTACCCACAAGCAAAGAACACCATCCAAGAACCAGGAAAAGAATGGCTGCTGGCTTCTGGGGCTTACACATCAGTTTAAAACCACCTTCCCACTGCACTCAGGATATTGGAGAGAACCGCATGACATCCACACCTGAAGGCAAAGGCAGCCACCTGGAAAGATGCAGGCTCCACAGGCAGCATCGCTGAGCCATGCTGGTGCATCTCCACATCGCCCCTCGACACGCTGATGCACACCCACCACAGACCTGTGTTCTCTAATTGGCCACCCTCAGCTTCCCTGAGCCTGGAGCACCTTCCCTGAGCACCTCTTCAGACCTGCAAAACCTGACTCTCACAAACCCAGCTCGGGTCTGACCACAAAGTCGCAAGTGTGAAGCTGCCGCACGGCCAGCATCAGGAAAGATTAAAAACATCCACCTTACCCAACCAGGCACAGGCGGCTGACCGAATACTTCACACATCTGTCCCCTCACCCAGGCCCTTGTGCTGCCCAGCTCAGGCCCTCAGAGCCTCCATCCCAGGCCTCCCCACCTCTGGTCCTGCCCTTCCGGAGCACCCACCCCCAGAGACCAGACTTCATCGGCCCTGAGCCTCAATTTCAACATACAATGGCTGTGCTGCTCAGCACCTGGGGCTTACCCATGAGAATGAGGGGTGCACTTTCATGTCTCTGAGCAGTCCCCCAGGACCAGATAACAGATAGGGCTCCTAGTTCACAGGAAGCCCCAGATCAGTGCAGCACCAGAACTCGTGGAGCCAGAGTGATGAAGTACACACTGAACAGAAGACGCTGCTGCTAGGAAGTATTAGTTACAACAGCTTACAATTATGATTTTTAAAAAAAAAGCTGATATGGTGTCAGGGAAAAAGAAACCTAAGATTATATGAGGACATCACTGGGATGACAAGGTGCCCAGACTCAAGACAGAGGAAGGTGTCAAGGTGCCAACCACAGCGATGGCGTGGGCCCAGGGGGACAGGGAGTCGCCACTTTCATTAGGTATTTTGCAAGTTTTCTACACTGAGCTATAATCTTTTTACAGTAAAAAGAAATAAACCCTTCACTCATGTCACTTTAAAACGAGTTCAGTGACCCCACAAACTTCACAAACATGCAAGGGACCATCCCCTCTGCAGGGGCTGTTGCAAGTCATGAACATGCCCTGCTGACCCGGTGACTCAGCCAGGAGCCGAGCTGCAACATGGCCAGGGAGGGACCCGACCCAGAGGATATAATTAGCATCACACTCCAGTGCAGCCAATTGGTGTGGGGCCAGGAGATCTCCCCTCTGGATGGGTAGTTTGGACTCGAGTTTTTTTATTAATGAGTGACAAAACAACTGCACATTGTGGCTGTGTCACTCACTGTACCTAAAGGTCAGGTGATTGGGGAACTGACCTCAAAAGCAGCCACATATCACTGGAGGCAAGTCTCACACAACTCCAGGTCGCGTGCAAGCACAGACCGAGGAGAAAGTCATAAAGGCAGACAGCAGCAGAGCAAGGCCCCAAAAATGGAGGACCTCCGTAAGGCCAACTATGAAGGCACAGCACGCATTGCCAGCCGGGGCCCTGCCAGGCCACATCAAGCTGCTACCATGGAAGACGCAAATTTCCCAAATCCAGGGTCTGCTCTGGGTCCAGAACTCCATGGAACTGGAGAAGCGGTCTTGTTTTTCAGAGACTCTCCAGAGATGTCACAATCCCGGTATGATGTCAAAACTGCTTCAAGGGTGATGAACTCTGGCCTTGCCGATGAGTCAACAGAGGGTGGGTTTCCGCAAGCAGCCTGCTGTTTACACACATAACCATGGCGAACGGCATGCAGCCGGAAGCCTAGGCAAGGGTCACAGTGGCTGAGGTGGAGCTTGGCCCCTCACACTCAGCCTCACGGGCCTCCTGCAGAAACTGCTGACACCCACCCCTGCCGGGGGACTCAGCCTCCTGCAGCACCTATGAGACCCAAGCCTTCTGGGAAGGACTCACCCACCCAGAACCATCAAGGGCCCACTTTGAAACACACAAGCAAACTGAACCCCTAAGCCAAGCAGGCAGGAGGCCATTGCCTTCAGAGAGGACAGAGCTCAGGCCTCCCATGGCATCTGAGCCCTGTCCTAGCTAGGAGATTCCCTCTGGTGACTCGGTCCCCTGCGTCTCTGCCCACTGTCTCACCTGAGAAATGAGAGGTGCACCCACCAGGGGGCGGAGGGCAGGGAGAGGATGCGGTAGCAGCCGAAGAGCAGACATGGGGAGCAAGGCACAGGTGTCGGTCACCATCATCCTCAGGCTTTCTCAGGGGAGGGGGCACAACACGGTCACAGCTAGTAACTTTTAAGAATTTGCATGCTACTCATGCCATCTGTGCTCCAGGAGCCCAGAATGCTGGCATCTGACTAGGACTGAAGACCACAGCGGGACCCCCTTGGGGTTGAATCCCAGGGGCTCAAGCTTCCTCGCAATCCCAGAGGCAGACTGGGCCAGTGAGGACAGTCCCAGTGATCTCAGGCTGGCAGACGCTGCCCCCCCAAGCCCCAAGTGCCCCCAGTGCAGTGGGAACAATGAGCTAGCCTTCTGGCCAAAGTTGTCCAGCAAAGGACATGTTCCTGGAGCTTACTGGGGCCTGGCCCACAGCCAGGAGGGGCAGTGCCAGCCATTCCTAAAGGTGGCCCATCTGAAAAGCAGATCAGGCTGGCAAGAGCTGCCCCCCTTGGGTTAAGGAGGGTGCCCCCCAGGAAGGGGAGATGAACCCGCCTCCTGGGCCTCGCCGTGGGAGGGGAACAGAGGCTAAATTAAGGCTCCTCCTGCCACTGGTGCCCAGGCACACATCCACGCAGCCGCCTCCTTAGCAGCAGGCAAGCAGCCCCCAGCGCAGCTCCAGAACCATTCTGAGGCAGTCTGCCGGCTTCCTCCACCTCTCTCCACAGTACGGCCCCAGCAGAGCCCTGTGGCTGCCCTCCACACCTTTACTTGCGCCAGCTCCCATCCCCGTCCCCAGTCTCTCCTGTCTCAAGGCCAGTACCCACAGCATGCCTGGAACCCCTCTCCCCTCCCTCCTCAGGACTCCTCACCCAGTGGAGCTCACCCATGGAATCTCCTAGAAGCTCCCTGTCCCCCCCTTTACCCCACCCTCCCCAACACTGACTACTGACAAGTCCTTCACATTGACTTCTGTGCTGCCCTGTTCATTATCTGTCTCCTGCCTCTAACTCATGACATTTGGGCCCTCCTTGGTCACCTGTGAACGTCCAGCTCCTGAGCAGCAGCCCCATACAAACCAGAAGCTCAGTCAGATTTGGGTGTGACGCAGGAACCCAGGTTCCCGATATTCCACAGTTCCTGCTCAAACCTCCGGGCAGGAACTGGCTCTGGGTATGGGCACCAGGTGCTGTGAACACCAGAGTGGTAGGAGCTGCACTACAGGCTGCACTTGTGCCAACAGGATCCCCGCAGCCCAGAGAGAAGGGTTTGGAATTCGGGGGTGGGTCAGGCACTAGGACACTCATAGCTCTGAGAAGGATCCAGAATGGGGAGGGTCAGGCCCTGGAAGCCTCCTAACTCTGAGGAGGAGGATCTGGACTGGGAGGCGTCAGGCACAGGCCCCAGGCCTCACACCCGAAAAGATGAGATTCAAACCCAGATAGGCTCTAATCCCCAGGCTTCTTGCGCCCCTCCCTGGGCCAATTTTTCCTAATTAGCAATATGATCCTCTCCACCAGGAAGTTTATAATCCAGGAGAGGAGAAGGTCACCCAGCAACAGAGCCCTCCAAATGCTGAAATGGTGGAGGCCAGTGAGCATTTTAGGGAGACGCTTCCTCAGAGTGGTCAGGGGACACTTCTCTGAGCAGGTACATCACACTATCTTGGAAGGATGGGTTGCATCCACACTTCCTCTTTTCTCCCGGAAGTAGTTCATCACAGTGAAAAAGAAGACCCACAGAGCAGCTGCCTCAGGACTCACTTGAGTTTGGTTTTTTTTGTTTTTTGTTTTTTTTTGTTTTTTTGTTTTTTTGTTTTTTTGTTTTTTTGTTTTTTTGTTTTTTTGTTTTTAATTCAAGGAACACTGCATGATCCCCAAGTCTGGATGGGGGCAGCTGAGTATATTACTACATCTTTCCAACTACTACTTTCCACCACGCTCTTTACCTTTCACCACATTCCAGGCTGGCCACCAGGTCTTCACAAAGCCAGCTCAGACTCCACAGACCCTGGTGACAGAGACCGAGGACTTCTACTCCAGCTACTCCAACAGCTGGGATTACAGGCTCCCTGGAGCCACAGAGAGAGATTCATAGGAAGTTCCTCTCTGGTTCCCTGCCACAGCTCAATTTATAAAACCTTCTTTGCCACTGGCAAATGTTGCCACTGGCAAACCATACAACCACAGCCACTAGAGAATACAAAACTCTAGATGATAATGACAGCTGTACATACGAAGTTTTGTTAATAAACAATACACTTCTCTGGTCACACAAACCAAGTTCAAGTCACCCTCCCCATGCCCACCAGCCAAAAGCCCTGCACATACGTGCCTGGCTGCCCTGATTTCAGCTCAGTCAGCTACACTACCCAATGGGTAAGATTAAATACAGAAATGCCAAATAATTTAAACTATCAACCAGCTTCTGAGAAAAACGCAAGTTTGGGTCACCCCGAAAACAGCCCAGCCAGCCAAGTTGCCCCAAATGGCTTTAGAGAAGTTCTTCAAGGAAACCCCTCCCGACTGGTCAACACTAATGTACACAGCTGGGCTCCAAGTAGGATGGGCTTGAGTCTGCGGCTACCTTCACCCTCACATGAGGAAGATCCAGCTTAGTTAGGGGGTGTAACCAACACCCTAAATTAAAAATAGCAGTGTGACAGTATGAGATGGGTGCACAGGCAGGCCTTCCAGACGACTGAATCAAGTCAGGGCAGCATGGCAGGGAAGGCGGGGCTCCTAAACCGAAGTGACCAGGTACCAAGTTCGCCTTATTTACATGACTCATGAGCTGTCCCCAGGCTGTTTCCAGGAAAGCCTGCCTTCCTGCTGGACAAGTCTGAATGGCCCAGGAAAAGGGACTCAGGGCCAGAATTCCACAAGGAGGAGGCTTAGGTTGGCCACGGTGCCCCCACATTCTCCTCCTCACCTGCAGGGGCACCTTAGCCTCATCTTAGGGAATCCTTTTGACAAGGTGAGAACTCGTTTTTCCAAAAAAGATGAAGTCCCCATTCTACGAATGGCAAAGTGAACACCAGGACAGGAAGGAAATTGCTTAAAAAAAAAAAAGGTTGGGGGGGGAAGCTTGGCAAGGGTGGGCATCGGGATAGCAGTGGGAACATTACACGGGAAGACATTCCCGGCTTAGCTCATGGTGCTGAGCAAGTCTGGGGCAGGAAGAAAGCCACATTCCTTCCTAGTTAGTCTCTCTCCTTGCCCGCCCTCGTCCGCACCCCCCTTCCCAGTACACACACACACACAGGGGGTTGGGAGGGCAGGTCTTTCCTGAGCCTGACAGCAGACAATCCAACTCCACCCCCAGCTACTTTATGACTATGGATCCCTTACTTTCCAAGCAAGGAGGAAAAGGCTCCCAAACCACTTCCCCTCAGGTCCTGACCACTCTGGGCACCTGCAACTTCTGTCTCAGCACAGACGGAGGGCGCCATGACACAAACAGAAATGGGAAGAAGCAGGTTTCTGACCACGGCCCCCAGATGTTCCCCAAAGTCAAGCCTGAAAGAAAGGGGCACCACAGCCTCCTCCCACCCCACGCACCAATGAAACGCCGCAAACTTCCCCAGATGGGCCCAAATCTGGCTCCTGAGAGGCGGTGGCCAGAACTCCCTCCCGGGTGCCCACTACACGTTCCCAGCCTGGGAGAGGCATCAGGCCAGCAAACCCCCACATGCACAACTTCTTTCCCCAAAAAACCACTCCCACTTTCCAAAGGTGTCAGTGGGACAGGGTCACCTGGGTAAGTTGGGCGGGAGTTAGGAACAAGCTGTCAGTTTCTGCCCAAACTCCCCTTCCCAAGAACCAAGAGTGAACCCGATTCCAGGGGCCCCACTGGCAAGCGTCAGACAGGCCCCCGGTGCACACAAGCCTGCCCACACAAACGGAATGGGACCCCACAGGTGCCCTGACAAGGGTGCCCAACTGACCCACCCTGCCAGAGGCCAAGACAGAGAGGTCCCAAGTCCCCCCACGCCCCGTGACCAGACAGCGCTGCCACTCCCACCCCACCCTCGAGCCAGGTGAACAGACCAGTTCCTGCCCAGGTGCCAGGACGGCCCCGGAGGTCTCCATGTACCAAAAGAGCCGCCCCCGGACCAGGCGCCTGAGTTCGGGCCCCCCGGCCTCCCCGGGTCACCCGTCAGTGCAGCCTCCCGGAGCCAAGAAGAAACGCGGTTCCCCGCGCTCCAAACCACACATGCGCCCACGTCGCGACCCGCCGGCCCAGGGACTCGGGAGCAGCAACCTCGGACGACAAACGCCGCACCTCAGACCAAGACGCCGCGGCGAGGAGAGCGCGAGGCCGGCCTGCGCCCAGACATCCCCGACGGCCGCGTCGGCCCCGCGCCGCTCACCTGGCTGGCGCGGTAGCTCTCGAAAGCCCTCAGGGCACTGTCGGTGAGCTTCACGTGGAACACCGACACCTTGCTGCCGTCGCTCACCCGCCCGCACGACAGCCCGTAGCTCCGAGCCTCCTTCAGTGCCGCCATCTTGCGACCATCGCTCACCCGCACCCCCTTCCCGGCTCCAGCGCCGGCGCGCCAGCCACGCCCCTCCCCGCCGCCTGCTGACGCGCTGCATTATTCATGAGACGCGGCTGGTCCCGCCCTCTCCAAATCCCCAGAGGCCCACAGTCGGCGCCGCTCTCTCCACTAACGTACTGCATTATTCATGACGCGGCTGGCCCCGCTTCCTGCGGGCCCCGGGGAGGCTCACAAGAACCTCCCCGACAACTTGTGTATTCATGAAGCCTGAATGGCCCCACCTCTCAAGACCTTGTAAGGACCTGACTCCGCCCCGACACGCGCATCCCCCGCCAGGGCCCGCCTCAATATGTGTTATTCATAACCCTGACTCAGCCAAGCACGCTGAAGCCCGGACCAACCAGCCGCTGACGTGATGCATTATTTATGAAGTCTCTTCAAACCTCTCTCTGGCTTCTGCTGAGGGCCGCAGCGGGAGCGGTGGGGGCGGGGAGGGCGGGGGCGGTGCAATACACGTGGGGGGCGGAGCCAGGGGCTGGCAGGGTGAGTGGGCGTGACTGTGCAAACCGAGCTAGCGCGTCGGCCGCTGGGCTGGGCTGGAGGGGCTTTCCTTAAAGTGAGCGGATGGAATTCCTTGCCCAGTAGTGCTTGGGGGATTGATTGGTAGAGGAGTGCTGGTAAACTTTGCTCATGGTAACCTTAGACTTTTTTTTTTTTTGGTATCATTAATCTACAATTACATGAGGAACATTATGTTTACTAGACTCCCCCCATCACCAACAGTAGACTTTTAAGAAAATAAAATCCTATATCCCCAAAGACCTGTGAGATAGTTTGTCCAGCTCTCCCATAAATTACACAATTCAGTGGTATTTAGTACATTCACCATGCTGTGCAGCCACTGGCACTATCTACTTCCAGAATATTTTCATCACCTCTAAAGGGAACTCTTGCCTATTGAGCAGTCATTCCCTATTTGCTCCTCCCCAGCTGCTGGCAACCACTAACCTACTCTTTGTGTCTATAGATTTGCTTATTCTGAACATTGCATATCAATGGTCTCATATAGTATGTGACTTGACTGCCTGCTTCCACGCAGCATGATGTTTTTGCAAAACTTATTAAGGAAACCTCCTTTGAAATGAAGTCAGGATGCTAGAAGAGGGAAAGAACTCTTCATGCCCAAGGAATTCAAGTAAGGTCAATTGCAGACCCCAACAGGAAGAAGCATATTTTGCGTTTTCCAATAGAAAGAAGCCTACTTTACTACCCCTGAAGGAGGAAGATTTTCTCCTTGCCCAGCAACAGCTCAGCCAATGAGAGATGGCCAAACTCTGCTATTCCCAAACAACCCATTTTGATGGTAAAATTACTGGTTTTATTTTTCAAGGTCAACATTCTTAAGGCCATCCACATTGTAGGCATGTGTCGAGGATTCATTCCTTCTTATCACTGAATAATATTCCATTGTGTGGATGGACCACATTTTGTTTATACTTTCATCTGTGGATGGACATTTGGGTTATCTCCATTTTTTTCACTATGATGAATGTACAAATTTTTGGGTGGACATGTTTTTCTTTCTCTTGGATCTATACCTTGGGAGTAAAATTGCTAAGACATATGGTAATTCTATGCTTATCCTTTCAAGGAACTGCCAGGCTCTTCCTCACAGAACTCTGCCATTTTATCAATCTTCCATTTTATATGTGAGAAAACAGGTTGAAGACCTGTACAAGCTTTTCCCAGGCCCTCTGGTCTCCTGACCTACAGAAAGTTAAGTCATTTTCTTTCTCACTTTAATCTAATTACAGACAGTGGCCATAGGATGAAGATTATCAGGTAAGAAAGGAAGTTGAAGTCCAGGGACCTTGTCTGTGTTTCCACCCAAGTGATCTCATTAGATCTCATTAGTGCCTTGCCAGCACTACCATCTATTTACTCCTTGACTGTGAACTGTTGATACCCCAAAAGCAGTATTAGATTCCTTGCAACCTTTTCCTGTACTGTACCTGTCATTAATATCTCCATTTACAAATGGAGAAACTGAAGCTTGAAGGGGTAAGGCAGCACTTGAAGGCATTCATTATGCCAGTGAGCAGGCTGGCTGGAATGTGAACTCAGATCTCTCTGACCCACAGTCCTCCGGATTACCCTTCACCCTCTGGTACCTGGGTCTCTTTCTATATAATTCCTCATAGAACATCCTTAGCACAGGTTCAGCAAGGAGGTGCTCAAAATACATGTGTTGAATGAATAAATTCAGCCCATCAGCCATCAGCCCATCTCATGGAGGAGGAGAAAGAGGCTCAGAGAACTTCAAGGTCTCACATGCAGCTGCAGAGATTCCAACTCTAGCCCGTCTGAGCCCCAGGCCAAAGCTCTGGAATCTTCCCCCTTCAACTGGATCATTTGATCCCACAAGAAAGATCCTGGCACCTGCTTGGACATGCTGACCTGTCTGCCCACTGTCTGTATCCAGGTGTTAAAAGGGAGGCTGAGCCAGGTAAATACTGGAACAAGAAGGCCTGCACTGCCCAGAAGGGCCACAGAAGGGCAGGAATAAGGTCATCAGGGGAGTGGGTAGCCTGGAGTAGAGGATTGGGAGGGTAGAAATAGCCAGACTACTGAATAGAGGAGAACATGGAAGGCAGCAGCACAGAGGGCCAACCAGCTCACTATGTGACACTGGGAAAGGCACTTCTCCTCTCCAAGCCTCTGTGGATTCACCAGAGAAAGAGAAAACAGTAATAATAACAGTCACCCACACTGAGTGCCTAAAACACCAGGCACTGTGCTCAGTGCTTGGCATCCACAACTGCCTTTTGGGATGGATACAGTGTTTTGGACCCTGCCAGATGAGGAAACTGAGGCTTACAAAAGTTAGAATGAGGAACATTGCAGCTATGGGCTGCACTGCTTGGCAATGAGCATTTCTCGACTTTACATTTAATGCTCTAGTGGCTTCCAAGAGGAACCCCAGAACAATAATGGAGGATTCACCAAGGCCTTGGCATACTGTTCAAATGTCTCTAAGAACTACGTCATCCAAAAAACTGGAAGCCAGTTGATCACCTTGGGGTGACCCCTTGATACAGTCCCCACCTGATAAGATCATTGCAGAAGCTCTAGTTCTATGGTGGGAACAGTGGCCCTAGCCTGCCCCCACCACCTGTGTGACCTCAAACATACTTTGCCCTTTCTGTTCAATTTACTCATCTATAAAATGGGGGTGTGGGTAAAACTGCAGTATTTCCAGAACCTCTTGCCTGGCTTTAGTTCATCTGTATATCAACAGGTGTTTTAAAGGGTGAAGAGAAGTGGTCCATGTACATATCAATAGGTAATTATAAGGGCTTGCAGGGTTTATCAGGACCAGAGAGGTTGGGTGGAGCTCTCTTCTGCTACAGCCAGTGCAGGAGAGAGGCAGGGATGACTGCTTGTAAAAAATAAAAGTGTTTCTAAACTTTATTTCCCTCTTTGACTGATTTCGGTTTTAGAGGTTTTTGCCCGGGGGTTTTCCCCCCAGAGTTACAGGGGGTAATAACAGCATTTACCCAAGAGCCAATGGCAAAAAGCAAACATCTTGTAAATCATTATTATTATCAATAGGTTTATAATTTATCTACAAAGTCCCTTTTCTTCAGAAATTTATATTTGCATAAATTTAAAACCATATGTTTTTAAATCATACTGGGATGAACACACACCATTCATTATTATTATTGCTAACTAAGAGCTATTGCTAATATATGTATTAGTTAGCTATTGCTGTATAACAAAGTACCTCAAACTTAGGGTTCACAACAACAAACATTATCTCACAGTTTCTGTGAATCAGAGGCTGGAGTGTTTTAACTGGACTTCATAAGGCTGCAATCAAGGTGTTAGCTGGGCTGTGTCCTCATCCAGAAGTTCAACTGAAGAAGGATCCGCATCCATGCTCCTTTGAGTTGTCGGCAGAACTCATTTCCTGGTAATTGTAGGTTTGAGGTCCCCATTTCCTTGCTATCAGATGGGAGCCACTCTCAAACACTGACCACATGGCCCCGTCCATCTCAGTAACAGAGAGCCTCCCTCAGGTCTAATCCCTCTCCTAGTTCAAATCTCTCTCACTTCTTCTGCAACCAGTAGGGTCAGGCCCACCCAAATTATCTCCATATCTTAAGGTCAACTGGGCCCAGTAACAACATAATCATGGAAGATCCACCTCATTCCCAGTCCTGGGATGATGCAGGATGAGAAACCCCAGGAACCCCTTAAAATTTTGCAACCCACAGCCCTTGGAGCTGCATCTTTGCACATCTATCTCACAATTTCTTACAAGTTGAGTTGCTGGGTCAGAGCAAATGGGCCTTAGGGATTTTGAAACATACTGTTTTGCAGTAGAGGGAACATGAGGATCCATAAGGACACTCAGTTTGGAGCTGGCCTTTCTGCATGGTGGGGGGGCCATCGTGCAGTCCTGGGGACCTACGTGTGCTCCACTGCTCCCTTAACTGGGCACTTTTTGAGGCCCCTGGCCTCATTCATGCAATGAGGAGGCTCATAGCCCTTCTCAGGATGGGTGGGAGACACATTGTGGGGGTCCCTAAGATGATCCTCAGGTTTGACTTGCTAGAAGGACTCACAGGACTCAGAAAAGCTGTTATATTCATAGCCATGGCTGATCACAGTCAAAGAATACAGTCTAAAATTGGCAAAGGAAAAAAGTGCATAAGGAAGACCCCAGGAGAAACCAAGTGCAAGCTTCCAGTTATGGATAGTGCTTGATTCTCCCAGCAATGATGTGTGACAACATGCACAGAATATTGCCAACTAGGGAAGCTCACACAAGCCTTGCTGTCCAAAGGTTTTATTGGGGAGGGGGAGTCAGTCATGCAGATATGGGGTTGACATCAGTCTCCATAGGGTGACAATCCCGCACAGTCGAGCTGATACCTTTTGGCCAAAAGCCTCCACCCTAAATCATATTGTTAGTCTAGATTATCTGGTGTGGTCCAAGGTCTCAGGTAAACAAAGATACTCTTATCAGTCAGGACATTCCAAGATCCTACAGGTAGCCTCCCAGGAGCCAAAGAAGGGCCAGTCCTTTCTTGGGAGTACGCAGGGTTTGGATGAGCCTGGCTTGCCAAGTTGTTTCTTTGCTATTCTACATCAGGTGGGGCTCCAAAGGCCCCCAAGCCACCATGTTGCCTCATGAGTCAGCTGCCTCATCCTCACCATGAGCAATAAAGAGGATAAGCTTGATGTTACCCGGGAAGGGTTTGCAGGGCTTACCATGGGACCCTTCCTCAAAGGTGGCCTGCGGGCTGGCTCTATCTTCTGGGAAATTTTCAGGGTCCATTAAAACACTTCCATGTTCAGGAGACTGAAAACTCCACAGTTGATCCCCTCCATGGTAATTTCCTTCCATCTGTCCGTCTGTCCACAGCATTTATTATCCCTCCTTTCTGTCCTTGGCCCAGTCAGCAAGGCTCCACCAAGACATGGACAGGCCACAGAAAGAAACTTATATATCACCTGGCAGACCCCCTCTTTTCTAAATGCCCATTTCCTGTAAAAGATACCCAGCTTGACTCAAGCAAAAACAATTCACTGGTTCAAAGATTGAAGAAATGACAAACTCCAGGGACACTTGACACCATGACTTAGTCTCTCTCTCTCTCAACTCTGCTCTGGGTAGCCCTCCCTCTAGTCAGGCCCTATCTCTGTGGAGGCAAAGATAACCACAGCCATGCTAGGCGGTTGTCCCACCAGCTCAGCGGCAGCCCCGAGAGAAGAGGGCACCTATTTCCCCATAGCTCCAGCGGGTCTCAGGGAAGGTTTTGGTTGGCTCACTGTGGGTCACATGATCATCTGGAAGCCAGTCACTGTGGCCAGAGGGCTGGGATGCTCTGATTAGTCAGACCTGCACTGCAGCTTTATCCCTGAAAGCTGGTGGGAAATCACTCCCATCTGTACAGAAAGGAGTGAAGGTGAGTTCCACCAGGAGAAGAAATAGGACAGGTATTCAGGAACACTGGTGGTTCCCCAGTGGCTGGCCCTGGCCAGCCATCAGCCCCAGGTTGTCCTTTAAGGATGACATGAGATGGAGGCATGCAGAGACGCATGCCTCATGCTTGGGAGATGTGAACTCTCACATGCACACAAAACTCATTCTACCATGCTCACTTCCAATTTATAGCCCTCTGTGAGCCACACCCCTGAAGGGTAGGCCAGCCTGAGTCAACAGCCAAGACAGGGTACACAGAAGGCATTATTCATGTCTTGGTATGAAAGAAAAATCCATTTTAACTGTCCTCTGAACATACCGTGCACCATCCAGCCAGCACACCTTGTACCAAGGCAATGCCAGGAGTGCCATTTGCTGCCACCAAGGGCAGCAAATTTCAATGCCCCTTGTTCTGGACACCCTGGCTCCCCAGCCCTGCCCTGTTCAGACCATTGAGGATGGAATGACCAAGAGAATAAACATACTGGAGTTCATAATCCTGGCCTTGGAATTCAAATCTTCTCTCATCTTCTGACCAAAACTTGCAGGGAGGTGTAGAACCAGGGCTGGGGGCGGCAAGAGCCCAGGTTCTGGAGGCAGGCTGACCTGAGACTGCTGCTGCTTCTGGGTGGTGGGACCCTGGGCAGGAGCTGTTTCCTCCCTGAGCCTCAATCTTCTCAGCTAATAATGGGTACAACCAAAGCAACCTTGGAGCAAACGGGGAGGCACACCTCGCCCAGCTCCAGTGTTACTAAAAAACTACTCTTCGGGACAGTGTGGGACTCACCACGGGGAGACAGAGACCCTTAGCACAGAGCATAGTCCAGAAAAGATTCACACATGTGGTCAGCTGATTTTTGACAAAACTGCTACAGTAACTCACTAGGGAAAAGAGAGTCTTCCCCACCAGTTTCTAGAACAACTGCACAGCTATATGTAAAAAAACCGAACCTCAATCCCCAACTTCATACCACATACAAACGTTAACTCCAAACAGATTGCAGACCTCTTTGTAAAAGCTAAAGCCATAAATTGTTTAAAAGAAAACCTGGAAAACCTCTACAAACTGGGTTCAGCAATTACTGACAAAAAGCACATGGGATGGAAGGAAAAAACTGATAAACTGGGCTTCATCAAAATTTGAAACATCTGCTCTATATAAGACCCTGATACGAAAATGAAAACACACACAGTGAAAAAAATATGCCTACCTGACAGAGAATCTGTCCTTGGAATACTAAAATTGAGGCAGAATGAGGCTGCCATGGGTACTCAGTGGATTAATGCTACTCCAATACATGGACAGCACCCGGGAATGACAGTGGCGACCCTCACACCCAGGTCAGAAGTCACTGCGGGAAGCCCACGCTCCTGCTGACCACCACTCAGGCCAGCTTCATGGCCTGCAGTTGGCAGGACTGAAGAAAGAGGGGATATCCTTTCTGGCATGCAGGCTCTCAGAGTCTGGCTAAACTACAGCCCCCATTCAGCACTTGTCCTGAAGCACCCCTCCTTTCTGAGGCCAAGGTAGAAGCCTAAGGGGGAAGATTGGTAGGGAGAAGAAACAGCTTAAGCCATCCCTAGATTTGTGCCCCAAGTTAGCCAGGTGGCCTGGAGGGCAGAGGCCTGGAGCAGGCAGAGCATAGATTCAGGTTTAAGGCCTGACAGCCACCTTCTACTGGGAGGCTATAATTGGTGGCATCCCCTCCTGGGCTGTTAGGGGATGGGTGCAGGCCAGAAACTTGTGATGGTTTATTTTCAGAGATCTCATTTCCTGGAGGCAGGATGAAGCAGTGAGACAGGCCTCGGGGGCTGGGCAGATAAGAGGCCTGAATGCTGCTCTGCCTGGCCTGGCTGTGATGGTGGGCAATATTTAGGGGAGAAACTCCTACAGCCCTGGGTTGTTGGGAAAACAAAACAAGACTGAGAATCAACCGCAACCCTCCCCATAGCCCCTGAGGCCCTGCAGGGTGGAACTTTGTTGACCTGTCCCTATCAACCTTGAACACACCAGGATTGATTCTGCCCCTGGGCCTTTGCACCGACCATGCTACTGCCCAAACACAGGGCTGTCAGCTCACTGCACAGCCAGATCCCTATGGTAGGTGAGGTCTCAGTGCAGTCCCCAGTTAGGTCCCATCAGGGTCCCCATTTTCAGATGAGACAACACACAAGAGGTGGGCTAACAAGCATGGCTGGGTGCCCTGAACACATTGCCCCTCTTCTTCAGGCCTCAGGTCCACCCCCCCCATCAAGTGGGTCTACTGTGGCTGGAAAAGAGACACCCCCACTCTATAGTCCTGGCTCAGCCACATCCATAGTGCTGCATGGCCCTGGCTGTGCCACAGGCACAGGCTCCAAGTGACAGTGAAAGAAGGCCCCAGAGCCAGCAGAGTGCGGGGTGGAAGGCTTTATTTCACTGAAGTTGGGGGTGGGGGTGAGAGGGGTGGAGGGAAGGAGGGCAGCAGGCGGGGCAGGAGGGGTTGGTGCTTGGACAGGGACTGGGTTGGGGAAGGGCTGCCTCCAGGCCTGTTGGGAAGGAGAAACTGAGGCTGGCCTTTGTTGAGACCTAACCCAGTGGGGTCAGGTCCGGGTAGGAATTGAGTCTGGAGGAATGAGGGCCACCTCCCTCTGGGCTGGACGTGGGGCCCGGGCCCTGCCTCACTTTCCTCTTACAGGGCCTTAGTCCCTCTTGCTCACTGGGCCATGTGAACCCCAAACCTCACTGCCCCCACCCCAGAGGAGGGGCCTAGGCCAGAGAGAGCAGTGGACAGGGAGTCTGGGGGAGTTAGGGAGCATGGGGTGGGGTCCATGGTGTGTGGAGAGGGTGGCAGCCATCTGGGTGGTCAGTTCCTGGCAGCGATGACCACAGAGAGAGCCACGCCCCCCAGGGCAATGGCAGTTGCCCCAAACAGCCACTTCCATGGGATAGACTGTGGATAAAGGGGAGAGATGAAGGGGCTGGTGAGCAGTCAAGACTGATTTGATGTCTTAGGTCTCAGCTACCAGTATGGTCCAAACACACCTCCCAGCAAACCACAGCCTGACAATGCCTTTCCTGCCTCCTGGCAAACTCCTATTCATGCTTCAAAACTCAAGCCAAATGTCCCTTCCTCTGGGACACTTCCCATTTCTTCTGCAAGAATGATCATTTCCTACTCTGAGCCCTCCAGACTGTATTCCATCTTCTGTTCTAGCCCTGATCACACAGGGCTGGGTCTTCTCGTGTCCCCAGCATTGTAGTTCAGCCCAGTTTATGAGGACATCAATGCTTGCAAGATGAAGAAAACTCCCCCAGCATGGTGTACCCTTCCCACAGTCCCTGGCCCTTCTCTGGGAGCTGCCCTGTGCCTATCAGCCCCAGCTCACCCAGGCACCCTTGCCGGGACACTTGGCAGGCAGCCGGCTGGGGTTGCCCAGCATTTTCCGGTACAGGGTGGTCTCTGTGTTCCTCTGGGCTGCATACTTCTTCATCAGTTTTGAGAGCTCTGTCTGGATTGTCTGCAAGAGGCAGTGCCAGCTGGACTAAGAGCATGCATGCAGACAGCCAACCTGACCATCACTGCTGGTGCTCTTGCTGAGGCCTTGGGTTGCTTTGGGGCTGAGACCAATGGGGGTTCCGCCAGTCCCTCTCTGGGCATCAGGAAAGTGGTGCTGTCTCCATCCCCCTAAGGAGCCAAAAGATGGGGCAGAACACAAGGCGGCCAGGAAAGATGAAGGTTCTGGGAGGAAAGCGGAGGCCACTGACACTGGACCAGGTGGTGGCACTCTCAGTCTCTGGGGCCCCTGGTGGGGTGGCGGTGAGCCTAGACCACCTATGCGGGGGTCATGAGGGTCTCAGCAAACTGACGGGCCCTTCAGCCACTCACCTCCTGCTACTGCCCAAGTAGGAACACCACAGAGAGAGTCACAGCAAGAAAGACAAGGGCCAGATCACAGGAGGGATTTCCCAGACAGGCTGGCAGGGCAGGTCCCCAAGGCACCCCTGCTCTGCTCACCTTGTTGGAAGGTTCCAGCTTCAGGGCCGCCCTCAGGATGATGATGGCCTCACTGTACTCGCCCTGCTGGGCCAGCACCTGAGGGAGGGAGTAGGCGGCATCACTCTGGAACCACACCGAGCCATGCTCTCCTTCAGGCAGGAAAGCCACCCTGACTGGTCCCATATCTATCTCCAACAACTGCCCTAGGGGTCCAGCCACCCTCATACAGCTCCCCTGCACCCTCAGACTACACAGGCACCCCATGAGGCTTGGTGCTGTCCCCACAGTCTGCTCCGTCCCTATGTGCCTGTCTTGGTCCATGCAGGAGAATGGGCAGCTCGCCTCACTGCTCTTCCCTTGCCACCTCGGCCAGCTGAAGAAGCCAAGGGGATGTCTCCAAAACTCTGGCCACAATGAATGAGTCAGAGCCAGGCATGTGACTCAAGCCAGCCAATGGGATCCAGCCTGCTATGCTGGTATCACAGGGAGGTTGACTGCTAAATGGGGATGGAAGCCTGGAGCTTTTTTTGTGGGGGGCAGGAGAGAACATCTTGGTCGCCCTGAGAGAGAAGCATGCCTGAGAGGAAAATCCACAGCAGACGGACACAGCATCCCCACAACTTTGCTAATGCCTGGATCCAGCCATGCCTGAAGCCACCGCCCTGACCAGCAGTTCCACAAGCTGTCAATTCCTCCTTTTGCTTGAATCTATTTTGAGTACATTTCCATCACCATCAACCAGCAGAGTCAAATGTGTGAGGCTACATAAGCAGACAGTTCCATTGCCCTCATGAGGATTATAAATCCCTGAAGAAAGGGATAATATCTTTTACATACATCAGGTGCTTAAAAAGTGCTGGCTGGACATAAAAGTAAACAAATCCTACCATTTGCAATAACATGGATGGAGCTGGAGGGTATTATGCTCAGTGAAATAAGCCAGGCAGAGAAAGACAAGTACCAAATGATTTCCCTCATTTGGGGAGTATAACAACAAAGCAAAACTGAAGGAACAAAACAGCAGCAGACTCACAACCCAAGAAGAGACCAGCAGTTACCAAAGGGGAGGGGTTGGAGAGGGTGGGTGGGGAGGGAGGGGGAAGGGGATTAAGGGGCACTATAATCAGCACTCACAATATAGGCAGGTCATGGGGAAGGCAGTACAGCACGGAGAAGACAAGTAGTGACTCTACAGCACCTTACTACGCTGGTGGACAGTGACTGCAGTGGGGTCGGGGTATTTGATAATGTGGGTGAATGTTGCAACCATAATGTTGCCCATGTGAAACCTTCATAAGATTATATATCAATAATACCTTAATTTTTAAAAAAAGTGCTGGCTGGAGGGAGGCCCTACTCAAGCCCCTCACAAACACACCAGGTGACCCAGCATTTACTTGTACCTCGGTTTCTTCAATTTACTACTAAAAAGTGCTGCAAGTCCCCCAAACACACATATACAGGGTGGGGATGAACAGGGGTAGGGGTGAAAGCAAATAGTCTGCACAGGTCAAATTCATGCCTATGTTCCACCAGCACTTACTGAGCACCTGCTGTGTACCAGGCCCTGTTTGCAGGGTTAAGAGTTAGCTGAGTAAGACAAAAGTCCCACCTTTCAGTATGAGAAACAGATGAGAAGCAAGACAGCTATCTGTGCTGATGGCAACATGGGAAACACAAAGACAAGGCAGGAGTGGCAGGGAGGGCTTCCCAAGGAAGTGACATCAGAACAAAGGCCTGCAGGAGGCAAAGAAGGGCCCCATGGGGGGCAACCTGGGGTAGGGATGTCTCAGGCAGATGGCATAACCTGTGCAAAGGTACTGAGGTGGGGGGGTGGACAGCAAGCAGTGAGGAAGCTGAGCAGGATGGAGAGAAGCAAGAGGAGAGGTGGAAGTATCCCCTCACGCCACTTAGGATGGCCAACACAGAAAAGAATAGAAACAACACATGCTGGCGAGGATGCGGGGAAAGGGGAACCCTCCTACACTGCTGGTGGGAATGTAAGCTAGTTCAACCATTGTGGAAAGCAGTATGGAAGTTCCTCAAAAAACTAAAAATAGAAATACCGTTTGACCCAGGAATTCCACTCCTAGGAATTTACCCTATCCAGTTTGAAAAAGACAGATGCACCCCTATGTCTATAGCAGCACTATTTACAATAGCCAAGAAATGGAAGCAACCTAAGTGTTCCTCAGTAGATGAATGGATAAAGAAGATGTGGTGCATATACACAATGGAATATTATGCAGCCATAAGAAGAAAACAAATCCTACCATTTGCAACAACATGGATGGAGCTAGAGGGTATTATGCTCAGTGAAATAAGCCAGTAGGAGAGAGACAAGTACCAAATGATTTCACTCATCTGTGGAGCATAAGAACAAAGAAAAACTGAAGGAACAAAACAGCAGAGATTCACAGAACCCAAAAATGGACTAAGTTGCCAAAGGGAAAGGGACTGGGGGAGGTGGGGTGGAAAGGGAGGGAGAAGGGGAATAAGGGGTATTACGATTAGTACACATAACATAGGGGGGTGCACGGGGAAGACAGTGTAGCACAGAGAAGACAAGTAGTGACTCTATAGCATCTCACTACGCTGATGGACAGTGACTGTAATGGGGTGTGTGGGGGGGACTTGATGATGGGGGGAAATCTGATAACCACAATGTTGCTCATGTAATTGTATATTGATACCAAAATAAAATAAATAAATAAATAAATAAAATAAAAAGAGGAGAGGTGGAAGATGATGGCAGGAGAAAAAGACCAAATGGCTCAGAGCCCCAAGGGTGCAATGAAAATGCAGCTTCTGCTCTGAGGGCAAGAGGAACCATGGAGAATTATATACAAGGAGCAGTCACCAATGACCCATAGGGCAGTATTGGGGAGCAGAGAGAACCTAAGATCTGCAGTTCGAGTCTGGCCTCAATGAATTGCTATGACCCGGGATGTACCCTGCACCTGCCTGGGTGTTGGTTTCCCCACCTGTACTCAACAGAGCTTGGCTGGCTGATAGCTATGCCCTTCTCAAATACACAGTTCGGGGCCAGCCCTGCTGCCTGGGGTAGGGGGAGCCAGCTTGCCCACCTGCCCGCGATCTAGAGTCCCCCCACCTGAGGCCTGCAGCCCACCTTGCCCTTGCGAAAGAGCGCCTTGATGTTGTCAGGCTGGTGCTCAAGCACAAGGCTGCAGGAGCGCAGGGCTGCGCGGTAGTGGTCCAGTTTCAGCTGTGAGGCCGCCAGGTTGTTGAGACACTTTACCTTCAGCTGCAGGAGCTGCTCCTCCTCCTCGAATGTCATGTCCACTGTGGGGGAACAGTGCTCAAGCATGGCAGCCGTTGTCACGCCGCAAGCCCCCACAACCATGCATGTGCAGAGGGCTGGCCACTTTCTGCCTTGGGGAAATGCCCTGCACCCACTGTGTGACCCAGGCCAAGGCGCACCCCTTCTGCACCTGGTGATGGAGGGGATCAGGTGCTGGGGGGGTAAGTCTCTGAGTGGCCCAGTCACAGCACACGGGGCTGTTCTGAGCTCATGGTACTGGAACTTCCACCACCTGTGCTTCAGGGGACCTCAAGCCTCTTGATGGCCTGTTCCCCCACCTCTAACACAGACCAAGACCAGTACCTGAAGAGTTTCTGAGGTGCTCCTGAAGAGTTTACAAAATGGAGCCTAAGCAAAGGGACGGCCGAACCACAAGGCACATGGATCGACACTGCTGGCAGTCTTCCCACACCTCCCTGTGAACATCCTGCAATATCCCATTGATCTGGGCTACACAAGCCTGGAGTGGACCTTGGCCTAAAGGTTAGGGATGGTTGTGTATCTGGAATATTCTAGAACATTCTGAGTCTGCAGCCCTCTGTGGCTTGAGATTTCTAGCACTAGAGGATGCCTTTGCAGGGGAGGTGGTGGGGTTTGACCTGGCAGTAACCTTTGGCGCTGGAGGTGATGGCCTTGATGGCGAGGTCGTAGGAGTTGGCGGCCAACACAAAGTCTGCCCGCTGGTAGTGGGCATTGCCACACTCCCGCTTCCTGTTGGCCAGGGCCACACGCTCCTGCCCTGTGAGCATCTCCAGGTCAGGCCCGTCCACAGCAGTCTTCAGGGTCACCTCTAGGCACAGGGCCGCGTGCGGGGGGATGTATGGGCTCCTGCTGGGGGGTGGGGCAGGAGTAGCACTCAGACCCGGCGGCCACCATGACTGAACCCCAGGAATACTAGGGTCACTTAGGAGCAGGCAGGAAAGGGCTCAAGTCTTGGAGCTGGCCTGACCATCAGGTCCTCCTCAGTAAAGCATGAGGTAAGTAATTCTTGCCACCCTCAAATTATGTGACTTGTTGAGTGAGTTCCCTTCCCTGACTTTCCTTTCCTATAGAATGGGCAGGCAGACTGTCGAGATGAGGGGAGCATCCATCCACCCTCCTCCCAGATCCGGCTGAGCTGGTGGCAACTTCTCACCTGCCTTGGGGGCCATAGCAGTACTTGGAGTCAGCAGTGACCATAGCTGTCTCCCCCACTTCCATGAGTGGGACACTGAGATCCAGCGCCTGGGAGTCAGGGGACAGGAGGGGGTCAGGCCCAGGTACAGAGTGACTGGCGCCATGTCTGCACCCTGCCCCACCCCCCACCGTCCCACTGCTCTGCCAGAACCACTCCACCCCTGCTCCTACCTGGATGACATCGCAGTCACCCAGCGTGAATACCAGCTCAGATTCCTCCTGAACCCGCGTGCCGTTTTCCAGCGATGTCTGCAGTTGCACAGTGACCACCTGGCCCTGGGCCGGGAGGCTTGAGCCAGGCAGACCCGGGACCAATGTCTTCTTCCTCAACAGCCCGTTTCCTGCCAGGGACCAGAGACAAGCAGCCTGTCACTGGGTGGCTCAGGTAGGCACCTACTCCCCAAGCATCCCTGCCCAGCTACCCAAGTCCCGGGGGTGGCCCAGCAACAAGGCACAAACTGAGCTTCAAGTGGCTGCTCTGTCACTTCCTAGGCAGGTGACCCCAGCCTCGGAGCCTCAGCATCCATGGCTAGATACTAGGCATGGAAGGATGGATTTGGGGGGTGATGCTGGCTGGTTCCAGGGACGGGCTCAGTGAACACTGGCCGGTCTGACCTTTACCTTAGGAAAATCAAGGCTTAGGGAGGGCAACCGGTTGAGAAATGTCTTCCTGCCCAGTTCAGGAAGGGTGACAGGGATCCCAGCAAAGAGACTCGGAGCCACCTGCCTCTCCCTCCCGATTTCAATCCCAGCCTTGTGACATTTGGGCCTTGATTTACCCAGCTGTGAAATGATACCCAGCAAGCAGTTTGCTTAGCAGAGTGCCTGTAACACCAGGATGTGTCCCTACCAAAGCCAAAGCACCATGTTGCCGAATTTACAAGTTAAATAAAGCCAAAGGGCCTGTAAAAGTAGCCCAAGATGCCCCCATGGGAGGGGACCACTGTATTTCCCTCCATAAGCCAAGAGATAGCATGAAAGGCCAAACAGCTATAGCCAGCCACCTACTGAGAGCCAGGCACAAGGCCCAGGCCCTCAGAATTCACCCAAGGAGCCTTTACAATGACGACACCCACTGTCATCCCACAGCAACTGCTAGGACAGCCAAGGGCTTACTCCTGTGGGGCAAGTCAAGCTGACATCACCTGATGTCACCCACGTTCCAACATGTACCTGTGTTCTGTAATATTCCACTGCTCTGGAATATACCACAGGTCTGAGCGGACCCTACTATGAAGGGCAGGGGCAGGGAGGTACCTATTCATGTTCTGGAATATTCTAGAATGTTCCAAATTTCTGTGCTGCTCCCAGACAGGTTCCCACATCCAGTCCGAGAACCAGTGATCTACTGGATCCCAAGGGGCCCCTGGATCACAAACAGACACTGCCTCTCATCAGGATGAACTCTGGGCAAATCAGTCCCCTCTAAAGGCCTCAGTTTCCTTGTCTAGAAGCCCAAATTCTGACCTCAGAAAGTGGCTGGTTCAAATATAAATGGACAGAGCCAGCCTCATGCTCAGAAGGGGAGCAGGACAGCCCTTAGTATCAGCTGGAAGGAGCCTCTCAAACTCTAATATACCCAAGGAGGCTGTGTGATGTTGGGTAAGTGCCTCTGCCTTTCTGAGCCTCAGTTTCCCCACCTTTAAAACAGGGATATGATAGAAATGACATCACAGGCTTGTTGTGAGGATAAAATATGATGATACACAGACTTGGTGCAGAACTAGTACTCAGTAAATTACCTAGTGTGATTTTCAGAAGCAGAAACATTTTACCAATGTCTCAGTGGGGATGGTATCAGCAACACAATTCTGTTGTATCAGTGTCACTATTATTTGATACTACTGCTTTACTACTATTTAGTATTAACAGAAGTAATGATTTTTTTACTGTTACCTCTGTGGAACTAGCATCATTTAGCATGTTAGATATCAGAATTAGTAGCAATATGTTTCACCTAGCTGTGAAGGGGTACATGGGTGGGGGTCATGCATTTGAATTCTCCTAGTTTCTTCCCTGGAGGACCTCTCTGAGCGATTCAAACACTAATAAATACTGCAAAACAAATGGATGAGCAAAATGGGATGTTCTCTAGATCTATGTGACCTCAGGACACATTTTTCAGGGGCATTTGTCACACAAATGGCAAGAAAAGCAGTGGGGGTTGGGACCTGCTGGTAGCTGGCATGCTGGCTGTGTGGTCCTGGGCAGGTGACTCAGCCTCTCTGAGCTGCGGTGTGCAGCTTTGAGAAACAGAATTATTAAGGCACATGCGAGACAATGAACATGAAGTATCTCAAAGCAGTTGCCTGTGGCCTGTGGTTACCACAATTTACTTCCAAACTCCTTCACAGCAGCGATGGGAAATGAGGCTCAGGGAAGGAGAGGGCCTGGGCCAAGGTTACTCCTGAACCTGAGCTGTCTAGGCCCTGTGGGTCACCCCGAGCCACCCCTGCTCCTTACCCAGGATGTCCAGCCACTCATCTGGGGCTGGGGCAGGCTCCGGCTCGGGCTCCATGGCAGCCAGGAACTCTCGGGCCAGGGCCCCAGGCGGCTCAGCCTCCTCCAGTGGGGGCTGCCCCAGGTCCTCAAGTGGTGGCAGCTCACTCAGGTCCTCCTCCTCCTCCTCCTCTTCCTCCTCACCCTCTGCGTCTTCCACCCCATCCAGCACCTCGAAGTCTTCAAGCGGTGGGACCCCAGCAGGCGGCAGGGCAGTGGGCTCAGGGCCCATAGCAGAGGGCTCAGCACAGGATGCCATGCTGCTGGGGGGACGGGAATTGGCCCTGGTTGGGGGTAACGGATGGGAGTCAGAATCCTACCGGGCCTTGCATCCATTCACCACACTGGCAATCACTTGCTTTGTGACTCTGATGCTCTAAGCTTCAGAGCAACAACCCTGCTTGTCCCCAGGATTAACAACCATGCCACCAGACCCTGGGCATCAGGCTCAAAGAGTGATAGCTATTAATAGAGCTAATTTCTCAGGAAATAGGGAGCATCCCCCACATTTTGCAGAAAAAGAAACTGAGGCCCAGAGGGGCAAAACCATTTGGCCCAAGATCGCTGAGCAAGCCAAACACAGGGGTAGAGTTTGGACCCAGGGCTTTATCTGATTAAATGCTCAGAGGGGGAACTGGGATTATTTTAGGGAGGATAGCCCCCGAGTTCTCAGGGAGGTTATCTTTAAAGCCTAAGGGAAAGGAAACTGAATCTTTACCAGGACTCCCCACCTCCAGCTTCCTCTACTCCTAAGAGGAGCCACCCAGCCTTTTCCTTCCATACCCTGAACCAGTTTTTCACCCCCCAAAACCAGGGACCCTGACCCAAACCCTTCCTTGGGAACCTTCTCTACTCAGGCCTCCCAACCACCCTCTGGAAGAAGCCTCCTCTACATAAGTGGTCGAGACCCCCACCACCTACTACAGCCTCTCCCCTGGGTCATCAAGAACTGCTCCCCTCCCCCAGGCTCGGAGGTGGTAGAGCCTTACTGCATTCCCCCCAGCCCTCACCTGCCTGCTCCTTCAGGGATCCGGCCCCATTTTCTGAGACCCTTCCAGCTCTTATCCCCACAATCCCCTGCGCTCTCATAAACCGCCCTCCCCCATCTCCCCCAACCGCCCCCAGCAGGGACCAACTTCGTCGCCCCGTAAACACCCCGGTGTCCCTAGACGCCCCGCTCCCGATCCCCTAACACCCTCTGCCCTCCACATGCCGTCACCCCACCGCCCAGCCCTGGCCCTCCGTCAACCTCCCATCCAGGCCCCCAACGCCCCACGCCAGTTTGACGCCACCAGTTTGGGGCACCCGACTCCCCACAAACCGCGGGCGCCGCCGGCCCTGCAAGTCTCTGCTGGCAGCGCCACCTGCTCCCCTCGGACCCCCGTGGCCCCTACACACGGCCGCGCCCCCTCTGGCACTCCGACCCCGGCGCCCCCGGGCTCTCCTCCCCCGCGGCCCTTCGCCCCGCCCATCGGCCGCAGCCCCCGCCGCGTCGGCCCCTAGGCCAACGCAGGGCCAGGCAGCGCCACCGGCCGGCGGAACCCCGCCGGCGACCCGGGACACGTGCCTCCGGCTCCGGGACCCCCGCCTGGGGTCCTGCGCCCCCCTCCCCACCCCCAGCCGTGGCCGCCGCGCCTCTGGAACTAGGCTTGCGCGCCCGGCACCGCCCCCACCGCGCCTATTTGCAGCCGCCGCCGAGACTGCAGCGCCCATTGGCCCGTGCGCACATCTGTCTCGGGCTCGGCACCGCCCCCTTCCTGCTTGTATTCCCGGAGCGTTCTTAAAGGGGCAAAGGCCGCAGTGCCATCCGGCAGGGGCGGGGGAGTCTGGAGTCGAGTCCTATTAGCCGGTGAGCTTGCGCAAACTGGCGCAACTCACCGCTTCTCATCTGCGAAATGGGGATAAGCACCTCCATCCACGCACTCTCACCTCGGGGGCTGTTTGGAGAACAGCGCTGAATGGTATTTCCTTAAGGAATTCAGGCATGACGGTTAGGGCAGCTCGGGCACTTCGCCCTGACGCCCTAGTCACAGACTTGGACCCAAAGCCCAAGTAGGGAGCGACGTGCACGAGGGTACATACAACCCCCACACCCCGCGTGGTCTGTCTAATCCCCAGAAGGGTGCCTAGTGCATACAGGAGGAGCTCAATTAGGGCTAGGTGACCGACTGAGCAAGCGTGGCCGCTGGGAGGTCTCCCTGTAGTCTGCTGTAGGATGATAAGGAGCTGTGAGAAGGTGACGGGATCGATTAGACGGGGTTTTATGGATCTTGTTTTGAAAGAGGGAGGGGGCACTTACTCGTCACGCGCTCTGTTTTATTTCCTTCCCAGCAGTTACCCCCTTCCAGAATGATCTTACTCATTCTTTTGCTTCTCCCCCTTCCCCCTACTCTGCTCCATCCTGTTAAGAATTTTGCCTGTTCTGTCCCTACTACTTTGAATGATGCCTACCACCTATGGGAGTTCAATAATGAATGAATAAATGAACGAATGAATGAAGGAGGACGCTGGCTTCTGGAGGTCGCTAACACTGGAGAAAGAAACTGGCTTTGTGAGATAACCAACTTGTCTGATGGGAGCTCTGTGGTCACCTCCTACAGGAAGCCTTCCCTCACCTCCCCAAGGTAAAGCCAGGTGCCCTGGTTAGCTGCCCTCTTAACAAGATGAACTCCTACTTCAAAACTGATTTACTTGTGT
Organism: Manis javanica; assembly: GCF_040802235.1. Taxonomy (NCBI): domain Eukaryota; kingdom Metazoa; phylum Chordata; class Mammalia; order Pholidota; family Manidae; genus Manis; species Manis javanica. The sequence continues at coordinate 93,205,873 of NC_133168.1, read as the reverse complement.
CTGTGCCATCATTTGACTTACCTCTCCCTCCCCCTACTAGATTGGAAGACCCCTAAGGTCTGGAAAGGCTCTGTTGTTTCCCATGGTTTTAGCCCTGAGGCCAGCACAGTACCTGGCACAAAAGAGGCAGTGGGGGTGGGGGGATTCAGAGAAATCATGGAAGGGAGGGAGGCAGGCTGGCTAGAACATCAAATAAATCCTGGGCCACTTCTGGTTCTGAGGGAATTGGACTATTCCCTGTTTACTTCTGAGCCTGTTTTTTTATCTGCATAGCAGAGTTACTTGCCTGTCCAGCCCCACCTCTGTTATAGGGGCTGGAGGAACTGTAGTAAACAACTTTAGTAAATAAACAGCTAAAGTAAGCAAATGTAAGAACACCAGCAATTATAATAATAATACTGTCGCTCAGGAATCAGAGGTATAGGCAAACACTACACATATTTAATCTTCACATTGGCCTTGAGACAAATACTCTGATATTTGGAGGTCATGTCATTGGCTGCATACAGAGTTGCAATTTTCATATTTTCCTGGTGGACTGAACTTTTTCTGTTGTGACATGTCCTCTTTATCTCCATGTTCTTGTCTTAGGGTGGGCTTTATTGACATTAAGATTGCACACCTGTCCTCTTTTGGTTCATGTTCTAAATGCTCCATCCTTTTCCATCATTTACCTTCCACATTTCTGTATCCTATGTTGTACATTTGTCTCTTGTAAGCAGCATGGAATTGGGTTTTGCTTTATGATCTAGTCTGCCCATCTTTGTCTATAAACTGGGGCATTTGATCTATTTACATTTAACATAATTATGGAACCTATTTGGACTTAAGTCTTCCTTCTTATGTATTTTTTTCTCTGTCCCACCTGCTCTATGCACCTTTTCACTCTTCTTTCTTGCCTTCTTTAGGATTGGATGCTTGTGTTTTGGTAAGACTATGCTCATTTTATAGATGGGGAAACTGAAGCACAAAGAAGATAACAACCTTGCTCATGACCACAGGGGAGAAGGGCAACATAGGCCAAGTATTTTTCCCTATTAACTTCAGTTCTAGCCAGGGAATTGGATATTGCCCAGTGATGCAGGTAAGTATCTAACTGCAGCTGTGATGGGTGCCACAAAGGAAATGAGACTGAAAAAAGTGGCAGAGAAAGGCTTCCAGTCCCCAATCTTAATCCTCTTACCCCACCAATGTCCTTATCACTGGGCTAACTGAGCATTCCCATCACTTCCCACCCTCTCACTTGAACACACAAAGAAGGAAAATATTTTGTCTTCACTCCTCTGTGCACAAAACATCTGGGGCCAGCCAAGTCCCTTTTGGCATCGATATGTAGTCTACACCCCTTCCAGGACCCTCATCAATGTTTCCTGGCCTCCAGTAGAGCCCAAGGGACCTATAGAAAAGCTTGGTTTCTCCATCCTTGGCCTATTCTGCTGCAGCCTGCAGAAAGAGGCATGGTTCTGCTTTTCCCAGCAGCCTCACCTGGGCTTTTCTGTCAGTGGCTGCTGCTTGGCTCACTGAGCTCCACGATTCTTACAGAGATCATGTCTACATTATATGCATTCCCACCATCCTGCCTTTGCTCCAAGGATTCACTCAGCCCTTAGTAATTGTCAGCAACTAGAAAACTCCTAATCCTACCTCAAAAACCCACCCTCATGTGCCTGCTTCCTTGCCCCTAAAATGAGCCCATACCCCACTCTTCAAGTTCTTCCAGCCTTGCATCTCTCCTTTCTGTAGTCCAACACTGTTCCTCTTGGGATTGGCAGGATCTTTTTCAAACTCTGTCTCCCTTCATCCTCCAGGGCTAGACAGAGACTGAGTACTTGCTGGATCCCCAAAATATGGGTCACACCCAGAGTGGGTGACTAGAGGGTATACTGAGCAAATTTTAAAGCTGCTTGTTGAACTAAATATATAAGAATCCTGGTTCTCATTAACTTCCCAATGAATAAAGACAGCAGACTATAGGAGTACAAATACAATTTACTTTCAGTTTACCAAGGGCTTACAGTGGGTCAAGCCTTATAAAAATTAACCTGAATGATTTCATAAGGTTAAGACACTTGCCCAAGACCATACAGTTAGGATGTAAGAGCTGGAATTAGAACTCAGATGTGCCCGATTCCAGGGCTATTAAAGACTCTTCCATGTGCTCAAGGACATGTATATATCTTCCAAGCTCCCAACAACTACAAAAAGCAGACATTGTGAACATCCAGCATCAGAGTTAACAAACTGAGACCCAGAAAAATAAGACATATAATATGTAAGACCTCAATAATTAATAATAATTGTGAACATTGAGTAATTACTATTTGTTTCATTTTGTTCTTGCATTTAACTTGAATTATGTCAAAAATGCATCCTCATATTAGTATGAACTCATGGTTCTCTGTATATATACCAGGGTACATATATAGAAGTAAACAGAGATGTGTGTATGCATGGGTTAGTAGTAATACGTGTATTCCCTAACTCTGATTGCCAAGAGGGTCTTTAAGTAATGGCACTCCAGAAACAGTGAGCACACCCAGCATCCAGATCTTGGTTTCTAAATATCACTCTTCAAGAAAAGGAACCAGGCTCCTTAGAAACATGGCTGATTCCAGGGATAGTCCAAAGCAAGCCTGGAACATTTCGTGGTACCCAAAGTAAAAGTACTGAGAGAAAGGTGAAGACATATAAAAGGACAGAGTTACAAGCCCTAACTTAAAGGGGCAGCAAAAGAAATAATATAAAATTAATTATAACCTACAGAATAAAATAAATATTCGTGAGTTTGTAGTGAAATAAATACTTGCATAGATACTTAATTGGAGAATGGACAGCTCTTGTTTGTGATAGAATTGCAATTAACAATTAATAAACAAAATCACCGTTACACAAATACCATAGTAATTGTTGTTGGCAAGAGCCATGGATGGATACTAAAGCTAGTAGGCGAAAAATGTTAAAAATAAAACAAAACTAGGGTATCTGCACGGTATTTTAAGCATCTCCCCATAATATATTTAATTATTGCAAAGGGGAAAATAGTAACTTGAGTTGAGAAACTGGCACATGCTTTAAGCAAGTAATCAAAGTCAGCATCACCAGTGATGAGACACAACATCTGTACCTCCTGATATGATGCCCTGAGGACACAACATCCCTTCTGGGGGATCCTGCAAAACTGTTCAACTTCAATCTCATCAAGAGGAAACACTGGAAAACCCATATTGATGGGTATTCTACAACAGTACTCGTCATAAGTATTAAGCTAATGAAAGATTAGGAAAGGCTGAAAAACTGTCACAGAGGAGAACGAGGAAGTATGACTAAATGCAACGTGGTATCCTTCTGGATTAGTAAAGGTCACTTAGTGGATCAGGTATTTTTGAACCTGGTAAGTCTGACTCCGAGCCTGGAAAGCAGGATACCTGAGTCTGAATGGACCACGGGCCACTCCAGTATTGTGTGACTTGTGGGGAGTGTCTGCCGTTCTCGGATCTCAGTCTTACCATCAATTAAACTGGATAACTTTCAGCTTCTCCGACCCCTTCCGAGTTCGAACTTTGGAAACTACGGAGGCGCGAGAGAGGCTGCTTGATTGGCTCTTTTCTGATACGTACATGCAAACTAGAGAGGCGTCTAAGCCCCACCCCTTCCGGCCGCGCCTCCATACACGCAAATCGGTCCCGGGCATGACCCCTTCACACTCGCTCGTACGTATGGGGCGTGGTGACGTTGCGGCTGCTCGGGCGCCATCCCGGAAGCGCGAGCAAGGCCGCCAGATGTGCAGGTGCCGCTGTCACCGACGCCGGGGCTGAGTTCAGGGTTGGGCTGGGGCCTCCGGGTCGCTGGGGAGCCGGGCCGGGTTGGGCGCAGCCTTTGGGCTATCGCGGGTGGGGCGCGCCGCTGGCCACATCTGGGCCCTCCTCCTGCGCACAGATCTGTTTTCCCGTCTGCGCAGTGGAAGCGCGGGCAGCGCCTCAGGCCGGATCCGGATTCGGATTCGGGGTGTTGGAGCTTGGGTCTGTGTTCAGACTGTCGTGTTAGCCTGTAACCGAAGATCGGGCGTTATCCTGCTTGGGTCTCAGTTTTCCCACTTGGCAGGGACGGGGCGTGAGGGGATTCGCGACCCCTCTGTACTTGGGGGTTTTGCTGAGCTTGGGTCACCAAACTTAATTATGTAAATGGACTCGGTGGGATCGCGGCGCCTACCCGCCTGGTTGCCGCATGACCTTGATAAACTGAACCCACCCTTACGAGCTTTAGTTGCTGTCGAAGATGATAGTGTCTGCCTCCTGGGGGTGATTGTGGATCAAATGAAGCCTTATACAAGTGTTTGCTCATATTCCTGGAAGCACCGAGCAGTCCCTTGTAAAAAATGCCGACTCCCTGTCCTTGGACTTCATCTCATTCCCCCTTGGAGAAACAGCCTGCTCGGAACCCAGCTCCTTACCCCTATTGGTTTCAGCCCCACTGACAGCACTGGTAGATTCTGATTCTTTGTTATTCCTATTTTCTGTATAAGAAAACTAAATTCAGAAAGGTGAGATGACTCTCCCAACGTCTTGCAGCCTCCCTCTGCGTGTTTCACTCATAAATATATTTGGACCAGGGACCAGGGACCTTGCTGGGTCATTTTCCTGTATGTGGGCCAGACTGTTAGGGAAGGCTTCCTGAGAGGCAGCTGGGCTGGTAGTGTGCCTTGAATCCCTCAGCCCTCACATCTGGCAGCCAGAGACAGGAAAGAGCCCTACTTTGAAGCAGAACTGTTTCCCACAGGTCCAAATCCTGTGCTTGCCAGGCTTTAGCTGTGGGCTTCCCCCCACATGACTTTGTCCTTTCGTTCAACTGCTCTCTATACATGATCACACTTTGGAAATGTGGAGACTGTGGGTGTCCATACCTGGCACATAGTGGGAGCTCAATAAACTGATTGCTAGATGAGAATTTCACCAGCTAAACTGATTACTAGATGAGAATTTCACCAGCTGTGGTTGCTTCTATCGAGAAGGCATGTAGGAACTGCAAATTGCCAGCCATATTCAGGGAAAGATAACCTTGGCCTCTGATGTTTGAGGGAATAAAAAGTATTAGCTGCTAACACTTGTAAATGAGGCAATTTCTCACGCACAAAAAAACCGTATTTCCGGGGGTTTTTTTCCTTGAAAAATTAAGTCTGGCAGAAATTAGTCACCGTAAGAAGCAGCTGCCTTCATGTGGGTGGATACTGAACACCTGTTCAGATTCACACCTTTGTGGATCCTGGGAAACATGGGCATTTGAATTGTGACTCAATGTCACTGGCTGTGTGACAGTGGCCCAGTTTCTCAGAGTCTGTTTTTTCAAAAAAAAAAGGAGCATAAAAGTTCCCAGTGCATGAAGTTGGTGCCTTGTTTGGCATACGGTAGGTGCTCAGTAAAGAGGGTAGATTAAGTGGGCTCAGAAAGCCCTTCTTGATCCTATATGTCTATCCTAACCAATTTCAGGTGGGTCTTTCCATCAGCTAGTTAGTATGTGGATCCAAGAGCCAAGCTATGTCAGGATTCTGGGTTTTTCTTAAACCACCCCAGGAGGGTCAGTGCTGAAGCTTTTTTCTAGAACACTCCCACCCTCCCACCAGGATGGTCATCTGTGTGCCAGGGAAGCTGGAAACTACAGAGCCATATGGGTTCCTAGGGCCCACAGCCTGGCTTCAAGTGCCTGGAATTCTTGGCTTTAATTTCCTAATAAAAGTCTAGTGTCAGAGCTTAAGTTAGAAAGGTTCTGTTTGCCTCTGCCAAACTAAATTTTGGCGATCCCTTGCCGAGAGGCAGGTTCTGGGCTGGACTCTGGAGACAGCAGCAAGGGAGAGAGACATGCCTCTGCTCTCTTGGAGCTTACATTGCTGTGGGAGCAACAGACAAAGGGATAGCTGATGGTTAAGATCATTTCCAGAAGAGACAAACAGTGACACAATAAAACATGGTAAGAGTGAATGGAGGAGTCATCAAACGCCCCTTTGTAGAGAAGAGGTAGTGATGTTTCTAGGGGGCAGCCATGTATGTTCCGCCAGCAGGGATGGCAGGTGCAAATGCCCTGTGGTAGAATGAGCAAAGGCAGGGGATGTGGGAGGAGCCTGGCGGATCTATGCAGGTGGAAGGTTCCTGTGGCCTTGGGTACATGGAGAATGGGGGCCATGGAGGTAGGCGGGGTGATGGGATTCAGATATGCTTGGGTATAATTTACAAATTTGACCTGTAGGTTTTCCAACAGCCCCAAATTCTCAGGATGACAAAGCTGAGACTCAGGTGGCATGACTGACTCATGGTCATGCAGCCTGTGAGGTTTCCGGCTCCTCTGTCCCACCTTCTCCAGTGCCTCATGCAGACTGAGGACTCTTTCTTCCTGCCTGTTTCAGGCAGTGGAGGAGGAGAAAGAGATGGACCCCCAGGACTCGGCCTCAAGGGTCTTCTGCAGCCGCATCCTGAGCATGGTGAACACAGACGATGTCAACGCCATCATCCTGGCCCAGAAGAACATGTGAGTGGTGGCCAAGGGCTGTGGGCCCAGAGCGTGGGAAGGAATCCACTTGCTGGCCAGCATTCTTGCCCTGCCTGCCCTTACCCTGGGCCCACACTGGTGATAAAATGAAGGAAATGAGCAAATCTGCTGGCTGGCTCCAGCATAAAGTGAATTCCTTCCTGGCCTGGAGGCGAGGCCTTGGCACAGGAAGCAGGGTTTGGGGATGGTTTTGCAGCTGTGGGAGCCTTAGCAGCTCCTGTCCCAAGGGAGAGTTGGGAGGGATAGGAAAAGGCTGCTGGGGGATTTGAGGGAGCCAGAGGGCTGACTCCATTGGACGGCTGACCTCTCAGAACCCAGGTGTTTTCTGCAGCGCACCCAGGATCTCTTGGAGGGGCTGTGAGCAGCCTTTGTCCTCCTTGGGGCTTGGCACTGTGGTCTTCACAGCCTCACCTTAATTCCTGGTTGCCCTGTGGGGAAGAAGGGCTGACACAATCTTAGGATGGAAGCATAGCCTCCTGTGGCTTTATATTTGGTTCTTGAAGCTGAAGGCTCTTCCTTCCATTTACAACACAGCACAAACCTGATACCCTTACATTTCTTTCACCTTGTGACAGGGGTGGTGGGTGTGTCTAGGTCAGATTCAGTCCTGGCTTGGGGAACTCCAGACTGAGGGGAGACAAAACCAGACACAGACCTTCCTGTCCCCATGGTATCAGAATTGGGCCAGAGGAACAAGCTGGGGCTAGGGAAGTCAGGGAGTCAAAGAGTCTGCTTGAGGGAGGGGGTGAAGGCCACATGAGGACACAATGGGTAGGGTTTTGAAGGTTGAATAGGAGTTTTCTAATTGACTCACATAGCAGGTAGAGCTCTGCAGGACAAGGGAACAGCACATGCAAAGGCCATAAACAGGAAAGAGCTTAGTGTGATCAGTTGTTAGGGCATGGTCATTAGCAGGGCCCTGGAGGCTGAGCAGAGGAGCTGGTGCCCTCTCTCTGCCACTAGGCTGGACCGCTTTGAGAAGACCAATGAGATGCTGCTGAACTTCAACAACCTGTCAAGTGTCCGCCTACAGCAGATGAGTGAGCGCTTCGTGCACCACACGAGGACCCTGGTGGAGATGAAGCGGGACCTGGACAGCATCTTCCGCAGGATCAGGTGGGTGCTCTGGCCTCTGAGCCTCAGGTTCCTACACCCTTCAGGAAGGGCCGTCTACTCCATGTAACAGGGCAATGGGGAGATTTGGCTCATTTGTTTTAAGATGCTTTATCATGTACTTAGCATCCAAGATCTGAATTTTGGGATAAAAATTTTGAAGTTTCTGAATTTCACTTTTATTTATCTTTTAAAAAATGCAACATAGCACTGGATGCATAATTCAAAAGGTAGGCAAGAGCAGGCAATGAAAGGCAAGCCTCAGGTCCCCCTTACCTCCCAACCAATTTTTCTTTTAAGAGGTAAATGAGATTGCTGGTTTCTGTGAGAACAGCCGAAGAAAGATGATGTCCAAGGAATTGGCCAGCCCTGCAGCTGTATTTCCAGCTGACGGTTGCTTCCTCTGTCCTGGGGGCAGCTGGACCTGCTGGCCGACTCGGAGCAGCTGCCAAAGACTGAGTGGAGTATGCTTCCTTGAGCAAGCTCTTTGCAGAAATCATGAGATGGGCCATTTAACTCCTTTATAAAAGCACATCTTTTCTGGGGTGTCTGCCAGGCTAGCTGCCCAAATGTGGCATGGGGGGCGAGCAGGAACCCCAAGTGTTGGCACCTCTTACGTGTATCTGTATCACCCAGGAAAGAGGTAGGGGTGTCCACCTAGTCACCTCATGGGCAGGGGCCCAGCATTGGTGGTACTTCTGGAGGGGGACTGGCTGGCCGTGGGGTGGGAGACTGTTATTAAGGCCCCTTTGCCATTCTTTGTAAAGGAGACTGCATTACTTGAAAAAAAAAAGAACATCTGGTTAAAAACGGAAGTGCATCTTTAACCTGCTGTGAATTTCAGTATAACAAGTGCCAGTAGTCAGTGTTTGGGGAGTGGTTAGACACGAGGCAGATAGAGGGCCCAGCCAGTGTCCAGCCCCAGTACTGAGGATGTGAAGAAGTGTGTGACAGCTGGGTAACTGGCATCCACCCTGGGGGTGGGAGGTCTGTGGGGCTGAGTGCCTGGGCCTCCTTCCAGCCTGGCAGCAGAGTGTGACGAGCAGCAGTGGGGAGTTCCCACAGCCTGCCTGCCCGAAGCTGGCAGCAAGGGTTCCAGGCGTGTGCCAGGCCCAGCCTGTCCGCTCAGCAGGTTCAGCCCTGTGTGCCTTCCCTTCCCCCACAGGACACTGAAAGGGAAGCTGGCCAGGCAGCACCCGGAGGCCTTCAGCCGTAAGTGTGACTCAGGGCTCCTGCACCCACAGATGCCAGGGCCCTCAGCCCAGGGCTGGCTTTCAGGTCGTCACCTCAGGGCTGATATGGCCCTGGAGAACAGTGGGTCCAGAGAAGCAGGGGGCCAGGGAGGGGTCTTCCTGGCAACCTGTCAAGGTTGCACTGGGGAACATGGACAAGAATGATAACAATCCTTGCCCGAGTGAGTACCTTGTACCCCTACAAGCCAGACTATTGCTGACAACCCCCCATGAAATGGGGGCTATGAGTATCCCATTTCATATGGGGAAACTGAGACTCAGAGGGACAGTGACTTGTTAAGAGGAAGCACAGCATTCTCACATGCTGAGCCTCAGTTTAACCCCTCTGCCAAATGGGCCAACAGCTCCCACCCCAGGGCTGCCGACAACCACAGACACAAAAGCGATACCATCATTAGCCCTGGTTTATAGAGCAGGCAGTTGAGGCGAGGGCAGGTCAGGGGCCTGACCCTGGTGACACAGTCAAGAGGGCAGAGGTAGGCTTGGGCTCACCCCCAGGGACCATGTGGGCTGGACCCCAGAGAACCTTACCTCCCCTCACCTTGAAGGGAGGCCTCTTACATGCTTGGGCCTCAGTTTCCTTGAAAAATGGGCCAAGCCCCATGTGGTGGGGGTACTTCCAAGGGGTCCCAGGCCCATTAAATCCCCTGATGCCCAGCACAGCAACGAAGCAACTCCTGGAGCCTCCTTTCCCTAGACATCCCAGAGGCATCCCTCCTGGAGGATGAGGATGAAGACCCCATCCCGCCCAGCACCACGACCACCATCGCCACCTCGGAACAGAGCACAGGCTCCTGTGACACCAGCCCAGACACCGTCTCGCCCTCCCTCAGCCCTGGCTTTGAGGACCTCTCCCACATCCGGCCTGACTCCCCTGCCATTAATGGCCGTAGCCAGACAGATGAGGAGACACTGGGCGAGTAGCCCTGCTCCCCGGGCCCCAAGGGCTGTCAGGGCAGCAGTCCTTCCCTGGTGTCTGATGTGGCAGCCAGTAAGCCTGCCTCCAGCTCATTAGCTTTGCCACCCTGTTCTTTTATCCAGGGCTGCTGGGGGACAAGGCACCCTTCCGGGGGTGTGGAGTTCTGGAGGGGGAGGGTCCTTTCATTCCCATTTCTTCCTCTCTGAGAACAGCTGTTCTGCAGATCCTCTGCTAGGCTGCAGGAGGACCAGCCCAGCTGGAGTCGTTGGGCTGAGCCCAGAGGAGCTTTTCCAGAGCAGGTTCAAGTCTGCTCTGAATAACACATAAAGGGTCCCAGAGCAGGTGGCCCCTGCCCCAGCACCCCAGTCAGGACCTCCCCAAGGCTGACGAGCACCATCATGTCTGAGTTCACCCCAGCCCACCCCTACACCTACTAATAGTCATCTCTCTGCCCCTTCCTCCAATGAAAGTATTGAATACTTTCTCCAATGAGTATCTCTAAGGAGGTTTCTGAGATAGTTATAGAAGGCTTGAGACAAAGGCTGGCCATCCACTCATTCTCGAGCCTAATGAGACCCACGTTTCTTTGACCAGAGGTGTGAACCCTGAGGGTCTGCAGGCCTCTCCCAGTGCCTCTATGGAGCAAGACAAGCCACCTTGGAAAACAGTTAAATGGAATATTTTTGTACCCAGTGTTTACAGATGCTGTTTGGAAATTATCAATAAAAAGACTATTACTAAAAAGGGAAGGGTGGGCCTTGTCATGGCTTCCTTCCATCCTTGGGCCAGCAGCCCAGAAGGGGGAACAAATGCTGGTTATAGGACAGGAGGGTTATGGACAGCCAGGAACCACTGGGTTAGAAACATGTTGCTGCTCTTGGTAGGAGTCGCTCTTGGTGGAAACCATTATAAACCTAAGTTCCTATCACCAGGTAGCCCCTTGCACATGCTGTTCTGACTGCTTACAGCATTGTTTCCTTACCTTCTTGACTAATTCCTCCAGATCTCAGCCCTAGCATGGGCTCCTCAGGGAGCCAGACTGGGTCCCGTTCCCATTAGACACTCTCACAGACATCTCATCTTTCAAGCGCCTAGAAATTATGTAATTAAAGGCACCTTAGTAGACCCGATTGTCCACTTTTGCCTGGTCCATAAGGGGTGCTGGGAAGTGTTCAAGGAAATAAAGACAGGCTGCCAAGCCTACAGGTAACATCTGTCCCACATCCTTCCCGCGCCTGGCTCTTTTTAACCATCCAAAAGTTTCCTTGGTTTTACATCCAAAACAGACCCTGGCTTGCACTCTGTTTTCTTAAGTGAATGCACCAGCCCCATCTGCTGTTGCTCTCGCTTTAGCTACGGCCTGAAGTTCACCTGCGCAGAGCGACCAGAGAGTTTTGAAATAACTGACTCAGGGTGTTTAGCTCCCAGGGTGTCTTCACGTCCCATCCCTCCGTCCTGGACATGCAGACGCTGTGCTTAAAACAGTCTTCCCTATTCTATTCAACAAGTATCCTGGAGCCCCCGCTACTTGCCAGCCCAGAGACAAAGGGTGTAAACACCTGGAAAGGTGCGGCCGCGTCCTCGCGTGGCCCAGCTGGAGGCGGGCTGGAGGCGCTCGCCCACAGGTTTGCGGCTTCATTCACCAGCCTCCAACATGGCGCTGGGGCAGGGCGGGGCAACGACACGCTGTGACGTACGCGCGCAGTGTGATCGGTGCGCAGGCGCACTCAGCGGCAACTCGGTGGCTTCCGGTTCCGCCGCCCTCTTTCACCAACGAGGCCGTCGAGACGGTTGGTGGTAGCCCCCGTGCGGGTCGGTATTGGGCCGAGGATGGGCGGGAGCATGTGGGAAGCCGCGGGTAGACGGGGTGCGGCCCTGAAACTTCGCGCGGGCCAGGTTCCGCGGGATGGCCGGGGCTGGCGGAGCAGGGTGCTTGGGGCCGGGGTTCGGAGCCCGGCCTGGGCCCAGGGAGGCAAACCGGCCTTTGGGAGAGGGGGCCTGGCCGCCCGTCCCTCCCCAGCTGCCCCACTAGGCCTCGGGGCTTGGATGGGAGTTCTTGGGCCGATCCCAGTTAATAGAGGAAGGGTACTGAGTAGCTTTTCTCTGTGATGGACACCGTTCCTTACCTTCTAAAAGTACTAACCCCCCCAAGCTGGGTCTCTGTCTGCCTCCCTTAATACGTCAGTAAGGACAGGCTATATCTCGTAGGCTTCTTGTTTTCTTCCTCTGGAAAATTAAGTGTTACGTGTGAATAAGGACCTGGCACGTGACTGGCAGATACCATTTATAGGTTAGAGTAAAGGCAATAAGTGTGTTCTGGCGAGTTTGGTCATACCCGAGAAGGCAGCCAGACTGTTGTTGGGTATCCAGGTTAGAGTTGGAGAGGAAAAGAAGTAAAGGGAGGAAAGTGTATTGGGATTTTCTCTGAGGCTGCAGGAAGGCCCGCTGTGGAGCAGCTGTGGGGAGGGGGGAGGGGACCTCTAGACCACACTTGGGGAAAATGTGCTTGGCAGGACAGTGCCCTAGCCCTGTACTTATCCATCGGCAAAGTTGACAGTCCTCCTCTGCCAGGCCCAGGCAGCATGACCACAGTCCTTATTCCCATGAAGTACAGTCGTGCCATGGGTCCAGGGAGAACGTGTTTGGGCTGCAGGCTCGGTAGGTGGAAAGAAACAGGCATTGGGAAGGGCCTGCAGTTAGGACTGTTGCAGGCACAGGTCTGGCACTCGGGGCCAAGGGTGCCCAGCTCCAGAGCTCCAGCTGCTCAGACCTGTAATGCTCACAACTCCATCCCCTTTTCCTAGCAGACGCAGAGATGCAGATCTTTGTGAAGACCCTGACAGGCAAGACCATCACCCTTGAGGTTGAGCCCAGCGACACCACTGAGAATGTCAAATCTAAAATCCAAGACAAGGAGGGTGAGTTGGGCTGGACCTAGGGGCTCTATCGAACCTCTCAGCCCAGGAGAGCCACTCTTGTGTGCATAATGGGTGTTGGGCCTGGACACACCTCAGCCTTGCCAGTGCTTCCCCTGTGTAATCTCAGGAAGGCTCTTTTCTCTACCTGTTTCCCTTTTTGACAGATTGGAGCTAAAGCCTGAACAGTCCTGCAGGCAGGAGTAGGGAGCTGCCAGTAAGTAATATGTTTGCCAGAGCCTCAGTAACTCGTTTCTCTCTCTCCCCAGGCATCCCACCTGACCAGCAGCGTCTGATTTTTGCAGGCAAACAGCTAGAGGATGGCCGCACTCTCTCAGACTACAGTATTCAGAAAGGTACTACAGGTGGGGTGGCTGGACAGGGCCCCATGAGACTTATGGCTGGGATGGAGCAGTGACTGGGATGGAGCAGATAGCCTCATTAATACAAGGAGGTTGTGGTGTGGGACAGCATCAGGTGAGGGTGGGGAAATCTTGTTTTATAAGGTAGTTCTCATTCACAAAATCTAACAATCTTCATCTGTGCTTCTAACTAGTAGTGGTTTCTCCATTCTTCATTATTTTTTTTAAATACTTTATTGTTTTAAAACGTGGTAAGGGAAATTACTGCTATCGTAAAGGAAAACAGTACATGAGATTTTTTTGCAGCCATGAGATTTTTTTAACTATCTTGTCTAGCAAAATAAAAGGTCATGTTTACACTACTGAGAGATTGCCTTCCCTGTCAGGAAACCCAGATGGATACCATGGTTGTTGGCACAGATTAGCCTTAGACCCCCTAAGGGCTGGTGGGAAATGACAGTGAGGTGCAGGTTTTGTGGGGTAGGCCAGTGTGTCCAGGTACATGTAGAATACCCAGGGGATTCTCTTGTGTTCGTTCGTCACACTTGAGGAGCTCCAGTCTATAGGGTGCTGGAGGGCCCTGCTCTGTGCCTGTGGGACTGCGGTGCTGGGGCTAGGCTTAGACACTGTCTTTCTGACCCTCTCCCTGTAGAGTCCACCCTGCACTTGGTGCTTCGCTTGCGGGGGGGCATCATCGAGCCTTCCCTCCGGCAGCTAGCCCAGAAATACAACTGCGACAAGATGATCTGCCGCAAGTATGCGCTCAGATGGGGGAGGCAGGCTTGACTGGTTAGGGGGGGGCATCAGGGTTGGGATGTGCTCTCACCAGTCCCTCCTGTCCCTGCTAAGGTGCTATGCTCGCCTGCACCCCCGTGCTGTCAACTGCCGCAAGAAGAAGTGTGGCCACACCAACAACCTGCGCCCCAAGAAGAAGGTCAAATAAGCCTCTCCACTGGCTCTTCCTTTGCCCTTAGGGTGGCCTCCTGCCCTTGCGTCATGGCCTTGGGGGCTCAATAAAGTTTCTCTTCGTTGACTGCAGCAGTAACTAGTGTCCGAGTGGCTGGTTTGTGCAATGGGGAAGTGGCTGAGTTGTGGGTGTCTCCCTTAGGGACTCCTTGCCATTCAGTTCTGTGTAGCCTTAGAGGAGGTCTTCTTTTGGGTCCAGTTGTCTTAACTGTAAAACTTGCTGTGGTCCCTGCCTTTAACATCTAGCAGGGTTTGTGACAATGGCAGCATTAACAAGTTTCAGTCCTAGCCCTGTCACATACCCCGTGAGCCTGCACATCAGGGTTTTGTCATATGCAACACGGGAATAAAAACCTTCAGCCCCAGTAGAGAGAAGGGGGAGAGTCTGAGGAAGGGTGTCCCAAGGAGGGGGCGGCCATGGCAGCTGTGCAGCAGCCGGCGGAACGCGCACGCCCAGCTTTGAATGAGCGGGGCTGGGATGACGCGCAGAGCGCGCGACTTGTGGCAGCTCAAGAGTTTCTGCCGGCTGGGTGGGGAAGGGGCAGGTTTTGATTCCCACCATGCCTATCACACAGTTTCGTTTATTTAAAGTTTATACCTGCCTAGCAATAGTTTTCTTCCTAAAGAGATTAATATGCAGATCTGGCCGAGTACGAAAATTAAGTGGAGACCCAATAACTGCCAACTACAGTTTGATGATTCCTCAGTTCTGAAACAGATGTTGAAGAGTGGACTTCTTGGGATGAAGACACACCTACAAGTGTAAAGATTGAAGGAGGGAATGTGGCAACACAACAAAATGCTTTGGGACAGTTGGAACCTATTTTGACATGACACCAACTATAAGGAAAACTCGGAAAACTGTTATTAAGAAGAGAGAACCATTAAATTTTGGCGTCCCAGATGGTAGCACAGGCTTCTCTAGTAGATTAGCAGCTGTACAAGAAAATGCCTTTTATTCATCAACCTGTATTAGGTGACTTAGGTGCCTGGCAGGAAAATACCAATGCATGAGAAGAAGATGCCGCCTGGCAAGCAGAAGTTCTGAGGCAGCAGAAGACAGAGAAAAGAGAACAGCAGAACAACAAAGGAAGAAAATGGAAAAAGAAGCACAGCGGCTAATGAAGAAACAAAACAAAACTGATGTGAAACTTTCATAACAAATTCTCTTTAAATGTCATAGTGCCAGTAGGAGAATATGTGCTCCACAACACAAGCAACATTTTTGTGGACTTGAGAGTATTTTCAGATTACAGAAACACTGCTTCATTTTAATGTACCCATCAGATCATCCAGGACACCAGAACTCTCTCACAGTACCTTGAATTCTCAGTGATTGAAACTCAAAACAAAAAACTTAGGAGACAATATTTTCTTCAACATGCTCCAAGTGTAGGACAATTGTTTGCTGTTGAAAAATTATTGCAAGTTGAATATACCAGTACTGCTTCAAGCTAGTGTTTCTAGCTCAGTAAATGGCTGTAAATAATTTTATGATGGGAAAGAACTCTGCTGTCTATAATGCTTTCCTTCAGTGTGCATAATGATAAAATAAATAATTTTAAATATTCTTTTGTTTCCATGGTTATCTGACCTAAATCAGACTGCAGAACTTGAACTTTTTAATTTTTGTTGTCAGAAGCTGATATTGGCATATGTTTCCTCTTGTTGGAACTGGTATTGTTTATGTTTGATACAACATTAAGGAATTTCATGATTTTGGTTTTCAAGAAAATGACATTAAATGCAATAATTTTATTTATGAAGTTTTTGTACATCATTGTTTCACATGGTGTAATGTTATACTTGTAATATATATTGCATGTATAAACATTGAAAATCAGTTAAATGACAAATTTGTTTTACACTGTTACAACTTGTGAGTTTTAAAAACTAGAATTTGTAGTTAATCCCTTTTGTTGTAGATTTTAAGATGTATGGTGTCCTTAAGTACCTTAGTTCCTCCCGGGCAAAAGCCATTAATTTAAAAATGCAGAAAGCCTTCAGTTCAACTGGTGGTGTTGGTTAAGATAATATTGATTCATTGAATTATAAACCAAGATAGGAATAGTAATATTTTTATTTTGGGGTATTGAATGACTCCAAAATAGTTTTAAGGAAATAGATACATATTATATTAATAGGGAAAAACATAGATTTGATAGTTTAAAATCCCATTAAATTTTTCTCCACAATTAAAATACTTCTAGCTGATCTTCTATGGCTTCAGGATTTTTAAAGATTTTTACTTTCTTAAAAATTATTGCCCAAAAGTAACATTGTTTTTAAAATGTCATAGATACGCTATAAGACAAATACTGCTAATATATTTGAATTACAGTGATATTTCATAGTAAAATCACAAACTATACAGTGGAAGTCCCCTAAGTCCTTAGCCTAGGCTTCTCGAGGAAATGCGACTGTAGAATCAGTTGAAATTTAACTTTGTAAAAAGCCCCTTATTAGAACCCCAAGCCACCTTTTCAGTTACCATGTTAACTAGAGTTTCTGCCATTAAACTCCCAATTAAGTAGAATTAGACTCAAATTTTTAATAATGTATTCTCTTTCCTTATTTGTATCTATTTTTAGTTATGGGAATGCTACATGATTTGTCTAAATTTGGAGTTCATAAAGGATAACCTTTCTATTAGCACAGTAAATTTTACTGCTTTTCGCCATCTAGTTGACAAATAATTTAAATCTGCTTTGGTCACGATTTTCAAGTGTGTGAGATTCTGGTTTTTGTTCGGCTTTTTTATTTTTGTTTATTTAGAGATAAAGACTGGTTAGAAATTTCAGTTTGTATGACTAATTAGGAAGATCCTTCTCATGGAAAGAATAAATAACAATTTGGGAATTAAAAAAAAAAACCCAGCCCAAGCTCCAGTGCAGCTGTGTATTAGCCATGTCTCTGGCTGGGCCCTGGTTACGTTGATGACCCTCATGCCTGTGTCCTAGAAGTGTCCAAGTGTGGGTGGGTGGGTGGGTAAAAGGGAACATCCCGAGTTTCTGTTCTCAAGTGTAACTTGATATTAGCACCTGGGCCCCACCTGAGACCAATCATGTCAGTCTCCAAGGTGCAGGTCTTGGTGTTCATAAATTTTGGGTTGCTGCTCCTTGTAGCACCCTGGATTGGCCCTGAGAAGGCCATAATTTTGTCTTGGAACTAGGGACTTGGTGTAGGTAACGACTCAGGCCTAGACAATTCCAGGGTCCTGCCAAGACCTGGAGTGCCAGCTAAAGGCTGGTTGTGTCACTGCTTCAGCTAATTCAGCTTTATCCCTGTCAACTGCCTCTGCTCCTTAAGCCTGGCCACAACTTTTTTCTAATGTTCCCCATGTCTACCCCAGAGGAGGAAGCTTCCCAAAGCTCAAACTAGGTGGTGTATCCCCAGCAGAAAGGAAAGGCCTCGCCCTGCCCCAAATTCCTACCTGAGGGCCTTTGCACAAGCCATGTACACAACTCATTTATGAGAAAGTCAGTACCTGCCAAGTTTGTAAAGAACTGAGTTTGGCCACTTGAGCTCTCCAATGTCAGAACCTGTATTCATACCTCGCTCTGACTGGTTATCACCTCTCGGACTCCGTTTTCCTTGTTTGTGGACAGGATGAAGGTGGAATGAAGTTGATACTAAAGTAAGTTAAATACAAACATGGAAAAGGAGAGACAACCTTGCTGTGTTTACAGAGCCATATGTTCCACGACAAACATGACAGGAAAAGGCAGGCACTAGACGGGAACAAGCGGAGAGGGGCAGTGGGTGGAAGTCCTGAGAATCCCCTAGTCTTTCCCCTTTTCTCTCCGGAGTTTCCAGGTTTTCGGGTTGGTTGGCCACAGGCTGTGGTGGGGTGACACCTCCGGGCCTGCAGGGGGCGCAGGCGCAGAGGATCAGCCTAGTACCGGGTGGGGCCGGGGCTGCGCAGTCATGATCGTCGCCGAGGTGGCGGTGAAGTCCGCGGTCCCAGTAGTGGCCGGTGCTGAGACGGCCGCCGTTGTCCCGGAGCACGAAGAGCGGCTGTGGCCCTGGGTGAGCCCGGGCCCGAGCGCGAACAGGCGCGGGGCGGGCGGTGCTGGCCTAAGAGCGCCGGCTTCACGCCACAGCCGTGCCTCCCGCCCCGTAGGAAGATGCCCCGATCCCGACGCTGGTGCAGCGCATCCACCAGTTGCAGGCTGAGCGCGCGCAGGCCTTCCGCCGACTGGAGGAGTGAGTGCGGGCGCTGGGGCGGGCATGGGTCGCAGGGCTCAGCCCCTAGCCCGCTCCAGGGTGGGCAGCCCAGGGACGGAGCTGGGTCCCTGAGTGGCTGCACTCTCAGAGGTGGGGCGGGGTTTGTAGGGAGACCAGACCTTTACTTTCCCTCGCTGGGACCCAGGACGCGTCCCCACTGCCCGACGTCCCACTCCGCATGTCGCCTCTTTTTTTCCCCAAGCGCATAAGAGGTGGGCCCGTCTCAGATTTCCCTGCGGGAGTCAGGGTGTCCTCCACACTCTGCGGTCCAGGGACTCTCCTTGGGGGACTTTCAAGTAGTCGATGCTGGTACAGGGCCTGAGAGCCTGGGGGCGTAGTCTCAAGACTCCCACCTGCCACAGAGGCCACCGCCAGTACCTGCGCAGCGGCCCGCCCTACGACTTCCCGAGCTATCGGAGCACGGTGCACGAGGTGACCCAGGCCTTCGCCGCCGCCTCGCGGGAGGTACTGGCGGTGGAGGCAGAGCTGGCCGGGCCCCGAGAGCAGCCGCTACTTGCGAGCCATGTGCGAAGCCTGCAGCAGCTGGAGCAGACGCGCTTGGCCACGGTGAGAACCCGACCCCCGGCCGCGTGTACACTGTTCCACTACCTGTCTCTCTAGCGGTGGTCCACCTGGAGCCCTTTGGGGGAGGGGCTAGACTCCCTTCCACCCAAATCCTGCCCCGGCGCCCCAGACCCCACCTCTTCCTGCTTCACCTCAAACCTCCACCAAGGTTTTACTTGAGTCCGTGGTCGCCTCCCCTTCTGTCCACTTTCACTCAGATTTTGAGTCCCAGAACACTCCCACCCCACCCTTGCCCTCAGCCCGAGTCCAGGATGCCCAGACCCCGCCCACCGAACGTTCCTCGCTGTCTAGAATTTGTTAGCGCTTCAGATGTCGTCCATAACCCCCTGCAGATTGGGGGCGTGGATTTCCAGCCCACGACCCCTTCCGAGTAACCTTAGATCCTAGTTTAGGATCTGGGCCCCCTCTTCCCTTAGGGCCCCCAAGCCCCGCCTACTCTGCCTCTTACAGTCAATCCTGGCCGAGATACCCCGGTATTCTCACGCCACGCCCACGTGCGGCCACGCCCACGCCAGGCCGCTGGGGTTATGAGAACCCCCCAATCCCAGTCTAGGTTTTTAGTCCACTTCCACTCTGGGATTATAACTCTTTACCCCGTCCCTGAGACTTTGACGCCCTGCCTACTCCAACTCTGCCACCAATCCCTGGCTGAGACTGCCGCTCTTCCCACGCCACGCCCACATACGGCCGCATCCATGTCGAGCTCCGCACTGAAGCCACGGCCTGCCCATTCATCCCCTCTTCCTCCAGAGCCCTTCTAAACTGAATCCTGGACTCCTCCGGTGCGAAGCTCAGCCCCTCGCAACTCCCCGCCGTGGCCCCACCCCTGTGCTGCCTGTCTGGGTGTTTTAGGGTCCCTTTCTCCCTGAACTGGGTGGGAGGGCAGGGGGTGGCCTCTGCCCGCTGTGACACCCAGCTGCCCACCTCTGCAACAACAGGTGACCCTGCTGCAGCTGATGGGGGCGCCAGAGCTGATGGGGCAGGAGGACACCCTAAAGATGCGCCGGCTGAAGATGAAGTGAGCCCTGCCTCCCAATGGACTGACCATGCTAGCTTTGCACACGCACCCTCCAACAAGCATCTATCCCCAGCCAGGTGTGCCCCAGGGCTGGCCGGGTCAGACCTGGCTGACCCTCTGGACTTGAACACAACCCTTAGGGTGTGCACACTAGAGTCCTCACCTGGTGGCTCCCAGACATACAGCACACGTTCCTCCAGCACTCACACCCTGCAGCTACCCATCAGACTTGCTGTGCATTTCTGGGACCCAGCTGTGCACCTCATAAACGCTAATCCCCATCACCTAGCTGGACTTGAAGCTTGGACACAGTTGCCCAGGGCCCACCAAGCACACACATGTGCATACCCATGCGATATCTGCCATGGTCACATTGCACACTCTCCTGATGGCACCCACCCACCCAAAATGGCCTTTCTCCCTGCTTATTCTGACCTATGGGACCACCCACCCCCCATTCCAGGCACCCTCCCAGACACCCAAGTGATCTTCCCAGCTGCTAGTGCTGCCTAGAGGTTTGGCGGGGGGCAGGAGGGCCCCGGGGCTTTCCACAGCCCCCTCAGAGCAGCACAGCAGCAGCTAATTCACCCCATCTGGGTTTTATTTATAGTTCCCATCCGTTCTTGTAGGGTAATTAAAACCATGGAGGCGATCAGTGAGGTTCTCCAGGACCTCAGGTTTGATTCGGAATCTGCCGAGTGATGGTGGCTCCCCAGGGACATGCCGAGGGAGATGGGAAATGAGGTGGATGGCGCCCAGCCCAGCCCTGACCACCAGCTGGCTGGCGTCATGGCTCACCAGGCTGCTGACCCTCCTCGAGCTCACAATGCCTCCCACAATAAAGAACCCTTGGTCTACAGCCACTCCATGTCTCAGTGTCCTAGGGTGCTCGGCTGTGTGCCTGCGGAGGGGGCTCCATAAGGCCAGGGATGCTGGGTGCAGGACTGCCCCACTTCCCTGACTGTAGAAACTCTAGTGTTTTGAATCACACCTCCAAGGAGTTTAGAACCAGATATTTCAGGCACTGGAAAGAAAAAAGCTGAAATTCTGGGAGGCAAAGATTACAATCACAAAAGGTAATTAGGATTCCTCATGCCTCCCCTAAACCCCACAGCCCCCACCCCAGGCCATTCCCGCCCCCAAACACCTTCACAATCAGGGCACCTAAAGAGCTTGTTTATTTACAGACTCTTTGGAGGGGTCCTGGGTAGGGGGAGTAATGAGCCCTCTTCACCCCTGGCCCTGGCATGGGTTCTGGGGTGGCTTAACTGACCCTCACACACACACACACACCAGAGAGCACCCAAGTGTGGTCTCACATGGAGGTCAAAGATATGACCATCAGAGCACCCACCCCAGCTCCTGCTGAGGGTGCTCTGGCGCCCTCAGGTGAGGGTACAGAGGTGGCCCCCAATCTGGGTGCAGCCCCCAGGTCTCCACGCAGCAGGGAGGGTGGCCCCAGCCCCTAGAGCTTATCTGGCAGGACCTGCAAGCAGAGGGGAAGCCAGGCTAAGCAGGGAGTCTGGGAGGGGCCAGCACCACAGAGAAATTGAAGCCCTCGATCAGGTCCTGGCCCTGCCACTTTCAGCTGGGTGACCTTGGGTAGGGTACTACCCCTCTCTTGGCCATAATTTCTCAATCTGAGAAGAATATCCACCCCATGGGGGTGAAATATGTTCACTGATTCCTGAAGATGACATTTCATTTTGGGTATTTTCAGGGGTTCAGACGCTCTTACTAGGCTGAAGGCCACAGGGCCTGGCACACAGTAGGTGTTAAATAAATGCTGATAAATAGATGAAGGAGAAAGGTATTCGATCTCATACTCTAAGCTGAGGGTGGGGGCCCGTGGCCTGTGACCACAAGGAGTATCCTCTGTCCCTCCCTGCCAACCCACCCACCTGGGCCCCCTTACCTCTCGCCGCGCCCCGTCTGCCCGAGAGCAGGATCCCCTCGTCCTGTGCTTGGAAGGAAGGAAGCAGTGTCTGGGGCTGAGGACCGTCCTCCCCGCGCCCGCCACACCAACCTCTCGCCCGCCGGTCTCTCCTTCCTACCTGGTTGCGGGTCTTGTGCGACTTCTGCATCCAGGCTCGCCACTGATCGTAGAGGCGGAAGCTGAGGTTGGAGCAGTACGCGTGCTTCTTGAGCCAGCCCAGGAACTGCTTGAGCTCGCGCCGCACCGGCCCCGAGCTCGGCTCCCCGCCCCGCGGCTCGCACGCCCCGCCGCCCGGGCCCGGGCGCTCTGATGGGGGCGGAGCGGCAGCGTCAGGGCGAGCCCGGCAGAGGGCGCGCGCGGGCAGGAGAGGGAGGGTGCCCAGCGCGGCGGGCCGTGTACCCGCTCAGGCGACACCCTTCAAGTTTCTCCGGGGCCCGGTCCTCCCCGCGGCCCAGCACACCAGCCCTGCTGCGCCCCAGAGGAGGTGGGGGACAGGGGAAGGAGGGGAGCTCCTCTTGCAGACCTCCTCCAGGAACCGATTCCTGTGGCCTGAGCCAGGTGTGAGTGGAAGGGAGGGGGCAGGCAGAGAGTGGCCAGGGCCAGAGGGATGGGACGCAGAGACAGAGCAGGGGGCAGGGAGAGGGATAGAGAAACGGAAAGATGGAGACAGGAGATGCAGGGAAGAAAGCAGTCCCTGGCAGTCGAGGAGAGGAAGATGAAGAGAGGGGCTGGAGCAGGGATGTCGGATCCCCCTGGGATGTGGGGCCACAGAAATCGAGAAAGGCAGCAATACGGAGAGACTCAGAGGAAGGGAGAATGAGAGATGAAGGGAGACAGTTCGAGGAGACCCCCGAGGACAGTCCCTAGGACAGGCCTGAGTGCATGAGCCGTTGGGATGAGGCGTGGGCCGGGACGGCCAGGTGGGAGGCCGGCCTGCAGGTCCAGCTGCTGCAGCCAGCCCCAAGCAGGCCGGCAGATAAGGACATCGGCCTCACGTCATAAATAATGCCGGGAACCTGCTGACAGGCCCTGGCACGGCCCCGGCCCCCACCGTCCCTGCCGGCCTCCCCCGGCCTCCCCTGCCTCCCCAGCGGACACAGCCGCCTGCTGGCTCCCGTGCAAGAATCGCAGGTGCTGGGCACGAGCAGGGGCCAAGGCTCAGGCCCCTCCCAGCGGTGCTAGCTCACGCCTACCCCTGAACCTGGAGGGGCCCTGAGCTGGGGGCTGGGGAACTGGCTGGAGCCCAGCTCTGCCCCTCCCTTGGCTCTGGGAGCTTCTCTGGGCCTCAGTTTCCCCATCATCCTGTGAATGGGGGCCTGGACTTCCAGCAAACTAAGTTGGGATCCCTGTGTGACTCTAGGAGCTGGCTGAACCTCCTGGGACCTCAGTGTGCTATCCTGAGAAAAGGGGGCCTCTTTTGGGGTGAAACCATGGTTGGGGGGAGGCAGGGGATGGGAGCCTCAGTAACTCCTACTGGCAAACCCTTTGGTGGTGCCCACCCATGGAGGCACTTTCCAGGGAATGTCTTATCTGACCCTAACAAGAGCCCAAGACAGGCCTGATTATCGTTCCATTTTCCAGATGGGGCAGCTGAGGCCAGCCATTTCAAATAACAGATTTCATACCATTTCACAAAGGCGAGAAAGGAGGTCCACAGGCTTAGAGAAATGCAAATGACATGGTGGAGGTCGGACCCAGGCCTTTGACCATACCCAGCCCGCTACCTTGACAGAAGGGAAACCAAGCCACGTCAGCAGGAGAGTTGGCAGCCAATCTGCCTCAAAAGCAGGAGTCTCAAACTTGCTTGCCCTTAGGGGCTGAAGAGGGGGTACAGGAAGGTGAAACAGGCCAGGTGGGGTGCGGCAGCTGGAGAGTGAGGGCCCTGCCTGAAGGGGCAGCCTTTGCTGATAGAGCAACACTGACTGTGTCCTGTTACCTTTTCTAGACAATTTTTCTAGAGAATTGAGGATATCTGTATTCAAACTTCTTGTTTTTAAACCTCTGCAAGTAAGTCTAACATTTTTTTCAAATGACGGGCCTAAGAAAATACATCCAGGGGTCATATTTTGGCCCTTGGGGTTACCCGTTTTAGACCTTTGCTTTCTTGGAGGAAACAAGGAAATACAGGTGCCGGCTGATCTGGGGCGCCTCTCCGACCACTCAGCACTGTTGGGGTGCTCACCACTGCGGGGGGTGGAGGCAGCTGTGGGGTGGCTCCATTCACTCCAGATCCCAGCTTTCTTAGAACCATAGATGCCAAAGGGGTTGCAGCGCACTTGCACAAAGTAGACGGTACCTGGCTTCAGGCCGGCCAGGCGGCATGAAGTCTGATTGCTTACATCGTCCACCACCTGGGTGTCAAGGGCAGGGTCAGAGGCTGGGGGCAGAGGGAGGGGGATAGGGCAGAGGGAGGGGCGGGCACCTTCCAATCCACGCTGTCCTCCACTCGGTAGCGGATCTGGTACTTGGCTTGGAAGAGGAAGTCCTTGAGGGCAGGCGGGGAAACCCAACGCACACTCAGCTGGTCCTCCAGGCCCCCCACTCGGCTCACGTGCACGTCGGGTGGGGGGTCGGTGGTCACTGCAGGGCAGGGTGGGGTTTAGTCCCCTGGCTGTCCTAAGACCTGGCCAGCCTCTGTCTGGGTTCAAATCCCTGACCAACGTGGCTTAGGTGGCACCTGGCTCCATTTTCCCCCTGCAACTCCAGGACGGGTGGATTACAATAGATAATATGGGGAAACACTCAGCACCTAGAAGCACTCAATTAATGTTAGCTGTTATCACCGTGATTATCTGTGACAGGAGAAACATAATCCTATCTTCAGGGAACTATGTAAAAACAGACACTGCCTGGACCGATGACATTATTATTATTATGCCTAGGAGGCCAGGGGTCTGTCAGGCTGCCAGACCCCTGAGAAGCAATCCCTGATTCCCTACTGCCCACCTCCAGCTCCTTCCTCCTTTACAAAGGTCCTCAATAGGAGAGCCTTGCTGGCTGCAGAGGGACAACTGAAACTTAGAACATGCCCCCTGCAGCTCCAGGACTTGAGGAAGCGAAGCCAGAGGGCTGGGATGGTTGGGTGGACACAGGCCTTCTGTGGATCCTTCTGGCAGCCCTGTGGGTGGCAGGGCAGGCTGGCTTCTCCCCCGAGGCCTTGGTGAGGGGCCGAAAGGGTTAAGGCACAGGCCTGCTTGGGGCTGAGAAACACCCTAATTAGATTAGGCCCAATTCTGCTCACAGATCATCCATTTCCTGCCTCCAGCCTGCACACCCCCCCCCTCCACCCAGCTTCAGGCTGTGGCTTCCTGGGGCGCCTCCTGACCTGGGCGCCCCCTCCTAGCTCCCCTGGGGCCCCCTCCCACACACCTGGGCTGCAGAGGGGGAGGCAGCCAGGCCAGGTGTTCTCTGCAGAGCGGGAGTATCCTGGCTGCTTCAGGAGGCTGGGGACAGATGGGTGGATGCCTAGTTCAGGGGTGGACCTGGGAGCTGCAGCCATGGGCTGGGCTGGCGGGTGGGTGGCAGGGCAGGATCCCTGGTAGGCCAGGCTGACCCAGGGGTTTAGGGGAGCTCACCCACATCCAGGATGTCCAGTGTGAGCACATCGGAGCGGGCTGAGCCTAGACGGTTGGTGGCCTCCACCCAAATTTCATAGGGTGTAAAGAGAGCCAGGTCTTTGGGGATGTGGCAGGAGTGAGGTCCCACTGTGTGGTACTCCTCACACGTGTTGTCCTGCCCATACCACCTGTGGGGGCAGGAGGGAGGATAAAGATGTATAAGGATCCCTTTGGACCCCCAGACATCCCCATGGCAGCCCCAGAGTGCAGACAGGACACCAGGCTCACAGGGCGGGCTTGGCCAAGGCCACACAGCTAGGCTGGAACACAAGCCACCTAAGGGACACCACCAACCTCAGCTTGTACTTGAGCGAGTAGTTTGTGTGCAGGAAGGTCTCTCCATGGGCCCCCGGTGTCCAGCGGCATGTCAAGTCCTTCATGTTCTTGGACCAGCAGCTGATGTTGAAAGGTTTCTCTGGGGGCACTGGTGGCGAGGGTACAGGGGGCTGAGGGTCTCGACTGGCCATGGTCAGGTGGAGGAAGCTGCCAGCCACTAGCCAGGCCCACACCTTGGAGTGGACAGAGTGGATGCTGGCATGGCCACCTGCCTGGCTCTCTAGGGAATGGTATGTGTGTTGGGTGGGGTCTGTCTACAGGCTCTCATTCCCACACCAGAGGCCCATATCTCTCACCCCAGGCCAGTGTCTTCAAGATTCCTGCCTCTCTCCAGAGGAAAATGCTTCTCCCAAGAGTTAGCCCTGGGTGTCCTGGAGGCCCACTTACAGCCAACATAGAGGCAGGAGCCGGCCAGGATGCTGCCATCACGGGCGTGGCACACAAGGTTGTCCCCCGACTGCTGCCTGGATCCGTTGAGGTTGGCCAGAGCGAGGGCCAGGGTGGAGGCGTTGAGCACTCGGGAGAGCTCGGGGGCTAGGCGACGCCCATTGAGGGTCCAGTAGAGGCCCTCCACAGTGGTGCCTGGTGGGTCCCCGTGCACTGAGCACGTGGCCTGCAGGGAGGAGCCGATGAGGAGTGTGGGATCCTGGGGGCTGATCACAGCTGTGTCTGGAGTCAGAGAGGAGTGAGCACCTGTTAGGCCCGGGATGGAGTTGCCTTGAGCACCCCCACCATGACAAGATCTCCAGGACTCATGGCAGTCTGGCAAAGGAGCTATTATTCATAGATAAGGAAATTGAGGTTCAGTTTGGTCACATTGTCAGCCCAAGGTTGGCAGCAAAGCGGAGACATATGCCCAGGATTGTCCGATGGCACAACTCAGGGCCTTTGACACCTGCTCAAGGCTCTAGAAGTAGTTACAAAACTCAAATCCAAGTGACTTGCTTTGCACATAATTCTGACAACTACTAGTCTGCTTTTTATATTTTGCTTCAACTCCTTTTATTTTTGGCAAGTAGGAATAAAAGATTGTGAGTCCTTTCTCTAATTCACCCAGAGCCTCACACATAGTGGTATCTTTGGGTGGGGAGGCAATTTGAAAAAGCAGCACCCTCAGAGAAGACACATGATAGCATCTTACTATGCTGATGGACAGTGAGTGCAGTGGGGGAGGTGAGGATCTCATAATATGGGTGACTGTTGAAACTACAGTGTTCATGTGAAGCCTTCATAACATT
The DNA here is from genome assembly GCF_040802235.1 of Manis javanica. Lineage (NCBI taxonomy): Eukaryota > Metazoa > Chordata > Mammalia > Pholidota > Manidae > Manis > Manis javanica. The sequence continues at coordinate 93,178,851 of NC_133168.1, read as the reverse complement.
ATATGTCAATGATACTTTAATTTTTTTTAAACTGCTAAAAAAAGAAGAAAAAATGAGGTGCCCTGACCTCTCCTAGAATCCTGCTTATTTTATGAAGGAAAAAACTGCATAATCAAGTCCCTTACTCAAGGTCACCAAACAGGGGAAGGGCACATAATTAAACTCAGATTTGTCGGTCTCCAAAGTTCCACCACTGGCACTGAAGGAGGCTGGGGTGAATTCTAAACCCCTAACCCCCATCCAAAGGGACCGCCATAATCGTTCTTTCCCCTGACTCAGTTTTCCAATTCTGCAAAATGGGAATAAGAGAACTCATGTCACCTCCCCAGGGCCCCTGTGAAGAGCAGATGAGAAGTGACTTCCTAAACTGTGTTCTGTGTGAGTTAGGTTCTGGGTACTGGGCCTCAGGGATGCTGTGTTGATGTCTTCCCTCCTGCCTGCCACTGGGGCAGCCCAGGGCTTCTCCTTCTGGAGATTAGAACCAAAGAGAAGCCTGTTTTTATCCAAGGGGAAACCAAGGCCCAGAGAAGGGGATGAGGATGCACATTCCAAGCCCCTGCCACCCTCTCTTAGTCTCAGTATCCCCATCTGGGAAGTGGTCATGATGGTATCAGGCCCATGAAGTTGAGAGGAATGAAAATTTCATCCTAAGGACAACTCTGTGCAATCACTAAGCCAGGCTGACCGGGGTTTGAAAGTCTCCAGCTTACTGTGGAAGCTTGGGCTGGTCACTTTACTTCTCTGAGTCTCTGAGAAAGGGCCTCTGCCTCTACCAAAAGTGGTTGTGAGGATCCATTCATTCATTCATTCATGGAGCATTCTTGTGCCAGAAGCTGGGGGCACAATGGTGACCAAGATACCCAAAATTCCTACCCTAGTGGGCCTTGAATCCAAGAGAGCAGCAGGAAAAAGAACAAATAAATATCTAAGAAAAATAATGAGGGAGGAAGTAAAGCATAAAATCAGTAGTGGCAGCTCAGTGGCAATGGAGGCCTGACTGGGGAGGTGACAGTTGAGCTGAGACCTGAATAAAGTAAGAGAAGTAGCCATAAAAATACCTAGGAGAGGGTATCCAGGCAGCAGAAGCAGCAAGTGCAAAGGTCCTGGGGCAGGAGTAAAGAAATGAGGTCTAGGAGGTCAGCAGGGCCTGACCTGCAGGGAGGAGTTAGTCCTAGATTTTGAGGGGTTTATATTTTAAATATATCCCCAGGCAGCTGTAGGAGGGACTGCCATGGGCAAAGGGGTTGGGGGTAGCTCAGCTCCGCTGATGGCAGCCAAGGACAGGGTGATTCTGGCCCCCTGGAAGGCCCGCTGAATGCTAGCGGCTGCCCCATGCTGGCCCTCACTGCCCCAGATGGGCGAGGTGGGGTGGACACAGTTCCAGGAGCCGGCCCTGACAATTTTCCGGGGCAAACTTGGCTTGAGGGCCATTTCTTGCTGGAGCCTGGGATTGCAGTTGTGTTTGGGGCTTAGCCCAGGGCTCGCTGGAGGTCTCAGCATCCGTGCGAAGGAGCCGGCTGAGCGGGCCAGAGCTGAGGAGGCGGGGGCGGCCAGGGGCGGGGGGCCAGGGGGCCGCCCCGGAGGTCCCAGGCAGCCAGCCGCCCGCTAATTCGGAATTCCTGCAGCATGAACTCGGGCGTGCCAGCGTCTCTGCCCTGGCCCACCCACTGCTTCCTGCCTGGGCTACCCCCCAGCACAGTAGGAGGCATGGCCAGGCCTGCCTGGACCCCAGGCCCACTCTCTACCTTTTGGGGGTGGGTCACACCCTTTCTGCCCCTCACCCAAAGGCACAGCCGAGCCAGGAAGGGGTACTCTAGGGAGTGGTCTTGGCTGGGGGCATTGCCCCTCTGCCACACCCACCTGGCCTGGGCTGGCATGGCCTGCCTGCCTGCCAGCTGCTGCAGCTGCCCTCCCAGGACTGGGCCAGGGACAGGGCAAGAGGGCAAAGCCAAGCGGGTCTGGAAAGGCCAGTCCCCCATCAGGAAAGTTCAGAGGGAGGCTTTCTCCTCCTGGGATGAGGGTGCCAATCCCAGCTGGAGCACCTGGGTACTTAGCTTCCCCCTCCCCTCAGTTTCTTCCTCCCTGAAATGGGAAGAAAATACGTCCTACCTGCTGGGGAGATTAATGAGATGAGATCATGATGTCCTGAGAGCCCAACACACTGCAGCACCTAGGAACTATTAGGATTACAGCCCTCCCAGCTCTGGAGTCCTGACTGACTACATACTCCCTCCAAGCCTCCCAAACAATGGGTCCAAGCACTTGGGACTGGGGTGCACACATTTCAGGCCAGGCAACACAGCTGGGAACAGCCCACTGAGGTTGTGGGGCCCTTGGCCTGGTTTTGGGGGGCCACTGAGAAGGCTCCCCAAAGCAGATCCTTGGGCTAGGCTTTTGGACAGTCCTCCCTACCCCCACCTCCACCTTTCCCGTAGAGCTGGGGCCTTTAAAAGTTTTTTTCCTTCTCCCTTCCCAATCTGGAGCCACTGCCGTTATTAAAAAGGAACACCATGTGTTTTAAAAGGGAAAAGTGTGAGATTCTCTGCAAGCGAGGCAGGAGGGTGGCCTCAGTCCTGGTGTCCCTGTGGGGGTCCCCATCTCCTGTGTGGCTGATACCTGCAGATACTTTACTACCCACCCGCCTGCTAGTCAGGTGCTAAGACACACCGTAAGTAGAAACATATTGCGAGGTGTGAGAATCTTTTATTTAATTTCTTTCCCCTTAAAGTAAAAAACACACACACAACAACCAGCCCCTCCACCCCACTTTCGCCTGCTGCTCTACAGGCTGAGAAACAAAGCCGGCCACTAATGGTGGCATTCACAGGCGCTGCTCACTGTCTGGCAGAGCTATCAGGGACCCAGGGAGGGCCTGGAGCAGCCCCTTATCTGCCCAGGCACATTGGACATGCTGGCCTTTCAGCAATTTCCCTTGGGGGCTGCCCAGACCCTGCCCTTTCTGGAAGAGCACCGCAGGGAGCCTGCAAACAGCTCTGAGTAGTGTGGGACAGCCCAAGGGGCAGTGTGTGCCCGTCCCAGGAGACCTGTGCGCCTGGGCGGGTTAGGCGGAGTGACGGCGAATGTCCAGGGCAGGCTGTGCCTTCGAGTGTGCCCCTGTGTTGCCTCCACTGAGGAATGAGTGTGTGACCACGAATGTGTGTGTGTCAGGGATGGAATGTGTGTGTGTTTCGATGGTGTGCCAGCGTGCATCTGGGATGCAGTGTGTGTGCGTCTGAGGGCGAGGGTGACGGGCCACAAGCCAGTGTGAGTCTTTGTGTGTCTCTGGGTGTGTCCCAGAGCGGGTCTGGTTGTGGAGATGGTGTCCTGGCGGGGGTGTGCTTCGAGTCAGGGGCTGGAGAGTGCCGGGGGCCACGAGGTCCCAACAGGGCGGGAGTCCTGGCCTGCCCGGCTGTGGGTTCCCGGCGGGCCCCCCTATCAAGGCTGGGCCCGCGGTGCCCGGATTCACTGTCTCCCGCTCCTTCTTACCCACTCTCTCACAAAGATTTTTTTCGTTGGAGACTCTCAGCCCGGCACAGCCTGGCGGGTAACTGTTCGGAGCCCACTGGTGGCGGGGACTCTGAGGACCTCCGCGCTAGGGGTCCCGTCAGGGGAGGGCTGAGGCGCCGGCCCGCGGAGAGGCGCGTCCCCGGGGACCCCGGGCCGCGCGCCAGGCGGCCAGAGCGGCCCCCCTCCCGCCCCGCCTTTCCCGCGGGGCTCATCGCTCCACTGGGTGTGGGGGGTCGCCCGGGGCCGGTACCCAGCGCGCCTACCGCGTGCGCCCCCGCCCGGGAGAGGTGCCCCGCAGACTCTGCCGCGACGCTGTCTCGTGCGCCCGCCGCGTCCCGGCGGTTCAGAGGGTCCCAGGCCGCGGTTCCCCGACCCCAGGGGGCCAGGCCGGGAGTCCTCGGCTGGGCGGCTCAGGTAAGAAGGCCTCAGGCACAGAAGCCAGACCCTTGGGCCGGGGGACTGCGGCGCCATGCGCCCCGCAGGTGAGGACGCCCCGAGGGCCGCGCCGGGGGCGCCTTCCTTTGTTCCCGGCCGTCCAGGTGGCGCCCGCACCCCCTCCCCCCGCGGCTGCCCCCCGGGCGCACGCTCTCAGCCCAGGCGGGAAGAGGGGAGCAGGGCGCCGGGTACTCACGGGCTCCTGATCCGGCTCGCGGCGCCCCGAGGACGCAAAGCAGCAGTAGGGGCAGCAGCGGCGGCGGCCGCCGCGCGGATTGGGCGGCGGGGCCCTGGCTGCCGGCGGGCATGGGGCCGGCGCTGCCGGGGGCGCGCGGCGGGCGGTGGCGGCGGCGGCGGCGCGGGATGCGGGGCTGGCGCTGGAGGGCGCGGGCCGGGTAGCCCGCACGACGCTGGGCGCGGGCGCGGAGGCCGGAGCAAGTCTGAGCAGCCGAATTGACAAGGCGCTAATGCGCCGCTGGCCCCGCCCGGCCCCGCCCCCGGCCCGGCCCGGCCCCGGGGGGGCAGCAGGCCCCGCACCGGCCTCCCCGCCGCCCGCCCGCCCGCCCGCGGGCATCGCGCGCCCCACCCGTCCGGCCTCCGCCCCACCGCGCACCGCGCGCGCCCTGTCCCGCGGCCCAGAACCCCCTACTCAGCCCCTACCAGCCTGAGACCTCCCTTTCCAACCCCGCCAGCTCCTTGCTCCCCACCCCCAACCTGGGACCTGGAGCCCCCAATCCTGTTTCCACACCCTCGCCCATTTCCCTGCACACTGCTCTCAGCTCCGTGCCTCTTCAGTTTCCCCTGCGGCCCCCAGTCCCGGCCCGCTGTTCCCCCCACCAATCCTGTCCCCGCCCCCCACTGAATGGTCCCTGAGCCCGGTCTGCTTCCATCTCCAAACCCCACTTCTTCCCCACGGGCCCGAAAGTCGCCTCTGAACCCGCGTCCTCGGCGCGCTGGTTCCACCGGTCTCTGCCCAGCGCCCCCCTTCCCGCTTCATCCCTCCTCTCCTTGGTCCTTCGCGCGCAGCCTGGGCACCAGGTTTTGCTGGAGGGAAGACGGAGAAAAAGCTGGAAAGCAGAGGCTCCGGCCCTCGCCCTGTCTCAGCTGTTCCCGTCGCCGGGGATGGGGCTGAGGTTCATCGCAGGCTCCCGGGCGCCTCAGGGCGGAGCTCCTGAGTGGGCAGACGCGGAGAAATGGGCCCCGGTGGGTGCGGGGATCCGGGCCTGCGGGGTCCCACAAGCTGACAGAAGGAATTCCCAGGAGGAGGGCGGTAAGGAGGCCCTCCCCAGGACTCATTGACACCCCCCCACGGAAAAATCCGCTCAGCGGCCCGCGGGTGGGGTGCGCCACGCAGTGAGTAATCGCTCCGGCGGCCGCCGCCCGCTGACTTCAGGTAACGCCGGCTGCCCGGAGCGGCGTGTAGTCTGTCTTCCTTTTCTTGCGCAGGGATCCTTCCCCGTGTTATTATTTTTGGCCACTGCTTGGGTTTGGGGACCCCTCCCGGCCCAAGCGCCTCAACCCCCTCCTCTCAGTCCCTACCGGATTCGGGCGCCTAAGATAAAAAGGCTCCTGGCCTCCAAGGCCGCGATGGAGGGGGGTCTCAAAATGAGAGTTCCGGGCCGTCTCCACCGCATGGTTTGAGTCGCTGCCCCGCCTCCAGCCGCGAAGTCCTGGGAGAGGAAGGGCTCTAACTGCCCCTTCCAGGGGTTCCCTTAGAGGCCTGGACTCTCCCTCCATGGCCCTAACCAGCCAAAGGGTAGAAGTGGCTGAGGGGGCTCAGTAATTCCCACCTTGTTTGCTCAAGGCTGCCCTGTTCCCAGCTCAGACCCGGGACTGTCAGTAAAGAGGATTGCAGGGGTAGCTGTGCACATCCCTCTCCCAATCTAGACTCTGGATGGGTTTGCGAGGGGAAGGAGTAAAGCCCTGGCCTGGTACACTGCTGTTTATTGGGACAAACCAGGCCTCTTGGCCTCAGTTTACCCCTGGGCACAATGGGTGACTCCCAGCCAGCCTATGGGTTTCTGTGGGAACATGGCAGGGCTGTAGAAGGTTCTACAATCTAAGTGCTTAGCACAGTGCCAAGCACCAGGGGCATTTTCCTTTAGAGCAGGTGGTCCCCAGGCCTCAGTTCGTCACATCTGAAAAATGGGGCCATAGTCCCACCTTGCCAGGTGGTCCAGAGGGTTAACTGGAGTGGACAGTTCTTGGCTGGAATTGTGTTTCCAGTATTCACACCACCCCTCCCCCAAGCCCCTCCTCTGCACTGTTGGACTCCCTCTGAGGACAGGCTTCTGAAGCAAAATCTTAATGTCCCCCCCACCATCTCTGCTCCTCCCCAAGTCATTCCCAGGCCTGGGAGAAAGGCTCCCCCATCCACCCAGGTGCTCAAGCCAGAGAACCTGGAAGCGTGTGTGACAACTCTCTCTGCTTATCCCCTACGTCCGATCCATCAACAAATCTTGTTGGCTCTGATTCCAAAACACATCCCCATGCGGAGATTCTGACCCCTTCTTCGTAACTCATATGGCCTTCTTCGTAACTCATATGGGTCTAGGCCCTACAGTCTCTTTCTGGGATGCCACCCCAACCACCTCCCGGTGACCCTGAAGCCATTGTCTGCACAGCAGATGGAGGGAGCTTTTAAAAGAAGCAAAGCAGGTCTTCTCTGCCCTAGCACCCTCTCCCTCCTTGCCTTTTCTCTTTCCCTCTGTCTTCCCCTGCTCTCCCTCCCTGTGCTCCAGCCACTGCAATCCCATCTCCCCCAAAGTTTCGCTGCTATCACAAGGGCTCTGCACATTTGCTGTCCTCTTTGCAGGGATGCAGTTCCCCCAAATCTTTCCCCAGTTAAGTACCTTCTCTTCTATCAGGTCACAGGTTAAAGAATTTCCTTCTCAGAGGGGCTTCCTGCCCTTCCCGGTTACCTTCCATCCCCTACAGACCTTTTAAAATTGTCTTTCAAACACAGCTCTTCATTTTTCTCTTGCAATTTATTTTCTTTAGGCTGAGCACCCTCAGAGCTATTGATACCCCATGCTGGGCCTAGTTAGGGCTGCAGGAGAAGAGCTCAACGAGCAAAATGAAAGGATGGAGAATTCACAGTCCCCCAAGTAGCAGGAAAACTCAGTCGCAGTGAATCCTGCTGCCTGGAGTCCCAGCCAGGCCCACGCCCCTGACTTGCTGTGTCACCCAAGCTGGTAGCCACCCTTCTCTGGTCCTTACCCATAGAAGGATATGATTGCCCAGGCCCATCCTGGAGCATGCCCTCTGCCCTCTGCCCTCTGGGTGGCTTTTACCTTATACCTTTGACTTTAAGGGAAAAGATTTGACTCCTTGCTTGTCCTTGGTGCGCCTAGAAGCTTAACCCCTTCTTACCAGCCCCACCACGTCTTTGCACAGGAACGTGAACTAGCGTTGACAGAACTTTGGGCAAATATTGACCCAAGTCCTTGAAGGTGGCTGGGAATGTACTGAGGGGGCAGATGGAGAGAGGGCCCCACATGAGCTAGGGGAAGGGCTCCTCATCAGTCTTGCACCCTCTGCAAAGGTTTAGGTTGGGGCAGAAACCCCAGCTCCAGCTCCCTGTGTAATTCTGTGGCACTCAGGGGTTTCTGGGGGAGGGGGCAGTGGTAACAGCACCTTCAAGGTCCCACAGGTACCCAGAGCCAGTGGGAGTGAGGGGGGCACAGAGCTGCCTCTCCCATGCCCAGACCCCCATGCTCAGGCCCCTGGGTATAGGGTTTAGCTGCTTTGTGTCCAGGCCAGTGCTCCCAGGGACCACCGGGCAATGAGGCCCTAAGTGGACATGGCACTGGGACAGCAGAACCCAGTTTCAGGACCTGTGTGCTGGAGAAGGTAAGGCTTTATCGTTTCCACCCTGGAGGTTGAACCTAGGGAGCTGGGCTGCCTGGGGCCCAAGCTTTGTGGGTTCTGTCCTTTAAATTTTCACACCCCATGGGCACTGAGGGTGGGGTCTCCTGGTGCAGAGCTGCCTAGGTCCAGGTTAAGGTCAGTGTGCATCTGGCCATGGAGACCTGGGTGCCCTGCTCCTCTGCATTCTGCAGAACCTAGGATTTCTGGGGTCCAGGAGGCACCAGCTGCCTTGGGGAGGGACAGCAGTGCCCCTTTCCCCTCACTCCATGTTAGCAATTGCCGGCGCCACGGTGACTTGCCTCCTCCCCAGCCTGTACCCAGCTTGGGGGTAGGGGTCAGCAGGGTCGTGGTGAGGGCGGCAAGGGACAAAGGGCGCTTGTCCGATACCCTCCCTGACCTCGGCCACCGCTTCCCGGACGCCTGCCCAGCCGCTGATTCACGCCCAGGCGGGCCGCAGTGCCCCCAGCCTGCCGCCCCCGCCAGGCCGCCCCGGGGGGTAGGAAGTGAGGGGGGGGTGCCGAGGGGCGGCGCCGAGTCAACTTTCCCTCTTAAGCCCCGAAGGAATGTCGGCGGATTTCCTGAAACCCGACCCCGGCCGCCCGCCGGCCCTCCCGCCCCTCACCTGGACCTGCTCCCTCGGGAACTGCAGGAGGGGCTCGGGGCTCACCTGGGGGACCGGGGTCAAGTCCTCCTTCCGCTCCCGCCCCCAGCGGCCTCGTGCAGCGGAAACGGGGGTGGGTGGGCTTCAATCAAACCCTCTTATTCCTGCTTTCGGGTGAGCTAGGCCCCCAGCCCTACCTTTCTAGCCTCAGTTTCCCCTTCCGCAAAAAGGCGCTGGGTTCCTTCCTTGTTGCGCTTTAAGCAACGCCTCTGATGCCCCATCCTCTCCCTTGACAAGGCTTTGTCTACCTCTTGCTTCTCTCGCTTGTCACCTGGGCCAACCCCTCCCTCCCATTCTTCTGCCGCGTTGCCACCCGGAGCCTCAGTTTCTTCATCTGTAAACTGGACAACGCTACCAGTACTTTCTTATGGGCTATTTCAAGAAAATACCTGGGAAGTGCTTTGTTTCGAATGAATGAAGGACAGTAATTGTGTAAAGCTTAAGCACGCAGGGGCTCTGGAATTGACATGTGTGGGCTTGAAGCCTAGCTCTGCCCAAGGATGCTGCTAAGAGGCCTAAGTTTCCCACTTGTGAAATGGGGGACAGTATCGGTCATACTCGGGGACTTTTTCCCAAGGTACGGGCCTGGTGCGCAAAGGGTTAGACGCGGGATTCCGTCGCCCTGCTGCAAACCGTAGGCTGGAGGCCCTTGCCGCAGGGTTGTCCCTGCCTAGCCCAGGAGGGGCGGGGCGGGGCGGGGCGGGGGAGGGGCCGCGCCGGGCTCCAGATGTTCAGGGTCCGCCAGGCACAGCCGCGCCTGATTAAGCCACGTGGGGGCCGGCGAAGGCAGCGGAGATGAAAGCGCGGCGGCCGGCCGGGGGAGTGTGGGGGCGCCAGGTCCCCCAGTGCCCTGGACCCCTCCTCCTCTGCAGCGGAGCCTGCAGCGCCCTCCGACCTAGCGACCGCGAGCGGCTGCCGCCCCGTCTGCGGGGGCGGAGTGAGGAAGGGAGAAGCGCCGGCTGCAGCGCGATCTCGGCAAGCACCTGCGCAGGGCCCGCCGGCGAGAGAGGGGTCATCTTTGCAGGGCACCGGGCTTAGAGGGACGTCCTCGCTCTCATGCCTAACAGAGAGGAAGCGCGGGGGACTTCCTAACGCGAAAATCAAGGGGCTACAATCTGTCACCTAGAATGTGGTTGTTATGGAGGCCAGGAGGGTCTCTTCGCCCCAAGTTTTCCTACGAGAATTATAAATTTTAGCAGCACCCTTCCCACCGCGCCGATCTGTGCCCGTCCCACTTAGCTCGGGGCCGGGAGCCCCTCAGACCGGGGGAAGGAAGCTAGATCCTTCAGGTCCTTGGATGAGGGCCAGGGGCGATGGCCCTGAAGCGGCTGGGGAGGGCTTGCTACAGCAGGCCACTGTGCACAAGTCACCGCCCCTCTGACTTGGGTGTCAAAGGACCAGACGTCACAAACCTTCCTAAGAGCTTGGCTGACCCAGCCTCGCGACCCTCATATCCCTCTATCTCCATTGTGGCTGCAGCTCCACCTCCCTCCTACCTCTTCTTCCAAGAGGCTCCTCCCCGCCTCAGGGCCCTCCCGGTGTGGCCGACTCAGACGTCGCCTCCTCGAGGAGGCCCTCCCTGATACCCCCGGCAAATAGAGCCTCCCATCCCACCCTCCTATTTGTTTCCTTTTGACCCCTAGCGCTGGCTGAAGTCTCCGCCCCCTCGGACACCAGGGAGAGACCACGGCATCCCGACCCGCCTGCCCGGCCGCCCCCAGTCCGACGGCGCCGCAGGCCGCTGCCCCGCGGGTTCGCCGCATCTCCCGCCCCCCCTTCCCAAGCTGCCTCGCTCGGGTGACGTCAGCGACCCGGTCCCCGCCGCCGCAGCCTCCGCGCGCCGACCGGCGTCCCGCGCCGCTCGCGCCCGCTCGGCCATGGCTCCCGTGGCGCTGCTCCCGCTGCTGCTGCTGCTGCTGCTGCGGCCTCCGCCCGCCGTTCCCGCGCCCGCGCGAGACCCCTTCGCCCCGCAGCTCGGGGACACGCAGAACTGCCAGCTGCGCTGCCGCGACCGCTACCCTAGCCCGCAGCCCTCGCAGGTGAAGCGCAGGAGACACCCGCGCGAGGACCCACATCTCTCCGATGGGGGAGGGGCTGGGATGAGGCTCCTCCGCTGGAGGCGAGACGGGGGTTCCCCGGAGGTGGAAGGGGTCAGAAATGGGGGTGTTCTCCAATGGGGGTGGGTCCCTACGGTGGAGGAAGGGCTGGGGTCCCTTCGTTGGAGGCGAGCGCAAGCATCGGGGATCCTTCCGATGGGGATGTTCTTCCACCCCTGGGGGAGGCCTGGAGGGTCCTGATGGGGAGGGTTTGGGGATGCGGGTCCTTCTGATGAATGCGGGATTATGGGGGATCACTCCAAACGTAGGGCGGGGAGGGTGCTGAGGCTGTTGACACCACCGTGAGGGCTCCAGCTGCACTCTGCTGCGCAAAGACCCTGGGGCACCCACCCCCACCTTCCTCAGGCCTGACAATCCCCTCTTCTCTGTCACCCAAGAGGCTCCTCGCCATAGCTATCAGTCCCCACTCATACCCTCACTGCTCCCCCACAAGCCAGAATGCAATTTTTCCAGACCCCAAGGGTGACAAAACCTCTTCCCTGAGCCCCCTTTCCTTCCTCAGGCCTGAGCGTCCCTCTCCATCTCTCCCTTCCTCCCAGGAGTCTTAGACGCCCCCCATTTCCCTGTCTTCCCCGTTTTCACAATCATTGCATAAACCCAGTGTCCTCCATAGCCCTTCCCCCTCCCTCCTCAGAGCTAAGAGCCACTGTTATGCATGGCCCCCCACCACATCCCAATATTCCTAGATCTTGGTTGGGAGCCGAATTTTCTCCCTCTTCCCTAATCCTTCTAACTCCTATCTCTCCTGCCCCTCCCCCTGGCCTGAGCCCGTGTCCCTGCTCCCAGGTGGAGCTGGAGGAGGAGGCGGAGGCCCCCACCGAGTCCCAGTACGAGTTCGACAGGGCCATCCTAATCAGCGCTTGTGAGCGTGGCTGCCGCCTCTTCTCCATCTGCCGATTTGTGGCCAGGAGCTCCAAGCCCAATGCCACCCAGGCTGAGTGTGAAGCAGGTGAGAGCTATACAGGTGGGCCAAGGTGGGGAGAAGGTGGCCTGGGAAGTGGCACACCCCCAGTTACTCCCCCCTGCCCCCTCCCCTCCCACTCCCCAGCCTGTGTGGAGGCCTATGTGAAGGAGACAGAGCAGCAGGCCTGTGGTGAGGGCTGCTGGAGCCAGAACCCGGAACCCCAGCCGGAGCCGGAGCCGGAGCAGAAGGTGGGCACCCTCCCACCTGTGGCCCTCTGCCCATTCCCCCTCCTCCCTTCTCCTCTAAATCTGCACTCAGTCCAGCGTCTCCCAGACTCTGCCTTCTATTCTGGGTCTAGTGGGTGTCCTCAACAGAGTCACGTCCTCTCTCAAGCCTCAGTCATCATCTCTGTGACTTGGGAAGTACTGCCCCTAACTGCCTGCCACCATGCAAGAATTAAATGGCAGAAAGCAGCCATCGTATGCAAAGCATTATCCAAAATTCCTCATGCCACCAGGAGGCACCTGGGACAGTGTCACTCCTGTGGCCTCAGGGCAAATCCCCAATATCACACAGAGCAGTACAGAGGTGGAATTTAAAGCCAGTGCCACCAGGACTTGTGACCATCCCTCACCTCACTCATCCTCAGTGCTACCAGAGCTAACTTTACTGGGCACCTGTTGCACTCCAGGTGCTGGTCTAAGCTCTTTCCTTGCGATGAACAGGTGGCCACTGTCAGAACTGGGTTTCAGGGAGGAGCAGCCTCCTAGTTGCACCTACAAACAGTGCCCCTGCCCCCAGGGAGAAATACTGCTCACCTGTCATAGTCCATGGAGGAGTGAAGGGAATGCTGCATCAGGGGAAACTGAGGCACAGGAAACCATTCATCTCAGCCAGAGACCCATGGACTGGGATTCCCCAGAAAGCCCTTTCTCTCCTTCACCCATCTCCCTCCACACCCTTTGGCTTTCACTATTCATAAAACCCACTGTTCTCATTCCTTCCTATTACGAGTTCTCTCCTGATGCCATCGAAATAAGGATGATGATGGTAAAAATTTTAATAACAGCTGCTACTACATGTTAGGCACTTGTGCTGTGCCATTGTCTAGCTGAAATCTTGTAGCAACCCATGAGGGAAGAGAATCATCCCACTTCAGGGCTCAGACAGGGCAATCCACTTCCCCAAAAGCAAACAGCAAGTTGAATGCAGTGCTGAGGTCTGTGTTCATTGTATGAAGCCCTGTTACCCCAAACCACTTAGTGAAGTCCAATCATTGAATTCTGCCAGCTCCCCTCCCACTGGTGAATGCCATACCTTGGTGACATTTCTGTGCCTTGGGCCTCCCTTGGCAGAGAAAGGTTCTGGAAGCTCCAAGTGGGGCCCTCTCGCTCCTGGACTTGTTTTCCACTCTCTGCAATGACCTTGTCAACTCGGCCCAGGGCTTCGTCTCCTCCACCTGGACATACTACCTGCAGACTGACAATGGGAAGGTGGTGGTGTTCCAGGTGAGGGATCTGGCAGGGGCCTCACAGGAGTGTTGGGTGAGTGATTAGGTTAAGAAGGTGGAATACACTGGTTCTTGGCACATGGGATGCAAAGTCCTTCAGGTACAGCTAGATCTAGAGGCTCAGTGTATCATTCCACTCCTTGACTCTGCTTTCTTTTGTGGTGGCTTTGTTCCCAGGCAAGCACTTCCCCTCCTGATAGCAAGGTGGATGTTTAAAACTCTAGATTACTACCTCTCTGGAGTTTTAACTAAGCTTGGATTTACTCTGGCCCTGATGTGACCACTTCTCAGCCAATCCATGTGATTCGATTGGATTGACCTGGATCATGTTCCTACTCAGGAGCTGGAGGATGGTGTAAAGAAAAAATGAAAGGCCCACAATAGCAGGGAACAACATCACTGGTGTAACAGCCCATGGCCCCAGGGAGGGTGTCCTCCCTGTAGCCAGTGGAACTACATGTCAGCTGGGAATGGGACAGTATAGCCTTCATGGGTCACAGAGAGGTGTGGCCCAGGGCCAAGGTGATGCCTTTCTAAAGGGTTTCTGTGCTGTTTTGTTCCCCGCCCAGACCCAGCCTGTGATTGAGAGCCTGGGGCACGAGGGGGCCCATCTGCAGCGAGTGGAGGTGACTTGGCGGGGGTCCCACCCTGAGGCCCTGGAGGTGCATGTGGGTAAGGTCCAAGCTTAGACAGAGTTCCTTCCACTGCTGGCCTCTTGCCGTAAGGAGTCCTCCCAGCACATGAGCCCTCTAAGCCTGGGATTTCTGTCTCTCAGCTCTGAGTTTTTTGGTTCATCTCTAGGATTCCAGGATTCTTCTCCCAGGGTTCCATGGTCCATCTCCCAGGGTTCTGGGGTCCATCTCCCCAGGTTCTGGGGTCCGTCTCCCAGGGTTCTGGGGTCCATCTCCCCAGCTTCTGGGGTCTTCTCCCAGGGTTCCATGGTCCATCTCCGAGGGTTCCATGGTCCATCTCCCAGGGTTCTGGGGTCCATCTCCCCGGCTTCTGGGGTCTTCTCCCAGGGTTCCATGGTCCATCTCCCAGGGTTCCATGGTCAGTCTCCCAGGGTTCTGGGGTCCATCTCCCAGGGTTCTGGGGTCCATGTCCCCAGCTTCTGGGGTCTTCTCCCAGGGTTCCATGGTCCGTCTCCAGGGTTCTGGGGTCCATTTCCCAGGGTTCTGGGGTCCATCTCCCAGGGTTCCATGTCCGTCTCCCAGGGTTCTGGGGTCTGTCTGCTAGAGTTCAGGCCTACTCTAGGACTCCATGCTCCATTGCACCAGGTCCTGGTCTCCTTTCCCCTCTCCATGGCTGCTGTGGCCTCTTGGGGAAGGCCTGGAGGCCACTGAGAGGTGGTGTGTCTCAGACCCTGCAGGCCCCTTGGACAAGGTGAGGAAGGCCAAGATCCGAGTCAAGACCAGCAGCAGGGCCAAGGCAGGGTCAGATGAGCTGCAGGACAACGACTTCCTCAGTTGCATGTCCCGGTGGGTGGCAGGACCCTGATGGTGGGGTGGGGTTGTGGCTGGAGGGATGGTCTCCGGACCCCACCCAGGCCACTGAGCATGCCTGCCGGGCGGGGCAGGCGCTCGGGGCTGCCGCGCTGGATCCTGGCCTGCTGCCTTTTCCTGTCCGTGCTGGTGATGCTGTGGCTGAGCTGTTCCACCCTGGTGACTGCGCCTGGCCAGCACCTCAAGTTCCAGGTGGGCGGGGCCAGTGAGCAGGGCTGGCTGGGAGGAGGGCTGCTCCCTTGTCATGGCTTGGGCCACCCCCTCTCCCATGGAGTCAGGGACCTCTGACTTGCTGTGTGACACTGAGTAGCGTTTCTCCACTCCCTTATGAAATGCGGGGAAGAGTGCCCACCCTTAGCTGGGGTAAACAGAGATAGGGGTGCCCTCCCTCTTCCTCCTTCCGCAGCCCCTGACCTTGGAGCAGCACAAGGGCCTCGTGGTTGAGCCAGACTGGCCCCCGTACCCTCCCCAATCTCACGCCTTCGTGGACAGCCCCCCACCCTACAAACTGAAGCTGGGCCTGACCAAGCTGTAGGCCTCCATCTGTCCGGCATTGCCGAGTGCAGGGCTCCCTGGGCCTCACTTGCCCTGTGCCCAGGAGTCCCGGCCAGGGTGGGACCCTCCTCGGGCTCCTCTACCCCCAAACCCTTCTCTCCCCATCCCGCCCCTCTGGGTCCCGGGCTCTTCACGCCCCCACTGGTGGGCGGTATCTGGCTTTGGTTCCTCTGGGATCCCTTTCCCTGGAGCGTGCTACTTTTGTCTTCTATCATGTAGCTTCTTGAGTATTTGAACCCCAGTTCTGTGACGCCTTCCTCCCTTCTCTCTCCCCTCTCTGCGGGAGGCAAGGTCACAGAGAAGCTGCCTTGTGCTAGGGCTCCCCCTCTTTTCCCCACCACACCTCTGGAGATCCAGTCCCACCAGAGAAGGTGCCGGGCAGCTCCACCCTGGGAGGGCTGCTGAGGCTGGGTGGCAGCATGGGGGTTGGGAGGAATAAACCATGTATATAAAATGCGTCTTGGACTGAGCCTGCTTCTGTTCGTCTTTTCACCTGACCGTGAAGGAATGGCCTGATAACGGCCATTTCTGAGCTGGGGACCCCTGCCCCCAAGGCCCTTTCTGAGCTGGGGAAAGCCCAGGGAACACCTGTGACTCAAGGAGTATGAACCAGTGGAAGGACAGCCCCTCTGCTGCCCAGCTTATGTCACACTCCTGCCTGAGGATGTCCCTGAAAAGTGGCTTGTGCCACTGCTTGGCCTGGAGGTGTCAGAGGCCCTTCCTTCTGTATCCTGGACCCCTGTGTAGTCCCTGTGAAATGGACAGGTCACATCTTGAAGAAGATGGTTGTTCGTTTTGTGACCTCCTGGCTTCCATCCCCCTTTCTTTTGGGGTTGGAGTTCTGGCTTGTGAGCAGTCCTCACTCCGCTTCCCTATTCAAGGGGACCAAACTTGGCTTTCTGTCCCTGCACTCTGTATTCAAGTGCAGTATCGCGGGATGGGGCAGCCTGCCCTGATGAGGCTGCAGCCATGGCTGTCCATCCTTCCTGTCCATTCTGCAAACTCACCGAGATCTTTCCAATAAGGGCCTTTCGGCTTCAGTCAATTGCAGTTGTTTCTGTTCCTGGCAGCAGGAGATTCCTGGCTGGTGGAACCTTATCTGGGGGGAGCTTGGGAGGAAGGGCATTGTGGTCAATGCATCACAGATTTCCAGGGGATGATGGGGTCCTATGGGCAGTGGATAGGTGGGGGAAGGGGAAATTAGAGGGAGCCCAGGTGGGCTGGGTATCAGCCCCTCCACCCTGCTCTGTGTTTGGGGAGGTTGATGCCTTCCATTTCTGCTGGAGTCAGCAGGTGAGGAGGGCACTGGCAGAAGGAGGAAGGAGGAGAAGTTGGGGTGCTTCTCTCCCAGGTGCCGTCCCTTCATCTCTTGGTCCAAGACTGCAGCTCTGCCAGATGCCCACCATCTCTGTGAGCCTTCATCCTGCGTGTGTTAACACGTCCTCACTGTTGCTCATCTTCTGAGTTGAATGACCCCAACCCTGTCCACACCTTTGCAAACAGCACTGTCATGACCATCCTGAATCATCCACTTGGAGCGACTCCTGCTGGCTGCCAGGACCCCGCCTGACACTAGGAGCTTCTGGATTCAACCTAAAGGCCATGCAGGCCCCTGAGTGTTGTTCTGGGCCCTGCGTGAGGTTTCAGAGCAGCCCCTAGGAACATTGCCAGGAAAAGACACCTGGGCAGAAGTGAGAAGTGGCAGCAGGCCAGCGCTGCCCAGGAGAACTTTCTGCGATGAGGGACAGAAACATTCTCTCTGTGTGCCCCCCAGCCACAAGGTGTTACAGAGCCTTTGTGATGCGGCTAGTGCCTCTGAAGAACTGGGTTTCTCATTTTAGTTTGAGTTTCATGTACTTTTAAGGTTTTTCCTGTATTTTTTTATGGTGGTTAAATATGGATAGGACATAAAATTTGCCATCTTTGCCAGTTTTTAAATATATAATTCAGTGGCATTAGGTTCATCCATGATGGTGTATAACCATCACAACTACCTATTTAAATGGCTACTGCAACTGCTCAGCCCAGTTTGAAGGAGATCCTGGTGGTTCTTCCCCTGTGTACCTGCCCTGCCCCAGGCCTCCCCATCTTAATGGTCAGGACACCCAGCTAGTGTCTTGATTCTTCTCTGTCCTCCCTCCACCTTATCTCATCAGCAAGACCTGCCCCCTTGGCCTCCAGCCACATGCTTCTCTTTACCTCCATGGCAACTACTCAGCATCCAAGCTGCCGTCGCTCTCAACCAACAACCGTACCTGCCTCTTCTTGGGGGCCTCCCTGCTTCCCCTCCAGCCACCCTCCAGCCCAAGTGGCAGCTGTGAGCTGTCAGTATAAATTGGCTCCCAGACATCCATCCCTTCTGGGGTCTACTGCTACCATGAGGATCCCAAACACCCACATGTGCCACAGTCTGGCCCTACAAACACCCCCAACCACTTCTACTGAAGCTCTGCCCCTCATCACTGTGCTCCAGCCACATGGGTTTGCTCTGGATTCCTCGAGCCGACCTTAGTCCTTCCAGCTCAGGGCCTTTGCACTTACATTTCCCTCTGCCCAGAACACCCTCACAGCCCTGCTCTGCCTAAGAGCTCAACTGAAAGGCCCAGCAGTAGACATCCCAGGACATCTCCCCATACTGGGCCAGTACCCCATTATATCCACATTCAGCTCCCTGTCTGGCTCCCCTGTACTTAGCATGTTTATAGTTGATTAGTAATTCTTTGTTTCAACACTGCCCTCTTTTAACATTCTTTTATAAGCTCCAGGAAGGCAGGTCCCACGGGTTGCATGTAACCTGGCATGGAGCAGGTGATGAGCAATTAGCTTTGCTTGAGTGCTTCCTTATTTCCCCCTCAAGCCCTAGAAGCAGCCTCACCTGGTCAAGTCCATGCCCTGCATGGGGCCGGATCTTGTCCCTCCCCTGCTGACCCCCCCAATGACTCCCTGTTGCCCTCGACGCCATCTATTTTCCTCTGCTTATCTTTTAAGGGCTTTCCATACTCACTAACTTGGTAGCCTCTTTCATCCGAAAACAAAATGGGACTCATCCTCACAGTTTCCGTAGTAACGTGAAAGGTCCCACCTCCAGGCCTTTGCTACAGCTGCTCCCCTTCTCGGAATGCCATCATGGATTTGGTGGGAATCTATCCAATACCCAGAACCCTCTTCTTCCTTCCTAACAGAGCTCTGGGGGTTTCAACCAAACCTATGTGGCTCAGGGAAAGTTGAGCAGCATGACTGAAACCTCCTTGTAACTTGGTAAGGATTTTTTTGGAGAGAGACGTGTCCTGTTAACTAGGGTTTCTGAGCTGGGAGATGTGAGTTTGGAGGGCCATTGTCATCACAATGAAAGAGTCTTCCAGAAGGGTGAAGACACACTGTATCTTCATGCCATTATTGGAAGTGTTGGATCAAGCTGTGCCTGAAGCTCACCCTGCCTCTTGATTTTTGGCTTAAGTCAGTTTGTGTTGGGCTTCCTGGAAGTGGAAAGTTGTGATCTGGGTCTCCTTGTCCTCCTTACCCTCTCTCTAGACTGAGTCCCAAGGGAAGAGTGTCTGTTTTTGTTTATTTTTTTGCTGCTGTGCCTTCAGTGCATTAATTCTTAAAGCCCCGGTGACCAGCCCAGGGCTGGGGCCAGAGGGATGCCTCGTAAATGTGGAATGAATAATGTCAGTTGGTGAAGACAGAAGCTGTGAACACTGTGAGTGTATGAAGGGGGAGAGGAGTCCTCTCCAAGCAGCTGTTGAGTGATGGCTGCCTGGAAGAGGTGGCAGCTGACTTGGGCTTTGAGGGATGGAAAGAATGTGGGGAGAAGGGAGGGCGACCCAGGTGCATGTGTGTGTGTGTTGGAGGGATGAGTGTGCAGTCAGAGAAGAGTGACAATGTCTGCTCACATTGCCTGTCTTTCTGAGGGCTTCTCTGGGGTAGGGGCCTTGAGTGGCAAGCAAAAGGTTTGGGCTCCTCCACTGGTAACTCCCAGAGTCTCAGGAGAGTGAGGGGCCTTTGCCTCTGAATGGGGCTTCTCCCAGGGGTGGGGGCCAGTGGAGGTGACCTTGTAAAGGAGCTCTGACTCACCACAGCTCTCTGAGCCTCAGTTTCCTTGTCTGCCCATCCCCATTCCCCAGCTCTATGAGACATCTGGAAAGCTGCCCCCTCTGTCCCGCTCTGCCTTCCTCCCACACCCTGATGCAGACCTGGTAGAGGGTGGGTGGGTAGCTGGTGCCTTGGCAACAGGCAGGAGCACCCATGCGTCCAGGTAGTTCAGGGTTGCCATGGTGACACCAGCGGGTCCCTGGGCCTTGGCGACAGGCCTGAGTTCTGGGCCCAGGGGGTAATCTGCCCGGGAAGGGAGGAAGGGAGGGAGGTGTCCTGGCAACACTTGTAAGCACTCAGAGGGAAGGATGGGCACTCATGTCTTTCCCTTCTGAGAGGGGAGGTTCAGGCCAGGCCCCAGCTTGGGGGAGCCCCGGTCCCTGCTCAGGGCTAGGGGTGAGCCCAGGAAGGAGGCTGAGGCTCCCAGAGATCCTGTGTCAGGTGACACCACCCACCGCGCCCTTCACACTCAATCCCGCCAAGCTCCACATGGCTCCCTGTGCTTTCTCCTGGGTCCCCTACACGGTTGTTTTGTAAGCGGGGAAGCCTCTGCTCTGTCTCTGGCCAACTCTTCAGCTTGCATATTCCTCCCTGGCCTCCTGGCTCAGCCTGCCCCCATTAAGTCACTGTGCCCCAACTCAAGCCTCTATCATGTTGACAATTAAGTTATTGCTTCTTTGCTTGTGTGTTGATGGGTTTAATAAATGTTCCCTCTGCCAGATGCAATGTGCTAGCAGGCTCGGTCACAGCTGTGTCCCACACACCAGAGAAGCTGCTCTCAATACATCTTTGCCAACACTTTACCTCCTTGTTCTGAGCCTTGCTTATGTCACCCCAACCAATGTGGTCTCGTCTCTGTCCCTCAGGCTTTCTGGCACCAGGCTTGGTCCCTACACATTGTTTCCACTTGGAATGTTCTGGAACATTCCAGGCTCTTCCACAATGTTATGGAACATGCTGGAACATCCTAGAACATTCTGTCCCCTGCTTTTATGAAAGCTGGAACATCACCTTCTCAAAGAGGCCCTTCCTGACCTCCTGGCTAAAGCAGACCTTCTACCCTTGATCACCTCTTGCCTTCATGGCAATAATCACCATCTGGAAAGGTCTTGGTTATTGGTCATTTTGTGTGAAACACTGTGTCTCTGGTTTGTCTTTCTCATTAGAATATACATTCCAGATATTCTGGAACATTAGGGCATGGGTCTTGTCTGATGTGCTTACACACCTGGCACATAGCCCGTGTGTAATAAGGATGTGTTGATTGAATGGAGGAAGGCAGAACGAAACCAGGAAGTGGTGATGAGATTCAGAGTAGGGCAGCTCTGACACTCTTCTGCTGGGACCATAGGTCAGTTACTTACCTCTATGAGTCCCAGGGTCTTTTTTAATTGAGGTGTAATTTACAAACAGCCGCATGTACTCATTTTTGCTGTACAGGTCCACAAATGTTTATGCTCCTGTGACCCACATACAGAGCACCCCTTGTCCCTGGGGGTTCCCTCATGTCCCCTTCCAGTTGGCCAACCCCCAGAGGTAGCCCCAGATCTGACCTTTATCACCTCCATCTCACCTGTTTTATTTTTGTTTTTTAATCAATCAGCTTCAATGAGACATAATTCACATCCAATAATGCAATTGTTTTAAGTGCCCAGTTCAATGAATTTTGACAAATGTAAGTTCCCCCTGTTGCCCTCTAATCAAGATATAAAACATTTCCATCACCCCAAGTCCCTGCACCCCATTGTGGTCAATGCCTTTCCTCACTGATGATCCATCGCAGGTGGCCCCTGTTCCCACCTCTGTCACTATGAATTAGATTAGTGTGACCTGTTTATGAACTTCACATACATGGAATCACACATAGGGTCCCCATTGTATCTGCTTCTCTGGTCAATATCGTGAAATATACCTGTGGGATGTATGTAGTGGTGGCTTGTTCTTTTTCTTTGCTGTGTAGTATTCCACAGTATGACCATGTCACTGTTTATTCACCAACTTGTTGATGGCTCTTTGCGATGTTTCCAGTTTGGGGATATTAGGATTGCTTATGCTCATGTTTTTGGTGAAACCGTGTCTTCCTTTCTGTTGAATAAATATCTACAATGGGTTGAAAGGTATCTCCATCCTACTTGGTACCTGGCCACCTGGAATCTCAGAATGTGACTTTATTTGGAAACAAGGTCTTTGCAGGTGTATTTAGCTAAGGATCCATATGAGATCAAACTGGATTAGGGTGGGCCCCAAACTATAGTGTCTTGGTAAGAGACAGAAATTAACACCTAGGAAAGACACAGAGGAGAAGGCTATGGGAAGATGTGGGCATAAGCAGAGGAGCTCTATGGATTGCAGACAATACTGGAAGCTGGCAGATATGCATCATGCTCCCTCAGAGCCTCCAGGAGGAACCAACCTTTCCAGCATCTTCATTTTGGACTTCTGGCCTCCCAAACTAGGGGAGAATACATTTCTGTCGTTTTAAGCTACCTGGCTTGTGGTCATTTGTTACAGCAGCTCCAGGTCACTCAAACAATGTCTAATGGGTTAACTGTTGGCCACAGAGCATGCAAACATTCTCTGTTAGTAAATATTGCCAAACGGTTGTCCCAAGTGGTTGTCCCAATAGACGTTTCCACCAGTCGAGTGTGAGAGCCACAGTTTCTTCATCTCTCTAATGGGGATAGGAGGAAATGGTTCCCCTCCCTTCAGGCATTAAAAACTCTCTGTAAATGGTAACTTAAAAAAAAGCTGCAGCAAAGATGCAAACTCTGCTCCATCTGTTTTCACCATTGAGTTTTCTGTTTGTCCCCAGCACAAGTCACACAGAAGAAGATGGGTTCCTGGGTAATGATGGGGACACTGGGAGGCCCAAGAGAGGCTGCAGGGCTGGAAGTGGGAGAGGCAAACCAGAGCAGAGTCAGCACACAAAAACCTCATTCATTCATTCACCAACAGATTTGTTGCCAGTTAATCCTGGATGCAAGAGGCTGAGAACCTGGCATGGCCCCACCCTGGACACAGACTGGGCAGAGGGGAGATAGGAGCTCTTCTGGGCAGCCAGGAAGGCTTCCTGGAGGAAGAGATCTGCAGTGAGTGTGAAGAACAGGGTACGGCACACAGGGGCCACCCTGATCTTCCCATCTGCTGTGATTGAGTGTATGAATTTTATGTGGCTGCTGTAACAAATGACCACAAACTGGATGGCTTAAAACAATAGAATTATATTCTCTCGCCATCCTGGAGTCCAGAATTCTAAGATCAGAGTGTTGGCAGGCATGCTCCCTCCAAATGCTCTAGGGGAGGATATCCTTTCTCACCTCTTCCAGATTCTGGGGGCTCCAGGCACCCTTGGCTTATAGCCAAATCACTCCTTCTTCCCAAGGCCGTCTTCTCGATTTGAATTCCCCACTTACAAGGACACCAGTAAATGGATTTACAGCCCACCCTCATCCACAATGAATCTCATCTCGAAATCCTCACCTTAATGACATCTGCAAAGACAGTCCACAAAAAGTCATATATCAAGGTTTCCAGGTGGTCCTGTCTTTTGTGAGGACACCATACAGCCCGGTGTACTGATA
This sequence comes from Manis javanica, assembly GCF_040802235.1. Lineage (NCBI taxonomy): Eukaryota > Metazoa > Chordata > Mammalia > Pholidota > Manidae > Manis > Manis javanica. Next base: position 93,156,117 of record NC_133168.1, on the reverse strand, counting down.
ATGTTTGTTTGATGTCTTTGCAGGGAGACTGCCCCTCTGAGGGCAGGGCCATCTTTGTCTTGCCTGGCATGTGTGCCCTGTGTCCACCACCACAGGAAGCTGTCAAATAGTGCTTGTTGAGTGTCTGAATAAAAGAAAGGAGAGAGGAATCAGCATGGGGGACCCCCATGGAAAGGGCAGAGAATGGGGTCCTCATTTCCTGCTCATGAGGCTTGGCAGGACACTTCCACCGTCTGAGGCTCACTTTCTCCACTTTGCAAAGCTGCGTGAGGATGAGGGTCAAAATCTGGAGGCCAACAAGCACCCTGTAGGTATAGCTATGGTGATGGTGGGAGGGCACCCCAGGCAGGCAACATTCTAGACTGCAAGTAAGGTAGAGAAGGTGGACCCAGTGCGGACCTGACTTCACAGGGTGCTGGAGGTGCTTCGAGCTGGGGTGACAGCAAAGGAGCAAGATCAAGGGCAATTTATTTGTCACTGAGCCTTGCTCACCATCCTGGAAGGAAGTGGTCTATTTGCTCTTCCTTTTTTTTTCTTTCACTTAAGTGAGATTCACATAATGTGAAACTTGTCATTTTAAAATGAACAATTCAGAGGCATTTACCGCATTAATGTTGTGTAACCATCACCTCTGTCTAGTTCTAGAATGTTCTGATCAGACTGAAAGGAGACAGTCTCCTATGAGCAGTCACTCCCCCTCCCCCTCCCCCAGGCTCTGGCAACCACCGATCTGCTTTCTGTCTCTATGGATTTGCCTGTTCTGGATGTTTCGCATAAGTGGAATCATACATAGGTGACCTTTCAAGTCTGGCTTCTTTTACTCAGCATATTTTTTAGGTCCATTCACATTGTAGCATGAATCAGAGCTTCGTTCCTTTTTATAGCTGAATCATACTCTACTGCCTGGATGGATCATATTGTGTTTATTCCTTCATCTGTTAATGGACATTTGAGGCTTTCCTCTTTCTGATTAATGTGAACGGTGCTGCTGTGAACATGTGGGCATGTGTATTTGTTCAAACACCTGATGTTAATTCTTTTGAGTGTATGTCAATTTTATAGTTGGGAAAAAAGAGGCCAGGAAGGGGTGATCATTGGTCAAGAGTGTGGAATGGAAATAAAGGGAGATTCAGATCTGGTTTGAGGCTGGGCCCTGCCTGACACTCACACGTGACCTTGGGCCTGGGGGCTACCAGGACCGCTGGCTCACAGGAAGAAGCCGCGGGAGGACCCCTGTGAGCACTTACCTGGTCCATATCAGCCATGATGCTTTTAATAACAAAGGAGGAAGATGGGACTCCTCTCTGTACCCTAAGCCCACTCCCTTTGGGAATCAGTTACTGGGGCCTGCTTTGCCTACCTCACATGAGGTCCCCTGGGGGTTGGCTGACTTCTAGACAGCAATCCTGGTCCTATCTGGCTGTGGACTGGCCTCTTCCCCTAGAACGCCAGATGCAGTGAGGGTCCCCAGAGGATGCCTCTGCCTCAGCCTTCCCCACAGCCTGTTCCCTAAAGCCCTTGTTGTGTGACTGCAGGAGCCTCCCACCCTCTCTACATTTGACCTCTGCTATCCACGTCCTGGTCCAGGCGCAGCTGTGGAGGCAGGTGTGGGAGAAAGGAATGCAGAATTGGTGATTCTTTTCTTGAGGACAATTAGCTGCCCACAGAGTATACACTGTGGACATCCAAATATCTGGCTCAGAGTTTTTTTTTGAGGTAGGGGAGCTAATTCTTACTGAGGGAAGGAGTAAGTTCATTCCCATTTCACAGATGTGGAAACTGAGACCAATGAGAACATAAGAGTTGTTGTCCAGCCAAGAGTGACAATGACTTGTTCATGCACCATTTATTTACCCAATGGGCCAGATGCAACCTGGGTTTCTGCAGAATGGCCAGGAAGAAAACTGAGACCCTGCCCCTTGGGAAGTTGGTACTTCAGGAGGAAGACAGGTGGTAAGCAAGAAAAGGGAATTCATGACATTTCTTCAGAAAGTTCCTCATAGACCTACCCTGGGATCTAGTGATTCCACTCCTATGGACAGAGTCAAAAGAAATGAACTCAGGTGTTCAAACAAAAATGTACACATGCATATTCAGAGCAGCACTAGTCACAATCACCAAAAGGGGAGCAACATAAATGGCCATCGACATTGAACAAATAAACAAAATGTGGGGTATCCACACAGTGGAATATTACTCAGTCATAAAAAGGAACAAAACCCTGGGACATGTTACAACATGGATGAACCTTGAAACCATTATGCAAAGTGAGAGAAGCCCGATGCAAAAGGGCACATAGTGTGTGATCCCCTGTATATGAAATGGTCAGAACAGGCACATCCATAGAGACAGAAAGCAGGTCAGTGGTTGCCAGGGGTTGGGGAGGGGGAAGGGGAGTGATTGCTTGTGGAAACCGGGTTTCGGGATTCTTCTGAGATGATAGGAATGTTCTGGAGCTAGACAGAGGTGATGATGGCATGAAATCGTGAATACACTAAATGCCATTGAATTTTCATTTTAAAATGGTGAATTCTACGGGAGATTCAATGGGAATTATATCTCAATTTTAAAAAAAGGAAAAGTAAAATACAGGGTTTGTTTGATAGGGGAAAAACCAAATAGGGCGGGGGAGAAGGGAAATAAATGGACCTAGGACCTACTACCTGAGCTGTCCTGACTGTACATTGTTTATTTCATCTTGGCCTCTGCTCTGTTCCAGAGGGATATTTTAAAGATGGGAAAACTGAGGCATAAAAAGCTGAAGCTACCTGCCCAAGGCTTATAAGAAGTGGATGCAGAACTAAGGGTAATAGCCAAGACAGTGAGCATTTATTGGATATTGACCTGGCTGGCTTACAGGGAAGCAAAAGGCGGCCCTGGGAACATCAGCAACTTGCTCCGACGTCACTCAGTGGTGAAAGGCAGATAGATGAATGGATGCCGGCCCCAGCTGAAGGCTGTAGAAAATTGGGGCATTCTCTCATTCCTAGGCCCCAACTTCACCCTCTGTAACACCTGGGGGTTACAAAGAGGCCTCTGAGCTCTGACCTGGGGCTGTGAATCCCACAGCTGGTGCAGAGCGAGGGAGCAGGTGTCCAGGCCCTGCCTCTGGGAGAGCTGTGCCAGCTGTGGGCCAGATGGCGGCCAGGCCTGTGGGCTCCGCCTGCCATGTCCCTGCCTGCAGGCTCTGCCAGACCACAGGTCATCACAATTGGGAAAGGGGGTTCAGTAACCTTTGTGGGCTCACCAGGCCCCTCACCTGCTCATGCCTCATCCCAGGTATGGCAGCCAGTCAGGCTCAGGGCAGGACCCCTGGGGAAAGTCCCTAGCCTTGCTCTGCCTCACCTTCCTGCCAGCGCCATCTGTTGCATCTCCTGTTGGCTCCACCAGCAAAGTACATCCTGGCTCGGACCATCTCCTACCCCTCCCTGCCTACCACTCTGGGATGAACCCCATCATTTTCCTGACATACTTGCCTCCTATGTAGTGTCCCTAACTCAAGATACTGCCTTTGACCATCAGTGTTGGTTACATCCCTGGTGCTCAGAAGCCCCCTTTCTCCTCATTTAGTGGAGGGGAAATGCCTCCACAGTGATTCACAAGGCCCCCTCCAAGACCTAGAGCACTCCTTTTTGCTGTCCACCCTCCCTCTTACTTTTCCCCACCAGGCAATACTCTAGGCCTGCTCCTGCCTCAGGGACTTTGCACTGACTATCTTGTGCCATGTGATCTTGAAACATCTAGTATGTGCACAGCACCATGGGCCTGCATTTTGCTGCATTGTGTGAGCACACAGCCAGGGGCCCAAGTGAATTTCTTCTTGCTTATCTTTGGCTGTGTGTCTGTGTGTCTGACATGTGGGTCGAATCTTGGTGTTTATGAAGTGTGAATGCATATGGATGCCATTGACTGCAGCTGCATATGTGGTGGCAGGCATGTGAGCTGTAGGTTTCTGCTGAGCAGGGTTTCATACCTGCATGTGGTTCATCTAGAACAAAGGCTTGAGTGGCTGGTTGACCACGGACAGGCTGACCATGGGCAGGTGAGGGCATGTGTACAGAGTTTGCTGGAACTCAAGCTGGTCATGCACACATGCGTTTGACATTTATTGAGTGCCTATTTTATGCTGGAGAAGCCAATGGGGCCCTTCAGCACCTACTATCTGTCAACTTGCATCCAGAGTACCAACTGTGCACCTAACCTTCTGCTGGAGATTAATCAGTTGAGTCTGGTTTTATGGCAGGTGCCCGCCCAGGCAGGCCCCTTGCTTTCTCCTCTGGGGTCTCCGGCCGCATGTCCACCCCCTTCTCCCAGCACTAACTGCAGGGAAGGCTCTGAGCCCATGTAGACCCTTGGACCCTGCCCGAGGCTACACAGGGAGGGTTTTCCAGCACAGAGGGTAAAATGGGCTCAAGGCTGGAGAAAGGATCCCAGGAGCGTGGACCCTTCCAGGGTGGAGATTCTAGGCTTTCAGTGGGCTGGGGGGTAGAGGGTGAACTTGAAGGCTCTGGAAGATTTACAGGGGCCTTGTTGGCCCTTGGCTCCTCCAGGTCCAGCACGGGAAGGAGAAAAGAAGGAAGCGGAGGAAGGAAGGAAGGAAACAAGGAGAACAGAGAACTAACGGACACAGAAACAGGACTTTGAGTTCTGGCTGAAGACTGGGGTGTTTGGCTGGCTGGAGTTTGGGGGTCCAAAGGGGTTGGGTCTGGTGGAATGGGCTTTGGGGGTACAACATGGGCTGGAAAGGTTTCCAGACAAGGAATTGGGGGAGTGGGAATTGGGATTGGAGTAGACAATGGGGGAGATAATCTGAGCGCAGGGGTTTTGGGGTGTGAGCACCAAAATTGTGGATGAAGCAGGAGGTTTGAGGATCTGAGGGCAGATGGTTGGAGGTCTGAGGATGGACGTTCTTGAATGTGAGGGTGGAGGCTCTGGGAGAGTAGGTCACAGGAGGGCTGGGACCCAAAATAGGGTCAGGTCGGAGGTCTGAGGCCTGGGCACCGCGTGAGTTCCGGCGGCTGAGGGAGGTCTTGGCCAAGGCCTCCGGAAGGGGGCGGGGAAGTTCTCAAAGCATTCGGACCTACTGGGATTCCTCCCATCTCTGCCCGCCCCTCCGCCTTCCCAGAGCAGACCCCGCCCCAGTACTGCCGCACTTCACCATCCGCCTGCTCCGGATTCTAGCCCCCTACCCCCACCCAACCCTCTCCCAACCCCGCCTCACTACTCGTCACAGGCCACGCCCACCCGCTCAAGTGGCCTTTGCCCCACCCCTTCCCAGACTAGTCCCCGCCCCACGTCCATGTACCGCCAGTCTCCCTCCCATTCTCAGACACGCCCCCGCCTCTGCCCAAGGCCCCGCCCACTGGATCAGGCCCCACCCCTTTTGTATCAGTTTAATCGACCCCGTCTTCGTCCACCCCGCCCACCCTCAGACCCCGCCCCTCACAACCTGTCCCGCCCCTACGTGGAGTAGGGCCCACCCCCTCCGCGTTTCAGTTTCCCAGGACGGCGTGGATCGTCCGTTACTCGAACGCGCCGCAGCGGCGGAAAGATGGCGGAGTCCGGCGGCGGTGGTGGTGCCAGTGGCGGCGGCTTCGGCGCGGGCCCGGGCCCCGAGCGCCCGAGCAGGTGAGACCGGGCCCGCAAGGTGGGCCTGCAGTGGCTCCGCTGCCGCGATAACCTGTGGGGAGTCCTGGAGGTGTTCAGGGCCTGGGGAGCGGCCTGGGCCGCCTCGAGGGCCCCTCCGGGGTCTTTAGGAGCCATGGAGTACGGGGGGGATGAGGGCTCCCCCAGCCCTTTAGCTGCCCCCTCAGAAGTCCTCATCCCCCCAGTACTCCATGGCCCCTAAAGACCCCGGAGGGGCCCTCGAGGCGGCCCAGGCGTCTGCATGAGGCCCTGGGGGTCTGAGGGGACATTGAGGGGCATGAAGGCTGGAAGGGAAACCCAGGGGCTCCTGATTGTAATGGGGCAGTAGGGGAGCTGGGGGTGCCAAGGGGTCTGGAGGCAGAGAGGGCCTGAGCAGGAGCCATGGGAAGTCTTGAAGCTGGTGAGGCTGTCTAGGGGACTCTGAGGAGGGGACTGAGGGGAGCTTGGAGGGGCTGAGGCCCAAGGCTTCCTGGTGGCTGCGGAAAGATCCCGAGGTGACTTAAAGATGGTCCTGAGGGCATTCTGGGGGTGGTGAGGATGGTGGAAGGCTTGGGGTAGGGGTCTCGAGTGACTCAAAGACCTGAAAGAGAGGCCAAAGGGGCCTGGGAGAACCTGAGGGAGGGGGCTGAGGGGCCATGGAGGGTGCCAGTGAGTCCTGATGGTCAGAGAAGGTCTGGGGGTTCCAGAAGTCCTGAGGGGCTGGAGTGGGTCTTGGGGTGCCTGAGGATGGTGAGAGGGGTCCAGAGGAAACATGATGAGGGCCCATCCTTGGGGGGCTTCTCCCACTCATTCCCATGAGGTTCAAATCCCTTCCCCCTCAGACTTAAAGACTTCAAGTAGGGTCTTGCCCTTAGACCAGGGGGGTAGAATCACCTCCTGTGGTCAGAGGGAGGGCTCCTTTCCCTTTGGCCAAGTCCTGAGATTGGTTGGTTGAATCCCAGAATTGGCTTAAAAGTTAAAGGTGTTTACTGTGTGGTTCTCGGTTCTCACAGGGGAAGAACACCTGCCTTAGGGAGCACAGCCTCCCTCTCTCTCCCCATTGCACAAGGTTAGCATGGCCCAGACCATTCCATCCTGCCCCCTAGGACAGCCCACTCCCCTTGGTTGGCGGAGGAGGAAATTCAGGCTCTTCCTTGATGCTGAGCTTATAGGAGCAAGTGATTTAAGTCAACGTGGTAAGTGATGAAGTAGGCCAGTACTTGTGTGCTGTGAAGTTAGTCCTCATTGAGGGGACCTGGGCCCGTGCTGGCGGGAAAGGCTTGATGGCCCGGGGGCATGATCTAGGCTTTGAAGGCCTGCAGTGGGGAGCGAGGAGGGGTCACAGTGTTTGGGAAGACATTCAAGGGATAGAGTTGGCAGAACTTGGTGACCAGGCATAAGGTAGCATGTAGGGAAACTTAGGAAGGCAGTATAGCATGGAGAAGACAAGTAAAGATCTTACTACGCTGATGGACAGTGACTGCAATGGTGTGGGGGGGGGACTTGATAATATGGGTGAATTTTGTAACCACAATGTGGCTCATGTGAAACCTTGATAAGATATATGTGTATCAATGATACCTTAAAAAAAAAAGACTGAACCCTAGATCCCTTCTTTGGGCCTGGGATGGGATAACCTGGGGCAAGGGTGAGGTATTTAATTACATGCTATATAATTCACTCATTTAAGTTGAGCATTTCATTGATTTTTAATAAAGTTGTAGAGTTATGCACTTATTAACACAATCCAGTTTTTAAAAAATGCCTCCATTTCCCTCCGACCCATTGCAATCAACTCTGACCCAAGGCATGCCCTGATCTGCAATCACTCTGTCTAGTTTTGCTTTTCTAGAAATTTTATATGAATAGAGTCAAATGATATGTGGCTTCTTACGTCTGGCTTCTTTCCCTTAAAAGAATGTTTTTGAAGTCCATCTTCGTTGTCACAACTGTGAGAAGTTGATTCTCTCTCACTGTGGCATAGTGTTCCATTATATGAACAAAGAGTTTACATCTTTACTGGGTGACAGACATTTGGGTTGGTTTCAATTTGATAATTACAAATAAAGTTGCTGTGAACTGTGAACAGGTGTAAGGCTTTGTGTGGACATATACTTTCATCCCTTTGGGTAAATACCTAAGAGTAGAATGAGTGGGTCCTGAGGTAGGACCCAGAAACTGCCAAGCTGTTTTCCAGAGTGGCTGCACCATTTTGCATTCCTGCCAGCAATGTATGGGAGTTCCATTTGCTTTCCATCCTTGCCATGCTTGGTGTGGCGACTCTTTAATTTTAGCCATTCTAAGTGTATGCTGTTATCTTATTTTGGTGTTAATTTGCATCTCCCTAATAACTGATGATGTTGGACATTTTTTCATGGTCTCAGTGCCTGTTCAGATCTTTGGTGAAGTTTCTCTTCATATCTTTACCCCTTTTTGAATTGGGTTGTCTTCTTGTTGACTTCTAAGAGTTCTTTATGTATTCTAGACACAAGTCCTTCATCAGATACTTGCAAATATTTTTCTCTTATAATATTTTCTCTCAGTCTTTTCATTTTCTTAATGATTTCTTTCACAGGGCAAATATTCATCATTTGGATGAAGCCCAGTTTATCAATGTTCTTCTTTTATGAATTGTGCTTATAGTATCATGTCTAAGAAATCTTTTCTAAATGGAGGCATTTTCTTAAAAGACATCCTGCATCTCTGAGATGCTTATTTGCCTCCTTCCTTCCATCCCTGAGAAAAATCATTGTCTGGAGCAACTGATAGCAGTGGGGGTGGGGAGTGGGGTATTATCCTTAAGGTGCTAGTGTGGGGAGAAGGGTAAGCATCCCTAACATGGTGAGCTGGAACATTCAGAAAGAGGGCCAGTTTTGAGGGGTATTCTTTCAAGGACCTTTCTGAGATGTAGAGGCCTTTGTAGCATTATTCATTTGTTTGTTCCTTCATGTATTCCAGACACACCAGCCAGGCCTGGTGTACAACCTGCCTATGCCTCATGCCTCTTCATCCTTCTACACACTGAGGTAGTGGCCTTTCAGAGCCACTGCCCGGCCACCCTGGCTCAGCTTTTGCCCCAGGAACATTTTTTTTGGTCAACTTGTTTTTTCTGATAAAATTTATATCACATAAAATTCAGCCATTTAAAGTGAACAGTTCAGTGGCGTTTAGTACATTCAGTGTTCTCCAACTACCACCTCTGTTTAGTCCCAGAACATTCCCATTGCCCCAAGAGGAAATCCTGTCCCCATCAGCCAACATTCCCCTTTCCCTCTCCTCCAGCCCCTGACAACTACTCATCTACTTTCTGTCTCTATAAATTTACCTGTTTTATAAATAGAATAATGCAACATGAGATCTTTTGTGTCTGGCTTCTTTCATTCCGTGTAATGTTTTTGAGGTTCATCCACATTGTAGCACCAATCAGCACTTCATTCCTTTGTGTGGTTGCATGATATTCCATTGTATGGACATACCACATTTTGTTTATCCATTCGCCAGCTGATGGAGGGTTAGGTTGGTTCCACCTTTTGGCTATTTTGGGTAAACAGACGTGTATAAAGTCAAGTGTCAACACCTGTGTTCCCTTCTCTGGGGTGTATACCAGTAGTGGAATTGCTAGGTCGTATGGCTGTTGTGTATCCTTGATCACACTATCACCACCCAACACTGCTTTGTGTGTTTGTTAGTGGAAATGCCTGAGGATGGAGAGCATATCTGTCTTGTGCCATCTTGTGTTCTTGGAGCCTGGGCGACATAGAGGTCAGGAAATATGGCTGGGAGGGAGGGATGGGTATGGAAAAACCCTCTAGGGCTCGTAGCCTATCAGGTAGGAAGTTCCTTCTACAGGATTGGGTCAGTCCTGTGCCTTCTTGGGCTGTCCCAGGCTGGGGGGAAGCTGGCCTTGTCTAGTTGTCCTGCCAGGCAGTGCCTGCATCTGTCCCATGAAAGGTTTTGTCATTTGGCCAGGGGTGGGGGTGGTTCCAGTTTTCCCCTTGGTCCTTCCAGCAGTCCCACAACTCACAAAACTGTCCACAGGAGGGACTGCACTCCCCTACCTGCCACCACCCCCAGTCATTATATAACTTGTTTGTTCCAACTTCATTTCTCTGCAACCAAAGGGGAAGAAAGGAAGAGAAAAGCTCATTCTCCTTCCTTCCTATCTCAAGGGATCAACAAAAAACCCGTTGCCTAGTAGAGATGGTCGTTAATAACCAAGCTGAACCTCCGGGATGGATGGAGTGTGGCGGCCTGTGCCGGGGGCTTGTGGAAGGGAGGTGGGGTCCTAGTTGCAGACTCACTCACACAAAGGGCACTTGTTCTCCAACAGGCCCCCTCAGTTCTACCACAGGGTCCAGGCTGCTGGAGGGAGATGTGTGCGGCCATTTGGGGTCCCGAGGTGGAGGAGGAGCTCTCCGGGAGTTGCGCCTCCCCAGCTGAAATTCCATCACTGTGAGGTGCCCAGCTGGCTGAGTTTTGGAGGAACCTTTTCGCCATGGAGACTCTTCAGATGCTGGGCTTTTAGCACCCTCAGTGCCCGGCCTGTCTTCCCTAAAGGTGTCTGGATGGGGCCCAGTCTTGCTGACTCTCGCTGCTTCTGGGGTCCTAGGTGGGGTATGCAGGTGAGGGACACACTGGCCACAGGTGTTTTTTTTTTTTTAATTTTGCATATCATTAATATACAGTCACATGAGCAACATTGTGGGTACTAGACCATTATCAAGTCCCCACCACACACCCCATTAGAGTCACTGTCCATTGGTGTAGTAAGATTCTATAGAGTTAGAGTCACTACTTGTCTTCCCTGTGCTATACTGCTTTCCCCGTGCTCCCCCACCCATGTTATGTGTGCTAATCTCCTAATGCCCCTTATTCCCCTTCTCCCTCCCTTCCCACTCACCCTCCCCAGTCCCTTTCCCTTGGCAACTGTTAGTCCATTCTTGGGTTTTGTGAGTCTGCTGCTGTTTTGTTCCTTCAGTTTTTGCTTTGTTCTTATACTCCACAGATGAGTGAAATCATTTGGTACTTGTCTTTCTCCACCTGGCTTATTTCACTGAGCATAATACCCTCTAGCTCCATCCATGTTGTACAAATGGTAGGATTTGTCTTCTTCTTATGGCTGAATAATATTCCATTGTGTATATGTACCACACCTTCTTTATCCATTCACCTACTGATGGACACGTAGGTTGCTTCTGTTTCTTGGCTATTGTAAATAGTGCTGCAATAAACAGGGGTGCATATGTCTTTTTGAAACTGGGCTCCTGCATTTTTAGGGTAAATTCCTGGAAGTGGAATTCCTGGGTCAAATGGTATTTCTATTTTTAGTTTTTGGAGGAACCTCCATACTGCTTCCACAATGGTTGAATTAGCTTACATTCCCATCAGCAGTGTAGGAGGGTTCCCCTTTCTCCACAACCTTGCCAGCATTTGTTGTTCCTGGCCACAGGTGTTTTCATGGGAAGTGATGACTGGGACTCAGCATGAGCAGATTTGGCCTAGTTCAGCCAAGGCGTCTCCTGGCTTGGTGGTCTTGGCTTGTTTAAACTTTCTTAATAAGACCTCACTGGCTGCACCCTAGATTGTCTCCCAGAAGCCTCTAGGCTCTGGAAGAGCCCAGCCTTAACCCCTGCGCCAAAGACTGGGAAGCAATTTGACCTTCTCCAAAATTTCTGGTTCCTTCGACCTCGTCCTCTTTTCAGCCTGGAGGGAGAGGCAGGTGTTTGACCCCTTAGAGACAGGGACTCAACTCCTCTCAGGAGTCTGGCAGCATTACGTGTCTCATCAGACCCCCATGTGTCTGTGCTTCCTCCTCCAGTGAGCAGGGTGGCCCCACATACTTGTGTGCCGTGGGCACATACACAACCCTCTGTTTGTTAGATTCCTCACCTGGGAAGTGGGAAGGTCCACTGGGCAGGTAGCTTGGAAGAAGCGAGCTAGGATGAGGGTACGCTTAGAGGGTGCCTGGCATGGTGCGTGTGTGTTAGTGAGGAGGTGGCGACATCACCCTGCAGTCCTGAAGCTGTCCGTGTTCCGTCCAACATGCCCGTGTGGCCACAAAGTGGTCCTGGGCTGTTGGCAGGTCTTGCCAATATGTCAGTGTGGCATGATGGGAAAATAGAAAGTTGGTGTTTTAGTCCATTCAGCCTGCTGTAACAGAATGCCATAGAATGGGTGGCTTTTTTTTTTTTGGGTATCATTAATATACAATTACATGAGCAACACTGTGGTTTCTAGATCCCCCCCATTATCAAGTTCCCAGACTGGATGGCTTTTAAACAACTATTTTGTGAAGTTCTGGAGGCCGGAAGTTCTAGATCGAGGTGCTGGTGGATTTGGTGTCTGGTGAGGCTGCTTCCTGGTTTATAGACGGGATCTCCTTGCATTTACTCGTATAGTGGAAGGGGCTAGGGAGGTCTCTGGGGTATCTTTTATAAGGGTGCTAATCCTATTCATGGGGCTCCATCCTCACGACCTGATCGCCTTCCAGAGGCCTCACTTCCTGATCCCATCACCCTGGTGTTGGATTTTAACATATGGATTTTGGGGGTGGGGGTTACAAACATTCAGTCTGCGACCATTCGTCTGAGTAGTTGGGAGGACAGTGGCACCATTACTTGGTGGCCATGGGAGGGACAATGGCAGGGGCTGTGGGAGAATGGAACATGTCAAGGCTGAGGTGCTTCTGCCACATCAGGAGGGCAGATGCTTCCACGCGAGCCTGGCACCCATGAACACGGGTCTGGCCAGTGCCTTTTGGCCAGACCCTCCTTTGCTGGGGTGGTAGAACCCAGACCTTTGTCTGTGGCTCTGTGTTGCTGCCTCCTGCGTGGAGGTCCTAAGCTGTTGAAGAGCCCAGAGTTGTGGCTGTTCCTGAAGGAGGGATGGAAGAAAGGCCCCCTGGAAGTCAGTGCCCTTCCAGTCTGGGCAGGGACTTACCTTTTGACCCCAACAGTGGCCCCCTCCAGGCTTCTTTGTAATACTATGTTTAAACTGAGTACTAGTATGTAATATTAAGGTTGTAGAATTGTGTTTAAGCTATTGCATTAAATATCTTCTAAAAAAAAAAAAGCACAGAGCTTTTTCGGAGCACGAGCTGCATGCATCTAGACAGATTGTTGGGGTGGGGACTTGGCATTAGGTCAGCTGCGGGGAGCCCCGGGCTGGGGGCTGAACCACGCAGCTTGCTTCTTGGGGAGCAAGGCGCCCATGTCCTCACCTTCTCTCTGCCTGGGTCCCTTGAGCTCCTGATGTGAAACAGCTCTGAAAACTGCATACTTTGCCCCGAGCTATGCTGCCTCGGTAGCTGTGACTCCCCCGCCGCCCCAACCCCACCCCACAGGCTTCTTGTCCTCAGCGTGGTTACTGTGCTAGACAGGTTTATTAGCCTCTGCTATCACAGCGCCATCTCCAGGGATCCCACGCCGCGTGTCATCGTACGCTCCTTAATGTCAGTTATTGTTTATTGCCCGTTTGCAAGGGGGAGCTCAGTGAGACCAGCTCTCATCCCCTCCAGACACTTTAAAAGTGGGGCTTTCTCTGTACAACTGCTCTTTGGCCTCAGGGTGTCTTTGACTGGAGAGGAGGAGGGCTAGGAAGGGCCCAGATAGAAACAGTTAATGGACATGGTTGACTCCCTGGCAAAGCCCCCCCCCCCCCGCCACCCAGCAGTGCATGGGACTCATTTGATGCCTTTCTCTTCCCCTGTGGTCGTATCCCTCCTGTGTGCTTGGCGCTGGGGTTGTGGGGACCCCCGGGACAGAGGGGACCCGCTCGCTTGGGGCACCAACATACCAGCAGGGAGTTATCGAAAAACTTGTCTTAGTTCCCTCCAGTTGCTATAAAACAACCCCAAGGCCAAGTTGGGAGTTCTTGCCTTCTCTGGAGGGTTCTGAGAGCCTCTTCACAAATGAGGTTGAAGGTTAGTGTCATCAGTTTGGGGGAAGGGATTGAGGGAGGTGGCCTGTTTTCTGGGTCTGGGCTAGTGGCACATGCAGATTCTGAAGGGGGAGGAGCCTGGCCTTTTGGTGGCGGGGGGTGGGGGCTGGGGGGCTGGACGAGGGCAGAGAGGAGCTGGAGAGGGCAGGAGGGAGGAAGTGGGGGGGTGCAGGGGGCACCTGTCATATTCATGTTTTGGAAGGATCCCTTGGCGAAAGACAAGGGGGTCTGGACTGGGGTGGGGGCCGTGGAGATAGTGAGGTGGGCACGGGTTTGGGAAAGATTCAAGGTTGAACTTGTGCTCCATGCTGACTAATGGTGGTGGCTGGGCAGGGAGTCACTGGCACTCAGGTTTCTGCCATGGACCAAGTACTGAGTGCTGGTGGGGAGTAGGGGACAGGGCCCCACTTGGCTGCAAGCCTCTAGTGGATATGGGGGCAGAGTGGACCCCCTCACACCACAGCCCGGAGGTTGACCATATATGCTTGGGTTTATATCTGAGCTCTCTAGTCTGTTTCAGTGGTCTGTGGGTCTGTTCTTGTGCCAGTACCAAATTGTCTTGATTACTGTGGCTTTGTAGTAGAGCTTGAAGTTGGGGAGCGTAATCCGCCCTGCTTTATTCTTCCTTCTCAGGATTGTTTTGGCTATTCGGGGTCTTTCTGTGAGCCTTTTTGAAATCTCTTAATACATTACTCCAATCAGCTTGTCAGGGGGTTCCTTGTGGGGGCAACCAGTAAGAATGTTTTTTAATATATTTGTGAAGTTGAGCAAAATCTTTATTAGAAATTTTCATTCCTGATGTTTTTAGGAGGGCACAGTAATTTTGAGTCATCCTCCGGATTATCTGCTTTAGTTTCATGTTGGCTCATTATAGTGCCCCTGACTTCTCCATCCTGTCCCTGTGTATACTTTCCTGGGAGTCTTACCGGATCGACGATCTTCAGGAGCTTCTACGCTCTGAGCTTCAGGTTCCTGTTCGGGCGCCACTTGTTGGCTCCCCACTGCCTCCGACCCGCAGATTTGGAGGGAACACAGCGGAATGCTGAAGATCTTAAAGGCCAGCCAGGGAACTCAAGGCATCACAGCACAAGAGTAATGCCGAAAAGGCACTCCTCATATTTATTGAGCAAATGAACTTAAACGTCTAAAGAATTCTGAGTAGGGGGTTCAGCACATGATCAGCACACACTCATTATCCAACCTTGAGTAGCGCTAGAGCGTGACTCTCCTCAAGGGTATTGAAACCATGTGAGGGTGGTCACGAGTTGTAGGAACTGTTTTATTACTCCTAAACTAGTAAAGAACTAGATTTCAACAGAACAGATAGTGGTTACATAGGATTAAGTAAACTGAGGAAGATGATTTTGTGGCTTTTTGTTTCAAATGTTGCTAATAAAGTGTTTTAAGCTTTTTCTCTTAAGCTGACAACAGTTTAGTAAATGACAATATCTTTATAAGCAGAATTGAAACATTTATTTTTCTCCCTACCTAATCGCTCCAGAATTTAAAAACTCTCAGTGATTATTTTCATATTTCATGGCAGTATGTTTATTTGCATAAGTTCAAGAAGAATCTGCTTTCCTTGTAAGAGGACCAGTTAAAACACAGGTTATATTACCAAGGCTTTGACTGGAATGTCATACCTGAGAGACATGTGCCTAAACTCAGATATGAACAGACAGCTTTAAGGAACTAAGGTTGACTTTATAAAGCCAACAAAGCCCCTTGGAAGAGCTGGCCTGGTACCTAGCGTACAGGGTTCCCAGCAGCCTTACCAGGTGAGTAAGGAAAGTCACTTCTTGGCAGGTGCAGGAACCTCCGAATGTCTTGGGGACATCAAGAAGAGAGGAATTCACCCAAATCTGCAGGTACTGCAGGCAAAACCTGATGGCAAGTCTGGCTTGGCTTTCTGGCCTCGAGGCCTTTAAAAGTCCAAGCTGAAGTTCCTTATAAAGGGTTCCAGCAAAGCACATTTGCAGGAGCCTATGCGATCAATGCTCATCTTGCTGCACTTATGCAAATAATCAAGCCAAGTGTTCATTATTTTCTTAATCTGGTTACTTCTAATAAAAATGAAGGTGATTTTAGAGAAAACTATTGTTTCAATAATGCAGCCTTGTCTAAACTGAATCTTAATGCTAGTCATTGGGACATAGACTAAATCCAGAATTCTAGTTTCCCCAAAATATCTGGCTATGAGTTCTCCAGATGTTTTAGTTTTCTCTTATCATTTCAATTAAAGTTTTACTATTTCTAGTTCTAATATTCAGCCATGCATTCTTAATCTCATCAAGTTTATCCAAAATGGAAAATCCAACTCCAGATGTTGGTACTTAACCTAATAACATGACTTGTTCTATCTTGCCTAGAAGCCATAAAACTGCAAATAATAATAGAAATGGAACCCAAGATGGAAGCACCCATCTCCTGAGGCCTCTCGACCCACTACTGATGGCGACCTAACTGCACCCCTTACTGTGCCCCCTCTCAGCATGAAGTAGAGTGGTCGTCGCCCCCACTCCCTCGCAGCAGCTAGGGTCTCTATCTGTAGACGGGGGAATGAGACAGGACCGTGGGTGTAGTCAGAGTAGGGTGAGGGCCTCTGGAAAAAGCAAGGCAGGATATTTACAGTCAGAGCAATGTAACAATGTAAAGAAGTCCCTGTCAAAACTCTGTGTTAAGCATCATGCAAAGTCAAGGTCACACTAACACTCTAGGGTAAAGATACCAGACTAGGAATATAGACATCTTCAGTGAGATCAATTAAAGCTTAAAAGGCCAGGAGCAACTTGGCCTGGAATGTTTGAGTGTTCCTCAAATAAAGAAGGGTATCTCAGCATAACCCGTGACTTCACTGCAAACAGCCCTGGCAAAACAGACAACCACCCAGCCCACCTTAGGGGCAGGGCAGGTGGCACAAGTCCACACCCTAAGCCCTCTCTTCACATTATCAAGGTATATGTGGGACGCATCCTTTCTACTCTAATAGATTATCCCGGAAATAGACATAAAAGATTTCTTTGAGCTCTGCTGTCTGATTGTGACGACAACTTGAAACTTTTAGATCCCACCTCTGTTGCAGTTGCAGCTGCATTCATCCTGCCAGCTCCTGGGCTTGTCAGTGGAATGCAAAACGAACTGTCTAAGCTGGCCAGTGCGTATAGCAAGACAACAAATTTAACTCCTTCCATATTATCTGAACTCAATCAAGAGCTAGGATAAGTGCGAATTGCAGTGCCGCAGAATCGCGCTACTATAGACTGCTGTTCAAAGAACATATGGGATGTCAACAATTTCCAGGAATGTGTTGTTTTAATTTGTCTGACTTCTCTCAAACCATTCAAAATCAACTAAACAGTATTCATAATACTATTAATAAATTTTCACAAATGCCTGGGTTCCTTAACTGGTTTTGTTGGATATGGCCCTGCTTTCATTGTGTATCTGTATGCCTGTTTTGTTAATGTCTGTGCGTAATTTAATTGATAGTCTGTTAAAACCTATACAGGCTTATGCTACTCTATAAGAAGTTATGTCATAGAAATAATCAGTCTTCTCACATTTTTCTTCTGTTTGCTACTTCCATAACTTTTCTTCTCCTTTCCTGAATACAACCCTGTTTCTAGCATTTGTGTCTCATACATAGAATTGTAGTGCATCACAGCCTTTCCAGGTAATGAAGATACTTCAAGACAAGTGCCGGGCATAGTAGCCATGAAGCATAAATTCTCAAAAAGGCAGAAAGCTAACCTTTTCAAGGAACACTACTTCTCTCTCACTTACCAACTTTACATCTCCCTGTGTAGCCCCGGAAGATGACTGGTTAGCCAGAGACGGGTAAGATTCCTCAAGGGAGGAACAACCTAAGGCCGGCATAGTCGCAGAGGGGGCCATCAGATGAGAGATTGGGGGTCAACAGAGGTGAGGCTTAGAACCTCACCCCCCCAGTTTTGAGAGAAAGCTTCTGCACCCACACCCATGACTGTTTTGCTGCCCTTGCCCAACTCAGATCGAAACTCAGTAAATAGGCATAGACCTGATCACCTACTTGCACTAAATCTACTTTCTATCTTTACTTTACATCACATAAATTCAAGAAGTAGACTTTTATTTCATACTGCAGAATTTGGAGAAGTAAACTTTGTTAAAAAGCCTTCTGTTAGAAACTGTCTACTTGCTACAGTCTTTATTATGTATATCTTCTTAAAAGAAAAGGGGGAAATGTGGGATCAATGGGATTAATACATAAATCAAGTAATATAGAAATCAAATGTACAAATACATATGACTTGATTGTTTTTCCTACAACTCTTGATGCGTGATCAAAAACAGAATGATTAGAGCAGAAACAGTTCCTACAACTTGTGACTGCCCTCACGTGGTGTCGGTGTCCTTGAGGAGCGTCACGCCCTTGGGCTGGACTCAAGGTCGGATAATGAGTGTGTGTTGGTCATGTGTTGAACCCCCTACTCAGAATTCTTTGGATGTTTAAGTTCATTTGCTCAATAAATACGAGGAGTGCCTTTTCGGCGTTGCTCTTGTGCTGTGACCCCTTCAGTCCCCTGACTGGCCTTTCAGATCTTCAGCATTCTGCTGTGTTCCCTCCAAATCTGCGGGTCAGAGGCAGGGGGAGCCAATCCCTGACCTCTAGGCTTCTGGAACAGCCCTCTACTCCCTGGTGAGGGTCACTCTATTTCACAGCAGGGGCTGGGGAGAGAGACAGGAACTCGCAGTTGTGTTGTCAGTGAAAGCAGACCCCCCCCACAGAGAAGCCAGTGAGCAGTACCCTTTTGTGTACACTTCATTTAGTGAACAAACAGGACCTTAGCGCTGTGAATTGAAGACGGAAACGGCTAGCCACTCTCCCTGTCCAGCTGCCTGAAGTGGGAAGTGGGGGCTGGGGCCTGCTGGGTCCCCACTGGGGCAGACCTCCCCTCCTCCTGTGGTAGCCACTCCACAGCTGTGCAGACAAGCTCTTAACACTTGTTAACCCCAAGTCTCCAGCCCCTTCCTCCTCTCCCGCCCCTTTCCCCCATCCTCTGCGGAGATTGCTGCTCAGGATTCACAGAACTCCTCTGCCTCCCTAACATTCCACCTCTGCAGTGCAGGTTTGGGGCACGGCCAGCCTGATCAGACCCCTCGCCCAGCAGCCCAAGCAGCTGACCTCTAAACACTCTGCCACCTCGCTGCGGACTGAGAATACTGTGATTCAGGGAGGAAGTAACCAGCACCTTCGGGGAATCGCAGATCTTTCCTGTGAGGGAAGCAGCTTCCGGAATTGAACACGCTCTGCCTGGAGGAAATCTTGAAGGGGTGGACCTTTGGGTTTTTAAAGGCCTCAAGGGGGTTCACCCGAGGATCCAGGCCAAAGATGTTTTCTGACGCCACAACTGTGAAATTCCACAGGGGTCAGAGATGGATCGGCTGGGCAGAGTGGGCTGGGCTGGAGATCCGGAGAGCTGTGCTCTCAGCGGAATATTAGAATTTGAAGCAGTCTGCTGGAGGGAGCAGAAGCAGAGAGACATGATCACCCGACTCTTCTGTGATCAGAGCTGAGGGTGGGGCATTCTTCGAGAAAGGGTTTGGGGGGGGTGGCAGGCAGGCATGTCCAAGAGCTCCACTGAGGACCCCTGAGACAGCCTCCCCATGGAAAACTTCCAAGACTGTGGTTAAAGTTGCACCCGTGTGCTGGCCTTGGTGAAGTCTGCTGGGTCCCAGGAGGGCATCTCTTGCTCTCTCTGTTCTCTTTTCTGTTCTTGTCACGCAATGGGGAGAGGCAGGGCGGTTGGGAGCCCACAAATGTTTATCTCCACGTGAGTCACTTGCTGAAGCAATGGGTGGTGTTTTCCTAGCCAAGGCTGATGGCATCTGCTGCCCTGCAGCTCTGGCCTTAGGCACGCTTCCAGCATTTTAGCCTTTAGAGTCGCTGAACTTTCGCAGTGTAGGGTGCGGGTAGCTTGTTGACCTTTCCCAGGGATCCAGCTGTCTTGTCACAGGCTGGTGGGACTCAGGCTGAATACAGCCACCACCCTCTTGCCTGCAGATCTCCCAGCCTGGCTTCATTTGTGCCCCCCCAATTCCCATCCCCAGGGTAGGAAGCCTGTGTGGTGCAGGGAGAGGCGGCAGCTGCAGAAGTGTTAAGTCCAAGGTGGTTCTTCCAGAGGCTTGTCTAGAATGCTAGACAGGAGCCCTGGGAGTGAGGCTTCGGACACCGAAGGACCCCTTAGCTCACAGGAGCTAGAAGCCCAACTCACTGCATTCAGTTAAAAGCCAAAAATTTACTGTTCTCATAAAAAAAAAAAATTCAGGCAGCATTCCAGTTTTAGGTGCATTGAAATTCAGGGGAATCCGTGATTCCCGTCTCTTGGCTCTGCCTTCCCTCTTGGCTGGGCAAGATGACTGTAGCTTGCTTCCCACCATCTCAGCAACTCCAAGGGAAGGTGAGTCTCCATCCTGTGGCTCTAACAAAGTCCCAGGGAAGGCCCTGATTGGATCAGGTGGGTCACACCCCCATCCTGGGACAAATCAGTTGCTGGGGGCCGGGGAGGCTCTGGCTGGCCAGGCCGGGTCATGAGTCTCCCTTTTCAGCCCAGGGATAGAGTCTCCTGATCCTGTCCACTAGGGCGAGAATGAAGAATAGGAGGTTCCCCAAGGAAAACAGGGAACCCTTATCAGAATAGGGAAGGGATGTTGGCAGCCTGTAAAATGAGGGTATTCATGGCAGGCCCCTGCCAATGCCTAGCTTTGTTCTGCTAACTTTGTGCTGAGCCGGCCCCATGTCTGTGTGGGCATGTGTCATTTGACAGAACCACCCTTCTTGGGGCCTTAACACCTGCCCTGCCAGGGAAGGTAGCTGGGCTGGGCCCCAAGGTGCTGCGGTTTGGCAGTGCGGGAGTCTCCCTGGGTGTCCGAGTGGTGCTCTGGGGCCACGCAGTCGTGCACCTGTTTGCCTGGTCTGTAGGGGTTTTACTCATTCAGGTGGCTCCATCTCCCAGGCTCAGGGCAGTGGGGGTAATGGGGGGATGGGCTCTTTGTCATCAGTCTTGCATCAGTGGGCAGGAAGCAGTGGGTGAAGGGTCAGTCACAGTGCACAGAACTGAAGGGGGCAGAAATAGGAGTCAGGCTATAGCCAGTGCTGCCACCTAGCAGCCATTCACCTGCCATCTCACCCATCCTTCCACCCACCCACCCCATCCATCTACTCATGCACTTACCCATCCATCATCCATCCATGCAGCCGTCCATCATCCACCCACCCAGCCATCCAGTAGACAAGCATTGCTGAGCTCTGAGGACATGCCGGGCATGATGCCAGGTGCCGGGACACAGCAGGAGACAGAACCTACCCTGCCCTGCTGTGGGGAGGTTCCTATTTCACCCTCAGGGAACCAGGCTGGAAACAGACAGGTGGGGTACCAGTGGAGAGATGATCAGGAAAGACAAATAGAGCTGGCTTTGGGGCCAGAGAGGTGTGGAGCTCTCCCAGCATGACCCGGCAGAGTGGAGTCACTGTCCTTGTACTAGCTTGATGGGATAGTTTACAACTTTGCTCTGGCCAGCACTAAGGGCCCATGTCCAGCTCCATGTCCACCCTGTGGTTAGGTACCCCTGGTGAGTGGTCCACACTCTCCCAGCCTGTCTCTCCATCTGCATCACGGAGGTGATCACAGAGCCCACCCACCTGGGGCTGTGAGAGTCCAACACTGGCCAGGCCTCTTGTGTGCTGTGTGGCCTCAGGCAAGTGCCTGAACTTTTCTGTGCCTTAATGTTCCCATCTGTAAGATGGTGATGATAGTGGTGTCCTCCTATGCAGCCTGGCCACTGAGAGGTGAGCCAGGAGCCAGGTCTGCACCACTCTGGCCCACAGGCCTGCCTGGATCGGGTGCTCCCTTGCCTGCACTGGGAGGGGTGGGGAGAGCCAGGCAGGGTAACCCAGGTGACAAGGCTTCTTTGAGTGGAACCGGCCCTGAGTTAGGCCAGCTCGTGGCAGGCTTTGTGCACGTGGGATCTTGGAGGGCTTCGGGTGGGCTCACCACAGTCTCACTGGGAGGCCGGTGCCGTGTGGGTCCAGACCCAACCTCTGCTCACAGCCCAGGGGGTTTGTTTCTGCCACTTCTCTAGCTCCTTAGGGAGATTCAGGATGGGTCTTCCAAGGTGGACAGGGGTTCCAGCACCTGCCTGCCTGCCCCGCTGCCTTACCCACAGCCTTCCTCGCGATGTGGAGGCTTTCGGGGGCTGCCAGCCCCTGGTGCCAGCAGGTTGTATGGTTACCTCCTCCTGGTCACTTCCTAACGCCCTCTCTTTTCGGTCACCCTGTCACTGCCTGGCGGGCACAGACAGGAGCCAAGGACACACACGTGGGGGATGGCCCCAGACGGCAATGCCAAGGTGAGGCCGGCAAACATGGCTTGGGTCTCCTTGGCAGGGTGCGGGGAGTGTGCCTTTGTGGGCTACAAGAAGCTCCCAGGGCGGGCTTGCAGTGCACCCTGGGGTGTCTGTGCCCCTGCTTGTGGAAGAGGCAGGGTGGTGGTGGCGAGTGGGCACGCTTTGCCCCTGCCCAGTGGCCTGGCATACCTGCCCTCCTCAGATACATATAGATCTGCCCACAGGGGCACAGACTGGTCTTGGTGCTGGGCATCCTATTTTAAATTGTTCAGGAATATTCCAGCATGTTTGCCAGCAATGAGAGAGAACCAACCAGTGGTGCTGTGGAGAGAACCCAGCTCTGGGGTTTGAGTGGGGGCTGAATGGGATCTGGAGCCTTGGCCCTGCTCTCTTCCCCCTCTCTCTGGGCCCCTGTTCCCCCTGGCGACCTGGTCTGCTGGGACACTGCTGTCAGGACCTTCCTCTGCTCTGGACTTCATGCTTGCCCACCCAGAGGTCCCAGTGGTTCATCTGCTCCCCTGGGAGTCCAGGGATCGAGCCCTGAGAGAACCCCAGGCATCATAGAAGGAGCTGCCCTTATAGCGAGGGAGAGCTGGGATGGGCCTGCTGTCGATGGTGGTGGGGGCGGGGGTGGCGGTGCGGAGGCCAGAGCCTGCATGGGGTGAGCAGTCCCAGGAGAGAGCGCACTGACGTGAGTGTGGGGGCCGCTGGCCTGCCTGAGCCTTTGAGGACTGTGTGAGGTGCCAAAACATAGTGACTCTATCCTTTGGGCTGGGAGCACCGTACCCAGAACTGTGAAATACTGTGGTAACCATGGCAACAGTGGCTGGCGGGGGGTGTCTGCCTTTGTGGGGTATGTGGGACTCTGGCTTAGATGCACCTTTTACCCATGAGCTTGTGCCCAGGATCAGTGCCATGGCTGTGGCAGAGCCAGCAGGCTGCAGTGTAGTGAGGAGTAGGAGCTGACTCTGGAGCTGCCCACAGCCATCCGGGGGACTGGAGACCTTGGCTTCTCTATCTTGAGGGTACATTTGTGGCACTGGCCTGGGCTGGTGAGGGCTCACAGGGTTACATGTGAAGAACCATGCCTGGCATGTGCTCAGCCTGTGGACTTGCCATGATAAGGGTCAGAAGTTGGCAGGAGGGAAGGCAGAGAAGTTCCAGTCTGACTGGAGTGTCCAGGAGGTAGGGCAACGACGGTGCATGAAACAGGGCGGAGAGGCGGCGGGCCCGCGGCTGCCAGAGCTTCTCGGCCTGTAGTCTAGAGCCGCATTCCCTGCCCCAGCCCCAGGGGGGTTCTGTCTCCCACTCCTGGGGCTCTGTTTTCCTCTCTCTGGGTCTCTGTCTCCCTCTCTCTGGTTGTCTCTACTGCTTTGTTCCTCAAACTGCAGCTGATGCACAGGGACCCTGGGTGGAGTGGCCTGGAGCTCCCTGGTACGGCGGCGGCCGGGGTGTGAGCCAACCAGCTGTGCTGCGCTGCTGTGCTCCATGGAGCCACATGGACAATAAAACCGGAGTTGGCTTTGAAAGTGGAAGCACTCTCTGTTTTGAGGGGAAGTGAGGGAATTTGCATGTCAGAACAGTATGTTAAAGGGGCAATATCGTCAGACTCTGTCCTGGCCTGAGCTTTGGTCTCCATGTGGGGGTGGGAAAAGATTTTACAAAACCCCAAAGAAATGTTTCCATGAAATTTGTTCTTGTTCTTGCCTTTTCCCTTTCAAACGTTTATTATTTATTTATTTATTTATTTTGGATGTTCCTATGAAAAGAACTGTTGCGGGGCTTCGGATCCCTCCTGTCGGGTTGGGAAACTGACCTTGAAGACCAGGGCTAGTGCCCAGGCACCGGCAGGAGCTGAGGAGTGCCCACCCCACCAGGTGCCACCCCGAGGCCGCCTCTGCCTCCACTGTGGAGCCCCGTCCCTGTCACCAGGTGGCTGCCGCTGGTGTGGCCCTGCGCTTCCTGTGGCCAGCCCTAACCGGCCAGCGGCCTTGGGGTGGATGCCTGCAAAGCAGACCCTCATTTGAGGAGTCCAGCCCATGGTGTATTCAGGTGGGGGAGGAAAGAAAAGAGTGATCCCCCTCCTCACAAGGGACTGGTGTGGGGAGGGAAGGAGCTGGGGACACACAGGGCAACAGGCTCTGCTGGCCAGGGACCCTCCTCAGGAGACTGTGGGGATCATGCCACAGGTGGTCCACTGGGGGGACATTTGCCCTGCCTGGCCCCGTGCACAGGGGAACCCCAAGGGAGGCAGCAGCTACGTCCCCATGTCCAGCACAGGCGTGGGCCTGGTCGGCGGAGCCTGGTGACAGTGCTAGGGTGACACGGTGTGGGGGTAGAGGGCAGGGCAGCTCTGAGCCCAGGCCATGCCTGTAGGGCCATGGGCAGCCCCTCAGGCCAGACCCAGGCCACGGTTGCAGCTGGGGCGGCAGCAAGTGGCCTCCAGAGACACTCTGGCCGGTTGCTGACGCACTGGCTCTGATGACTCAGTGCGGGCGACTGTGGCTGTCTGCAGACTCGGACCAGTGCAGGGCCGCCACCGCCTTCCTGGGGGCCCCTGGCCCCGCCATGCTGGCCACCCCCTGTCTGGGCAGCCTGAGTAATGGGTCTCTCCCTTAGTCATTGGCCTCAGGCCCCAGCCCTCCCTCTTCCTCCTGCCCACCTCCTCCCAGCCAGGCCTGCCTCTCCATCCAGCCTGGGAGCTCCGGGTCCTGCTGGCCCCCTCACTCCCTGTGCTCCCCACGTACTGTGATGGGTGTGTGGGGGGAGTGGTGAGGGCTTCAGGGACAGTTGTCCATCTAGGAGATACAGTGAGAGGGCAGAGGGAGAAAACAGCCTTGTGGGGAGTGTGAGCCTTGCAGGGGCATGAGGAGGGCCTGGGGCAAGACAAAGTGAGGGCAGAAAGGGTCTGCTTCCTCCCCACGCAGCGCAGCTCCGGCCTCACACCCTATAAGCAGCGGTGGGTGGGGGTTCTGGGCTAGGAGCGCCCTAATGCCCGCACAGGAGTGTTCTAATGCTTGGAGTGTGCATGGCCTCCATGCTGTGCTGAGGGCAGACTGCTATTCTTTGCATCATCCTGGAGGGATGTTTAGCTCATTTCCCATCTTGGGCTCCCAGAAGTAACATCTCTTGTCTTGCAAATGTGAGTATATCTCAGATAAATCCCAGAACTAAACTTGTTGGGTAGAGGTTGGGAGCCTTTAGAATTTTACTAGGTCTGCTGTGAATTGCCTTCCTGATATTTGTCCCACTTCACATTCCCACTGGGAATTGACGTGAGCATATCTGCTGCCGATGCCTCTGTCCATCTGAGGGGTGAAGCCAGTTCCTTATTGAGTACACTTTTGTGAGTGAGGCCGTCTTAGGTTTCTATAGCCAGCTGTGCTTCCTTTCCTAGGAACTGTCTGTCAGTCCACATCCTTTGTGTATCTTTCTGTGAGGGTTATGACTTTGTGTTGATTTCATGTTGATTTCTTAGTGCTCTTTTTGTATGGAGGACCACAGTAACTATATGTCCAGGAACCAGGCAGCCCCAGGATGAAGTTGCCGCTGGAAACTTTTGGGGAAAATGTGCACATGTACTCCAATCCCCAGGGCTTAGAGGAAGCCTAGGAAGTCTTCCTGCCCTGCCCAACAATCTCTGAGGAACTTTTAAGAAAACAGCATCAGCTGAAAGCAAACTGGCAAAGGCCGTTTGGGGGAGATTCCACAAAATCTGTGAGGCCAGCCAGGTGGGCTGTTTCTGGTGCTTTGTGCATAGGATTCCAGGTGTCAAGTTCCCAAATGCTTGGCCCCATTCAAGGGCACACAGGCAGCTTGTGTGAGTGGTGGCAGGATGCTGACCCCACTGGGCCTCTTCATCTCCCCAGCCCAAAGGGAGCTGGGGGAGGTCAGTGGTCTGTGGTCTATTTCCCAGGAGGTGATGGGGCGGGGGGCCTCATGGCTGCCCTGTGACATCTGCATTCCTGCCTTCCTCCTTTCACAGGTGAGAAAATGAAGACCCAGCAGGGCAGGGGGCAGAATCCTGCTCTCTGCTCCTCACTCCAGGTGCCGGAGCCTGGTGAGGCAAGGGTCATGGTGTGACCTAGGCAGGCTTCCCAGAGGAGTGGGTCTCACTAAGCTGTATCTCTTAGCCTTTGGGTCCTGCCCAACACCCAGACCCTCTGCTCAGGGCCAGGCTCTGGGTTTGGGTGAGTAAGGGGATCCTGGTAATGAAGGTGACATGCTGATGCTGTATCACCTCCTCACACCCCAAAATCCGATGTGCTGAGTGGGATGGCCTGCGAAGAGCAGCATTGCCATCCCCTGGTCCACCCAGACCTGCCAAGTCTGAATCTTGATGTGGTCCCTCATTATTCACATACATGGTGACATTTGAGAGAGACATGCCTCTTCTCCAACCCCTGGCCCCGAGAGGGAGGCTCTTAGGGGTCACACCAGCTGTTCCCCAGGTAGCCGTGCTGCACAGAGAAAGTGGAATGCCAGCCCCAGACAGAAGGGGGCCTGCAGTGGGGCGGGGGGGGCTGCACAGGCTTGTCTGTCGCTGGTGTAGGCGGAGCCCCAGGCCAGGCTACAGGGAAGGGGTTGGCTTCCCAGGGCAGGCAGGGTCCCCAGCCAGGCCTTCCGGGCCAGCACTCAGGATGCAGCCAAGCCCCCTGCTCCGAGGGAGAGGCTGTGTGTCACTGTCTAACCACAGAGGTGACAGACCTGGGAGGAGAAGCTGGGACACCCCTGCTTTCTGGCCTCACACCTTTGTCCCCGGCTCCTGTCCCTCCCCTCTGGGACATTCACAGCTGCAATGTGAGGCTGATTGATGATTTGACCACTTTGGGTTTCCCAGACTGTGTGCCCCATGAGGGCAGGACCGCTCTGCCTGGGTCATGCTGTGTGGGGAAAGAGACAGGCAAGGGCAGGAGGAGCCGCAAGGGCCTCAGAGGCTTGTGTGGGACGCGGCCGTGGCTCAGGCAGCCACTGGAGGGTGTTGACGAGAGGAGACAGCGAGACCCCGTCCCTAGAGATGTCCCATGTAGTGGAGGCCACCCCAGAGGGTAGGCTCACTCTGAAGCCCTTTGAAGTCTGAGTGTCCGTGGACCCGTGACATTTTCTTCGTGATCCTCAGAACTTGGGGGTAGTTGTGGGACCTCGGTCCTGGGAAACTGAAGGAGCAGAGCCTTGGGCTTCCAGCCATGGCCTGGTTAGGCAGAGTGGGCTGGGTGCAGGGGCTGGACCGGCTGCTTCGTGTCTGGGAGGGGAAGGGGGCATGAGGTGAGTGTCCCCTCCACCTGGCAGGAAGAGGAGACTGGGCCAAGCTAGAGACTTGGGGTCCTTCTGGGTCCCTTTCCTTCCCTCCCTCCATGGCCTTCAGGAGGGCTGCATACCCCACCTCCCAGGCAAGCGCCGGATCCAACCACTGGCTCCACCAGACCCCCAGCATCGCCCTCCCAGACAACCATGGTGCTGGGCTCCAAATCCTGTGTGCTTCCTCCTCCCAGGGATGGGAAGGCCTTCTGCCAGGTGCAGGCTGTGTGCCCACCAAGCCATGTCTCATGTTACCCCACTGGGTCCCCATGCCTTCAGGACCCTGAGCACCTCACAGCTGTTGGCATCACCTGGGACCCTTGCAGCCCCTCTGCCCATCGGTTTGCTCAGCCCCTTCCCCCAGGCTCTCTGGAAGGGCCTCTGAGGCTGGTGGGCGATGCTGGGTCAGAGATCTCGTTGGCAGCGTCTACGTTGACTGAACACTGACTCTGTGTTTGGCGTCAGCTCTTCTACCTCCAGGATTGTTTTGGGAGCTGCTGGGCAGTAGGGGCCGAGGAGCCTTCTTTCTTCTCCTCCTGCTTTCTTGGAAAGCCCTCAGTGCCCACATTCCTGGCCCTCATTTGTAGGCAGGCGTCAGTCCCAAAAATGGGAAAGCAAGTTCCAGAGATCTGGAGGCTGTGGGGAGAGAGCAGGGTGCTCGGGTCGGTGGCCTTGGCCCGGGTACGGGAAAGGGCTGGGAGAGTTGGGGGGCGGGGGGTGTTTTGACCCCGTGGGGAACTGCCCCTAGAGGTGATGGCACTGACCCCTCCTGCAGTGGTTTGTGGATGAAGTGATATAATGAGGCCTCCTAAGCCTTTGTTCAGGGATGCTTTCAAGAAGAGTTTTCTGATGGAGCAGCACAGGTGATAGGGGCATTGGATGAGGGTGAGTGGGGTGGTGGGGCTGGACCCCAGAGGGCCTCCCATGCAGAGGGCACTGGGGGGCACAGCAGGATTTCATACAGGACCTAAGAAGGCTTAGATAGCCTTGCCTTCGGTTGTGTTTTATTTTTTTTATTGAGGTGAAAGTCACATAACATAAATTCACCATTTTAAAGTCAACAATTCAGAGGCATTTGGCACATCCACAGTGTTGTGCAAGTACCATCTCTCTCTAGTTCCAGAACATTCCTGTCACCCCAGAAGGAGACCCCGTCCCCACGAGTATTCGCTCCACATCTCCCCTCCCCAGCCCCTGGCAGCCACCGATCTGCTTTCCGGCTGCGGACTTGCCGTTCTGGACATTCCACGTAAATGGAACCGCACACTGCATGGCCTCTGTGTGCGGCTGCCTTCCCTCAGCATGGTCTCAAGGTCCACCCACCTTGTGTTGTGTATTGGCCTCATTCCTTTTCACGGCTCAGTAATACTCTGTCTTGTGGGTGCATCACATTTGGTTTATCTGTCCATCCATTGAAGGCTGTTTGGGTTGTTTCCACCTTTTTCTTTTTTTAAATGTTATTATTCTAAATGACCTTTGCCTCCTGAATCCTCATTTTGAGGTCAGGAACCTAGTTCACTTGCCCCCTCCTCGCATCGAGCTGCCCACAGGTAAACCCATCTTCTTAGTGCAGATATTCTTGGTTTTGTGGCTTCCCCACAATTGGCTTTGTCCCCCCAAATCCAGTTGGCCACGGGGTGACAGGAAGCTCATACCCAGTCTATCACTTTTGGGCCCAGCTGCCTCGAGGTGTGGACAAGCCACTCACTGTGTCTCTGTCCCTGGAAGGGGGGACCAAGGGACCCTTTCCCTCAACGGGGTGGTCACTGAATGCAGCCCAGAGCCAGATTCAGCTGAAAGCAACTTTGTGGTCATGTGGCTCTGCTCCCCTGGGGTGCTGGTCACAAGGAGGTCGCCGGGCAGGTGTCAGAGCAGCTGGGCTGTGAAGGCCAGCCCCTCCTAGAAGTGCCCCTCCACCCCACGCAAGGCTGGCCCTCATTCCTGGGACCCAGAACTGCCCAGGAGGCTGTGGGCCACCAGGTTCCTCCTGAGAGCCAACACCTGAATCCCACTGCCACCCTATGGGGAAGAGAACAGGGGTTCGCCCGTGCGGACAGCTCACTGGGGCCCAGGGAGCAGTGGCATGACGTGGGGAGTCCTGCGTCTCAAAATGAACATCTAGGAGGCACATTTAGAATGAAAAATAACCAAATAAAGTTAAATAAAGTTTTAAAAAGTGGAGGGATGGAGGCAACCCAAAAGTCCATAGTATGGGTGACAGGATCAAGAAATTCTGGTCCATCCACATGGTACGTCCAGCCTCAGCGAGGAATGAGGCCTTGATACACGCCGTGGAAATGTCCAGCACAGGCGCATCCACAGAGACAGAGCAGATCAGTGGCTGCCAGGGCTGGGGGAGGGGCGGGGTGTGGCTGCTCACTGGGGCCAGGTCTCCTTTGGGGCTGATGGGAGCGTTCTGGAACTAGACAGAGGTGGCAGTCGCATAACATGGCGAATGTGCTGAGTGCCACTGAATTGTTCACTTTAAAATGGTGAGCTTTATGTTATGTGAGTCCTATAACGAAAAAACTATAGATAGGGCCATTGGAGCC
This sequence comes from Manis javanica, assembly GCF_040802235.1. Classification (NCBI taxonomy): domain Eukaryota; kingdom Metazoa; phylum Chordata; class Mammalia; order Pholidota; family Manidae; genus Manis; species Manis javanica. The sequence goes on along the minus strand of NC_133168.1, from coordinate 93,126,319 downwards.
TCCTCAGGTTCTATACGAAATCACGCCCATTTCACAGGTGGCAAAGGGAGGCTGGGGAGGCAGCATCTGCTACCAAGGCCCGTGCAGGCAAGTGGGACCCAGGTCTTGTTTCCGCTCCTCTGGGCTGGTTCTGGTGATTTCCCCACCAGGGTCCCCGGCCTGAGGCCACTGAGCGCCACCCCTTTCCTGATCTCCCACAGCATGTCAGACAAGAACGGAGCCCTGAGGTGCACCTTCTCAGCACCTGGCCACAGTGCCAGCCTCCTGCAGGGACTTGCTGCCCTCCGCGCCCAGGGCCAGCTCCTGGATGTGGTGCTCACCGTCAACGGAGAGACCTTCCATGCGCACAGAGTGGTCCTGGCCGCCTGCAGTGACTACTTCAGGTGAGCGAGGGCCCCTGGGGGCGGGCTGGGGAGCACCACCTTGCTCCGAGGGGGCGCGCTCTGCACTCTCCAGCCCCGGGGCTCCGAGGGAAAATGGTAGGTTTCGGCCACATGTCCAGTGAACCTAAGGGGCTTTCCAGGTTTGCAGCTCATTCAAACTTTATGGGGACATTGTGCATGCAAGCAGAACATTTCTGAGGGGCAGAGGTGGCTTGTGGGTGCCCGATTAGTAGGTTCTGTCTTAGGGGCTGGCAGAGCTTGTGGTTTTCAGTCTGTCCTTATGTGACACCTGTGTGTGCCCAGTGCTATGCTAGGCCTCTAGGTCCGGTAGTGATAACATAGGTGCCAGTCCCTGTACTTAGGCCAAGAGGCAGGAGGAATGCCTAGATGGTGGCCCAGTGTGTGCCAGGCTGTATTCTAGTCCCCACGTAACAAGCATGGCCTTGCTGGGTGTATGGGTCAGTCTGCTGTGGAGGCCCTTCCCTGAAAGCTCCTACCCTGTGCAGAGCCGGGCAGGGGAGCGAGGGCTCCATGGAGCAATGCCAGTGGCCGTTCTCCTCACCTGCTGGGGCTGTCTCAGTCTGGGCACAGCTCTTTCCCTTGGTGCCCAGGTAGGCTGCGGGCCGCATACTCCAGACCAGGTGCCTTGCCCAGCGTGCCCCAGCTGCCTGCCTCTTGGGCTCAACGAGACTGTCCTGGGCAACCAGAGCAGCCAAGCCATCTGGGGCGCTGCTTCTATTTTTATTCTGGATTTGGGGTCGGGTGGGCCGGCCCAGCCAGAAATGTCCTTTAAAGGCTCCTCTGCGCTGGCACTGCAGCCAGTGAGGCCTTAAAAGGCAAAGCTCCTTCCCGTCGCCGTGACTGTGTCTGCCTTCGATGGGCCGACGGGACTCGCAGGGACAGGAAGGGGCAGGGTCTGGGGGCTGGCAGAGCGCTGCTCGTAGGAGGCCCTGCTGCATGGTGTTGGGCCTGGTTAGGTGTGGCACCGTGGCAGCGACGAGCTCAGCTGTCCCTGCTCTGGGTTTGACCAGGGGCCAGGCATCTGTCAGGTGAATGGACCAGGCACGTCTCCTCCCCTCCAGCAGCCATCACGATGTGCACGGATTGCAGTCACGGTCATGAGGAAATGCCGGCTCGCCCTGTGGGAGGAACTTTGTGCACACCATCTTCTAGGACCTCCTGTGAATGCTGAGCAGGCACTGGGGTTCTTGCCTCTTTTCCTGATGGGGGTCCCCTAAAGGCTGTGGGGGGGCTGTGGCCCAGGTCCTGTGTCTCTCACTGGTGGTCACGTTAGAGATGCTTCCCAGAGCAGGACAGTGTGGCTGACAGGGTTGGACTCACTGGTTCTCATGGTGGGCTGGGGCTCCTGTGGGCCATTTTCTGGGGCCTTCCCTGACTGCCTGGGCCTCTCTCAGAGTCCCTGATGGACACTTTGACCCGGGGACCCTCTCCGTCACCTCATCCGTGTGTGACAGCCACCAAGACTCAGGCTGGGGAAGGTAGAGCCATCCGCCCAAGTGAGCCTGCTAGTGAGAGGCTAGACTGTGGGCCACTGGGATGTAGTGCCCTGGGGTCGCCACCTTATTACCTGAGCTGCCCACGGGTATGGTTTCCAGGGCTGGTTCTGGAGACCTGTGCCCAGAAGCAAGCCAAGGTTCGGTGTCCTCCTGCCCATCCACACCCACCCGACTGTGAGTGGACCCCGGCCTCTGCTCCTGAGCCAACTGGGCCCCAGTGCTGTGCAACTCCGGGTGAAGCTGGGTGGGGCCCCCCCCACAGAGTGGCTGGGTGGGGCCCCCCAACAGAGTGGCCGCATGGGCAGTCGATGTTTATAGGAAGATGCAGGGATCCGGGGGGATTAAAAATCTTTCTTTGCCTTTCTGTATTTCTTTAATGAGCACCTGCACTGCTTCCCTGGCCAGCCGGGCCTGCTTGCGGGACTGAGGTCCAGCCCATTCCCGGTCTGCCAGAATGCCCAGGCCCACCTGCTGTTTCCAACCTTCAGGGTCATGTTCACTGGTGGCATGAGAGAGGCGAGCCAGGACGTCATTGAGCTAAAGGGCATGTCAGCTCGCGGCCTGCGGCATGTTGTCGATTTTGCCTACAGCAGTGAGGTGACCCTGGACCTGGACTGTGTGCAGGATGTGCTGGGTGCAGCTGTGTTCTTGCAGATGCTGCCAGTGGTGGAGCTGTGTGAGGAATTCCTCAAGGCTGCCATGAGTGTGGAGACCTGTCTCAACATCGGCCACATGGCCACCATCTTCAGCCTGGCTTCACTGAAGGAGTCAGTGGACACCTTCACCTTCCGGCACTTCCTGCAGATCGCTGAGGAGGAGGACTTCCTGCACCTGCCTCTGGAGCGTCTTGTTTTCTTCCTGCAGAGCAACCGGCTGCAGAGCTGTGCTGAAATTGACCTGTTCCGGGCTGCAGTCCGCTGGCTGCATCATGACCCGGCCCGGCGGCTGCGAGCCAGCCACGTGCTCTGTCACATCCGCTTCCCGCTCATGCAGTCATCGGACCTGGTAGACAGTGTGCAGACGCTGGACATCATGGTGGAGGACATGCTGTGCCGCCAGTACCTGCTGGAGGCCTTCAACTACCAGGTGCTGCCCTTCCGACAGCACGAGATGCAGTCGCCACGCACGGTTGTGCGCTCGGATGTGCCCTCCCTGGTGGCCTTTGGTGGCACACCCTACACTGACAGCGACCGCTTTGTCAGCAGCAAGGTGTACCAGCTGCCTGAGCCAGGTGCCCGCCATTTCCGTGAGCTCACAGAGATGGAGGTAGGCTGTAGCCACACATGTGTAGCTGTGCTGGACAACTTTGTGTACATGGCAGGGGGCCAGCACCTGCAGTACCGTAGTGGCGAGGGCGCAGTGGATACCTGCTATCGCTATGACCCCCACCTGAATCGCTGGCTGAGGCTGCAGGCCATGCAGGAGAGCCGCATCCAGTTCCAGCTGAATGTGCTGTATGGCATGGTGTATGCCACTGGCGGCCGCAACCGGGCCGGCAGCCTGGCCTCAGTAGAGAGGTACTGCCCGCGGCGCAACAAGTGGGGTTACGTCCGCTCGCTGACGCGCCGCACCTGGGGCCATGCAGGGGCCTCGGCTGGGGGCTACCTCTACATCTCAGGTGGCTACGGCATCTCAGTGGAGGACAAGAAGGCACTGCACTGCTACGACCCTGTAGCTGACCAGTGGGAGTTCAAGGCGCCCATGAGCAAGCCCCGTGTGCTCCATGCCATGGTGAGCGCTGGTGGCCGCATCTACGCCCTTGGTGGCCGCATGGACCACGTGGACCACTGCTTCGATGTGCTGGCTGTGGAGTACTACGTGCCTGAGACGGACCAGTGGACCAGCGTGAGCCCCATGCGGGCTGGCCAGTCGGAGGCTGGCTGCTGCCTGCTGGACAGGAAGATCTACATCGTCGGTGGCTACAACTGGCGCCTCAACAATGTGACAAGCGTTGTGCAGGTGTACAACACCGAGACGGACGAGTGGGAGCGTGACCTGCACTTCCCAGAGTCCTTTGCAGGCATCGCCTGTGCCCCTGTCCTGCTGCCCGGAGCTGGGACCAGGAGGTAGCGCCTAGGGCCCACAGACTCCCGGCCACGTGGTTTGGCGAACGCACCTCTGGGTTGAGAACTGTGGAAGTGTCCCTGCCCCCTGGGCTGGCCCATTCCCCAGTCTGTCCCTTCCCAAAGCATATCCTTGTCCCTTGGCTTCCCACCAGGGAGCCTGCTAGCGAGGAGGCCGACCTGTGGCAGGGGCAGCAGCAAACGCTTGCCTGAAGAGGTTTCCTCTCCTGCCCTTCATTGTTGCTCTTGGGCGGGCATGTCTCCTTCGGGGTGTCCCCTTGTGCTCTGCCCTGCTTCTCTCCCTTCCCCCAACCCAGCCCTGTCAGACATTCAGGCACAAGCTCATCAACATGGGCCCCCAATCCATGGTTCACAGTGTGCCCTCCTCCTCAAGTGTCTTGAGCTTGCATGCTTTTTAAAAAAAATTGCACCCCAAATCTCTGTCATGTCTGGGCCTCCAGAGCAGGAGTGGCGGCTCCAAAGAACCTGGCTCTGGGTGACCGAGGAGGGCACATTTCCAGCTCTCCAATAAGCCCAAGCTGCTGGAGCAGGCGGGAGCCTCACAGGAGGGTCCTGTCTTGTCCACCTTCCTGTCCCCAGTCCCCGCACCATCAGGACACGCACTTACCCCCTTTCAGGAGGAAAAAACGAAGCCAGACCCCAAAGCTGGTCCCTCTGGGCACTGGGCCTTGCATCTGGCCCTGGGTGTCTGCCTTCCTGAGTTCTGGGTGAGGATGTCCTGCTGTCCCTGTTTCCATCAACAGGGGAAGGGAGGGGGTGCCTGCTCTAGAAATGTACAGTCTGTCTTCAGTCCACAGGTCTGTCAAGTGACTTTATTTCTCTCCCTCTTTCCAACCTCCACTTCTCTTGGTCCCAAGTTGGGGTTGACACACCACCCAGCCTGTGCCCACCCAGTGCAGGAGGTCAGGCTGGTGGCGAGGCCTCTCCCTTCAGGGGCTTCGAGGCATCTCTTGCCATGTTTCTATGCTTGTTTTGGTGTCTAAATCTCTAAAACTTTTTTTTCCTTTGGTGTGTGTCTGTTTTGCTTTTTCTCTAAGAGGCCAGCACCGCTATCTTATAAAAGGGATTTTGTACCTTGGGGGCAATTTAAAGTGTCTCTTTTGCTGCTAAGGGACGATTGATGTTGTGTCTGTGTGACACCCTCACTGTGTAAAGAATTGACCTCTTAGCTTAGCAGATGTTGTCTCCTAATATTTTTATTTATTTAATAAAGCTGTTTTATTATTTATTTAATAAAAATATTACGGGGAAATGAATTTATTTAATAAAAATATTATGGGAAATGAAGGAGCGGGCCCAGCCTGAGCTTGTGGGGACTGATGGGTCCCAGATTCCTCATGTCCTCTGCATGTCAGAGGGCTCCTGTCCCTGCCTTGCTCTGTTCCAGCATTGCAGAGGAGCCGGGGGCTCGGGGGCAGTGGGGGGTGCAGCCAGAACTTCCACTGTGCATGGAAAACAAGAGTGACCCTGTCCTGGGCTGAATGGCCTTGAGACTCTCCAGTTTGTTCCAGGCACCTGGTGGCTGAGCCGCCTACCTCCAGGCCGTCTCCAGCACCCCCACAGGTTGTGTCTCCATCTGCTTAGACCCGGAGCATGAGTTCTGGGGAAGCTGGGGAGCCCCTCTCCCTGGAGGTGTGATGGGGGAGATGCAGGGCTGGTCCTAAAGGAAGCATGGCGTCATCGCCATTCCATACGGGCCCAAGAGCTCCACAAACTAGGCCCCACCCCTGCCCTCCTGGCTGCCCTCACCATGAAGCAGGCTGCACAGTGGTAAAGGGCCTGTCTGCTGTTCACAGACAGCATTCTGAGAGGGGAGGCCTCTGGGGTCACCCTCAAGATGCTGGCACTCCTGTGCAGCGGCCATCAGGGCTTCCCAGTGAGGCTGGGTGTGTGTGTGGGGGGGCCAAGTTGAAGTAGGAACTTGGTTGGGGACCAGGAAAGAGCCCACACTGCCAGGGGCATCCAAACAAAAGCAGCGGCCTGTGGGGACTTACCAGAACATTCCAGCCCCTTCACAGCACCCCCAACCTGAGCTCCCCCAAAGAGAACCCTTTCTTGCTGGAGGCACGGCCCCTTCGGGGGGGCAGTGAGAAGCTTTTGCCAGTTGCAAGTCCCCCCAGATCAGCTCACACCTCTGAACATCTTGTCCCCAATGAGCTGGCAGGGGTGCTGGATTGGGGGGGTGCTGCCGTATCTAACCAGGTCGATTGTGCATAACCGTCCGGGCTGGTTCATGGAATGTTCTCAGGGGCCCCCTGCCCCTCCCTCTCCCTCCCACCTCCGGAAGAAAGGAAAATTATTTTTCGTATTGTAAACTTTAAACACGAAAAAGCTGTTTTTAATTTAGTAGAAACTGGCTTGAATCTTCACTTTGCGAATGTTTGTGTCCTTCAGAGAAAGGAACACGCGTGCACACACGCACGTGTGCCTGCACATGCTCACCTGCACACATGCACTGTTAACATGCATGTTCATGTGGTCACGTTCATGCTCACACGTAGCCTCACTCATACACTTTGTAATGCTCACATACTTCCTCACACAGTGACACACATGCTCACACACAGCCCTGGACCAGCCTGGCCCTCCCTGTGCAGCACTGTGATGGGGGCTGGCCCTTTACTTTATTGCCTTCCTTGCCCAGGGCAGCTTGGGCCAAGAATGGCCATCCACCATGCGTGGAGAGCCTGAGCCTGGGGAAAGCCCGTCTGCTTCCAGATGTCCCGCTTCCCCACTGCAGCCCTGGACGCGGCAGGCAGGAGCCTCCCTCCACACCTGGCCTTGGGCTGTGGGAAAACGCGGTCTCCCAGGACGGTGGGCCGCAGGCCCGCGAGAGGGAGGCCAAGTGTGACTTCTGGGGCCTTGTAAGGAGCCAGGGCCAAGGGGGCCTCGGGGGAGCTGCATGAGGTGGGAATCCGCCCCAGACCTGGCCAGCTTGGAAACCTGCCCCTGGCGTTGTCTCCAAGAACGCACTCCAGCTTCTCTGTTCTCACGGGCCCTGGAGATTTCACTTACCATGGAACCTCAGCGCACGGGTTTATTAGGGGCACCTGGCTGTGTATCCCAGGAAGCACAGCCTGAATGTTGCACAAACAGAGGTTTTGGAAACCAGAGCTTCATCTTCTCCAGCAGTCTGTGGGCACCATCTGCCTGCAGAACGCGAGGTCAAAGAGGGCCACAGAGCTGTGCTTACAAACAAGGCCCCTGCTTAGTTTTTGTGGCTGACCCTGCCTGTGGCCATCCCAACAGCCATTTCTCCCACTTCATTAACAGAGCCCTGATCTGGTGCCAGCAGCCATGTGCCCAGCCTTGGGGGTTAATTTAGGATTTGGCTGAGCCATTCTTGGCAATGTCTTTTGCCGGGGTTGTGTTCTATATGGGCGTGTTTCCCAGCTCTGGCCAGCAGACTTCTGGGGAAGGTCTGGGTTGGGGGTTTCTGGACATGGAAGAGGCCTTATTGTCCTATTCTCCGTTCCTTCTTCCTCTGAGGACACGATGCCAGGAGCTCCTGCAGCCATCTTGTGGCCATGAGGAGCAAGTTTAGAGAGGTACAGAAATGCTGCCTTCTGGAGCCCTGAAATCACAGGGTCACCAGTCCCACTCTGAAATTTTTAACCTTCAGACTCCTTTTTATGAGAAATCACAATGTCAGTGCCACTCAAGATAATATTGGGCAGATATTGTGATACTTGTAGCCCAGAAAGTTCCAAGATTATAATACAAATGTAACAGACCCTGGGGTTTCCTCATTTTATATAAGTCAGGGTTTTTATTTGTAAGCAACAGAAACTGACTGACTAATTTAAATAGCAAACGTGCATTGGAAGGCTGTTTGGTTGCTCACAGAAGTGCTGGGAATGCCAGAAAATCAGACTCAGAAAACACTAGGAATCAAGGGGCAAGGCAGCCAGGACTCATGCCAGGGAACTGGCTGGTGAGGATGCTTCTGCCAGCACCACAGAATCCAGATGCCACAATTGGCATTGTCATCTGCCCCAAGGCGCTCAGCCATAGCCTCCCCTGGAAACCAGAAGTTCCTGCCTCAGAGCTGTTTCTTTGAACCACTTGTTTCCCAAATGGAAACATCCTGTGGACCCAGCTCCTGTCCTGTGCCAATGCCCCAGCTGCCTGGGAAGTGGGGAAAGTGAGTATGTCAGGGTATTACCTGCTGCTGTGTGACAAACACCCCCAGTTCTCAATGGCATGCAAAAATTAATGTTTTTCATGCGTCTTTGACTCAGCTGGTGGCAGGGCAGTGCCCATTCCAGGCTTCCCTCAGCTGGGCAGCTCTGCTTCCAGGTACAAGGCTGTGGAGCAGCCAGGAGGCTCAGATCCAGCTAGCCAACATCTGTTCTCCTACAGTGGTGCCAGAGGACAGGCAGAATCACACGAGGCCTCCTCTGGTCCAAATTTGGAGCTCATATGCTGCACTTCTGCCCATGTGCCTTTGGCCAAAGCAAATTATTGCCAAGTTTAAAATCAGGGCTGGGAACATGTCTTCCACCTTAAGAAGGACGAGCCACACTGTAGCAGATGGGTAACTGAGTCCCGTAGTTTGATCTGCATACCTCTGGCTTTGGGGAATCTGTTGTCAGTGGCAAGTGGGTGACTTCCCATTGAAGGGACGCCCCAAACTTGGATGTGGACTCAGATGCTGGGCCACCACAATGAAAAGCCTGCTGTACCTCTCCTGCAACTGCTGCCCCCAGAGGTTGGCGACTCCTCCTCTTAGGTCACCCAGGTTGGGGCTGTCAGTGTCCTGGGCTGTTGGGCAGTGGGGAGGGGGTCTGCATGAGGAGATCAGCTGGAGTTTGGCCAAGTCTCGGCATCACGGTGTCATTAGAAGGCCCACCCCAGACATCCCCTCAGCACAAGGGATTGTGAGGGAGGGACTGGACTCGGCTCTGCCCCTTCCCACCGTACCCTGGCCCTCTAGAGCTGTCCTGGGGCCCTGCCGGCTTCTTGCTGTCCTCTTAGGCAGACCCACCCCATCTCAGCTTCCACCCCACACTCAGCTCTAGGGGCCTGGGTCCTCATCTAACCTCTTCCTATGCAGTTGTAAGGAGTGAATTCCACATCTGGCATCTCTGGCTTCTGTCAGGTTCAAGCTTTTGCTTCATGATCAAACCTGGCTCTTGCCTTGCTTGCCTTTCAAAACGGTCTGACGAGGGCCCCATTTGGAAGTTGAATACGGGCCTTGGATGCTTTTCCTCTTTGCCTCCTCACTCCACTGGCCCGAATTCACCTCTGTGTGATGTGGGTACCCCAGATTGGCTAAGACTCCATATAAGGCAGAAAAGCAAGACATGAAAACTAACATCTTGAGGTAGGGCTTTGCTTCCCGAACAGTTATCGAGTGCTTGCAAGGAAGCAGGCGCGGAGCTAAGTGCTTGCCACACATGATCTATTTAATCTTCCCAAGAGCCTGCTCTGAGGAGTTCCGTTCTCCACACTTAATACAGGAGGACAGCGAGGCTCAGAGGTGAAGTCACTTTCTGTGGTCACACAGCTGGAGGTCAGCCAGGACTGGGCCATGCAAGAACGCGAATGCTCGGAGTTTAGGTTTAATTTTGCTTGTATTTAGAAGCTTTATGTTGAGGAGTGCTATGGCCTACATGCGGGGGTAAGGGCCATCCTGCCTGTGCAAAGGCCCTGAGGCAGCAGCAAGACTGGAGGGGAGGACAGGGAGGAGTGGGAGAGCGGGTGTGGGGGGGAAGCTGGCAGGGAACAAATGGAACCAGGCAGAGCTATGGAGCAGAGGAGGGAAAAAACTATATTCTGAGGCAGGAGGGAGAGGGAGTGGCTTATAAGGACTCACCTCTTAGCTCATACTTTGATGTGCTCTGTAACGAAAGTGAAGCTATTCAACAGTTGGATACTCCCAACCCTTTTGGTTGGGGCTGGCTGGAGAAGGACCCAGGGCTGGTGGGCCTAGAGTGAGGAACACGGCTACCTTTAGGGGTCAGGATGGGCTTTCTGGAGGGCGGTAGGGGAGACACTTGAGATGGGTTTTGAGAGCTGAGAAGGTTTCCCAGGCAGAAAATGATTCATTTAACAACTTCCTAATACCCCCTCTGTGTTTAGTCTTGTATTAGCTCTGGGATGTAGGAAAACAATGAACAGACAAGTAGAGCATGAAGCTTACAGTGCTCACAGTCTTGAGAACAAGAGTAGGGGATTGGGTGTGTCTGTGTCCCTTCTGCATCCCACAGGGAACTTGAACATACTTTGGGAAGGGTGAACATACTTTCAGCTTGGTCTGTATGGGACCAGACAGGACCCTGGAAACGGCTGCCTTCAGAGACTGAGATGCTCCTGGGTCAGGGGACATACACAGAGGCACACTTCAGGTGGGGTCCTCCGGGAGGGTCTCTCAGAGGAGGGGCCTGGAAGATGAGAATGCACCAACCACTGATGGATCTTGGGGGAGAGCTGTCTGGACAGGGGCAAGAGCACGTGCAAAGATCTGGAGGTGGAACAACACGGAGGCTGGGGCAGTGGGGAGGGGGCTGAGGGCCTCGTGGGTCTCCAGGGAGGGTGGTTTTTTTCTAAGTGTGATGGGGAGCTTGAGATCCACCCTGGTTGACAAAGATCACTAGGCTCTGAGAAGTCCTGCCCAAGCCACACTGGGTGGCAGTAGCTATCTTTGATGAACGAAGAAAGCAAAAATGTCAGGCTGGGTTCTGCCCAGGTCACCAGACACCTCAGCCTCACCCTCCTTGGCGCTGGGGGGGGGTGTCAGTGGAGCGGGAGGAGGGCTTGGGTCACCGTCCGGCCATTACGCAATAAGCAGGCTTGAGGCTTCCTCTGACTCATCACTAGGGTGTAGGATGGGTTGGGTTACAGCCAGGGTGGGGTGAGGGAGTGAGTAGGGAGAGCATTGGCCTTTCACCTCTGCCCTGCAGGCACAGTCCCTTTCTGTGACCTGACAACCCTTGCTTCCTCCCAAATCTTTTCTCCTCTATCTTCCTGTGCCAGGAAACTGGCTCAGTGCAAGGCATGTGTAAGTGATCAGGGTAACCAGCACTTTTTGAGTCCTTCCTATGAGCCAGGCACTTGACAAGTGTTAATCTCATTTAAACCTTACAAAACCTGGTGTGGAGGAGGAAGCTGGGCTCTGCTGTCAAACCTGAGTTCCAGTCCTAGCTGTGGTGGTTAACTTCCTATGGGCAGCTGCTGTCCCTGCTTGCTGTCTCTATTTCCTCTCCATCTTACTAGAAGGAGCTAGAAGCCACATCTGCAGAATGCCCAGCCCTGCACTTGGCTCCTGGAATTCATTGTCTCAGTCAGTGCCAGGGACAAAAAAATTGACTTCAGATTGACTTAAGCAAAAAAGAGATGATAGAATTAGCTCAGATAGCTGAGCTTTCCTCAGTATGGGGTCACTTTCTGGGGCCATCTCTCTTCAAGTGGTGACTTCTGGCACTAGAGACGTATGTTATCCTTCAAACCAGCCACCCAAAGAGGGTGCTTCTCTTTCCCGTGGTTCAAGCAAAAATTCCAGAATTGCATCTCCCTGGGCAAACTGGGTCACATGCCTGCCCTGAACCAGTTGTGATGCCCTGAACCAATGGGCTCTGCTGACTGGCCAAGCTTTACAACTTGGGAAGGGGTGTTTGTGGGGAGAGGGAGTAGTGACACCCCCATCCATATGCTATGGACTAAAAGTTGCAAAGAGTGTTCTCTGAAGAGCAGTTGGTTTATATTCAAAAGGGGGAAAGATGCTTGTTAGGCAAAACAGTTTAAAGTCCACAATAGTGCTCAAAACCATATGAACAAGAAGGATAGAATAGAGAAGTGGCAATGCCCAAGACTCCAAATTAAAACCTATGTATGTCTGTGTATGTAACATGGGCATCTCATTAATCTGTTGTAAAATGTGAATTAGAGCACATTCAGAAAATGGTGTCCCCCTGTGATCTCCACCAGTGTCCTCTTCAGCTCTAGTAAGAAGCACGCTTGTGCAATTAGAGCCGTCTCACATTCCCTCAGCTGCTGCTCCTGGCTTCTGTTCCGTCCACACCCTGAAATACGTGGAGCCTCCTGAATGTAAACCTTTGATATGAGTGGTTAACGTCCCTCTGCTTGGGAAGGGACTAGATCTCAGAACCCTTCTTGCTTCCCTGGGTCATCCCCCTGCCACCGGGGAGACTCTGCTACCCCTTTCCCTCCTGGTCTGGTCTGGTGGGATTTCTGGACCTTTTCCTTTAGCACCCCATGGCAAACCTGGGCTCCTCCAGCAAGAGTGGACTGAACAAACTTGTGGAGAGGAGGCTGAAGCTCTGTAGTTACGGTTCTTTGGGCTTGAGGGTCCAGAGAATAGGAACTGGTCAAATGCGAATTGGGAAAAGGAGGTGTTAAGGATGATGCATGGGATATTTTTTTTGAGGGGGAGGTGATGTTCACAAGGTTCAGGCCTGGGCTCAAATGCCCCCCACTTCCCTAATGGCGGCAGCCACAGGCGCCTCCCTCCCAAACATTGCTTTCCTGCCAGCCAACCTCTGGGTTTATTTCCCACATCCCATGTATCTCCATCTGAAGTGTTCTTGGGTCGTTTGTTGGTGGGTTATGCCTGCCCCTTTCCGACTGTGCACCCCCATGAGGGCAGGGACCACGTCTGCTTGCTCACACCTTTTCTGCAGTGTACCCAGCAAATTTACATGCCCAGTAAATACCCGTTGCATGAATGAATGCATGAACGAACAACTCCCCGAGCTGGGTCAAAGTTGAACCGGTCTGAACCCAGACTCAGCGTCCGGGTGTTATCCATCCTTGGGGGGTGTGCTGGCTCCATCTTGTAAACTGGAAGGGTTTGGGTCTGGCCGTCTCCCTCTTAGGGGCCTCATTGCCCCAGCCCGTCCTCGGACTCTGCCCAACAGCCAGGCGGCCGCTGTCCAGCGGGCCAGGAGGCGGCCCACTGCGCCTGCGCTGAAATTCCTCTCCATTCTCCCCTAACACCTCCCACGCTGGCCTTAGAGCGCGTAGCCGCGGCGCGCGCAAGCGTCGTCGCCCCCGCCGAGCGCGCCGCTCCCGTGCGCCTGCGCCGCGCTTCACGACCGCCGACGCGCCTGCGCTCTGTCTGCCGCCCGCGGGCCCGGCCGGCGCTTGCGCGGTGGCCCCGGCGAGTTGGGGGGGTGAGGAGGTGGAGGAGGAGGAGGAGGAGGAGGGGGAGGAGGGGGAGGCGGCGGCGGCGAGAAGATGGCGACTTCGAACAATCCGCGGAAATTCAGCGAGAAGATCGCGCTGCACAACCAGAAGCAGGCGGAGGAGACGGCCGCCTTCGAGGAGGTCATGAAGGACCTGAGCCTGACGCGGGCCGCACGGGTAAGGGGGCCGCCCACGCCGACCCCTCAGGGCCGGGGACGGAGGGAGGAGGCGCGCGTCCGGCGCGAGCACGGGCGGGGGGCGCGCGGCGGGGGCGGGGCGCGCCGGGCGGGGGCGGGGCTTGGTTCAGTCCGAAGGGACAGATGTCCCCACGCCCCGAGCGCCGTGGGCGGGACGGGTGTCCCTACATCACGGATACCTGAAGGGGGACAGGTGTCACTGCATCATTATTACCTGGAAGGGACAGGGGGTCTCTCCATCATTACTTACCTGAAGGGAATAGTGTCCCTTCATCATTGTTACCTGGAGGGGACAGGGTCCCTCCATCATTACTTATCTAGAGAGTACAGGTGTCACAGCATCATAGCTGTCTTGAGGGGACTGGTGTCCCTACATCTTGCTACCTGCGGGGAACAGGTATTCTTGTATCATTGCTACTTGAGGGGGACAGGTACCCCTATATTCCTACTACCTGTGGGGGACAAGATGACACTGAGGTGTGTGAACTGAGTGCTACTTCAAGCATCATTTTGGCTGGGGAAGGAGGGCTGGCGCTCCCACATCACTGGTACCTGGGGCAGGACAAGGGCCTCTACATCATTGTTATCTGAAGGGACAGGTGTCTCTACATGGTTGTCACCTGTGCTCTCACTCCCTGGGTGTTGGAGGAAGAAAAGGTCCCCCCACTTGCAGACCTGAGGTGGGACAGGTATCTCTTCCATTTGGACACCTGAGGGAAAGGTCTGGTGCCATCCCCTGCTGGGACCTGAAGGGTTCAGGAAGGAGACTGTATTCAGTCCTGGAGCTTGGAGTGGAGTCAGCTGCCCCTTCCACACTCTAGGTGATGTTCCTCCCACTGAGATGAGAGACAGTTGTCAACAGATGGCCCCTGGCCCTTCAGGACCAGTGTAGAAGGGCAACTCTTCCTCAGGTGGCTGGAAGCATCTGGTGTGCAGGGTAGGCCAAGTTACCCGCTAACCTTGCCTTGGAAACTTCTGTGAGCCTAGAGCAGGGACTTGGGCGGGACTGGGGTCAGAGGCCTGGCTCTTCTCCTGGGTTCTCTGGCCAAAGACCACAGAAAGGTACCAAACTCCTTGGGCCTTGGTGTCCTTTTCGTCAAGTGTGTCTAGCAAGCCCTTTCTGTGGGTCAAGCAGGTGAGCACACTGCACAGCTGGCAGTCAATCTCCACTGCATCCCTGCGAGTCGTGGGACTCCCATCTTGCATGCTGGGGCCTCGGGAAGGGTTTGGGTGGGAGCTGTAGACAACCACTTGCTGGTTTCTGGATTTGGCCTCTAATCTGCCTGTCCGAGGCCGACCTACCTCTCTGATGGGAGCCTCAGTCTCTGAATTCTTATGTGGAATTTTCAGGTCGTGTTATTTTCTAATTAGTTGCTTGTTTATCCACGAGACTGTGACCTTACCGACTAGAGTGTTTATCTTTGTTTCTGTGGATTCTGTCCATATTGACTGGGGGTTCACTGTTGGCCAGGTAACTGCTTGTCCCTGCTCCAGCTGCTCAAGTTTGAACTCAGGACATAGAGGAAGAGTTGACTGGTGAATGAATAAATGAATGAAAGAAAGTGCAACTTGAGAGTCTCCCTTAAGTCAGGGCTTCTGAGGGCAGGAGTGTCCACCTCATTTTGTCTCCAGCATGTAGCGTGCAGTAGGTGTGAAATGTATCTGCTGTGACAGGAAGAAGGGGGTCACGCTCGGTTTGTGGCTGTCTTCGTGACGAGAGCAGGGTCCAGTTTCTACACTGGGGTTGGAAGTGAATTGTTGCAAATATTTTTTTTAAATAACAGTGTTATTGAGATATAGTTCATGTCCCACATAGTTTACTTATTTTAAGTGTAAATATCCGTGAGTTTTAGTATATTGAGTTGTGCAACCATCGCCACTATTCCAAAACATTCTCATCACCCCAAAAGGAGACCCCGTCCCCATGAGCTGTCACTCCCTGTCCCCCTACCCAGCTCCTGGCAACCGCTGATCTGCTTTCTGTCTCTATGGATTTGCCTGTTCTGGACATCACATATAAATGGAATCATTTTGTGGCCTTTTGTGTGTGGCTTCTTTTATTCAGTGTAGTATTTTTAAGGTTTATCTACATTGTAACATCTGTCAGGGCTTTATTCCTTTTCACAACTGAGTAATATTCCACTGTACGGATGGACCACATTTATTTATCCATTCGTCCTTGATGGATTTAGAAGATTTTTAAGAGATTCAGACAGCAATTTTCAGTTCAGGAAACCATTTTCTATCTCTTTCCTCTTTGTCTTGTTGCCTTCCTTTACAGTTGGGGAGGTGGGGTGGGAGTGGGCCATGGGCAGAGGTGAACTTAACGCTGGATTTTAGAGACAGAATAGTGTTCTCTAATGGGGGCGATTCTGCCCCCTCTCCCCACCCGGGACATCTGGCAATGACTGGGGACAGTTTGCCTGGGGATGCTACTTAGGCATCTAGTGGATAGAGAAGAGAGATACTGCTCAACACCCCACGATGCATGGGTGGCCCCCCAACAGAGAGTGATCGAGCCCCCAATGTCAGCAATGCTGGAGGCCAAGAAACCTTCAGTTTGGAGGAAATGTGGAGTGGGCAGGGGTGCAAACATTTTGTACCTGGGTAGGTAGAGTTCAAAGCTCTGCACCCACCGGTGTGGCTGTGTCATCTGAGGCGGGCTGATGGCTTTTCCCGTGTGGGACCAGGATGGGAAAGCTGCTTCCAGGCTTATTTGGCCGTTGCACGTGGCGAGTACCACATTGGTAACCTGATGCAGGCACCTTTTCTGTCCTCCCTCCGCGGCTGCAGCCTTCCACACTGCCTGCCCCTGCAGACAGGTGGGCCACAGCCCGGTGGGCGCTGCTTCTCTCCCAGGAGTTCTGCAGGACAGCATGCCCACTCCTGGAGCAAGCAGGCCCGTGTGGGTCCACTCACTGTCTTCCCTGCTGATGGGCATGCACCCAGGGCCTTCCCACATGAAAGGCCAGTCAGCAGAAGTTCAGCCTGATGAGTAAATGCACACTGTCACGTCACATGGGGGCAGGGACCCTAGGGGCCAGGTTGGTTTGGGGGATGGGGTGTGATGTCAGGGAGACCACTCTGTAATCTCCTGTACAAGGGTGCATACATGAGTGTTCCATTCTTGTCCTCAGACTTGGGGCAGCCCCATGTGCAGGGAGGACTGTGGCATTCTGCTGTGTGACTTTGGGCAGGTTTCTTAACCTCTCTGGTCCTCAGAATCCTGACCTGTGAAGTTGGGGTAGCACATCACAGGGGTGTCAGGTGCTGGGGAGCCAGCAGTGTACCAGACATGTAGGAGCCAGCATGGTTTTAAGGGGACAGGAGAGATGACTAAATGAATGGAGCAGATGTTCTCAGAAAAGAAGCAGTGGTAGGACTGGCTAGGCAGGGGGCAGGGAGTGTTCCAGGGAAGAGTGCCCCAGGTGAGGCGCTGAGGTGGGAAGGGCTTGGTGAGACTGAGGACAGGTGGGAGGCCAGTGAGGCTGGTGTTTGGGGAGGGGCTGGAGCAACTCTGGGGGCCTGGATCTCACCCTGGGGGAGGGGCCCTTGAGGGTTTGCTCATTTTTGTAGCAGCTTTATTGAGATTTAATTCCCAATACAGTTGACCCATGGACAAGGTGTTAGGGCCCCAACCCCCATGCAGTCGAAAATCAACTAACTTTTGATTCCCCAAAACCGTAACTACCAACAGTCTGCTGTTGAGCAGAAGACGTACCAACAACATAAACAGTTAACATGTATTTTGCATGTTCTGTGTATTATATACTGTGTTCTTAGAATAAAGTAAGCTCGAGAAAAGAAAATGTTTTTTCAAATTGTCACTAATCTGCAAACAATTTTCCAGTATATTTACCAAAAAAAAATCCATGTGTGAGTGGACCTGTCCAGTTCACACCTGTGGTGTTCAAGGGTCACAAGTCCTTTCGATCCACCCAGTTACAGGGCACCACACAGTGGTTTTTAGTGTATCTGCAGAGTTGTGTGACCATTGCCAGTCAACTTGAGAACATTTCCATCCCCCAGAAGGAGACCTGGTCCCCAGGAGCAGTCATCCCCCCTCCCCAGCCCCCAGCACCCACTAATCTTTCTGTCTCTATGGATGTGCCTGTTCTGGACGTTTCACAGGCATGGACTCACAAACTGTGTGGCCTTTTGTTTCTGGTTGCTGTCACTCAGCCTGTTTGGGCCTCACCCATGTTGTACCATGTGTCAGTGCTTCATTCCTTTTTTTAAAAATCGTGATAAAATATAACATGAAATGTACCTTAACCATTTTTAAAATTTTTTTATTTTTAGGAGAGCAAGGCAGAGGCTTTTATTTAGAGAGAAAGCGAGAGGACAGAGCTCCTGGTTCAAGCCAGGAGGGGACAAGAGAGTCCCCTACCTTAACCATTTTTAAGTGTACAGTTCAGTGGGATTAAGTACATTCTTAAAATTGTGCATTGTGTCATTCCTTTTTAAGGCTGAATAATATTCTGTTGTGTGAATCTAACACGATTCGTGTGTCCATGTATCTGTCGACGGACACTCGGGCTGTTTCCACCTTTTGGCAATTGTGAATAAGGCTGCCGTGGACATTCATGTCCAGGTGCCTGTGTGGGTGAAAGCCTTCCTCTCCCTTGGTGTGTGCTGAGGAGAGGAGTGGCTGGGTCATGTGGCCACTCTCCGTTTAAGGATTTTCTTTTGAGGATGTTTCACATCTTACAAAGGTGGCTGTGAGCTGAATGGCCGAGCGGGTGAGAGGAGAAGCATATGGTGAGCGCCCGGGGTAGCATTCGGGTTGGGGAGTGTTAGGGTGGCTCGAGCAGTGAGCTGTGTGTGCCAGTGACCAGGATCGGTGGACTTTGGTGATACTTTGGCAGCAGAGCCACCTGGGTGTGTGGGTGGATCGCATGTCAGGGGCAGAGGGGAAGGGATGGGGCATGTTTCCCGCTTGCCAGGAACTCAGGACACAGGAGGCTTGTGTGTGACTGATCACTACTGAGCATCTCTGGGAACAGCACCCAGGCCAGGAAAAGGCCACACACAAAGCAGCCTGCGGGGGGCCCGGTCAGGGCTGCTGGCTCTGGCTCTGCTGAAGGAGGAGTTCTCTTAGCCCTTCCCTGGGACGGGGATGGCTCCGGGTAGGCTGGAGGAAAATGGGTCCCTGGGCAGCAGGCCCAGGGCAGCAGTGGCCTGGGTGAGCTGAGCGTCGGAGGCTGCCCCCAGTCCTGGCCCTGATCCTGCCTTTGGCACCGTTTTCCTCTGTGCCGGCTGCTTCAAGTGTCTGCTGCCATCTGCAGCCTCAACTCGCACGTACCCAGGGCTTCTCGAGCTGCTCTGTTTGAGAGGACAGGGGGAGCCATCTCCTGCCCCTAGAAAGCCCCAGGGTCTCTGCGCTGTTCAGGTGGTGAGCTGCATGGCCCCATAGCCGGTCAAGTTGGGGACCCCAAAAGATTTGCTGTGTCTAACCCCTGGAACCTATGACTCTGACCTTATTTGGGGAAGAGATCTTTGCAGATGTAATTAGGCTGAGGATCTCGAGGTGAGGCCAGCCTGGGTTTAGGGTGGTGCTAAATCCAATGACTGAAGGGGGTGCACTGAGGGAAGAAGGCCATGTGAGGACAGAGGCAGAGATCAGGGTGATGCAGCCATTAGCCAGGATGCCGGGGGCCCCCAGAAGCTGGGAGGCCAGGAAGGATCCTGTCTTAGAGCCTCCAGAGGGAAGGTAGCCCTGTCCACACCTTGATTTTGGATGTCAGGCCTCCAGAACTGAGAGAATTCTGTCTTGTTTTATGCTCCCCAGTTTGTGGTGATTTGCGACGGCAACCCCAGGACACTCCCCTGGGCTGAGACAGCTGCAGTCTGGGTATCTTATTGAAACCGCCTAGGGATGGTGGGCCTGGGGGCTGTCCACAGGTGCTCGCGCAGGTCGTGTGACGTTTCCCATGGAGACCTAGAGTGGAACTGGGCGCCCTCACTCCATATTGGGCATGAACAAGGAATTACAAATGCTGACTAGAACCTTCCATTGCTTGCCAGAGCCTGCTTGACTTGTCTTGGGCCTTGGTTTCTCTGGATGTGACTAAGTTTCTCCAGCTAAGCCCATGTTTCTGTGCAGCTCAATTCTGGGACTACATATTTCCTCCTGTTTACTGCCCCTGTCACAGGCGGTAGCCATAGGGTGCCATCATATGTACCTTTGCACATGGTCCATGGCTCTTCTTCTCACACAGTCACTGGACCAGGCTGGGTTGCTGTGGTCTCTGCAGTCTGCATGGGGCAGACGAGCTTCTCGGTTAATTCAATGGGCTGTCGTTAGGAAGGGCTTTTCCTGGGAGCCCCCGCCCTGTTCTGAGCTTTTCCATGCATGCATCCCACAGGTGACTGCTGAGCATACCATGCCAGCTGGGGTCCTGTGCAGAAAACTCCTCCCAGAGCTCATGCCCAGCCCCGGACACCCCTGGTTCCACACCCACTGCAGGCCCAGGAAGCCTTCCTGGATTCCCCAGCTCAGGCGGCCCACCTCTGCATACCCTGACTGTTGCCTGCTGCTGCCACCTAGTAAATCAAAATGCATGGCAGTCCACCCCCAGGTGCATGCCTGCTGGGTGAAATCGGGCTTGTGCAAAGTTGCTGGGTGAGGAGAAGGTATCACTGTGTGAGGGACAGACATGGAAGCCCAGGGCTTAGTCCTGAGGCCACCTTCTCACTTCCTTGACTGTGACGCACAGTTAGATATTTGGGTGGTTTGGCATCCCAGCACCCACCAACAAGAATTAAGATGAAAACAGTTTTCTCCAAGGAGGCAAACCCTCCCTGTGTCCCTGTGTGCCCTGTGTGTGGGGCAAATTGATATAATCAGTTCTGTTCTGTTAAGAATACACAATGCCAGGGACCCACTGAATTGATTTCTTAACCCATGATCAGCAAGCTATGCATGTTTTTGTAAATAAAGTTTTATTAGAACACAGCCATGCCCACTCACTTGCACTTTGTTTGTAGCAGAGTTGAGTCATTGCCATGGAGACCATATGGCCCACAGAGGCAGAGATGCACACCATCTGGCCCTGTGCAGGAGTCCGCAGGCCTGGGCCGATGGGCTCGCCCAGAGTCTGAGGCCCAGGGGCACGGGGCCAGGTGACTGTTGGCCACGCAGTGGGCCTTCTGTTCAGGGTGGGGGTTAATTAGGTCGCTGTGGGTCAGAGTTGGGCTATCGCCTGGGCATCATGCAAGGTTGCGTGTTGGCCCTTCTCTGCTCTGTCTGTGCTGGGGGCTTTCTGTTTTAAGCTTGGGGGGCCTGGGACTTCCTTCCGTTCTGCTCTGTGAGACGAGGCAATGGTGCCTCAGGGTTTGGGATTCAGAGTCCTTGGTGCCATAGATTTCTTTTTAAATGGGCCGCTCTGGAAGATGCCATGTGGATGTCACAGGTGGGGCCTGGCCTGGGGAGAGACTGGCCTGGGTGTAGTGCTGGGAGCATCCAAAAACAGGTGATTCAGGGTGCGTGCTCCCGCCCATTCTGCTTCCAGGGACGTTTGGCAACATCTGGGGACAGTTTGGGTTGTCATGACCTGGGGAGGGTGTGCTGTTGGCATCTTGTGGGCGGGGGTAGGGGATGCTGCTCAGCACCCTGCAGTACCAGGATGGCTGAGAATGAGCCAGTCCCAGACGCTGAGGCCAAGAAGCCCTGCACTGGTGCCCCTCAGTGTGCCGGGATCATGCAGGTGCAGAGGGGGTGGGTGGAGGTCCCTGATGCCATGACATGAAAACATCGAGGCTAGTGACAGGTGACTACACTATCAGTGAGCCGATGGCATCCTCCCTAGTTTACAGAGTGGGAGACCGAGGCTCCGAGAACGTCACAGAGCACTGGAGGTGGCAGAGCTGGGCTCTGACCCAGGCAGGGCTGACCCTGTCGTGGATATGTTTGCTCCTGCCTCACACTGCTCTGGAATCCTGCCAGCTGGTCAGGGTGGGGCAGAGCCTCCCAGGCTGCCGGAGCCGTGTGTGTGGAGGAAGCAGCTTGAAGTGGATAGGCTGTGTTGGCAGTGTAGCTGGGAGGGAGGTGGAGGGCTCTGGGTTGGATCCTGCTCGATGGCGACGGGGAGCCATGGAAGGTTCCAGCAGGATGGCGATGTGAGTAACACAAAGGTGTGGGGAGACTCACCGGAGCCCACGTGCACATGCACGGTGGGTTGTTGTCAGTAACCTACGAGAAAGCCTGCTGTTTCTCCTGTTGCACAGATAAGGTCACAGGGTCTGCTGTGGGAAGAGGTGTTTGGTTTGAACTTGTGTATGTATCCGGGGCCCACGTTTTCCTTAAGGCAGCCTTAGAGGGCCCTGCTGCATGCTGAGCTTCAGTTCATGCCCATCTGTTGAGGACCGTGGAGGTTGTTCATCCTTGATGTTTTGTGAACCATATGTTCAAGGCGTGTGTCCCTGAGCATGCACACGCCTAGGTGTGGTGACACCTGTGTTTCTTCATGTCCTGCGTCAGGGAGTGGGGGTGTAGCAGCTTGGGGTGGGCCATCATGAGGACAGAGGGAGGGCTGATCGGGGCATTTAGGAAGTAATGACGATAGAGTTTATGGGGAGGTGAGGAGGGCGAGGTGTGGGCCACCTGGCTGCAGTGGGGGAGCAGAGAGAAAGGGGAGGGTCCCTCCTCACCTTGGAGCTCAGGGAAGGAACAGCTTCCTGTCTCTGATTGGGGTGTCTCTGACACCTTCTCCCTCCTGCCACCACATGCTGCCTGGCCCCAGGGCAGAGGTGGGTGCCCTACCCTGGCTGGGCATGGCTGTGCTGCCCTCTCCGGATGGGGGTCCAGGTGCACAAACAAGGAAGCCAGTGCATGCCTTGCTGGCCAAGGACGCAAAGACAGTCAATATTTACTATTTGCCGAATGGAAACCGGGCCGCTTCCTCAGGGTTCTCAGATGGGTACAAAAGGGAGGAAAAGCACATAGCACCTGGGGCCATGCTGCTGAGCTTCTCCTGCTTCCTCCTGGGTGAGTTTATACCCAGGTCTCTGCACCCTCTCTGAGGAGCAGGGATCACAGTAGTCTCCATCTTGTTGGATTGGTGTGAGGTGTGGACAGGTTAATGCATATGGTGTGTCAAAACGAGGCCTGGCACATAGATGCCTAGTGCATTCTCACTGCTGCTAGGATTCTGGAGGAGTGTACACAGCAGTGCTCAGAGGGCGCTGAGTTGGGCATACCGCATGCATTCAGCAGACGCTCATCAGGCACAGTGTGTTCAGCAGGTGCTCAGCAGGCACACTGTTCACTCAGCAGATACTCAGCAGGCACATATAAGTATTCAGCAGGTACATAGCAGGCACTTGGTGGGCACCCAGGGCATACTCAGCAGACACTCAGCAGGTACATAGTGGGCATTCAGCAGGTGCTAAGCAGACATTGGACTGTGGTCTCCCAGAGAGCAGGCCTGTCTCCAGTTCGCTGTGGAATTGCCTGGGTGCAGGTACCCTTTAAAAGAGCCACTTTTCTACCCAGTCCTCCCATAATAGCAGGGGTGTGGGGTTGGGGTCCTCCTCTCAATCTGGGAACCTGAGGCACCACAGAGCTGGGCGGGTGGTGTAGCAGCCATCCCAGAGCTTCATCTTTGCTGAACAACTTCAGGGAGAAACTTTGAGTTAGCCTTGATCACACACAGTGTGTTACGGAATGACTGGCAGACCTGTGTGAGCTTGAGGGAGTCTCAGGAGAGAATGGGAGGGGCATGGGGCTCTCCCTGCAGTGGCTAGGATTTGGACTGGAAAGTCCATTTCTCCTGTCAGTATTTATTGAGCCCCTTTGTGTCAGGCCCTGAGGATGCCTTGCAGAGCAAGTCAGGTGGAGATCCTGCCCCCACAGAAGACCACCACGGTGGCCAGCGGGCTTCTGGCCCTGAGGTCCCAGCTCTGCGACAGTGAACCAGAGTGGGGGTGGGAGCCCTTCCGGGCAGTTTGAGCCAAGCCCTGGAAATGGGCAGGCCCCCGGGGAGAGCCTGACCTGGCTGGGCTCAGTGAGTGGTGGAGGGGTCAGGCTCTGGTTCTGGGATGCTCTGGGAAGGTTTCGAGTAGGACTGTGAATTGGGGTGTAGGTTTAGCAAGGATCTCTCCAGCTGCCTATGGGGACAGGTCTGAGGACAGTGAACGGGGAGCTGCAGGGACCCGAGATGGGGCTGGGCGGGTGACTCCTGGCAGACGGTGGGCGCTGGGGAGTGAGTGCCACCTGGCTCCAGAGGAGACTTGCTGACTTGGCATGAAATTTTTAACCAAGAATCAGAATCTGATTCCCCAGGGGTGTGTTGGGGAGGTTAAAGAGCTTTGACTGTGTGCTCTAGTGGCCTTCATGCCAAGGAAAGGCATTTCTGCAGCAGTGAGGGGTCTCTGAGTCCTAGTTTCACATGTGAAATCCCTCCTCTGTGGGCCCATCCTGACACCCCAGTGGTTACAGGGGTCTCACCCAAACAAAGCTGGGCCATGGGGTCCCATCCAAAGGAGTGTGTCTCTGTGGGCCAGGGCAGACCTTCTGCATGGGCTGTTGCACATATGTGCGCCCATGCCGGTTCTGCCTTTGAGCCCTGTGGTCTCTCCCTAGCTGCCCAGCGCCTGGGTCTCCCTCTTCAGGGGAGAAATCCCTTGATAACTTTTGCAGGTAGTCCTTCCCTTGGGGTTGCAGGGAAGCCCTCTGCCAAACCTTTTTTTTTTTTTCAATGAAAACAAAAAAAGAAACCATGTATGTTTCAAAATTTTGATGAAAATGGCAAACTGAAAACCCAGAGCGCTTCCTCTGTGCGTCCGACACAGCTCACCTGGATGCAGAGTGGGGGTTGCTGCATGCCAGCTGGTCATTCTGGAAATCTCTGGGAGGAAGCGCTGGCTCAGCCAGGCAGAGTGCCTGGGGCTGGCTTTGCAGGACTGGCCAGCCTTTGGGCTGGGTACACGGAGAGCGCATCCCACAGAGATTTGAGAGCTGTCCGAGCTTCTGCCCTTCCAGAGCCTCGCAGGGGCTGCTGTGTCCACACCTGGCCCGGCTGAAAAGCCTTTCTCACTTTGAGATCGAGTTCAGTTTTATCAAGTAGCTAAAGATGCTAATTCCTGTAGCCCTGTTTTGTGGGTCCCTTGGCACCTGTGAGCACCTTGCTGTCTTGATCCCTTCTGTCCTCCCAGGCAGGCGGGGTTGAATAGCTGTAATTAGAGTGGGAGCAGCTCATTAAATCATCACAGAATCAATGCACAGCCCTTGGTGGGGGCGTGACTTGTGGGCCAGCAGCCTCTGTGCCTGCAGGTGGCATGGAGATGCCACTCCTTCACTGCTGGCTTGGTGAAAGCAGAGGGAGAAGCACTGAGGGTGTGTAGCAGAGGCCTGTGGGGGGCCACTTGTGCCTAACAGCCTGCCCCATGGCATGCACCTCCCAGCGTCTGGCCACGTGCCTAGTCTCTGCAGCTTAACCCCTGCCTCTGCCAGCTTCCCCCAAAGGAGTCCTCCCCTCTGCCTCAGTTTCCCACCTGTAGAGTTGTACAGATAGGTGACATGCCTGACCCAGGCTACTTGGCCTTGTGCCTGGATGGCATCAGGGTGTCCCACAGGGCCGCTGTGAGGGGAGGGTTGTACCATTTTGCACCCACCTGTGTTGTGGCTTGGCATGGGACTGATTTCACGACAAAGCCTATGAAGTGCTGGCTCAGTTTCATGGGGTGGTGGGGGTGGAGGGTTCATTTCTTCTCATGTTTTCTTTTGCGATGGTTTTAGATTTAGTGAAAAGTTGCAAAAACAGTTCAGACAGGTCCGGTAGTCTCTGGCTGTGAACGTCTCCCGTGACCAGGATGGGCTGGCCAAAGCAGGGCAGCCGTGCGGTTGTGGTTTCATTAACTAGACTCCAGCCTGTGTTTGGATTTCCCTCGTGTCCCCCAGTGACCTTCAGCAGGCCCAGGATCCAGTCCAGGCTCCCACGTCGCATTTAGTCTTGAGTCTTGGTCTCCCCCAGTCCGTGACCGCTGCTCAGGGTTTCCTCGTGGCCCGTGACCTTTAATCCCTTGAAGAGAAAGGCTCAGTCTCTTTGTAAAATGTCACTCAGGGTGGCTTGTCTTGTAATCGGGAGGAGGTGGTGTGCTTTGGGCAGGAATCCCATAGAAGTGGAGTGCTAATTTTCTTTTTATAATTTTCCTTTTCAAAAATTGTGATAAAATACCATTTTTAAGTGTACGGTTCAGGGAGATTAAGCACATTCATGTGGTACCATCCCTACTGTCCATCTCCAGAACTTCCTCGCCTTCCCAAACTGAAACTCTGTCCCCATTAAACACTAACTCCCCGCCCCCTCCACTCCGCCCCCCGCAGCCCCTGGCACCCGTATTTCTCATCTGTATTCGACTGCTCTAGGGACGTCCTGTGAGTGACATTGAACACCTTTGTGTCTAGCTTATTTCACTGAGCGTGTGCTCAGGGTTCGTCCATGTGGCAACAGGCATCAGAATCTTCTTCCTTTTTAAGCCTGAATAATAGTCCATTGTATGTATATCGCATTTTGTTTTTCCATTTATGGACACTTCAGTGGACACTTGAATTTCTTGCATCTTTTAGCTGTTGGGATAATGCTACTGCAGACTTGGGTGTACACATATGTGCTCGAATCTCTGCTCCCATTTTTGGGGGGTATATGGTAATTCTTCATTTAGTATTTTTTGAGGAACGGCCATGCTATTTTCCCCGGTGGTCGCACCATTTTATAATCCAACTAACAGTGCCCAAGGGTTCTAGTTTCTACACATCCTTGCCAACACTGGGTTGTGTTTTTATTTTATTTTATAGCAGCCCAGTGCGTGTGAAGTGGTGTGTCACTGTGGTTTTGATTTGCATTTTCCTAGCGGTCAGTGATGTTGAGCATCTTTTTATGTGCCTGTTGACCATTTGAATCTCTTCTTTGAGGAAATGTCTATTCAGATCCTTTGCCCATTTTTGAATTGGGTTGTGTTTTGTTGTTGAGTTTTAGGCATTCTGTACATATTCTGGATATTAGTCATTTATCAGATGTATGATTTGCAAATGTTTTCTCACGTTCCGTGGAAATGAGGCCCTTTTCATTCTGTTGGTTGTGTCCTTTGATACACAAATGTTTTCAATTTTGATAAAGTCTAACTTATATATTTTTTTCTTTTGTTGACCGTACTTTTGATGTCATAGCCAAGAAGTCATTGCCAAATCCAGTATGAAGCTTTTCCTCTGTTTTTTCCTGAGTTTCATAGTTTTAGCCTTTACGGTTTTTGTTTCATCGTTACAGTTTATAGTTGTAGCTTTAGGTCCTCATTCATGTTGAGTTAGTTTTCATATATGGACTAAAGTATTGCTCCGACTTCATTCCTTGGTACACGGATATCCTGTTTTCCCAGCACCATTTGTTCAGAAGACTGTCCTTTCCCTGTTGAATGGTCTCGGCCCCCTTGTCAAAAATCATTTCACCATCTATGCAAGAGTTCATTTCTGGGCTCTTTATTCTGTCCCATTGGCCCGTCTGTCTGTCTGTAGGCCAGTAACACATCATGTTTATCAGTGTGACTTTGCTGTCAGGTCAGGAACCGGGACGTGTGAGTTCTCCAACTTTGCTCTTCCAAGGATTGTTTTGGCTCCTCAGGGTCCCTTAAGATTCCACATAAATTTTACTGTGGATTTTTCTATTTCTGCGAGAAACATTGTTGGGATTTTGATAGGGATTGCTCTGACTCCGTAGGTTGCTCCGGGTAGCATTGCCATATTAACAATGCGAAGTCTTACTTGCTTTTTCCTAGCCAGGTGAGCCTGGGTAATCACGTATGCAGCCCCTGTGGGTTTCCCCATTGCTGTTCCTTAGATGCGCTCTGGAGGCGGCCTTCCGTGTCAGTGTGTGAACAGCCCTTTGCACCCTACCTGCACACACTTGGTGCTCTGTGGAGGGAGTTGTGTTTGCAGATCGCCCTCAGGAGCTGACTTGGAGAAGAGGCTACAGGAGGGTGGGACCAAGCCAGGAGGGTTGCCTGGAGAGCTCTGTGGTTGGACAGGAAGGGAAGGATCTTTGGGAAGAGAAGGAACAGCAGGTTGGGAGGCCTTGAGGGGGCATGACTGTGGTACAAGCTGACTCTGGTACAAGCTGACTCTGGGTGGGGGGGCACGTGGCAAGTAAAGTGGGAGGGCAGGTGGCAGCCAGGTCCAGAAGGGCCCTGCAGAAGCCAGGCTGGGAATCTTGGACACGGCCCTGAAGCTGGCTGTAGGACAGGGGCAGGGAGACCCAGGCTTAGCCTTGAGTTTAAGGAGAAGCTTGAGAAAAGATTGGTTGGGGGAATGTGGAAATGAGGAGACCATGGGAGGCGTGGGACCTGGGGCCTCAGGAGCTGCGGTAGAGAGGTGGTTGTCAGGCCAGCCACAGCTGGGAGGCCCAAGGGAAGAACAGGGCCACCCCTAAGTTTCTGGCTGCTGGGGCTGGAGGGAGGGGAGGGGGCGTGGAGAGGAGGATTCAGGAGGATTCTGGACGCCATGAGCTTGTTGAGGGGCTGTTGGCATGGGGGAGACCCACAGCCTGCTGTGAGCATCACAGCGAGCGTTCTGAGGGTGGAGCCAGGTGGCACATGGGAGTTGCTGGCTGACTTGGCATTCAAGGCCTCCCTGGAAGGGGTGGCACATGAGAAGTGCAGAGGCTTGAGTCCTTGGAGAGCTGGTTTGGGGGAAGTGGGAGGGAACCATGGAGCAGAAGCCAGGGGAGGAGCGGGGTGATCCGAGGGAGGGGGTCCCCTCCACAGGTAGCCACGGGCGCTAGGCTGGAGAGGCATACCCAGTTGACCAACATCTGACTAGTGCCTGCTCGGAGTCTACTTGATACCTGATGGTGCAGGGCGTGCCAAGTGGGACGTTGGGGGAACCACACAGCCTAGTGGTGCCGTGAGGGAGGTTTGCCCAGGGAGTGGGAGAAGGTGCACCTAGTGGAGGAGGTGCACAGCAGCTGGAAGGGCTTGGCATGGGGGCAGTGCAGGTGAGGAAGTGGGGCACAAGGGGACAGGCTCCAGGGAGTGCCCTGTCTTGGCCATGTGCTTCTGTAAGCACATTGGACCTCATCCCGAGGGTGGCAGTGAGGAGTAGGGGGTGAGGGGGTAGCACAGCCGCTGGTGCTGGGGCGACAGGAGCTGAGGATCGCGGTGGCACTGTTCACTCATTCAGGGAGTGGCGGTGTGACCTGAGCTGGTGTCCGGATAGGGAGGATGGAGACATCAAGAGGAAAGGTGTCCAGCCCCTGCACAGGGGTGAGAGAGGGACAGACAGAAAGCCTGGGGGTTGGCCGGGGGGTCCACGTGAGGCCATGCGTGGGCATTGGGGTGGCACCCTGCTGGGACCCACTGGAAAGCAGGAAGCACACCCAGGAGTGTGACTTGGGAGGACTCAATCTCCAGGACAGGTGAGGCCCTCAGTCCTGTCTGCCCTGGGCCGGCTTCTTTGTGCCTGGATGGCCACTCAGCTATCCGCATGTCCCGTTGGGTCCCATCTTGGATTATGCTGGGTTCCAGGGTGCCTCCCCCCCCACCGCCTTGTGCCCCATCTGCCATGGACAGCCCAGCTGCTCCTATATCGCCTGCCACACACTGGCCTCTCAGTCCAGCTTCTCCCAGCATGGGGGACTCTGTGCTTAGGAAGGTGGCTCAGGTCACCTGGTTTACATCCTTTTTGTGGCTGCTCATCATACTCAGAGTGCCGTCCCACAAGGCTCTGAGCCCTGCCCCCTACTCCTTGATTCCTGGTGGGTGGTCTGGCCTGGCCCCCTGGTGCTGCTCTATGCTGCCTCCCCAGACCCCCTTGTCATGGTCAGTGTGACCCCAGGGACTTTGTACTCCCTGGGCTTCCCTCCTGGAATGCTCTTCTCGCTCCAGTGTCACCTCCTTGGCCACCTGCCCTCCCACCTCCATCTCCCATTTCCTGCTTGTTTTCTGCTCAGCCCTTCGGAAGTCCTCCTTCCTTTGTTGGCTGCCTCTCTGCCAAAGCTGTGCCTGAAACATACCAGGACCTATTTATGCTTGGGGGGAGCACATGAGCCGACAGAGCTCACCCCCCGCTGCCGGCTCCTGCTGGCCCCATTCTAGCACCCTCAGGCAGCAAACGGGCTCCCTGTGTCTCCAGGAGCCCGTCATACTGGCCCTGGGCAGTGCTCCAGGGGCCCTCCCTGGAGGGGACCGCTGCACTGGCTAGGCCAGACACACAGAATCTTCTGGGTGATAGTTCCCTACCCACGCTGTTGTCTGGAAGGCGGAGGCTTGGGATGAGATGCTCTGGGCTCTGTCTGCTGCTCACCTGCCTCCCTGCTGACACAGGAGCTAGTGTGCGCAGCCGGGCTGTGTTGAGCTATTCCCTCAGCTGGGGGCTCTGGGTGGGGTGGAATGTGGGCAGCCCTCCACAGACCCCTGGCTCTTGAGCAAGCCTTTGTCCGGGCCTGGATACTGACCCCCTGCCTTCACAACTGTCCCTGGCCTGTGGCTTTGCAGGCCTTTTGGCCTTGGGGTGCTTACCCTGCCCAGGACAGCTAATGGTTAAATGCTGGACAGGCAGCAGTGGATTTCTTTGGGGTTTTGGCTCAGGGGAGACCTGCATTCCGGGCCTCCCTTG
This sequence comes from Manis javanica, assembly GCF_040802235.1. Lineage (NCBI taxonomy): Eukaryota > Metazoa > Chordata > Mammalia > Pholidota > Manidae > Manis > Manis javanica. The sequence continues at coordinate 93,096,385 of NC_133168.1, read as the reverse complement.
GCCCACATGCAGCATCCCAGCTCTGTACCTTCTCTTCCCAGTTGGCCTGCTCCTGGGGGTGGGGTGGGGGCTTCTTCCCCCTGGGCCTTTGGTCAGGCCGCACAGCTGCTGAGCTGGAGCAGGGGGCAGCAGGAATGATCCGAGGCTTGGAAGCTGTGGGTCTGCCCCCAGCTGGGCGGCCTCAGGCTGTGCTGACCCTCCTGGAGCCCAGGCTCGGGCATGGGGCTTAAAGGGACGCATGCCGCCTCCATTCCCATGGGGCAGGGGGGCCCGTGGCCTGCGCGTGCTGGTAAGAAACCACCAGCCAGGAATTTAGGCCCCAAGTTGTTGGCACTTCTAGTGTTTCAAGAAAAGCCAGCAATTCTGATGATCAAGTTAATTAAAAAAAAAATAAATTTAAGAGTTGGCTACTAGTTCGCATTTTTAAATATGCTTCTCAAAAAAAGAAAAAAGCTTCTCAGACCTCAGGAAGGCCGCAGTTGTGGCCACAGGACTCTGCTTGCCGGGTTGCAGGCTCCAATGTGGGTGGACAGACCCTGAGGCCCCCCGGGTTGCAGTAGGCAGGCGGCCTTGCTGCTCTGGGGTGGGTGCTGGGCAGGTTCGCCCATTCCCAGGCTGCCTCAGGTGGGGATGTGCAGTGGCTGGGGAGTCCCATGGCGGAGGGTCTCTGACCGGCAGGCCATGTTCTTCTGCGTACACACGTGGGGCTGTGGTGGGTTCCCAGTAAGATGACACTGTTCTGAGGACAGGGACGCTGTCCTTGGTGATAGTTCCCTACCCACGCTGTTGTCTGGAAGGCAGAGGCTTGGGACGAGATGCTCTGGGCTCTGTCTGCTGCTCACCTGCCTCCCTGCTGACATGTGCCAGAACCTTGAGAATGCTTTCCGTTTCTTCTTCGTATGTTTTTTATTATGGTAAAATTCACGTAACATAAAATTTACCATTTTAAAGTTTACAGTTTATCACATTCAATATGCAACCGTAACCTCTATCTAGTTCTAGAACATTTTTATTTCCCCAAAGGAGACCCAGTCTCCATGAGCAGCCACTCACTCCCCTTCCCCACCCCTGGCACCCCCTGCTCTGCTTTCTGTCTCTATGGATGTGCCTGTTCTGAACGTTTCCTATATATGTCTGGATTACATAACACGTGGCCTTTGGTGTCTGGCTTCTCACTCAGCATGGTGGTTTCAGGGTTCATCCACATTACAGCAGGTGTCAGGGCTTCTTCATTCTTTTCATGGCTGAGTAGTAGTCCACCGTGTGGACGGACCGTCAGCTGATGGACATTTGTCATTTCTGCACCTGTGACTAGTGTCGCTGTAAACATGAGTGTGTCAGTCTGTGTTTGAACGCCTGAGCTCAGTTCTTCCGGGTCCATCCCCAGGAGTGAAATTGCTGGGCCATGTGGTAATTCTGTTTCACTTTTTGAGGAACTGCCAGACCATCTTCCAAGAGATGACTGCTTTCACAAGCTGCTGCTGCCCCATCCTCAGTTGCACCCCTGGGAGCTGGGGCTCTGCACCCACTTGAAGGGCCCTCCATCTCCCATTCCCACTCACTTCTGCTTTTATCGAGTATCCTATTATTTTACATCGTCAAGGTTTGTGGCATTTGCACACGATACTGTAACCATAAGGCTCATTGCTGGTTGGTCTTAGCTCAGTGTCTGGGGACTTGATGCAGAGATTCCTGCCTGGGGCCATCTGGAATGTTCCATTTGTGTGCGAGGAAGTGATAGCTCTGAGATGTTATGCAAAGCACCCTGGCACAGAGCCCCCGGGGCACGGGCTGGAGTGTGGAGCCCGAGGGCACACCCGGGAGGGGCCGTGGGTGTGCCATGGCTGTCCTGTGGCTGCCAGTGGGTCCCCCGGCCACCTGGCTGTGCCCCATACGCAGGGAGTCTGCTTCTCATCCCGGTGGGATGGCCTGCAAGTGTGGAAACACCCTGAAAATAGCAGCCACGTGCCTCCTATGGGCAGCCTGTGCTGGCCTCCTCCCCTTGCAGGGGGGCACCCAGAGGCAGCAGAGTGGGGGTGGGGCCCACACAACCCCCCACTGGCCTCCAGCATGCACTGTGACACTAGGCAAGTCGTACACATAGGGAGACTGTCTGAAGCTGGGGTCAGGGGTGTCCAGAAACCACCAGGTTCAAGGGTGCTTCAGAAATCACTGGGATTCCTACTGGCTTCATGTCTAGGAGGATGTGGGCATACAGACAGTAAGGGGCACCCCCAGTGGGGTCTGGGCAGCTTCATAATATGGACTTGGTTGTACATTTGCAGCAACACTGGTGCTCAGAGAACTGACAGTGGCGGCCTCCCAACCCTGGTCAGGTGTTATGGCCAGTGGTCTTGTGCCAGCTCACCAGAAGGGGCTCTGTGGAGCTTTTGTGTATCAGGAGTGGCAGGTTAGGGATTGGGGCGTCTTCCCATCTCTGGGGGGGTGACAACCTTGGAGGCCTCCGCTCCTTTGCTGCACCCAGCTGCCTGCACCCCTGCACCCTCCCTCGGCTCCCACTGGGCCCTAGTGGGCCTGCACGCAGCCTCAGGGCAGCCTCGGGAGGGCGTCTAGGAATGTCGGGGAGAGTTCAAACACTGTTCATTGGTGTCTTGGGGCTATCACAACAAGTGGCCACACCCTGTGGCTTCAAACAGCAGGAGCGTATTGTCTAGCATTACAGAGGTGGGAAGTCTGTGAAGAAGGAGTCGCCCGCTGGGTCCTTCAGGAGGCTCTAGGGGAGGATCCTTCCTTCCTCTCCCAGCTTCTGGGGGCTCCAGGTGTTCTTGGCTTGTGGCCACACCCCTCCAGTCTCTGCCTTCCTCTCTGTGCCTGGATCTTCTCCTCCTCTTGTGAAGACACACCCCTCATTGAGTTAGGGCCCATATGGCTGCAGTGTGACCTTGTCTTAACTTGATCACATCTGCAACCAACCCTATCCTCAAATGAATGAAGTCACATTCCAGGCATGGTGGTTAGAACTTGGACATCTCTTTTTGGGGGTTACAGTTCAACTCACAACAGAAGATAAGTAATATGTGAATGAGGTGTAAGGCTTCCCACCAGTGCAGGCCCTGAACCCAGCATGGGGAACAGGACTTTCTGCTCGATCACCCACCTCCCTCCTGCTTCACTGAGCCTCCCAGGGCACGTGGCCATCACTCCTTTGCTCTCGTCAGGGTATTTCCAGAATAAAGTGCTGTTTGCATGTGCAGATGGACCCCTTGGGTCCTCAGTGTGATGTTGGATATTCTGCCACTTTGTAGCTCATTTTAGTGCTTCAGCCCTTTTCATGGCTAAGTCACATTCTGCTGTGTGGCTGGACGTTTCTGTTCATTCATTCATTCATCAACACATGCTTGGGTTGTTTCCACCTTTTTGGCTGCACATGCAGCATGTTGGTGGGGACATAGGTCATAGTTTTGTTGGGGTGCATCCCGGGGAGTGGAGTCACCATGTCGGGGGTAACTGGGTTTAACTTGTTCAGGAACTGTACTGGGCTTAGGTTTTATTTGAAATAGGGTAGCAACCTGTCAGTGTGTTTGAAACAGGTGCATGACACAGTTTGAACTTAATAAACAAAAGGAAAAGAAGGAAGCAATGGTGTGCAGAGGGGGCTGCGGGCAGGGGCATGGAGAGGAGGTTGTATGGGCATCCTGTGAGATGACACAGGCTAGGCTCAGGGAGGGGGCCGCACACTGGTGTGGAGGCTAAGCTGCAGAACTTGCTCATGGAAGCAACGAGGGGGAGAGGGGAGGGGAGCCCTGCTGGCCCTGCGCTGCTCTCCCACCAGCCCCTCGCCTGCTTGGCAAGTTGCCTCCCTCAGGTCCTCCAGCCTGTCTGGCCGCCTCTCTGGCCTGACCCCTCTCGGTCTCCCAGTCACTCGGCCTGCCCAGCCACCCACACCACCATCAGTCTCATCTCCACAAGCCTGTGGTGTTCACCTTTCTGGGCCTGTCTTTGCTTTCTCTTCCCCGGGGGGCGCGGCCACACTGAGGCCTGAACTGAGAAGTGTCCGCTGGGCCACGCGTTGTTCTGTGCATCTTGCCCGGCCCAGAATGTGCTCTGAGGGCAGCTAGGCAGCCGCAGGGCCCACCCTGTCCTGTCCCCATGCCTGGCGCAGGTGCCACCAGGGCCCTGGTCGGGGCTGGGGGTCCTGGGGCCATGGCTGTGAAGGTGCCCAGAAGGCACAGGGAGGGCCCAGGCAGGCCCAGTATCCAGCCTTCCAGACCATGGAATGGCTTGGTGTTACATAACTGGAGTTGTGCTATGTCTAAAAAATGGAGCATAAAAGCTATTTTGGGCCCATGGTAATGAGGGCATCCTGCTTTTGTCTTATCTTTCCAAGGCCCCTTCCATCCTGGGGGAGGGAGCAGGGTTGAAGGCTCTGCCCAAGAGAGGCCGTTCAGCCTAGAACCTGAGCAAGGCCATGCGGCAGTGCATGGATGTTGTTTTCAAAAGTCATTCATTTGGCATCTGCCAGAGGCAGATGCTGGCAGATGGTCCTGCGGCACCTGGGATCCGGCAGGTCAGGGGCTCTGATCCCCCAGGTGCGAGGAAGCCTGGCCTCCCCAGTGCGTCTGGGACCCCCCTTCCCTGAAGGCGTGTCAGGCAAATGTCAGAAGCCCAGACTGACGTTTCCAAGGCAGGCGAGGCGAGGGACATGGCACGGTGGCAGCATCCAGGCCAAGGGATGCTTGCTGGGAGGCAACCCCCGTTTCCAGGGGCCGCCATCTCAGCTGGTGGTTCGTGTTGTCCAATCGGTGATGAGATTTCAAATTAAACTGTGAGGGATCCGATTCCCGAGCTACAAGTAGAGACGAGTGCTTGCATGTTCCAGAGGCTGTGTGTTCACTGAGGGGTGTTTGGAGTCAAGGCTGAGACATGACCAGGTTTGGGGTTTTCTCTCCCCGTGGACAGTACACGTGTATGTGCAGTGCCTCAGGCCCACGTTAGTGACCTGGGGCATAACAAACTACCACAAACTCAGGGGTATAAAACAGTGGAAGTGTATTCTTTCCCAGTTCTGGAGGCCAGAAATCCAAAATCCAGGTGTGGCAGGACAGCGCCCCCCTCCGGAACCTCCCTCACCCCTTCTGGCTTCTGGGGCCCTGGCGGCCTTGGCTTGTGGCTGCAGCATCCAGCCTCTCCGCATGGCCTCTCCCTGTGTCTCCTCTCTTCTGTCTCCTAGAATGATGCTTGTCATTGGATTTAGGGTCCGTCCAGATAATGCAGGGAAATTTCTTCATCCCAATATTCTTACCTTAATTACATCTGTGAAGACCCTTGTTCCAAATAAGGTCAAAGTCACAGGCTCGTGGGGTGATGTGGCTGTAAGTTGTCAGAACACGGCCCCTGCAGGTGCTGAGCTGACCTGCATCAAGCAGCAGGTGGCACATGTGGGGTGGGCAGGGTGGAGGCAGGCGCTCTCACTGGCTCTGTACCCTCTGACCCTGTCACCTCCCCTACCCCCATCCAGTCAGCTCAGCACACCTTCTCTGTCCCTCCTACCTGCACACCTTTTGTTGGAGACCCACTGGAGCTGGGGATGCCCCTCCATGTCCCCCAAGTACACAGGGCACATGTCTGTGACCCAGTGTCGATGTGCCACCACTCCTCAGGCCCCTCTGACCTCTGACCTCCACAGGGCCTCTGTACCTCGAACGCCCACCCTGGCCCAGCTCCACCCAGCCCGGTCACCCCACCCCACGGCCTCCAGGGAGCCCCTCCTGATCTTCACAGACTTCCCCCGTTCTCCATATTGTTTGTTGTGTTGGCCTGTTTTCCGGTTCCTGTCCATCTGTCCTTGCAAGGATAGACCTGGGTTCCCCCGAGTGTGTGGTTTGCCAGTGGTCCTGCCTTTGTTCCGGAGAACAGCTCTCCTGACCTGTGGGGCGTTTCTGGGGCTGTGGCCAGCCCTGCCCCCCAACCCGTTTCCTGCACACTCCAGTGCCCTGTCCCACTAGGGATGTCCCTGGAAAGGGCAGTTTCCCCACCACCCACCTCCAGCCTCTGGGGCACACGTGTATCCTCTGCTCTTCTCCGGCATGGAGCCCTTGCTGTGCCGACCGATGAGCAGGAACATCTTTGCACATAAATCTGCGTTTCGGACCATCACCCTCGGGAGAGCTTCCCAGAAGTGGGATTACTGGGTCAGAGGGCAGGATGCTGATGGATGCTGCCAGAAGGCTCTGCAGACGCTGCTGGCCACCTGCCTCTCAGGGTCCCAGTCATTTCCGCTATGCTGATGTGTGCTGGGCCGGCCTCACCCCTCAGCCCCTGGCTGACAGTGGAGGAAATGGAGGCTCTGAAGGGGAGAGCGCTGCCTGGGGGGCCCACGGGCTACAGGAGAAGGGTTGGGGATTGACTTTTGGGTTGTTGCCACTGTGGGAAGGTTCTTAGCATAGGACTTGAGGTGACACAGGTTTGGGTGACTGTGACAGATTGCAGAGTGTCCCCCAGATTCATATCCGACCAGAACCAGAACCTGTGAATGAGACCTTGTTTGGAAATAGGGTCTATGCAGTTGTCCGCATGAGGTCTTCTTGGTGTAAGGTGGGCCCTAAATGCAGTGACCATTGTCCTTCCAGGGAGACAAAAGACAGACACAGGGAAAAGGCCACGTGACAGTAGAGATGGAGATCGGGGTGATGTGTCTACAATCCCAGGAACACTGTGGGCTGCCAGAAGCCCCCAGAAGCCATGAGAAAGGACTGGGAGGTTCTCCGTCAGACCTTCAGAAGGAGCCGGCCTGCCTACTCCTCGATTTCAGGCTCTGTCCTCCAGTAGGTTGAGGGAGTGAATTCCCATTGTCTAATGCCACCCAGTTTGTGGTCATATTTTTACAGCAGCCCCTGGAAACTTCTACAGTGCCCAAGAGTTGGATGTGGACAGAGAGGGGCTCCGGGGTTAGGGCTCCCTGCTCCCGGAGAATCCCTGCCCTGGGCAAGGCTGCCCAGGCGTCGGGAATGTGAACTGTCCTGACCCTCCTTTTTCTTTCTTTCTTTCTTTTTTGTTCCAAACTTCATTCCCAGCCTTCTGCAGCTTAATTAGCTGCACAGAATGACTTTTGGATACACAGAACCTGAAAAGAGCTGCCATGTCCAAGGGGTCTGGACTTAAAATATCAGAGACCTAGATCTTATCAGCTAACATTAGAATGCAGCCACCACACTGATGAGCGGCTCCCGGTGGCTTCTTCAGACCTGAGCTGCTGTTTGCCTCATGCCCAGAAACCCCTCCAGCCATGACCCCCCCAAACCCTGGGTGGCCCCTGGGGAGGTGAGGAGAGCTTCCAAGGTTGCAGATGAAACCAGGCGCCCTTGGCCTTTCTGTCTGGGTCTCTCTGCATGCTAGCCAGCTGCCTGCCTCCAGGGATGCTGGCCAGCCCACTCAGCCATGCCGAGGGGACCTTGGTGCCCAGGCAGATGGGGTTGGGGGTGGTATTCGGGTACCATGTGGGGCAATCAGTCTCCTCTCCCATGGACGTCATGACGTGGAACCAGAAATATATCTGAAATGTAAAAGACCATCTCCGCAGCCCAAGGCTGTCTGTGGCTTCCCCCAGATGACAGCAGAAGGTGGCCCTGCTGGTGGCCCTGGGCTTTGCCTTTGGGCTGCATGTGAACCTTGCAAAGCATGGCTCCCCACTTCCTACTGGGGGCCCCTCACACTTCTGTGCCTGTGAAGCTTGCACAGGGCAGGGGTGGGTGGGCAGACACTGGACCCTCCCTGCCTGCTATGCATACCCCACTACAGATCCAGTGGTGATGTGCTGTGGCCCCACCGTCTGTGTGGATGAGGGGGCCGGGGAACGTTGCACTGCAGAGGCCCCTGCTCACTGGATCCTGCACCAGCCCTGTGGGATGTGGCACCCAGATGCAGGCCACAGGCAAGCGTGTGCAGCCAGGGCTGAACTCTGTGTCTGGGGAGGCCTAACATCCTTGTTACACCACCTAGTGCAGCTGCCAGAGCCTTGGGGCAGGGTTGGTCGGGGTCGGGGACCAGAGCCCCAGGATCTTCCAGGGAGGCCTCTCCTGGAGAGGGACCATCTGCAGCTCCCAGTGGGCTGAGACCTCTGCTTGGTGAGTTCACTTGGTATCCCTGGCCCCCTGTCTCTGGCTAGATGTTTGCCACCCGTTATGCCTTCCTGGTCTGAGCTCTGGGGTTGCCCTCCCTGCCCTTCTGCAGTGACTGCCCATCAGAGCTGGCCTGGCCTTGTCCTTCGCCCCTCTCCTCCTGGCCCTCCACCTCTGCTCCTGCTGTTCCTTCTGCCCATTTAGCAGCCCATTCCTCCCCCTGGAGTATCGCCTTGAGAGTCCCGTCTTTGGCCCTCCCTAACTGTCCGTGCTCAGGGTGCCTGCCTGCCCCATGCTTTGGCTCTGAGTGGCCCTGCCACCCGTAGGGCTCCATGCACTCTGCTCTGCAGCAGCTGGTGTCCTGGGGCTGCTGCAGCAAAGTTCCATAAACTGGGACGGTTACAACAGCATCATCCCTCATAGATTTGAAAGCTAGAAGCGCAAGGTCAAGGTCCGGGCAGGGATGAATCCGTCCCAGGCTTCTGGGTTTGCTTCTGGTGGCTGCAGGCAACCCTTGGGGCTCCCTTGGCTTGTGTCTGCATCACCCCGATCTCTGCCTCTGTCTTCACATGGCCTTCTCCCCATGTGTCTCTATGTCTTCTTTTTAAAAGGACACCAGTCACAGAACTTAGGGACTTAGGATGACCTCATCCAAACAGCCTTAACTGATTACATCTGCAGAAGCACTGTGCTCAAACAGGGCTGCATTCTCAGGTTCTGGGTAGGCATGAATGAGGAGACGCCGGTCAGCTGGGCCGGGACCAAGCTGATTCACTGCAGGCTGTTTCTGATCCATTATGTGGTGGTGCAGCCCATGACCCTGGTGAGCAGAGGCATCGCAATACATTTGGGCAGCAGATTGTGGAAATGCCAGCCCTGACTTTCCGCCCATCAAGTCTCAGCCATCCAGCAGCCCCTAGGACGTGGGCACTGGCTTGGCACCCCATCTTGAGCTCTCCAAGGCCAGACCTAGAGTAGGCCACTCCCCACAGGATGTCCCACTGTGCACTGGGGGCTCCTGTTGGAGAGCCGTGGAGCCCCTGGGCTTTGCGTGGGCCTAGCTGGCTGTGGGTGTTCCCAGAGGGCGTGGTGTGTGGCCATCCTGGATGCCCCGATTCCAGTTAGAGCTGCCCATGGGTGCTTCCTGGGGGCAGGTGCTGGTCCCTCATGTATCCCACAGAGGCTGGGCAAGCAGGCCCCCAAGACCTGTGGACTGATTGTGCCCCTAAGTTTATATGTGGAAGCCCTAATGCCCCATGTGATTGTATTCGGAGATGGGGCTTACAAGGAGATGATTAAGGTAAAATGAGGTCATAAGGGCAGGTGCTGCCAGGGGAGGACGGGTGTCCTTATAAGAAGGGAAGGAAAGAGAGTTGTCCCAACACACACACACACACCCTGAGGAAAGGCCATGGTGAGTAGGACACAGAGAAGGCAAGCCTGCATACCAGCAAGAGGGAGAGACTGTGCCAGCCCCTGATCTCAGACTTCCATCCTCCAGAATTGTGAGGCATAAATGCCTGTTTTGTAAGCTGCCCAGTCTGTGATATGTTGTTCCAGCAGCCCGAGCTTATACAGAGGGTTATTTTGGAAGTGGACAGTCAGGGAGGGCTTCTTGAGGAGGTGATGTTTGAACTGAAACCCAAAAGATGTGAAGGAGCTCCATGGGAGGTTCCAGAAAAGGGTAAGGTAGGTGCAAGGGCTCGAGGCAGAAGGAGGGAAGGGCCTTGTGGGCTGCCCATGGGAAGCTGGGGTTTGCCTGAGGGAGATCCTGGATTGTAACTGAAGTCCCTTCCCCTCACCAGGTGGCCTCAGGGAGAGCCTGTCATCCCTCAGTGCCTGTTTCTCCACTTGTAAAATGGGGGCAAAGCAATGTTGTTCCCTTCTCGGGGCTGCCGTTAGGCCGTGGGTACCTGGCCGACTTGCAGGGCTGGGGTCTTATTCACAGGGAGAGAGGCCCCTACCAGCCAGCTGTACAGTGCTCAGACCCCAAGGGACTGTCCACACATCCCAGCCAGAAGGTTTGTGCTCAACTGCCGCCACCAACATGAGAAAACAACGTGCTCACAGGGACCCTCTGATTCAGCTGGGGCTGGAAATTTGGCAGCGGCAGCAGGACCTGATTAAAGGCATTCCGAGGCGCACTTGGTGTTTGTGTATCTGGTTCTGTATTTACACTTTGGGAACGAGCGAGGAGGCAGCTGGGGAGTGTCTCAGTCGGCCGGGGGGCCGGGGGCCGGGGTGACTCAGCCTGGAATCCATGCTCGGCCACACGCCTGTGACGCTTTCATTCATTCCTTGTTTCATTCATTATTCCCTCCTGCGCTTGGCAGCCTTTCAGTGAGAAACTCCAGTGTACCAGGCATGCTTCCATAGGGTCAGCCTGGTTCCCACTGTGGAGCCCTCCCTCGGTGCGGGGGCTGGTGATGAGGTGGAACGGGGGGCAGCACTAAAGTGAACAATAATTAACTCAGGATGTACCAGAGACTAAGAGCTAAATCTAGAAAACTCCTAGAAGGAAGCAAAGGTGTAAATCTTCCTCGCTTTGGATTAGACAGTGGATTTTTAGATGTGACACTATAAGCACAATCAACAACAATAAGTAGATTAATCAGATTCTGGTCAACATTAAAAAACCTTTGTGCATCAAAAGACTATCAAGAAAGGGAAAAGATAACCCACAGAATGGGAGAAAATGTTTGCAAGCCAAGCAGCTCATGAGGGATTCATGTCCAGAATATGTGAAGAAGACTTAAAACCAAGCAAGGGAGACAAATAACTCAATTTAAAAATGGACAATGGCACAAAAGTAGACTCGAAATGGATCAAAGACCTGAATGTAAGTCATGAAACTATAAAACTCTTAGAAGAAAACATAGGCAAAACTCTCTTGAATATAAACATGAACAACTTCTTCATGAACATATGTCCACAGGCAAGGGAAACAAAAGCAAAAATGAACAAGTGGGACTATATCAAGCTGAAAAGCTTCTGTACAGCAAAGGACACCACCAATAGAACAAAAGGCATCCTGCAGTATGGGAGAATATATTTATAAATGACATAGCCAATAAGGGGTTGACATCCAAATTATACAAAGAGCTCATGTACCTCAACAAACAAAAAGCAAATAAGCCAATTAAAAAGTGGGCAGAGGATCTGAACAGACACTTCTCCAAAGAAGAAATTTAGATGGCCAACAGGCACATGAAAAGATGCTCCACATCGCTAATCATCAGAGAAATGCAAATTAAAACCATAATGAGATACCACCTCATACCAGTTAGGATGGCCATCATCCAAAAGATAAACAACAACAAATGTTGGCGAGGATGTGGAGAAAGGGGAACCCTCCTACACTGCTGGTGGGAATGTAAACTAGTTCAACCATTGTGGAAAGCAGTATGGAGGTTCCTCAAAAAACTAAACATACAAATACCAATTGACTCAGGAATTTCACTCCTAGGAATTTACCCTAAGAATGCTGGATCCCAGTTTGAAAAAGACATATGCACACCTATGTTTATCGCAAAACTGTTTACAATAGCCAAGAAATGGAAGCAACCTAAGTGTCCATCAGTAGATGAATGGATAAAGAAGATGTGGTACATATACGCAATGGAATATTATTCAGCCATAAGAAGAAAACAAATCCTACCATTTGTAACAACATGGATGGAACTAGAGGGTATTATGCTCAGTGAAATAAGCCAGGCGGAGAAAGACAAGCACCAAATGATTTCACTCATCTGTGGAGTATAAGAACAAAGAAAAACTGAAGGAACAAAACAGCAGCAGACTCACAGAACCCAAGAATAGACTAACAATTGCCAAAGGGAAGGGGACTGAGGAGGGTGGGTGCGAAGGGAGGAAGGATAAGGGGAAAAAGGGGCATTACGATTACCACACATAATGTAGGGAGGTGCACAGGAAGGCAATATAGCACAGAGAAGACAAGTAGTGACTCTGTAGCATCTCACTACGCTGATGGACAGTGACTGTAATGGGGTGTGGGGGGGGGACTTGGTGATGGGGGGAATCTAGTAACCACGATATTGCTCATGTAATTGTATAATGATGATACCAAAAAATATATATATATTATTTTTAAAAATGGGCACAGGACTTGAATAGACATTTCTCTTGAGGTGATACACAAGTAGCCAAGAAGCGCATGGGACATTGTTCGGCATCAGGAGTCATCAGGGAAATGCAGAGCAAAGCCACGTCACACCCAGTGGGATCAGCCTGCTGCCATCAGAACAACAGACACCCACAAGTGTTGGTGAAGCTGTGGGGAAACTGGAAGCCTCATGCTGCTGGTGGGAATGTGCAAGGGTGTGGCCACTGGAAAACAGTCTGGAGTTCCTCTGAAAGGTAAATACAGAATCACTACATGACTCAGCCATCCCACTCCTGGGTGTACACCTAGAGATTTGAAAGCAGAGAATGAGGCAGATACTTGGGCACACGTGTTCACAGCGGCACTAGTCACAGCGACCAAAAAGTGGAAACCACCCCAACGTCCATCCACAGATGAGCAGTTGAACATGGTGTGGTCCACCCACACAGTGGAATATTACATAGCCACGAAAAGGAACGACACCCTGACATGCACTGCGGTGTGGATGAAGCTTGAAACCATCACACTGAGGGAGAGAAGCCAGACACAAAAGGCAACAGAAGACAGGATTCCATTTATATGGAACATCCAGACCTGGCACAGCTGTAGAGACGGAAAGTGGATCAGTGGTTGCCAGGGGGCTGGGGGAGCGTTAGGGGGTCTCCTTTTGGGCTCACGGGAATGTTCTGAAACTAGATAGAGGTGCATTTGTAGCACATTGTGGATGTTTTAGATGCCATTGAACTGTACACTAGAAAATGGGTTCTTTTTCTGTTAGGTAAATTTTACTTTGATAAAGATGAAAAGGAGTTTGCAAAGAGAGAAAAGCAATCTCAGCCATCCTGGCTAGGCACCTGTGCAGGGGGAGTTGTCTCCCCCAGGGCTCCATCCTCTCCACGGTGGGCAGGAGGCGGGAGAGACGGCGCTTCCCGTGGACAGGCCACATGAGTGCCTCCTCCTGTTCTCTTGGCAAGCACACAGCAGGGGCTGGGGCCTCCGGAGTTGGAGCCAGTGGCCTTGGCCCTCCTCTCCCTCGGTGTGTTTGGAGCTGTTCTCTGTGGCCTCCGTGAGATGTCCACAGATGCACACGTCACCCAACCTCAGCTGAGCGTTGCAGGAGATGCAGGGCTGTTCGGCTGGTGAGTGGAGCCCAGGAGGGGCCGTCTGCCTTACTTGAACTCACCACCTGGTACCTGAGCTGAGACTGGGGAGCATCTTGGGGCCAGGCCTTGGAAGGAATGCAGCCAGACAAGCTGAATAGTGCACACCTGTCAGGAAATGGTGGCCCTGGAAAACCTGCCAGTGGCTGCACATGACTAGAAACCAGATCTTACCAGGGGTTCTGGGGGGCTCCATCCACATACACCCATGGCTGCTGGAATGCTTAGGGAACCTGACAAAGCCCTGGTACCTCCCTCCCAGGGAATACCCCTGAAAGTGGCCCATTCAAGCCCCCTGCTGAGAACTCCACCTGGGGGATCCCTGAGGTCAGGACTGGGGCCAAGTTGTGTGAATCCCTTGGGGTCACAGCGAACACCTGCGTCCTGGAAGTGTGCACTTGAGATGCATTTATTTCCCACCTTCCTCTTTGGGAGACCCTGTGTCTCCCTTGGGCAGCTGTTTATTCTTCCTTGGGCTTCAGTTTCCCTAGGGGTGGGGGCAGGCAGGTGGTCTCATGTGGGTGCAGGAGACACAGGGTCCTGTCCTGGTTTCTTAGCATGTCTGGCAGTTGTTCCCAAACTCACATGTTCATCTGTCGTCCAGTTAGTTGCTCATTCCCCACGTGTGCCGAGTGACTCCATTGTGCCAGGTGGTTTTGGACAGTGGGCTGTGGAGGAGGTGATGCTGTTGGGTAAGGTGAGCAGTGTTGGGCTGGCCCAGTGGGAAGAGCCTCCTGGAGCCATGCAAAGGCCCTGAGTCAACAGCCTACTCAGCTGGTGGGGGGTGGAAGTCAGGGAGGGCAGAGGGCCAGACCATGCAGGCCTTTGTGGTGAGTGGGGAGACTGAGGTCTGCTCAGAGTGCATAGCACCCCCAAGCCCTCCACAGATCTGCCCCTGCTGTGGCTTTCCAGGTAGAGCTCAGCCTTCAGCATGTCTGCTCCTGTTAATCTCATTAGAAGGCTACCAGTTGCCATGGTGATGGCTGGCAGACCTGACTAAGACTAGGTTTGTCTAGAGAGAGGCCTGGGAGGGTCCGGCTGGTGGGGGTGTCGCTGCAACCTGTGCAGGGATCCCAGACAACTGGGGGATACCCTGGAGAAGTGGCTATGTCCATTATGCATACCTTCACAGGGCCATACTCCACCCAGCCCTGTGGATGGAGGGACGTGCCTAGCAGAGATGTGGGTACAGATGGGCTGGGGATGCGCTGTGCTGGGCAACCCCACCCCTGTGGGGTCCTATCAGCAAGGAGGCCGGGTGAGGCCAGCAAAGCCGCCAATTACACAGAGCTCTGCAGGGGAGTGGGTGTTAGTGGGGATGGGGAGAAGGATTTTGTGCAGGGGTAGGGGGTGGTCCAGGAACAGGCCGTGTTGAGTAGGGGTTGCTCTGCCCATATACCAGGGGCGTGGGGCTGAGGCAGGGCTCTTTCAGTAAGACTTGTACTGGGTTCCCCCTTGACAGAGCCAGCGTCGACTCATCATCCGATTGACGCTCTCTGGCCGTAAGATCCCACAGGAGCTGATGGGCTTCCATCCCTGACATGACATGGCCTTTAGCCACCTGCTCCTGTGCAGGTCTCACGGGTCAAGTTCCAGGAGTGGGGTCCATGCCCCGCTTGGCCACCTCCAAGCTGGGCACACCCACCACGCTGGGGTTTTCCCATCTGGAAAGCAGAATGTGCTGGGACCTCCCTAAAGGGCCTGTCTTGGGTTGAATTGTGTCTCCCCAGAAGATATATCCACATGCTCACCTCTGGAACCTGAGAATGTGACCTTATTTGGCAAGAAAGTCTTTGCCGACGTAATGAAGAGTCTGGAGCTGAGATCATTCTGGATGAAAGAGGGCCCTGCGTCCCGTGACTGGTATCATGTATTACAAGGGAAAGAAGGGGGGAAGATTTGAGACCCATACGTGGGGGGGAAGGCTGTGTGGAGACCGAGGCAGAGACTGGAGGGATGTGGCCACAAGTCAAGGGACGTCGGAGCAGCCAGAGGCTGGGAGAGGTGCGGGGAGAGGCCTCCCTCAGAGCCTCCAGGCAGAATCAAGCCTGCCCTCCCTTCAGTTCCAGAGTTCCAAAGTGCCTGTTGTAAGCCACCCAGTTTGGGGCAGTTTGTTCTGTTGGCCCCTGGGCTGTTGAATTGCTTCAGTGTGCTCACACTGGGCACAGGCTCTGAGTCTCAGGGACACTGGGGTGCCCCCTGTAATGTTGGGGTGGGGAGTTGGTGCCCCGTTGGCCTCTGCGCCACTGACCCCTAGGGCCTGGTGCTGCTTGGTTGGTTTAAACCTGAGAGCAAGAGGGTTTGAGAGGCATGGAGTGAGAATGATCTGGAAAGATCTGGGGCTGCAGCAGGCTCGTGGAGGGCAAGGCCAGACACATGGCAGCACTTAGAGGGGTCTGGCATGACCAGCAGGGTGTGAGTCTTGGGTGTCTGCTGTAGGTGGGGACCAGGATGGGGACAGGGGACAGAGTCGTGGAGTAGGGCATCTCAGATGTGGTTTAGACAAGCCAGGAGGCCTCCCCTGAATAGGATCTGGCCCAGCCAGTGGTGCTGCACTGCTGTTTTTCCCTTAGTCTCGACCTGGTGAGGTAAGAGGGCAGCTTTTGGGGAAGCTGGGTAAGGGGCGCTGAATAACTTCACTCCACTACTTCCTGTAAATCCCAAACCTCCACAGTAAAAACTTCATTAAAAGGAAACAAGCAACAAAGCCAGAAGCTGATGTAATAGTGGCCCGGGGGCTGCTCCTTGGGCAGGGTGTCAGGGAGGCCCCTCCAGGGTGGGCATGGGGGAGGGCGTCTGTGGCCCTGATGCGGGGGCAGGGCCAGGGTGGCTGGAGGGAGCCTGGGGAGAGCAGCGGGCAGCGAGGCCACAGGGCAAGTGTGGGTGATGGAGCCCCCACCCGCTCTCAGTGTGGCCCTCTGAATCAGGTGGGGTTCACGGCCCCAGTCAGGGAGCTCAGACTCAGACCCTGGGCCTTCTGTCCCCAGGACTGCCCACTTCCCTGTCCGTGCCACCTCCTGCCAACAGCTGTGAGGACAGGCCTGGCTCAGATGCTGGGTTTGCAGAGCTCTTGGTGAGGTTGGTGGGGTGGGGGAGTGCCATTGGGGGGGCCACCGAGTGAGGACCACTTGGTAGAGGGACTGTGACCTGGCAGCAGGAAGAGATGTGAGCTTTAGTGTTCAGCAGCTCAGCAGACCGCCTGGTGGCACCATTGTGACCCCCTCCCTGGGGACTGTCTGAGGCAGCAGGTCTGTGGGCAGAACCCTAAGCTGGCACCTTCTCACCCCAGGATCCTGCTCCCAGGGGTTCCTGGCTGGCCTGGAAGGGCATCAGCTCCTGCAAGTTAGGGATTCCCTAAGAACACCCTCACATCTGATACCAGCTGCAGAATCTGAGGGTTCGCAAGACCACCCTCAGTCAGGAGTTTACTGGGAGGACTCAGGACTCCTGAAACTGTCCTACTCAACGTTCCAGTTATTCCAGTGGGAGGACAGATTGCAGTCTGCCAAGGGAAGAGGTGCAGGGGGCGGTGTCCAGGGAATTCCACACAGGGATCTTCTGCTTGCTCCTCCCTGTGGAGTCATGTCAACAGCCCTTCTCCCAAGGCCAGTGTGTGACGACATGCATGGTGTACTGTCCACCATGGGTGCTCCCTGAGCTCGGTGTCCAGGACTTTCACTGGGGCTCACCTCATGCAGACACGTGTAGCTGCCTGCAGGTTTGACCTCCAACTCCAACTCCAGCCCCTGCAGAAGGCAAGCTGCTACCACGTGGCCCAAGACTCCCACTCCAAATCACACTGTTGGCGTAGATGACCCATTGTGACACAAGGCCCCAGGCAAAGACACCGGGCAGGATGTTCAGAGGCTTCCACCTCCCAGGAGCTGGAGACAAAGGCCAGACTTCTTGGGGCCAAGTTAATGCTTTCCTGTTCATTCCCATATGAAACCAGGGACCAGCTCGGGGTCCCCCAAAGGAAGAGCAGGGTCCCCACATGGCATCCAGTCCAGACCCAGAGGCCATGCCCCAAAGCCTGACAGTCCCATAGCGAAGTGTGTGTGGGTGGGGGGGTGGCAGTGAGAGGCCATCACCAGAGAGGAAGGCTCGAACAGAAGTGGGGCTGGTGTCGCAGCAGCCCAAGAACCACAAGCACCCTATGCACTGTCCCCAACACCAGGCTCCCTCTGGCTGGGAACGTAGCAGCTTTGCAGAGCGCTTGCTGGGCTGCTGGGGCTCCCACAGGCGAAGGGTCAGCCTGTGACCATGTGCATGTGGCATGAGCACTTCCTGTTTGTCATGCTGGCCCTTTGTGCCCATACTTGCCTGGATGACTCTAGGGAGGGGGAAACTGAGGCCCAGAAGGGAGCTGTGGCACAATGAGGCTAGGACGCAAGGAGGCATGGGGGGCCTTGGGTCTTCAGTGACCAGTGCCAGGGCAGGGGTAGGGTCCCGCTCTGCTTGGCCTCCCCTCCCCTAGCTGGAGGCCGGCCTGCTTCATCCCACATGGCTGTGGAAGGGACACAGTGGGGTGTTCAGAGTGAGTGTCCCTGGCCATTGGAGAGAGACCCTGGGCCAAGGCCCCACAGACACCCAAAAACCCCCCTTGAAGGAAGGAACAAGGTCAGTCTCCCTTCTGGCTCCACCGCAGCTCACAGGAAACAGCTGTTTACCTGGGTGAGGTGCTCAGCAGGGCCAGCGGCCAGTTCCTGAGCTTCACTTCTCCCTCCAGTGTCCGAGGCCCCCCAGGAAGCTGGGGCCCCGCGTGGGAGAGCGGGGCGGTGCGGGCAGCCAGCTCATGGAGCGCTGCCAGGAGCTGTTTGTGAGGGAACGTGAGCCGGCCTTGTTGTGTACACAGAGTCGCCCCTAGCAACCGCCCCAGCCAGGGCCAAAGTTGACTCCCCCCTTCCTCCGTGTGCCCGGCGCCAGCCCTCAGGCATTGGGCCCGCCTCCCACCGTGTGGTGATGGGCCTTGCAGACCTGTGGCCCCAAGGGGTGCCGCCTGGTCAGGGGCAACTGCCCTTGTTCCCAGCAGAGTGGAATCAGCTGCTTGTGGGAGAAAAGACTGGATCTGTTCTTGCTCCCAGGCAGCCATGGCTGGTCAGGGAGCCCGGGCTTCTGTTCCGAGGTCTGGCCCAGCAGGACAAGCCCTCATGTGAGTAATGGGTGGGCTGTTCAGGCGCACGGCCAACCCAGGGGAAGGTCCTCTACTGCGCCACCCCCGGCGAGGCTGGTGGGGTAGGCAGAAGGGGACTGGGGGCTTGGGCAGGACCCCTTGGAGCTCAGGCGGGGTCTGGCAGGCCGGCTTGCCTTGTATGCAGAGCAGGAGGGACCTTGCATTCTGCACTTTGAAAGCCAGCACTGTGCCTCTGAGCCGGCCCTCCAGTTCAGGCCATTGGAAAGATGATTTCTCCTGTGTCCAGGCATCAGTCTGCAGCCTCTGGCCCCCCGCCCCTGGAACCTGGGAATGCAGCCTTTGGCTGTGATATGAAATGGCTCCCCTGGGTAGGCGAGGGGCCTCCTCTGTGGGCTGCAGGCTCCAGGTCCATCCCATGCTCTAACTCATTCATGAACCGGCCCGTGGACCCGCCAGGTCAGCCAGCACGTCTCCTGCAGCTTTTGAAGGCAGACTCATTCAGGGCGCACTGCTCTGCCTGGCGGGGGCACCTCGGGTTTCTGATTCTGCTGTTTGGGTGGAGAGACACCCGGCTTCTTTGAGAATCAGAGTCATGGGGTCCCCTACCCTCTGTGACTCATGCCACTGACCCCACCGCTTGGTTCCTTCCTGGGCCGCTGAGGGTGGCACTGCTCAGGGTGTACCTGGGGGGTCCCTGGCCCCTGCTGCAGCTGACGACTTCTCTCTTGCAGCTCCAGCTCCAGAAGTCACAGTACCTGCAGCTGGGCCCAAGCCGTGGCCAGTACTACGGCGGGTCCCTGCCCAACGTGAACCAGATCGGGAGTGGCACCGTGGATCTGCCCTTCCAGGTGAGCCCCTGTCCCCCTACACTTGCTCCTGCCTGGGGTGCGTGGCACTGCAGGCCCCACCTCGGCCATAGAGCAAGCAAGTGTGCGTGATGGTTGCTGTGGACAGCTGGGGTCACCAGACAGTTGCCGCAGCCCTCCCTGTCCCCACCTACTCCTTTCCAGCCCCCAGGGTGGCGTGCCCAGGCCTCTCTGGGATACTGCCCGCCTGCCCCTGTCAGCAGACCCTGCAGCAAGGCCGTGGTCTGGCTGAGAGCATTTCGGCAGCCGCTACACCTGTTGGCCGGCTGTGCGGCATCGGGAACCGCTCGGGGCCTCTGGGGCTTGGCTCCTTCCCGCCTCACTAATCCACAAGCCCAGCAATCCTCAGAAGGAGGCCCCGCGGCCTGACCCCACTTGTCTGCAAACGTTTCTTGGCAGAGACCCACACAGTGTGGCTCCCGCAGGCCGCACAGCCGCCGTGCACATCCTTATCATAAATAACAAGAGATAAGGTCCACCTCTGGATGTAGGGCTGGCCTCTTACCCCAGCCTGTGCCCCAACCCGGTCTGTAGGTGGAAACTGGGGCATGGTGGGCCAGGGAGCTAGGCCGAGAGCTGGGGCCACCCCCAGCATGATGTCTGGGCTCTTTGGGGACAGGTCCTGCATAGCCACATACCCCATTGCTGGGACAGTGTTCTGGAAACAGCCACTTCTGTCCACATGTGACAGACCAGGTGGAGCCTGCCAGTCCCAAAGATGAGCTCAGTCCCCCACCTGCCCACCTGAGTCACTCCTCCCTTCTTATTCCTCCCGTGCTGCCCTGGAACGGGGCAGGGCACCAGCCAGGGTTCCCCAGGCTGGTATGGGGTCCACTCAGCTGAGCTCTGCAGCCCTTGGGCCCCTCAGACCATGTTCCTCTGCACTGGGGCCCACCACACTGATCCTGGGTTGTTCCAAAAGCCTGACCTCTCTGTCAAGGCCCTGGGGTCCAGGTTTTCTCCCTGCCTCTCCCCTTCCTGTTTCCCCCATGCCCTCCTCCTTCGATCAGTGTCTGCCCAGGCATCCCTGAGCGTGGCCCTGCTTGGGGCTGTCATAGAGATCCCTTGGGCCGAGGGTGCACGGGGGCCCACCGGGGGGCCAGGCGAGGCAGGAGTGTCTCAAAGTCTCGGTTCTTTGCATTTGCAGCCCAGCGGATTTCTGGGGGAGGCCCTGGCAGCGGCTCCTGTCTCTCTGGTAAATGAGCCCCTGGGCTGAGGCCTGGGTGACCCTGGCACGTGCGTGGGCGCTGGGTATCCCTGTGTGGCCACACCCATGGCCCAGTGGGAGGTATCCTGTCTGTCAAATGGAAACAGATTTGCTCTACACCCCAACCCCAGCCGCCGCCCCATCTTGGGAAGTGCGTGTGGTCGCATCAAGAGACCCCTGTCAGGGCCATTGGAGCATGCACACCAATGCTGCATGGCTCATTTCTGTGACAAACGCACCCACACATACACACATGTGGAAGGATCCTAGATGCAGCCTCATGAGCCAGGCCTGAGCTTTTCTCTGCCTCTGGCTCTGCTTCTGCTGCCTGTTTCCCCTCTGGTCTCCCAGGGATACTTGGGAGGAGATGAACAGCCCCTGCCCTCTGGTGTTCCTTCCTGGACCCCAGAGTTCCCACCCTCCCTTGGTCCCTGCAGTTTCCTAGGCTCAAGGACTTTTGGAGGCAAAAGTGCAGAGAGACTGAAGTCACCAGGGTCCTTGCTGGGTCAGAGAGGCAGGGGTCCCCGGATGCTGGCCTGAACACCGGCCTAGGCATTAGGATGGGTAGGGAAGAGCAGCAATTCCAGCCAGTGGAGGTCTTCCAGAAGGAAATTGCTTTTTGCCCAGCTGCCCAGAGAAGACAGACAAGCCCAGGGGCCAGGGGATGCAGTGCCCAGAGATAGCTAGGCCTGTCATAACCCAGTCAGATGGCAGGAGCCCTGGCTGGCAGGGCAGGCAGAGAGTGCAGGCTCCTGGGGTTTGGAAGGCCTGGCCGGGGGCCTCGTGCCAGCTCCAGGTGCTGGAAGGAAGCCCATCCAGCCAAGCCGTGGGCCAGAGCTCTGAACAGTGCCTGCACTTGGCTCCCAGTGGTGCTGAGATAAGGTGGGGGAGGGCATGTGGGGGCTGCATCCTAGGACCTGGGCTCAGCAAGGAGCCTCCAGGAAGCCAGCCCTTGGCCAGGTGGGCCTCTCGACGTCCTCAGCCGGAAGCCCCAGGGCTGTCTCTTGGCAGGCCCCTCCAGGGATGACGTAGGTGGGGGGAGGAGGCCGGCCAGGCCTGGAGAGAGAAGGCGGAGGCCTGTCTGCACCTGGTGAGGCTAGGGGGCGCTGGGGCTGTCTGTACCCTGGCACTCCAGCCGGCGCTGGGCCCTGAGCTTGTGCCACTCTGCCTGGCTCGTGCATGCTAGCCACACTGCACGTCTTTCGCCTGGCATCCAGGGTCCCCAGCTCACTCCCACCCCACAGTGCTCGGAGGCTGGGGTCTGGGTCCACAGGAGGAAGCGCGTTGGGGCCACAGAGTGGCAGCCAGGGGTATTTTGGGTGTGGGGGACTCTGAGGTCAGATCATGGGGACACAGGCAGGTTGGATCTCAGGCCGCAGCTGATAACTGCTGTTTGGGTTTCTCTTTTTCCCTGTCTCCTTTTCCCTTCCCTTACCTTGCTGGCCCCCGCCCCATCCCAGACACCCTTCCAGTCCTCGGGACTGGACACCAGCCGGACTACCCGGCACCATGGGCTGGTGGACAGAGTGTATCGGGAGCGCGGCCGGCTTGGCTCCCCGCACCGCCGGCCCCTGTCAGTGGACAAACACGGACGGCAGATATCCTTTCCCCAGAGGACTTGGGCTGGGGGGCCAGGCCATGCTGGTGAATGATGGAGCCTCTCACTGCCCACTCTGGGGATGGGATTGGGGCCACCCCAGCCTTCCAGGGTTCCTGGGCTGCACCAAGAGTCAGGGCATAGCCACAGGGCAAACTTGGAGGACTTCCTGGAAGAGGCTGTGTGGCAAGCTGAGGAACTCTTGGCTACGCAGGGGCTGAGGGAGCACAGGGAACACGGACGAAGAGGTGGCCACTGGAGCCTGCAGCCCACAGTGAGAGTCAGCGAAGGTGAGGCCAGACCAGATGATGTTGGACGCCTGATTGGGCAGGAGGACCCAGGAAGGCTGTGAGCAGGGTGCCTGCACACTGGGGCCATGTGGGGGGCAGCCCAACTGAGGCAGTGCGGCTGAGGGAATCTGAGCCAGGCCCAGACATCTCTGAGGGAGGCTCCATCTAAACACAGAACTTGCCTCTGCTTCTCCGCCAAGCAGAGAGACTGTCAGGAGTTCCCCGACTTGGCCGCCCCTTGGTGTTCGGCAAGCCAGCCCCTCCCCATCACAGTCTGAGCAGCCGCTCCTGGGACCCCCCAGCTTTTAAGAACAGAGAAGCCTGTTCTTTCCTGGTTCTCATTTCCGTGGCTGGAGGAGCCCAAGCAGCTGGGCCCCAGACGGAGCACTTGGGCCCCAGGAGCTGCCCTGTCAGCCCAGAATTAAGAGTCAAGACCCGGGTCAGCTGAACTAGACTCCCCGCTGCCCCCCATGGGCCCTGGTTTCACAGCCGAGGCCCCTCTTGGAAGGGGTGTAGCTCACACGTGCGCTTGTAGGGGGTGAGTGCTGAGTGCTAGGTGGACAGGGCCGCACCCCGGGGGCCGCTCACAGCCAAGCAGGAAAAGCCCCCGCCCTGTGGCCCCAGCTGTTTGCAGGCTCCCAGCAGCCTGGCCTCCAGGTTCCAGGGCTGGGGTGGGGCCTGAGCCGACAGTGCGGTCCCCTTAACTCACACTCAAGCGGACAGCTGCCCCTATGGTGCTGTGTACCTCTCGCCGCCCGCGGACACCAGCTGGAGAAGGTCAGTGACCCAGAGTCAGCCCTTAGCCCTCACGTTGGAAACAAAACCAAACTTTTGTCGTGATTATACTTTAAAATGACAAAACTAAGAAGTATCCAGAAGTTTCTGGAAGTCAGCTCTACCCTGTAACACTGAGGTTACAGCTTTGGGGTCATCCATGGTTTTTCACCCCCATTTATGACTTTTTTCTTTTCTTTTTAAAGCAGAGTTAAAATTATTTTGGATATTCAGTGTTGTAACTTGCTTTTCTTTATTTTAATGCTATTTATACATGCTTTCCCACATTGTCAGTTACTGAAAATGTGATTATAAAAGTATTACACATTTATTACTTAATTAGGAAAGTATGTAAACATACCTAGAAGAGGAAAAGAAAAAGGAAAAATGTCTTTAAAAAGATTTAAAACAATAATAATATAGTTAATATAAATACCTACAATAGTACAGGTGATGGTTGCACACCAGTGTGAATACACAGTTTCACAGAAGTGTACACTGAAGAATGGTTAAATGGTAAGTTTTATGTTATGTATATTGTACCACACATGTAAAACCACATTAACAAATGCCAAAAATAGGGAAGCTGTTAAAAATTACATATATATGTGATACAATACGTGATACATAATCCAATAACAGAATTGAGTTCCCACCAGCCCCGAACCATGTATCAGCCTTACTTCAGCTATCATGCACATTAATGGATATAAAATGCAGAAGGTTTGGATAAGGTGCTGTTATTCTCCCCATTGTAGACATAAGGAAACTGAGCACAGATTGGTCAGAGTACTTGCTCAGGGACACACAGCTGGTAGGGGGTGTGGATCCTGACCGCTCCTCACTGCTCAGCTTGTCCCAGGGTCATAGACTCAGCCTGCCCATTCCTTTGTAACCTGCTCTTTTTCTCCTTGACCTAAGTTTCCTCCACATCACTCTCAGTGGCTGGGACGTCCCTGGTGGGTGTATGAGGCTCTTAACTCTTGCCCCCAAATTGCCAGTCATGCTGGACCCACCCTTTGCACATCTGCCCAGCACCCTCTTGGGTACCTATGATTTCCTGCATAGCTGAGGGGCTGTCCTGGGGACCTTCCCTCTAGGCATCTGCAGCTGGGGGCAGATTGGGTCACCCTATTCCCAGAGCAGAAGGCAGAACTAGAAGCATTTGGGGTGTTTGGAGCAAGACCCCACGTCCCCCACCATACCCCTATGGACTCCTCCCACCCTGAGAGGCTGCATTCCTTCTGGGACCTTCTTGAAGGTCCCTATGTTGTGGAGGGCAGGGTTGCCCATTGGTGTTTGTCACTGGGGATCCAGGCTGGGCCTCTGTGGGATTGTCATGCCCCTTTCTGGAGGGTTTCAGCAGGAAGGCACAGTCCTTTCCCCAAAGCTGAGAAGCCCATGGAGGGGCTGGTTAGAAATGGAGGGACAGCTCTGCTACAACTTTTTGTTTTTAACAGACTTTGCAGACAAAAGCCATCACCCATGTGGTTCCTTTGTCCTTAGGGTTTTGCTCAGGTGTAGTAGTTCACAGAAATGACCCACAACTTCTACCTAATCCCACTGTCATAGATTGAACAGGGCCAGGACTATCCCCTTGTCTCCTTTGGGCCCAAGGCTCACTGTCTGTCTCCTCTTCTCAGGACCAATTCTGACTCTGCCCTGCACCAGAGCACAATGACGCCCGCCCAGCCAGAGCCCTTTATGGGCGGGTCCCAGGATGCACACCAGAAGAGAGGTACTGGCAGTGCACATGGGTATCTTTCCTCGGGTCAGGCAAGTCCAGCAGGTGGCCTCTGTGCTGAGGTCATAAGCTTTGTCACGATGAACAGACCTGTGCAGAACAACAACTCACTGGATAAGGAGAGGGCTCAGGGAAACTTTCAGAGGTGGCAGTACTTGAGTTGGGTTTTGAAGAGCATGTAGGAGTTTTCTAGGCAGAGAAAATAGACATTGACTTCCATTCATGAATTCAGGGCATGGCCACACAGTCTGGGGGCTTTACAGTTACTTTCAGATGTAAGGGGCAGCAAGCCAGGCATAAATGACATCAGCTCATGACTGAGCAGTTCAGAGCTAGGTGTTCAGCTTCAGGTGCAGCTGGATCCAGGGCATCACACTGGGCCATTTCCTGGCTCTTACCCCCAAGAAACTTCCTGATCCACAGCCCATCCTGACTACCATAAATGGGAAAGAGGCTGGTTTTTTCCCCCCAACTTTTGCCTGGAGCCTGCTCTCAGACTGAGCCATGAACACCCTGCAGCTGGGGCAGGTCTGTGCCCAAGCCCCCAGACCCTTCTCTGAGCCAGGCACATAGGCTGCGTCCCTGGGGCCTTCAAGGAGGGTGTGTGCTATCTTAAAGCCTGGGGAAGCATCACCCAGAGAGGGGAGCACCTTGCTAAATAAAGCCAGCTACTGGAGGCTCATTCAGGCCTGATCTGCCCCAAGACACTGAAACCAGAGAATTAACCACATGCATGCCACTGTCTGTGTTACTCTCAGATGGGCCTAGGCAGTGACAGGGTCAGGGGTTAGCCCAGCCACCTTCCCAACCCCCAGCCTGCCCTCTCCTACCCCAGGTTGCAAGGAGGAGCTGACCCATCTGGCTATGTTCACTATGGCTGTATTGTAAGAGAAAAACAGCCCCCAACAGGCCTAAAGAAAATGGGTCTCCTGAAGAAAATGTTTAAACTCACCATAACTGAGACATCCACGGAAAGGGGCCTTTGGCCATGGTGGGTGCCAGGGCCTCAAATGAAGCCCTTCCAGTCCCTTGGACCTGCCCTCTCCCCCACCTCTGGGGCTGGTTGGCAGTGCATCTAACTTGTGGGGCTGCAGCTACCACGGGGCGTTGGCCGACCTTGCCGACACTGAGTGTCATGGCCTGGGCCCCCGTGCTTGGTGCTGCCGGCCTGAGGCAGGGAGGCAAGTGTCCATGGAGTGAGGGGGCCGAGGAACCACACCCCAAGGTGGGGACAGGTTCTCGGCTGTTCTCTGCAGAGCTTTTATTCTCATTTCTTTCTTAAGTCACAGGTTCTCTGAATGATTTTTTAATTTTTTCTTCACTGAAACCCTTTTTCATACTTCAGTACAATCCCCAGGTGTTAATATTGGAGCAGTTACCTCAGATCACAGTTGTGACTCTGTCAGAGACGCGCCCTGTCCGTGCTGCCATGCAGCTGCAAAGAGATCCCTTCCCTGATTGTCCTTCTCCCCCCGGTCCTCTCCCCAGTCTTACTATTAACAGTCCCAGGAATGGAGGAGACCACGTCAGAGACAGACAAGAATCTCTCCAAGCAAGCATGGGACACCAAGAAGGTAAGGGCCTTCAAAAGCAGTTTCCTTCTCTTTTTTTTTTTTTTTTTGTTGTTGTTAAGGGTAGCCTGGGTGAAGATAGAGAAATAGCACATTGGGGAGCCTCACTCAGATTTGACCCATCACGAAGACCTTTTTTGCACTAAGGACAGGCTTGTTACAGTGGCAAAAAACCATGTGAGGAATTAAAACCCATGTTTGCTTCAGAAGCACATATACAAAAATTGGAACAGTACAGAGAAGATTAGCAGGGCCCCTGTGCACACAAATTCATGAGGCATTCATATATTTATGTATGGTGGCGGATGTTAACTAGACTTACTGTGGTAATCATTTCGCAATATATACAAATATTGAATCATCATGGTGTGTACCTGAAACTAACATAGTATTATATGTCAGTTATACATCAAAAAAAAAAAAAAAGTTGAGGCCAGGGAGGTGAAGTTATTTGCCTAAGGTTGGGAAGACACTTAGGTTTTAGAATTTACACCTCCTAATTCTAAGCCTGTGATCTTCCTACTAACCCACAATATTGAGTAATTATCATTGTTTATAACTGTTTACAGTCAGCCTTAAACATAAACTTCCATTCATTTGCATAGTAACTTTTATTTGTACAGCTTTTATTGGGGTGCGAAGTCTTGTTGGAATTTCCACTTGGATTGAGATTTCTGTATTATTTCCAGGTCCAGACACAAATTTCTCAAGTGTCAACCTATAAAAATATCTGTGATGGATAGAATTGATGCCATGAATGCATACTTAAAATAATGTGAATAGAACAAAATGCATTTAACACTAAAGCCATTTGAATATTTTTAAAAAAGAATTAAAATCCTTCCAGTCCCTCAGATGTCCCCTTTCCTCCGGTGAAAAGGTTAGCAACACCACTTGTTCATCTCCTCCAGGAAATCTTAGGGAGATGACATCGAGCCAACAGGGACGTGTTCCTCAAAGGTGTGTGTTCAGAGCTTTTGAAACCAACTGAAAACAACTTGGACGTTTGCCAGGATGGGATTTACAGTTGACCCTTGAGCAACACGAGTTTGAATTGTGCAGGTCCACTTAGCATGGGAATTTTCTTTTTCCATAAATTTATTGGAAAATCTTTTGGTGCTTTGTGACAATTTGAAAAAATGTTTTTTTTCTTTAGCTTATTTTATTCCTAGTATGAGGTGTATTATACATAGATCATATAAAAATATGTGCCCATCCGCTGTGTTTAATCAGCAAGACCTTTTGTCAGCAGTAGTCTATTAGTAGTTACATTTTGGGGGAAGCCAGAATTTATGCTTGGATTTTCAACTGTGCTAGGGGTCAGTGTCCCTAAGCCCTGTGTTGTTCAAGGTCCAGCTGCATAAGGAAATCATCCTCTGCTCCTCATGTGGAAAGCTCTGTGGTGGGGGGGGCTTTACTGAATTGCAAAGGCATGAGAGACACTTGTGATCATACTGCCCTATAGAGACAGCAGGATAAAGCTGTTCAGAAAAGCATAAAATGCATATAGTTGTATACGAACAGATGCTTGGATGTGTAGGACCAGGCCAAGGGGACACACACAAATGGGGTGCACCCTTTTCCACGGCAGGTGTGGGTGGCACTTTCGGCCCTTTATCTCTGTCTGCATGTCTGGTTTGGCACAAGGAACATATATGATTTTCCAACTCAGAGGGATAAAAAACACTTAAAAAGAATTCTACCAATCCAAACAAAGCGGAAAACTACCTGGAACATCTAGTTGCAGAGAAAAGGATCACAGGGGGTCCTTACAAGCAGGAATATAGTGCTGCCATAAAGAAAGTGAAGATGGTGCATGTCGGGGGAAACACCTCTGATACCCTTGGAGTGAGAAGAGAGGGTAGCAGAGCCTGGCTTCCTGGTGGAACTTCTTGGAACTACCATGCAAAGCAGTGCAAGGGTGCCCATAAAAGAATTCCATTGGGTTTCTTGGGTGCAGAGTGGTGGTGGGGTTGTTTGTGTGAATTTTTAATACTGTTTAGAAATTCCTTAGTATTTCTATAATGTTCATGGAATGCTTTTGAAAAGATTCTTTAGAAAGTCATTGTCAACGTGCTTTGCAAAAATCTGGTAATGAAGCGAGTGTTTACTCACAGAATTAAGGAACCCGTGGCCAAGTAGAAACCTGCAGAGGCTTAACGCCCTGGTGGCATGCTACCCCTCGGGCGCCCCAATCACTGCCAGCTGGGCGTCTACCCCTCCCTGGGTGTGCACAGTGAGGCGCGCCCACCTGCCACCTGGATGGAGCCACCCTCTTGTCTGATAATCCCTAAAGAACACATCAGCCCGAGGGCTGTGAGGCGGACGGACAGGGAGTTAAGGGATGTGGTACTGCTGGAGCCCGCCCTCAGCACGCGGCTCTGTCCCATCTTGTCTGCTGCCAGCAGAAGTGAGTTCTGACCTTTGTCCTTGAATGGGAGAGTCCAGGGCCCTGGAGTCTGCAGTTCTTTGGTGACAATAGTGTCTCCAACTCTCAGAGGAGGAAAGCCTGGCCTCGGTGCCTGCAGGGTTTCCCTGGTACCCCTTCCCAGGCCCACAGGGCTGCTGGAGTCTCATCCTTGGGTGGTGGGGACATAGAAGTGCACCCAGCCCTAGGGATCCCCATGGGGGCCACAGCTCCAGGGGATGGCTGGAAGGTGGGTCAGCTGGTGACACATAGCCCTGGGGTTTCTAGGTACAAAGAGTGGGCAGGCCACATTCTTCCCTAAGTTCCTGCCCTGACAAGGGTTGCCCTTCGGCTGTGCCCACCTTACTGAGCAGATGCAGCAAGTCTGGGAGGGGCCTGTTTCCAACCAAGGGCAGGGGCTGGGGTGGAGGTCATGGGGACCCATCTACATACCCTCTTGGTTTGTCCCTGGGTGTGCGTGAAGCAGGCTCCCACCTCACAGTGCTGTCCGCAGGATTCTGAGACCTGATAGATTGGCTCTCGTGGGGAGGACAGCCATGCTGTGAGGGCTTGCAAGTGTGTACGAGGAGACCCTCTCAGCCTCTGCTGTCTCTCTCTTTCAGACAGGGTCCAGGCCCAAGTCCTGCGAGGTCCCTGGAATCAAGTAAGTCTCAACAGGACCCACCCTGCATGCCCAAGGCTCCTGGGGGGCTGCTCAGGTGACCCCAAGGCTTCCCATCCACCATGAGGCTGCAACTCCCTATGAGAGGAGCATGTGCTGCTGGCGGCCACCCAGGAGGCCCTGCCTGGGGTGCTTACACCCCTCCCTGCCCGAGAGGAGAGAGCTCCCAGCCTCAGCCCTGGCATACCCACCCTGAGACACACCCTGTCCCTGGACAGCAGGGACACCCTCACCCCAGCCCCTGCCCATCCCACAGGGATAGCTGCTTTCTAAGATCCCCCTGGAGGCTTGGGCTGACATTGGCCAAGCACAGCAGCACCTAATCACTGGGGGTCATTTTGTGCCCACTCATTTTTTCCTGCCAGCTCCCTCCCTGCCCTGCTGCAGCTTCTGGGGGAACAGGCTGGCCGAGGGCTCACCTCCCACTTCTGTCTGGCCTTTTCCCCCAGCATCTTTCCATCTGCCGACCAGGAGAACACTACAGCCCTGATCCCCGCCACCCACAACACAGGGGGCTCCCTGCCTGACCTGACCAACATCCACTTCCCCTCCCCCCTCCCAACCCCGCTGGACCCCGAGGAGCCCACCTTCCCTGCGCTCAGCAGCTCCAGCAGTACCGGCAACCTCGCGGCCAACCTGACACACCTGGGCATTGGTGGCGCTGGCCAGGGTAAGGCCGGGCCAGGTGTGGGTATTCCGTTCCTGCAGACTGACTGCCTAGTGAGGGTGACGTGTGTGTGAACAATGACTTAGGATGGTGACCTCCAAAATACCAGGAGTGGGGCTGGCGGGGGACCTAGTATGGGGGCTTGGCACTTTCTGGCATTGCTCAGAAAAGACATCCTGGCCGAGGGCACAGCACAGCCTGGGCAAAGACCCAGGGGTGGGAAAGCTCCTGGTGTCCCCCGTGATGAGACTGTGGTGCTGAGAGGGTGCTGGGGGTTTCAGAGAGGGTGGGTGAGCCTAGAACATTTCTAGGAGGGGAGCCCCTGAGGGACTGACCCAGCTGGGGTGGGCCAGGCTTTCTTTCCCCTGTCCCTCCTCCCCAGTGCCTGACCAAGGGACAGGGCCAAGCCTCACCTGCTACTCCCACACTCCTTCCCATCCCCCGACTGACTGGCTACCTGCTTGGGACACTGCAGTCCAGGTCACATCTACTGCAACATTCCACAGGCACCTCACCCATCCTAATGGCTCCTGGCGCTGCCCCAGCCCTGCTCCCCTTGAGGGCCAGTGGCCCTCTACCCCGGTGTCTCAGGCCAGGGACCTTCGAGGTATTCCTGCTGATTCCTGTTCTCCTGCCCAACCCAACCTGTTGGCACCGCCATCAGGACCTGGCCCAGTATGGACACTCCCTACCCTGCAAGGTCTCCACCCTCTCCACCGAGAATGGTTGTCAGCTCACAGTCCGTCTCTGCTTGGGACCTTGCACGGCCCCTCAGCTTCCTCACAGTGAAAGCATGAGCCCCCTGGAGCTTCAGAGGTCCCCTACAGTGCTCCTGTGACCTCCTGTCCTCCCCCCTGCAGCGCTCCTACCCTCCCCCCACTGTCGTCTGCAGCTACTGAGCTCACCTCAGGGCCTTTGCATGGGCTGCTTCTCTCCTGCCTGGAATCTCTTTCCAGGCCGCTGCAGGGACCTCACCCTGTCCCTACTCATGCCTCCCCTGGTTCCAGCTCCCTGCCCACACCCTGGCCCCCAGCCCCTCACACTCCATTGCTTTCTGTACTCGCCCTGCCGCTTACTGAGACACCACTCTGCTCTTTCCTGTACCCTGGGACTTTCTCTCCCGTGTCCCTGGTGTGACTCCCAAGTCCCCACTGTGACCCCTGTACCCACGTTAACTGTGGGATGTGTGGGTTTGTATCCAGGGAGGAGGTGGGCCCCAGCAGCCCCATGGTGGGAAGGACAAGAGGGGCTGTGGGGGGACCCTCTGCGAGTCTCACGCATCAGGACTCTGAGGTTATGAGAGCCCTACTGAGCTCTCCGTGCTGCTCAGGAGCCCCAGAACAGGCCAACGCGCCCCCCGTCCATCTGCCTCCTCTGCCCCAAGCATGGGGGCAGTGCCACTTGGGGTTTTCTGAGACAGAATCGCATGCTGCAGTTCATGTCTGCCACAGCCCTCCTGGCCACCCAGGGGAACAGGCTGTCAGGAGGGGCGGCAGCGCCTGGACCAGGGCTGGACCCATTGGACACTGTAGAGAAATCTCCAAGTGCAACCGGCCAGCCTGGGAGCTGGGTTCTCACAGAGAACGGAGGAGTGTGAGGGGGCCCGGGTCATCCCTGGCTTTGGTGCCAACGGGGATGGAGTCCAGTGAGGCATGTTTAAGAATGTTCCTGGGTTTTTGGATAAGGGAATAGAAGCCAGAATAGTGCAGAAGAGGCAAGACCTGGTCTAATGGCATCAGGCCATGTTCTTGCTTCCACATGTTTGGCACTGTGCCCCCCAAGGCTCAGCCACTGGGCAGAGGGCACTAGCCCTGGCCGTGCTTCCCAGGGGTGCCCCAGAAGACAAGACAGGCAGGTTCAGGGGAGCCAGAGACCCACAGGCCCCCGAGACATGGCTGGGTGGGAAATACCTGTACTGGCCTGGGCAAAGCCAGAAATCAGAAGGGCAGCTCTGCCGCCCCTCATGCAGATGCCAATCCTGTCCCTGGTTTTCTCCCCACGTCTCACTGTGGCCTCCCCAGCACCACTCAGGGTCCTTGGCAGCCCCCCAGCGCCCCCTTGGGAGCTATGCACCTCCAGCCCACTCCAAGTCTAAACAAGCACAGGAAAGCACCACACATGTGAAAGCACGGACGGGATGAGCGCGGACCCTGAGCAGGGGAGCCCAGACGCTGGCCCTCCTGGCTCAGAGTGTCAGCCTGGTGAGGTCTGACATGTATGCGGTTGTTTGCAGACCTGCCGATCCAGCAGCTCGTCTGGCAGGGCTTTGTTTTCTGGGCACATTTTAAATCAAGCTGAGCCGCTGGCCCTTGGCACTCATGGAGATCAGCCCCCCAGCCCACCTGCCAGTCAGAACGTGAGCCCCAAGCTGAGGGAGAGGGAGGTGTCCCCGCCAGGGAGAGAGCGGCCTCTGTGATCTCCTTCCACATTTGCTGAGGTCGTTTTCCTGGCTTTTTTCCAAAACCCGGAGGAGGGCAGGCCTGGGTCCTCCTTCCTGGCACAGCTTTGGCCAGCCGGTCCTGCACACAAGGCTTGCATGCATTGGGCCAGGCCCCTGCCACCTGGTCTTCCTCGCCCTGGCAGCTCTCCCTGCCCTCCCTGGACGCCCTTCCAACTGGCCTTTTCCCAAAGGGCATCCAGGTCGCCAAAAGGAATTCAAGGGCAAGGCATTGAGGGGTTGTAGCCTCCCTGCGTGAGGCCAGGAGCTCACCCTGCATCCCAGCAGAGGCTTAAAAACACCCTTATATTCAGGGCAGATGTTAGAGGCCGGCAAATCCAGCCTAAGGGCCAATTCCAGCCCTCCATTGTATTTTATCTGGCCCACAATTGTGTATGTGATGCTTTGAGTCAACATTTAAAAATCAGGAGTGTGTGTGTAAAAATTTGGCTTTTCTGGCATCTCTTAAAAGAATCAGCTGTCCCAGGAGCAGTGGGTCGAGGTCCTGTGTCATGAAATGGTCCAGAACGCTCATTTGCCACAGGCCCCACCCACCCCTATCAGCCAGTGTCCCTCTCCATGTGGCAATTGCTTCTGATGCTCACCAGACGCTGACACCTGCTCCCTGGATGTTAACTTTTCCTCAGCCCTCTGGACACAGGAGGTGGTGGATGCTCAAGAGCAGGCAGGGCAGCAGCCCAGCATGCCGACTCCAAGTGTGCTCGGACTGGGCATCTCCTAGAATCCTTCCCAGGCCAGTTGGTAGTGCCCCCCTTGTCGTTGCTATGTGTGTAGCAGTCTGAGTCTGGGACCCACGGTCTGTGCAGAAATTGGATCCCAGGACTCAGCCTGGGGAGCAGTCGATGGTGCCAGGTCCCCCTGGAGTTCTGGGCCCACCTGAGCTCTCAGGGTGTCTGAGGGGAAGCACAGGCGTGACCAGGCTTGCCTTGCATGGATGACACAGCCCCAGCAAACAGCTGCCTGGCAAAGAGAAGGGTACCCCTCATCTCCCCGCAGTGCTCTCTGGGTGCATTCCTGTTGGGCTGCGAACCTGCTGTCTCACCTGCTGGAACCAGGTTGATCTGGTGCCCTTGGCGGTGGGGGGGCCCGGTTCCCCCAGCTGAGTCAGGCCCCTTCACCAGCCTTGACTGGGGGCCAGACTCTCTTAGAGCTTGCCTACAACCTAATCAGGACCTCGCGGTGAACTCGAGAGTGACTGTTATCTCCATGTCAAGGATGAAGAGACCAAGTCTGGGGAATCAGGCCAGGCCCCCAGGATTCCCCCTGGGCATGGTGGGGCCTGATGCCTCCAGGATCACCTGGCAGGCTCTCACTGCTGCTACACTGAACTTGACCTTGCTCAGCTCCATAACAGATGCACCCAGAAGAGGCTTGCTGGGGGAGGGAAGGGGCAATGCGGAGCCCTTCAGGCAGGAGCTCCATCAGGGATAAGGCTGTTGGAAGAAGATAAGGGTAACTAAGGTTGTAGCTCGGGCAGCCCAGCAGGGCTGACCCTCCAGTGTGGGAAGTGCATAAGGTCTGGGCAGAAGGATATGAGCTGACAGGGCAGGGGCTGCCAGAAATGCAGGTCTGGGGCCGAGAGGAAATCTGGCTGAAGGAACAGTTATGGGAACAGACATGTTCATCAAGGGAGGATGAGAGCAGGAGGCTGTCGATGAAACCACAGAATCAGGCAGGACTGAGCCACGTTAGGCAAAAAAAAAAAAAAGAGACTGATTATCTCCCCAAACCAGGAAGTGCCAGTGTGGCTGGACCCAGGGCTCATGTGCTGCCTCTCCCCTCAGCTCCTGAATCCCCTGCTGACCCTTCCCTTGATGCCACAGGATTCTGGCCCCTGCTCCCCACCACACACACACACACACACACCTTTAGCCTTCCCCTTCTTGGAGTTCAACACACACACACACACACACACACACAGCTTTAGCTGTCCCCTTGGAGTTCCCTTCTTGGAGTCACACACACACACACACACACACACACACAGACACACACACACAGCTTTAGCTTTCCCCTTGGAGTTCCCTTCTTGGAGTCACACACACACACACCCCTTTAGCTGTCCCCTTGGAGTTCCAGCAAAAGTCCCAGGGCAGATTCTCATTGGGCCTGCCTGGTCACATGTCCATCTGGGGGCCACATGGCAGTAAAGAGAAGGCAGTACTGCAGGACACACCCCTCTTGGAGGGATGGCAGGATCAGCATTGGAGATGGGAAGTAGAGAGCCCATGCAGAGTCAGGGACCCCGAGTTCAGCATATTGGGGTTTTGGAAGGGGAGCCTCAGTTTGGCAATCAGGACACACCCCCTGGCTTCTGTCTGAGCAATTGGACTATAGCCAACAGTGACCACAGATGTGTGAGTGGGCCTCAGGAGGCCAGAGTCATGCCCACCCTCCCTCTAGCTCTGTCTCCCTTCCAGGGATGAGCACGCCGGGGTCCTCACCCCAGCACTGCCCGGCCGGTGTCAGCCCACTCTCCCTGAGCACGGAGGCCAGACTGCAGCAGGCCCAGCAGGTGTCACCCACCCTTTCTCAGCTGTCACCCATCTCTCAGGTGCGAGGGTGTAGTGGGGCATGGGAGGCTGGGAGGCTTCCTGATCCTTCCAGGGGGGCCTCAGAATCCAAAAAATATTCCCAACACTTTTGGCTTTCTGTCAAGTTTTCAAACACAGGAAATGCATTGATCAGTGGCCTGGAGTCTCCTGTCTGTGCAAGTGGGCATTCTTCGTAATGTTACTTTCTCTTGCCTTGGATCTAGTTGAAATTTTTCAAAACAAAATGTTCAGAGTTTTTTCAGTTTATCATAATTTCTCTTCGTCTGCTTCCTGGGTAGTTGTGTGTGTCGGTGGATCAGCCCTCTCCATCTAGGCCATCCAGCATGCCAGCGCGCAATTGTCCATAGCATTCTCTGATAATCTTTTTTGTTTCTGTGAAGTCAGTTGTGATGTTTCCTGCTTTCATTTCTGATTTTGGCAATTTGAGCCTTCTCTTTTTTACTTAATCAACATAGGCTCATATGATGAGTTAGGTGGTGTTCCCTTCCTCGTCTGTGTTTTGGAAGAGTTTGAGAACTTTGGTTAATTTAATTCTAATTTAATAATTAATTCTTTAAAGGTTTGGAAGACTTTACCAGTGAAGCTACCAGGCCTTAGCTTATCTCTTTGCTGGAAGGTGTTTGATTACTGATCCAATCTCCCTACTTGATACAGGTCTACTTAGATTTTCTGTGTCTTCTCAGATCAGTTTTGGCAGTTTGTGTGTTTCTAGGAATTTGTCCATTTTTGTCTATATCCCTAATAGGTAATGTTTTTGTTGCTAGTTCGTTAATAGAACCTTAATGACATTACCCACTTACAACAAAATTAACAGGCATTGCCTCATTCCTTACCGTGCCCAGCCTGGGCCTGGTTCCCCTCCATGCCTCCGTCTGCTCATACAGTTGTCTTGTTCACATCAGGATCTAGACAGAGCTGCAGGTGGCTCCTGGTGGCTGTGCCTTCAGCATTCCTGCCTGTGGCCCCTACCCCTTCTCCCCTGTCCCTTAGGCCTGCCTCTCTCTCTGGAGACTCTTTTGTTCAAGAACTACCCACTGCTTATTAGGGGCCAGGCATTCTGCCAAGTGTTGACATTCCGTAGCTCCTGTGCATATCCAGCTTCTTCCAAAGGCAGGAGCCCCTGCCTGCCCCAGGGGCTGCCTGTACAGGCTCATGAATGTTGAAAACATCTCACTGACCGGGAAAAACTTTTCCTCTTTCCAACTCTGAGAGGGCCCAAGCTGGTCATCACCAAATGGCCACATCACTGCCGTCATCACTTGTGCCCTTTCCAGTCTCCCCGGGGGGGCAGGCTGTGGGGTGGTAGTGGGGGGATCCCTTCCTCGTCCCCAGGACCCAGAGGGGCTAGGCTGTGACTGCCCAGAGTGTAGTGCCTTCTGCCAGCCCATGGGAAACATCCAGCCCAGAGAGGCCAAGGGCCTCCTGAGCCTCAGGGAGTACGGAGGGCAGTGCCTACCTCTTGGTATGTGGAAAAGCATAGAAAGTCTTGTTGAGTCCAGTTGCAGCCTAACCCTCCGGGGCCCTGGGAGAGGCTGCCCTCTCCAGGCTGGTGTTTCCCCCATCCAAGAGCTGGGCAACCCTCTGTTCATCCATCACATTGCTGTCTAGCATACCAGGCCATGGGGGGCCCCCGGGTGCTCATGGCTGGCCCCCAATGCCAAGCATGCCTTCCGCCTGATGCCCTCCTCTCTCTGCAGGCTGTGGCCATGGACGCCTTGTCTCTGGACCAGCAGCTGCCCTATACCTTCTTCACCCAGACGGGCTCCCAGCAACCGCCACCACCACAGCCCCAGCCTCCCCAACCACCACCGCCTGCGTCCCAGCAGCAGCCACCCCCACCGTCCCCGCAGGTGCCCGTCGGCCTCCCCCCGGGTGGCCCCCTGATGCCAAGCGCCAGCCTGACACGGGGGCCCCAGCTGCCCCCACTTGCGGTCACGGTACCGTCCTCTCTCCCCCAGTCCCCCCCAGAGAACCCGGGCCAGCCACCGATGGGGATCGACATTGCCTCGGTAAGTCCAGGGCAGGGTCCCATGGGACCTGGATGGGGGTCACACAGGAGGAGCCTGGGGGCTGTGGGAGTTCCCCGTCAGGCTCCCAAGACCCAGGACAGCTGGGCCTCCAACTGCATCTGCTGCCACCTCAAGGCTCCACTGACAGGCCGCCTTGGCCAGGGGTCAGGCCTAAAGCTCAGTGGGTGTTTTCTGCCTAGAATCCCAAGCTGAGGTGGTCACTCCATGTACAGATGGGAAGACTGAGGCACAAGCAGGGCTTACTTGCCCCAAGCTTCACCCAAGATGAGCCACCCCTTGTCTGCTGCCAAAGCCTCCCCTCTGGCCCTTGATGCCCCCTTCTCAGCCTCTCCCACCTGAAAGGGACTTCTTTGGAGGCAAGGAGAGCACAGAGCTCTGAGGGCTGGGGGAATGGACTTCTGGGAGCCAAAGGGTGAGTGGTGAGCCTGAGGGGGAAGGAGAGGCGAAGCTGGCCGTGTGGTTCGTGTGGCCCAGTGTCCTGGCTGGGGCTGCAGCTCAGACCACAGGAGGCCCTGCCGGGGCCCTGGCCCCAGGACCCAGACCATGCGACCCTTAGCCTGGAGCTGGGCTCAGAGGAATAAGTGCTAGGTTTTGACCTTTCCCCAAACCTTCCTGTTTGTTCAGACTTTCACTCTGGTTACCCTGATCACAAGAAGGTGGTCACAGCTACCATTGGCCACGTCCAGAGGCTCAGGGACTCATGTTTGGGGCCCAGCTTGGCAAGCCCTCTTCACTTGGCCCTTGGCTGCCAGCTCCAGAATAAACATCATCAGAACATCACGTTCTCTGCAAAGGAGGCCCCCCTGAGCTGGGAGGGGTAGGCAGGTCGATACCCAAATCTCATAGCTGCTCTGACCCTTTGGAGGGCAGGTCCAGGGGTCCCCCAGACAGAAAGTACCCAAGCCTTTCCTTTGGCAGAAATATAGTAGGTGTTGGGGTGGCAGTGATGGTGGGACACTCAGCTTCCTGATACCCTCCAGTGGCGGTGCCCATCCGTGGAGCTGGGTGGACATTGGAGGCATGGGTGTCTGGGCCAGGTGCATAGACAGCTCCTTCCCAGGCTCTCAGGCCAGGGCATCTGTTGCCTGGTAACCCCCGCCGCCCCAATGACTGCCAGCCCCTTGGAGCGCAGGCTCAGGCGGCCGCCTTCGAGAGGGTCGGCAGACTCACCCGAGCAGGAATATCCCTCTGGACGTTCTCCTCTTTCCCACTTTGAGAACGCCCAAGCTCGTTGTTGCTGAGTGACCAAGCTGGCACCTCTGAAACTCACCCTTGCTAATGAGCACTTACTGGCCCCTGGCTGCCGGGTCTCAGAGAACAATAGGCTCAGAGAGGATAGGCATCTTGCCTGGAGGCACACAGCAGGCCTTGGCCAGCTGGGACCAGAGCAGGGTCTAAATCCAGGTCCCTGCCCAGCCCCTCTTGCCCCGAGGGGCCTGGTGGGAAGCCAAGGCCATCTGTTCTTTGTGGAGGTCATAACCCCAAGCAAGGCCAGGCTAATGACTGCCTGGTTCTGGGAGCGCTGCAGTGTCCCAGCTGGCCTTCACCCAGCCCTCAAGATGGGCAGGACAGGGCTCAGAGAGCCAGAGGACCTGCCCAGAGTTGGCTGCAGAAGACAGTTGCCCACCTGCCCAGCCCTGGGTTTACCCTGCTTATGTGTGTGTGGGTGTGACATGAGGGTGTGTTCATGCCGGTGCTCTGAAGGCTGTCAAATTAAGGAGGACCTCCAGGTGGTTCTGTGAGGCTGGATTCTCCCACCGTAGCCACCCACCACCCAGGAACTGGGTTTGGGGGAAGGTCCTCATGAGGCCTTGGGTTCAGGCAGGGCTCAGGGTCCCACACATTCTACAGGCACCCCAGCTCTTCTACTTACCTGTGGGGTCGGGGTTCCGCGCGTGTGGGCGGGGGGTGCTAAGCGAGGAGCAGGAAGCAGGCCCGTGGCCCCGCCATGCACCGGACGTGTCTGCCGTCACAGGCGCCAGCTCTGCAGCAGTACCGCACCAGCGCCGGCTCCCCGGCCAACCAGTCTCCCACCTCGCCTGTCTCCAATCAAGGCTTCTCCCCTGGGAGTTCCCCACAAGTAAGGGACACCACCCCTCCCCTGAACCCTGCACTCCAGCCTTGCTTCGTGCCCTTGTGTGCCCCTGCCTGGCTGCCTGCCTGCCATCTGGGCCTCACGCCTCACTCCATCCCATTTCCTCCATCCCCCGGGGTGGGGCTGGGGTGGGTGGGGGAAGGAGAGGTGCTGTCCCAACAGGCCCTCCCGGGAGCCGCCATGTCTTCCCTGCACCTGTCTCACAGCCCCAACCGGTAGCGGCGGGCTCCTCACTCACACTAGTGACCTTAGTTTTGGTCGTACCCCAGCGTGTGCCTCCGAGCACATTCTGAGTGGTCCAAGTTCACGTCCTTACCTGTGTCCACCCACTGCCTGCCCAAGCCTGGATCTGCAAGGCTCCCAGAAGTGAATGTGCCCCCCAACAACTGCTTTGGGACACAGCTGAGGTGACATCTGGCCTGTGGGGGGGCTTCCGACTACTCAGCCTCATAGGAAAATGTGTTCCCCCCAGGAAGCTTTTCTGAGAGGCCAGCAGCCTCTCTGGGGTCCTTGTCCCTGTCCCGCAGGTGAGACAGGCTTGCCCCAGATCTCAGGAGATAGTCAGGACTTGACCACATCCGTCGCACTTGGGACCCCCCACACCAGGCACTATTAGAGCCCAGTCTCCGACACACACGCATGCACATGCTCAGCCGAGTTCCTCAGAATTCTGCTTAGCCTGGCTCAGCCCGTGGCCGCATTCCATCCAGAACATCCCATCAGAGGAGATGAAAGCCGGACCTGAAACTTCTCACTCTGAATTCCTCCCCAGGACCCTGACACTCTGTCCCTGAAATATCACTAAGCTGAGAAACTCCTAAGAGCCACCGTAGTGCTCGAGGTCCTGAAGGCTCCTTCTCAGCCAAGGGGATGATAGGACTTTCCTTCCCAGCCAGGGCAGGGAGAGGAGCCCTCCCACCAGACAGGGTCAAGCAGGCATGATGTCCCGGGGTATGTGCTCCGCTCTCCTTGTCTCCCCACATCTCAGATTTGCACCCTCTGAGTGGGGATTGGTAGGCATCTTGCTCAGGGCAGATCATGGCTGTCTGATAAAGGAGGGGCCCCCAGGCCACTTCTCCCCACCCTGGCAGCCTGGGGTCCTCCTGGGACCATCAGTGTGCAGCCTCATGCTCTGTAGGCACGTGGAGGAGGCAGCGGTAAGCTAGGGATGGGCCTTGGTCAGCCTGGGGTCTGCACGGTCTCAGTCCATCCATGCGGCTCTGAGCCCTCGCGGCCCCTGAAATGTGCCCAGTCTTCTTATGTAGCGTTGTGGGATGTGGTGGGGTACAGGGAGTTGGTCCAAGTGGAGAAGCCCTTTTTGCACGAGAGGCAGGACAGGAATCCAAGGGTCAGGCAGATTTCCTCAGGAGAAATTTGCCTGAACCAAAGTGGACCTGTCTGGACCAGGCAGGAAGCGTGTTGCTGTCTCGTCAAGCCTATGTCCATGTGTTGGTCTGTCCGCCCATCCTTCGTGTGCTGGCAAGGGAGGCAGGCGGCTGAAGCAGCTGTGGGTGCTTCAAAGGGTCAGGGGGCTTGCTCCAGGACAGACCATGGCGGCTGACACCAGACCTGGCTTCCCGCTGTAGCTGGGCCCCTGAGGAGCACCCGGCCGCACTGTGGGCCTGGCAGTGTCTCCCTCGGAGGCACAGGTAGCCCTGCAGGCCTCAGGGAGCTGGGACAGAGCCCTGTGTGCTGCCTCCCACCTTCCATTCGGAGCAGACCTCTCCGGCAGGTGCTCAGTGCAGCCTCACGAGAGCAGTCTGTCTGGGATCCCTGTGTAGCCTGAACCTCGCCGCAGCATCGTAGCCCCCTCTTCTGAACCTGAATCCGGCCATGATCACAGCAGAGGTGGCATTTTCACTGCACTGACTGTCATCCTTTCTGCTTTCAGCTCATTGATTGCCCAGAGCAGACTGTGGGCCGTGGCCAACCCCTCCCTGGGATGGAGGTCTAAGACTCAAGTTTTGGCAGTTGTCAGAGCATGTGGGGAACTTTCTAGGACAGGGAGCTCAAAGTGGGGAGGCCCAAGGCCTTTGGTCTGTGGACACTAGTAGCTGGTTGCATGCCGGACATGTGTGTTAGGCAGTCCATCCGGGAATGGCCGCGGTATAGGGACTTTTGGGAGCCACCCTCTCCTGCCAAGAAAGACAGACTCAGGATCCAGGCTGGGAATGTGTTTCCCAAGACCTGGCATCTCAGGTGTGGCCCGGCCACGCACTGGCTGTCCTTGTCTTCCCTTCCACGTCATGCTGGGATCTCTCCGGCCATCCCCCTGGGGGCCTCCTGGGAACGTGCAGGGGCTCTAAGCTCCTCTTCCTGGCACCTCCACTGCACATGAGGGTCTCCAGCCTCTGCTTCTCTCCAGGGATAGCCCTGTTCCTGGCTGGCCTTAACAGTGGGAATGGGGCTGCCTACTCACCCATGGGCCCCAGGGCCTTCTAGGCAGGCAGCTGCGGGCAGGTGGGTGGGCAGGGGCCTCTGTGTTTCTGTCCTGTACTCACTTGGCCCAAATCTGGGTCTGTGTGTCTCTCCTGCCCCAATGTGTGTGGCCTGCCACCCACATTGGTCCTGAGTCTCCCCAGGGGCCTGATAAGAGGTGCCAAACAATGTCCCACCCTGAATGCCCAGGGTGCCTCCCGCTTTAGCCCTGGTTACATGCTTTCCTCTGGGGTCCATCAGGTGGGGCTCTGCTATCTGTGGCTCCCCTTCCATCTGATGAAATGGGGTCACCCACATCTGAGCTCGAGGAGATGGGGGTTGGTGTTGGAGGGGATGGGGTGCAGAGACCCCCACCCCAGGAGCAGGTGGTGGAAAGCAGCCATCCTGGGCAGCAGCCATCTGCCCAGGCTCCAAGTGGTCTGGGCTCCCCTCCATCCTGGTGGGTGTGGGCTCTCCCGGGAGCCCTGAGATACACATTGTCTTCCTCCTTCAGCCTGGGCATCTCCAGAGAGGGCCCCAGGGCCTCCCTGTGGGCATGAGTGGCCTGTGGGAGGTCCCTCCTGTAGTCTCCGCGTCCCTCCCCATCTCGGGGACCGTGACGACAGCAGGCCTCTTTTCTGTCTACAGCACTCCTCCACCCTGGGCGGCGTGTTTGGGGACGCGTACTATGAGCAGCAGATGGCAGCCAGGCAGGCCAATGCTCTGTCCCACCAGGTGAGCGGGCGCCCGGGCCACAGCCCACTGCAGATGCTCGCCCGGAGCCCGCCCGCCACTCGGGTGTGAGCTTTGCTTCTAGGCCCCCTCCTGTCTGCAGGCGTTGGCGTAGACGGCTTGGCTTTGCCTCCCCCAGCGCCTGCACCTGGCTGGCAGAATGAGGCCCCCAGCAGAGGCAGGGGAAGGTGGGCAGTGAACACCAGCAGGAATCGGCAGTGGCTGTCACAGCAATATTTTGGCATGGGCCATGCATGTGGTTTTGACGGGGGGTTGAGCTGGCTTTGTGTGGAAGTTGAAGTCAGGGGCAGGCAGGCATGGGAGGGATGGGCCACAGCCTGGACTGGTCACTCACTACCCACCATCCACCCACCCATCCATCCATCCATCCACCCACCCATCCATCCAGCAAGACGCCAGGGCCATGTGCCCGCAGGCAGGAGGGTTTGGGGAGGTGAGGTCCCAAGGCAGAGGGACTGCTGAGCAGCATGGGCGCTGGGCGCCTGCAGAAGAGGTGGTCCCAGTGGTGCCAGAGTGGAACGGCCAATGGCAGCCAGGGGCTCAGTGGGCTACCTTCACGCTGTGCTTCCCTCCCAGCTGGAGCAGTTCAGCATGCTGGAGGGCGCCATCAGCTCCAGCAGCCTGTACAGCCCGGGCTCGACGCTCAGCTACTCTCAGGCGGCCATGATGGGCCTCGCGGGCAGCCCCGGGAGCCTGCCGGACACACAGCAGCTTGGCTACGCCAGCCACGGCAGCATCCCCAACATCATCCTCACAGGTGAGGCCCTGTGTACGGCATCCGGGGAGCTCTGCCATGGTGCCCCCCGGGGACCTGGCAGTTTCAGGGGGGATGGTGCCCCCACTCTGCAGGGTGAGTTCTCACAGCACTGAGGTGTCCCTGCCTTTGGCATGGGCCCAGGGAGGCCAGACACCACCTCCAGCCTTGACTCATGGCTCGGCTGTGGGACGCACACTGGACCCTGGACCAGGCGTCCAGCACTTTGTGAACGGGACAGAGGGGGCCACTCAGCAGCCCACACCTGCCACCCAGGCCCCTGACCCCTGTTAGCTGAGTGTGCTGGAGAGGCAGTGGACCCTGCCTGGTGGGGCTCATCACACGCAGCCCTAGAAGTAGCAGCTCATTGACAAGTGTCCTCATCGTGCCAAGGGTGTGCACGGCATATGTGAGGAAGTGTCTGCCCCACCTAATATTGACCCAGACCCAGTGTCTGTTCGTGTCTCCCCCACCCTGCCCCCATCCAGTGGGTTCTGGATTTTAGCCAAGAAAGAAGCAGTTTACTCATAAAACAGGGCTGTTGTGGGATTGAAGGTGACACCCCCAGGCGCTCCCCACTGACATCTCCAGGGTGGAGGGGTCCGTGCCCAGAGTGCCTGAGGCCTGGGCTCCAAGTGCAGACCCAGGGCTTTCTGCCCCCACAGGCCTGGGCAGTGCTCTGCTGCAGATGAGAGATTGGGTCCTTGTGAGTGCCCCAACAGCACAGAAAAAGGGGGAATTTCATACCCATTCCCCAGATCGAAAGACTGAGGCCCAAGGTCCCCCTGCAAACAGAAGTGGGAGCCCAGGTTTGAGCTGGGTCTCTGTGGGGTAATCCAGGGTTCCCTCCAACTCACAGCGGGGGCCTCCCAGTGCGCTTGCGCACACATGCTCCAGCTTGCTTCTCAGTGACGTGTGTGGAGGCCGCCTGGCAGAGCAGGAGATGCCCCTGCTCCCGCCAGGTCACACTGACATCGGTGCTGCAGCCCTCAGCTTGGGTTCCCAGCCTCAGCACCACTGGCATCTGGGGCTGGGGCTTTCTCTGGGGTGGGGCCATCCTGTGCACAGTGGGTGCTGAGCAGCACCCCTGGTTTCTACCCACCTGGAGCCAGTAGCACCCTCAACTAAAAATGCCATGCAGG
Source organism: Manis javanica (assembly GCF_040802235.1). Lineage (NCBI taxonomy): Eukaryota > Metazoa > Chordata > Mammalia > Pholidota > Manidae > Manis > Manis javanica. The sequence goes on along the minus strand of NC_133168.1, from coordinate 93,051,880 downwards.
TACAGGGTGTGGGGTCAGGGAACCAGGGCTGAGCTGAGACTTCTACCCATCCTGTCCCCCACTTCCCCCCAGTGACAGGAGAGTCCCCTCCCAGCCTCTCTAAAGAACTGACCAGCACACTGGCTGGGGTCGGAGATGTCAGCTTCGACTCGGACAACCAGTTCCCCCTGGATGAACTCAAGATTGACCCCCTGACCCTGGATGGACTGCACATGCTTAACGACCCTGACATGGTCCTGGCCGACCCGGCCACTGAGGACACCTTCCGGATGGACCGTCTGTGAGTGGCACGCCAGGTACACCGCCGCCCAGCCACCGGCTCCACTACTCAACCGGTCAGTGGTTCCAACGGCATCTCCCTGAGCCCTGGGACGGCCACACTGCGTCCATCGCCGACGGCCGAGCTTGTGATTCTGAGCTTGCAATGCCGCCAAGCGCCCCTGCCCACCCACCCCTGGCTGTCCACCTCCTGAGGGAGGCCACGCATGGCCCCCCGAGGACTCCCACTGCGCACGCGCTCTTGCCCTCTCGCCCTGGGCTGCCAGCTGTCCAGTTGGATGCGAAGCCCGTCAGGCAGAGCCGCTGGTCCGGGGTGGGGGGAGGTGGAGCGCCATGTGGCAGTGGTGGGCTGAGGGGCACTGTCCGACTGTTGTCCAGCTCTCACTGCCTTCCTCCCTCCCAGGCCCCCTCCCTGCCATCCCCAGCCCATGGGTAGGTAGAGAGCCAGCCCCACCTGCCGAGGGGAAAAGGTGCCAGAGAGAGGGGCGGACACAAAGCAAAATAAACACTATTTTGACTGCTGTCTTTTATATTTCTGAGCACACATATAGTGCTAGAGCCCGCCCCTCCGGGGTGGGATGCAAAGGTGTGAACTGAGCATGCCAAGCAGCTGAATCTTCCTGGGGCCCACACCCCGGCCTCACCACCCCAGCCCTGTCCCCTGGGACCATCTTTGCCCTGAACCCCCCGGCCGGGGCTCAGAGACGCATGCCGAGGCAGGGGTGCCTTTGGGGGGTCTCACAACTCGTTTTCATCTTCTCTGTACTGTGGTCACCATTATTTAAAGAATGGGGTGGGGAGGGAGTGGCTAGGGCATTTTTATTGTGTTTTTTTGTTTGTTTCTTTGGTTCGTATTTACATTTTGGTCATAGACAATGTGTAGCTGACTCCTTCAAGCCAACACTTGCCTGAGAGCATGTTTTTATTCCAGAAATCCTACATTACCTATTTTTTAAGCTAACTGGAAGCAGTCTGCCTGCCTGCCCAGGTCTGGGCTGCGTCTCAGCTCTTTTATTTAGGCCCCTAGTTATCTCAAAATGGCACGGGCCTTGCAGAGACTCTGGCAGAAGCTCAGGCGGCTCTGCCCCAGCTGAGTAAGACTCCAGGATAGGAGCCGCGGCTTCTCTTAAGGGCCTCTTGAAGACCTGGCTCTGCGCAGCCATCCCGAAGGTGCGGGGGCATCCCAGACCCTCAGGCTGTCCTCTGGCCGCCACCCTGAGACCCAACCAAGATTTGTCCCCTTGGGGCATGTCTTTGCTGTCTCCACCGGGTAGGCCTGGCTTTGTAGGCAAAGGGCAGTGGGGGCTTTAGCTGTGGCTTTCCAGGTGCTTCTGAAGTGCCTCCAGAGGCCGAGGTGACTGTCCGGGCTTGTCCTGCAGGCTAGGGGCCACCTGGGGGCTTCGTCTCGCGTTGGCTACTTTGGAATGGAACCTTTATTTCAAACCGCGTCTCCACCTCCCGCTCGCTCCTCTGCCTGCCAGCAGGCACCCCCTGCTTGGTGCATTTCTCTGGTGTCTCAGCCACCACCTCCACCAGGGTCTTGGGAGCCTCTGCTTCATCTGTGGGAGCCAGATACGATCCTAGCGAGTCTCTTCATCTTGTCCCCTGGCCAGGCTGTTAGCAGGTGGCCAAGTGACGGGACAGCCACAGGTGTGAGAAGCGCCCCTGTTCAGTCACTTGGCCCCCCTGCCATCGCCTGGGCTGGAGGGTACAGTGCCATCCATCCAGGCTCAGGGCCATCCTCTTACTGTGGTGGGGGCTGGGGGCAGAGAGTGGGACTTTTTTTTTTCAAAGAAAAACTATGTGTACATAGAAGAGTTTGATTACCATTATACCTGTATGTAGAACTTTTAAAAAAATGGCCTTAATAAAATTATAAGCAACCTTCCTGGATGCAATTTTCAAACAAGGCGTTGAGCACCCCATGAGGGAGTCTGCCCAGCGCCAGGTTCTGGGTGCAGATGGGCAGGAGGCAGTGGCATCAGGCTCCAAGGCCCGTTGCCAGTGTCCCTTGGCTAGGAGCACAGGTGACATTGTATTAGCACGATGGCCTTGACCCAGGAGGGGCACAGGTGCCGAGCTTTCCTGGGGAGCAGGGCCCAGCCAGGAGCCAGCAGCCAGGGGTTCCAGGGTCCCCGAAGGGTTCACACCCCTGCTTAGGTCTGCAAAGGCCTCCTGGGGTGCGACAGATTTTATTTATTTCTTGCATATCACTTCTCTACTAAATATTCTTAAATTGCCAAGATTTTCTGAAACAAGACAGCCTAAGGGAATCAGTCTTTTGACTTGGTCACATGAAAATGCTGTGCGTTTAGGCGAGCTGCTCCGTGAGGAATGGGCCGGGGCCCCCAGGCCGTGTATATAGACCCACAGCCTGCAGCCTCGGTCCTCGCCTGCTTGGAGCGGGCCTGGGCACTCAGCCCACGTGGGACCAGAGGCCAGGCTGTCCCCGAGTGCTCCCGGCTTCAGCTGAGCCCACTCAACTGCGTAAACCTGACCTTTGGGAGCACGAGCTGACTCAGCGTGGCCCCCGCCGGCCTCAGTTTACCTCAGAGGCCCCAGGGTGGTGAGTTTCTTACCCCTCGAGGTTCGTGGAGCCCGGGGTCTGCCCCTCTCCGTGTCTGCCTGAGAAGAGGGTTTAGGCCCCTGCTTCCCTGTCCCCTCTCCCCCCACCGCCTGTCACAGCGGCCAGGGTTGGTGTGGAAGGGAAGGGATCCCACAGGGGTCATGGCCCCTATCATAAGGACCCTACGTTGACCTTCCTCCCCACTGTCCCCACATGCCCTGCTTCCTCTCATCGTTTTTCTGGGTAGGAAGGATGGATACCAGGGCCCTGGGGAGGGGATCCCTGAGCCCCTCAGTGGAAAGCTCGCGGACAGGCTGATCCTTCAACAAATTTCGGGCAGCATCCAAAGCCCAGCCAGGCCCCTGTTGGCTTGCGCCCCGGTAGAAATGGCCCTGGTCGGGTTGGCCCCGCTCCCACCCCCTCTGCAGCCCACAGGGCTCCCTCAAGCATGTGTTTGTGGGCCTTTCCCTGGTGAGGCCTCCATGCAGACCTCCTGCCCCCCCTGGGGGCCTCCGGGCCGCTGGCCTGCCCAGGGGGTGTGCTCTGGGGGCAGGGCCTGCCTTTGTAGTTAGTCTCCGTTTGCTGTTGTCTACGTGGTGTTTGGGGCTTGGAAGGAGGGTTCTGACATAATCTGTATTTGGCTTGATTTCTTTGGGCCCCCAGCTCCCAGGAGGACGCTCAGCTGGGCAAGCCCTGTTGTGAGGCCCATGTGTCACAGGGCATGGGCAAGGGCAGCCATCTGCCTCTCGAGTGCTATGAGACCCCCCGGTGGAGGGTGAGAGGCCCCGTGTTGGTCTATCCATCCATCCTGCCAGGGGCAGATGTCCAGTTTGGGGCTGCAGCCTGGTCAGGCAGGTGTAAGGCCCATGGGGGTGGGGCTCAGGCAGCAGGGGTTGCCCCTGCATCCAGCATCCTGGGCATGGCACACCTGTGAGCCGTCATCTGCAGAGGGACTGCCTGGGAGCTGAGGGCACCTGGGAACATTCCCCCCTTCCTAGACCTACATCTCCACCAACCCTGACATGTCTCATAACCAAACATCCTTCCAAACTCCCACCCACAATTAGATTGTGAGTTTTCTGCATTTCCAAAGAAGGCGTTCCCACCCCCGGTACAGGCCTGGAGTATCGGGGAGCCCTCCACCCCACCTCTGGCCCTGACAAAGCGGCATCACCCTCACTGGGTCCTAACGGAGCCAAAGTCAGACACCGTGGGGCCTCAGTGAGGGGATGGGGCAGGGCGACCCGAACGTCAAGGGTACCCAGCGACCCTGGTCCTGTTCTGTCACCCCTGCAGGTGGTGCCCTGGGTGAGGGAGCTGTGGTCACTGGAGCCCTCCCCAGGAGACCTGCCTGGGCAGGCTGAGCAGCCCAGAGTCCTTGTCTGCCCCTGCCCCCCGGGGAACACTGAGCCCCCTTCCTGGGGGTCTCTCAGGGTGTGGCTAGGGGTCCCTGGAATGTTCCTCCATCAGGCCCTGCCCAGGCTCCCCTCGGCCTCCAGGGGGTCTGGCTAGGTGGGGTCAGGGACTTCTCCGAACCCTGGGTGTGGCTCAGGCAACTGACCCCAGACACAGCTCCCCAACAACCCACAGCAGGGAAGTGGGGCGACGTGCATCCCCAGGCCTGGTCGCTGGGATACTCCTGAGGGCATGGAGGATGGGAATAAGACCCTTGGGCCTGGGCCTCAGTTTCCCTCTTGTCCCTGGATCAGACCTGCGGGTGTCAGGGCCCCAGGCTCCTCCCGGGATGGGCTGGGGGTGGGGGCTGGGTGGCAGGGAGATGCCAGCCCCAGTTTCCTCTGCCTCCCATGCTCCCCACAAGCCCCAGAGCCCTTTTCTGAGGAGGCAGGGCCGCGTGGCCACATGGGGGTAAAGGTCTTGCAGAGACCTGGCGTTTGGGGGCAGCTGACGCCCAGCCCATCCTAGCTGGTCACTTCTGGCCTCCTGCCCACGGGGACCAGGGGCCAAAGCTCTCCACCAGGCCATGGGAAGGAGGGTTTTGTGAGCCAAGGTCCAGGGGCCTCGGCCGTGCCCTGCCTCTTGTAGGAGACTGCCCCTGCTCCAGGGGCTGGGCGCCACCACTTACATATGCAAAGCCGCCAGCCTGAGCCCTGCCCCGCCTGTGTCCCTTTGCCCCCAGGCTGGCTCTGCCCACCCCCCCAGCATGTACACTCTGCTGTGGATGTCCCGTGCGCCGTGGGTGTGGGCGCCCACGGCGGGTGGGGGCGGGCGGCTCAGGGTGCACTAGGCCAGCCCCTGCCCATCCTCTCTGGTGTGGACCCTTGTGTCTTTGTATCTTTGCATCCTTTGTAATGAAATGTAATAAAAATCCAGTGTTTTTGCCTCGGCCTCCTCCCCTTTTTTCTGCCTCCCCCGCAACACCTTATCCCCAGATGAAATGTGGGCGCGGCTGGTGCACCAGGCAGGAGCCACACACACACTCATAGACAGGGACACCCCTGCCCCCAGCCAGCTACTCAAGCCTGGTGCCTGGAACGGAGGTACCCGCTCCTCAAGATCCTGGGGTACGCACTCCAAGGTGGGGACGGGGAGGTCCAGGCCTGAGACCATGGGTGTGTGGCATGCGGCGGCAGCAGGCCTGGGGCCTCGCAAATCAGGATATTCCTGGTCAGTCTGCTGAGCCCCAGACCGAAGGGGGGTCAGCCATAGGTCCCCACTCTCCAACGCCTGGGTTTGGAGTTCCTGGCCCAGCCCTCCCTCAGATGCCCAACCCTGCCTTCTCCCTGCAGCAGAGGCCACAGGTGGCTGCCCCACGGCACACACACTTTATTTTGTCCTCTCTGAGACCCTTTGCCTTCCCCTCCACACAACGGTCGCTCCTCAGGGCTGGGAGCTGAGTTCCCAGCCTGCCACAGTGAAGGCAGCTGTCTTCCAGGGGCCCGTCCCTACGCCTGTCCCTAGGCCTGCAGCAGCCGCTGGGTCTCGTAGTCCTCGGGGATGGTGTCTGCAAAGAGAGGGTGGGCCGGTGAGGCGGGGTGAGGTTGGGTGAGGCAGACTCCCCACTCCCTGGCAGGAGGGTCCCTCACCGTTGCAACGGTATCGCAGATTGGCCCAGATGATGTTCTCCTGGGAAAAGCAGAAGACCCCCAGGCGGCCACCCCGCATGGTCGTGTCCAAGACCACGTTGCTGTCAGCCACCAGCTCGGAGCCCTCATAGAACCGCACTCTGCAGGGAGGAGGGGACAATATGGCAGTGCGCTCCCCTCTCAGAGCTGTAGCACCCTGCCCAGGAAACAGGTCCCCTCCTCTCTGAGAAGGGGGACCACGTGTCCCCTGTGCCTGGGCCACACTCTGTGCAGCTGGGGCTCTTAGGTGAGGGGATGGACATCCAGGGTCCTGCACAGAATCAACAGGTGTTAACAGAGCACCTGGGCTTCTTGGCAGCACAGAGTGGGGATTGAGAAATGGGGCTGGGTGAGGTCCCACCCTCCAACTGAGGACCCTCTGTGTGCTGGCTCTTAGGAGGGCATCAGTTCATTCTAACTGCCCGTTTTAGAGAGAAGTGGACTGAGGTCCCCTGAGCCACCCCTCTTCCCTCAGGGAAGCAGGATACAAGGGACGCCTGGGCCATTGGCAGGGGGCAGGGTCCCTACCTGATGTAGCCCACTTGGGGCCGGTGCTGCAGGAACCAGCGGTAAGATGTCTTGTCCTTCCAGCCCACATTTCGGGGGTCCTTCCACAGCAGCCGCACCTGTGATGCTGTGTCCCCTGTGTGCCACAGAGCATTCCGCAGCTGCTCCCCAGGGCCTGTGGAAGACTTCACCACCTGCCATGCCCCAGGGACAGGGGAAAGGGGTCAGACACCATGCCGGTCACTGGAGCCCCCATGGACCCTGCCCAGTAGTGACAGGTGGGGAGCTGCAGGCAGCACAGGAGTGGTGGGGGGCCCCAGGGAGCCCAGGTGGCAGACCAATAAGGAAGCCACCTTGGGCGGGCAAGTGGAGTTTGCAGATGGATTGTTGGGGGCAGTAGTGGTCTGGGAGCTCACGGACAGGTTAGGGGCTGAGAGGACTTGGGGTGGGGTTCTGCAGGAGAATTTAGTGATCCATATAGAAAGTTTTGGGTGTTCATGGCATAAACTGGAGTCCGGTGAAATTGGGGGATTTCTTAGGGGGCTTCAGTGGCATGGTACGGTCTAGGGGTTCTGCAGGAGGATTTGGAACCCCCAAAAGATTTAGATCTCCGTGAGAGTTTCAGGGCTCAAAGGAAGATTGCGGGCACTGCGGGAGGGTTTGAGGACCTGGGGAAGTCCGGGGGAAGAATGCAAGTGGTCAGAAGAATGGTGCTGGCGACTAGAAGACTTGGGGGGTTGTCTGTGGAAGGGTTTGGGGGAGCCAGAGGTCCACTAGGCCCCAGACACCTTAAGCTGAATGCCAGGTTCAGCCACTGCGCGGAAGGGGTTCGCCTGCCAGTACGTTTGCTCCATCTGCTTCCACATGACCACGTAGAAGCTGGAGCTGTCCTGGTAGCCAAAGATGAAGCCCGCGTAGTCGTCGTCGGTGACTGTGTTCACGTGGAACGTGCCTTCGAAGTCCACGCCATTGAAGGCTGTGTAACCTGGGAAGCGGAGGGGGCAGTGAGGAAGCAGTGGGGCTCCAGGACGTTAACCCCTACCCCAACCAGGGCCCCGGCCCGCCCCAGGCCCCACCCCTCGAGGGTCCAAACTGTCCCCTGGGCCCAGATCCTTGTCCATGGACCCGCTCCCATCCCCACCCTCTGAGTCCACACACGGCCAAGCCTACTGCGACCTGCTCCCAGTCCAGAACCTCTCAAACCCAACCTGGCACCGCCTTCCCTGATTGCAGGCCCGCCCCGGCCCCGCCCCGCCCCGCCTTGCCCCTTCCCCTGTCTCACCCACGGCCAGGCCAGGGTCGCTGTTCATTGTCTGCACGATCTCCATCCCCTGACGGGGTCAAAGAAAAAAGGGTCTCAGGCCGGCCGTGGGGGCCCCCGGCTCCCGGTCTCCAGGTTAGACCCTGCTGCGAGGGTCCTGGGCCCCGCCCCCACCTGGTTGAGCACCACCCAGTTGGGGTCTATCTGCGCGTCGCCCTCGGGGTCCAGCACGACTGTCTGGAAGGCCCGGAAGTCAGTGAGGGTGACTTCGGCGTTCTCCGGACACACATCGATCTTGTCCACCACCTGGTCGGCGTCGAAGTCGCCCTGGCACACGTCGCCGACGCCGTCCCCTAAGAGATTGGAGACCCCGCCCGGGCGGTGGCGTTAGCGCCAGGCTACGCCCCAGGCCTATCCACGCCCCCATGAGGCCCCGCCCCCACGTGCCCCTGCTCCCTCCACGCCCACCCTAAACCCTGTCCCTGTGGCGGCGACACTGGCCCGGCCCCACACAAGGCCCTGCCCCCTGCCTTACGATCCTTGTCTTCCTGGCCTGGGTTGGGCACCAAGCGGCAGTTGTCCCGTCTGTCGGGGACTCCATCGTTGTCGTCGTCCTCGTCGCAGGCGTCACCCTGGCCATCGTGGTCCGAGTCCTGCTGGGCGCTGTTGGGCACGGTGGGGCAGTTGTCCCTCGAGTCCTGGTGCCCATCCCCATCCCTGGATGGGCGAGCGGGACAGTGACGATGAGCTCTCCAGAGGGTGGCGTCAGGGCTGCCCACTCGAGTCCCCGCCCGCACCCCAGATGCCTCCTTACTGGTCTTGGTCGCTGTCACAAGCATCTCCCACGAAGTCGTGGTCCACATCCCCCTGGGGGGTGGGGCAGGGAGGACGCAGGGATCCAGGATCAGGGCAGTGGAATTCAGAAGCCTTCCACTTACCCCAGTTCGAGCCAAGGTCCTCCGGACGCCGAGGAGCGCCCCCCAAGCCGGCCGGGGCTCTCCGGGGAGTCGGACCTGCCGGGGCCGGCCTGCGCTCACCTGGTCCGGGTTGCTCTTCTGGGGGCAGTTGTCGCAGGCATCCCCTACACCATCGCCATCACTGTCCTTCTGGTCTGAATTGGGCACCCGGGGGCAGTTGTCCACCGTGTTGCGGATCCCTGTGGGAAACAGGGGGACAGATCAGGATCCCCAGATGGGGGCTGGGCCTGGCTGACCTCAGGAGGGTAGGTGCAGACCTGGGGCTGGCCCACCGCCATACAGAGTTCAACCCTTCCCTTCGGCTCCCAAAAGCTACTAAGTTAAACCAAGTACTCGTGCTGGCGCCCGAGCGTTGTAGAGGCTTCATGAACGGACGTCCACATTCTTTTCGCCCTAGGCGAGCTCACTTCCTGGGCTTTCCAAACCCGCCGAGCCCCGCCCCCGGCCAAGCTCTGCCCCTCGCCCCTGCCCCCTGCCTCAGTGCTCACGATCTCCGTCGATGTCGTCGTCGCAGGCGTCGCCTTTGCCGTCCCGATCTGTGTCCTTTTGGTCGTCGTTCTTCTGGGACCGGCAGTTGTCGCAAGCATCGCCCCATTTGTCGCTGTCCGCATTGCGCTGGTCTGGGTTCCGCACCAGGGGACAGTTGTCCTGGTGGGGGACAGGTCAGGTTAAGGGGGAAGAGTCAGGCCTGGAGGGGTTAAGGTCACTCCGCAGACCAGCCTACCTCTGAGGCCCCCTCATACCTCCAGGACCCGCGAGTCCAGCCTCTGAGGCCATACCCCTCTCCCAAGCCACGCCCTACCCAGCCTCGCCCAGGACCCACCGCCTCGTTGGGGACGCCGTCCCCATCTGCATCCAGATCACAGGCGTCTCCGATGCCATCGCGATCCACATCCTCCTGCCCTGAGTTGGGCACCGTCACGCAGTTGTCCTAGGGGTGGGCACAGTGGGCATGAGGGGCATGGCCATGGAGCCCCGTCCACCACCGCACAGGCCACGCCCTCCGGGCCCCTGCCCACCTTGCGGCACTGGCGCTCAGAGCAACGCAGCTTCTCGTCCGGGAAGCCGTCCAAGTCTGTGTCTCGGCCGCAGAGGAGCCCGTTGCCTGCCCAGCCGACGGCGCACTGCGGAGGAGTTAGTGAGTGGGTGCCTCGGCCTGATTGCTTCCCTGCCCGCATCCCCATCCCACGCCCCTCCTGGTCCGCCCGCGCTCACCACGCAGGATCGTGAGCCGTCGCGTTCCAGGATGCAGTCAGCCTTCTCATGGCACGGGCTGGGCGTGCCGTCGGGGCAGAAGCGCTGCGCGCGGGGACGGCAGCCAGATGCCTGGTCGCCAACGAAGCCGGGCTGGCACGGGCCGCACTGGAAGGAGCCCTGCGCCCAGGGCCGCGAGCGGTCAGTCTGGCCCTCCTGCTGCTGCGCACCCCCTAACCCTCCACCTTTCTTCCTGGGCCTTACCAGAGTGTTGATGCACACGGAGTTCGGGACGCAATTATGCTGTCCTGTCTCACACTCGTTAATATCTGTGCAGACCTGGGTGGCAAGGAGGGCAGAAGTCACCGCCCCAACAGACATTCTCAGATCTCCCACCCAATTACGTCTCCTCCGCATCCTACCGCTCTCCGACCATTCTGGACGCGGACACTTCCTCTCTCCATCCACCAGACCCCGGAACCCACCTCACCCAGCTGGAGCATGGCAGGAAAAAGCCACAAGGCTGGAGCACGAGTTTACTGAACAAAACGCTCCTCCCATTCTCTCCTAACACAGACCCCTCCAAGGCCCTCACCTGCTTGTTGGCCTTGGCGAAGGCCAGCCCCACGCCCTCGTGGGTGGGGCCGCTGTACCCTGGCGGACAAGCCTCGCAGCGGAAGCCAGGGCTGATGTTGATGCAGCGGACGCGAGGGAAGCAGGGATGGGCGTTGCACTAGGGGAGGAAATGCCATGGAGAATCAGAGGACGCAGGAGCCGGGCCCCTCGAGAGCGGTGCCTCGGGATTTCCTGCGCTTGAACTTAAAACGATTCCAGGGCCATCATCCAACACTTTGGAGGGGGAGTGCCATGTGGGGCGAGGCCATCGATTGTCCCAGGGGTCAGACTTGACTTTGCCTGGATGGGGACAGGGACGCGACCAGGCAGGGGGAGGCGCGACTGGACTGGCTGTTCCTGGACCCGGTGGGCTGGGCGCTCATGGGCGGGCTAAGGAATTGTGAAAGCGGGAGTCCCCAGCGGACGGGGGAAGTGGGCGTCGGGATGTGCGTGCCCGACGGTGGGGAAGTAGTCGGGACGGGCACGGTGGTGGTGGCAGGGTAACTGGGGCTGGCAAGCTCTGGAGGTGAGGAGGGTCGTTGGGGCGAACCACTTTCGGCGGTAGGAGGGTCGCTGGAGTGAGCGTCACTGGCTAAGGAGGGGGTCGGCGAGACAGGCGTCACAGTTGGTGAGGGAGGTGGTCCGGGTGGGTTCCCCCAGCAATGGGGAGGTCTTCTGGGCGTGAGCCTTCAGAGGTGAAGGGGTCCTCCGGGCGAGCACCCCTGGCCGAGGAGGATGTCGTTGGGGAGGTGGGGAGTAATGGGGGCCTGCTTTGAGGGATCATCGGGGCGGTGGGGGGCGGGCGCACCTCGTTGATGTCCGCGCAGTGCGAGCCGTTGCCGGTGAAGCCCGCGGGGCAGGGTCCGCAGCGCGCACCGCTCGCAGTCTGAGTGCAGGCCACGCCTGGGAAGCAGAAGCCCGGCGCGCAGTGGGCCAGGGGCCGCACGCTCAAGCCTGGGGTACGGGCGGGCTGCATCCCTGAAGGGGAAGGGGGGAGACGGGATCGATCAGGGCCAAGCCCGGGGCCTGGGGGCGGCCCCAGGGGCGTGGCAATATCCGGGCCCCGCCCCGGACTGCGTGCTCCGCCTGCTAAGGTCTCTCCAGCGTTACAGGTCTCAGCGCGCCTACCTACGGCGTCTCCCCACCTTCCTGCACCTCGCACGGCCTCTTGCCTCTTTTAGTGCGACTCCCCGTCCCTGATCGTCCCTTTCCACCCCTCCTCCTCCAATCTCCACTTCTCCTAGCCTCCCTCTCTTCCCTTCCCGATCCCCTTAGCTCTGTGCCTCTGCCTTTGGCCCCCCATCTCTTCTCCATCTCGTGGCCGCCCCGGCTGCGCTCACCGCACGCGTCACACTCCATCACCGTGTTCTTCAGGAACGTGATCTCCTTGACCTGAGGTGCAGGGCGGGTGGGGTGTGGTCAGAGGGGCCCCCTCCTCCTCTTCCCTCCGATCCCCTTTTCCTCCTCCCTCTCCTTCCAGACCCACCCACTCCTCCCGGCTCTCCGCCGATCCCTACCCCCAGGCGCGCTACCTTCCTAGAACCTCTCCTTCTCTGGGACACGCTTCCCCGTCACGGACCCCTACCCTCTCCCTGGGACCCCCTTCCCTCTTCCTTTTGTACACCCTCCTCCCCGGATCCCGGTCCCCAAGACCCCCTCCCCCCCACCGGAGCCCCCTCCTCCAGCCCTCTTCCCCTCCCCCCACCCCCGTCCGGGCGCACACCTGCTGCCGCAGGAGCTCCCGCACATCCTGCAGCGCCGCATTGGTCTCCTGCAGCTCTCGAAGCATCTGTGGGCCCAGGTCTCCACCTGCGCCGACAGGGGGCGTTCGTGGGACGTCGGGGCTCGGGGACCCCAGTCACCGCTCCCCACATCGTCGCCGCCGCACGGCACCGGTGCGCGCACACCATTCCCTGAGCCTCCGCCCGGCTGCCTTCTTTCTCATGCCCCAAGCAGCAGTCTCCGAGCCCCAAGAAGCCGCGACCCGAGGCCTCCCCAGGGTCCCCTGGTCCATTTTGGGGTTGGGGACACGGCGTTGGGGAGGGCGCGGCTTACCCAGCGGGGTCTGACCCTGGCCGGACGCGCCCAGGGCGGCCAGGATGAGCAGGAGAACGCAGGCGGCGGCGGGAACCATGGCGGTGGCGGGGAGCTGAACCGCAACTCGAACTCTGCCGCGCACGAGGCCCTCTGGGCCTATTTATCCCGGCAGCGCGGCCGCCCCGGGGACGGCCCACCTCGGCCCTGCCCAGCGTCCAGCCGCAAGGTAAACAGATGGCGCTGGCCTCTGCGTTCAAGGCCCCGCCCGGCGTGGCTGAACCCAGACATGGCGGGGAAACTGAGTCACAAGGGACCTGTGACAGGGTTGGTGGCGTGGGGAGTGAGGTGGGACCACCCTCCAGACCTCTCATTTACGTATTTATTGCGTGCCTGCTGTATGCCAAGGCTAGGGCATAGCTAGGAACCAGGCGATCCCCACAGTGGTTCCCCTCAGCCCACACCCCGGGGAAAGAGTCAGGAGTGGCCAAAGGTCGGGGCCCACCTCCTCATGTGTTTCAAAATGATGCAAATAACGTCTCTCCGTGTGTCAGTTTCCTCCCTTGTGCAAGGGACATAGTTAAGTACTATTGTTAATGATTATTATTATTACAGGAAATTGAGGACAGGGACACTCAATCTGCCCTGGCCTCGGGGCTCCCCGCTCCTGGGTCACCACCCCACCCTTTTCTGTGGTTCCCTGGCTAGTGGGTGGCAGTATGAGGGGCAGCCTGGTCGCCCGGGGGCTGTGTGTGCGTCTGTCCTCCGCAAGGGAATAAGCAGGTCATAATGCTCCTTCTGAAGGAGGTCTGAGGGGGACCCCAGGGCTTCTGTTTGTCAAGACTTTGACATGCCTCCAAGCTCTGCTCCAGCTGCTGTGGGAACAGCCTGTAATAAAAATAAAAATTACTACTAATCGGGAAAATCATCAGGAAAATCATTCTTCCCGGCCCAGCCATGCTCTTGAGCTACCAGACACCTTGGCTTTCTGCCGTTAACCCTCTGCACCACTACCCTCCAGTGCTCACATTAGCCTCTATCGTGTAAATGGGGAAACTGAGGCCCAGACAGGGGAAGTGACTAGTCTGAGGCCACCAGAAGGGGCGGGAGTGAAGCCAGGGTAGAGCCATAGCCTGGTTTGTTTCCTGCAGTCACTGAGGGCTTCCTAGAGGAGGTGGTGAGGCAACCTGCCAGAAAGGAAAGGCTCAGATCAGCAGAGGGAAGAGGTGAGGACAGTTCTGGCAGAGGGAATTATGTGGAGTTTGGAGGTGGGGACATATAGGCACATTCTACAAATGTGTACTGAGCATCTACTGTGTGTCATGGCCTGCGCTGAACTCTGGGGACGTAGGGTGAATAAGCCAGATTAGGTCTCTCCTTCATGGGGAGCCCAGATTGGTGGGGAGGCAACTACATAATCACCCAAAGGGGCCAGGGCTGTAATGGGGGCATACAGGCAGAGGTGAGAACTCCAAGGAGGTGTCTGCCCCAGCCTGGGGTGGAGGGAAGTCTGGGCAGTCTTCCCAGAGGAAGGGAGAACCCTGTACTGGGACCAGGAAGATGAGATGAGTACACGGCCAGGTAGAGAAATGGTGGAAAGGCATTCCAGGTAGAGGAACAACATAGCATGTGCAAAGGCCCTGAGGCAGAAATGAGCCTGCCTGCTGGGCAGACTGATCTTAGGGTAGAGAGATCTTAGGGCTCAGGAGAAGCAATGCCAGTGGTATGGTGTTTGGGCTGTCTTCTGAGGGCAATAGGGAGCCACAGAGGGTGAGTGAGAATGGGTGGGCCTGTAGGGGAGAGGCTGGGTGGAAGCAGCCTGAGCATTTCAGTGTAGCCTGTGCCTGATGGTGCCCACCTTGCTTGCTGCCTGCAGCCGGGCCATGAGCTCATCTCCTGTTTTCCTTGGTGTCCAGCACACTTGGGGGTGGCTCCCGGCTGGTACTGGAATTCTTGGGAAAACCATGGCCCCGCAGGGCCTGCAGGCATATGTGTGCCTCATGTAGCTGGGATGGGGGCACGTGGAGGCCAGGCCCCTGCCTCAGGCTGGGCACAGGGCTGGGACTTGGACACATGTGGCCTTGTTCATGGCTAGGCTGTGGAGAGATGTGGGGAAGGGCCTTCTAGGCAGAGGGAACAGCAAAGCCAGAGGCCCTGAGGATGTCCCAGTTTGCAGACCAGACAAGAGGCCTGGAGATGGGCAGTCTAGTTTCATGTTCCTGCCTTATGGATCCTACCAGCTCTTGAAAGACCCCTTTCAGGCAGTACTGCCCGCTTCCTGTGCACACCACACCAACCTCACATTACAGGGTAACTCCCTCTAGGTGTCTTCCCTGGCCTTTGTACCTACTGTTCCCCATCGCCCCAAATACCTCCCTCCATCCTCAAGTCTGGACTCTGATGCCCCTGCCTCCAGGAAGCCCTCTCTACTTCTTCTGGGCAGGGCTCAGGGTCTGGTGCCTGTATGACAGCCCTTTGGGACCCCTGGGAGACTATCCAGGCAGAGAAGGTTGGGATGGCCTGACCCTGGGGACTGGGAATGTCTGTATTTTGTTCTGTCCCTCCCATTCCGGGCACCTCTCTGAGGCCTGAGCTGGTGCACAAAGGGAAGGCTGAAGGTTTTGGTGAGCTGTGACCCCCATCTGCTATGATTAGTGTCACATTGTCATTCCTTATAATTAATGTAACATCATTACTATTAATAATAGTAGCCACTGCCACCACTGTACTTTAGGACAGACTCGGCTTGAAAGTCAGCTGGGCACAGCATTGCTGTGTGACCTGGGGCAAGTTGCTTGACCTCTCTGTACCTGAGTTTCCTCTCCTGTACATGGGGTGACCATTGTTGAGAGGGTAACTGTTTGGAGGGTTGAATGAGCTAACCATTGCCCAGCGAGGGGCCCCAAGGTTAACCCCATTACACAATATGTTCAGAACTTATATACTACGTCACTTACTCTTCAGATGATTCTTATTCATATTTTCCTCAGAGAGGACAGGAAAAGCTTGAGGTCACAGCCGGGATTAGAACTGGGGAAGGCGGGACCCTTGAAGCCTCCACAGCCCCTGCCTCCCTGCCCTTGGCCGCAGAATCCAGACAAGAAGTGCTGGCCCAGGCCTCTCATTAGCTGTGAAGACCTCACTGCCCGGGATCTCCTGGCATGAGTCTTAGGCGGGCGCCCCAGCTGGCCCCCCTTCCCACCACACCAGACCCAGTGGCTCTAGGAGCCCGGCCAGGCTGGGGCAGAGGTCTGGTGCCTGCGTGATGGGGCCCCTGGGCCCTTCCTGGCAGAGGTTTGCTGGGCCAGGAGACATGTGGGCGCCCCCAGCTCACCCAGCCACCTCTCCTTGTGAATCCAGAGGGAAAGTATGTCGGGAAGGCAGCCGCCCTGCCCTGGGCGGGCCCAGCCACAGGCCTGAGTTCTGGGGAATTCATCAGGGCAGCAAGGGAACCTGACGAGCCTGCCTCTGAAGGCCCTGCAGGACCCGTCTCTCCAGAAGGACCGAGTGGTGGGGGGGAGGGGCAGGAAGGGTGCCACTAGGCCCAGGAGTCTGGCAGACCCACCCTGACTTGCTCCTGAACTTGGGCAAGCCCTGCCTACTGTCTTTCCCACCATTTGCCCCAACCCTGTCCCCATTCCATCAAAGGCTCTGTAAAAGGTGATGATAAAGAAGGTGAGAACAATAAATACAGTGGCTACAATTTTATTGAGCAAGTACCAAGTGCTCAAAACCTTGCCACCCCATTCTGTCCCCACTACTGTGCCGCAAGAGACAGGCACGCACCATCATGGGAGGCAGCAGGGCACAGCAATGAAGGGTTTGGTCTGTGAACTCGGGGCCCTGAGTTTTATATCCCAGCTCTGCTGTGCACCCTGAGGCAAACTGCGTACCTTCTCAGTGCCACTGTTTCTTCTTTGTTTCTTTCTGTTTTTGTAGGAGCCCCCTTCAAAAGTGTATTGTAATGTAATTTTTTATCTCTCAAGGTTGCCAAGCTGCTTAAGTGTGGCTTCAGGATAGAAAACTTCACTCAGTACCTACTGGAATTTAATGATGCAGCATTCAAGGGGTACAGATTTCTGAGAGTGATTTTTACATGGCCGTTATCTTCATAATTCTCCGGCAATAACTGTGGTGGGGCAAATGACCACCCTATTCTACTCTCTTTTCCTCTCACAGTTAGTGAAGCTTTTGTAGGTAGAAGATCAGAAACAAATCTGTGTCCGAATTGTGGGGAGAGCGGTTTGCGGGGCTAACTACAGAAGCTTCTGTCTCATTTTCTCTCTCTAATGAAGTGAAAATGGACACGTCTAAAGTCATGCACTCTTGAACAGTAGCAGTAAAAACCAGGGTGAAGTGGGGATGATAAGAGCCTCACCTCTCAGGGATGTCATGAGAAATCAATCAGTTCATGAGAGTGTGCGCAGTTCTCTTGGATATTGCTGGTCACCATCGTCCACACTCTGCAG
The DNA here is from genome assembly GCF_040802235.1 of Manis javanica. NCBI lineage: Eukaryota > Metazoa > Chordata > Mammalia > Pholidota > Manidae > Manis > Manis javanica. Next base: position 93,034,895 of record NC_133168.1, on the reverse strand, counting down.
AGGCTCCGACTGACCTCAGCAACGCAGGTCGTCCTGTCTTCTTGGTTTGGGCGCTGGAGGCTCAGAGAGGGAAGTCACGCACTCCCTGCCCCCTGTCCCCTGAAGGCTGCCTGGAGAGGGCCCCCACCCAGGTCCGGGGGTGTGGATGGATGGGTGGCAGAGGGCCCAGGACCCAGAGCCTTGTCCCCTACTCCCTGGTCCTCATCCCCCTTTCCCCTGCCCCCCTCCGGCCCCACCCCTGCTCATTAACAGGAGGCCCTTGTTCGGGTTAGGGATGGATGGGGAGGGAGGCAGAGGGCGGGCGTGTTTACCCACCAGCCTTGTGGCTGGCGGGCAGCGGCCCAGGCCAGGGCACTGGCCAGGGAGGGAGGGAGGCTCCTGGGTGGGATGGAGCCCCAGCCCCGAAAAGAAGAGTGGCCCACCACAGATACCAAATAAATGCTCCTCGATTAGGGTAATGAAATGAAATGACTTCATCCACTGTAAAGGCACCGGCCCCTTGCCACACAGCCAACGGAATGGAGGGGGTCTCAGCCTCGCAGCTGGGTGGGGGTGGCCCCAGAGGGGGATGCAGCCAAGTCGCATGGAGTGCTTGCCACGTGGAAGCAGGGGCTGATTGGGCTGGAAGGACAAGAGCCCAGGGTCCAGGGAGGCCCCTCTGTAGGGGCATGTTGGTGCCCAGACTGCAGAGGTGAATGGGTTCCCGCTGCTGAGGGGTGCCCCAGATGGAGGGCACAGCAAGAGCAAAGCCTGGAGGTGCCATGTGCCTGATGTGTTGGAGGCTCGCCAGGAAGGCGGGGGAGCGCTGGCCGCGGGGCCTAGTGAGGCAGTGGGTGCCCTGCAGGGCAGAGCTGTGAGCTGTGCGGGGTTGGGCTCCCAGGGCCTCTTCCGCCCTCCAGGCCCTTACCTGAGCCGTGACTGCTCCCCAGTGCACCATCCTCTTGACGGAACATGGCTCACTTCTCCGTGTCCCAACTGGGGGAGCAGCCTCCAGGGGCCTCCACAGTGCCCTGAGGATCATGCCACAGCTCTGACCTGTGGGCCTGGCCGGGGTCTGTGGGTAATGTGGCTGCATCCTCCATCAGACTGAACCCCACCATCCTGTTCTGCGCCGTGACTCCAGTATCACACTCACATAGTGGAATAAATGCGTGCATGCTGGATGGATGAGGGGTGGACGTACCCATGGGGGAGTGCATGGTTGGATGGTTGGTGAGTAGATGGGTGGATGTGGGGCTAGAGGAGTGGATGGACAGATGGATGGATGCACTCGTTTGCCCCAGGCACCTCTCTGGCTATTAGGTAACCCCTCTCAGAGGTCACTGGGGAGTCAGTAGGAGGGTGAAAGTGAAGTATACAGTAGGTTCTTTCTGTGCATTTTCTGTCCCTCTTGCCCTACATGAGGCAAAGCAGGGTGACCTGGTGGGGCTCACCCCAGCCACGCTGGCTGCCTCTCTCCTGGCTTGCCCCTCTCAGGCTTCTCCTACCTCAGGATCACTGCGCAAGCTGTGCCCTCCGCCTGGAGCGCCCTTCCTCCTTACCCCTGCCGACCCTCACAAGCAAGGGTTACTCCCGGGGCCACACCAGGCCCGCCAGCCCGCGCCCATATTCCCACCCCATGGAGGGAGACCGAGGTGTTTGACGGAACCCTCCCAGGAATGGCCAGACCACAGCACGTCGGGAGCGAGCCGGGGGGCGGTGGCAGGCACACGAGCCCTCTGGAAAGGGCTGATGTCACTTTGCGGTCAGTCCACATGATGCTGGGGGGTAGGATCAGTGGAACACCCACCCTGTGCATCTTCCTGACTCTCCAGCCCACTGGGTTGAATCATTTACTGGCTCCATTTCTAGAGCCAGGAGATTCCAAGGAATGTGAGAGTCATGGGGCCACTGAGAAAGAGCCTGAGAACGTAGGAATGAGAGAGTCACGTTCTGGGTTTATGGAGCTGGGACTACAGCATGCTGAAGCCACAGAACTGTGGGATTCTTGGGCCATGGGGCCACGGCGTTAGAAAGCCATGGACCTAGGGTGGTGTGGCTACTAGTCAACGGAAGCACGAACAGTAGGATGGTAGAAGCCCTGGAACCTTGGGGCTGAGGCCTGGCACTGGGCACCCCCCATCGGAGGTGCCAGGACAGAACCACCCTCGCAGCCACACCCTCACATACGGGCTGTCCGAGGGGGCTCCCAGAGACCACGGGCGCTACAAGGTGCTTTCTCCCCGCTCGGTCTGGGAGGCGGCCACAGGAGAGAACGACATGCCATCACCGACGCCTGGAGCCAGCCAGCCACCAAACACTCTGAATCCCTGTGCCAGAGCCAAGTGAGGCTGTCCAGGTGCCAGAAAACGGTGCCAGCCTCCGGCCCGGTGCGCTGGAACGCAGAGTGCTGAGCATCAAGTGGAAAAAGAATCAACGAGTTACTTATACATCCATATCCTGTAAGAAGCCAACAGTAACACAGCACCGAGGGGAGGTTGTACCTTGGCTACATCCCCTCCGGATGGTGGAAACTGGTAAGCTGTCTCTCTCCCTGGCCAGCGCCCGCCTCTGCCCACACGAGGAGTCATAGCGCAGCTTAGATTCCACCAGATACGTCTATATATTAATGAGCTCCCACCCAGCAGACCCCGCAGCCGGCACCCAGAGGACCAGCCCATTCTGGAGTAGGGAAACTGAGGTCTGGAGGAGGGGGACCCTGCCGGCCCAGGATTTCAGAGGGCGGGAGGCGAGACTCAAACCCAGGTCTGTCGGATGCTTACGTGTGAGTTAACTGGGGCCCCAGCCGTTTGCTTCCAGACGGGCAGAGAGTGGAAGGCAGAGCAGGAGCCTCGGCTATTTCTTCACTTTGCTGAGCTCAGGAAGTCTTGCTTACGGGGCTGCTGTGGGGGCAAACATGATCTTAGTGAGTGCACGCTGGGACCTGGCATTGCAGGCGTGCAAGGGCCTTGTCCCACTCCCCTCACAAGTGGGACAGCAGAGGGCCCGGGAGTGGGGTTCCGATCCCTCCGAGGCGCCTTCAGTGAGGACTGCCGCCATCAGGATGGGGATGTGGGCATGAAGAAACACCCCTGATTCTCTGAAACTCCAGGTTCCGGGGAGAGAAGGCAGGAAGGCTGCCATAGGGGGCTGCTCCAGGCCCAGCCGAGGCCCTTCCCTCCTCCGCCGGCCTCCTGACCTGCCCTGGGTACCAGGCAACCGTGAACATCACGAGGAACCAGGCTTTGCCCCAAATGGCCTCTGCTGCCAGCTTGTTACTTCCAAGTGGCCAGCGGATGGCAGAGGATTCCGGGGTGGGGGGCGCCCCCCATCCCCAGTTCCAAGGCTGCTCAACTGACATTAGTCTCCCTTGACCCCAGCTCCTCTTCAAGCAGAAATAGGGGAAGTGCACAGTCAAAGGGGACCATCAGGATCAAAGTGGCCAATAGGATTTCACTCATACACGGAATCAAGAAAGCAAAACAAACAAACAGAACAGAAATGGATTCGTAAATGGGGAAAACAGACTGGTGGCTGCCACGGGGGAGGGGTGAAATAGGTGAAGGGAAAAATAATTACGGAGAATGTCTGATACCTTGATCTGGGCGAAGGTTACATGAGTGCGTACACATGTCAGGATGCATCGAGCTGTACGCTTAGATTTGTGCATTTTACTGTATATGCCTCAATTAAAAAAAAAAAGTTCAGGGTGGCAATGATGACCCTGAACTGAGAGGGAGGCAGGCAGGGAGGAAACAGAAGCCCAGAGAGGGCAGGATATTTGCTCAGGGCCGCACAGTAAAACAGAGACCCAGCTGATTCCAATCTCCACCTGTTTTTTTCTTTTTTCTTTTTTTAAAATTATGTTTTATTCTAGTGAAAACACATAACAAAATGTGCTGTCTTAGGCATCTTTAGGTGCACCATTCTGTGGCGTTAAATACATTCACAGTGTTGTGCAAGCATCACTACCATCTACCCCCAGAGCTCTTTATATCTTCAAAAACTGAAACTATGTCCTCATTAGATACCAACACCCCATCCCCTGCCACTGATCAACACCATCCTCCTAGCTGCCGGGATCAGAAGCCCTCCATGATTCAACCCGGTTCTCACCCCTCCTGGTTTGCCTCCTGGCCCGGAAGATTTGGGGCTTCCAGGGTCTGGTCTGTGGTGTCCAAGCTGGGTCCTGAATAGAGCGACAGGGGAAGTTGGCATAGGAATGAGGATGCCTCCCTGAATAGGCGCCGTTTCTCCCTCCATTGTAGAGCCGGAAAAACTGAGGCCCAGGGAAGGAACAGCCCTTGTTCAGCGAATCTGGCCACTGGCCCTGCCTGCCTGAGAGGCCCCTGGGGCAGCGCCAGCCGTGGCTTGTCCCACGCAAGCATCCCTGGATCCTGGCCCAGAACTTCACAGACTGTAGGAAGAGATCTTCAGGAGATCCTGAATACAGATGTGGTTCCAGAGAAATGCCCCATTTTCCAGATGGGAAACTGAGTCACCCCTCATGGCCAGAGAGAAGTTGGGACCCAGCTTTTTGCACTCCTCACCCCTGCCCCTGCTCCCGAAGAGGCCCCTGGGTGGGTCTCCGGTGTGTGGGCTGGCAGGGTCCTGTGGCCTGCTTGTCTGCCCAGCGCTGGGGTTGACTCTGGCAGGGCGAGGCCTCAGTGCTAGTGATTATTTGTTTAACCTTTGCAGTTTCAGCCTAGGATCCAAAGTGCCTTGCCCCCCACACCCCTCCGGGCCCAGGCCAGTGAGGTCACATGCAGGCTGACCCACTGGGGCCTGGCTGCTGGGCCTCCGCAAACCACGTGGCCTGGGGCTGCATCCAACCCCATGTCCGGACTGTTCAATTTGGTCCTGGTTTCCAGCTGGAACAAAGGGATGTGGGTGGGCCCTGCTTGCACAAAATTTGGGGTTCTAGTACTCAGCCTACACCCCCTGCCTGTCTCTCCCCAGTGGATGCCATCCAGGCCCGGATGTCAAAGGCCACTCTTTGCCCATGAAGCCCACGGTTCCATCTGGAGCCTGGCCATGCCACTGCAGACACACAAAGCCAGCCAGACACCTTGAGCACACAGCTGAGGCAGGGTAGTTGGTCCCTGACGTCACCTCTCCAAGTCTTCCTGTCTCAGGCAATGACAGCACCGTCCACTCAGTGCTGGGCCTGAGACCCAGGAGGCGTCTGAGACTCCTCCCTACCCCCCATGTCTAGTACACAGCAGGGCTTGAGCCTCTTGTCCTCCAAAGCATACAGATCCAGCCCCTTCTCTGCAGCCCCACCCTGGTCTCTGCCCTGTGACTCCCGCCTGGACGCTGCCCCGTCTCGTCCTCACAGCAGCCAATGTGGGCATCTCAAAATTATAAATCAGATCATGTTCCTCTCAGGCTCCTGCACTGTGTATGGTGCCCCATTACTCTCAGACTAAAAACCACCTCCTCTGTGTGACCTGTAAGCCCCGACGTGTTCTGAGCTCAGCCCATTCTCCCAGCACATCTCCTCTTCTTTTGTTCATTCTCTTCCAGCCACGCCAGTCTCCTTGATGTTCCTTCAACATCCAAGCCCCTTCCTACCCCAGGGCCTTTGCATGAGCCATCCTTCCTGTCTGGAATGCTCACCTTCCATATTTACACAATACTTTCCTGTCCTTCAGGTCTCATTTAAGATGCCATCTCCTCAGGAAGCCTCCCTTGACCCCTGAGAAAAATTACTTTCACCCAACTTTCTTCCAAACACTCTTCACTCTTTAAGATTATCTTCTTTTTTTTGTATGTTCATACAAATACAAACTGTATTTTACCACCAGCATGTACCATTTTGCCTAGCACATATGAGGTGGAGTTGTGACTTCTTGGGAACAAAGGAACCTACCAGCCCCACTGACAAAGGTTGAGAAACAGCTACCCCTCAGAGGCTCCCTGGCTTCCCCCAGCCATGCCTCAGTGTGTATAACCAAGAACTTTGCCCTCAGTACATGCCAGGGTGGTTGGAGATGTGATGGGGGGTGCACAGGCAGCTATGGGGGACAGGAAGAGGGACCTTTAAAGTCCAACTGAAGGAGGGATAAAAATAAGCCAGGTAAGAGGCCACATAGGGGCTCAGGGTTGGGGGCCATTGTGGGCAAAGGCCTGAAAGTGACAGAGAGCAGAGCAGTGTTCTTGGAACTGGGTGTGGTGGGGCCTAGCTCGCATGAAGGGGGTCAGGGGAGACAGGGCAGTATGGCTGGGTGGGCAGGCAGCACCTGGAATTATAGTGCCCGGACTCCATCTCAGGGCAATAGGGGGCCTGCAGCCCAGTGCCCTGTGCAGGGCGCTGGGAGACTCCCTCCCCCGACCCTGGGACCTGTGGTCTCGCCATGCTCACGCTTGCTGGGAACATCTCAGAGCAGCTTTATTGGAATTCCTGTGGAGAGCTGTCTCAGACCAGGGAGGCCACCGGCTGTCCCCACCGGCACGGGGCTCAGGGAGGGCCGTGTGTCTGCAGGGGCCTCCCAGACTCTGATAAGGTCCTGACAGCCGCCCGCCCCTGCCAGGGCTCCTTGGCCTCCCCCCAGGACAGCCAGGTCTCCCCAAGACCCTGGGTCCGGCCACCCCCTCCCAGCCCTTGGTGGGCAGTGAAGACCTCTCTGCTTATTCCCCTGGAATTTTCCTTGCAGGACCTGCCAAAGCCTCCAGGAACATATTAAAGGAAAATGTTTCCAGTCCAAGCAGGGCTGTTTTATGGCTCTTGGGGCTGGGAGTCTGGCCACAGAGTGGAAAGGGCTCGTCACGCTGCTGCTGCTGCTCCTTCCGCAGAGCTCAGACCCCGCCTGCCCTCCCTTGCCCTCCTCGGAGGCCCGGATTTCACACAGATTTTCTAACTAAACAAAGTCCCCCTCATCCGCATTCCCTCCTCTCCCCACATGGGGAGAAATTCCCTAGAAATAGAGGGGCTTGTGGGCTAAAGCCTGGAGCTGATGCATTTCCCGTCATTTCTTCATTCAACAAGCACCTGCTGTGCTCCCACTGTGTGTCAGTCTCTGTGTCGGGTGCTGGGGACACAGCAGGAATACATGGGACCCTTCCTGTCCTCGTGTGGAGAACAGTGTGGGTAAAATTGTAACATTTCCAGATGATCTCGCCTGGCTTTGGTTCATTTGCATATCCGGGGGAGGGCGGGGTGGTAGTGGAGAGAAGGTCATCTCCAGGTCACTGGGTAATTGCCTGGGCAACCGAGGGCGGGTCTGAACCCCAGAGATTAAAGGGAGGGGCTGGCTTGTTTGCTTCTTCCGGAGCAGAGGAGAGAGACAGCCCTGGACTGCAGTTTGTAAGCAATAAACGGGTTTTAAACTTTATTTCTCCCTTTGACTGATTTCGGTTTTTAGAGGTATTTTGCCCTGGGATTTCCTCTTCCCGGACTTAGATCAGGATTGGGTGGGAGGGGTCCACGCATTCCCCCCTATGACCCAGGGCTGGAGAGAATAGCAGCTTGCCCGACATGGTGCATGGAGTAAGCAATGGATGGGGCTGGGGCCCAGTGCGGGCAGGGATGTTCCAACACCCGTTTTCCGTGGTTTGTTTAAGGCAAAATTAATTCACGTCATGGAACTCTCCCTTCTAAAGTGACCAATTAGTGGCATTTAATGCATCCACAGTGTGGTACAACCACCACCTCTGCCTGGTTCTAGAACATTCCCATCATCTTGAAAGCAGACCTCGTCCCCATGAGCTGTCCCCATCCCTCTCCCTCTCCCCGAGCCCCTGGCAGCTGCTGATCTGCTTTCCGTCTCTAGGGATGTGCCTGTTCTGGACGTTTCATGTATGTGGGACCACACAACATGTGGCCTTTGGTGTCTGGCTTTTGCTTAGCATGTTTTTGAGGGTACCCTCTTTATTTTTAATTTAATTAATTTTATTTGCTGAAATATTTTAAAGCCATCCCAGGCTTTGAGTCATTTCTCTATTCCTCAGCTGTTCACACAGCTCCAAAAACACAGGGATTTTCACACACAACCACACCGTGGCATCCCTAGTCCAGCTTCCCCGGCCGTATCAAAAGATGGCGTTTTACAGTCACTGTGTTAGAATCAGGTTCCAGATGAGGCCCCTGTTTGGTTGGCGTGTTCCTAAAGTTCCTCCTTATTCCCTCTCTCTTTTTAAAATTGTGGGAAAATAACATAAAATTTACCATGAACCATGTCTAAGTATCCAGTTCCACGGTATTAAGCTCATTCACATGGCCGTTCAGACCACCATCTTCCCTCTCCAGAACTTTCCATCTTCCCAAACTGAAACTCTGTGCCCACAGAGCACTAACTCCCACCCCTTCCCCCAGGCCTGGCCCTGCCCTCTACTTCTGTCTCTGTGAACCGGCCGACAGTGCTGTAAGTGGAGTGGGCCTCTGGGAAGTGGAGTCATGAAGTAGCCAGTCACTCCCTTTGTGACTGGCTTATTTCACTCAGTATGATGCCTTCAAGGTTCATGCATGTTGTAGCATATGTAGTCAGCTGAGCAGGTAGAAATATGCCCAGGTGAGCTATCCTGGCAGAGGCCAAGGGCAGTGGGCACATGGGAGTGGATATGGACACCCCCCTACCCCTACCCCACTGAATTGCATCCAACTGGAGGGCCCAGGGGAAGCGCAATTTCCCAAGTCTGTCAGAGGCACTGGCACCAGGAGGGAGCTGCATGGTGGCCTCCTCTGCAGGCAGTCAAGAGCTAGGCTCTTCGATGCCCGTGGGCTGGGCATAATGCCCCATATACTAGAGGCTGGGTACCAGAACCTCCAATTTCCCTAAGGCAGGCGACAGTTTTACATGTCAACCTGGCTGGGCCTGGTGCCTACACCATCTCCCAGCCTGGGTGGTTGTTCTGCAGATATTTTGGAGATGCGCCTGAGTAATAGGGGGAGGCCTCACCCAACCTGAAGAGCAAAACCTGCCTTTCCCTGAGGAGGAAGAAACTTCACTGTGTCAAAGATAAGCTAATAAAGTAGTCACTGCTGGTCGCCAGCTCCCTGGCCAGGACAGACTTTAATCAGTAACATTCTATTGCAGTAGGAAGTAGGGTCCAGTGTAGTGACCTCACATTCTATTTGGTGTTTTAAAGGGAGAATGAGAGAATAGGCGGGAGGCTTACAGTGCCAGGAAAATGAAAAAAATCACAAAAAGTGGCAAGGAGAACTCGGTCCATGTTCTTGGGCTTTGCTAGCTGGTGCTTCTCAAAGTTCAGCTCCTACCTGCCAACAAAGGCCTGGACTCAGAGGCCCCATCTGCAGGTGTTGCCTGAACAGTCAGTTGTCCTGGCAGCCATGAGTTTTCTCAGACAGGCATGTGAAGAGGGGCTGAGGTCATCCTAGGGATGTGCGCTTGGGCCATTAGATACCATGTTAGAGTTTGTTCAAGTCTTTCTAGGCCGGAGTTGAGGCCTGGTGGGAAGAGGGCTCAGGGGAGTCTGGCTTGAGTTTGTCCAGAGAGAGTCTTTGTCAGTCTGTGGCCTGTGGTGCTGCCTTCTGCCCGAGTCTCCAGCCTGCCCGCCTGCCCTCCGGATCTCAGATGGGGCAGCCCCCGTGATTGAATGAGCCGGTGCTTTACAGTAAATCTCTTGCTATGTACATATCCAGCTGGTTCTGTCTCCAGGAGAACCTAGCTGGTACAGACAAGCAGTTGGAAGGGTCTGCTAGGAGGCTGACCCTGTGAAGTTGTGGAGGTGATTAAGAGATGTAATAAATGTCCCTGGGGGTGAGACAATGGGCAGCTGTCGAGCACACTGATTGATCAACATCCACAATCTGAAAAAGGCAAGATGGAAAGAAGAGGATGCTGAGAGTCGGTACCCCAATAAGGGGTTGTGGTGTTTTTCTCTGGTTCCCAGATCTGAGCTGGACCCTGAGGAGGTGGGCAGGGGCCAGGAGGGAAGCCTTCATGGTGAGTTTGCACTGTGACTGGGGTCCTTTACTAGAGGGAATGTCCCCTGCAGGAGTGGGTGCCCCAGACATTTCACAGTAATTGGAAATACAGAGGCTGAGCTGACATTGACACTTGGGCACCAGTGAGACTGAGCGTGCAGGAGGCCAGGTGATGAACGGAGTCCTGGAGAAGGCCAGCTCACGGTGAACCAGCCCAGTGGTCCCCAGTGGTGTGAACAGAGCTGAGAGGAAGAGAGATACTGGGTAGGTGAAGGGACTTGCTCTTGCCACTGAGTGCCTAGTCCTGGGGAGAAGAATGGGGAAGGTCACAGGAAACCTCTGAAACTGTCTCCATCTCAGCCACAGCAGTAAAAGATAAACAATGTTGCATCTGCTGAGATCAGGCTGCCATCAAAGGCCTGAAGGATGCAGGGTTGGGCTGCTATCATATTTCCGTTTAATTCCTCAGTCAGCTTCTGCTGATGCCAGCCAGGCCTTAGCCACGTGGCCACCCCCACCCAACTACCATGCTGGGGGGAAGAAGCTTTGCCAGAGCTTATTACTGAGGCCGCAGGTAGGAGACATGTGGCCAGTGGTTTGCTGGATGCATTCTTTCCGATTCTGATTAGAAAGAAGGATCAGAAACAGTTCTCATTTCTGTGAGATGAATCAGGACATGCATTTACTGTTTTTCCCCAGGCCTAGGATTGCTGGACAAGATACAGATGCCCATTCTATTTGGGTGGGGCGTGTGATAAAAAAGTTCTGGAACTACATAATGGTAGCCGTTATACAACATTGTAAATGCACTGCATGCCAATTAATTTGCACATCTGAAAGTGGTTAAAATGGGTATCCTTTTTATCTCTATCTTACCACATTTAAAGAACCAACAAATAAACAAAAATACGGGATGCCCAGTTGAATCTGAGTTCAGATAAATAAGGAATGATTTCTTTTTTAGAATAAGTATATCCCAGAGATTACACTGGATATACTTACCCTAAGGGAAATGGAAATCGAGCCACAATGAGATACCACCTCTCTCCCCTTAGGATGGCTACTAGCAGGAAAAAGGAAAATAAGTTGGCAAATATGTGGAGAAATGGGAAGCCTTGTGCACTGTTGATGAAGATGCAAAATGGTTCAGCTGCTGTGGAAACCAACAGGACAGCTCCCCAGGAAATTGAAATTAGAACAACCATGTGATCTAGCCACTGAATTCTGGATATGTGCCCAAAGGAATTGAAAGCCGGGTCTCAATTAAAAATGGCTGGATGGTCCATTTACAGTTGTGTATATTTTGTCACCAGTAAAAAAATTGGGGGGATTGGATTAAAGATGGTGGCATGAGAGGAGAGACAGAGGCTTCCTCCTAAAACTGGATACAATTAGAAAATATAGTTGGTGCAACTAATCCTGAGAGAGCAACAGGAAAGAGGACTGCGCCAGACTGCACACACCTGGAGAAAAGAGCAGACCTCAGCGAACGGGGGAACGTACTGGAGTCGTGACCCGGCGGGACCCGAGCCCCTCACCCGCCCCAGCTCACCTGCAGGGGGAAGAGAAACGGAGCAGGGAAGGAGTGGAGGCCTGGGGCGGCTGAATACCTGGCTCCGGAGATTTGCTCTGGGAGCACAAACCTACATTTCATGGTGCTTTCATGAGACTCGCATGACCACCGGGTTGGAAAGTTAATACAGGCAGAGTTCCTGGGGAGACTGGGATTCCGGCTGCTTGTGGAAAGCAGGGATCCATACCCGGCTGCTCTGGGACAAAAACTTATACCTGTGTGCCCGGCCCACCGGCTCAGGCAGTGGAGACAGGCACAGCAGCCGGGAGGCAGGGAACAGCTCTTCCCCCCACCCCAGGCACCAGTACCGCTCCCGCAACCCCCACATTGCTTCAGGGACAGAGCAGTTCCAGAGACTACAGCTTCTGGACACTAGAGGGCGCCATATACAAACATGAAACGCCAAAGGAACCTTGTCCAGAGTAAAATTGTTAATACAACTCCCGAGATTTATGGACCTTGTGACTCTTCCTGAAAGGGAGTTCAAAATAAAAATCATCCACATTCTAATGGAAAGACATCCAAGAACTCAGGAATGAATTCAGGTCAGAGATCCAATTGTTGAAGAGCACGATGGAGGGTATTAAAAGCAGGCTGGATACGGTGGAGGAGACAATAAATTAAATAGAAACTAGAGAAGAGGAATACAAAGAAGCTGAGGCACAGAGAGAAAAAAGGATCTCTAAAAATGAAAGAATATTGAGAGAACTGTGTGACCAATCCAAGCAGAACAATATTTGCATTATAGGGATACCAGAAGAAGAAGAGAGAGAGAGAGAGAAAGGGGTAGAAAGTGTCTTTGAGGAGGTAGTTGCTGAAAACTTCCCCAATATGGGGAAGGAGATAGCCTCTCAGGCCATGGAGATCCACAGATCTCCCAACACAAGGGACCCAAGGAAGACAACCCCAAGACACATAGTAATTAAAATGGGAAAGATCAAGGATAAGGACAGACTGTTAAAAGGAGCCAGAGGCAGAAATAAGATCACATACAAAGGAAAGCCCATCAGGCCAACATCAGACTTCTCATCAGAAACCTTACAGGCCAGAAGGGAATGGCATGATGTATTTAATGCCATGAAGGAGAAGGGCCTAGAACCAAGATTACTTTATCCAGCAAGATTATCATTTAAATTTGAAGGAGGGATTAAACAATTTCCAGATAAGCAAAAGCTGAGAGACTTTACCTCCCATAAACCATTTCTGCAGTCTATTTTGGAGGGACTGCTATAGAGAGAAGTGTTCCTAGGGTTGGATAGCTGTCACCAGAGGTAGTAAAACCATGGTAGGGACAGTGGAGCAGCTGATTGCGAGGCAAATGCAAAATTAAATTGACTATCCCCTAAGTCAATCAAAGGATAGACAAAAAGTACAGAATTTGATACCTAATATATAAAGAATGAAGGAGGAAGAAAAAGGAGGAGAAATAGAAAAGAACCTTTAGATTGTGTTTGTAACAGCATACTAAGTGAGTTAAGTTAGACTCTTAGATAGTAAGGAAAGTAACCTGGAACCTTTGGTAACCATGAATCTAAAGCCTGAAATGGCAATAAGTACATACCTATCGATAATCACCCTAAATGTAAATGGACTGAATGCACCAATCAAAAGACATAGAGTCACTGAATGGATAAAAAAACAAGACCCATCTATGCTGCTTACAAGAGACTCACCTTAAACCCAAAGACATGCACAGACTAAAAGTCAAGGGATGGAAAAAGATATTTCATGCAACCAATAGGGAGAAAAAAGCAGGTGTTGCAGTACTAGTATCAGACAAAATAGACTTCAAAACAAAGAAAGTAACAAGAGATAAAGAAGGACATTACATAATGATAAAGGGCTCAGTCCCACAAGAGGATATAACCATTATAAATATATATGCACCCAACACAAGAGCACCAGCATATGTGAAACAAATACTTACAGAACTAAAGGAGGAAATAGAATGCAATGCATTCATTTTAGGGGACTTCAACACACCACTCACTCCAAAGGACAGATCCACCAGACAGAAAATAAGTAAGGATACAGAGGCACTGAACAACACACTAGAACAGATGGACTTAATAGACATCTATAGAACTCTACACCCAAAAGCAACAGGATACACGTTCTTCTCAAGTGCACATGGAACATTCTCCAGAATAGACCACATACTAGGCCACAAAAAGAGCCTCAGTAAATTCCAAAAGACTGAAATTCTACTAACCAACTTTTCAGACCACAAAGGTATAAAACTAGAAATAAATTGTACAAAGAAAGCAAAAAGGCTCACAAACACATGGAGGCTTAACAACATGCTTCTAGATAGTCAATGGATCAACGACCAAATTAAAATGGAGATCCAGCAATATATGGAAATAAATGACAACAACAACAAAAAGCCCCAACTTCTGTGGGACACAGCAAAAGCAGTCTTAAGAGGAAAGTATATAGCAATCCAGACATATTTAAAGAAGGAAGAACAAACCCAAATGAATAATCTAACGTCACAATTATCAAAATTGGAAAAAGAAGAATAAATGAGGCCTAAAGTCAGCAGAAGGAGGGACATAATAAAGATCAGAGAAGAAATAAACAAAATTGAGAAGAATAAAACAATAGAAAACATCAATGAAACCAAGAGCTGGTTCTTTGAGAAAATAAACAAAATAGATAAGCCTCTAGCCAGACTTATTAAGAGAAAAAGAGAATCAACACACATCAACAGAATCAGAAATGAGAAAGGAAACATCACGATGGACCCAACAGAAATACAAAGAATTATTAGAGATACTATGAAAACCTATATGCTAAGAAGCTGTAAAACCTAGAAGAAATGGACAACTTCCTAGAAAAATACAACCTTCCCAGACTGACCAAGGAAGAAACACAAAATGTAAACAAATCAATTACCGGCAAAGAAATTGAAGTGGTAATCAAAAAACTACCCAAGAACAAAACCCCCGGGCCAGATGGATTTACCTCAGAATTTTATCAGACATACAGAGAAGATATAATTCCCATTCTCCTTAAAGTTTTCCAAAAAACAGAAGAGGAGGGAATAATCCCAAACTCATCTATGAAGCTAACATCACCCTAATACCAAAACCAGGCAAAGACCCCACCAAAAAAGAAAATTACAGACCAATATCCCTGATGAACATAGATGCAAAAATACTCAACAAAATATTAGCAAACCGATTTCAAAAATACATCAAAAGGATCATACACCATGACCAAGTGGGATTCATCCCAGGGATGCAAGGATGGCACAACATTCGAAAATCCATCAACATCATCCACCACATAAACAAAAAGAAGGACAAAAACCACATGATCATCTCCACAGATGCTGAAAAAGCATTTGACAAAATTCAACATCCATTCATGATAAAAACTCTCAACAAAATGGGCATAGAGGGCAGGTACCTCAACATAATAAAGGCCATATATGATAACTCACAGCCAACATCATACTGAACAGTGAAAAGCTGAAAGCTTTTCCTCTGAGATCAGGAACAAGACAGGGATGCCCACTCTCCCCACTGTTATTCAACATAGTACTGGAGGTCCTAGCCACGGCAATTAGACAAAACAAAGAAATACAAGGAATCCAGATTGGTAAAGAAGAAGTTAAACTGTCACTATTTGCAGATGACATGATAATGTACATAAAAAACCCTAAAGACTCCACTCCAAAACTACTATAACTAATATTGGAATTCAGCAAAGTTGCAGGATACAAAATTAACACATAGAAATGTATGGCTTTCCTACACAGTAACAATGAACTAATAGAGAAATCAGGAAAACAATTCCATTCACAATTGTATCAAAAAGAATAAAATACTTAGGAATAAACCTTACCAAGGAAGTGAAAGACCTATACCCTGAAAACTACAAGACACTCTTAAGAGAAATTAAAGAGGACACTAACAAATGGAAACTCATCCCATGCTCCTGGCTAGGAAGAATTAATATCGTCAAAATGGCCATCCTGCCCAAAGCAATATACAGATTTGATGCAATGCCTATCAAATTACCAGCAACATTCTTCAATGAACTGGAACAAGTAATTCAAAAATTCATATGGAAACACCAAAGACCCCGAATAGCCAAAGCAATCCTGAGAAGGAAGAATAAAGTTGGGGGGGGTATCTTGCTCCCCAACTTCAAGCTCTACTATAAAGCCACAGTAATCAAGACAGTTTGGTACTGGCACAAGAACAAACCCACAGACCAGTGGAACAGAATAGAGACCCCAGATATTAACCCAAACATTTATGGTCAATTAATATATGATAAAGGAGCCATGGACATACAATGGGGAAATGACAGTCTCTTCAACAGATGGTGCTGGCAAAACTGGACAGCTACATGTAAGAGAATGAAGCTGGATCACTGTCTAACCCCATACACAAAAGTAAATTTGAAATGGATCAAAGACCTGGATGTAAGTCATGAAACCATAAAACTCTTAGAAAAAAACATAGGCAAAAATCTCTTGGACATAAACATGAGTGACTTCTTCATGAACATATCTCCCCAGGGAAGGGAAACAAAAGCAAAAATGAACAAGTGGGACTATATCAAGCTGAAATGCTTCTGTACAGCAAAGGACACCATCAATATAACAAAAAGGTACCCTACAGTATGGGAGAATATACTCATAAATGACAGATCCGATAAAGGGTTGACATCCAAAATATATAAAGAGCTTACACACCTCAACAAAGAGCAAATAATCCAATTAAAAAATGGGCAGAGGAGCTGACCAGACAGTTCTCCAAAGAAGAAATTCAGATGGCCAACAGACCATGAAAAGATGCTCCACATCGCTATCATCAGAGAAATGCAAATTAAAACCAGAATGAGATATTACCTCACACCAGTAAGGATCACCACCATCCAAAAGACAAACAACAACAAATGTTGGCAAGGTTGTGGAGAAAGGGGAACCCTCCTACACTGATGATGGGAATGCAAATTAGTTCAACCATTGTGGAAAGCAGTATGGAGGTTCCTCAAAAAGCTCAAAATAGAAATACCATTTGAACCAGGAATTCCACTTCTAGGAATTTACCCTAAGAATGCAGCACTCCAGTTTGAAAAAGACAGGTGCACCCCTATGTTTATCACAGCACTGTTTACAATAGCCAAGAAATGGAAGCAACCTAAATGTCCATCAGTAGATGAATGGATAAAGATGTGCTACATATACACAATGGAATATTATCCAGCCATAAGAAGAAAACAAATCCCACCATTTGCAACAACATGGATGGAGCTAGAGGGTATTATGCTCAGTGAAATAAGCCAAGTGGAGAAGATAAATACCAAATGATTTCACTCATCTGTGGATTATAAGAACAAGAGAAAAACTGAAGGAACAAAACAGCAGCAGAATCACAGAACCCAAGAATGGACTGACAGTCACCAAAGTGAAAGAGACCAGGGAGAATGGGAGGGTAGGGAAGGATATGGGCGGGGAAGAAGGAAGGGGTATTATGATTGCATGTATAATGTGGGGGGTGGGGGAAAGGGGCTCTGCAACACAGAGAAGACAAGTAGTGATTCTACAACATCTTACTACACTGATGGACAGTGACTGTAATGGGGTTTGTGGGGGGGACTTGGGGTAGGGGAGAGCCTAGTAAACATAATGTTCTTCAAATATACACATATATATATATATTTTGTTTTCTGGGCACGTGTTTGTCTTGATAGATCTGGCACCCCTCCAGCCATAGATATGTTAACCCTCGCTGCTTGGGTCGGTGGTGGGCTATGTCTTGGTACAAACTGCAAGCCAGGGGCTGCAGTCTGGCTTCGGGCAGGATGGGGGCCTGGGAACCACGGAGGGGTGGTCTTCTACACGGCAGAGCTTCCCCCTGGCAGCCCAGTGGGTGGGAAAGAGAGGTGAGAGTGTATGTAGATTCCTGGACTGGGCTGGACGGAAAAGAATGGACAGATCAGAGGAGGGAGGTCTGGACTAGAGGCACCTGTGGGCCAACAGGAACTGGCTAACACATGAGAACTTTTCTATTGCTGTCAACACCCTCCAGAAAGCATCCACCAGGAAGGTGGCCTGGGACAACCACACAGAGCGCACAACTCTGTGGCCAGGCAGTGTCCACCACGTTTGTCATTTGCCACATGGCTTGCATGTGACCAGAGGGCCTTTTGGGCAGAGAAGGGGTAACATGCAGGCCAGCTGCAGGGACCCCCATTTTTTCATGATGATCAGCTACCACTGCTTCTGGAATGGTCCATCTTATGGGCAACACGGACGCCTGCAGACATCAGGTAGGGTTTGATCAGAACGACTCCTCCAGCCTGGCTGGAACCTTCTCACAGCGCCCACCCCACGCACCTCCCCGCTTCGTTCCCTTTCTTCTCCGTGGTGTGACACCCGCATTGTCTGATGGCCTTGCCAGCCCGCCCCAGCAAACCTCGAGTGCATTAATTCCTTTCTAGGTACCCCTGGGTGCATGCTCCTCCCACAGACACCACCCAGCTTCACAAGGGCAGGTGTCCACCTCTCTTTTTTTGCACACATCTGGGTCATGGGGCTATACTTCCAATGGCCCCGTCCCGTGTCATGATGTTTCTAACTTACAGCATGTCAAAGAGGTCACTCCAAAGCATTTCCCAGAACACTACCACTCCACTTTTTACTAAGGTGATGGTCACATAACATACAACTCACCATTTTAAAGCGCTGATTCAGTGTCATTTAGCACATTCACAGTGTCATGCAACCATCACCTCTAATTCCCGAACATTCCATCCCCCCGAAGGAGACCCCGCTCCTGTGAGCACTCACCCCCCTCCTCCCCCGCCCCTGGCAGCCACTGACCTGCTTCCTGCCTCTGCATTTGCCTGCTGGGGAGCATTTCATATTCATGGAACCACACAGTACATGGGCTTTTGTGTCTGTCTTCTCTCACTACTAGCACGATGTCTTCTAAGGCCATCCACCTTGCGGTGTGTCAGTGCTCCATTCCTTTTTATGGCTGAGTAATAGTCCATTGTGCGGTTTGAGAGTCTTCCCCCGTGTGTCTCCCCAGTTTCCTGCACCGCTGCCACACACAACGCTTTAGCACCAGCTGGGTGGGATTTTCCCCCTACGTGAAGCAATTCTGTGACGTCAGCTGGGTATCTTACGATTCAGCTCAATTCAACTTCCTACCCGGAGAGAGCACCAGATCTCCCAGATTAAGGGCTCAGCCCCTTCTTTGGTTGCCAGCCCCCAGTTACCCACAACTTGTGTTCAACTTGGCTACACATGGGGGGCTCCCAGGGCCTCCTTCCCTTTAGATTCGATTATTTACTGCAGCAGCTCGTAGAACTCAGGGAAATAGTGGCTTATGTTTACCAGTTTTTGAAAGGACAGGATGCAGACGAAGAGCTGCTCAGAGTGGGTCTGGGAGGGTCCCGAGTGCGGGAGCTTCTGTCCCTGAGGGGTTGGGTGTGTTACGTGCATGTGTTCCCCCACCTGGATGCTCTCCCAACCCTGTATACTATCAGGATTTTATGGAGGCTTCTTCACATCTGCAAGATCGGCCATTAACTCCATTTCCAGCTCTTCTTCCCAGTCTGGAGTGGGAGGTGGTGGCAGATGAAGCTAAAAATCCCGAGTTTCTAATCTTGGCTCGGTCTTTCTGGTGAGCATCCCCCACCCAGGAGCCCACTTAGAGTCACTTCATTACAACAAAAGACCCCCCTATCACCTAGGAAATTCTAAGGGACTTAGGGATTTTGACTCAAGGCCGAAGTCAAAGACCAAATTTTAGAACAAAAGATGCTTCTAGTGCTCTTAACACTTAGGAAATTATAAGAGTTTCAGGGGTTCTGTGCCAAGAATAGGGGGCAGAGACCAATGTATATTTTCTATTATCTCACGTATCGACACACAATTTGTTGACCCATTTGACTATCAATGGGCATTTGGGCTGTTTCCACTTCTGGCTATCATGACTACGGCTGCCATTCTTTGGGGTTTATATCTAGGAGTGGAATTGCTGGATCATCTGGTAACTTTGTGTTTAACTATTTGAGAAAATTGCCCACCTTTTTAGAAGCTGCATAATATTCCATCATATGGACTTACCCGATCCTTCTGATTACATATCTTCTGAACATGAAGCTTGTGGTATTTTCCATGCAACAGTAAAGCTTCTAGCGCTTCACCCAATGGATACCCATGGAGTCCATCTGAGTAAATTCCCGGATGTGATAACCATCAGCCAGATGGTTTGACATCTTTACTCTGAGTCCACTTTGACAAATTGCCTGCTGGGGCAACTTCACACCCTGCCATTCACATATGCAAGGTCAGCGCCTGTATCTTCACTCACCTGGTGGTGTCTCCCAGCCTTTGGTCTGGGCTGATGGGACAGTCAGACACAGCTTCTCTTATCCTTTCAATCTGACTGCTTTGTGTTTTGCTAAAGAGCACAGCCTTTTTTTCATGACTGTTTCTGTAAAGTTTTCCTGTGAGCTGTTGGTTTATGATCCTTCCTGATTTTTTAAGGGGAGGGAGGTTTGGCCTTCCAGAAACCGTTCAGATATTCCTGAAATGCACTCAGGCTGGGGAGAGGGCAGACATCAAGTTTACAAATAGAGCCAACTTCCACGGCCGTGTTCTGAGGTCAAGGGGGAACCTGGAAGGGAGTATGACATAATTTACTGGTTCAACCAATATTTGATGAGGCTGATGTGGGTTTGTTAACCTTGAAGGTAAAATTATTGTCCATTATTTTACCAGCAAAAATGGGATTATTCAAGAAGAGTAGAGAATTGCAATTCAGGACATGCAGGGTACATACTGCAAAATCATAGGTAAGTGCACAGAATAACGGAGAGGACCACTATTTTGTAGAGGGAAGGGATGAGCTGTTCTAAGCAAAAAGTCCATTGGACAAATCTGGGAGTTCTAAGGATTATGGCTCCTCATTGGCTGAGTTGTGACAGCCTGTCATTGGCTGTACTGTTGCTGGGGGAGGGAAAAACCTTCCTTCCTCCTACTGAATAGGAAAGTAGCTAAAACACTGTTCATTGGTAAGGTCTGTCTCTTCCTTCCAGTAGGGTATGCAATTGTAAAGTGGGCATGCAAGTTCCCTGAAGCCTCCCTATGCCATAGCCGTGGGGTTTCTTTCCCTTTATTAGCTTTCACAGGTTGAATGTGGCCCCTAAAATGGTAAGTTGAAGTCCTAATCTCTGGTACCTGTGAATGTGATCTTATTTTGAAATAGGGTCTTTGCAGACGTCATCCAGCTCATCCTGGAATAGGGTGGAGCCTGATCCAAGGACTGGTGTTCTCTGAGAGGAGAGGACGCAGACACCGAGAGAGGCCATGTGACGACCGAGGTAGAGACCGGAGGTAGGCAGCCGAGGAACCCCGGAGCTGTCAGAGAGAAGGGAGGACCCTCCCCTGGAGGCCCCCAAGGGAGCAAGGCCCCGAGGCACCTCGGTCTTGGACTTCTATCCTCCAGAACAGTGAAATGATACGTTTTTGCTGGCTTAAGTCCCCCAGTTTGTGGTACTTTGTTACAACAGCCCCGGGCACTCACGCAGGCCTGTCTAACTACACATGTGATTCTTTACTTTATTTAGTTGGTCTGGTAGTTCTTCAGTGGAATCTACTGTTTTTTTGGGCACATCTGTGCATCGATTTGTGGGTTCCGCGCTGGACTGTGCAATCAGGAATCTATCCACAGCCTCAGTCTCCCTCAGGGAACTATTTTCATTTTTAAAATTTGAAATTAAAAAAAATTTTTTTTGGTAAAATACACACAACCTAGAACTTACCATTTTAACCATTTTAAAGCAACAAGACAGCGGCCTAGTACATTCACTGGTTGTGCAGCCATCACCCGTATCTAGCTCTGGAATGTTCCCATCCCCTCTCTCCCAGCCCCTTACAACCACCAATGTACTTTCTGTGTCAATGGCTGTGCCTCTTGTGGACATTTCATCTCCACGATCACATAACATGTGACCTTTTGTATCTGGCTTCTCTCCCACAGTGTGGTGTTTCCAAAGGTCACCCACGTTGTAGCATGTGTCAGGCCTCCATTCCTCTTCATGGCTGTGTAATATTCCACAGTGTGGGTGGACCACATTTTGTCATTCATTCATCTGTTGATGGACATTTGCATCGTTTCTACCTTTTAGTGATTGTTAGCAGTCATGTACAAGAATGTCTTTGAGACCTTGCTTTTAATTCTTTTGGGTATACACCCCAAAGTGGAATTTCTAAGTTATGTAATAATTCTATTTTTAAGTTTTTGAGGAAGACCAAACTATTTTCCGCAGTGGCTGTGCCATTTTACATTCCCTCTGGCCGTGCACGAGGATTCTGATTCCTCCACATCCTTGACAACACTTGTTATTTTCCATTTTGGATGATATCCTAGTGGGTGTGATGTGGTCCATTTTCCTTTTTATCTCTTTGTCACCTCCTAACACACTTTACCAATTCCTGATTTCTGCAAACTGGGGACAGTGATGTGGGGTCAGGGCCCATTGGAAGGCATTATTTAGTTTCCCACTCCAACACGTTCTAAAATAGCTACAGTAAAATTCCACCCAAAATATATCCCAACCCACAGCCTGATGTGGGACTACAAGGGGGTCTCTTGGGGCTGCCCTCCTCCCCAGAGCTTTGCCTGCTATCCACAATAGTGGCCTTGAGTCTCTCTGGGAACTGGAGCTTTGAGCCAAGCCAAACTCCACCCCTGCAGACACCCAGCGCATCCCCCAAAAAGGCAGCCTGTGGTTGGGTTAGAATCAAGGTGGCTGCCTGTTGTCCCCCCGCCCCGAGGCCTGCTGTGACCCATCATCACCCTCAAAGAGGCCGTTCAGAGAGCAGAGGAGGCCTATAAAATATATACACATGCCTATTTTTCTTTTCCCCACCAGTATTGCCAGGGCTTCGACCACATGGCCGTGTCCACAAGGGGCTCCTTTGAAGCAAGATCAGGTTGGCAGAGGGGGGCCCACAGAAACTCACACACGCCTGCTGTTCCTGGAGAGAACTGCAAGTGGGGTCCAGGCTCGCTGGGGCTGGCGGGATCTTAGCAAGGGCAGGGTGGGTGAGGGCCATGTCTTAGGAGCCGGGAGCCCGACAGGGGGTTTCAAAGAGCCGGGTGGCTGGCCCGGGAGAAGCAGCTGTGGGATCCTGAACATCCTTCTTCCAAAGTGGTGGAATTTCCCTGCAGTCATCAAGGCTGCTGCTTACCCTCGAGGGACCTCTTTTGGTACGAGAGAAGAATTCCTTTTTTACTGGACTTGGAGGCTGGCATGGAACTGGAGGAGGGGCTGGGCCAGGAGTCAGGGCAGAGTCATGAATTCAGGACTTGTGGGTGAATTCTGGTGGGGGGGGCGACTCACACTGGATTAAGTCAGGCCTGGGATTGGCTGAGATCTACCTGGGACCCAGTGTATGCATTGTAGAGAGAGACACGCACATACCTGTGATGGAGGCCTGAGGGGACTGCAGTATGATCTGAAATGGGTTTTTTTTATTTAAAAAAATGATGAATTGTTAAAATATAGACAAAGCAAAGAAGACAAAGCATCCAAAAAGAGCTGGCACTTGAAGACGCTGGCCAGGAGCTGCCCTGTGCCCTTCATGTAACTCACCGTAGGGTGTTGGGGCCACTAGAATCCCATTTCACAGATGCAGCACAGAGAGGCCAAGACACTTGAGAGAGGTCACACAGCAAGCCAACAGCAGAGCAGGGATGTGACTCTAGGCCTGATCTAGTTAACCCAAATTCCTCAACAGTCTATCCTCCATGATTAGAATACAGCCATATGCTATATTTTTCTTTTAAATTGAAATATTTTAGAATTTTTTATTGTGGGGAAAATATATATAACATAAAATTCCCCATTTTAACTGTACCGTTCAGTGGCATTAACAGTATTCGTGAAATATACAATCCTTACCATTATTTACTTCCAAGATTCATCAGCCCTAACAAAAAACTGGTCCTTATTAAATAATAACTCCCCATCTTCCCCCTCCCCAACCCCTCCCCTGGCAACCTCCAATCTGCTTTCTGTCCCTGTGGATTTACCTGTTCCAGACATTTCATAAAAATGGAATCATACAACATGTGGACTTTAGGGTCTAACTTCTTTCACTGAGCATGTTTTCAAGATTCATTAATGTTGTAGTGTCTCAGTGCTTTATTCCTTTTTATGCCTGAGTGATATTCCACCACATGGATGGACCACGTTCTGTTTCCTACTCATCAGCTGATGGGCTTTTGGGTCATTCTGCTCTTAGGTGTTGCAAATAGTATTGCTCTGAACATATATGTACAACTATCTTTGAATTCCTTTGTTATATTTCTCCTACATACACACACACACACATCTTTCATATAGTATTGAGTGTCATGGCCATTACCTTTTTTTTAAACAGCGTTATTCATTTGTAATAGACATACCAAAACTGTACATATTTGTCATCCTCCTTCTGCCCCTCCCCAGGCGATCCTGGATCGTGTTTCCATCTGTTTGCTTTAGTTTGCACCCCCTGCGATGGCATAAAAATGGAATATTGTAGTAGTAGCCTTTGGGTCTGACTTTACTCACTCAGCGTGGAGGTATGTCAGTGTTGTGAGTGGCGGTGACTCACACCTCATCATCGCCGGGAAGGATTCCATTGTGGGTTCATCCATTCGCCTAAGGATGGACATTCAGGTTGTTTCCAGTTTGGGAGGATCACAAGTAAAGCTGCTGTGAGCATTTGTGTGCAAAGTCTGCTTTCATTTCTCTTGGGTAAATGGTGGGGTGGGGAAAGGCTGGCTCCGTGGTGAGTCCACATTTAGCTTTTGAAGAAACTGCCAGACTGTCTTTCCAAGTGGCTGCACAGGTTTGCATTTCCAGCCACCTGGGCAGGAGTTCCGGTTGCTCCCCATCCTCTCCTGCTTGTGCTGCTGTCAGTCTTTCTCATGTTGACTGTCTGGGGAGGAGCATCATGGAGGCACTGTGTTCTGGCTTGTGAGATTCCAGGTGGTTTTATATTCTTTCTCCTTTTCTGTTTGGTCTGACTTCTTTCCCAATATCAAGAAGGTATTACTTTTACAGTCAGAGACCCTTCAATCCATACACACATAAACCTCTGTTTATCCCGCCCGAATAGAAAAGCAAACAAAAATTAAATACCAATTAAACAGCTGCTTAGTAAAACAGGGTTTCCTTCAGCGGACTCACAGATTCCAAGAAGGGACTAGTGGTTACCAAAGGGGAGGGGTGGGAAGGGAGAAGGGGATAGTGGGGTATCATGACTAGTGCACATGGTGTGGGGGGGTCACGGGGAAGACAGTGCAGCTCAGAGAAGACAAGTAGGAACTCTGTGGCATCTTCCTACACTGATGGGCAGTGACTGCAATGGGGTGTGGGGGGGATGCGATAATAAGGATGAATGTAGTAACCACATTGTTTTTCTTGTGAAACCTTCATAAGAGTGTATATCAATGATACCTTAATAAAAAAATACAAAATAAAATAAATAAAAACAGGTTCCTTTTGGGGTGATGCAAATGTCCTGGAATCATTGCTGATCTTCGCACAACATCATGAATACACTAAATGCTACTGAGTCATTCACTTTAGTGGCTGAAGTGGTGAATTTTTCATTATGTGAATTTACCTAGATTTTTTTAAAAGTTACATTAGAATAGCACAAGTATCTCAATGAGATACCATTTTGCATCCAGTGGTTGGAAATAAATACAAAGTGAGACAATACCCAGCATGGTGGGAATGGGGCTCTTGGGACTTAGGGCCATTTACCCCTAAGAGAAATTGTTAGAGGTGTCAGAGGTATCTGTTTCAGGGCAATCCTGGAATCTGCCTGAATGCTAAATGGAGGTGGAGGAATATTATATAACCATCAAAAAGCATGGCCAGAGGGATGGGCACTGATGTGGCCCAACTCAGAAGTACAATCACCATGTGAAAAAGCTTGAGTGCTTCCAAGATCACAGATAGCATGATGCCTTTTTAATAAACACAGTCAAAATAAATATGTGTATGTGCTTTTAGTAATGAATAGACGTACACAAAAAAATAGAGTACAGGGTTGCACAGGGGTTCGAGGTGAGGTTTACCTAGTAGGGGTACTAGTTTCCTGTGGCTGCTGCAACACATTCCCACAGACTGGATGGCTTAAAATAAGAGAAATTCACTCTCTGACAGAGGCCAGAAGTCCAAGATCAAGGTTTGGGCAGGGCTGTGCTCTGCTGGCCTCTAGGGGAGGATCTAGGGAAGGATCTAGGGGAGCCCCTAGGGAAGGATCCCTCACCACCTCTTCCAGCTTCTGGGGTTCCAGGCACCCTTAGCTTATGTCCATATCACCCAGTCTCTGCCTCCATCTCCACATGGCCTTCTTTTCTGTGTCTGTGTTTAGTTTTCTGTCTCATAAGGACATCTGACATTGGATTCAGGGTTCACCTTAAATCCAGGATGATCTGATATTGAAGTCCCTCACTTAACTGCATCTGGAAGCTTCTTCCAAATGAAGTTGCATCCACAGGTTCTGGGGGTCAGGACTTGGCCATAGCTTTTTGGAGAACACCATTCCACCCATTAAAGGAGGCCAATGTTAGTTATTGCTTTTAGGTTTTCAAAAACCAAGTAAATGGAAGTGGCCACGGACCCTCCAGTGAGTATGGCCAGGCCAAGCATGATTATATTTCTCATCCTCTCCATGAGACATCCTAAAAATGCCCTCTGGAGTAGAGTAGAAATGCAGATGCCCGGGAACACCCAGGACCTTCTCAAGCCGAGTGCCTGGCAGGGGTGGGGGACCCTGGGAGACTGAGCCCCTCAATTCTGAGATGCCCACATCCAAGGGAGTGCCCAGGCCCCTTTGAAAAGCCCCTTTGTCCCAGAGCAACGGTGATGGTTTTTTTCATATGGTAGTTCAATTTTTAATTCTTTGAGGAGCCTCCATATTGTTTTCCATAGTGGCTGCACCAGTTTTCATTCCCACCAACAGTGTACAAAGGTTCCCTCTTCTCCACATCCTTGTCCACATTTGCTGTATCTTGTCTGTTTGACTAGGATGTGGTGATATCTCATTGTAGTTTTCACTTGCATTTCCATGATAATTAGTGACATTGAGCACTTTTTCCTGTACCTGCTGGCCATCTGCATGTCTTTTTTGCAAAAATGTCTATTCAGAGAACTCTGCCCATTTTTTAATCAAATTGTTTTTTTAAAATATTAAGTTGTGCAAGCTTTTCATATATTGTACATATTAATGCCTTAGTAGATGTATGATCTGCAAATATTTTCTCCCATTCCATAGGTTGCCTTTTTGTTTTTGTGATTGTTTCTTTTTTTTTAATTTATTTATTATGGTATTGTTAACATACAATCACATGAGCAACATTGTGGTTACTAGATTCCCCCCACTATCAAGAACCCACCACGCACCCCATTACAGTCACTGTCCACCAGCGTAGTGAGATGCTACAGAGTCACTACTTGTCTTCTCTGTGCTCTACTGCCTTCCCCATGCCCCCCCCACGTTATGTGTGTTAATCACAATGCCCCTTATTCCCCTTCTCCCTCCCTCCCCCCAACCCTCCCCAGTCCCTTTCCCTTTGGTAACACAACAGTGATTTTTTAAGAGCACCCAAGATGACTTTTTTAAGAATATCCAGGTAGACCCCTGCCCCCTGTTCCCCAGCGCCAGAGTCAAAGGCAGTGTGCAGCATGGCTCTGAGCCTCAGTCTCCACTCCTGGAAAATGGGCTGATGCTACCTATTCCTGGAGTTGCTGGAATGTTGGTTGTCATGGGATGCTGTCCCTGCATTTGTTTCGCAGTAGGTCCCTCACCTTCAGCCCCATGGACATTTTAGGCTGCATTTCATTTTTTGCTGAGACACTCCTGTGTGTTTTAAGATGTTTAGCAGCATCCCTGGCCTCCACCCACTAGATGCCAGTATAGAGTTGCCAGATTCAGCACATACAAATACAGGATACCCAGGTAAACTTGAATTTCAGATAAGCACAGGTTTTTTTTAGCTTAAGTATGTCCCAAATAGTGCATGGCTCCTACTTTATACTGAAAAAGCATTGACAAGGGGGTCAGAACCATTCAATGGGGAAAGAACATTCTTTCCCACAAAGGGCACTGGACCAACTGGATCTCCACATGCAAAAGAATGAATGTGGACCCCTGCCTCACACCATACACAAAAATTAACTTGAAGTGGATCAAGGAACTAAATGTAAGATCTAAAGCCATACAATTTTTAGAAGAAAATAGAGAGGTTAATCTCCATGACCTTGAATTAGCAATGGTTTGTAGCTATGACACCAAAAGCACCCACACAAAAAACCAAATAGATCAACATGCCTTCTCTTCTGATTGGCCCTTGGCCTCCATATGCCCAAAGCATGTGAAGATGTAGATGGAACTTGAGTTTGCAGGAGAAATGCACCAGAGATGACTGGGAATGGCAGATATTGACAAACCATGATGATTCCTTAGGTCATTCCTTCAACCTGTAAACAAGAGTAATAAGACTATTCTTCATTCTCTCCAAGAAGTTACACGGCCCCATGAGTTGGCCACTCATCTCTTTACTCAAAGTCTGCTGACTTAAATGCTAATCTCATCTGAAAAATACTTTCACAGAGACATCTAGATTGTTTGGCCACATATCTGGACACTGTGGTGTGGTGAAGTTGACACACAAAATTCACCATTCACAAGTCTACCCCTTGTCAACTTGGCGATCATACACATCTCCTTAAATTATACTTGATCTCCAAATGAAACTAATAACAAGGTCATAATTTTGCCTAACACGATACAACCATCCTGTATATAACTGAAAATGCACTAACCCTTTCTCCAGAAGACAATGCAAAGTCTTTGGATGATATTTACTCTCGTCTTTAATATCCTGTACATCACATGCTATGATGAAGAGCTAGCAATACTTAAATAACATGATATAAAGTCAGTACATCATATTACATGATAAGGAGATAAGAGAAGGAAGAAAGAAAAAGATATTGGATATATATATATATATCACACATGCATTCATAAGAGAAAGAAGAAATGCTTATGACAACCTCATGGGATGACCCAAATCTTCCTTCTTGAAGGGTCTGGCCATGAACAGTCCTGGCTGAATTGGGTTGTGGTAGTTTGCCATAGATCTTAGAGTGCATGGTAATACTAAGAGACGTGCTAAGGGATCTTCTTTCTTCCACACATACCCTTCCTTACCTCCATCACGGAGTTGCATGCCAATTTTCCCTTGGTGATCAGAATCAACCACTCTATAAAACAACTCACTCAGCCATTGTCTTTTGATTCTAAAGGCATGCAGAACCCGAAGTGGCCAGGTGGCCTTATGAACTTCCGGGTCAGTGGCATCATTGTTATTCCTTCTGGTCTGAGCATTCCTCCCTTTGAAATGAAGACTTCTAGGCCAGCAGAGCGTAAGGTCATGGGGACAGAGAGCAAAAAGCTTGCTACTGGGCCACTAGGGGTAATAATGAGTGGTGTCACTCCCGTTTCCACCCCTTGATTCCTGGATCTGTGAATCCTGGCTATGGGACAAACAGCACCATATTTTGGACACTGATTCAGAGCACATACAGCCTCCTGGAAAACCATGCCCCAGCCCTGCCAGAAATTATTGCCACCTTGCTGACAGTGTAAACTGAGTCTTCAAATGGCCATGCCATTGCTCTATCAGACCCACTGCTCCAGGATGGTGGGGAAGATGGCAAGATCGGGAAATTCTGAGTGTGAGTCCATTGGCACACTTCCTCAACCATGAAGTGAGTTTCTTGGTCAGAAGCAATGCTGTGTGAAACACTGTGAGAGTGTTGAAGGCATTCGGGGAGTCTGCTGATGGAATTTTGGGCAGAAGCACTGCACACAGGGAAGACAATTCTTGTCAAGAGTGTCTTGTTCCAGTAAGAGCAAAATGCTGCCCCTTCCATGATGGAAGCAATGTTATCAACCTCTCACCAGGTAGCTGGCCGATCACCCCAAGAAATGGTGCCATCCTGGGGGCTCAGCAGTGGTCTCCACTACTGGCACACTGGGCACTCAGCCATAGTCACAGTCACTGGGCTGGGTGAGTGGAGGCCCGTGTTGCAGAGCCGATGCATCACCTCCATCCCTGCCACCATGGACACTTTGTCCACGAGCCCACTGGGCAATGCAGTGGTGTCTGGGGAAAGACTGACTGGTATCCACAGAACAGGTCATTCTATCCTTTTGATTATTAAAATCCTCCTCGGCCGAGGTCAACCTTTGGGGGGCGTAGGACACAGATATCTTCATCGCTTTTTTTGCCAACTCAGAGAGAACTATCCACATGCCTCTTGCCCAGATCTCCTCACCAACTATCTGATCACGTGCCTTCCAAGTACCTGGACCATCCAGCCAGGCCACTCACTGGCCACAGCCCAGGAATTGGTATACAACCACGTTTGGCCATTTCTTTTTCCAGGCAAGATTAATAACTAAGTGCTCTGCTTAAAGTGCTGCCTATAGGGTGGACTTCTGTTCACTGCTGTCCCCCAGGGATGCCCCAGATAGGGGCCGTAGCTCACAGCTGTCCATTTTTGGTGGCGACTGCATATCGCGCAGGACCATCCGTAATCCAGGCCCAGATTCTTCTTCCTCTGCCAACTAGTCATAGGAAATTCTGAGTGAGGTCATAGTGCCGGCTGGGAGGGAGGAGTCAGGCGGCAGGAGGAGGAACCGTGGGCCTTTGGGCCGCTTCCACATGTAGCTTCTTTGTGCCTTTGAGGTCTGCCTGGGCCTGATCGCGTATATACACCATGTCCATGTGACAAAGGCGTGCTGGTGTGCCCACCCATCTTTACAGGTTGATTGCTTAGACAACACCTGGTTGGAGCAGCTCAGGTCACATGGTAACTTGGTAGCTCATGGTGAGGTGCACTAAGGCCCAGGAGCAAACCTAAAAGCTCTTTCTCAAAAGGACGGTAGTTTTCGCAGAGGATGGAAAGGCTTTGCTCCAAAATCCTGACGGTCTGTGCTGTATTCACTTGTGGGAGGCTGAAAAAGCTCCAGCCAGCATCCCCACCCGCCCTTAGCACTTCAAGCACCGTTGGCCCTGCTGGATCACACCGCCCACGGGGCAAGGTGGCTTGCACAGAGGCCTGAAGTCCTGCAGAACCTTCTCTTGTTCTGGGCCTCACTCGAACCTGACAGTTTTTGAGTCACTTGGTAAATGGGCCAAAGTAGCACACCCAAACGTGGACTGCATTGACTCCTGTGTGTAAAATTGTAACTTTTCCAGAGTATCTCCCCGGCTTTAGCGCATTTGCATATCCTCAGGGGTGGAGAAAAGTTCATCTCCATATCAGTGGGTAATTACCTGGGCAACCGAGGGCGTGTCTGAACCTGAGCGTTTAAAGGGAGGGGCTGGCTTGCTTGCTGGCTTGCTTCTTCAGGAGCAGAGGAAAGATTCATCTGCAGTTTGTAAGCAATAAACGGGTTTTAAACTTTATTTCTCCCTTTGACCGATTTCAGTTTTTAGAGGTATTTTGCCCCAGGATTACATCTCCCCGGATTTACAACTCCCAAATCTAAAGAAGCCTACTTGGCACTGTGCCTCTGTTTTGGTGGCAGGCGGGGCCAGTGCAACAACTTACCTTTCACCTTAGAAGGGATATCTTGACATTCCCCACACCATGGGACCCCTAGAAATACCCTGAGGTAGAAGGTCCCTGAAATTCTGCCAGATTTCTGAAAGTATCTGAAAGCAGAATCTGAAAGTCTAGGGTAGTTGCTGCTTCTCACTCACTAGTCTAATCAGCATAATGGTCTCAATGTATGGACTATGATGCTATCTTTTGGAAGGAAAAGACGAACAAGACTCCTGAGAACTAAATTATGACAAAGGACAGGAGAGTTGATGTACCCCTCCACCTCCCACCTGCCAATGTAGGACCATGAAGACAGATTGCTGCTTTGCCTGCTGAGAGCAAGCTACTTCTAGTGAGCTCTATGAACAGGGATGGAGAAAAAGGCATTTGCCAAACTCAATAGCTGCATACCAGGCACCAGGGGAAACATTCATTTGCTCAAGCAATGAAACTGTATCCGGTATAGCAGCTGGAATCGGAGCCACCACCTAGTTAAGCTTGTGATAGTCCACTGTCATTCTCTAAGCTCCATCTGTCCTCTGTTCTGGCTAAATGGGAAAGTTGAATGTAGTGGGAATCACCACCACCCCTTCTATCTTTCAAGTCCTTGATGGTGGCACTAATCTGCAGCATCCCAAGAATGTAGTAGTGTTGCCTTGGTTTACCATTTTCTTTCTTTCTTTTTTTTATTAAGGTATCATTAACATACCCTCTTACAAAGGTTTCACAAGAAAAAAAAGCAGTTACTACACTCACCCCACCATCAAGTCCCCACCAACACCCCACTGCAGTCACCATCCATCAGTGTAGCAAGATGCCACAGAGTCCCTACTTGTCTTCTCTGAGTTACACTGTCTTCCCCGTGACCCCACACACACCATGTGCACCAATCATGATACCCCACAATCCCTTTCTCCCTCCCTCCCACACCCCTCCCCTTTGGTAACCACTAGTCCCTTCTTGGAGTCTATGAGTCTGATGCTATTTTGTTCCTTCAGTTTTGCTTTGTTGTTATAATCCACAAATGAGGGAAACCATTTGGAATTTCTCTTTCTCTCCCTGACTTACTTCACTGAGCATAATACCCTCTAGCTCCATTCATGTTGTTGCAAATGGTAGGATTTGTTTCTTTCTTATGGCTGAATAGTATTCCATTGTGTATATGAACCACCTCTTCTTTATCCATTCATCTACCGATGGACACTTAGGTTGCTTCCATTTCTTGGCTATTGTAAATAGTGCTGCGATAAACATAGGGGTGAATCTGTCTTTTTCAAACTGGAATCCTATATTCTTAGGGTAAATTCCTAGGAATGGAATTCCTGGGTCAAATGGTATTTCTATTTTTAGTTTTTTGAGGAACCTCCATACTGCTTCCACAATGGTTGAACCAATTTACATTCTCACCAGCAGTGTAGGAGGATTCCCGTTTCTCCACATCCTCGCCGACATTTGTTGTTCCTAGTCTTTTCGATGTTGGCCATCCTAACTGGTGTGAGGTGATATCTCATTGTGGTTTTTATTTGCATTTCCCTGATAATTAGCGATGTGGAGCATCTTTTCATGTGCCTGTTGGCCATCTGAATTCCTTTTTTGGAGAAATGTCTGTTCATATCCTCCACCCATTTTTTATAGGGTTATTTCCTTTCTGGGTGTTGAGGCACGTGAGTTCTTTATATATTGCAGATGTTACCACCTTGTCGGATATGTCATTTACAAACATATTCTCCCATACTGTAGGATGCCTATTTGTTCTGCTGATGGTGTCCTTTGCTGTACAGAAGCATTTTTTTATAGCAGTACAATTCAGGATTTCATTTTTTTTAATGTTTTAATTTTGGTATCATTAATCTACAATTACATGAGGAACATTATGTTTACTAGACTCCCCCCATCACCAAGGCCCCTGCACAAACTCCATTGCAGTCACTGTCCATCAGCATAGTAAGATGCTGTAGAATCACTACTTGTCTTCTCTGTGTTGTACAGCCCTCCCCGTCCCCCCCCAACTATACATGCTAATCGTAATGCCCCCTTTCTTTTCCCCTCTCCTTATCCTTCCCTTCCCACCCATCCTCCCCAGTCCCTTTCCCTTTGGTAACTGTCAGTCCATTCTTGGGTTCTGTGAGTCTGCTGCTGTTTTGTTCCTTCAGTTTTTGCTTTGTTCTTATACTCCACATATGAGTGAAATCATTTGGTACTTGTCTTTCTCCCCCTGGCTTATTTCACTGAGCATAATACCCTTTAGCTCCATCCATGTTGTTGCAAATGGTAGGATTTGTTTTCTTCTTATGGCTGCATAATATTCCATTGTGTATATGCACCACATCTTCTTTATCCATTCATCTACTGATGGACACTTAGGTTGCTTCCATTTCTTGGCTATTGTAAATAGTGCTGTGATATACATAGGGGTGCATATGTCTTTTTCAAACTGGGATCCAGCATTCTTAGGGTAAATTCCTAGAAGTGGGTCAAATGGTATTTCTATTTTGAGCTTTTTGAGGAACCTCCATACTGCTTTCCACATGGTTGAACTAATTTACATTCCCACCAGCAGTGTAGGAGGGTCCCCCTTTCTCCACAACCTTGCCAACACTTGTTGTTGTTTGTCTTTTGGATGGTGGCCATCCTAACTGGTGTGAGGTGATATCTCATTGTGGTTTTAATTTGCATTTCTCTGATGACTAGCGATGTGGAGCATCTTTTCATGTGTCTATTGGCCATCTGAATTTCTTCTTTGGAGAACTGTCTGGTCAGCTCCTCTGCCCATTTCTTAATTGGATTATTTGCTTTTTGTTTGTTGAGGTTCGTGAGCTCTTTATATATTTTGGAAGTCAACCCTTTATTGGATCTGTCATTTATGGATATATTCTCCAATACTGTAGGATGTCTTTTTGTTCTGTTGATGGCGTCCTTTGCTGTACAGAAGCTTTTCAGCTTGATATAGCCCCACTTGTTCATTTTTGCTTTTGTTTCCCTTACCCGGGGAGATATGTTCATGAAGAAGTCACTCAGGTTTATGTCCAAGAGATTTTTGCCTATGTTTTTTTCTAAGAGTTTTATGGTTTCATGACTTACATTCCGGTCTTTGATCCATTTTGAATTTACTTTTGTGTATGGGGTTTGACAATGATCCAGCTTCATTCTCCTACATGTAGCTGTCCACTTTAGCCAACACCAGCTGTTGGAGGGGCTGTCATTGCCCCATTGTATGTCCATGGCTCCTTTATCATATATTAATTGACCATATATGTTTGGGTTAATATCTGGACTCTCTATTCTGTTCCACTGGTCTGTGGCTCTGTTCTTGTGCCAGTACCAAATTGTCTTGATTACTGTGGCTTTGTAGTAGAGCTTGAAGTTGGGGAGCGAGATCCCCCTGCTTTATTCTTCCTTCTCAGGATTGCTTTGGCTATCCATATGAATTTTAGAACTATTTGTTCCAGTTCATTGAAGAATGCTTTTGTATTTTGATAGGGATTGCTTTGAATCCTTAGATTGCTTTAGGCAGGATGGCCATTTTGACAATATTAACTATTCCTATCCATGACCATGAGATGTGTTTCCATTTATTGGTATCTTCTTTAATTTCTCTCATGAGTGTCTTGTATTTTTCAGAGTATAGGTCTTTCACTTCCTTGGTTAGGTTTATTCCTAGGTAATTTATTATTTTTGATGTGTTTTGAATGGAATTGTTTTCCTGATTTCTCTTTCTGCTAGTTCATCATTAATGTATAAGAATGCAACAGATTTCTGTATATTAATTTTGTATCCTGCAACTTTGCTGAATTCAGATATTAGATCTACTAGTTTTGGAGTGAATTCTTTAGGGATTTTTATGTACAGTATCATGTCATCTGCAAACAAGTTCAGTTTAATTTCTTCCTTGCCAATCTGGATGCCTTTTATTTCTTCATGTTGTCTGATTGCCATGGCGAGGACCTCCAGAAGTACATTGAATAAAAGTGGGAAGAGTGGGCATCCTTGTCTTGTTCCCGATCTTAAAGGAAAAGCTTTCAGCTTGTCGCTGTTAAGTATGATGTTGGTTGTGGGTTTGTGATATATGGCCTTGATTATGTTGAGGTACTTGCCCTGTATACACATTTTATTGAGAGTTTTTATCATGCATGGATGTTGAATTTTGTCAAATGCTTTTTCACCATCTATCGAAATGATCATGTGGTTTTTGTCCTTTTTGTTGATGTGGTGGATGATGTTGATGGGTTTTCTAATACTGTACCATCCTTGCTTCCCTGGAATAAGTGCTCCTTGTTCATGATAGGTGATCTTTTTGATGTATTTTTGAATTTGGTTTGCTAATATTTTGTTGAGTATTTTTGCATCTATGTTCATCAGGGATATTGGTCTGTAATTTTCTTTTTTTGTGGTGTTTTTGCCTGGTTTTTGGTTTACCATTTTCTTAGGTTGAGACAGTTCTAGTGGCCTTCAGCTGGCCTGTTCTACCATACTCTGTACGTGAGGGAACCAGTGTGAGGATTCTGACAGCAGCTAAGTGTGTCTATTCCAATTATACATTCTATAACTGGGGAAATAACCACAGGGTGTGTTTGGGGACCCACTGGACCTATTGTGAGATGGACCTGAACTGCAACTTCAGTGACCATCTGCCCTCCATCGGCTTTGACCTGACGGGTGGACCATAGTGACATTCTGGGTGCCCTGGAACCAATATCAGTTCAGGGCCAGTGTCCAGGAATCCCTGAGGGGTATGATTATTTCATTTTCCCTAGTGCATAGTCACCCTGATAAAGGGCCATAGGTCCATGAGGGGCAGGCTGGGAGAAGAATTAACAGTATAAATTTTCAGTAGTGTACCAGAGTCTTTTCTTAAGGCATTTTGAGTTTATGAACTGGCTTAAATCTGAAAATCGGCTGAGGGGCCATGACTCTGTTCTTATGATTCAAGTTAGATTTTTGTCAACTTGACCCAGAACACTTCTGCTCTGACAGAGTAAGAGTTTAGTAGGTTTTCCTTCTGTTTCCCTTCTAGGAGCACCGTGATCAATGGGACGATGCGTAGGTTTCTGCCAGTCAGAATATTCCTACTGCTGCGTTAACTCTGCTATCCAGTATGGTAACCACATCCACTTTGGCTTTGATGGCTGAGTGCCACCACTTGGCCCCTGTCACCCTGGGATCTAATTACTCTCATTGCATTTAGGTTTCCCAATTCAGTGGCAGCAATTACTCCTACAAGTGCTGGCCTAGACAGAAGAGTGGTCGCAGAGCTCTCTGAGGATGCGGGGGCTCCCTTTAGGAATTTACTTCTCACAGTCATTGTGAAAAGTGTCTTCTCTGCATTCTCTGAGGGTGGTCTTATATGACAGATGCACTCTAACATTACAGTCTCCTGAAGCTTCTGACTATTTTCCTCTACAGTAAACCAGTTACTTTTGAATTGTTTATTTTTCCTTTCAATTTTCTCACATTTTCCTTCATGTTGTTCATAGTGTATATATAGGTTTATAATTGTTATGTCTTCTCGATAGACTGAAACTTTTATCATTATTATTATTATTATTTTCTACTAGTTAAAATGAAGTTTTTATTAACAAGAAAGGTTTTTTTAAATTAATGTAACATCGGTTTTTAATTAAATAGAATACGATGCCTTGTAGTCCAATAGTCTTATCTATGAACACGTCCAGTTTAGTCCTCTCAATGCATTTGTTAGCCGTGTACTTATACTTTAACAGGCAAAAGCCATAAACTACCAGCTGTTTAAAGAAACTACTTTGGAAAATGAAAATTTACAGAAACTATCATTAGCTCACCATGAAAAAAATCAACCAGGATAAAAATTTGTTTAGAAATCTTTTTATCATTAGGGCATTTTATACCTTTTTCAGAACAAGGATAATTTACAGAACTCATACAAGGCAACTTTTAAAAATCAAATAATATTTAGCAATGTTTCATTTAGCTGAAATGTTATTTCAATTGTAAAAACCATCTCCAGTTACAAAACCAATCAGAAACCTTATTGGATTTAACTTGCTTTTACAAATATCCTAAGAAGTCTTTAAGCTAAACATTTTAAGTAGAAAAACACTGATTTTTAAAATAGTTTGGTATGCTATTTCTGTGGTTTATATACATAAGTTAATTGGTTTCTTTTACAGGAAACATGACTTCTGTTTATCATGTTAAGCACTGTAAAATAAAGGCAAGAGCTAATCACCTTTAACAAACTACTCTGTATCCAACAATTGCAAGTATCAAGGATATTATTTACTGGTTGATAATTGCCTGCTACAAAAGATGAAGCAAAATACATTCACTGGACTGTTTTTCTGATTGCAGCTGCCCCTCAGCATTCAAAATCAGGACTTCCCAGAAATACATGTTTATTAGCGTTTGAAGATATCGTACTTGCCATCAATCCTTCTAGGTAACTCCTTTCACAGTAATTATGTCTTCTTGAGTCAGAACAGTTTTTTCTGGGTCCTGAGGATATGGTTTGTATGTAAGTCTCTCATCTACTGAAACCATATTTGTAAATGAAATATTAGTAGATTTACGTTCCACTGTTTTCTCTACAGGATCAACTACAGACTGTTCTTGCACCTATGTTTTGGTTCTTACTGCCCCAATGGATTTCACAATGGAAGGCAGTCCCCACTCTGTGCTGAGAAGTCTATGGGTTTTGCAACTTTCCGGAGGGATCTATATGTCTGTCCAATACATCAACTCCAACTACACTTGGGTTCATAGGGTTTCCATATTTCTGCATTGCAGCTGTTTAACAGTTTTCCATGGGTGGTCAAAGACGTCCTCCCAAGTCCAGATCTTCATGGTGCTGGCAGCCTGTGCGATGTCTGGGTGCCCCTAGGGCACAATGAAGCAAAGAGGCCATGCTTGCCCCTGCCCCAACCCCCAGCCACCCGGCCGCATTATGTTTTTTGTCTTGAGTGAAAATGTTAGTTTTTTTTTTTTCTACTTAAAGTAGTCCTTTAATACAGCCGGTAGTATGTAACATGGAAATAACAAATCTATGTTCCACCAAAAATTAATTTTAACTCGCATTCTTATTTCATACTCTTAAGTATTTTATTCTGGCAGGCATTCCACCCATCACGATGCAGTAACTGTTGAGCCTTTATATGAAAAGGGCACCTTGTGTTCCCATAAAGCAGTGCTCATTGCTGAATCTACCCAACCAATATGCCTCAGCAGTGTTATTCTGGCTCGAGAGATAGGTAGGTAGAAAGGAAAAACACTCTATAACAGTTCATCTGGAGTAGGATAATCTGATGTCATTTATAGATGGCCTCAAATGATAAGAGATAGAAAAAAGAATTCCTGTAATATAAACCCTAACTGTGGCATCCTAGCCTGCAACTTTACTTTTTTTGTTATATTCAGTCGCTGGCATGTACTTGATACAGAGTGGAAACTCCAGTTGTTTGAAGAAAGGAAGTATTTACTGGAACTAGCTTAGGTGTTAAGGTCTTGAGCAAAGCAAAAGGTAGTATAAAAACTAGTACTTTTCAAAGTGTGGTCTGTGAACCTGTATTTTCAGCATCATTAGCATCCCCTGGGAGCTTGTTAGAAACGTAAATTTGCAGGCCTCATCTCAAATCAGCTGAATAGGAATCTCTGGGTTTGGCCCATGGATCTGTGTTTTAACAAGCTCTCTGGGTGATTCTCATGCATGCTAAAGTTTGGGAAGTATGGGCACTAGTTTATTTTAGACTAGAGCAGATCAAGAAATGTTATTTGTATCCAACATCAAAGTAGGGCTCTTTGTATCCCTGAATTTCTGGCCCTTCTGAAAATGTTAGTTTTAATGCCTATTTTATCTGATATTAATATAGCCAATCCAGCTCTCTTTTAGTTGCTGTTT
This sequence comes from Manis javanica, assembly GCF_040802235.1. Classification (NCBI taxonomy): domain Eukaryota; kingdom Metazoa; phylum Chordata; class Mammalia; order Pholidota; family Manidae; genus Manis; species Manis javanica. Next base: position 92,995,922 of record NC_133168.1, on the reverse strand, counting down.
GCATTAAATATCTTTCTTCCCCATTTACTTTCAACCTATTTGTGTCTTGGAACCTAAACTGAGTCTCTTATAGGTACCATATAATTGGATAAAAAAATCCATCTGACAATCTCTGTCTTTCAAGTGAAGAGTTAAATCTGTGTATATTTAATGTAATTACTGATTAGGACTTACTTTGCCAGGTTGCTATTTGTTTTCTACATGTCTGTGTCTTTTTGCCCCCAACTCCTCCATTACCAACTTCTTTTGTGTTGAATAGATATGTTTTAGTGTACCGTCCAAAATACCATTTTGCAAATGTGAGTGTATGTAGGAAATAAAAGGAGATCTTTAGTGGAATAGTTAGGTTAAAGGTAGGGAGGGTATGCTTTTAAAACTGATCGATATTACCAGATTGGTCTTAAAGGCTTCTATCAAGTCAGTTGGTTATTTTCCAAAGAGGACTTTGTATTTTCATTGAAACCATTCCTTGGCTTATTGGGATTTCTTCATGGATTGTGTCTTCCCTTATTGATAGAGGTAACTACACTTATCATGGTAAGCATTTAGTAATATATGTAATTGCCAAATCACTATGTTGTACACCTGACTCCAATATTGTATATCAACTGTATTTCAATTACAAAGAACACAACCTGTGTCTTCCTGGAGAGGGGGACCTAATTATTCATTTTCCAAGTCCCACATTTTAGTGCAAAGGGGCAGAAAAGGTGTGAAGAAAAGGTACTTCTTAGTATGTTATGACGGGAATACTGGAAATCAGGAACCATGCAGTATCAGGAACTTTTATGCAACTGTGCAACTCAGACTGTGAGTTGCCTTCAAGTATTTAGAATCCTAGAATCTTGGGAGATTAAGGTTCATAAACAGTAGCTGAACTTGAATAACATTTTACTGAGTACCTACTGTGTGTGGGCATTACTCTTATGCGTTAGGCTGTGATGAACAAAGCCAACCCTTGTCCACGTGGAACTTTCCTTTATAAACCCTTAATAATTGAGGAAGTGAATAGTAGCTCATTTATCCTCATCCCATCTTAATGCTTACTACTTCTCTTTCCCAGGCGAGGAAACTAGGCACAGAAAAAAAAAAAATTACACAGCCAGCAGGTGGTCAGGTTTGGATTTCGCCCCTGAGTGCCCCCCAGTCGAATTGCTACACACTGCCTCTGAATAATATTGTCGGAAGCAGCTGCCACCGTTATATCCGCGTGCTTTCCTCCGAGCTAAGGATGCCCCCATTCGTCTATTCAACCCATGCACAGTTAGCACCTGTTAAATGTCAGGCACCATTTTACAGATGAGAAAACTGAGGCCCAGGGAGCTTCTCCGAGAGACGGGGTTCTACCGTCCCCATCAAGCCTCCCCAGCTGGGTGTCCCGAGGCCACCTGTGTAGGGAACTCAGTTCCCAGAGCACCCACCGAACCGTCACCGCGCCACACCATCTGTCGCCCTGGCGCCCCTAGCAGTGGGGGGTAGGGGCGGGGCCACGTTGCGTGAGGCCGCCGCGACGGCGGTTAAAAACCCCGCCCCCCGCGCGTGCGCGCTGCACGCCCCGTCGGCCCCGCTCGGCTCCCGGCATCCGGGCGCGGTTGGAGGCGACCGCGAGGAGGGCGCGCGCGCCTGCGCCGGCGTCGGGCTCGCGCACGCGCACGGCGGCAGCGGCGGTTCCTGTCTAGGGTTGCGAGCGGCGGGCAACTCCGAGGGGGAACGGCGACGCTGAGGGCTCGGCGACGGCGGCGGCGGCGATTCAGCGCGCGTGACTCTTGGCCAGGCGTGCGCCTCGGTGAGCGTTTCGGTCGGGGCCGCGGGCACGGCGGCGGCCCGAGGCCTGCGGCCTAGGCCTCAACGCAGCGGCGGGCTCGAGTGCGGTGTGGATCCGGCCTGAGGGCCCTGCGCGGCGGCACCATGAGCGTGGAGGCGTACGGGCCCAGCTCGCAGACGCTCACCTTCCTGGACACAGAGGAAGCCGAGCTGCTCGGCGCCGACACGCAGGGCTCCGAGTTTGAGTTCACCGACTTCACCCTTCCCAGCCAGACTCAGACGCCCCCGGGCGGCCCCGGCGGCCCCGGGAGTGGGGTCGCGGGGGGCCCGGTGGGCGCGGGTGCGGCGGCCGGACAGCTGGACCCGCAGGTGAGTGGCACATGGCGGCGCCGGAAGCCCGGGCCCGGCCTGGGCGCGGGGAGATCGGCCCTGCTCCCCCTCCCGCCGGGCCCAGGTTGCTCTGTCCCGGATCCCGCGCTCCCACCAGGTCCGGAATAATCTGTCCAGAGGCCGCCACTTTGGCCAGGCTCGGCTAACGTTCCCCGAGGCCCCGCTTCGGCCGCGTCCGGAGTAACCTGTCCGGGTTCCCGCGCTCTGGCCGGCCCGGGCAGACCTGCTCCGAGGCCAGCGCCGGCCGGGTCTTGGGTCACCTGCCCCAGGTCCCCTTCCGGGCATGTCCGAGGTCTGTCTCTGGTCAGGTCTGGAGTGACCTGTCGCCGAGTGCCTCTCCAGCTGAGTCGCCGCTCTGCTTTAGCCAGTTCCGGGGTGGTCAGCCCCCGTCCCTCTTCTAGCTGATCTGCCGCCCAGCCCCACTCCCCCATCTGTGGTCGCAGCCACTTGGGCACCCTGGCATTCGTGTGGGTTCAGATTCCTGGGCCCATGGGACGCTAGCGAGGGGAGGGTCAAAGCTCCGGAGCAGAAACGAAAATGACGCCTCTAATCGAGAACCCCACACTCGCTGGCTATTAATATTATTTAAGAGGTAGGTTTGTTTTTCCTTCTTGCATTGCCTGTTGCTGAAACCGACCTCTTATGTAACGTCACAGGCCTGCCTTGGAAAAGTTGGGTTTGAGTTTGTTTCTGCAAGGGGGCAGTGATAGTAGGTTTTACATAAATGGTTCTGCCACGTAAGAAACTTTTGTTTCTGAGGGTGTGAATGTTCAGTGAAAGCTCCTTGGGTATTTTAAATTTGGGTTTGGGTTATAAGAAGTATCAAGCCTTCAGTTGCTGGACCTGGGTCCCTTCCCCCCCCCCCCAATTCTGTGTTGGAGTTGGGGGCTGGCTGGGGTCTCAGGTTGGGGGCCCAGGGAGTGTTGTTTTCATCCTCTGCATCTTAGATTCCATTCTCCAGATTTCCCAGTGCCTGGCACCCCCAACTCCCCTTGAGTTTATTTTTCAGAATTCTCAGCCAGAGAGGAGCTACAAGTCTCACCTTGTCACAGGTGTCCCATGGCATGAGGACCCACTGTGGGGGCTGAGGGAGTTACCCCATCCTCAGCCAGAGTGTGCTCAGACCCTGTCCTTACTTTCTAGTTAATTGAGTCACTCCCGTGGGTAGACCACCCACTTTCTTGTAGTCCCTAATAGAAGCAGAAAACATTTGACTCATTCTAACTTCAGATTCCTTAAAAATAGAAGCCTGATGGGTGGGGCTTCAGGGAGAACAGGTGTGCAAGTACGCGTGTTGTTTTCAGTTTGGTTTACATATGGTGGGGGGCGGTAGGACAGAGCAGGAAGTATGGGGAAATGGAGCTTCTAGAGGCTGGTGATAACACCTGTGGCTTTTCACTCTGTAGACCCCTCTGCTTCCACAAGCTGTGAAATGGAGGTGTAGCAGTTTTAGTTTTAAGCTTACGTGAAATCTGGACTCAGGTGTGAATGGGCTAGATAATGCTACAATAACGTGTGTCCAGTACGTTCGGAAGGCTGAGGATAAAGATCTCTTGGTCGCACGACATGCCATGATCTGTGACAACTTAGGGTGTGAAATAGTTTTATTGCAAATCCTTTTTAAACTGTAGCCACTGTAAAACAGCAAACCGGGGGCAGCTCTGATTTCTCTAGTTTTGTTCCTTGCCTTCTGTTTGCAATTGTGGGGCATGCCCTTCCTTCTCTTTCAGTTGAAATAATCAATTTTCCTGCGCCTGAATACCGGGTTGTACAAAATAAGAGCATTAAAACTCCACCTGAGGTAAATGTTGCAGTTGGGCTCACTTGAGTTCTGATGACATCAGAAAGGGTTTGTCCTTCCATACATTTAGGTGCACCCCGATGACCCACCCACCTGTAGCCTAACTTTGGATTTGTGCTTGGGGAAGGGAAGTAATACCCTTTGTATCACAAGAGGAGGCCCTGAATTTGGGGGCAGGAAAGTCTGAATAGAATCAGAAAGTGGAAAAAGGTTGATTATCTCCTGTGCCTGTTGGTGGCATTGGTTGCCTACAACATTTGGAAAGATTTTCCTTATTTGTCCTCAGGAGTTGGCTGTGTAACCAGCGGTGCCCTGGGGCTTCCAGAAAGACTCAGGACCCACCTCCCCGTTTTGAATGCCTGTTTGATTTTATCTTATTGGATAAATGGTTGTGAATTGTTACCTGCCACGCAGCCACTTTTCTAATTCACATGCTACACAATGCGCCCATTTAAAGTGTACAACTCCGGGGGCTTTTCAGACATTCAGAGTTGTGTGACCACCACCTTAATCAATTTTATGACCCTAGAAAGAAACCCTATGTCTGTCAATCCTCCCATCTCCAACCCCAGGCAACCACTCATTTTTCTATCTGTGGGTTTACCTACCCTGGACATTTCCTGTAGGTGGAATCATATGATAAGTAGTCTTTGGTGTCTGGCTTCTTTCACTTGAGCATGTTTTCAAGGCTCATCCACGTTGTAGTATGAATCCACTCCATGTCCTCTTTGTGACCGAGTAATACTCATTTTGCTTATGCACTCATCTGTTGCTGGCAGACATAGGATTTTTTCCACTTTAGCTATTACGAATAATGCTGCTGTGCTCGTTTGTGCGCACGTTTCTGTGTGGATGTACATACGCCTTTGGTGAAATTGCTGGGTTGTGTGCATAACCCTTTCAGGAGCTGTAGGCTCTTCATGTGCAGCCAGCCAATTTTGGGTGTCACTCTGGACTGCCCACTTTGCACAGTTGGTTTTTCCTGAAAGTTTGTTTAGAGGGAGAATGTGTATCCCCACCAGGGGGAGAATGGCAAGGAGGGGTGGCTCTGCTGAGCCCTGAATTGGTTCATATAACACTCATTTTCTTGTTTGTGAAATGAAACTGCTGTTTATCAAAGCCTGGGGTGAAAAGGCTGGCACAGTCCTTCCAGGTGTCCTGAAGGTGGAGGACAGTTTTCTTTTGAGTATCTGATCCTTTCCTGGGTTCTTTCCCCATCCCACAAAGGGCAGGGTTACAAACTTTCTGATCTGTCTAGTTGGAATATTTTCTCTTGACTGTTGCTACTGTTGTGTTTCTTTCAAACACTGGAATTAGGGTGAAAATCTTAAAGAGTTGGGAACACCACCCAACCCAAAAAAGGCATGAACTATTGATATACACAGCCACGTGGATGCATCTCTTGTATTTACACTGAATGAAAGCAGCACTCTGACAAAAAAAGAGTGTACTCTGATTCCATTCATAAAGCTCTGGAAAGTACTAGCCAATTTTTACCTAATAGAAAGCAGGTCAGTGGTTGGAGGAGGGGAGAAAAGAAAGGAGGCAGGGTGACCCAGGCCACACTGATGGATGGGTTCATTATCTTGATTGTGGGTGTTCACATAAGTTAACTTACAAAATCATACCTTTAAACATGGGCTGTTTATTGTGTGTTGGTTATACCTCAGTGAAACTTAAAAAAAAAAAACGCACAGAGACACCTAAGAGTGGTTCAGTTTTTCTGAATGTCTGGATATACTGCTTGGATGTCTTCTACCTTGCCGGTGGGACAATGCACCTACCCCTCTGGCACAGCAGAGAAACAGGTGGTTGTCCACACCTGAGGCTGCTTCCAAGAGCCACAGCACCTTCATGCCCAGAGCCCCAGACTGCAAACAGCCCCAGTGGCCGTCAACAGGTGGTCAGGTAAACAGGCTCCTCATGAGCTGGGGCCACGTGCATACACATGTGGGCTGCTTTTCTCTCCTCAAGTGGTGAGATACTTGAATAAAGAGTTGCTGCCTAGTCTTCAAAACCATAGTCCTGGCTGCTTTCACAATCCACGGATGGCGATCCCGACATGTCCTTGACCATCCATGTACACAGATCATCCTCTGCTTACAACCAGGGGGAGTGAGTTCCAAGCATTGCCAGGATTCCTAAAAGCAGGAGTTTAAAATTTGAGTGGGACTTTGTGTACCTGGATTTGTGAGTGCCCAACTCTGCTGTGCTGTAAGCGCATCTTGAGAAAATTGGAGATGAGATGCTGGTAACTTGGCAGGAGTGCTGGCAAGTGTTTGGCACTTTCTACTAATTGGATTTCCTGAGTTCGTTTCCAAATGGTCAGGTCTCTACCAGCAGTGGGAGAAAGGGAAGGCTTGGGTGTCAGTCAGTAGTAAATAAGCAAGCCAGTTTCTTACTGTTTACCTCAACTTCCTTACCCCGCCATTCACCCCGCCACCTCGGCACGACTGGGGGAAAAGTTAGCACTATGCAGTAGCAATATCAACAAAAAGGTTCTCTCCCAGTCCAGTTCTCACTACCAAGAAGAGATGTCTTTCTCATGGCTTTATTGAGGTGCGATTATATGCTGTAGAGTCTCTTGTCAGTGTTTTTCTAGGGAATTTATAGAGCTGTTCAGCTGTCATGACACTGGCTCTCTGTCTTTGATTTCTTTTTCAGACCTCCTTCCTCCTCTTCTTTCCTCCTCCTCTTGCTCATCTTGGTAGTCTCTAACACAGGGAACTTGGGTGACCCTGTGCCAGCCCACTCACAGCCACATATGGGGGGACGTGCCCACCCCATGTGCTGGGCCTGCACTGGGTTTGGAGGCAGAAGCTGAGGCCTGGCTGTGCTGCATGCAGGGTGAGGTGAGAGCCCGCAGTATCTGCTCATGCAGTATCTCCTGCCCCCCGCCACACAGGCTGTCGGGCCTGCCTCTTCAACCTGGCCCCTGGTGCCTGCCCTGCTCTGCAGGGCTGCTTCCCGGCCTTTTCACGCTTCGGCTGGGCTGGAGGTCAGAGTGAATCCTTGGCCAACTGCAGCTGCTTTGTTAGAAATGGCAGGTGCTCCTAGACTGCAGTTGACTTTAGAAACTGTGTGAGCCCAGAAAAAGGAATGGTCTGCCCTCCCAAGGGGAAGCCTTTGTGAGTGGTCACTTCTGAGGTGCTGGGCAGGGAGGGAGAGAGAGAACTGTCACAGTGCCGTGGCCACTCCTCCAGGGCACATGCTCATCACCGCAGTAGATGCTGTCGCCCGAATCCTCACAAGGAGTCGTTTAGCACGGGAGCTCCAGTCCGTAGTCACTGCACACATGGTCCCCCAGGTGGCAGCAGGGCTCCCCTCTGATGTGGCTGTGGGTGGCATGGTATGGCCAGCAGACCCTGTGGTGGCTCACTAGACTGGTGTGCACAGAGGCTGGAGGGGGCAGACTCCCAACTGAGGTCAGTGGTAGCCGTCGCTATGGCAGAGGTGGCCTAGGACAGTCCAGCCTGCAGAGAAGGGCTGTGATGCCCAGCTGTTCTCTTTGGGGCCCAGAGCAGAGGTGCAGAGGGCCGGGGCTGGCTGGGTCTCAGGGCTGCCATTCCCAGCTCTCACGGCCGCTCTTGGGGACTCTTTACTCTTCTGCTTTCCTTGGCAGTGGAATCCTGCCTCGTGTGGCAAACCCAGGGTGCCGGGGCCTGCGGTCCTGTGGCTGGCAGTGTCCTCCTGCCTCATGATATCTGCTGGTCCAGTAGTGCTTGTGAACTGACGACTGAGCTGGGCTCCTCAGGTCCCTGTGGGCTCTTGCAGGATGATTCTAGACACACCCTTGATTTAGGGCGCCTGCTGAGCTCTGTGGGGAGCCTTTCCCCACAGCTGAGCCCACTGCCGGTGAATCTGGAAAGGTAGCTGTCCTCAGCCCGGGGCAGAGGGCCATTGGTCAGAGCTGCGTGCTCTCCTGCCACTGCCTCTGAGTTTGGGGCTCCCTGATGCAGCAGCGGCCTGGCCCACCTGTGTGGCGTGAAAGTGCAGAGAAAGCAGGCCGCGCCCTCTGTCTCCTCGATTGGACCCTTGTGAAGCCTTTCCTCTCCTCTTTGCTACTTTTTCTCTGAAGTGTTTTGAAGCCAATACAGAGCGTCATTTCGCCCTTCCATCTGAGGCTGGGCCAAGTGAACAAGCGAGTCAACCATCTTGACCTACACTAGTTAGTATACATTTCTAGAAACATAAAAAGCGTTTTTCCTTCATAGCCGCACTAGTGTTCCCAGATGAACAGCACCAGCGGTAGTTTTTGGGATCCTCTGATCCACGTGGCTCATCTCTCCCCACACACAGATTCTTCTCTCATCAGAAAGTGTTATCTTGGCTTAGTCCAGACCTCGGGGCTCCAGGGTCAGTGTGAGTGTTGTGTTTACTAGTCCTGCTCTCCAGGGCAGGCCCCCTCCCCACCTCCTTTTCATGCCACTGACCTGGGGCCCAATCTGAGTCATTGTCCTGTGAGGTGTACCCCCTTCTGGGCTGAACATTTCACCACGCTCCAGCTTCTCCCTGCAGGCGGGGGCAGGCGCCATCTTGTCTGTGGGCAGCTTTGAGATTCTGGGGCAGGGCAGGTGGTGGTAGCCAAGGAGAGCGGGGGATGCCTCAGACGCCTTGAGGAGGCGTAGCGTGTCAGTTGAACTATGGGGATGGACTCAGCACACTGACTGGAGCAGGGTCCGCTGTCAGGGTGGGCGTGTGGGCGGGGCTCCTTTCTGTCTAGAACCTGGATGACAGGGTCTGCTGGTGGGACCATGTGAAGTTCCCTTCCTTGTAGGTCAGAAGTGGTTGCATCTCAGCAATTTCATATGGTTAAAAATTAATGGCTTAAAGAAGGTTAAAGAGACATCACAAAATAATGTCATCCTTAACTGGATCTTGAATCTTTAAAATTATAAAGGACATTTGTTAGGACAGGGGAAATGTGCCTTTGTGTATTATTAATCAGACGGCAGCATTCCCTCCATGTTATCAGCATCATCCCTGCATGATGCCTGTATTGTGATTGAGTGGAGAAAGCCCCTGTCCCGGGGCCCACAACTCTGCAGTGAATGGGAAGATACAAGTATAAGTGTGCACAGAGCAAGAGAGGGCGAGAGCCGGCCCAGCAGGATGTGGCGGCCGGTGCGGCCAGGTGGGGGCAGAGCGCACTGTTCATACTGTGTAGTTCTGAAACTTCTTCAGAAGGTGGGAGCGACTGGACCTTCTGCTAGCCTTCTCCCGAGGCCAGGTTCAGAGGCCCTGCTCCCCACCTCTGCCACAGGTCACCCAGAGGGCAAGGCCACTTTCCACTCTTTCCTCTTTATTTAACCTTGGGATGAAAGTAAAAGATGAGTCACTTTACATGCCTGCCATTGTGTGTTGGATGAGATGTATTCTTTCAGTCAGCACCGGGGGCCTCTTGGGGTATAGACTCAGTCCTAGGATCTGGGGTCACAGCGGGAACAGCACAGGGCCCTTCAGTTGGGGTCAGGGAGGTGCCCTGCGGACTGGACCTTAAAGACCAGGAGCCAGCCGTGTAGAGGCCCCAGGGCACCGGCTGACTCAGGGGCCAAAGGACAGAAAGGTCTGTTTCATGCTGAGAGGGATGATGCTTAGGAAGTTCAGAGAAGTCTGTGGTCTAAAAGTTCTTACCAGCACATTTAGGGGTCATTTTGAATTTACATGCTTTTCCTCTGTGGGCATGAAGTACCCTGGCACCCTGCTGCTCTGATGTGCATGGTCTGAGTCCTGTGGTGGCTTGTATGAAACTGTCCCTGGGCAGAGAGCGCCTGCAGGCTTTGATCAGCTGGGCAGCTCACAGGTGGACTTGGAATCACGAGTATCCAGAGCAGAAGTAGGGAGGAACAGTTTACCCAGGGCCTTGAGCTGGGACCCTGGGGTCCTGGGGAGGGCCCCCACCCAGCCCAGCAGTTCACAGGGTCCTTGGCAGTTTTGGAGGCCCTCCGTCCTGTGCTGGCCACCAAGGACCTGCCACGCCTTCTCTGTCACGTCTCCTGGCATGGGTTGTGGGTCTTCTCTGTACCATGCACTCTGGAGTGCTTTAACTCATTTAATTAGTTTCTAAGGTCAAATGTATTTTTGAAGTTAATGTTTATCTTAAAACTTTCCAGAGAGTAGAGGGAGAAAGCAACAGCCCGGCTATGGAAGTCAGTCTGCATTGCGACCAGATTACAGCTGGGCAGCAGTGGAGCCCAGGGGCTGGGAGCTCTCCAGGAGCGTGGGCGGGCACATGGGGAAGGGGGCGTGCCTGGCTCCCCTGCCGGGAGGCTGGGAACCACTAGGCTTGGGCCTCCCTGGTTTTAGTGGAGGTGAGGGGGAGTCCACCTGACCTGTGTCCATGTTCTGTAGTTTCCTGAGAGTTCCAAGAGTGGACAGCAACTTCCTGCGCCTTATTAAGCATGAAGGGGTAAGTGTGTGGAGAGAGGGGAGCTGCTTGGCTGGTCCTCAACTGGATGTGCCCTCTGCTGGTTCACGCTGGGCGAGAGGCAGTGAAGCGTGGGATTGGAGGCCTGGGTGTGTGTGCCTTCCTGGCTGTTCCACGTGTTGATTTTGACATTTCAGGAAAGTAAAGATTTGGCTATTACCAAGGATAGTTCTTTGTATATAAAAGCTTACAAAACCTGTAAGAAATGAGGAGTTGTCCAGAGTAGGAGTAGGCAGACATTTTTTAAAGGACTAGGTAGTAAATATTCTAGACTTTGTGGAACAGGAAGCAGAATGGGGGCTGCTGCTATTAGAAATTTAATCCAGCCATCTAAAACTGTAGATACTGTTGTGAGCTGGAGGGTGGCCCGCAGGCCATGCCCCCCCCACTGCCCTCTGTGCGTCCTCCTGCAGCGTGGCATTATGCCCTCACTGCATCAGCTGAGATCCAGGAGCCACACGCTGGCCACACACACTGTCAGAAACCAGCATGGTGTGCACCTAGGCATGGTTGCACCAAGTAGTGCTGAGCTGGCAGCCACTGCTTGCATCAGGAGATACATTGCCAAATGGACAGGGGACCTTTTGGAATGAAAAGTGGCTGTCAAAATTTTAAAGCACAGCTCACTGACAACAAAATTTATGACCCGATTAAGAATGTGCAAAGGAAAAAAATACAGATGGCCAACAAGCACATGAAGAGATGCTTAGCATCATTAGCCATTGGGGAAATGCAAATCAAAACCTCAGGGAAATCCCACCTCCTGTCCACCAGGATGGCTATTTTCAAAAAACCCAGAGAAATTATAAGTGTGGAGAAACCAGAACCCTTGTGCATGGCAGGTGGGAATGTAAATGGTACAAAGATGTGGGTAACAATCTGGCAGGTCCACAAAAGGTTGAACACAGAATGGCCATGTGGTCCAGCAACTCCATTTCTGGATATGTACCCAAAGTGCTGGAGGAGATGTTTGTATGCCCATGTTCACAGCAGCAGGATTCACAACAGCCAAGAGGTGGAGCAGCCCAAGTGTCCATTGACCGGTGAATGGATAAATGAAATGTGTATCCATGCAGAGGAGTATTACTCAGCCTTAAAAAGAAAGGAAAATCTGACACATACTCCAACGTGGATGAATCCTGAGGACATCACGCTGAGTGAAATCAGCCAGACACAACAGGACCAACGCTGTATGATCCCACTGAGTATATGGGGTCCTTAGAGGGGTCAGATACATAGAGACAGAAAATAGGTGGTGGGTGCCGGGGGCTGGGGGGTGCGGGGAATGGGAGTATTAGTATTTAATGGGGACAGAGTTTGGGAAGCCGAAACAGCTGTGGGTATGGATGGTTGTGGATGCAGGGCAGTGTCAGTGTACTTAATGCCACCGAACACCTAAAATTCGTTAAGATGGTAAATTTTATGGTATGTGTTTTACCAGAGTCCTTTTAAAAAGGGAGATCAAGGTTTTTCAAAGAGGTGCCCATAGTAATGGTACAGCTCTATTTTTGCATTAAAACCTGAGTTGATTTTGGGTTTTCCGCTTCAAAAAAAAAGTTGTTTTTTTCAAACAAAGCGTACAGTTCTCTTGCAGTTAACCTGGTTGTGACCTTCCTGAAAAAAAGTATATAAAAGTGATGGCAGGCACTGAAATGGGGTCTGATCTGGGCTGAGACCATTACAGGCAGAGATGTTATGTGATGGACCTGGACTTTCTGACAATGCAAGTGCACCGTTGAAATTTCCAGATGCCCCCTAGGGGGTGATGTCTCTGCCTCAGAACCACGGTCCTTTGGTTCATGCAGGTGACTCCAGTGGACCGGGGAAGGCCCTGGGGGCACAGCTGGCTCGGGCTGTGCTGGACTGAGAAGGCTGCGCAGGGTGTGGCTCTGGTGCCCTGGCTCTGGGGGCTCTGGGGGAGTGGGCTGGCGTCTGACCCCTCCCGTCTCACAGCCCAGAGGTACGGGGCTTACCGCTCCTCCCGCCCTTGCCACCGAGTTCCTCTCCTGCTGCCTGACCCAGCCTTCTGCGGGGGAGACTGCAGGGGCCGGTGACTGCCGCCTGGGTTCCTGTGGGAGGCATCAGGGGTGCCTGACCCCTGGGGAAGCTCAGTCAGGGTGCCCCTGTGGGCACAGCTGGCTCCGGAGAATAGAAGGGTGAGCTCAGCAGAAGTGCCTGTGAACTTTGTAGCTTAGTTGTAAGAGTTGCCTGTCTGTATGTTGTAACTGTTACAACCTGTGCAGAGTAATACGTTTGGTAAGATCACAGCCTGATTTGGGGAAGTTATCCTGATATTAAGTGTCTGATTCATGATCAAGGGAGGCTGCCTTCCAGTGGGGGAGACCTGCTCCTTGATGAGAGAGCCACCCTCCTGCAGCTCCAGGGGTGGCGACCTTACCTCTGGTGCTTAGGTTTTGGAAGGGCCTCCACTGTGGTGGGACACCAGGCCCAGTGGCCTGACATTGTGCGGCTGCCCCAGAGGGGATTGGAGCTGGTTTGTAAGAAGTTGTCTTGCTTCTCCGGCTTTCTCAGTCCTGGGAACAGCGTTTCTGCAGCATCCTGATGTGGTCGGGTGGACAGAGGGAGGCAGAGCCATGGAGGTTAGGGCAGAGGGCGTGTGAAAAGTCAAATCAGGAGAAGCTCAACTGTCTCCAGGCAGAGGGTAGGCCCACGCTTTGTGTGTCGGGGTGTCGCGGAGGCTGCTCATCTGTGGAGAAGCTGTGTGCCGGGGCTAAGGCTGGAAGCTGCTGCTTTGCTTGTTGACAGTGACGCTGCCGTTCTGACATAGGTCGGCGGACCTGAGGGCATCCTGCAAAATGGGGCCGTGGATGACAGTGTGGCCAAGACCAGCCAGTTGTTGGCTGAATTGAACTTTGAAGAAGATGAGGAAGATACCTATTACACAAAGGATCTCCCCATACACGCCTGCAGGTGAGCATGGACTTGCCCCATGGAGTGTCCAAATTCCATGTGTGTTTGCTGGCTTTACGGAGGCCCGTCCAAGGCCATGGTAGCACCGTCCTCTGGAATAAGGAGGTTGCTCGGGCCCGTGTGCACACAGAAGTTCCCGTTACTGGGCAAGAGGGCCGGCTCAGCACCTCCGACACCCTTAATTCACCCAGCAGGTGAGGAAAGGTTATCCTCTGCCTTTCCCAGGCCCTGCCCCCTTGCTGGCTAGAAGGGACTTGGCTCATGGGGCAGCACTTGGCTCAGTGGGTCAGCAGAGTGTCTGAGGTCTGAGAGCTCTGTAGGGCGCTCTAAAATACCTGCTTCTGGCAGTCAGAGTCCTGAGAACGTGCAGGTGAGTGGTCAGTGGGCAGGCCTGCTTGTTGGCCAGATGGAATTCTCATCTAGACTAGGACTCATTCCTTACGTTTGGACTTCCCATGTCTTTTTGTCACACGCACACAAGAAAGTTGAGACCAGATGGGGAAAAATGATCTTGCTCTGGGCCCCTGGCCAGCTAGGGCAGCTCTGGCCGCCCCCCACCGCTGGGGCACGCTGCCCTACTGCTGGACGGAGCACTGCCTTTCCCTGCCCTGTAGGCTGACTGACCTTCTGGAGGCTCTTTGTTGACTCTCATTTACAAATATTTTTATGTCTGCATTAGTGACACATTAGTGTAGCCGTCACATGCAGTCCCTTGGGAAGCTGCAGGTGGTTCAGGTCTGCACACCCCCAGCCCTCTGGGCTGCCACCTGGCGCCGGGTGTGTGGTGTAGGGGAGGTTCTTGGCTCCCCCAAGTACATTCTAGTTTGAGACTGAGTCTTGGCTTCCTGCACATACGGAACTCTGCGGAGAGCCAAAGTGTGTGGGTTTTCAGAAAAATGAGTCTGGGGATGGGTGGGGATGGGAACACCTGCCCTGATGCTCCCTGTGAGCGGAGCCCAGTGTGCCCTGGACCCTCCCTGGCTGGGTTTCAGCTGAGCCGTCCTTGATTCCTGGGAGCACGGCGCCCTCTGCCGGAGTGTGGTCACAACTCAACTTCCTTGTGCGCAGAGCTAGGGATGCTGATTTCCTGCTTACAAGTCAAGGCTCCTGAAGCCTAAGGCTGGGGAGAGAGGGGGAAGCGTGTCACATGGGGGGCCCTGGTCTCTGTTGCTAGCTCACCTGGCACCTTGCGCAGCGCTTGCCCCCTCCATGGGGGCTCTGTTGTCTCCTGCCTGTCTCTGGGAGTCTCCACTGCACCCAGCCCCTTTGTCTGCATTTGCAGGGTCAGGAAGCCTCTGCAGTGAACAGATTGGATTTTGTTAGTGGGATCGTTGGGTCTGAGTATGTGTTTAATGAAAAGTTTAAAAACATTGTAAGAGGAAAGAATTTTACATCCTGCCAAATTAAAACCAGAGAGCAACCTTACAAACTTTAAACTGTTGATGTTTTGACTTTTTTAGTTACTGCGGAATACATGATCCTGCTTGCGTGGTTTACTGTAATACCAGCAAGAAGTGGTTCTGTAACGGACGTGGAAATACTTCTGGCAGGTAGACAATCGGACCGCACATGTGTCTTTAATCAATGCTGTGCTCAGATTTGTGTGTAAATTATGGAAATGTTGAAGCAAAGCACAATATAAAATCATGCTAACAAACCTGGTTTTTTTCCCTCCTCTGTGACTGGTTTAAGTTGAAACAGATGGTGGTGTGTGAATGCTTTAATGTATTTACCCTTGATTTATTCTCTGTGGTTCTTTTTATTATGCAAGTAGGGTTGGCTTAATTCTCATTCCCAGTTATATTTATATTTTTCTGCAAGATGAGCTCCTGGCATGCCAGCTCATCTTCATTACTGGGTGCCTGGGGAGGGTGTTCCCAGGACACTAAGAGGCACCTATGGGAGCACTTCCTGAGGAGGCTCCCTCTGGCCTTAGCTCATCGGCAAGGTCCTGAGGCTAATATGGACCAGATCCTGAATCATCGGATTAAATTAAGTTCACTTGACCATCGGCTCTGGGCTTCCCTTCCTGCTTGCTGTTGATGAGCAGCAGCTGTGAGTGGGTCCTGTGTTTTGTGTTGGGGGTGAGACCAATGTTGTGCTGGTGCTGAGGTTCCAGGGGAGAGGCCGTTTGTCTAGAGCGGTGGGACTTATCAGCCGCCCCGCTGAGAAACAGCGGAATCTGTGGGGTGGGGCTCCAGGTTGCCAGTGGGAAAGCCGCATCTCCTGAGCTTCATGTTTGAATAAGGGACAAGGGTCCATGGGCAGCTTTATTTGCACAGAGCCCTCTCCTTTCCTGTGCCTTCAGCATCTTGTGCTGCCCAAGGGCTCAGGATGTCAGCTTATGTCATCCCAGAATTAATAAAGTTAATTGTGGGGTTCTGAGCTAGGCAAGTGGGGTTGGTGCTTTTTAAAGATTTGAAAGGAGAAGCATCTTTGGGGCAACCCGAAGAGATGCGTATCCTGTTTTCAGGATGTTCTGGGTAATTTCAGTATTACTGTGTTTGCATTAGTACCTCACTGCAGGAAAAGCAGTAAAACTTGTCTTAACTGGCAACCTGGGCTTCCGGTCAGCAGAGCCAAGATGAGGAAATTGAGCAAAGGGCCTCTGAGAGAGAGCAGGCTCCACCGACCAGCAGAGCAGTGCGCGTCGGGGCAGCCAAAGTCCATAGGTGGCGGGTAGGGAGCTGCCAGTGTAATGGGCTAGGGGGCGGGGGGCACAAGAAGAGGAGGAGATCACTGATGCAGGGACGGTACCAGTGGAGGCGGCTCTAGCAGAGGAGCGAGGGGCTTTGGGGTGCCCAGGGTGGCTGTAGTGGTTGGATAAGCTGTGGGGCTTAATGGGGCCAGGGAGGGTGAGAATGTAGGCATCTAGACCAAAGGTTGCAACAGGATGGTGGCCTGAGGTGCAGTGAGGGCAACAGCAGGAAGACTGTGCCCAGCAGGCATGTGCAGTGTCCAAGCCAGGCTGCAGGGAGAGGGCCTGAGGCAGAGGTCAGGGAGGTACAAGGGTCGGGCCTCGGTAGGGCCTTTATTTAAAACCTGGTGAGCTATGTCCCGGAAATGAGATGGCCCGCAGATTGTGAGGACAGTCAGCCCTTGGCTTCCGGGAATAGTCCTGCTGCCTCCCCACCCGGTTTTACTGTCCTCACGTTTCTAATAGGTTTGGTTATCAGGTTTCTCAGCCTGCAGCGAATTAGCAGGGGCCGCTCCTGGAAGCAGGCACAGGGTCCACAAGGAGTGACTTTGAAGAAGCAGCAGGCAAGCCCCAGGGGCAGAGAGGAGGGAGGGGCAAAGCTGCCTGCCTCTTGGGGGCTGCAGCCCTCGCCCCTCCCGTGGTTCAGTAAGGCCCGAGAAGTTGGGTTTAAGAAAGGACTGGGGAGGAAAAACAACAGTGTAACAGGAACTATGTGAAACGTGTTAGTAAAGTTTTCTTTAAAAACGGTTCAAGTCAGATTGATTTTTGTGCTCAGTGGAAGCCTGGCTCCCCTAGTTCAGGGGCAGGCTGGCTCCTGGGATGCCAGATG
This sequence comes from Manis javanica, assembly GCF_040802235.1. Classification (NCBI taxonomy): domain Eukaryota; kingdom Metazoa; phylum Chordata; class Mammalia; order Pholidota; family Manidae; genus Manis; species Manis javanica. Next base: position 92,979,082 of record NC_133168.1, on the reverse strand, counting down.
GATGAGGTGTGACCACCCTTGCTAATGGACTGTGAATGGTACCGGAACTTTTAACGGGGAGCTTGAAAATTGGAAGTGGTGAAAAGCCAAACTTGGGGTGTTAACTATTTATCATTTCCTGGTTTTAGCCACATTGTAAATCACCTCGTGAGGGCAAAATGCAAAGAGGTGACCCTGCACAAGGATGGGCCCCTGGGAGAGACAATTCTGGAGTGTTACAACTGCGGCTGCCGCAACGTCTTCCTCCTTGGCTTCATCCCTGCCAAGGCCGACTCGGTCGTGGTTCTGCTGTGCAGGTGAGGGCCCGGTTCCTGGGAGCGCCACCAGCCCTGTGCCCTGACTCGATGGAGCTTCAAACTGCTCTACTGTGGTTTCTGCTGCCTGGCAAGGCGGGAGGACTTGGGGACCAGAGCTTGTTAGAGAAACCTGGATGTCAGGTGTCTCTGGGGGAGGTGTTCCTGTTAAACAGTAAAAGCAATTCTGTAAAAACAAAGTCTGTTCTGAGTTTTAAGAGTTCAGAGCTCAAGAGGAAGGGCAGTTTATTACTAACAATCTGAAGATAACATGATGGCATTATAAAATGTAGGAAATGTCACTTTGGGGTGAGAGGTGAGCTGTGGAGGGCGAGGTCATCCTCACCTGGGCCCGTCCCGCCCTCCGGGGGGCTTCTGCAGGCAGCCCTGTGCCAGCCAGAGCAGCCTCAAGGACATCAACTGGGACAGTTCCCAGTGGCAGCCCCTGATCCAGGACCGCTGCTTCTTGTCCTGGCTGGTCAAGATCCCCTCGGAGCAGGAGCAGCTGCGGGCCAGGCAGATCACTGCCCAGCAAATCAACAAGCTGGAGGAACTCTGGAAGGTGAGTACCTGCTGAGAATGCAGATTGGCTGGGGCTCCAGTTTCCGGGAGCCCAGGAGGGTGGGCTGCCCAGACAGCTTTCTGGTAATGGGAGGTTCTGTAAGGTTCTGAGGGAGTCGAGCCCCGTCTGCCTGACATGGCCCCTTGCCGGTACCTCCTGCCAGGCCCCTGGGAGGAAAGGAAAGTGCAGTTGTTGGCATTTTTCTCTTTTGGTGACGGGAAGGAGGGGCTGGGCCTGTGGCGCATCTGAGCCAGGGTGGCCGAGGGTGGGGTGAGCCTTTAGCGTAGAGGGAGCCTCCAGGCTGGGTAGACCCGCCGGCCAGACCCAGTCCTCCAGGGCAGCCCTTTCTGGTTCTGGCTGTTTAGATTTTATAACTAGGCTAGATGTTTTAATGAGGTGCCTGTATAATTAGAAATTTTAAGTGTGAATTTCCTTTCCCTTTGGGTGCAAGTCAGTATCTTTCAAGCATTGTCTAGCAAGGTGCTTTTCCATTTCTGTGGTTGCCAAAGTTACCTCACCGTGTACCCTTTATATCCACACAGCCCAGGTGCTGTCTGTCCCCACCAGGGAATTATGGGTCGCCTCCGACAGGGCGGTGTAGGGTCAGGAGAAAGCGGGTAGGTGGTGTCCTTATGATTACATGGCCAGAGGTCTTGCTGGCAGCTGGGAAGAAGTGTTCTCCCTTGTGGTTCAGGGGTCCGGTGTGGAAAAAGGCAGCCAGGTGGTGGTTAGGTGTGTCAGGTTTGCACCTGGGCTGTCATTGCCTAGGTGCGCTGCATTGGTGTGACCCTGTGGGAGGGGAAGGCTCAGGCCAGTGACCAGCTCCCTGTGCCCTGTGGACTTGCTACCATGAGGGCTTTCTTTCCACTGTGGGCACACCCACTGCCAGGTGCCCATAGGTTTATCTTGAGGGTAATGGGTGTGCCCTCTCCCTCTGGTGACTGGAGAGCTCCAGGCGGCTCCTTGCATACATAGGTGAAAACAGGAAGGACATGGTGCCATTCTTGTCTTCTAGGAAAACCCTTCTGCCACGTTGGAGGACCTGGAGAAGCCAGGGGTGGACGAGGAGCCACAGCATGTCCTCCTGCGATATGAGGACGCCTACCAGTACCAGAACATATTCGGCCCACTGGTCAAGCTGGAGGCTGACTATGATAAGAAGCTGAAGGAGTCCCAGGTGATGTGGCGTGTGCAGGAGGGCTTGGTCATAATAGCCTCCCTGCCAAGGCTAGGGAGGGACTTTTCTCTGCAGAGGTGCAGCGCCTGGAGAGACAGAGCCACGAATTGGGGGCAGGCACCCCGCCACTCAGAGCTGAACACCTGCCCGAGTGTCTTCCAATTTTAAATTCAACAAAAATCCCTCACATTCAGGTTCCCAGCGTTTGCCAGTGGCTACGAGAGTCTGCTGTGAGGAGCCCATGGCGCTCGGGGCATGCTTTCGCTGGTCCTGCCAAGAGCCCTGGCGCCCGGGGCCTCTGCTGTCAGCTCCCTTCTCCCCTCTCAGCCCCTGGAGAAGCGGCACAGCGAGCAGATGGCCTGTGGGGGCCTCCTGGCCGTCGTGTGTGGGGTCTGGGGGTCCTAATGGCGTCTCTCTTGGATGTGCTCTGGTTGGTGTTCCAGGCTATCGGGTGCTGCACCGTGCACCCTGACATCATGGCTCAGGAGGTGGCTGTAGGTCACATGCCTGTGGAAACCCGGACACGAGGAGTCCAGGCCCGTGTCTGCCTCAGGCTAACAGGGCTCTTATTTTTCATGTGCTCAGACTCAAGATAACATCACGGTCAGGTGGGACCTGGGCCTTAACAAGAAGAGAATCGCCTACTTCACTTTGCCCAAGACTGACTCTGGTAATGAGGATTTAGTCATAATTTGGTTAAGAGGTGATTTTAAGTTTTAAAATATTTGTGATCATAAGTAGCATAACATTCCTAGTTATACCCTTGTAAAATGTCCCTTAATTTGAGCTCTTCATGGTGACAGTCTTGGTGCATGTTGAAAACACTAACTTTCTTGCTCTCTCTTCCCTGTAAGACATGCGGCTCATGCAGGGGGATGAAATATGCCTGCGGTACAAAGGGGACTTGGCACCCCTGTGGAAAGGGATCGGCCATGTCATCAAGGTCCCTGACAGTATCCTTTGTGTAGGGAAGGACTGCAGCTGAGGAGCTTGGCCTAAGCACAGGGGACATGGTGGGGCTCATGGTCGAGAGGGTGCCTTTGAGTGGAGTTTGTTAAGAGCTGCAAGCTCGGGTGGGTCTTTTATTTTTTATTTTTTATTAATTTTTATTTTTGCTATCATTAATCTACAATTACATGAAGAACACTATGTTTACCAGACTCCCTCCCTTACCAAGTCCCCCCCATACACTCCACTACAGTCACTGTCCATTAGCGTAGCAAGATGCTGTATAATCACCACCTGTCTTCTCTGTGTTGTACAGCCCTCCCCGTATCCCCCCACAACACTATACATGCTAATCATAATGACCTCGGGTGGGTCTTTTATATAGAACTAAGGGAAGAGCTGCTCTGCGGAAGTTGGCAGCCCTGGATCTGGTCACTCCGTGTGGCTCTGGCTCATGTTTGTTGGTGAGAATGCGCCCAGGAGGGTCTGGCTCCTCAGTAACCAGATGGGGCTCCTCAGAAAGGTAAACCCAGCTTTTGACAAGGATGAAACTTAACTCAGTGGCACAGATTATGGCGATGAGATCGCCATTGAGCTGCGGAGCAGTGTGGGTGCACCTGTGGAGGTGACTCATAACTTCCAAGTGGATTTCGTGTGGAAGTCCACCTCATTTGACAGGTACATCCATCTTCTCCTGCAGGTGCTGCCATGTCTGCTTTGTAGTCACCTGAGGTGGGCACAGCCACCACCACCTGGGCCATCCAGGTGGTTCTCCCTGTCCCAGAGGGGCAGGCTTCACACTGGTCCCGCAGGTGTGCGCAGTGCCAACCCTGAGCTTTCCTTCCAGGATGCAGAGCGCGTTGAAGACGTTTGCCGTGGACGAGACCTCTGTGTCGGGGTATATTTACCACAAACTGCTCGGCCACGAGGTAGAGGACGTGATCATCAAGTGCCAGCTGCCAAAGCGCTTCACGGCACAGGGGCTCCCTGACCTTAACCACTCTCAGGTTCTCACCCCTCCCCCAGGGTGGAGGGGCCCGGCCTGCAGAGCCTGCTGGGTGGGTAGCCCCTGTGGCAGCCACAGTCCCTAATGGCAGCTCGTATCTGAAGGTTTATGCTGTGAAGACTGTGCTGCAGAGACCTCTGAGCCTGATCCAGGGACCCCCAGGTACAGGGAAGACAGTTACCTCGGCCACCATCGTCTACCACCTGGCTCGGCAGGGCAATGGGTAAGTGAGAGAGGGTGGCCAGCCAGGAGGACACTGCGTTTGCATGATCTGCAGTAGATCCCACTTTATGGTTGCTTTTAACAATCAAGCCTGCTGTTCTGGCAGAGGCAGCGGTGGGTAGGCAGGTGTGTCCCAAGTTGTGTGTGTCTCGGAGCTTTGGAAATCTCTATGGTGGGGACAGGAGGGTGAGGACAGGGACTTGGTGTTTTGCATCACTTCACTTGGGAAATGTGAAAGCCCAGTGGGCATCAGTGCCTTCAGTGCTGTCTGTTCCTGGCTTTAGTCTTAGACCGAGAGCAGGCTTCAATTCAAACTCCGGTCTGGGCTAGTTAGCATTTCCTGAGCTTCTGCACCAGTACTGAGCCATGTGCTCGCATTGTGTTGAAGGCCCGTGCTTGTCTGTGCTCCAAGTAACATCGCCGTGGACCAGCTGACCGAGAAGATCCACCAGACTGGGCTGAAAGTTGTGCGGCTCTGCGCCAAGAGCCGTGAGGCCATCGACTCCCCGGTGTCCTTTCTGGCTCTGCACAACCAGATCAGGAACATGGACAGGTGGGGGTTGGGTCACCATCTTGAGCGCTACTGAGTTGCGGCTGCTCTGCGCAGGCCCTGGGGGTCTGGCACGCACCTACTAGTGTGCCCTGTGATTGCAGCATGCCTGAGCTTCAGAAGCTGCAGCAGCTGAAGGATGAGACTGGGGAGCTGTCGTCGGCTGACGAGAAGCGGTACCGGGCCCTGAAGCGCACCGCCGAGAGGGAGTTGCTCATGGTGAGGTCCCATGGGGCCCGTCGCCTGTCCTTGTGGACTGCAGGACTCACTAAATACGTTAAGCATACGAGGGCACCTTTGTCAATTGGTCATCTTGCCTTGGAGAACATTGGCACCTCCTTTAGTGGCCTCTCCGTGGAATGCTGAGGGTTCCCTGGCTCAGCGCTGCCCCTCAGACTGTGCAGGCATGGGATGTTTCTGTGCTGAGTGGTTTTCTCTGAAGAAGCACAATGACTTAAGGTGTCCAGTTAGTGTCACTGTAGCTTGGATGTAGATAACGCTGGGAGCAGACAGCTTGTGCCCACTGTTGTTGGGGAGGTTGTGGCTGGAATGGCATCTGGGGCTGTCCGCCTGCCCTCTTGAGCCAGGTAACACTCATCATGCAGGTGCCCTGATGCCTCACATTCTTCCCCAGAACGCAGATGTCATCTGCTGCACATGTGTGGGTGCCGGGGACCCGCGGCTCGCCAAGATGCAGTTCCGCTCCATTCTCATTGACGAGAGCACCCAGGCCACCGAGCCTGAGTGCATGGTCCCCGTGGTCCTCGGAGCCAAGCAGGTGGGCCAGGCCACATTTGCTGTGGCCTTGTTTGAAAACCAGCGTGTGTTCTTGTCCCAGCTTTGTGTGGTTCTTACCTCTGGAGGTTTGTTAATAATGCCATGTGAGGCTGTATGGTGCCTGGTGGAATGCACAAGGATGCACAGCAGGCCCATCGAGGGGGTCTCTGAAGGATGGGTGCCACACAGAGCACCTCTGCAGGTTTCCAGTGTGCGTCCGCGTCCCATCTAAATGGAGGATAGTTGTTTGCCTGCACCTGGCCAGTACCTTACCACTTGAGGTAGTGCTGCTAGGCCGGGGCCCCTATAGGTGAACATCTAGGCTGTTTCATGCTTGAGTTTCTCTTCTGTGTGGGCCTCTTGCTGCAGCTGATCCTCGTGGGTGACCACTGCCAGCTAGGCCCTGTGGTGATGTGCAAGAAGGCAGCCAAGGCTGGCCTGTCCCAGTCCCTCTTCGAGCGCCTGGTCGTGCTGGGCATCCGGCCCATCCGCCTCCAGGTCCAGTATCGGATGCACCCTGCACTCAGCGCTTTCCCGTCCAACATCTTTTACGAGGGCTCTCTCCAGAACGGTGTCACTGCAGGTAATGCTCAGGCCGGAGCAAGGCTGGGGGAGGACAGCCTGGGAGGCCACAGCTGCTTTTTTCCTTCCTTAAGTGCCCTTCTTTGGTGACCACTTCTGTACAGGGGCACCTCAGAGGGACAGAACGTCCACTCTGGGGTGTGGGACGTCCTCAGGGTGTGGGCAGGGGAACCCACGTCCAGGTAAAGTTCAGAGTTGCTGCACGAATGTTCACACCTGGGCTCATTGCACAGAGCACAGTGCAGGAGGCGATGGCATGGACCACCCCCACTTCCTCCTCTGTCAGTGGTCCCAGAGCCTGGCCCTGGGGGGTCCGCAAGACTTAGGTCAGCACAACTTCATCGCAGCACTGAGGCGTTCTGTGCCCTTTTGCTGTGCTGATGCACGTGCTATTGGCTTAGGAGCAGCGCTGGGAGCCAGCCTGGGCCTTGGGGCAAGTCAGGATGGTGCTGCCAGACTGCTGAGTGTCGTCACAGCCACATGCCTGCTGCAGGCAGTGTCCTGCATGCAGATGTGATGAGTCCTTGTCTTACTAAAGCCTCTTGGTGCTGTGTGCTGAGATAGGGGTCCTCTCAGACCCTTGGCAGGTGTGTAGGTGCTTAAAGGAAGGACTCGTGGACATGCCACACTGGCTCAGACTGGGCTGTTGGCAGGCGCTTTTCTGCAAGTGACCAAAGCGAGCTGTGGTTTCCAGGGTAACAACTGACAACCTATTACCAGTGATAAAATCTGAGGATTCAAATGAAAATTAGAATTTTGGAAACCTCGTGCCCCGTGGCACGAGCTGACCGGGCTTCCTGTCACTGTGGCTCTTCAGATGAGATCTGCTGGTGACGAATGTCTGTGGAACATGTCAGCGTTTGGGAGCCTGCCCGACCCGGCTGGGTGGGTACTTCCCACAGCGAGAGTGTTGCCCGGCCGCTCTGGGCCAGAGGCCATCTTCAGTGCAGGGCAGAGAAGGGCCGTCGGCGCTGACCTGCAGGGCGACCTGTCCCGTTTCGTGTGGAATCGGAGCAGTTCCCCAAGCTGTGGGGAAGGTTATCAGACATTTGCCTTGTCCAACTACGTGTGCCTGTCGGGCCTGCCATCCTCACATTCCACAGGGAGTCACAGCAGGCTGGTACAGAAGCTCAGTGACTCCCATAGTGGAGTGAGTCGCAAAAATTCCCTGCGTATTTTAGTAGAAAACATGGTTATTTTTGTAAAAATATTTTTAATATGTGTTATTTTTAAACAAGTTAGCAACTTAAATGCGTAGATTTTGAAATACCGGAAATATCAACAGATGTGGTGACTATGTAAACAATAGCTATTTGGACTCCTCAGGTTTTCAGAGTGTAGAAGGTCCTGAGGCCAGTGTCGCAGAGCTGCTGATTCAGTGTCTCAGCAATGCCAGCCCCCATGGGCCGGTCCGTTGAGTCCCGCCTCACAGAGGAGGAGACAGGCCGAAGCATGCGCGTCCAGAGCCACGTGGCTGCTGTGTGGGGCAGTCCTGCACTGCGCTGCCACTGTCACCGTCGCCGTGGCACTTGGGATGCTGCTGGTCCCCAGCATTGGGGCTAAGAAAGGCCACGCTGCGAGGAGCTCATTTGTCATCAGTGACGTGGTTGGCACTGGTTGGGAAGGCTGCCTCTCAGTACTGAGTCAGACTCCACCCTCCACGGGGTGGGGATTGATGGTGGTGGCCTACTGCCATGTCGCCAGTGCTACATGGGGGCGGCACCCAGTAACACACTAAAGTGTCCTCCTGGACTGGGCTTCCTTCACGGATGTCAGCCTGTTGCAATGCAAAAATACTAGTTTCCTCACACTCATCTTTCAATCAGCTGCTGCTCCAGTTGGAATTCCCAGGGAGTTGTGAATTGAGAAGCTGGTTTATGAAGAAATGCACAAGGCTGTGAACAGCCATGGTGAACATGAGGTTCCCGGTGAAGGTGGTGATTCCCAGCTCATGCGGTGCGATGTCACAGTGCTGTAAAGCTGCAGCCACTGGGGACACTGGCTTCAGTGCCCAGGGTGGCATCCAGAGAGGACCCACCCGTCCGCAGGCCTGATCCGTGACAGTGTCATCCACAAAGCCAGTATAGGGGCTTATGGTTCTTTGAGGCACATCACTAAAGCTTCGAGAAGGAAGCAGAGTATCTTTGTGACCTTGGAGTAGGCAAAGTTTTCTTAACCAGGCCTAAATGGCTGCAAAAAGCACTAACATATGAGGTCTATTCTGAGAGTGAACCGGCTTCACTCCGGGCATGATGATGTCAAGTGTCGTGTGCATGGCTGGGCGTTTCGGGCAGGGGATCACAGAGCTGGGTCTTCTGCCGGGAGCCTGCTGTGTCCTGAGGCTGAGCGGCCCCTGCAGGCATGGCTCTGTCTCAGCACAGTTAGGACTAGCCTCGCTTTTCTCTCTGATGTGAAATGTTGCGTCTTTCCCCTCCCTGGTGACAGCGGATCGTGTGAAGAAGGGATTTGACTTCCAGTGGCCCCAGCCTGACAAGCCGATGTTCTTCTATGTGACCCAGGGCCAAGAGGAGATCGCCAGTTCGGGCACCTCCTACCTGAACAGGTAAGTGGACTGGCCTGTGGCATCTGCTGGCTTCATTGGCAGCTTGGCAAGTGACCCACTAGCCTGTTTATTTTTTAATGTGGCATGGAAACTTCCCTTATCCTCCTTGTCCTGTGCAAACACCGAAACCAACAGCACATAGCTATCTTATCTTCATGTGTGTTTTTCTGTGGAGCAGGTACTTCCTAAGCCCACGTGTGGGCCTTTTCTGTCCCTTTGCCCGCTTAGTAATGGACAGGGAGCCCAGCTGTGGCCGCCCCACACCTCCCACAGTCTCCAGCCTCAGGAGCCCATGGGTGGACCTGGGAACTGAAAGCCTGGTTTTCTTAGGACGGAAGCTGCAAACGTGGAGAAGATCACCACGAAGCTGCTGAAGGCGGGTGCCAAGCCAGACCAGATTGGCATCATCACGCCCTATGAGGGCCAGCGCTCCTACCTGGTGCAGTACATGCAGTTCAGCGGCTCCCTGCACACCAAGCTCTACCAGGTGTGTACACGGTCCCGTGTGGGGGCCGCCCTGACCACCTGGCGTAGGGGAGAGAGCTGGAGGGAACCGACGTGCCCGCAGTTCTGCACCTCAGGGACTGGATTCTAATGTCAGAAATGTAGACCATGATTTGCACACACAGGCATTTTCCTCAGGGTAGTTTTTAGAGCAGCATTAAACAACTCCAGGGTTGAGTGGTAGGGTTGTGCATAGGTGCCAGTTGTACACTGGATGTTAACACAGTCACAGGAATGCGGCTCACTCTTACACCAGCACTGGTCACAGCCTATAGGATGTGTCTGGAGAGGGTGCGTGCAGGACAGTGATTATCTCTCCATGCGGAAATGAGCCAACACGCAGAGTAAAGACTCAGTGACATGGCCGGGTGGTCTCTCTTCTGTTAACTGGGGTGCAGACTCAAGTTTTCTTAAGGAACACATGTTTTTTGGGGGGACAAATTACCAAGGTTAAAAAGAAACCGAAGTGCAGGGAGACCTGCGGCCCAGGTCTCTGCAAGCGTCAGGTTCCCCGGCTCCTCGGTGTGATTTCATGGTGCTTCTCCACACGGTTCGTGTAGGCAGGGGGACCCTGAAGGTGGCCTGCTGGCTGACTGTGACCCTGTGTGCCCTGGCAGGAGGTGGAGATTGCCAGTGTGGACGCATTCCAGGGCCGTGAGAAGGACTTCATCATCCTCTCCTGCGTGAGGGCCAACGAGCACCAGGGCATCGGGTTCCTAAATGACCCCCGGCGACTAAACGTGGCCCTGACCAGAGCAAGGTGTGGAGGGCTGGGCCCACGGGTCTCACAGGCGGCAGGAGCTGGCCTTGTGCCCCGGAGGCCTTCCGAGGGGCTCTTGGGGTCTGGCACTGGGACAGTCACCAGGAAGGCTGCTCCAGTCCCAGCCACACCTTGGACAGGTGGCACAGGGCACAGGCTGGGGCTCTGCCAGTGCCAGAGGTGGCACCCCTCCCCAGAGCAGTTTAGAAGGCCTGTGTCATCTCTGTGTCCCTTTCTTGGGGGGTCTTGAGGGACGGGGCTGTCTAACCCCTCTGATCTAAGATTCATACCCAGCCGTGGAGAGGCGGAGAGGCGCAGGGGGTGTTGAGTCCCTTAATCCAATGATCCAACATGTTGTCTCCGGAATGTAACTTTGCTGGACTAATGATAGAAGGGACCCTAGGTGACAGCAGACCACACCACTCCTGTGCTAGCTGGAAGACAGGCTCCACCCCCATCAGAGCACCTTGGTTTTCCCTTGTTACCTTCCTTCTAAGGTGCCCTCTTGTTTGGCAGCCAGCACTGGGGGGTCCGCAACACAGCTGGCAGAGGGTGAACGTCCTACAGAAGCGAGGGCCAGGCTGGGGCATCACATTACCTGCTCCAGCATATCAGGGGCTCCGAGGCAGCCGTGAAGCCTGCTGGGGCTGCTTATGACCTAGTGTCCCGGAGGCTGATGAGACTGAGCTCATCTGCCCACAAAGGGGTCTTGGTATCTTGGCTCCTCAGAAATCCACCCCCACGTGTGCCCAGTGCAGTGTCGCCTGCCTACAGGGTAGGCTCCAGCACCCGTCCCCATGGCCACCAGTGTGCCCAGCCATCCCCCACGCTCAACAGTGGGCGCTGTCACAGGCAAGCCAGGTGTCAGATGGGGAGGGGACGGAGGGCACCAGGAGAGCTTTGGATGTGGTGTTGAATTTGTTGGTGAGGCCTCAGACTGCTGTGCATGGTGGCCACACCCTGTGCGGCCCTCAGCACCGCCTGACTGTGCCCACACCTTTCAGGTACGGGGTCATCATTGTGGGCAATCCAAAGGCCCTGTCCAAGCAGCCGCTCTGGAACCACCTGCTGAACTACTACAAGGAGCAGAAGGTGCTGGTGGAGGGGCCCCTGAACAACCTGCGCGAGAGCCTCATGCAGTTCAGCAAGCCCAGGAAGCTGGTCAACACCATCAACCCGGTGCGTGGGCACAGCCGTGGCGGTCAGTGCGCGAGTCGGCACACGGGCAGGAGCGATGTGGCCGGGCTGTCCCAGAGCCCCTACCAGCCTCCCAAGCGCTCTGGGGCCTTCGGGCCTTACGCCCCATGGGATGCTGTCGTCGGTAGCATCTAGGAAGTCTGAGCCCAAGGGTTCTGGGAGCCCCTGGTGCCTAAGCCAAGGTCCAGAGACAGATGTGTGAGCCCGGACACCAGGACCCCTCTGTGGGCACATGAGCTCAGCATCAGAGGCCAGTGGGCGGAGGGGCCAGGCAGGGCCCAGAGCACGCAAGTCAGCAGGTTGGCCTTGGTGTGACCTCACCACCCTCCCAAAGCAGCAGAGCTTTGGAAAAGTTCTGTTTCAAGTTGAGATGATAAATTCCTCACCTATCCAAACCCTTTGTAGGGAGCCCGCTTCATGACAACAGCCATGTATGACGCGCGGGAGGCCATCATCCCAGGATCCGTCTATGATCGGAGCAGCCAGGGTGAGTCAGCATGGGGGCCCTGAGCTGGCCCTGGGGATGTTGACCGTTCCCGCGCCACCAGCTTCCCGCCCTGTCACTCCTGGGGCAGCTCCCAGACCTCAGTCACCAGGATCCTGCCTGACAGGGAAGTTCTTTTTCTCAGAAATCAAAGAATTGTGCTTTGGCAGTTTCTGAAACAAGATGTTTCTTAGATAGCAGTTCTGTGTACAGTGGCTCCTAAGCAAATCCCACAGGCCTGCTGGTGCCCAGGCCCCAGGGCCTCTGTGCTCCCCACCCATCCTGCCCTTTGTTTCCCTCTCAGTGGGAGAGTCAGGCTGCCTGCAGCCCCTGCTCAGGTTCTGCCGCCTGCTCTTGGGCCACAGCGCTGGGGGCCCGCCCCTGCTCGGGCATGGCGTCTCTGCCCAGAGGCTGGCATGACCCACCACCAGGAGCCCCTCCCCTTGCCTGAGCTACTCTGTCTGAACCGTTCCCGTTCGCCCTCAGGTCCCTGCCTCTTGGGACCCTGTGGGCCCCAGCCCCCAGAGGGTGACAGCCTCACGCAAGGCAGGAGTGCCCCGTGCTAGGCCTTCAGTGGGGCTTGGCCCCCGCTGGCTCCCCGCTGTCCTGAGGGCAGGTGCTGTGTGTGGCTGCTGCTGTCAGGGATAAGAGGGTGCCCCCCTGCCCCACCCCCTGCCACTGGCCTCCAGTGACAAATCTCACCACCACATCCAGAAAGTCACCATGTGGCTGAGTTGTGTCCTGGGCCCTGGGGCTGAAGGCCACACTCTCCTGCCCCAGCCGCCAGGGCAGCTTTGCACACGGCTTTCCCGAGACCCAGGGGCTCCTGGGGTCCTTGCTTTCAGCAGGAGCTTTTGAGCCTATAGGCGTTTCCTTGTTTCTGGGGTGTGTGTGTTGGGGGGGGGCATATATAATGTGAACATAAATTTGCCATACAAAGTATTTCTTTTCTTTCCATTTTTTGGATCTCTGCAGACCAGTGTTTCTTCAGACCCTCTGGGAGGAAAGGTGCATCCCCAGCGCCAGCCCTGGGAGGCTGCTGAGGATCGAGAGGAGGAGGGTTGGGTTGTGGGACTCAAAACAGGTTGCTGCTGTGGGGCAGGCAGAGCTGTGACAGGACAGGACAGATGGCTGGGGTGGCACTGGGCCTCCAGATGCGGCGGTGACACCTGCTGTGCATTTTGTCATGCAGGTCGCCCCTCAAACATGTACTTCCAGACCCACGACCAGATTGGCATGATAGGTGCAGGCCCTGGCCCTGTGGCTGCCGTGAACATCCCCATCCCCTTCAACCTGGTCATGCCGCCCATGCCCCCACCTGGGTACTTCGGACAAGCCAACGGGCCGGCGGCAGGTGAGCACCAGGCAGCCTCGTGGTAGAAAGGCAGGTCTAGGCTTCAGGCAGTCATTATTGTCTGCGGCTCAGACCTCCTTCAAGGAGCCCTGGACTGCTGTCTTTCAGGCCGGGGCACCCCAAAAGGCAAGACTGGTCGTGGGGGACGCCAGAAGAACCGCTTTGGGCTTCCTGGGCCCAGCCAGGCGAATCTCCCCAACAGCCAGGCCAGCCAGGATGTGGCATCCCAGCCCTTCTCGCAGGGCGCCCTGACCCAGGGCTACATCTCCATGAGCCAGCCCTCCCAGATGAGCCAGCCGGGCCTCTCCCAGCCCGAGCTGTCCCAGGTGAGCTGCTGCCCGCGGGAAGCCCCCACACCCGTGGGAAGGCCTGGGCAGGCCGGCAGCCCTGGTGCACGCCGACCCCACAGTGCCACCCCTGCACTATCACGGCGCTCAGGAGGCGAGGTCTCCGGTGTTAGTGGAGGGACTGTAGATCTAGAACATTCCATCCATGACCTGTCCTGGACAACAGGTCTGGGTTACCTGTGTGCCATGGTGAGGCAACCAGTGTGGGTCTCCTGTCACCTGTCACCTAGGCCTGAGGACATGGTCTCCAGACCCTTCTGTGGGGTCAGAGCAGCTTCTCCCACGGGGGGTGCTCATCTCCCCAACGTTGTTTTTCAGGACAGTTACCTTGGCGATGAATTTAAGTCACAGATCGATGTGGCACTGTCACAGGACTCCACGTACCAGGGGGAGCGAGCGTACCAGCACGGTGGAGTGACAGGGCTGTCCCAGTACTAGAAGGCAAGCTGTCCTGAGGAGGTCCTCGTGGGGACTAGACATGAGGACGTCTGGGAAGTGGGGCGTTCAGGTCCTCGGGTCCCAGCTTGTCTGAGTGAGACCTGTCATTCTGGGAAAGTGAGCTTCATCCTCTGTATCATGGTTCTCTGGGAGTCCCAGGGCTCAGCAGGAAAGGCGAGGCTGTGGGGTTGGGGGAGGGTGCTGGGGTCCTGACCCCAGAGGTGCGGGTGTGTCTGGAGAGGGGTCCCGGGCCCCTCACCCCACCCTCTTGCCAGCACTGCTGGGAGAAGGCACTGAGGCCCCTGCAGGTTCAGAGGGCCCCCGGCCACCACCTGTGGGTGCCCAGCTGGCACCCTAGCCCCACTTCCCATGGGTGGAGTGGAGTTGGGAGGAAGGCCCTCCTGCCAGGCACCTTCTGACAGACACTTACCCCAGCAGGTGGCAGCGGAAGAGCTAAGCTACGTGGCTTAGTCCATCAGCATCTTATTCTGGGTAATAAAAAATAAAAATAAATGGATACCTGTTTTCCACTGCTAAAACTAAGCACCACTGAGCAACAGGAGAGGGAGAGGAGCACCGAGGGAGAGAGAAGCCCGAGGCGGAGTGAGCGCCCACTGCTGGCCCGCGGCGGCGGCGGCGACAAGGAGAAGGGAGAGCGGGCGGTGGGCAGCGAGGATGCCCGCGGCGAGCCCTGTCAGCCCGCTCGCCCAGGGGCCCAGCGCTTGCCCGTTCACACCTGGGTCTGTGACCAGGGCGGAGGGAGGAAGACCCTCATCTCAGAGTAGCCCTTTCCTCTGTTCTTTTCTTTCTTTTTCTCTTTTATTGAAAGGGGACTACATTTTAGCAGGAAAAACTTCGCATTTCTGTGCCGTGCAGGCTCCTTGCAGGTGGAAGCCATGCCGGGGGCCCATGGAGGTGCAGGTTCTGTCCATGCCGGCTCTGGAACCGCGCGGTCTCACTGCCTGTGTTCTAAGAGGGTTTTCATTTAAAGAAAATGCGGTGTTTTGGGTTTTTCTGTTTGGTTTTTAAAGAATCTTTCAAAGGAGTACTGAAAAATACACTTTTTTGAGTTTGTCTCTCAAATCTTAGTGGTGGACCTGGGAGATGTGAGAAGCTTCCAGACAACGTTTAAAGAAGCCAACACAACTTCAGATTAGGATCAACACCTGGGACGCAATTGTGACGATTTTTGTTCTCAGTTTTTAGCTTCCAGCAGCTTCTCTGCGTATCCAGGTGGTAAGGGAGCACCGTCCCGGGCCAGGTAGCCCCACGGTCTCTGCTGGACTCTGAGAAGCAAAGTGCTTCCCGTGCAGTGGACTCGGCCCCTCTGGAGGGGCCTCAGGCAGGACTGGCCAGGAGGCCAGAGGCCAGGAAAGTGGCTTCTTCCTCGGGGTCCTTCCCAAGGTGTTGGTGGAAGACAGCAACCAACAGGACCCTTCCCAGGGAGGCGCCCACAGTCTCTGTGGCCAGTTAGACAGCGAGCACCCTGCCCCCGTTCTCCACCCCCCTCCCCGCCACCTGCCAAGTTTGGAGCCCTTCTACTTGTGGGCACAGCTTTGGTAAAGTGGGGTGCTTTATGGCGGGGGACAGGTTGGGGGAGGCGTAAGTTTAAGAAATAAGCTGGTTCTGTGCCTGAAGGGGCTTGGAGTTTCACCCCACGTGGTGGACCCAGCATCTGCCTACATCTGGGTTGCCACTCAAGGTCATTGTAGGTGGAAGGGGCACCCCATCTCCTCACGCACCAAGACGGGGTGTTCGCCTCCCTGGTGACCACCTATTTGGGAACTGTCCCCTGCCTACCCGGCCCCATGTCTGTGGCTGAGGCTGGCCCTTACCCCAAAGTGTCCAGATTCCAGCTTGTACGTGGGAGAGGCAGGATGCAGGGCCACCTTCTGGCCAGGCCTCTTATTTATTAGCATTGCTGTAGGACTTTCAGTCCCCCTTTTTGGCTGTGTGGAGGCATAGTTTGGGTAGGTTTCTGCTCTGGCCCCTGTGACACCTCGTGGGCACTGCCCGCCTGCCCACCCGCCCCACTCTGTGCCTTGGAAATGCTTTGCCTCTGCTTTGTGCTGTTTGCTTTGCTCTCCACCTTCATAGCAGCAGTTACTCTGAGTTTTCCAAATCGAGGAGCATCTGTACCAAGGCAATGTACCTTTTGATTTTTGATCTATTTGTTTTAAGCTCTGTTGTCACCAATAAAATCTTAATAGTTCTTGCATTTGCACTGGGACTGGATAAACTGCAAGGGGGTAGCGGTTGGGGCTAGGGGTCACCTGAATGCATAGCAGGGATTGGAAAGGTGGGGTGTGGGAGTGGGGACCATTGCCACTCCTGTGAGCAGGTCCTGGTGGAGGCGGGGTGCGTGCAACGCTCACGTTCCTGGGCACCTTGGATGGTGGCCTCTACGACCCTGGGAGCTAGAGGCTGGCACTGGAGGACCCCTGCCCACCTGGCAGTGGACGGTGACGGAGCTACTTGCCCCCATCCCCAAGTGAGGAGAGCAAAGACAGGCGGAGGACCACGCAGTTTTTACTGTAGCCTCAGTCTCCCCTCCCTGTCCGTCTTCAGCGGCAGCCACATTCATCCACCACCATGTCCTCATAGTGCCGCAGGACCACATTGTCGCTATTGTCGAAAAAAAGCACGGAGATGGGCGACAGGCGCGCGGGAACGCAGCAGGGCAGGCCGGCGGTGCTCGGGGCAGCCGCGTGCATGAGGGCGCGCAGCACAGCGTGGTTGAGTGTGGGCGGCCCGTCGGGCCCAGACAGCGCGGCAGGCAGCGTGCACTGGCCCTGGCAGTAGTTGGCCAGGAAACCACGTGGCGCGATGACCCAGCGGTGCCAGCCCACCTCGCGGAAACTCACGTAGAGACGCCGCGCGCGACACGCACCCCCAGGGCCGCCGCCCCTCGCGGGCTCGGCCTCGCGCCGTGGCCGGCCCAGGGGGTGGCAAAGGCGCGGGTCGAGGGTCACCAGAAGCAGCGAAGCCTCGGCCAGGCCCGCGCAGGCGGCGGGTGTCCGGGAGCGCAGCGCCAGCGCCAGGCGGAGGCTGCGCGGCGCCGAGGCGTTGCGAGCCCACGTGGCGCCCAGCAGCTCGGCGCGCACCGGCCTCCCCAGGGCCGGCACCGCCTGGCGGAGCAGCTCCGACCGAGGACCCGCGCCCACGCGTGCCACGCCCAGTTCCCAACCTCCCGCCGGCCCCACTGTCGCCGCCACCGCCGCGAAGCGCAGCTCCAGGCGGGCGCTGCTCCAGCGCTCGACGGGGTCCACGGCCGACATGTCGAATTCAACGATCCACTCGGGGCACTGCCCCGTGGCCGAGGCGGGCTCGGGGGGTCGGGCAGCCGCACCTGGGGAGGCACGCACACATCCGCTCGCGCTGCGTCCCCGGGCGGGGTCCAGCCTGCCCGCAAAGGGGTCTCGGAGGCGGTGGTGTGGTGTGGGGCGGGGAGGAAAGAGCCTGAGGCTGTGGGGCGTGCCATCTGTTGGAGGCGTCGTCAAACGGTATGAAGTGGAGCGGGGGTGGGCGGGGGGCATTACTTGCGAGGAAGAGGCCCTTCCTGCCCAGTGCAGGGCAGCCGGCCAGTGGTTGAGGGCCCTGGCGGGGAAAGAGGTGAGCGAACCCTGGGCCCCTGGGGAAGCGATGCAGAGCCTGTCTGCAGGAAGGCCTCAAAAGGTGTGAAGCAGTGGGGGACCGGGGAGAAAAAGTGGGGGCAGGGCTCCGGCTGCAAGCAAGAGGCCCTGCGCGTGCAAGGAAGGCCGGCTTGGTTAGGACCACGCCGCCCGGTTCCCGCAGGTGTCCACGGGACGGAGCGGATGGAGTTGGAAGTCCCGGTTGTCCTTGAGCTGGTTGCGGCGGATGGGGACATTTGGGGCCGCTCCAGCCCTCCCAGCCACGCGGTGCTAGAGGCTGGTGGCGGGCCCCGAAGCGCCGGGTGGTCTGACTCCCGGCCCCACACCCCCCGCGCAGGCCCCACTCACCGCGGTCGGGGATGTGGCGCACAATGTTCCCGGCGACCCCCAGCTCCTCCACGTGGCATGGTCGCAGGGTGGCCCCCAGGGGCGTCCGCCGCGGGCCTGCCCTGGCCTCCTGGGGGTCCCGGCGGCGGAACAGGCGCCACATGATTGGGGGTACGGGCCGGGGCGTGGGGGCTCCCCGGGGAGCGTCGCTTAGCCCGAGAGCCTGCAACAGGGCGGTGGCGGGGCCCGGGGAATCGGGGGCTCGGGCCGGGGGCAACGAGGGCAGCAGCAGAGCCAGGAGGAGAAGGGCGCGGCGGCCAGCACGGTAGCGCGGCGTTGGCATCTTCCTCGCAGGCGGCGGCCGGACGAGCGTTCAGGGGCCGTCTGGCCCCGACCTGCAGGCTGGGGGCGGGACTAGGGTCCCTGGAGGGGCCAGGGCAAGGGCCTGGGGCAGGGCGGTGTCAGGGTCCTGGGGAGCGCGGCAGTGGTACTGAAGCCGGACAGGGGCTGATCCCAGAGGCGGGGTCTCCGGGGCAGGGGTAGGGGGTCCTGGGGGAGGTGGCCAGGGGTGGGGCGTGGCCGGGCCCCGGGGGTGGGGCTGGGTCCTTTGGGGACGCAACTGGGTGGGGGGCTTCAGAAGCGCTTATCCTTCACCAGGCCGTTCCTCAGCAGCTTCCTGGGGGCCAGAACCGGGCCCAGGTTAGCCTAGGAACCCCACGCCCAAGTTCCCCTGTCCCGCCCGCCTTGCCCCCCACATCTCTTTTCCCAGTTAGGTGTGGCCCCGCCTCCATCCCTCCTCCCTGCCCGCAAGGCCGAAGATCCTGCCTTCCGCTGGTCGGGCCCCTTTTCCCTGCTCCTCCCCACAATTCAGCCCTCCCGTCCCCTCCCCACTGGGCCACCGCGGCCGCTGGAGAGCTAGCTAAAGCCACCTACCAACCTCCGCCTGGCCTAACCCCACCGCCTGGACCTGGATAAACAGGCACTTTATCTTCCTGCCCTCCTAGGGGTGGCAGAACCGGCCAGACCCCCACCCCAGCACGCTGCCCAGGCAGGATCCTCCCCCGCTCACAGCCTAACCATCTGAGGCCTCCTGTCTACACCTGCTGCAGCTCCGACTTGCCTTCCATGTCCGTAAAACAAGTTACCCAACATGTTAAAACTCCCAAGAATTCGGTCAGTATCCAGCTTACAATCCAGCAAACAATGCATGGTTTGCGTATTTCAAACTATCTATAAAGGTGTTTTCTGCATCTCAGTTTTACAAAAATGGGGCTCTGATCACTCCCATGAGCACTACTGCTGCTCATAAATTCCGTTTTCCCTGTGAGTGGTGGGTCTCTGCCACCCCCCACACCGAGGGACCCTGTGTGCTGGGGGTCTGCCCAGGCCCAACAGACTAGACCTGACAAGGAAGGGTCTCTGCCCCAGCTCCTCACTGCCTTTGCCAACACTTGCTCCCAGTTGCATCCTGTTTAATCAGCTGGCCTGCTGGTGCTGAGGCCGCAGCTCACAGCTGCCTCACGGTCACAGCCACTGGCCACTCCTGTTCCCACTGACAGGGCTCTTCGTGCCTTCACATGGGGGCTGTTGGTCTTTTTGTAGAAGTGGATCCCCCAGTCTAGCCTGTGCATGAAGTTTGTTGGGCTGGTACTATATTCTCATATATAAAACAAGACACCTAAAAGCACAGAAGACTCCCAGTTGGCCTGAACCACACTCCTGGGGATCAAACCTGGTTCCTTGCTTCTGCACATCCTCACCCAGATACTAGCACGCCAGTGTGGCGGGGTCCCCTTCGTTCCTTTGTTTTGCAGGGCACTCTAGCTCAGAGACCCTTTTTTATAAGAATGTAAGGATTTTCTCAGAAAAGAGATGGTCTTGGTCATTTGGTTTCATCCCTTATACTCGGGCTAGGCCAGCACACGTCTCCTTCTGAGAGCGGCTCCTCCAGTCCTGCACCAGCTTCTCCACCAGCAGGAGCCCTTATCTGCGAGGTCACAGATAAGCCCTCGCGGACCTCCATCTACCCTCTGTCTTCTGGCTTTGCCTGTTGGTCTTTAAAACAGGGCAGAGGTGGGGGGTCCCTGCGACTCTCTTCCTCTCATCATGGATCAACTGCTGGATGACACCAGGCTCTCATTTCACATTTTAGTTCGATTTTCATGGCTTCCGCCCTGGGGCTGATTGGAGATAAAGACACAAGTCCCCTCTTCCCTCCAGACACTCTCGGCCCAGCGTCCCAGTGCATTCCCACAGGGCTTCTTCCCTCCTGGTGAACTTTATTCCTTGCTGGTCGAGTCTGTTCTATTCACAGACTCGGCTCTGTTCCCTCATTAATTCCTATCCTTTTGTAATAAGTCTAATACTTTCAGGGACCCCCCGCCAAGCTTTCCTGGTGATTCTGATTTGCTTTTCTGCACAAGTTTCCATGTGTCCCTCCTGCCTCAAACACAGCTCGCGCGCGCGCGCGTGTGTGTGTGTGTGTGTGTGAGGGAGACAAAGCAGGCAGCAACTCTAGTGGCTTCTGGATGTTTCCTAGTGGATAAGGAGAGGGAGAGAGCAGCGAGTCCCTAGCAAGAACCTGGCAAGTTTTCGCCCTAAGTTGCCATCGAGTGCAGTGGCAAAATGTTCCAGAGCAGAGCTGGTTTGGATAGGACTGGGGGCTAATTAGGGATATTTTAGAAGATGCTTGGATGACAAGCAGACCTGGAGACAGAGCATAGTGCTCAGAGGGGTATGGTGGGCTGGGAGAGAGATTTGGAAGCTGGTGGATTACGGGAAAGGGCCCTGGAGAGGGGAAGCTGGTGGCGGGGCCAGAGTCGGAGCAGGAAGGCACAGGGTTTGGGGCAGAGAGGGCGCCAAGCAGTGAGGAGCAGAGGCAGCCTGGCAGCTGGGACCGGGTGATTAGGCTGGGTGCAGGGCTTCTCCTGGGGGTGATGGAAATGCTCTAGAACTGTGGTGATGGTTGCACACGTGTGTGAATGTGCTGAACATACCGAATTTATACATGGTACATGGGTGGACTGTATAGGATGTGAATTCTCAAAGACTGTTATTAAAAAGGCAAGGGGAGGTGACCCCGGGTTTAGCACCAAGGCGGCCTCGGTGGAGCTGGACAGGAGTGGCCTTGGGGGCCACGGAAAACACTCCTGCATGGGGTGGGTCCAGGAATGGGGGGTCTTGCTGGCAGGGTGGAGAGAGGACTTCTCTTCTCAGTGGGAATATTCTCCAGCAGGCAAGAGGGTGGATATCCCTGGCTTGGGAAGGCGGCCTCAGGGACAATGGTGAGGGGAGCTGGTGGCCAAGAAGGGGGAGGCTAGGGGTGGCTGGTGCTCTGGCCCTGCGCAGGCGTGCGGGTGTCACTGAGGACCTCTGGGCACTGGCCAAGCAGCATGAGCCTGAGTGCGGGACACAGCAGGGGTGGAAGCAGCAAACTGTGTGTATCACCGGACAGTCGGGTAAAGGCCCCCAACCGATGGCGGTCCTGGTAGTCCCCGGGTGGGCAGAAGGGCCGCAAGTGGTGCCGGGTCATAACCAGGGCACGGGGCCACGGGAGGCTCTGGTCCAAGAGGGGGGTCTACCAGATGACCAGGGCCCCGTGCTGGGCATCAGAAGAGAGAAGCAGAAGTGGGGGCACAGGAATGAGGACAGGGTAGGGTGAGGGTGGGTGCATGCTACTTAACTGCCACGTGATTCGTGTCTTGGCCACTAAATCACATCAAAGTGCTTTCAATCATCATCATCTCACGTTTTCAAACCTAACTGAATTTTCGTCCACACAGCCTGCATGATCCCGCTTCTGAGCAGTTGAGGCTTGGTTTGGTCAACTGTGACAAATGATTTTGTGCTTAAAAGGAACATTCATTCCCCTGCTTGCGGAGGAGCGCAGAGCATGGGCTGCCTCCTGCGGTCCCGTCACACCGCGGTGTAGGGCTGCGTTGAGCAGAGCAATTCTGGAACTGAATCTTTCCTGTCCTTTTACTTGCAACTTGTATGTACCCTGGAATTCAAGTTTTTGAACCAGTATAGAAGTGGATCTTAAAAACAAAAACCAAACACCAATCTCCTGTCAGACTATTCCCTGTATGTTTATTACAATGCCTAATACTTGAGATTCTATCCTCTTATTTTGAGTGACTTCCTGCCTTTTCCAACCTTCGTTTGGTTGCACTTTGCTGGGCTTGTTCCGTTTCCTGGCTCCCCAGCACACCCTAATGGTGTGGACATGTGTACGGCTGACCCTTGAACAACATGGGTTTGAACTAAGCGGGTTCACTTATATGCAGAATATTTTCCAATAAATATATTGGGAAATGGTTTGGAGGTGTGGGACAATTTGAAACAAAATTTTTCTTTCTCTTGCTTACTTTATGATAAGAATATGGTATACAACACATAGAACACACAAAGTGCATGTTGATTGCCTGTTTGTATTCTCGGTTCTGGCCAATGGGAGGCTGTCTATAATTGAGATTTTAGGAGTCCAAAGCCGTATGTTGATTTTCAATTGTGGGGCGTTAGTGCCCCTAACCCCTGCATTGTTCAAGGGTCAACTGTGCTTAATACAGCCTAAAGGTAATCCTCAGCCTCTTGCAAAATGCAGAGCCCCCAATCCTGTTTCAATAATATTTAATACTCCAGTTCTAATTTTTCTCTCTCAGATTTGCAAGTTTAACCCAGACATGTGTCAATTTCTCTCCCCATCTGCTTCTTAGCATAGCTTTCCTGTTTTCTGAAATACACCAGTAGAAAAAATCTGTGGATGGTAAACTTTCTTCGTTTGCATTCCTGTAGGTGTCCTGTCTCTTGAGTAATTATTTTTAAAATCGCATATGAAGTTCCCGCAGCTTGTCACTGCCTTTCAGCAGTTGGTAGTTTACTCCACAGTTGCCTAGATTCCCTTTGTGGCTATTAATCTGTCATTGTTTCATGGGTCCTTTTCTGCAGCTGTTTTGCATTTTCACTATGATGTATTCGGGACATAGATCCTTTTTTATTCATCCTGCTTATGATGTATGTCTTCTTACTTTCTGGAAAACTCATGGTGTTACATCTTCTCAGATCGTCTCTCCCTGTGTCCTATTAGAACTCAAGTAGACCAGGTAATTCTTAGACTCCTACCTGTCATGTTTTCTGTCTGCTTCTGCTACATTCTGGGTCACTGTTTCACAGTGCTCAATTTGCAGATTCTCTCTTCAGCTGTGTCTAATCGTTTGAGCCTTAACATCACTAGTAGGCTGAATGGTGATCCCCAAAAAGACATGTCCACATCTCAATCTCTGGAACCTGTGAAGGCGGCTTTATTTGGAAAAAGTGTCTTTGCAGATGTCATTAAGTGAAGGAACTGGTGATGAGATCACACCAGACTTAGGGCAATCCTAAATCCAATGACAAGTGTCCTTATGTGAGAGAAGAACCAGAGACAAGGGAAGGCCATGTGAAGACAGAGGCAGAGATCGGAGTGATGCAGCCATGAGCCAAGGATGCCTGTAGCGCCCAGATGCTGGGTGAGACAAGGATGGTTCCTTCAGAGGGAGCCTGGCCCTACAGACACCTGGATGTCAGACTTCTGGCCTCCAGAATAGTGAGAGAACAATTTCCTGCTGTTTTAAGCCCCCAGTTTTCAGTACTTTACATCAGCAGCCCTAAGAAAGTAATGTAATATCCAGTGGTGGTTTTGACAGTCTCTCATGCCTTCTATCTTTCTAATAAAGTTTTTAGCTTAGAATAATTTTAGATTTGCAGAAATTTTGCAAAGACAGTACAGTAAACTCTGCGCACCCCTTACCCAGCTTCCCCGAATGTTGCAACTAAGAAACCAATCCTGGGACCTTGCAGTGAGCTAAATCACAGACTTTATGTGGCTTTCACCAGTTTCTCCACAGATGTTCTTTTTCTGGTCCAGGACTCCACATTGCATTTGGTCATCTTACTCTTTGCTGATTTTCAGTCTCATTTTCCACCACCTGATGGTTTTGAGGTCTCCTGACCAAATCTTTTTTGCAGGAAATCCTGCATTCTTACTGCCTTTTAGCCCTTCCCATTTTATACCCAACCACACTAACTTGCCATCCTTGGGGAACAGAGTTTGGCTGGTGGTGCTGACGGGGTCGACTGATAGTGTATCCCCTGGTACACCCTGTCATTTCTGTCCAGAGCTCATGCTCCGCCATCCTGGTGGGTGCCAGCGCCCTAACTCACATTCTGACCAGATATTCTCAGGGGAGACAGCACGGAGCAGCCCCAGGTAGGGTTAGGGGGTCTGGCTGAGCTACTCCTTGCCTTGGGCTCTTCATTTACAGGACATCTCCATCAGGAGTTATCTTTCTGAAGTTTAGATTTGGCTAAGCAAGTGCCTCCCCTCCCTGACCCCTGAGGTTTTAGCTTTTTAGTCTTTAGCCATCCCTTCTTTCTGGAAGCCTCTGAGGTTGGTCAGACCCCTTGGTGAGACCTCACTGATCTCTCCACGGAATTCCTGGTTTGCTCCTTGGAAATCGACCATCTAATATCCCCACAACTTGGCTCCCAGTCCCACCTCTGCTGGCGCACAAGGCCCTGCCCCAGCTCTGCCCTGACTCCCATCTAAGTACTTGGCAACTCAAGCCAGAAGTCTTAGATCACCTTTGTTTCTTTTATTTCTGGTTCACCTACATCGAAAGCAAGTTTGGTTGCTTCTATAACAGAGTAAGGATCTGACCACATTCCTCTTCCCAGCTGCAGCCAGTGTGCCCGTGTGCCCCAGTGGCAGCGATGGCCTCCTGGTGGTCGGCTGGCACCAAGGCTGACATGCCCACAAGCGATCCAACTGGGGCGACCTCACCTGCTATTACCCAGCCTTCTCGTGTCTGTGATCCCTGCTCACGTGTCTGATCCTTCTCTACTCTGGGAGCTTTTATTTTGGCCTCAGCACACCCCACCTGAAGTCCCAGGCTCGGCACGTGCCGAGTGCTTGCATGTATTGGAACCAGCCGTAAGAGCGCTCCCTTGATCCCACTCTCCACTCCGGCAGCCTTCCCGTCCTGCGCTCCCCTACTCAGGTCTCTCAAGGAGAATTTAAACAGCTCTGCCTCTCTCATCCTCCTCGCTGTCCATCCTGACGGCTTCATCGAGTTCTGAGTCCACTGCTTCCCCAGAACCACTTTCCCGGGCTGGCCGCTGATGATCCCCCAGAGGCCAAGTCAGAAGGCCCTTCAGCCACGTCCGGCCTCGCTGCTGCTCCAATGCTCCTCATGTTGCCCCTGGGCACCGTCCACCCCAGGCCCTCCTGGGCACCCAAACCTGTCTCCATTCACTCCTGAGGGCCCCCCACCCCAGGCCAAGGGCTTTGAGTGCCACCTGGCTCACATCCTGGGGCTGGTGAGTCATGGGGAGCCCACCTCCAGGTTGCTCAATGAGGCCCCTTCTCTCCTTCCCTGGGATTCCGACCTGGGCTGCCCTGGGTCTGAGCCTCCAGCCCTACCTCCAGCTTGGCTGGGCCTCCAGGCCAGGGGTGTCAGCTGGAGTAGAGGCTCTCTGGGCTGCTGCCACCTGCTTACAGGTGCTTAGAGGTGACCATCTGGCTTGGCCACCAGCTGCTCTTCACCAGCCACAGGGCCCTCCTTCACTTGCCCACATGGGGCATGCCAGCTATTTGGCCCTCACAGTTCCTGCCACCAAGCCCCTGATACTCTGCCCAACCCCAGACCTCTACCCACTGGTTTGCTGTCTGTCTTTACATTGTCTAACTCTGCCACTACACCATCCACGCCTTCACTGCGGTCTCTGTCTTGGACATAGGCTCTAGGGTGGGGCCTCCACAATGGCGCCACCTGCTAGTGTCTCCAGAGCCCGCCCACGGAGTGCGCTCAGAGGGGCCGAGGCGGCAGAAAGGGCAAAGCAGGGGCAACTGGCGGCCCCTGGACACTCACTCAGCTTTGCTGGGCTTGCGGCTCGGGACCTCTGCCACGTCGAATTCCCGCACATCTTTCAGCTCCCGCACCTGGCCGGTCAGCACCTTGACGGCAAACGCCATGATGTACTGTGGGAGGGGGAAGGTACAGTTGTGAAAGAGCCCCTTCCCCAACTGCACTACCCTCCTAATGGCTTTGCGCTCCTGCCACAAGCCCTTTGCGAATGCTGTTCCCTCCCTGGGCATGCCTGAGAAGGCCCTGTGCCTGGACCACAGCCAGGTGAGGACGAGTCGGTGGGCAGGGTGTTCTGGGCAGCCAACTCACCAGGAACCAGTAGAGGTTCATGAGGGTGAGCAACAGAAGGAGGGCGTTGAAGAAGAAGTAGAAGGGGATATCGGGCACAGAGCGCAGGCTGCAGTGGCACGTGGCATACAAGACCTTGAGCGGGAACCAGTAGAGGCGGAACCAGAACCTGCAGGGGGCGTGGTGGGTTGGGTGGGCTGTGGGGAAAAGCAGGAGGGTGGCCCCACCGGGCCCCTGTCCTCTACCACCAGGGTTCATCTATCTGTCGCTGTACATCCCCGCCCACCCTTGTCCGGCGAGCCACTCCTGCCCTATCTTCCCTGCCCAACCCCACTTCCACACCCAGGCACTGCCCTGCCCCCCCACCGCAGGAGTCACTTCCTGTCTTTGCCCCGCCCCTTCCCCCACTGGGCCCACCCCCTTTGGTCCGCCCCCGCCTGCGCACCAGCGCCCTTCGTCCCCCGCCCCTCACCAGCTGAGGCTGAAGCTGAGGCAGCCCAGGTCTGCAGCCAGGGCGTGCAGCCGGTGGTGGGCGCCACTGCAGGACTTGAAGTAGACATTGAGCTTGGTGAACTCCAGCTGCACGTCACAGATGTCATGCAGGAAGAGCACGAGGATGCCCACGTTGTGGTACCTGGGGCGGGGAAGCGTGGTAGGCGAAGACAGAGGGCGGGGTACACGGGGACCCTACCCTGCACTAAGGCTCCAGAGCACAGCCCCCTGGCCACACCTCCAGGCTTCCCACGGGCCCCTTCAAAGCCTTCCTGGCCCACCGGCCATGCTCACCGCCACCCACAGGGTCAGGTCAGTGGCAACACTCAGGCTGTACGTGCCCCTGGGAGCCCCACCTGGGCCCTCACCCTCCCCGTCTCACTCCCCCCTGGAGCCCCCCTGAAAGTTCCTCGTCAAGTCTCTCATCTCTCTGACCTCTGACCCACTACTACCCCTGACCCCACAGGCCTGGGCCATTCTGTGTCCAGATCCACCACAAGTTCGACCCTCACTTTGAATGTCATGGCCACCCTGACACTCTCAGGTTTATGCACTTAACCTGACCACCACTGCAAGCTGCAGGCTTGTCCAGGAAAGGCTGAGTCCCCACTAGGCTGAAGGCCTCCCAGCGCTCCACCTAACAGCAGCTTGGGCCGGAGACTGCATTCAGCCCGGATGTGGCTGTGGGCTCCTCGCTTCTCTTGCGTGTGTCCGTCCCCACGCTACCCCCCTGACAGCTCAGGGGGTCCTGCTTCAGGCGCCATGCACGTGCTGTTCCCACTGCCTGAAGCGCGCCTTCCCGGCGTCCCCGGGCCCTCCTGCACCTCCTGTCAGTCTTTGCTGCCCTGTCACCGCAGACCACCCCAGCCAAAATCACCGCCCCTGTAATCCTCTTCTGACTTGGTTTTCCTCCATCCTTGTAACCTTCAAACAAAGGTTAGTTTCTTCCCCCTCCTTCTCTTTCATTCCTTCCTCTCCCCCTTCTTTCTTTCTGTCGTGCTCTCTCTTTCTTTCTTTCTTTTTGGCTTTATCATCTGATTCCATCCTCTAGAGCAGTGCTAAGAATTTTCTAGAATGATAGGAAGGTTCTAAACCTGCATTGTCCCACACGGGAGCCACCAGCCACATGTGGCCTCCGAGCAGCTGAAATGTGGCTAGTGTGGCTGAAGAATAGAAGGCGTGATTTTATTTAGGTTGAATTAAAGTTGAAATAGCCACCTGCAGCCAGTGGTTACTGTACCCAAAGGTACAGCTACAGCAACTGGTCTAAGGAATAGAACATGAGCCGTATGTGTCATTTTAGGTCTTCTAACAGCCACGTTAATAAAAAAAAGAGAGAAAAAAGGAAAATGCTATATTCTGACCAACTCAGTAAACCCCAAATACTGTCATCTCAACATGCAGTTGATACAACAAAAGGATTTGTGAGGTATTTTCATCCTCCTTGGCCTTTGAAGTCAGTGTGGATTTTATGCACACATGTGGCGGTATAGACAGAGTCCATCTGAAGTACTCGGTGGCCACATGTGGCAGCCCATGGGCTTCAGGGCGCCAGGGTCTGCTGTGCTGATGGCTGCGTCCGCAGCGGCACCTGGGAAAGCGTGCTGTCTGGGCAGGGTCGCGGGGATGGGTGGGGGCAGGAGGGGCTCTGCACGCCTCACCCACCTCTTCAGAACCCACCCCCAGGACCTCCTCGCCCAAAGGCATTAGCTTCGCTCTGTGCCAGCCTCCTCCCTTTGCTCGTGCTATGCCTTCTGCCCTCCTGTCCCCTTCTGTACTCACCGGAAGGCGTAGGACGAGACGATGAGGACCAGGGTGACCACATGGTGGACAAGCATGACCACCGAGTCCTTGCGCCAGGCATCCATGTACAGCGTGGCATAGATGGAATGGCCATAGAAGCTTCCGTGCAGCAGGTAGGCGGCTGCGATGTCCCGTGGCACTGCCATGCCTGGCGTCCAGTCTGGGGGGAGCCAGATGGCGCCATCAGGAACCCACAGAGCCTCCGGGACCACTGGGGCCCCCGGGACATCTCACGTGCCTCTTCCAGCTGGGCATGCAAGCTCCACATGCCAGCCATGGCACCCATCTCTGCAGGTATAATGGATGCTGGTTTTCCAGCCCCCAGTGTTCTATCCAGTATTTTTGACAAATAGGTATGTTAATTTTAGAACAGTTCTGTGTTTACTGAAAAAGGCGCTCCTACCCCTGAAGGTCCCTTGCAGGGTTTCCAAGTTTGCCCCGGGTCCCCTTCCCTTCTGCTCTCACCAGCCAGGCCCTCTTGAGCCATCTCAGATGCTTTGTCCTGGGCTCCCCACTCCCAGCAAATCGACAACCAGATGTGGGTTGCTGCCCGCCTCACTGTGCCCAGCAGCCAAGGCAGAAACCAGACCTGCCCGTAGCGCTGAGTGGGCTGTCCCACCGAGCGGGCCCTGGCTCTCCTTCTCCTCCTGCAGCCACCCCTGTTGCCCCTGGCACTTGTGCCCGTCCACATTCAGGCCTGGTGCCTCCCGGGTGAATCTGACCCCCCCAGCTGTCCCCCCTCCGCCTCCTCTCCTCTGCCCATCACCAAGAGCTCTGCCTATGTTGGCCTGGAACTCTCTGGATTGCTTCTTCCCTGCCCATCCCCCAAAACAGCCTCCCAAGGCTCCATGCCAGGCCTCCTGACACCCCACCCCTGCTGCCTCGGTGACCTGGGGTCAGACCTTCACATGCCCCTGGAGCCCAGCTGTCCACTAGACGCATCTGGTGCGCCTACCTCAGCGACACCCTTCACCTGTGCTCTGACCCCTCCTGCAACCAGGATCCACTGGACCCACCAAGTGGGGGCCCCTCTTCTGTCCACACCTCTGCTCACTTCCCCTGCCCCTGCTGCCCCTGCCCTGGTCCAGGCACTGCCATCTCCTGCCCTAGTGCTGCCCCAGCCACTCCTGGGCCCTGGATCCTGTTTCTGACTGTCCACCCTCTCCTTGGTGGCCTCAGTGGCTGGGGACACACAAACCCCATGATCCAGCAATTCCACTCTTCATCATGTGCCCAAGGGGACTGGATACAGGATTCAGACAGGGACTTGTCACAGTGGTCACAGTGGAGACAACCCAAGTGTCACCAACAGGTGAATGAATGAACAAATTGTGGCCCATTCACACAGTGAAATATTACTCAGCCATTAAAAGGAACAAAGCTTTGATTGACGCGACAAGGTGGATGAACCTCAAAACCGTCACCTGAGTGAGAGAAGCCAGATGCAAAAGGCCACATGGTGTGTTATTCTGTTTATATGAAACATCCAGAACTGGCACCTCCGGAGAGACAGAAGCAGATCAGTGGATACCGGGCCGGGGGAGGGGAGTGACTGCTTCTGGGGACGGGGTCTCCTTTAGGGTGATGGGAATGTTCTGCAACTAGGTAGTGATGCTGCTTGCACAACACTGAATGCACTGAATGCCACTGAATTGTTCACTTTAAAATGCCGAATTTTTAAAAACGATGGCAAAACACATATAACATACACTTTACCATCTTAACCACTTTCGGGTTCAGCGGCGTTAGTGCACCCGACCTCCAGATCGGTTGTCATCTTGTAAAACTGAAACTGTCCCCGTAAACACTAATTCCTCATCCCCTGCCCCGACCCCACCGCCCACATCATTTACTTCCTGTCTATGAATCTGACTCCTGAGAACCTCACAGAAGTGGAATCACATAGTATTTGTCTTTTTGTGACTGGCTAAAATAGTTAATTTTATGTTATGTAAATTTCAACTAATTAAAAAAAAGCAAAACACACACAGATCAGGGCTCACCTCCCCCACCGCCACTCACTTTAACAGGCCGGGAGCTTCCCAAAGTTAGATGGGAAACCCACACTCCCGGCCACCCGCCAACAGTTCCATCCTCAGCCATGTGGGTGGAGGGCCCCCCAACACGGACACCTGCCAGGTACCTCTGCCCCCTTTTATAAAGAAGGGACACAGAGATGCCTTGATGCAGAGCCCACCGTGGGAACAGGACACCACATTTTCCCCTTACCGCCCAGGCAAGACTTAAACCAGCCAAGTGTCCCTGCCCCAGCCCTGAGGCCCAGATCTGGATGAGGGACAGGTGGGTTTTTGCAGATGTCGCACCTTCCTGCACGCTGGGGGATCGGGCGCCGCATTCACACTCCCCGGTGCTGTGGACATCCCATGTCATCTCTGCTACGTCCCCCGCCTTGACCTCTAGTTTCAGCCTCCTGGGGGTCCCAGACCCAGCTCCTGCTCTCCCCCAAACCTGTCCCACCCAGACCCACCAGACCATGACAAAGACCCCACCCTCGCCCTCCCTCACACCCACCTATGGCTTGGCAGCGAATCTTATCCATTCTGAATTCAAAACATTTCTCAAATTGGCCATGCCTCTGCCCAGTGGGGACCATCCTGACCAGACCCCCTCCTGCCCTGGCTCCCGCCCTCAGCGCCCTCCTTGGCTCTGCTGGTCTCTGTCCCGCCCTGTGCACGGCCCGCCGATAAACGTCTCCACTGCTTGCCAGCCCTCCTCACCTCCTGGCCGGGCTGGGGAGCTCCTCACTGCCGCTGACCCCCAGGAACATGTCCTTCCGACACTGGCCTTCGCATTTCCTATCTGTCACCTTTGGTGGGGTCATTCCCATCCCTTTAGAAAATTCCTAACCTTTCCCTCTTCCCAGACACCCCATCTCCCTCTCCTCTTCCCACTTGTTTTCTCAGCAGCTGTTAACAGATTTTGTATTTCACTGTCGCTATAAGACGTGCGGGCAGGAGGCTTTCTCTGACCTGCTCACAGCTATGTTAGCACAGCGCCTGGCACACGGGGGTGCTCGACAAATGTGTGTGCAAGGAGCAGCTAACCTGCAGGCTCATGATCACAGCATAATTTATAAGCCGCAGCCAGAGGCAAGTCTATGCCTTAGACTTTGTGAGAACTCGATTATGTGGTTCATTCACATAAAGGAAAATTGGACAACAGTGGAAACCTCCCCTAGGGAGTTAGGTGAGCTGGGGAAATGTGCATGGTGCAAGTGGCCCTGTAGGCAGCATGGGCTCACAAAGACTGCCAGGTGCCCAGGAAGCCCAGTGCCTGACCAGGATTCCCCTCAGGCTATCCATGACACATCAGGAAACAGATCCACGTGCGTCCCTGGGACATGGCCTGGGTGGTCAGCACGGTGATAAAGTCCTGGTCCCCATTGCAAACCAAGTTTTCTATCCTGGCTTGCCTGTTGGTAACACAGGGCACTGCAATTACCTGCCTGCCCATCCCACCCAGAGCTCATGCTTGATGACCTTCACTCTAACCCAGTCAGTGGGTGCAGCCACTTCCTTGTCAGGCTGGTCCAAGCCACATGGGTCCCTTGCCTTCCTGCTAGGCCCTGCTTCTCTCCTCATCCAACACTCTGCTGTCTCCACATAGCAGCCAGAGGAAGTTTTTTGTAATTCACAAACTCATTCATTTCATAGAATGAAACTCAAAACTCCTGCTACCTTCCTCTCACCCTCACACAAGCAGCTCGTGGATGCCCCCAGGGCCTTTGCACGGGTTATTCCTGACACCTAGAATGCCCACCTGGGCCTGCACAAGGGCTCACCTCTTCCAGAACATCTCGCTGAGACCTAATAGGGCCAGGCGCCCCCTTTCCTGCCCCCAAGGCTCTTTGGTTGCTCTTGTTGGGGCAGACATCCATGATGGGATGTCTGGTGAGTATCTGGCTCCTCCATGTATCCCTCATGTTTAGAGCAGAGCCCTCCCCGACCCTGCCCTATCCAGGTGAGGCCCCTACCGTAGAAGACAGATGGCGGGTCATGAAAGAAGGGGTAGTTGGTGCCAAAGAGCAGGTAGGTGCTGTAGCTCCAGGAGCTCAGGTAGAAGAAAAACTTCCAGGCACTCTCAGGCATCTTGGCAGCATCTCTAGGCTGGAGGCGGTACCGCTTGGCCAGGGGCTACAGGTGAGAAGTTGGGTAGCCGTCAGCACTGGGGGCCAGCAGCTGCCCCTCCAGGGTGGGGAAACCAAGGCCCAGGGACTCTCTGGGCCGGGCAGTGTTGGGGAGGGTCAGGACCCAGTACCCACAGCCACCTGGAGCGTAACCAGAGCCCATGTGTGCCTGCCAAGGGAAAAACTTTGTGCCCAGCTGTCTAGTGGCAGGCGGCATGGGCAGGGGAGAGAGGGGAAGATGAAGGAAGGCTGTGAGAAGGGAGATCGATGGGATCGCCCCAGGAGAGCTGGGGGTTTGTGGTCATGGGGCTGGGGTGTGACAGGGAGGAGGGGGTGTGGGGGTGAGCCTGTGAAGTGAAGGGGGGAAGGGAATATGGGGGCATCAGAGAGAATGCAGTTGGGGGGGCTGGAATCCCAAGTGACTCCCATGGAGATAATCTTGAGGGGAAGGGGAGCTTTGGAGGAATCTGGGGGAGACCAGAGAGAAATAGGAAGCTGGGGAAGATGGGGTGGGCAAGTGGGGGAAGACAGGAATGAGGGGGACAAAGGAGAGAATGGGGCCTGGGGGGAAAAAAAGGGATGGGCAGGGAAAGGGACTGGGGGACAGCTGAGGACCTGAGCCGAGGGGCCCTGAGGAGACATTAGTGGTGCCTGCGGGAACAGGGAGCACGCAAGGGGGGAGGCACTGAATCTGAGAGGCTGCGGGGACCCCCAGGGGCGGGCCCTCAAGCTTCTTGGGGGCGGGACTCTGTAGCTGCCGAGCCAAACTCCGCCCCCACAGAGGCTGAGGGGGCCTGAGCTCCAACAGTTGCTATGGAGACAGCCAGAGCCAGCTCCAGTAACCCCTGGCAACCGGGCAGCTGCCAAGAAGATGAGCTTTGGGGGACCGGGCTGTCCCTCCGCCCGTTTCTCGGGAAGGGAGAGCCTGGAATGGGGACGAAGGCCCCACCCACGCTGGCCCGACCTCCGGGGATTCCAAAAGTGAGGGACACATGACCCTGCTGTGCCCCATCTGGCTCCCTCAGGCACCTGGGGAGGGGGCCCGCGCCGCACCCTGGTAGTCCCAGTGGGCGACCGCATCCTTCCGCGGGTTCTGGCCCTCGCCCTCCTGGGCCTTCCACTTCCCAGCTGCAGGGGGCAAAAAGCCAGACTGGGGCCAAGGCCGACCTGTGTAGGGGCCACGGAGCAAGGTGGCGGCCCAAGGGCACGATGACGGGATGGTGGTGGGGACAGAGACAGCCAGACAACACCCCATCCCCGCCTAACAAGGGCCAGCCTCTTCCGGGCCGGCAGAGAAAGGCCCCTTTGTTGGCGCCGGGCGCTCAGTCCCTGCACCCCCTGTCACCTCCGGACAGACCCGGGCGGGGTGACTCCGGGCGGTCCAGCCCAGCTGGTCCCACCAACGCCCGCAGCAGCGACCCCTCTCCAACAGCGGGAGGGGGTGGCAGGCGCCAATGTCACCCCCACAGTCACCCCCCAGGCTCCCTGGAAACCAAGGAAGTCAGCAGCAGCCCCTTGGAGGCAGCAGAGCCCAGTTCCGAAGACCTACACCAGCCACCTCCCCAAGACCGCGACCACCGGCCCTTCCCGCGGGGAGCCCAGGGCTTTGCGTGCCCCGGTCGGAGGGTGGCGCTGGCTCGAGACAGGCGCGAATCCGCGACCGGGCAGCTCCCTGCCTCTTTCCGGTAGCAGCGGACAAGCCGGCTCCGCCGCCGCACAGACCCCGGACCCCGCTCCGGTTTCCAGCGCGCCCGGCTTGACCGGAACAGCAAGGCGCGCAGCCCGGAGCCCCCTCGTCCTGCACGGACTTGAATGGGTCGGCTCCGGTTTCCCCACATCTCGAACATCCCACCCGTGTGGGGCTGTCCACGTCCCGGGCTACCCCCAGCCTGGCCACACCCCCGCATCCTCCCCACCCCCCACCCCGCACTGACCGAAAGGGGTGCACGGCGGCCCAGGATCCCGCGTCTCGAGCTCCACCAGCCTGAGGCCCCCCACGTCCCAGTGACCCGGCCCGCGTGGACAGAAAGGGGCACGCGAGGGCCCGGGATCCCCTGTCCCGGGGTCCCTTAACATCCCGGACCCACAGTCCTGATCCCCACGTCCCAGACCCCCGCAGCACTGACCCGAAAAAGGCGCGCGGTGGCCGCCGAGCGCAGCGCAGTCCAGCCGAGCGCGCCGAGCGCCAGCAGCAGCAGCTCGGGCGGCGCCAGGTGCGCGTGTTCCGCCAGGCCGCGGCGCGCCAGCCCCCAGCCGCAGTCCGCGCAGCCCCGCGCCGCCGCCAGCGCGCTGCCCCAGCCGCGCTGCACCAGCTGCGTGTAACTCGGCATGGGCTCGGGTCCCGCCGACCCCGCCAACCCCGCCGCCGCCATGCCTCCGGTCGCCTGGAGTCCCTGCCGCTTGCGCCTGCTCGCGGTGGCCGCCAGAGCCGCGCGCCTGGCGTCACGCGCCGCAGCTGGGCCGGGGGCGCGCCGGCCGGAGAGCTGGGGGCAGAGGGGCGGGGCCGGCGCGAGTCCCGCCCCTGCGGGGGCGCGGGCGGCGAGGACACGGCGTCCCGGACCCTGGGGGCTCGCGGGGGCTAGGTCCCCTGCAGTCAGCGGCAGCGACCATACGCTACGTCCCTGCATTGTCGCGCCGCATCGTGGAGGAGGGCCTGCTTTAGGGCCCATTTTTCCAGCGGAAGAAAACCGGGGTGAGGGGTGAAGTCTGCCCTGAACCTTGTGGTCTGTATCAGATATGGAACAACCCCACCCCATCCCGTCCCCACCCGCCCAGAGCGCCGGTGCCCACCCTGGGCTCCCCTACCCCAAGCTGTGTCCGAGATGTACGGCACAGTGGACACGGTGGGCACCAACAGGCAGGGACGTCCACTGGTCTATCCCTGGCTCTCCAGCATGCCTCTCCCGCCCTGTCCTGCTCTGGGACCTCACCATTCCCCAGCCCGAGGGCCACCTGCTGCTCTGAAGAGGCGTGCAGAGAGCCGAGGGAACACTCAACGTGGGGAGACTCAGAGGCTGGATCAAGACCGGGGATCCACAGGGACCTCAGGGTGATGGATCTTCCACCATCCATCCACCCGGCCGGGTCCCTGAAGCCCCCAATGGCTACCCCTGGGAGCACCAGTCATCTGTTGGGGACATCACCTCACCCGGCACTGACAGCAGCCCATCTCAGCCCCCAGGACTCTGGCACACCTGTGCCCCTCCTTCCCTCCTACTTAGCACGTCACCCCAAAGCTGCTGAGGTGCAGAATGCAGGAATCAGTGTGGGCCCTGCAGGAGCAGGGCTGGGTCGCACAGGGCCACCAGCTTGACCCGATGTTCAGGTGCAGAGGTGAAAACAGGCGGGCCCAAGGGGGCTCTTACCCTCTCCTTCCCCTCACCTCTCATCCGGTTGGCCCCAACCCATCCACTTCTCTGCACCTGCACAGCCTTGGGCAGCCCTGGGCCACTCATGTCAGCCTGCCTGGCATTCTGTCCCCCTGACACCCCACCACCACCCATCCCTCCTCTGCTCACAGCCCTCCATGGCTCCCAACAAAGAGCCCAACTCCTTTCTGTGACTCAAACTGCCCACACATCCTCCTCTGTCCACCTTGCACTCTGTTCCAGCCGCACTGGCCACTTAGCTGTTCCTCCAACACCCCAGACACCGTCTTGCCTCGGGGCCTTTGCACTGGCTGTTGCCACTGCCTAGAATGTTGCTCCCCAAGACACTAGCAGGGATCCCCTCTCACCTTCAAACTTCTAGGAACATCACCTACTTGGTGCACCGTGACCCCTCCATCACTCTTCGCCTCGGCCCTTCCCACCATCTGCCCGGCGCACCTCCTACTCACTATTCCTGAGCGTGAGCTCTGTGTGGGCGGCGAGTGGTTCACCAGGCATATCAGCTGGATGCAACAGGCCCAGCACATGGGGGACGTAACGCCCGCCTGGACTGATCAAGCATTAAGGCTCAGCCAGAGGCCAGAGACATGACTGATGCCATGGCCAGCCGAGCATGCAGAGGGGGCTTGGTAGTCCCAGGTGGGCTAGTGCCCCCATAGGTCCAGCTGAGCCTTTGGAGCAGCCTTGGACCCTCCCAACCCCCCCCCCCCCAGGGCTATCTGGTCACCATAGCACCCATCAGTAATGGGAGAGGCGCCCCCATCCCCCACCCCCCAGCCTGTTCTGCCTCTAGTTTCACTCTGGCAGGTCCAGCTGGGAGGTGGCCAGCTGGTGGGTGCAGGGCAAGAGTGGCAAGCAGCTCTTGGTTCTGGCAGCTGGGGCCCAGGGGCCCAGTGAGGGGCTACTGAGGTCCCGAAGTTGGTGCTGGTTCCCTGCCCCACTGGGGAGGACAGGCCTCCCCTCCCCTGGGGAGTTCATCCCAGGGCCTCCCGTTCCCCACCTGCCCCCGCCCCCCGACTGATGCCCCTGGGAGGCCTTCTCTGCCACCTCTCCCTATGCTGAGCTCCCCAACTGGGCATGGCAGGGCGAGGGCGGACTCTGCCGCTGGGAGTCCCTTGCTTTGTGTCCTGTTCTGCTAACCAGGGACCCAGTTTCAGGCAGCCACCTCAGAGCCACATGAGGCCAAGTGCTGGGAACCCAGGTCTTATCTCCTCCCTGGGAGAACCACAAGCACTGGCCTAGGGATAAAGGGCACACAGCCCTATCCACTGCACTGAGCCCAGAGTGGCCTCAGGGCCTTTGCATGCTCATCCTCCCAGAACCTACCCTGGCAGCTTCCTCTGATTGGTGGCTACAGCTCCACGGTGACCTCATCTGAGAAGCCCAGCCAACCCACCCCTGCCTGCCCACCTCCCTGTCCTACGGCTGCCTCTTATGGAAGGTGCCCACTGTGAGTTTCTCTCCCTGGGCTGGGGGCTCAGTGCCTCTGCCACTGTGGCATTCCTGCACCCATGGCCCCAACTACAACAGGTCTGTTTTGGTGAATGATTCAACAGAGCAAGAAGCAGAGGACTGGTGGGGTGGTTCAATTCCCTGCACACCCCCTCCCCACTTGGCCCAACTCACGCCTGAGCACTTCCCACCTCCCTCACCACCTACAAAACCTGGGGTCCTGGGTTTGAGTCCTGGTGCCCTTCCTGAGGGTTGTGACCGCTCACTCCTAGATACCACCTGGGCTTGGGGGAGTCTGCACAGCTGCTGCTCACACAACCTGGTCTCCAGCACCTCCCTTCCAGAACAGTCCTGGGAAATGGTGTCTGGGACCCTCCTGTCTGAGCCTTGGTTCCCACCTCCCAAAGTGGCCTGAGCAAACACGGGTCAG
The DNA here is from genome assembly GCF_040802235.1 of Manis javanica. NCBI lineage: Eukaryota > Metazoa > Chordata > Mammalia > Pholidota > Manidae > Manis > Manis javanica. Next base: position 92,941,454 of record NC_133168.1, on the reverse strand, counting down.
ACAGGGATCCTGGGAGTGGAGACATTTATTGACAGGAGGGCTGGGCTCTGCCTCCGGGCAGAGGAACAAAGGGGGTGCCCAGCAGGAAGGCAGCACGGGTGGCTGAGGAGTCTGGGCCAGCCTCAGGCGCTGGGCGCGTACTGCAGCACCAGCCGGTCAAAGTCGTTTTCCTTCAACGCAGATGGGGTGGGGGCAGAGACAAGGGAGAACGTGAGCCGGGCCCAATCCCAGGCCTTCGCTGGCGCAGCCTGGGGTTCTGGGGCTTGGGGACGGGCTGCCCACACAGGCTCACCTTGGCTTGGTATTCCATGATGAAAGGGTGGGACCTGTGTGAATCCTTCAGCTGGGACAGGTAGCGGTTTGTCACCTGTGGGGGAGGCGAGGTCAGATTAGCTAAATGGGGTACCCCTTGGTGGCTCTGACCCACGTGCAGGGGGAGGGCTAGGGCAGGGTCTGCCTGGCTGACTCCAGGCGGGAGGCCTAGGGTCCCCATATTCCCTCTATCACCCCATCCTGGAATCAGGCTGATGACAGAAGGCCCCCAGGGTTGGGGGCACAGCACCTGGAACAGAGCCTGCACTCCACATGTAGCTGGAAGGTACCCCACGGGGTTCAGGGGAGTGGGCTGGGCAGGGACCCAGGCCCTGGGAGAGGTCAGACTGCAGGGGACAGGGACATGGGTTGCTCTGGGCACACTGTATGGAGTCACCCAAGGCCTGGGGACTGGAATCTGGACCCCAGGCAGGGCCCTTGCTCCCGGCCTCACCACACACAGGCCCAGCTTTGACCCCCATGGGGTCACATCTCCCTGAAGACTGGGGGCGCACTGATGCTTCTGCAGTGAGGAGGAGCTGCCCTACCCTGCGCCTCCAGCCTGAGGCTGCTAGGGGCCCTTCCACTAGGCTGAGCGGCCGCCATGAAGTCTTGGGGTGGGCCCCAGTCACCTGCATGGAGCGCTGCTCCGGTGCCCCCCTCCCCGTCCTCCGATGGCAGCGGGCGCCTGGGCATTGCTCCCCTGGGCCCTTTTCCCTGTCCCGCTGCCGTCCCCCCACCCAGAGACGACACAGGCTCAGGTCCAACCTGGAGACCCCGAGCTTCCTCTGGAGCTGGGGCCGCACCAGAGGCTGCCACTGACCCAAGGCTGACACCCTGGGAACCTGGCTAGGGGGCTTACCTCAGGGGGCTTGCCCAGGTGCTGTGACAGGACGATGAGGTTGATCAGTGTCTCTGGGTGGCCGCTATCCTGGAAACGGGGTGGGGGGATAGCAGACGGGCAGGGTCAGCTCCTCCAGGCCCCCAGCTCGGCCTGCTCACGCCCATCTGGGGCAGGAGGATGCCCCCACTGCCCCAGGGTAAGGACTGACGTGACCTCCCAAAGTCACATCCCCAGAGGGAGAGCAGAGACAAGGCTGTGAGATGCAGAGTGTCCCTACACTGGCCGCTTGGCCGGGTGGTGGCCTCAGGGACACCTCTGCCCAGGGAGCAGTGCGGCCCTGCTGCGGAGCCGTGGGCCTCCGCACCTCCCTACCTCCCCACTTGGCCTCCCCTGCAGAGCAAGCTGGGATATAATTTGGGAGGGGTATATTTATCACGCCAGCCTCAAAGTAACAGAGCCCAGCCGGCGGGTGGCCTCAAACGCTACCGAAGCCGAGCTCTCCCTCCTGCTGCAGTCATGCGGTCTGAAACCACTGGCAGCCCCTGCCGGCCCTGCCTGCTCTCCAAGGGCCTTGGCAGGAAGTTGCTGGGAAATTACCAGAACCACCAGGCAGTGACCCCACCCCACCCACTGTGCCGGGCTCCGAGGCCCAGGCAACCCTGGGAAGCAGCCCAGCCACTGCTTCAGCTAGGATCCCCAGAATCTGCAAGGTGGCTGCAAGGCGGGGATGCTGGGGGAGCCCCGATGGTGCACTTGGGACAGATGCACCACCGGGGGTGCCCCGCCATGCAGGCTCCATGGCTGCACGGGCCCTGGCCTCCCACACGGCCACAGCTCCACCCCGTGGCTGCCCTTCTGGGAGGAGATTCAACCCCTCCCTGCCACTGTCTCCTCAGCTGCTGTGACAGGGACAATGGCGCACACCCACAGAAGCAGCTGTGAGGTGGTCACAAAAGAATGAGAAGGAGGAACAAGAATACTTGTGGCAAGTGGTCAGGAGCACACCGCGGCCACAGGTACAGGGATGAGCCGATGCCCTGGGGTGCCTGAGGCTGCCGGCGGCTCAAGGCCACAGCAAACCAGACCAGGTGGTGTTCCAGGAGATGAAGACAGATGGGAGTCATTCACCTGGGGACCCCACTGCTGGGACACGGAGAGAGAGAGCATGCCAGCCTGGCCCTGACAGACCCTGCAGAGAGGCACAGCAGCCAGGGCTGCATGACGTAACATAATGTGACCTGTCAGCTGGGAGGAGAAGCCCAGGGCCGCCCTGGGAGGCCACCACTCGTGGTCCCTCTTCACAACAAGGACAGACCTGGGCAACACCTCTCATCTGCAGCTGGCTCTCCCTTTGGTAACAAATGACAGGTGTCTCCCCAACGTGCAGACGCAGGTGAGGGGTCACGTTGAGAGGCCCCCAGACCAAGCAGCTAAGGTGACATCCAGGAGGGGCCCGACATGCATATCCACTCAGCTCAGGCACAGGTTGACGGGACCCGCCCATTTCCAAGAGAAACTGGAATTGGCATTTTTATTTGCAATCCCAGTTTTCAGCTGATTTGGCATTAAAATCCCATGTGGCCAGATGGCAGACCCGTGGGGTCTCTGCTGTACCCACCGGTCTGTCCGCCTCTCCAGCAAGCCCGATCCCCATGCCACCTGCTGTCCCCACTTTGGGCCCCGGGGTGTGGGCTGGGCCACCCTACCTTGTCCAGGGCCTCCTGCAGCACGCCCTCGGCGGCCTCCCAGCGGCCCTGGGCCATGTGGCAGGCTGCCTGTCCATTGAGCAGCAGCAGGGTGGGTGAGCACTTGTCTGCCATCTCCTGGAAGATGTAGTAGGCATCCTGCAGCTTCTCGCCACCCTGCGGGGTCAGTTCTCCTGTCACCGTTTTGTCACTCCGCTTCCCTCTGCCATCTCCCTCAGGGTTGGGTGAGGCCAGCACTTTGCTGAGGTGACCCTGGTGTGGCCGGCCCACAGCAAGCACTGCTTGGACACCTCCCTGTGCAACCCACGCCCTGCTGAAGGGGCTGAGACAGCACACAGCCACCCCACACCCGGCAACCCCAGACCTCTGTTTACAGACTTGAGGCTGAAGCTTCCAGAAGACAACCTGCAACCTGGCACAAGAGCAACCAGGCTGGGGTCAAGCTGGGAGCAGTGGGTGACACAGTCCATCAGAGGCAACCTCGGCCCTACGACCAGCAGCCCTGACCCCAACCATCAGGTTCTGTCTGTCTGCTGAAGATGTAGGGCAGCCTGAGACCAAGATGCCCTTGTGAAAAAGTGCAAGGCTAGAGGAGAGAGCTGTCAGGTTCGCCCCACAGAACCACATGGGTTTTGGAAAGTGGCCTGAGCAAGGCCTCGGCTCCCCAAGGGCAGTGTAGACACATGCAGACGAGGAGCACATGTTAAAAGACTTGCACAATGGAGCAACTCAGAGAAAGGAAGCCAAGTGCCCAAAGCCAGAAAGGGGGCTGTTGCTGGGAACTGGGGGCCCAGGTATGCGGGGCGGGAGGGGGCTGGGAATGGGGGAAACTGTGAGGGGGCCACTGGCAGCGGCCCAGTGCCAGGAGCTAGGAGCCCAGGCATGTGGGGCAGGAGGGGGCTGGGTGTGGGGGAGGCTGAGGGGGGCTTGCAGGAGTGCCCAGTGCCAGGAGCTGGAGGAAAGCCGAGCAGCAGCCAAGCCCAGGGTGGGCCCTGGAAGACTGTGAGCTGCCAGGCCGGCCCTCTCGGCCTGTCCCGTGGGAGCAGCACACAGCCTGTCCCGAGGCACCCTGGTTCATTCACTGGCTCTGGCTGAGCCGTTCAGCTTCAGCGAAAAGCCCAGCATGGGGCCGAGGCTGAGAAGTGGGGAACATGCCAGGGGTACTCCAAGCTAGGGGGTCCCCCTGGGGGATGGGGACCCCCAAAGGAAGCAGAGGGCCCTGTGCCCATGGACCCCCACACCTGCACCCCCCCTCCGGAGAGGCTGGCAGCACTGGGCACAGGGACACAGGTCCTCCGAGCTGCCTGACGCTCCTGCCCCTGCTTCACCCTGCAGGCCCAGGGCCTCACCACGGCCAGGTTGACCCAGGCAGTGGCCAGCTGGGTGAGGGGGGCGTCCTCGTCCTGGTCCTGCATTCTCTTCAGCTCCTTCCTGGGGGCAGAGGGGACAGGTGGGAGGGGTCTGGGCGGCCTGCACTCTCTGCTCACGAGGCGCACACACAGGCACCTCGCAGCCCCAGCCTAGCCAGCCCCTCAGCTAGAGTCATCCTGAAGCCCACGCAACCCTGCCCACACAGGGAAACTGAGGCATGGACCGTGCCACACTTTGTGCTGGGCAACAGCCTGCAAGGAAGGGCAGGTAAATGGCAGCGTGTCCCTCAACGGACTGGAGAAGAGTAACTAGACCCATGCCCGCACCACCGATGCCCAAGACCTCAGAAAAGGTTTGAGGGTGGTCCCCATGTTGAGTGCCCCTTACAGGCAGAGGCCTGGCTTTGGGGTCCTGATGTGGCCATTGCTCAGACACCCCTGACACACAGGCCTGAGCCTGGGGGCCCAGGTGGGGACAGTGGGTGCTTACCGGGCGAGGTCCAGGCGGCCCAGCTTCAGCAGGATCTGCACGGTCATGGCCATGCTGTGGGGAACATGACCCCGCACCCAGATCAGCACGAGAAATGCTCTTGGAGCCTGCTGCCTCCTTAGCTGTGTGCACCCCTATTTCCAAACCACTGCAAATGCCTTTCTAGATGAGGTGGGATGTAAACAGGTAAGGAACGTGTGGTGACTGACTGACGGAGGGGAAGCAGGCACCAGAGAGCTCAGGGTGGAAGGCGGTGGCGCCCTCCTGGCCGCAGTGTAGGGGGCTCCAACACCCCAGCCTCGAAAGGCTCTGACTGCAGGCCAGCCCAGGGGAAGGCCTGCAAAGGCCAGGGCCCAGGAACACAAGGCTTCGTGGGGGTGGGGAGTGGGTAACAGACACCACGGGCAGCCACAAAGGTGCTCTCTGCTCTGCTGTGGGGAACAGAGGTTTTCAGCCCCAGGCTCTGTGTCCTTGGAGCAGGGGTGCAACAGTGCAGAAAGGAGGGTGTCCTGGGCAGGGAATGGGAGCTATCGCTGCGACGGGAAGCCTGGGCCCCACCACCTTTTAGGGCGGCACCCCCATTCCCATAATGATGGCCAACAAAGCCCTGGCGGCCTGGGCGGGGGCGCTCACCACTCCAGGCCATCCCCCTGGTGCAGGGTGCGCAGTGCTGTGTCCAGGCTCTGCTCGTGAAAGTAGATGGAAGCAGCTGTCAGTAGGAAGGCGTTGCTGCTCACGTCTACACTCCTGCTCATTTCCCGGTCCAGCGCAGCCACGATGACATCCCTGCCAGACAAGGCTGCTCAGGGCTGGTGTGGACAGCAACCTGGCCCTCTTGGGAGGGGCAAAGCCCAGAGAGGGCAAGTCAGGGCCCCAGGGACACACAGCAGCGGCAGGCAGAGCAGGCCCAGGTCTCTACAGAGCCGCGCCAGTGCCAGCCTCACTACCTCCCACAAGGTACTTCTCACCCCACAGACAGATAGGTAAACCAAGGCTGGAAGGAGTGGGGCTAGGAGTTTCAGACCTTGAGGGAGATGTGATACAGGAAGGGCTGGACCCACTGAGCACAAAAGACAACCCAGAACTCAGGCTCCCCTGGCCCCCTGAGCTGGGGGACTGTGGTGTCCACACTGCCCCAGGACATGGAGGGACAGGAGGATTCATCAAGGATGCCTAGTGGGGACATGAGGCTGCACAGGTGAATCTCACACCAGTGACATGCTGCCTTCCTGAGGAGGCCAGGCCAGTGGTCCCCACCCAGTGGGCCCGGGGCTCCTGGCAGGTGGGCAATGTGCTGGGCTGGGGGTTGGGCTGGAGTCGGGGCTCAGCAGAGGGTGAGAGGGTGTCCCTACAGGCCCCAGGATGCCCAAGCCGTGGTCTGCTTAACCAGAAATCAGCCAGGACCCGCTGCTTCAAAGGGCTGCTGAGCAGTTGGCAAGGGAAGACAGGCCAGGCCCAGGCCCTGGGCCCCCACCTCTAGACAAGAGCTCCTCCATCAGGAGGTGCCTGGTGCACAAGTGACTTCAACTCTGAGCTGGGTCCTACTTTTTCGGGGTGGGTGGGGGGCATACACATTGCACACAGGCTGTGGTACAAGGAGGGCTGGTCTGCCTCGATCCTGGCACCCACTGCCTGCTGTTATCACCATACCATCAGTGCACGGTGCGCTGTCACTGTGACAAACTGTCATTGTCCTTACAAGCTCCAGTGCTGCTCCACTGTCTACAGCCAGGTCTTCAAGGGGCAGCAGTCTGAGCTGCTGCACTGCCTTCTCCCTAAGGACCCACCCTTCCCTGGGCTTTAGGTGGGTCCTCTTCTGTAATGCTCGCAGCAGCCACCACTCCTGAGAGGCCCTGGGTCCCCTCCTCTTCTGAAAGGAGAACGGGGCTGGTAACCCCAGCTAGTGAATTGTACAGCGGGAGAAATGATGGCCTCAGGAGCCACCTTAGTGGTCTGGGGCTGCTGTAAACAAAGCACCATGAACGAGGGGCTTAAAGCAACAGGAACTGACGTTCTCCCCGTTCTGGAGGCCACAAGTCGGGTGCCAAGCCGTGGGCGGGCCTGGCCCCTCCCGAGGGCTCCAAGAGCGAACCTGCCCCAGCCTCTCCCGGCCTCCAGGGCGGCCGACAGTCCTTGGGCTTGTGTATCACCCGATATTGCCTCCATATTCATGTGGCCTTCTATGTGTCTTCTGAGGACACCAGTGACTGGCTTTAGGGCCCACCCTCTATTCAGAATGATCTCAAGATTCTTAACTAATTGCATCTGTGATGATCTTGTTTCCAGTGAGGTCATGCTCACAGGTTCTGGGGTTCATTCAGCTGCCGCTGCTGACAAGTAAACCCTCCCGAGCCTTGGGCCTCCCAGGAGACGGGATGCAGGGGCTCCCTCCCAGGTGCACAAGTGGGGGGTCAAAGCAGGGTCTCACCTACACTGGGGACCTGCAGGTGGCCACAGTGGCCTAGGAGGGAGGGGTGGTGCCAACGAGGTCATGACCATTTGCTGGTCCAAGGAGCTCCACTGGGCAGAGAGCTGGGAAGGCCTCTCTGAGGCGTCTTGGGAATGTAAGGGATAGTCTGGGGGATGGTGGGGCCTAGGGGCTGTGGGGGCCCCACAGAGCAGAGGTCTCTGTCATGGGCTGTAGCACCCAATGTCCTTCTATGCCAGCCACTCTCTGGGGAGCACTCTACCACCCTAACCCCAGGGGCCTGGCAACCACCCCATTCTTAGGGATGGGAGAAACCAAGGGGCCAGGGGGCCGTGGAGCATGCTGGGTGGGGCTGGTGCCCCCACCTGAGGGGCTTGAGCTCCTGTGCACCTGGGCAAGCACCCCAGCTGGTGAGGGACTAGCCCATGCAAAGGCCCAAGCAGGGCGGGAATGTGTGCTGTCTCGGACCCCATACTTGGCAGCCAAGTGTTCCCAGTCTAGTTCTGGGATGCTTGGTCCTGGCATGGCAGGTAAGGACTATCCTGGCTTCCCTGGGCTACAGGAGGTGGGCAGGGCTTCTGAGTGCCCACAGCCCTGACCCCCACCTCCCCTGGCCACTGCCACGGAGAACTTGACAATCACTGGTCTGTGGCTCAGAGTGAGTATTTGGCATGTCCCTACCCGCCCTCCACCTGGCTGGTCTTCTAAGGGAGGCAACGGGCAGGCAGGGCAGCCTCCACCCTGATACACCGAGGGCCTAGGACTCTCTGCGCTGTGGGCTACAGTGCGAGGCTGTCTGTTCAGGGGGCCCCCCGAGTCCCTGAGGACATCTGCACACGTGTCCTCATCTCTGACCGCCCCCAGGCCCTTGCAAGGCAGAGGCCACCACTGCCCCCCACTGTGCAAGTGGGGGAAACTGAGGTTCAGGTAGGAGGGACACCCACCCAAGCCCACCATGCCTGCCATCCTCACCTCTGGCTGTCGCTGGCCAGGTACTCAGCAAACATACGCACAGCCTGGAGCTCAGGGGCCGAGGAGGGCTTGATCTCGTCCAGGACCACGCCGTACTTCCTCTGTGGTCAGGACAAGTGGGCGGTCAGCTGTGCCTGCCCCCCTCCGTGGTTTATACGTCCTAAACACACGAGGGGTTCACAGGGCTCCAGCATCACACTGGTGCGGCCCCAGCACCCTGGCCCCCGTCAGCACCCCGCCTGCTGGGTGCCAGTCTCGTGGCACTATGGACTCCAGCACGGCAAGACTTGCCCACCAGGCCCTGCCACCCCCTTCTCTAGCTAGACTCTGGCAACTCACCGTACAGACCCCAGAGGTGAGGTGACAGGGTAACGGCCCTGCCAGCTCAGGGGTCGGGGTGTCAGCCGGGGGCATGGGTCCTGGACAGGTGCTTCTATAAAGCAGAACACATCCCTTCCCTAGTAACACCCAGGCCGTGTGTCACTGTTGGGCGTGCCAGCTGTTACTGCTGGGAGGAAAGCTGGAGTCAAGGCCCATCTTTCACTATGTTCCTTTCTAGATAATCTAAATGTCTTCATCGTCATGCACATGCATTCTTTTTAAAGTCATATACATGTATGTGCAAGTACACACGTATGTACGAATGCATGTCAAGGAGATTCTGGGGCACCCCTCTGTTGGGAGCCACACACACTGGCTGGGCTTGTGCTTCACTCTTGGGGACAGAGGGTGGACAGGCCTGGTCAAAAACAGGGTCCCAGCAGGCTCCAGGATGTCCTGCAGAGGGAAGGGTGCCAACAGAACCGGCAGCCACCCAAGGCCTGACATGAGGTGGGGGCAGCTGCTGAGCCACGTGCCCGGGACAGTCTGCAGTCCAGGGCTGAGGCTGGGGTACAAGGCAGGACAGAGGCCAGCAGCCCCATATGTACCGTGGTCCTCGGGGCTGGGGCACCCAGTCCTGTCTGCGCCACCTGGATAGTTTCTAGAATGCAAGGATGCATTCCTACTGTATTCTCTGGACAACACCTAATACCTGGAGTAAACTGTGGACTGTCCAGAGAGCAGTGTCAACATACATTAGTGCATCGACTGTCACAGAAGCACTCCACCAGTCTGAAGTGTCAGTAATAGGAGCTGCCTGTAGGCTGGGGGAGGCGGAAGGTATGCGGAATTCTCTTTACCGTCTGCTTGATTATTCCATAAGGCTAAAACTGTACTAAACACGTAAAATTTAGTAATTATGCAAAAGAAAAAAATAAGAAATCCTGACACTGGCCCTTTGGCCTGCGGATCCAGGACCTCAGTGGCATGGCAGCCTACTTGCCTGCTTAAAGCTGCTGGGCCCTGTCCTTCTTTGCTGGCAGCCCCTGCTTCCACCCGCACCGTTCCTTGCTCTCTGGTCCCAGGGGGGTTGCTGGTCACGGGTCCTTGCTCACCTGTGCAAGGTACGCTCTGTACAGGAAGATGTCCCTCTCCACCTCTCTCTCTGGGCTTGATGGCTGTGGAAAAGGAGGCAGGTCAGGACGGGGGGGTGCCATGTGCTGGACAGGCCCTCAGAGGCCAGGAGCAGGCAAGCTCCCCAGTAGGAGTCTGGGCCCGAGTTCCAGCCCCAATCTTGTCTCTCCCAGGAAGGAGGCTCCTCACCACCCTCATTCCTCTGGGTGAGGGGCAGGGGCACCACAAGTGCAGCTCCTACTCCAGCCACACAGCGAGAAGCCAGGCTGGAGCCCACACCTCTGACCCCTGGACATGTGGCACCCCAGGTGCAGCAAACCAAACAGAGCTGCTCAACAGTCCCGGAGGCCCAAGGATGCTGGGGGGACATGCCCCAGTGCCTGGGTTTGTAAAAGCCGTGAGACAATGCCTGGGAGGAGCCTCATCCAGAAGGGAACGTGTAACTCTGGAGAACAGATGGGACCTGGTGAAATGTGCAGAGCGGACTGACTTTCTGTAACAAATGCTTCCCTGCAGTAGGCTCCTGTTCTGCCTTTGTTCCAAAATACTCTCTACACACAACAAACAGAAGACACCAATGTTCAGAAGTCCTCTCTGGGAGAGAGCAGCTGGGCTGCTTTGGTGCAGGGAAATGTGTCCAGCCTGGGCCAAGCAAGACCTCGGGGATGACTGCCCTGTACTCAGGGACAAGGTCCGTGGGCCACGCGCTCAGCCTAGCCACCACAAAGAGCTGGGAGTGGAAGTGGGGTGACCTCACGCTACGATCACTCTGGGACTGTGATTGCGGGGAAGCCCCCCTAACCCCGACCAGGTCAACCAGAGCCAGGCAAGGAGACCTGTGGGGACTCGGGCAGAGGCTGCGTGTGAGCGGTGGGCACACACCCAGATCTGAGGCAAAGGGAACAGCGTCTTTCTCGTCAAGGGCCTCTTGGCCCCCTGCTGCTTAGGGACAGCCCACCATTGGTGAGCAACGCCATGGAGTAGAGCCCAGGGCCCAGAGCCAGTGCTTCATGGGGGCAGAACCACAGCACCCAGGCCCCTGCACCCCCAGGGGAGATGGGCCAGCAATCCAAAGCCCCCATGCGGCCTGTCCTGCTGCAGCTGAGCGTCTGCCCGTGCGCTTGCAGGGCACAACGCTTACCTGCCAGAAGCCCCCTCCTCCCGGTGACACCTTCCTTCTACTGGGCCCTAAACTGCCACTGGGAACAACCAGTTTAGAATGTGATTCAGAGGAGGCCCTGCCTTAGACAGGAAACCTACTGACCTCCCTGTCAAGAGGTGTCAGGCACACAGCGGTTGCAGGGTTGACATGACAGTTAGGCATGACCCCAGACCCCAGTGCCTGCTGGGTGGAAATGTTCTAGAAGGAGCTGGAAACACCTACTCTGGAAACTGGAGTAAGTCACTGACTGGTGGTCCCTGCTGAGCACTGGTGACTTCCCTATGGCGCATGCCCCTTTGCAGGCTGGTCTCCACCTGCAAACTGGGGTGACCAACGCCTGCAGCAGGGTCACTGGGAGGCCTGCCTCATCAGCATGGGGCTCTGACGCCAGCCCTCCAGCAGCAGCCTCTGAAAGCTCACCAGGAAGCCTGGGTCTTGGGCTGAGTCGGACCCTCCGAGTGGCCCTGGGACCCCCTTTCGTGGAGCGCCTGAGGGACTCCCGCCCGCCACCAGACGAGCGCTGCGCTCCCAGCTGGAGTCACGGAGGGTCTCAGAACCCCGCAAGGCCAGGAGGCGCATCATGCCCACCGATGACACCCGACCCTGGGGTGGCCCCACGCCACCCCCAGGCAGCTTGGAGGTGCAGCCAGGCTGAGGACATGTGGATACTGCGTAGGAAGTCGGTGATGCATGGGGGGCCACTCTCTGCATGGCCATCACAGCCACCTGGCCTCGGGGGCCTGCAGCTCCTTGAGACTTTCTTTGCTGCTTCACCCCCAGAGCCTGGGCAGAGCCTGCCATCTTGTGGGCACTTGAGAAATGTTTGACAAGCGGGAAATGCCATGATGGCGACACGGCGCTACACGGAGCAAAGGGCAATGACAGGCCAGGGGTTCTGCCTGGGGCCGTAGCAGGTGGTGCCTGCCCGAGGCTGCCGGGTGCTGTCACAAACTACCTTGGGCTGGGGGCTTACAACACAGAAACTTACTCTCCTGCAGTCCTGGAAGCCAGAGCCCAAAAGCAAGGTGTCCACAGGCCATGCAGTGGTCCGAGGCTCTTGGGAACGGTCCTTTACCACACTCGGCTTAGGAGGGCTCCAGGCATCCCTGGCTCATGGCCACGACCCAAAACCCTCTGCCTCTGCCTCCTCTGGCTGCCTTGAACCTCTCTTCGGGACACCAGTCACCAAAATCCTGGCAGATCTCACCCAGAGATTCTCCTCGGAGTTATAAATGGAAAGACACACCTTCATGGGGACACTGTCCTGCCCAACACCACCGTTCAGAGGATTTAGGGGCTAAACCCCCTCAAACGGTTCGGTGGGGACGCGCCCCACTCCGCTGGTTTCCTCAGGGAGGACGTCTTGGTTTGGTGCCAGCACATCTTTACCGTATCACCAAACAAGGTGCAGGTCCCTGGGCTGGGCTGCAGTGCACCTCCAGACAGAGGGACCACAGGTCTGGTTTCCACACTGACATCTTCAGCCTCTCTCTACATACACGTCATGCCGTTTCTCACTTTTTGGCAGTGATGTGAAGTTTGCAGGTTATGCCCTGAGATGACTCAAAGAACGTAATGCCACGATGTGAGCAGCACACACACAGGGCAGAGGCTGAAAGGTGTGACGTGAGCATGACGCCGAAATCTCCCAGTGATCCCCACAAGGTGTCACTGTTCCCAGGCGACAGGAGGGGAACCCGAGGCGCAGAGGGGCAGCGACGCGTCCCAGGCGGCAGAGAGAATGCCGCAGAGTCAGACCTGAGCACTGGCCTGTCTCCGTCTCCTCACAGGCTGTGTTATTACCCTGGCCAGGAGGCGTGCACCAACTGTGGTGCTGAGCACAAGGTGGGCCCCACCCCGAGATGTGCAGGCCCGTCCACGGAACCTGGGAACAGCTTACGGAACATCACAAAAGTGACCTCAAGAATGTGATTAAGGTTATGGGCACTAAAACAGGGAGATTGTGCTGGGTTATCTGGGAGGGCCCTGCCTAATCTCAGAAGCCATTATTCACAAGAACTTTAATAGCAGAGAATAGACAGAGGAGCACCACAGGAGGAGAAATCCAGGAGGCCCCAAGCATGAGAAGCATTCGATCCCTGTGGCTACTTCCGAGGACGGAGGGGCCACACGGGAGGGTGAGGATTGGAGAGAAACCTCTAGGTGCTAAGAGTGGCCCCTGGCCAAGAGCCAGCAACCTGAACAAGTCTGGAAGTGGATTCTTCCTTTGAGCTTCCAGAAAAGACCCAGCCTGGCCGACAACTTGGTTTCAGCCTGATGTGAGCCAGTGTAGAACTTCTGACCTAAAGAAATGGCGAGGTAATAAATTTGCTCTGTCTTAAGCTGGTGTTTATGGTAATCTGTCACAGCCATGAGGGTTAGGGGTGCTGACCCCTACACAGTCAAAAATTTGAATATAAGTTCTGACTCCTCAAAACTTTACTAATAGCCTAAATACTGTACAGACTGGAAGCCTTACTGGTAACATGAACAATTAATGCATGTTTTTTATCACATACCATGTTTTTTTTGGTATCGTTAATGTACAATTACATGAACATTATAGTTACTAGACTCCCCCCATAATCAAGCCCCCACCACATACCCCATTACAGTCACTGTCCATCAGCGTAGTAAGATGCTACCAAAGCACCACTTGTCTTCTTTGTGTTGTACAGCCCTCCCCGTGACCCCCTACATTATGTCTGCTAATCGTAATGTCCCTTCTTCCCCCTTATCCCTCCCTTCCCAGGCACTTTCCCTTTGGTAACTGTCAGTCAATTCTTGGGTTCTGTGAGTCTGCTGCTGTTTTGTTCCTTCAGTTTTTGCTTTGTTCTTATGCTCCACACGAGTGAAATCATTTGGTACTTGTCTTTCTCCACCTGGCTTATTTCACTGAGCATAATACCCTCTAGCTCCATCCATGTTGTTGCAAATAGTAGGGTTTGTTTTCTTCTTTGGCTGAATAATATTCCATTGTGTATATGCACCACATCTTCTTTATCCATTCATCTACTGATGGACACTTAGGTTGCTTCCATTTCTTGGCTATTGTAAATAGTGCTGCGATAAACATAGGGGTGCATATGTCTTTTTCAAACTGGGCTGCTGCATTCTTAGGGTAAATTCCTAGGAGTGGAATTTCCGGGTCAAATGTTATTTGTATTTTTAGTTTTTTGAGGAACCTCCATACCGCTTTCCAAAATGGTTGAACTAATTTACATTCCCACACATACCATGTTCTTATGATAAAGTAAACTAAAGAATATGGTTTCTTAAATTGTCGCACACCTTCAAAACATTTTTCAATACGTTTGCTGAGAAAATATTGGCATGTAAGTGGATCCACGCGGTTCAAACTCGTGTTGTTCGAGGATCAAGTGTACAATCATGCCAGCATTATTTCAACAACCCTAACAGCTTCCCGATGCCTGTTTGAGGGTTTATCCTCATTACACAGATGACATGTAGGGAAATCAGAACACTGTCAAAAGCCAGAAGCATGAAAAGCAAGTCTTTTTTATTTTAGAGTCCAAACTGCATCGAACCTTCCGGCTGTCTACATGGAGACATCCACCACACCCTTGCATGGGGCTCCAATGACACCTTTGGAATAAAATCCAGACCCCTGCTCTCTTCATTCTCCATCCTCTCCTCACTCAGCCTGCTTCTGCTAAATCAGCCTTGATTATCCCACCCAAGCTCATCCTTCCTTTGGCACCTCTGCAGCAACAATTTGTGGGATTAGATGCTTCAGTCTCAGATTCAAATGACAGACACAGCCTGATCTGACCAACACCACACACGACAGGCCCCAGGCCCGTTCTGCACCTCAGAACCTTTTCTCTCCAATGCACCTCCTTACTTGTTTCCTCTCTTTAGAACACTAGACTGGGAGGGAACATCCAGTCTGCCAAGTTCCCTGCTCTTAACAATTCTCCAGTGGTTCACTTCAAAGTGTCAGTGACATGTTAAAGTGTTAGTAATGTCCACATCCCTCCCTAAAAGCTCCTGCTTTTACGACCCATCTCCCCTCTCCCATCACCTGCTGCCCGGGCCCTGCCTTGCAGGGTAGCTGGCACACAGCCAAGCTCATTCCCACCACTCTCCATCCCACCACTCTCCATCCCACCACTCACCCGCAGCAACTTCTTTATTTACTTGTTTACTTTATCTCCCTTGCGAGGCTGAGTTTTCGGAGAGATGGAACTTTTATCTATTTTGTCACTGCTTTGGCCGTAGCACGAATATACTATCTGGTCCACAGAGGTGTTTAATGAAGAGTGAATGAATGAGCGAATTTGGGGAGAAATAACCGGGCTCACGGGGGCAGGGCAAAGTTGGGGAAGCCATTTCTCTCTTCAAGCGGTGTTCTCAACTGTAAAATGAGAGAAAAACGGCAGTCCCTACTTCATGGGTATTGAGGGCACGGCGGCACAGTAAGCGCAAGAGAGAATTACTGTCCTTATTACCAAAGTGGTAAAAATTGCCTCCCTTACTCAAATGCCTTCCAGGGGGCAGAGTGATTGTTCTAGGAGCAAAAAGTATCATAAACCATTACTGCTTGGGGTTCTCATGGGACAAGGATGATTCACCCGCGCGCTCTGAAGAGATGCGGCGGGGAAAACCGGAGACGAGGGAAGGCTTTTAAAATAACAGCGCCCCCGCAGCCCCCAGGAAGTCGGCCTCCGCCTCCGCCCCCAACGTTCCCCCGCCCCGGAGCGGCCGCACCTTCACTCGCTGCGCCTCGTTGATGCACTGCTGGTAGCTGCCAATGTAGAACGCATTCTTCACGTCGAACAGCTCGTCCACTTCCCCGGAGCTGCCGGAGGTAGGGCCGGGGGCCGGAGGCGCCATATCGCCGGACTCACCCGATCCTCTTCCGGACTTGGACACGTCAGCCGGAAGCAGGGAGCCATCGTGAGGCACGCCGGGAAACGTAGTTTCCTGGTTCCGGCCTCGTTACAAAGATGAGTCAAGGGGACACCATTGAAGGGAATAAAGGACGGAAGAGTAAGTGCGTCTCGCAGGGCTTCTCGGAAGTTGTAGTTTAATTCGATACTACGAACCAATGGAATTCGGGGAAACCTGATAAGGATGCCGTCGAGACGGGGAGGAGCAGTGAGCTCGGAAGGATGGGACCACGCAGGAGGCGGATCCAATAAGCGGAGGGCCTTTCGTGACGTTGTCAACGCGCGTCGGAAGCGCCGCTCACACCGGGCTCGCACGGGGCTGACGGTGAGGATGGCCGGGTTCGCGGAGCTCGGGCTGTCATCGTGGCTGGTGGAACAATGTCGGCAGCTGGGTTTGAAGCAGCCCACGCCCGTACAGCTGGGATGTATCCCCGTCATCCTGGAGGGTGAGTGTGGCCCCGCCTCTTCCCCAGAAGGCGTCCCCTTCTTTTACCGCAGCCTTGCACACAAGTGATACATCAATTTCTGAAACTTCCGTAGTCTCAGAACACAGGGAGGGTTTGATGAATGACATCATTTGGAAAATTTAGTAGGGCTTGCATTATCATAATTTAACTAATGGAAACTGAGGCTGTCAAGAGTACTGGTAAGTATAGGATTCTAGTCCCATGACTGCTCTTCTCCACACTCTATAATGACTCGACTTAGTTTCCCATTTTAAAGAAATGCCTCTAGGAAGCCCAGTCTAGTTGTGAGGTTGAATAAACAAAGGTGAAGGAATCAACAGGGAGCACAGGCTGCAGATCGGAGAGGGCATTCAGGGTTCCCAAAGCTCAGGTGCTCTGGGAGGGAGTAAACATGAAGTAGTGATTAGTAGCATCTTGGGTAAGATGGATGTGGGTTCCAGTCCAGCCTGCTGCCACTGGCTGTGTCTTGGGCAAATCTCTGAGACAGTTTCCCCTTGTGTTAAATGCATATGATAATGGCCTCTCCTAAACTTTGTCTGTTGCTCACAATGGAAAGTTGTTAGTACGTCCGGAATGTAAAGCACATAGGCCAGTGTTGGGCACACAGTAACAGCTTGTTAAATGTTACCTGTTGTAAACCTTGTCTGATGGGACACTCTGCTTAGGTCGGGATTGCTTGGGCTGTGCCAAGACAGGCAGCGGGAAGACAGCAGCGTTTGTCCTGCCCATCTTGCAGAAGCTGTCTGAAGACCCCTATGGCATCTTCTGCCTCGTCCTGACACCCACCAGGTGAGTCCCCCACAGGCCTCTTGGGTCTCAGGCAAGGACCTTTACCTCTCTAAGCTGCACTTTCTCCATATGCAAAATCGGGACAGAAATCATGCCTGCCTCTTAGGGGTACTTGAGAATTAAACAAGATTGTGTGTGGAAAATGTTGAGCACAGGGCTTGACTCAGGGCAAGCAAGCACAGGCTGGACAGGAGCTGTCAGCAGCCTTGGAGACCAAAAAATAAATACACATCTCTTGTTCTTAGGTAGATAAATATGGCAGTTGATAAGCTAAGTTCTGTCATGGCATTACCAAGGTAGGTGCTGTGTCTGGTGAGGGTGTGGCCTGGGGAGGGGACAGTATAGGGAGGCTTCATTCAAAGGGTGCCTTAAAGGATACAAAGGATCCCGCAAAGGGATAACTTTGGGGAAAGGTAGTCTAGGCAGAGAAAACTGCTAGTGCATTCGTGCAGAGATGTGACAAAGGCAGAGAACACCAGGGATGCTGGGGGCCGGGCATGTTAGAGCCAGCTTGAGAAGGAGCTTGAATGCCAGGCAAAAGGTTAGAGTCAATTCTGCAGGCATGTGAGCAGGAGAGGGCAAGACAGGAGGACAGGAAGTAGGGACATGGGCTGAGAAGAGGCTTGGGTGGTGCTGGGGGCTGAAGGGTAGAGACCTGGGACACTGACCAATCCCAGTGGAGGGGGCACTGACCCTTAGGTCTCAGCCTTTGATGACCAGTGAGTCCACTGCTTAAGACATGGGAGGAGGAGAGGCCAGTTTGGGTGAGACTGGGTGGGAGGAGCCATGGGGTGTACTGGGTCCCAGCCTGGTGAGGGGGTGGGGGCTGCAACACTCAGTGTCAGAGGGTTTGTCCACGGAGGGTGTGTGAACAGGAGAGGGCCAGTCAGGAGGCCTGAGCGGTGGAGATGGGAAGGGGAGGCATATGCACAACCCCTGTCTGACCCAGCCTGGCCCCTTGACCCCCACAGGGAGCTGGCCTACCAAATCGCAGAGCAGTTCCGGGTCCTGGGGAAGCCTCTGGGCCTGAAAGACTGCATCATTGTCGGCGGCATGGGTATGAGGGCCCCAGGGAAGCTCTGGGTGTGGGACCCCTGCAACCTGGGACCACCTGCCCAGCCCCGCCTCTCACCCTTCACCCACAGACATGGTGACCCAGGCTCTTGAGCTTTCCCGGAAACCACACGTGGTCATTGCCACCCCAGGACGCTTGGCTGACCACCTCCGCAGCTCCAGTACCTTCAGCATAAAGAAAATTCACTTCCTGGTAACTCAGTACAGGGTGCTGATTGGTCCATTTGGGAAACGTGTGTCCTCTAGGCTATCCAGTAGAGCAATAGGAATAGGGAGGAGTACAGCTCAGGGCACAAGAGGGGACCTGTACTAGTGAAGTGCTTTGGGGCGGGGCCTCTGAGGCCGAGAGGGAGAGGACCCCTGGGCCCATGTCCACAGCTGGGAAGGAGGCACTTGGGGAAGTGGGCCAGGCCTGGGTGTGTGGCCCAGTTGGACCCTTACCCAGATCCCCTGTCTCTACACTTCACCACTGGTGCTGCAGGTGATGGATGAGGCCGACCGGCTCCTGGAGCAGGGCTGCACTGACTTCACTGTGGACCTGGAGGCCATCCTGGCAGCTGTGCCAGCCCGCAGGCAGACGCTGCTCTTCAGCGCCACTCTGACTGACACACTCCGGGAGCTTCGGGGCCTGGCTGCTAACCAGCCCTTCTTCTGGGAAGCTCAGGCTCCGTGCGTCTACAGTCATGTTCCAGGGGGAGCAGGGGTGTGGGGACAGGGTGTTTCCTGTGGGCAGGGTGGGGCATTGGCCCCATTCAGCAGCAGGGGAAACTGAGGCCTGCTGGTTCCCAGGGTGCGCACAGTGGAACAGCTGGACCAGCGCTACCTGCTGGTGCCCGAGAAGGTCAAGGATGCCTACCTGGTTCACCTAATCCAGAACTTCCAGGATGAGCACGAGGACTGGTCCATCATCATCTTCACTAACACATGCAAGTGAGTACAGGTGGGCCTGCCTCTTGTCCCTCAGGGCCCCTCCCACAGCCCTTTATGGAAGGCCGAGAGGTGGCCTCAGGTCGCAGGAGTGAGGCACATGACTGGTCTCAGCACCCCGGGGCCTCTGCTCAGACCAGAGGTTTCAAAGGATCTGCTCAAAGATGCTCAGAGAGGCCAAGTAATTTGCTGAGGTCATCCTTCCTGAAGGCAGAGCTAAAATTTGCGGTTCCTCCAGACCCACCCTTAGTTGAAGGGGCCTGGGGCCTCAGACTGTCCCAGGAACCCCCTGTAGTGGCCGGGAAGGTCATGAAACAGTCTGTTTACTGTGGTCTAGGGGTGTCACTAAGGCACAGTGCATTACCACCACCACCTGGGGCTGGCCTGTCCATAGTCCCAGGGGACTTTAAAATGTCTGAAGCATTTGGGGAGATTGTCAACAAGCTACAGGCTATTCTAGCATAAGCCAGAGTGGAAGGGCAGCCCGCATCACATCCTAACTGGCTGCTACTTTCTAAGAATTTAGTAACTACCAGGAAAGACTGGATGTAGGGCTGACTCTCACTGGCTTAGGCCAGGGGAGGGGTCAGCAGAGAGGCTGCCCAAATGCAGGACACCCCACACCCCTGCTGCTCCTTTCCCAGCTGTGCAGGGCCACCTGCTTGGAGTCTTAGGGGTGGGCGGGGGCAGGAGTACCTTCCCAGGACCCTGGAGCTGGAGGGGCTGACAGCATATCCTTCCCACTAGGACCTGCCAGATCCTGTGCATGTTGCTGCGTAAATTCAACTTCCCCGCTGTGGCTCTGCATTCCATGATGAAACAGGTGCGGCCTCAGGCTGCTCCAGGAACCCCATCGCCTGCCAGCCTGGGAGCGGGTGCCCGGGCTCTTCCCTCTGCCTGGAACATTCTTCCTGCCACCCATCTGCCTCAGTCTGGCCTTCTCCTGGCCATCTCCATCTCCCTTGCTGGACTGTGATCCCCTGACGGTGGGGACTGTCTTGGTCCCTGTCCTGTCCCCAGGCTTCACACAGTGAGCACTCAAACATTTGCTGAGATGTTACCTGACCCCTGGCCCCCCAATTCTCTCCCAACCCTGTGCAGAAAGAACGCTTTGCTGCCCTGGCCAAGTTCAAGTCCAGTATCTGCAGGATCCTGATTGCGACAGATGTGGCCTCACGGTGAGCGGCCCCAGGGTACCCCCTCCTGTGTGCCACCCTGGTGACAGAGGGGTCAGAGGGGCAGGCTGGCCTCAGGCAAGGGTTGGGTGACTTTGCTGCTGAGCGACTTTGGGTGAGTCCCAACCTGTTTCCCCATGTGGACAGCAGCACTAACTGACCTTTGCCTCCAGGGGCCTGGACATTCCCACTGTGCAGGTGGTCATCAACCACAACACCCCTGGGCTCCCAAAGATTTATATCCACCGAGTCGGCCGGACGGCCCGTGCGGGTGAGTGGACAGGGCAGGGCAGCCTTTGGACACCTGTCGCCTGAGCCTGTCCACACCATGAGGAGCTAGAGTCAGGAGCTGGTGGGACATGGAGGGGGATACATGGCCTTCAGGTGAAAGATACTAGAGGCAGCACCCCCAGCTGGGGGAAGTCATCCTTTCAAAAGCCAAAGTGGGGGTGTGCTCTGGCTCGTCTGTATGTCGTGGACGGTGTAAGCTGAGCAGTGTGTGCTTTCTCTGGGGAGGTGGCATACACTGCCCCAGTCCCCATCGCTCTCTGCTGCCCCATCCCAGTTCCTACCGTCTGTCAGGGTACCAGTGGAAACCCAGTAGCGAGTGGGTGTATGCTGCTGCCCTACAGAATTTGACATCCAAGTTCGGCCCTTCACTGTGACCCTGGCCAGAGGCCAAGGTGTCCTGTCTACTCCCCAGCCCTGGCAGGGGAGTGGAGAAAGACGTGGTTTCTGGGGCAGACTGGGCCCGGCCTCTCTCTCCTGCCTTTGGGGCAGGCCACATCAGCTCTCTGGGCCCCACCGCCTCCTCAAATCATGGGTGACGAGAAGGTGGCAGCTGTGTGGGGCTGCTCCGAGGGGCTTGGGCCTCATCAGCGGTTAGTGCTCTTCAGAACTAGTCACCCTCACAGAAACGGGATGGGGAGACTGGCATATGGAGATCTGGGCTGGGCCCATAGGATTTACTGTTGTCTTAACTCAGCCTGGGCTCACTGGCAGCCATGCCAAAAAGGGAAATCGGCCACATCACCAGCACCCCCTGCATAAGGCCGAGCTGGCAGGAGAGCTGCCTCTCCCTGGAGTCCTGCAGTTCCCCTGGAACAGGTCCGCCCACCACATGGGGGTCCAGCTGGAGATCAGGCCCCTATGCCCTGGGCCTCCACCTGCCACCACCCATTCACTAAGCTTTTGTCCTGTACCCCAAATCAAGAGGTGCCCTGAGCTGCCTACGGTCAGGACCTGCCTTTGTTGGCCCCTCATCCCAGCCCCTGACAGAGCAGGTAACTGTGGTGTGCTTTCCGCAGGGCGCCAAGGACAGGCCATCACACTGGTGACGCAGTATGACATCCACCTGGTACATGCCATCGAGGAGCAGATCAGTGAGTGGCAGGGTGGGAGGGGATGGGGGAGGCAGGCAGCTCTGGGTGAAACCCTCATTTGCCCCATTAGACACCTACCCACCTGCTCACATGGTCAGGCTTAAACTGCATGTTCCTTCCTATGCAGGCCCGAAGTTTCTTTTGTCTGGTTATCAGAACAAGCTCCCCACAGTGGCCCGCTGCAGCTGGAGGCCATATCCGGTGGGAAGGGAGTTTGGTTTCTGAGACTGGGGTGTGTGGATGGTCCCTGTGGATGAGTCCAGAGGCTCCAAGGATGAGGCCTGGGCACATTAAAAACCCTTCTGGGTGGTTTCCCATGTAGCCAAGACCAAGAATGGTGACTGGGGCATCTCCAATCACTGTACATGTTGCACCAAAATTCAAAAACATCTGGACTTCAAAGTTCATTGTTTGTAAAAATACTTCCAAATTCATAGTGCTACTAATAACACAACCAAAGGGAGCAATCTGTACCTTTCTTAGGCCTGAAATCCGTGACCTTGCCCCCCTGACCCTTCCCTGACTTGACCCCGGCTGGCCTTGCATACCCCATCCCACAGGGACCTCACTGTGTGGCTAAACACCCTCTCCCTGTCGTGTCCACCCTCCCCTGCACCCCCCCAGAGAAGAAGCTGGACGAATTCTCAGTGGAGGAGGACGGGGTGCTGCAGATTCTCACACAGGTCAATGTGGTGCGGAGAGAGTGCGAGATTGTAAGTATCGGGAAGCTGGTCCTTGGGGGCCAGGGTGCTCCCTCCAAGATGGGGACCCCTGTGATGGCCTTTCCTTCCCTCCTAGAAACTGGAGGCAGCCAACTTTGATGAAAAGAAGGAAATCAATAAGCGGAAGCAGCTGATCCTGGAGGGAAAGGTGAGGGCTGAGCTGGTAGGTGTGGGGACAGGTTCCCCAGGGGCATGACCAGCTCATCCACTTCCTGGTCCTTTCCCGTGCCAGGACCCTGACCTGGAGGCCAAGCGCAAGGCCGAGCTGGCCAAAATCAAGCAGAAGAACTGGCGCTTCAAGGAAAAGGTAGAGCAGGCTCTGCAGCGGCAGAAGGCCGGTGGGGCTGGCCGCAGGGGGTGTCGGCCCAGGGCCCAGCGTGAGGACCACCCGGCCCCAGCACCCACCTAGGGCCGGGCTTGAGCTCCAGCTGGCTCCCAGTGCCCCGGCCTAAGGAGAGCTGAGGTCAGAGGGGTTCCCCCTAGAGGCAGCACCCTCCGCCTGACCTGCTCAGACCCCCTCAGTGGAGCCCGTGGACATGTACATTGTGCGGACAGTAGCTTGTCAGGAGGTGCTCAATAAATGGCTCTTTCGACTTCCCTGGTCTGGCTCTTCGTGCAGGGACAGGTGACAAGAGTTTGGCCTCCTGTGCTCAAGTTCTCCAGAGCACGTCACCCCTGCCCCACCCCTAACTCTCCATTGCTGTCAGGTCAGACCCAAACTTTGAACTGCAGTGCTGGCCATCCTGGCCAGGTGACCCTGGGTTGGTGAACCCCCCGTGGACCTCAGTTTCTTCACCCAGAAAACGGGAATGGCAACTGCACCACTGCCCAAATGCGGCAGCAGGGATGAGTGAGGGAACTGCCATGCCGGAACACTGCTGGCTTCTAGGAGCTTCCTCGCCTGCCTACCTGTTCTAATATGGGGTTTGTGGTCAGAGTGAAGTGGGGGCTTAGCCAGGGGCCATGAGCTAAATAGGCCCTGGGGGCTAAGGGGCAGCTGTGCTGGGCAAAACCAGGCCCCAGGCTGCATGGCCTGGACATGCCCCTCAGGTTCTGAAACTCGCTCTTCACCTTCAGGTGGTTTACAAAACTTATGCAAACTGGGGCAGCTGTGGTAGGCAGCGATGACGATGAGGTGCCTGGATGCCTGCACACCACACAAACACACACACACATGTTCACCGCACTTAGAAATGTAATCTGGGCATCAGCACACACCCCAGGGAGTCTAGAAATTCTACACAATGAAAAACCTGAAAATAGCCCCTGAGCTGTGATCGGCCAAAGCCTCACCCAGCTGAGTTGGACCCTGGTCCCCGCCAGGGCAATCGGCCCTCTGTGTTGCCTTTGGCCCAGCTGATGCTCCATGTGGGAATCATTCATATAAAACTGGCTCCCACGTGGACCCAATGGCCAGGCTTAGGGTGCACCCTCAGCCAGTCGGGCCAAGCCCTCTCGAAGTTCACTCAGCTCGAACAGCCTGACATCCAGTAGCTGTGCGGCCCGGCCCACCTCAGCCCGTGCCCGCTCCCGCTCCACCCGTGCCTCCTCCAGGTTGCGCTCCATTGCCCGCAGCTGGTGCTCCAGCTCCGCGTTTCGGGTCTCCAGGTCCTGCAGGGAGAAGGTGGGCAGAATTGGGGGCCCCAACTAGTCTAATGGGTCAACAGCCCTGCCTTGGGGCATCTAGAATCTGAGTGCCAGTCCCACGGACTCTACTCTGGGCCACGCCTGCTCAGTCTGCTGGCCTCTTTCCTACCACCTGTGCCCAAGACACTCCGTTGTTCCCCTGGCCAGTTTGAACATGAAAGAACTGATCACCATCCCTCTTCTGCTCAAAACCCTCCTGTGACCCAAATGGGGATGGGGGTAGGCATGAAATCCACACACACCCCTCCTTTCCTTGCTCATTCCAACTCAGCCTCACTGCCTCTTTGTGGTTCCTTGAACATGCTGGCTTCCTCTCCACCTCAGGACCTTTGCACATGCTGTGCATGCTGCCCAGGAGACAATAGGGAGTATTTCCCCAGCTGCTGTCTCCAGAGGGCACAGATCTCTAACATCTTCACCTGCTGGACTCATAGGATGTGCCCCATGAATTTTTCTGAGATGAAACCTTCACTGAAAGCCATGACTGTCAGACCTGGGTTCAAATGCTGGCTCCTGACCTCAGGCTGGGAACTTCTGGACTTCATAGGGTCAAGTATGGGAATTCAGCAGGGACTCAAAAATGGATTGTTGAATGAACGAACACATATGAAACACTGCATTAACAACCATCCTTTACAAACCACCTGCTCCAATTCTGGCTTCCAGGCTCCTGGTCTGCCCAATCCCTAACCACCTTAGCTAAGTATCTTTCTGACCCCACTTACAGATGAAGAAACTGAGGCTTGGGAAGGCACTGAGGTGCCCAGGGCCCACCAGGAAAGGAAGAGCTCAGGTCTGTCCCACACCAGGGCCTAGCTGCCCCTGCTTGGCCACCCCACCCATGGTGACCACACACACCTGCACCTTCTGTTGGGTCTCCTCCCGCTCAGCAGCAGCTGTGTCTTGGGCCTCACGGAGCCCCCCAGTTTGGCTCTTCAGTGTCTGGATTTCCTAGAGAAGAAACCCAGGGAAGTTGAGACCCAAGGACACACGCAGGCAGGCAGGCTCCCAAGCTCGGTGCTCACCTGGTCCTTGGTTTGCACTAGTGCCTCCAACTGCTCCAGTGACTGGCCTGGCCCCTCCTTTTCGCCGACGGAGGGTGGCTCTTCTGCGGCTGCCTGGGCCTCCAGCTCAGCCACCTATGTGAACAGAAACATCAGCCCCTGACGCCCCAGCCTGCACTCTCCTGAGCCCTGCAGACTGTCTCCTGCTCGGTCACACCCATGACTGGGAACTCTCCCCTCTGATTGGGGCTGCCACCCTGCCTCTAGCAGTAAGACTTTAAGGCCTGACAACCCACTGAGGCTGGCATTATTTCAGATCCATCCTACAGAGCAAGAAACTGAGGCTCAGGGAAGTGCCGGGCCAAGACAGTAAACCAAGGACAGACAGGATGTGCGAACGCAGGGTCTCTACTTGGGGTCTCTGGGAGGACGGGGTCCCTCACCCGCTGCCGCAGCCGTTCGGCCTCTGCGCGCTGGGCCTCCAGCTGCTGCCTCCACTGGGCGGCGGCGGCGTTGGCCTCTCGCAGGGCGCCTGCCAACTTGCTGTTGCTGTCCTGCAACGCGAAGAACTCGGCCTCCCACTGCACCTCGCCCACGGAGCTGTGGGGACGCGGGGTCGAGGTCAGGGGTCAGAGCTGAGCGGCGCTGAGGCGGGGCGGGGCCAGGTTAGCGCGGGGTTGGAGGGTGGTGTCCCAGGGGGGCGGGGTCTGGGCGGGCGGGGTTAGCCAGCCGCATGTTATCACTCAGGGACAGTCGGGATGCAAGAGAGCTAGAGATGAACAGCTAGGGATGCAAGCTAGAGAGCGACCGGGGACGGGGCCAACCTCGGGAATGCGTAATCAAAGCGAGAGCCAGACACAGGGGCGGGGTCAGCCTCGGGAAGGCGTGGCCAAGGGAGCCCGCCCGAGGGACTGGGTCGACTCCGGAAGGGGCAGGAAGAGGTCAGCCGCCTTCACTTCCCCAGGCCAGGAGTCCACAGTCAGAGCCCGCCGCCCGTCCTCCCGCCCTTCGGCTACGTCCCATGCCCCGCCCTACACTCCCCTCACCCCTCGGACAGCATCTTCTTGAGCCGCTCGCGCTCTGCGGGACCCGGGACGTCCGCGCTCTGGCTGCGGAACAGTTTCTCATCGCCGGGGCCGTTGGCGCTGACGTGGGGGCTCGGGGGCACCTACGGGCAGGGGCATAAGCGGGGTCACCCTGGGGAGTGGCTTCAGTCAGGAATCGGTGAAGTCATCGCTGGGGTCAGGGCTGATATTACTGGGGTCGTGATTGAGGGCAGGGGTCCTTCCCAACAGCAGCACGTCTCTCCCCTGCTCACCTACCCTCCATGGTTCCCCAAGACCCTGGTCCGGAGTTCCAGGCCCTTGCCCCCACCTGCCTGACTGCTCTCCCAAACTCCCCAGGAGCAAACCTGATGCAGGCTCATCTAAACCCACTTAGATACTGGACATCTGCAAAAGGGAAGCAATCTGAAACCACCCTTCCTATTCCCTCCCAGCAATGCCTGGTTGGGGCCAAATTTCAACATTAATTTAAGATTCCCACGGGAAGCCCTCTCTAGCAGGCTGAATTCCTTATGAAACCACCTCGCTGCCCCAATCACCGGATCATCTCTGTAACACTTGTGCCCAGCTCAGGGCCTGGTACACAGCAAGTGGTCAATAAATTATGCTGAATAAATTAATAGGGAAACCACCCAAGGATGGTTCTTTATCCTGCTCCCTTACTTAGACATTTCAACTTCCAGGGTTCTACTCTGACATCTGAGCTGGTTTTCAGGACTTCCCTGCCCCAAGGCTAGGACAGGGACCCTATATGACATGCTCCCATAGCAGCCCCAGCCCTCCACTGGGTCCCTGCCACGGGTCTGGTTTTATGTCACCCATGGGCATTTTATCCTGGGCTCAGCACTGCACCTGGAACCCCCAATATCGGCTGAGTACCCGGGAGGCATCAGACAGGGAGTGCTGACCTGATGGGCCGTGAGCCCCAGCGCTGGACTGGTGAGTTCCCCGCCATCCTGAGATTTCTCCCGGGCCAGCCGTGCTGCTTCCTTCACTTCCTGGAACTTCTCGGCAAACTGAGGACAGGGTGGGGGTCAGGAACAGACCACCAACAAACCCTCAGCCCCCTACCCCAGGGCCCCACCGAGTCACCCCCGCCCAGCACCAGCTCTGTCGCTTTGGAAGGGAATTTGGAAGCTGTGCACGTACATCCTCGTGAACTGGAAGACAGCAAAGGCTTGGAAAATGATGCCCCAGTGAGCAGAGTGGGTATCAGGGTAGAGGGTGGGATGTTCATGGAGGTATCTTATATTACACTGAGCCATCTTGAGATAAGGATCCCCTTTTCCTCTCAATCAGGCTTATTTCAGCAAGGAGCGATTCAGGTGGGTGCTGTCTTTAATACCTAGGACATTTGTGAATATCCTTTTATAAAAAAGAGAAACTAGATCTTGGGCTGAGAGCCTCTGAGAAACACCCACAGCCAATAAGAAAGTAAATCACCCTGTTCTTATGGTACAAATGTTTACATTTACCACTCACTCCAGGTTTCCAGTTAGGGTAGGGCACACTTTCTTTCATTTAAAAACAAATTTCCTTAGTTTGAAAATAATGTTTAAAAGAAAATCTTTACAGACCGTGCTATTTGATGTGTGCAAAGGGGCCGGTACAACAGTTGGGGGAAAATGGTCTTTTCAAAAAATAGTCCAAGAGCAACTGAATGCTTATGGGGAAAAAAATATACTACCTTATACTACTCACAGAAATTAATTCAAGACCTCAATTTGATAGGGAAACTAAAGTTTCTAAAAGAAAATCGTCACCATCACAGCAGGATTGCGGGAGCACTAACAATTCAACGCAACATGGGAGAAGACAATATTGAAGTGTACAGACGGCAGAGGTTGGAGGGAGGTGACTATGGAGATAAGTGCTTTTGGGGATGTGTGGAAGAGGCTAGCCCATGCCAGGCATCCAAAGCGGGACAGGGTGTGTCCAAAATTGTGGCCAAAAAGTCGAGATGCAAATCACAGAACCAGGAAGAGGCTGTGTCATGTCCAATTCTGTATACCCATTCTGCAGCTGGGAAGATGGAGGCCTGGCACCTACCTGCCCAGGGGCCCTGGTGTACCCAGGGGATGACTCAGGCCCAGCCCTATCCCTCTCACCACATAACCCTGCAGGCCCACCTGGGTCAGATGCTGCTCTGAAGCAAAGCCAAGACCATAGACAGTGTTGGCGCGACTGTCTGCCCACTGCCCGAACTTCTGCGAGGTTTTGGTAAAGGTCATGTTGGGGGTGACGGTGCTATTGATGATGGCCTGGGAGGCAGGGAGCAAAGTACAAGGTTGATGGGTCTGGTAATAAAGAATATGAAGCCCGCAGGGTTATCACCTTGTATTAGTGCCTCAGAGGTCCTTGGTCTGAGCTATTTCAAAAAGAAGACAGAGGCCCAGAAAGACTCAGGGCTCCCCTCTACCCCCAGCCCTGGGACACACAGCAAGGCCTGTTGCTGGGATCCCTGGTGCCTGCTGCCCCTCCCAGGCCCCGCCAGGACCTTGGCACCCCCGAGGCTGATGATGCGGTAGACATTGCGGGTGGCATCATAGAAGTAGGAGACAGTGAGTGCATGCTTGCCCGCAGGTATCCAGTTCCGCTTGGTGGCGGGGTCAATCTGGAACACATGTGCGCGTGTGCTGAAGATGGGCTGCTCCCTGCAAGATGAGAGTGTGCTCAAGTGGGGCTGAGCCCCAGGAGACTCAGGGCCGGGGCAGTGGGGGCAGGTGCTCACCTGGCTGTGGACATTGGTCGGCTGGGGTGGTTGGGCTCCAAGGGGCAGCCAGTGGGATTGTGGGAGCTGATGGTTCAGGCTCTGGTGGAGAGGGCGCTTGTGAGTGTTTCCCCCGGACAGGCTGAGGGAAGCTAAGTGGGTCCAACCTCAGGACCAGCCACCAAGCACATAACTCACAAAACCTCAATCAAAAAGGTGACGGGCTCAGCAGAAAGACTGTCTCTCTCCATCTGAGAGGAGTCAAGTGGCCCTAACACCCCAGCAAAAACCTCTCATCGTCCCAGTTACTGGACCCCTGTGAAGGCCCCTCAAACCTGGGGCTGGGGCGTAAGGACCAACCCCTGCTCAGTCCTTTCTGCCACATTCGTTCATCACTTCCCTAGACCAGGGCCCCCATCAAAGAGTGGGACATTACCAGGTGCCTCCTGGGAGACTAGGCCTCCACTGGACCCACCGAGGGACCCCTCAGCTTCTACTCCAGGGTACAGGCACAGCTCGGAGTCAGAGTCCAAACCCCCAGGGAGCCACCAGCCTAGTTAAGGAGACAACATGCAGCCAAATAGGTCTGCCCTGGTACCCGCTACCAGACCACCCATCACCACCTAAGTCCAGGAGCAGGAGTGGCTGGCCAGGACCTGGGACTGGGAGGCAGGGCTCCCCAGCCTCTCCCACCACCCACAGAAACCAGACACAGCTGGATTCCTGACCCTCACCTCTGCACCCCCAAACCTGCGTCCAGGGGATCTGCAGGGAACCCAGGAGGGACCCGGGGAAGGGGGTGGCAAAGTGGGGGTGGGGAGGCCCCGCGGAGTGGCCTCTGGTCAGAGGGGGAATGCCCCCCCCACTCTGTCCTGGGCAGCTGTTGCCCTGGTCACAGGGTCTGAAACCGGAGCCCCTGGGTGGGGGAGGGGCGGCCACTCCGGCCGGGGCTGGGAGGTGGTCCGGGGTCGGGGCAGGTCTCCTGGGCTCAGGGGTCCCAGGAGCCAGGCCCTTCTGGCCTGGACGCTCCTGCCGCAACTTGCTGCATTTGGGGAAAGTTACTCACCAATTAGTCATTCGTCTCCGACGCCGCGGATCGCGGGGCTCCCGGAGGGGGGGGAGCCCAACCCCGCCTGAGTCCCGGGATTCCCAGTTCGTATTGGGGCAAAGGCCCACCCCGTGATCCCCAGTCCGGACGCGCTGATATTCAATCAGGATGGAGTCCCCACCCGCGTCAGGAGCGGGGAGCGTATGCTCCCCAACTTCGGGAAGTGCCACCCTGGACCCTGGAAATTCCGAGATCCCCGCGACGGCCCCCAACTCCGGGTTCAGAATTTCAGGGACACATTGTCTGCCTCCTCCAACCCCATGTCCAGAACTTCAGGGATCCCCACGCCGCCCAGACTCCTGAACTTCGGTGACCCCTCCATCCCCGGGCCACTCCTCCAGCCCCAGGTCCGGAATTTGGGGGTCCCCTCACGTTGGACCCCACCCCACGTCCGGAACTTGGGAGACACCTTCGCAGGCTCCTCTAACGCAGCGTCCGGAAGTTTGGGAAGCTCTCGCCCCGTCCCCTCTCTAACCCCGCAACTTCGGGGTTCACCGAGGCGCCCCCTGCCTCCGTGTCCGGAACTTCGGGGACGCCCGCGCCCCGGCCCTGGAACTTGGGGGCCCCCGCTACCCCGGCGCAGGCTCGGCGGTCCAGGCTCACCCTGCGCGCTCGGCGGCCCGCAAGTGTCCGGGCGCGAGACGGGTGCGACCCCGCGGCGCCGACTCCTCGCAGCAGGGCGCCCCACTCGCTCGCTGGCTCCGGGGCCCGCGCCCTCCGCGCCGCCCTCCGCGTAGCCTGCGCCTTTGTCTGCGCCGCCGCCGCCGCCGCCCGCGCCGCCTCCGGACCCATCTCGGCCGGTCCCGACGCGGCCGCCGCCCGCCCCGCCTCCCGGGGCCGCGGAAGCCGCTCCGCAGCGCCCCCTGCCGGTCCTCCACGGAGGGGGGAATGGGGGAGGAGGCTGAGGGAGGGGGCCGGAGTGATGGGGGTAGGGGGAGAGAGGCAGAGACACAGCAGATTAACAAATAGATGGAGAATGTGGCCTCACCCTGCCGTCACCCACCAGGTCGCCTGAGGTCATGCCCTTCTGCCTATGATGGCTGTCAGGTCCCTCTCCATGTGTTGGGATTCCAGGGACGGGGCCACCTCTCCCACCAGGGTGGGTGCCTGCACACAGTAGGTGTTTGTGGGTGTCACCAGGAAATGAAAGACACCACGGCAGGGAAAGAGCTGGAAGAGGTTGACAAAATGGCAAAGAGTAGGCACTTCATGGGGCTTGACCTGGGGTGCCCTGTGCAGAATATTTCTTGCCCTGATCCCTGGGTTGAGGGCTTCTGTCCACCTTGTCTCCCATGAGACGACAGTGACAATACCAGCAATGAGTGAGCTGCAATGATGACCACTGTGTCATAGGGTCCCAGAATCCAGGGCGGAGGGAATGCCCAGGTCCAGTTCCCACCAAATGGCTGAGTCCTCTGCAGGTCCTCAGGCCTGGGTTCCAGGGTCAGAGGGACCTTCGTGGACTTGGCAGGAGAGGGTCCTTTTGGAGCTGAGCCAGGATTGGCCTCCCAGGCCTCAGCCTGCATGGGTGGGGGGCACTCATCAATCCTGTGGCTGCTTCCTCCGGAAAGTCCTCCAAAGTCACCCAGTGCCGTGGGGCTCCTCAGAACCAACACCTGCCATTCCTTGAAGCCTGGAGCCTCCCATTGGAGCTTTCTGAAGCCTTGAAGGTTTTTGCTTTTCATCTTTCCTGTTCTTTTATTTCTGTTTCCCCTTGACAAGAATCACACATCTGAGCTAGTAGCTACCTTTGGATTACCTGTAGGGGAATTCCAGATCATGCTTTTTCTGGAGATCTCTTCCCAGACCAAGATCTGAGTTTACCTCCCTCCAGGCCTTTGCCTAAACTGCTCTCTCCCCATGGAATGCCCTTTCTTTAGACATATATTCTTCCTTGTCCTTCCACACCCAGCTCCATTGCCCCGTCCCCTCCTGGAAGCTTCTCTGACTCTCCTGGGCTTGGAAGGGATCTTGTGCCCCTGGCCCTCGCCCTGTCGCTTTCTGTGGTCGCTCTGGTCTGCATTACCTGCTTATTACTTTGCTCACAGCCAGGTCTGTGTGCTCCTGGAGGCTGGCCCATCCTGGGGCGTCAGCCTCACCCAGCACAAGAGGTGCTGCTCACCCTCGCCGGAGAAACTGAGGCATAGACTTAGTTTCCCAGCTGCTTCTAACTCCACAAGTCATCTGCACAAGCAAAGGATTTGGCTTTGCTCTCAGGCCCAAAGCCACAGAACATTTGAACACTGTAGGGAACAAAGAAAATACCGTCTGTTCTGTGCAAAGAGTGACTTTTCCTTATTAGTGAAAAAATAATTTAAAAAAATGAAGTAACTGGAAAAGGCCTGCAGGGCCGAGTCTTCTGGAAGCCGCTCCGGGTGTGCTGAGTGTCCCCTGGCTACAGAGCTAGGGCCATGTGGCCATTCCGTTGGGGTGGCCCAGCGGGGGCCCAGGCAGACTTTGCTGTTTGTGTGGGTAGAAGACAAAGCATGAGAGAGAGTGGAGGGTTGAATCTCACCCCTGGACCCACCCTCAGGTATCCAGGAGGGACTGGGATGAGGCTGGCTTTGGGCAGCCCTAACCTGAAGTTGTCCTAGTAAAGTCCAAACTGAGGAAGTGGCTTTGTCAGCATGCACCTCAGTGTTCTTGCCTGGAGAATGGGCTGATGCTTGCAGGGCTGGGGTTGGAGGGAGGGGGTAGGGGGGATGAGGCACTCCTCACTGCTTCCTGGGTATAGACGGGTGGGGGGCTGCCCTGAGCTGCTGCCCCCACCCCAGTCTGAGCCCTTTCCTGCCTTGGGATGTCCTTGTAAGGTAGACAGAGGCCACCACCCCAGGGTAGCTGATTAGAAGCAAGAGCTTTCTCTTGGGTTTGAGAAAGGGCATAAACGAATGAGCTTCCTGTCATAGGAGGAACAAGCAGAGACCAGAACAGCTTGTTTGGCTCTAGGGAAGCGGATTTGCAGACTGGCTCTTACGGGTCAGGCTCTGGCCTCTGCCTAGTTAAATCTTACCCAACTTTTGTACTGACGTTGAACTTTCTCTCCTCCCAGGAGGGTCCCTGTCCCTCCAGTTCACTCTCCCCTGAAGCCCAGCCTTGCAGCATGGATCACAGTGGCCACTTAGATTTGTTTATGACATTATTTGGTGACTGTCAACCTCTTCCATGGCTCTCTCCCAGCACCTAGAGCAAGCCTGACCTTCAGCATATATATAAATGCTTCCAGAAGGAGAAGATGCTCAAGCCCCATCCTTCATCTTTGGTGGCCTCCAGAGCCATGAGGCAGGGAGTGAATCCCAGCCCTGCCCTTTTACTAGCAGTGTGACCTTAAAGAAGCCACTTTCCCTTTTTGTGTATTCATTTTCTTGTCTATAAAATGGGAATAAGAATGGTGCCCACTTCTAAAAAAAAAAGGGAAAGAAAAAAGAATGGTGCCCACTTCTGACATTTCCCCTGTAAGGAGCCAACAAGTCCTTGCATGAAGAGTGCTTGACCCTAGGAGTTTAATAAGCACTGCTGTCATAAACATTATATTTCTTCTTGGCTGTCTGGACATGTGGTTTTGGTCCTGAGTCAAGTTAAGATTTTCTCCCTCAGGGGTTGAAGGGTTCCAACTACGCATGAGCTCTCAAGGATAGATACAGGTCCAACTTGACATAACTTCTAAATCTTTAGCTCTGGACCCTTTATATGTTACTCCATCCACTCTCCTCTTTTCCCCAATCCCCCAGCCAGGGCAAGTTGAGCCAGCCACCAGACCTTAGCCTCCTGGAAAACTTCTATTCATCCCTCAAAACCCTACTTCCAATGCCCTCTTCTCTGTGAAGCCCTCCCACCTGTCCTTCTAGACCCTCCCCAATACTCTCCCTACCTCTCATCCAACCCTGAGCTCAAGCACGTAGGGGTGTCTGTGTCCAGCTCCCAGCCTGAGGCCTCTCAAGGGCTGGGCTGAGGCTTCCCTTGGATTTGGTATCTCTCAGCATGGGATGGAAGCATGGGGGTCATGGCAGAGGACAATTTGATGACTCAATATTGGTAATTTTTCATCACTTAAAAGTGACCCTGCCTTAAATTCAGATCCAATTCAACTTCTGCCCAAGGCCCAAGTTAATTCATAAAGCAAGCAGCCCTCAGAAAGTAATGGAGTCAGGCTCCTCCTGCCCAGGCCTGAAGGGACTGGGGATAGGAGGTTTGGCCCTGGGTTATGGACTTGAGCTCCCCGGGCCGGGCTGGGTTGTTGGTGGCATCAGGGGAGACAGCACTGGAGAAGCCTCCCAACTCCAAACCTGGATCTGCGGTTCCGTTGCCACAGACCTAATTACCCTCATTTGCCACATGCACTAATTACCTCCACAGTGCCAGGTGGCTGGGCGGGGCTGCCCCACTTTTGGGAGGTAGGTCGGGACTGATTATTTTTGGCCGTGTTGTCCTTGAAGCCCCGCCATCCTTCTGAGTGAAGGGCAGAAAGTGGGGCAGAAAAATCATGGCCACATCAGGAGGGACACTGGGAGATTAGGGGTAAGGTTGACCCAGAAACTCTCTAAGCAGGGGATTTGAGCCCAAGGCCTCAGGATCTTTGGCACCCAGCTGGCGGCAACAAGACCTGGAGGGGTTGAAAATCATTGAGCTACACAGTGGACTGGTCTGGGGACCAGGTTTAATGCAATCACTGGTGGGAGAGGTGTTAGGAGGGTAGTCAGAAAGGCCTGGGTCCTTATCCTGACCACCACCAATTTGACGTGTATTCCTAGGCCTGTAACCTCCTCTCTTTGCACCTTTCCTGAGGGATCAGATGGGGCTAATAACTCACAAAGAGTGCTCTGCACACGGGCACAGCTTGTACAAAGGTCCTGAGGTGGGGATGGGCTGGGTGTGCTGGAGGAATAACAGAGAGGCCAGGGGAGCCAGAGCAGAGTAAGCAGGAAGACAGTAAGGGGCCCTGATGGCGAAGGGGTCATGGAGCCATGTGGGACCGCATGGACAGGGGTGAGGTATGTGGGTTTCATTCCGAGGGTAGTGTGGAACCAGAGAGGGAGGGACATGATCCAATTTACCCTGAAGGCTCCCGGCCAGGTTTCAGCTCTTGGAAGAGAACCAGGTGTCTGCACATGTGTAGAATGGGGCAGACCCTCCCTTTCCTGAGTCTTAGTTTCCCCATCTCAGGCTGAGTGCTGAGGCTTGGACAGTCCCCGGACATACAGGACCCTCTGCCAAGGAATTTCCCCTCCCCACGAGTTCCTAGATTTCGGTGGAGCAGCCTACATGGCCTCCTCTCTGCCTGCCCTCTCCTCCTACTCCCCTTCTGTGGCTTTGAAGGAACATCTGTCAGAACAGAGAGGGAAAGCAGGGAAAAGGCAGTGCAGAGGGGCTCCGGGGAACGTGTTCCCACTTGCTGACAGCCCACGTGGGGCCACAGGTGCCAAGTGTTCTTACAGGAACCAGTGAGTCAGATACCATAGCCTCCTCTCTTTCAGTCTGCAAAGGGGAGGCCATTCTTGGTCCCCAAGCACAGGCTAAAGTCAGGATTCGGCCCCCCTAGGTGATTCCCAGCCCCTTCCCCCCACCACAGGGATCCCCTTAACTGGCTGCATGGCTCACATGCCTACTCTAGTATTTTCCATGTTTCTCCTGCAGGCTTCAGAGGGAGAATCCATCTCTTCGGCACCACTGGCCAAGCGGCTGGACCCTGTCTCTAAACGTTTGCACTCAGCCCCAACTATAGCCTGAAATGCCAGCTTGGGCACCTCCTCCTCCAGGAAGCCTTCCCAGACTCCCTCTACTTTCCCAATTCTGACCCCACGCAACAAGGTGTGTCTTATCTGACTCTGCTCCTTCTCCAAACTGCAGGCTCCTCAGAGTCCTGGGTCAGGTCAAGGCCTCTCAGGAGTCCTATGGCTGCCCAATGTGGGGAGGCACAAAGGGACATCTACTATGGCAGCCTAAGGCAGGACCTCACCAGCTGCCCCTTTTGCCCACGTCCAACTCTGTTTATGTAGGCAGCCCTGGGACACACTGGAGGCTCAGGGGCTTAAGCCAATTCAACAAATTACAAGCTGGCCCAGTGGAAAAGCCTAGTGTCAAGTCCAGGGCTGAGAGACCAGGTGATGCTTCCTGCAGCCTCCTGCAGTCACAGGAGGGGGAGGGGGACGTTCACTAGCCTAGATTTGGTATAATGTGGGCTCAGACTCCAGGACTCTGACTGCCCTGTCAGCAAAGGCTGTGCTGAAGAGGTGGCAATTTGGAGCAATAACATGTGCAAAGGGCCTGGGGTGGGAATGTGCTCAGCCCTTTGGTGCGGCATAGAGGAGGTGCGTTCAACCAGAACAGTGAAGTTGCAGGGACAGTGGGGATCCAGGTGGGCAGGGAGCTCCATAGGCTGGGTCACAAGGGGTCTTGTGGGCCCCAGCAAAGAGGACTTTCTGCTCAAAGAGACTGTATACTCAGAGCACTAGGGAGCCACAGGAGGCTTTTGAGCAGGAGAGGGACAAAAATCTTTTATATGTTGAGATGGATTCACCAGGGTGATGTACAGTGAATATGCTGAGGAAGGCGATTCTAATACTTTCCTGTTGTGATGCAGAGAGTATCCTGGGCTGGGCTTGATAAACAAATGACATTGTTATTATCACTATCATTATTTCTTTGAGGATGACCACAGACTCTGAGTTTGTATCCCTCCCAGAGCCTCTGGAAGGAAGCCCATTCCATGGCCCCTGGTCTGCCTTGCCCGGCCTTCCTTACTCTCACACACAAACCCTCCACCCAGTCCTGGTCTTATCTCTGAAATCCCAGACCTCCAGCTGGACGGAAACATCTGTTTCCCCGAGCTTGGATCCTGCAGCCAGCCCCAAGGAAGGTCACGAGGATCTGCTGCTGCCCTGTGGCTGGAGGAGGGAGACCACTGAGGGAATAAGAAAAGGTCACATATTGGACATGAACTGCTTATACAGGGAGCTACTACATCCAGGTTGCAATCAGGGGCCTGGGTTCAAATTCTGATCTGTTTTATTCTGGCTGGGAGGCCTGAGAGCTGCAGCCATGCACTTTCTGGGGGGTAGTGAATCCAGGCCTGGCCTCGCTCACATTTCCCTGATGCTGGATAAATGCCTGTTCATTGAGAGCCGCAGGGGTAGCATGGACTGTGGGATCTGCAGGACTCAGCATAAACAGGAGCTGTGTGGCACCTTGCTAGAAATTATTCAGAACTTTAAGACAGTGACATCAGAGCACTCAACTCAGAAGCTGGCCTTGGGTGGGGACTTCCACTGCCACCTTTTACAGCTGGGGAAACTGAGGCTGAGGAAGAAAAAGGGACAGGCTCAGAAGCAAAGGGACCCAAGGGCACCCTCTCACCTCCTGGGACAGTGGCAAGTGTGTGGAATGAACAGCAGAGGGGCAACTGGGGCTCAGCCTTACCATTACATCTGGGAGACCCCAAAAATTGAGATTGTAGAATTTGGGAAACTGTGGTCCCTGCTTCTCAAAACCCTTTAATTTTCTGTTATAATAAATTCCAGTGTGTACACCAAAGCTAACAAACAGCATAGTTTAGACTAGCCTGCCTACAGTTGGGCAGAAACATCTACAAAGCCTACTTTATTTTATAATAAAGTGTCGAATATCTTTTTAAAAAATCCCAGTGTGAGAGCCAACCAGGGGGCTACAGACTGGGGATAGGGTGTCAGTCCTGCTACATCCTAGCCATCTCTGGTTACATCTTGGAGCCCAGGAGGAATGTGTCTGGTGGCTGCCCGGAGCCCTTAGGGGCTGTCCCTGCTGTTCTGGGGGCACTTTTCAGGGGGAGAAGAGTAGGGGCAGGAGGAAGGAGAGGCTGAGGGATCCCCACAGAGCCCAGCTTAGTGGTGGGATGGTCTGGAGGTGGCTGTGAAAATGGGAGTCTTCTCCAGGGCTTGGGGTGTCCAGTGCACATGTCTCCATTCTAGGCTCTGGGTGAGGAGGATGAGGTACGGGAAGACAAACATGCACATACAGCTCACTAGGGGTGCCCTGATGGGCTGGACCCTCTCCTGGGGAGCCTCTCAGAGCCAGCTGGGGAACCACAGTGGGGCCTGTGTCCCAGACAGGGTGTGGCTGGCCACAGTGAGCTGCAAGTCCACCCTCCACCCAGACTGCTGGTGTCCTCCATCAGCCGACAGGCGGGGCTGTCTGTTATGTTGAACAGCATTAGGCCCTGATTCAAGAGCAGGTGCTGGGAGTCATGTAGAGGAGGGGCTGGCCATTGACGGAGGTGGGGCTGGTGCATCCTGAGGGGCCAGTGTGGTGGGAGCTGGGGAGTCACTGCTGGCTGAAGTACATGCTCTCTCCTAGGGCGTGAAGTGGACTCCTTCCAAGATGATCGCCCGGCTGGGCAAGGAGATCAACAACCCAGAGTCGGTGTATTACTGGGCCCAGAAGGTGAGGGGCCGGGTGGGAGCAAAGACAGCAGGCCGTGGCAGGTGTTACCTTGTCTGAGCAGCCACTGGGGAAACAGTATTATACTCATCCCCACTAGACAATCTGAGGTCACGCACCCATTGAGTGTGTGGTCCTGTGATTCTGGGTCTACTCTTGGAACACCTGGCGCGTTGGGCAGTGCTTAGCAAGCCCCCGGGACGTAGCAGAGTCCCACACTCTTCAGAGACTGAGGTCCAGCAGTTGGAAAAATAACAAGAGCTGTCATTCTTAACACACTTGGTCTTAAGTGTGTTTTGTGGGTTTTCTCATATATACTATGTGCTAT
Source organism: Manis javanica (assembly GCF_040802235.1). Classification (NCBI taxonomy): domain Eukaryota; kingdom Metazoa; phylum Chordata; class Mammalia; order Pholidota; family Manidae; genus Manis; species Manis javanica. The sequence goes on along the minus strand of NC_133168.1, from coordinate 92,902,996 downwards.
TACTGTTCCCATTTTACAGTCAAGGAAACTGAGGCCCAAAGAACTTAAGTACCCTGCTCAGAATCAGGCAGAGGGGAGGCGATTCCACTGGGAGGACTGGGCTTCCCTCCCTGGGCTCTGAGCTCCAGCCATTCTCCTGTCCTGTCCTCCCCCAGCACCACATCCCTGTGCTGAGCCCAGCGCTCACAGATGGCTCACTGGGGGACATGATCTTCTTCCATTCCTATAAGAACCCGGGCCTGGTCCTGGACATTGTTGAGGGTGAGGCGCTGGGGCCACAGAGGAGCAGGGGAGGAGGGCTGGCTGGGCCCACAGTCTGACCGCAGCCTTCCTCCCCAGACCTGAGGCTCATCAATACACAGGCTATCTTCGCCAAGCGCTCCGGCATGATCATCCTGGGCGGGGGTGTGGTTAAGCACCACATTGCCAATGCCAATCTCATGGTGAGTGGGGACAGCATGCCTGGTCCACAGCGGGGTGGCACTCGGGCCTGCCGTGGAGACATGCATGTACTAGGCCTGTGCTAGAGGCCGGGGAGACTGCTGCACACTAAACAGGCCAGGACCCCTGCTCTCCAGTTGGGAAGACAGACAGCAAACAAGTGACAAGCGTATCAGGTGACAGTACCTACTATGGGCAAAACAGGAATGACAAGATGGCAAGAGACAGAGGTCGTTTCCAGAAAGGGGAAGTTCTGGGAAATGTGACCTGTAAGCAGAGGTTTTGGGGAAGTACATTGTGGTTGCCTCGAGAAGAGTTCCCAGCAGAGGGAAGAGCTGGCGCAAAGGCTCTGAGGGGCCTGAAGTAATGAAGAGCGGAGGGCCAGTGAGGCAGGACAGGAGGGGGGAAGAGGCAGGGAGGAGGCAGGCAGTCAGCAGGGCCTTGAGGGCTGTGACTCGGGTGCTCACAGATGCCCTCTGGTTGCTTTTGGGGAACAAAAGGCAGGGTTTCCTAGAGCTACGATGGGGCCAGGACCACGGTGGCGGCCATGGGGGTTGGCGGGGAGGCGGTTTGTGGTCAGTGGCAGTTCCTGCTGAGCAGATGCACAGGGCCGATCCTACCTAGGTGCGTCTGGTGCAGTTCTGCCCAGCAAGCCCTGGACCCCTCAGCGCAGGCAGTGACGTGGGGCTAGTGCAACAGGGCTTCCTTCATCGGGGACACGCTCCTCGGCCTCTCTGGCTACAGGGTCCAGCCTGTGTGTCTGTCTACTGCAACTGGCTGACTAGCCCGCCCTGTCCCTGCCCACAGCGGAATGGGGCCGACTATGCTGTCTACATCAACACGGCCCAGGAGTTTGATGGCTCCGACTCGGGTGCCCGGCCAGATGAAGCTGTCTCCTGGGGCAAGATCCGCGTGGACGCACAGCCTGTCAAGGTGAGGGCTGGCCACCCGATGGGCGCAGGGCCCCCAGGCTGGTCCACGGCTCCTGTGGCTCACCTGGGTCCCCTCTGCAGGTCTATGCTGATGCCTCCCTGGTCTTTCCCCTGCTTGTGGCTGAAACCTTTGCCCAGAAGGCAGATGCTTTCATGCCTGAGAAGAATAAAGACTGAATGGCTGTGGCCCCAAGGAGGCCTCCCGACCCCTCTATTTATTAGCTTGCAGCCCAGCCCCTGCCCCTCTTTGATCAGCATGTCCAGAATAAATGGTCTCAGGGGACCTCTGAGTCTGTGTCCGTGTCCCGAGTGATGGTCGGTCCCCTGGCTTCAGCCTGCGCCGCCTTCAGCCTCATAAGCCTCTTGTCGCCAGCACTGCACACTGCCCCCCATGGCGGTCAACAGGCAGGGCTCCGTGGGGTGGTAGGCCAGCGACTGCACCACACTGGGACCCACAGCCAGGGCCAGCGCCAGGGCACCCTGTGGAGCGAAGGGGTGGGGGCAGCTACCAGCGCTTCTTCAGCATCTGCCCCTAACTGCTTCCCTCACACTGCAAACCGAATCGGCTCCAGACTGAACCCCTCAGCTGCACCGTCCTTCACGTGCCCTCCCCTTCTGGGTGACTTCCAGGCTACCGTGTCCTCACGAGGTGGGCAGATCATTTCTTAGTTGCCAGAGTGAGAGCTGGCTCCCGGGCCTCAAGGCCCCTCCTCCCCATCCTCTTAGGGGACTTATGTCCCCTGCCAAGCCCCAGCTCTGACCCCACTCAGTCAGAACAATCCCTCCTCAGCCTGACCGCCCCCACCAGGCTGAGACATGTCAGGACAGGGCTCAGAGACTGGGCCTAGAAGCCCCGGGGCTGCTCAGAGGTAGCTCAGGTTTCCTCAACTACAGTCCTGTCTCACCTGGGATCAGATGCTACCACTGGCTCCTCTGCCTCAGTGGCTCAGGTTGGCGTTGGCAGCCCTGCCTGACCCAGATCCTGCTGCAACCACTGCCGTCACAAAATGCTGTTTCCTGACTGTGCCGTACCTCTAAGCCTTAGCACATGCTGTTCCCTTTGCCAGGAATACCCTTCCTGCCTGGTCCTCTCACTCTGCCTTCTAGCCCCCAGCTCTAATAGCTCCCTCTTTCCGGCGTGGGAGTAACTGAGGTAAGGGCTGGGCGATGGCAGGGCAGGCAGCCCTGTGCGGAGCGGAGGTGGGGAGGCTCACCTCCACCAGGTCCCAGAAGAACACCTTCCCGTTCTCAGAGCAGCTGACCACATGGGTATCACGCTCAGTCAGGCAACAGTCCAGCTTGTATTCCTGGTTCTTATGGCCTGTGTACCTGGGGTTGGGGAGAGTGGGATCAGGGGTGTTGGGCCTCATCAAGGGTGGGAAACAGGCCCCAGGACTTCGAGGACTCACTCGCCCAGCAGCTCCCCGGTGTCCTTGTCAAGAAGCCGCAGTGTGGAGTCCAGGCTGGACACCAGGGTGCACTGCCCATCCCGGCTGAAGCAGATGCAGGTGATGGGGCCTGGGGGTGGGGCAGGTGGGTGAGGTTGGGGCTACTTTTCTGCCCCCACCTTCCCGGCCTGCCCCACAGCCCTAGCCACACTCACTGCCTACGTAGTCTGAGAAGAGCTGCCCCATCCTCAGGTCATAGCGCCTCACCCTGCCGTCCACAGAGCTGCAAGAGGGGGTAGGTCCAGCAGAGTGCCCACTGGGGCCAATGGGTCCACAGGTCCAGGCAACCTCCATGTCCCTGAGTCCTACCACCCAGCCAGGGCCTGAGAGCAAGGCAGGGCCTGCCCTTCTTGTCACCTTCAGCCTCCTCCGGACTGGCCATGGAAAACACGCAGTGAAATGAATTCCAAAGTGGAATTCCAACGTACTGCCCTTGAGGCTCAGACCCAGGGTCAACTAGGAGCCACTCCATCTGCTTCTGATATGTACCAACTGTCCTCCCTTGGCCAGACCCTGGGGCGCGGGACAGCTGTGACCAAGCCAGGAGCACTTTCTACCAACAAGGAGCCTCATGGACTGAAGGCAGTCTAGGAGGGCCTCCCCAAGGAGGTGACATCCAACCTGGGACTGGAAATGTGAGCAGGAGCCAACCCACAGGCTGGGTCCCAAACTCCACCCATGGCGGGAATGGCACGCCCTTGCATCGTGGCCAACTAGGGCAGTCGTGCGTGGGAACTTTTTAAGTTGTCCCCTCCAAGTAGAATATCTATCCTATGTGGGCAAGACTTTTCCCTATTTTGCACATTGCTATATGCTCAGTAACTAAAAAAGTGGCACACAGAAAGTGCTCAGATACACTCTGAACAAGCAGAAGGGCACTGTGAGCAGAGGAAGAAGCACTGCAAAGGTCCTGGGCAAGAAGCATGCTTGGCAGATTTCAACGAAATGAGGCTGGGAATGAATAAATCTGGGAGGTCAGCAGGCACCAGACTTCCGGGCCTTGTGAGCTGAGGAGGGCAGATTTAATCTAAGCACAGAGGGCAGCTAAGGTCCCCCGTGGCACCTGGGAGGAGTGAGTTCCTGTCCCACTCACCCCGCCAGGACTTCATGGTCTGACACCTTCACGCTGGATACACCATCCCTGGCTTCGTCCAGTATCTGCACTGGCTCAGGCTTCCGAGAGCGGCAGTCCCAGCACCGGATGCTGGAATCAATAGAGCCTGTGAGGCCAGCATAAGGGTGAGCTCAGGTCGTGGAGTCAGAGGCAGTATCCTGGGTCCCCATGCCTAGGCCCCAGACTCACCAGACAGGATGACCGTGGCCTCTTCATTAAACTGCACCGTATTCACCTTCTGAGAAACAGGAACTGCCACTCAGAGGAGGCTGGACTTTGGTGGTTTGGGATAAAGGCAGGGTTCCCAGTGCAGGTTAAAACATGGGCAAAGGCTAGGGATAGGGGAGCTGAAAAGTTCCGGGAGAACTGCAAGGACGTGACTTGGTGAACACCGGGCCTTGGGGGAGGGATCCTTGCACTGTAATGGGTGAGGGGGTTGTCCCTGTCACCATCTACCCGCTAATGCGGGTCCCCTCCTTTATCCACGCTCTAAGGAGGCTTGTTGTTTGCACTCACCCCCGCGTGGCCCCGGAACTTCCGCACGACCTGCCCCGATGCCACATCCCACAGCACCACGGCCTTGTCTCCACCGCCGGAGCAGAGGCTGCTGTTGTCAAAGGAGCTAGAGGGCAAAGGAGGGAAATTCAGCGCCGACCTCTGAGTCCGGCCTCGGCGTCCGGCTCCCGGCGTGGCCCCGGCTCACCCGGCCGCGTCCAGCACCTCGTAGCCGTGGCCACTGTACGTCCGCAGCAGCGTCCCCCGCAGCGGGTTCCACAGCTTCAGGGTCTTGTCGCTGCCGCACGTCAGGCAGTAATTGCCATCCACTGGGGAACAGCACGGAGGGATTACTGGGGAGGGGATCTCGGGAGGCGGGAGGAGGACGCCTTATGAAGGCCAAGGTGCTCACCGTTAAACCGCACGGCTCGCACCGCTCCCTGCCCGCAGTCCAGCGTCTTCACCCGTTTCTGTGGCAGGTCCGGGCCGCGCGGCTTGGGCTCAGGGAAAGCCATTGCTGCGGGGCCCCTTCCTGGCCTCCTTTTATCCTTCCGTACACAGGCTCAGCACCCACGGAACCTACGCGTGGGTGTAACCTTATCGTTGTCCCCCACAGTCTACTTCCTCTTTCTCAGTTCCGGTTCAACATCACGGCTTGTCGGAGGTAGCCGTGGAAATACTGAAACCTGCTTCTGCATCGTGGTTACTTTTCTGTTTTCAAGGATCATTTTTTGGCTTTTTCTAGTTCTCTGTCCACTCGCTGGAGGGAGTCCTGGTCGCTCCCGCTAGGAACAGAAGCGCGAGGGCTGCGGGTGTTACTCTAAAAGCCACCCTCGCGTTCCATGTCGGAAGCTGCAACTCCAGTAGTGGAAGAGGCACCACGTCCCACTCGCTATGTCCGCCAACAGTATGTCGGACCCACGGCGGCCGAACAAAGTGTTCAGGTGATGACCCCAGCATCATGGGAACAGGGTTTGGGTGTTGGGCAGGGGACCAGGGAAACGCTGGTCCATCCCGGGGGTGGAGCGGAACTTGAGCACCTCTGACTCTCGAGTCGGCCGCAGGTACAAGCCCCCGCCGAGCGAGTGTAACCCGGCCCTGGACGACCCGACGCCGGACTACATGAACCTGCTCGGCATGATCTTCAGCATGTGCGGCCTCATGCTCAAGGTGGGCGGGGCCGAGTTTCCTTTGTCGTAGTTCCGCCGTCAACGATGCTTTGGAGCGGATTAGGAATGTCACTGGGCCAGTGCCTAGGGCGCTCGGCCTGAGCTTTGCCAGGGGAGGCGTTGGGGCAACGGTAGGCGTAGAAAGCCACAGTCTTGGGGAAGTCGAGGGTCTGAGTCAGGCTGGGTACGCGGAAGATCAGTCTGAGGGTGGGGCCAGGCTTTAAAGCAACTTGGAGGGGCCTCATGGAGAAAGGGTGAGGTCTTTAGTATGATGGTGGATGTCAAAGGCCAGTTTTCTTAACCTTAAGGTTCCCTGGTCTGGTGGGGTCAGAGACGCAGGACAGGCAGTAGAACCAGAAACTGGGTACCTGGAGTAGACTATGGGGATGGGACTCAGGGATTCCTTGGGTGCAAGGTCCAAGCTGCACCAGGAATCAGGTGCCTGGGAATGTTCTTGTAGGAACTCATTGGTGTGCCTCTCACTGACCTAACCCACCATCCATGTGTCTTTTGCCAGCTGAAGTGGTGCGCTTGGGTTGCCGTTTATTGCTCCTTCATCAGCTTCGCCAACTCCCGGAGCTCTGAGGACACTAAACAGATGATGAGTAGTTTCATGTGAGCCTGGGCATGGAGAAGGCGGGACTCCTGAATGAGGGCAGGGGGACCCATGCCTGCCCATCTGGGACTGCCACCACTCTTCTGTTCCAGGCTGTCCATCTCTGCAGTGGTGATGTCATATCTGCAGAACCCTCAGCCCATGACGCCCCCCTGGTGATGTCAGCCTAGAGGAGTTACATCTTAAACCCCTCTGTCCACCGTCCTCCAGGCCTGGTCCTTGGCTGTTCAGCATATTGCACTCAGCTCCTGTCCTGGGCTTCCCTGGGTGAAGGAGTCTCAGGACCTCATTTCGTGGATGAAGGGAACCTGGTCCTTTCCCTGGGATCCCACTCCTGCTGGGCCGGGAAAGGACCTACCCCTCCTGCCTTCCCTCCCCACCCTGCCTGCTGCTGGGGGAGATGCTGCCATGTTTCTAGGTGTATCCACTCGTTTTCTTGTTGAAATCAGTTCTTAATAAAGTTTCACCTTTTGGCTGTTCCCTGGGACCTCTTCTGTGCATTGCAGATACTCTTCCTGGTCGGGAAAGGGTTCCAGTTCCTCCTTTCAGTAAGGCCTGGGGTAGGGCCCCCACTCTGGAGCCTTCTGGTGGGTCACTGGCTTGTCTACAAGCCTAGTGCCCTAAGTCAGCTGTCAGAGACAGGACAGTTACCCCTGGTGTCAGGCAACCCAGCAGATGGCCCTGCTGACTTGAGGAACCTGGGCTTTGATTTATCAAGAGAAGTGGGGTAAAGGGAAGAAAATTGTAATGGCAGTTTTTTGTATTTTGTGTGTTCTCTAAAGGAAAAATGTATCTTTATGCATATGTGTGTGTGTGCGTGTGCAGCACGTATAGTAGGAAAAAAATTTGTATATTGAAAAGACAAAAAATAAAAGTGGTTCTGAGCAAAAAGAAAAAATACTGAACAAACTGAAAGGAAAGGAGCGACACACAGCAGCAATTCACCGGAGAATTCCGCTTTTTTAGGGAAAGGTGCTGGGTTATATAGGAAGAGGCATGAGCTGATTGAGGTGTCACTTCTACAGGGCTGGTGGCTATTGGCTAGGTGCTGGGATTAGGGGGGGCAAGGGGTGAGTTCGCCATCTTCTGGGTGGGGGCCCTTCACAAACTATTAGCATACCAAATTCAAAAATACATCGAAAAGATCACCCATCATGAACAAGGAGTACTTATTCCAGGGAAGCAAGGATGGTACGGTATTAGAAAATCCATCAACATCATCCATCACATCAACAAAAAGGAAGACAAAAACCACATGAGGACGTACACAGATGCTGAAAAAACGTTTGACAAAATTCAACATCCATTCATAATAAAAACTATCAAACAAAATGCATATACAGGCCAAGTACCTCAACAGAATAAAGGCCATATATGACAAGACCACAGCCAACATCATATTTAACAGTGACAGGCTGAAAGCTTTTCCTCTGAGATCGGGAACAAGACAGGGATGGCCACTCTCCCCACTGTTATTCAATATAGCACTGGAGGTCCTAGCCACGGCAATCACACAAAACAAAGAAATCCAAGGCATCCAGATTGGTAAAGAACAAGTCAAACCATCACTATTTGCAGAAGACATGATATAGTACATAAAAAAACCCTAAAGACTCCACTCCAAAACTACTAGAACTTATATGTGAATTCAGCAGCGTTGCAGGATACACAATACACAGAAACCTGTTGCTTTCCTATACACTAATGGTGAACTAGCAGAAAGAGAAATCAGGAAAACAATTCCATTCACAACTGCATCAACAAGAATAAAATACCTAGGAATAAACTTAACCAAGGAACTGAAAGACCTACCATACCCTGAAAACTGCAAGACACTCTTAACAGAAGTTAAGGAGGACTCTAGCAAACGGAAACTCATCCCATGCTCCAGGCCAGGAGGAATTAATATTATCAAAATGTCAATCCTGCCTAAAGCAATCTACAGATTCAATGCAATCCCCATCAAAATACCAACAGCATTCTTCAACGAACCGGACACATTTTTATGAGATAAAAAGTACAGCATTTCGTCAGGAATAAGAGTGAAGCATGGATCTCCTACCTTGCGGTGCTGAGCATCGGGGTCCGTGGCACTGATGACGTTGGAGGCACACATCGAGCGAGTAAAGGAAGTAAAGAGCACCCTTGCCTCACCCAGAGGCTGGGGCGGCCCGGAGAAGCAGGCTGGAAGTCAGGCAGACAGAAAGAGGGTCACTCCTCGTGGATACCCAGATGGGCTGTCGGGGTCTGATTCCAGACACGCGGGCCTTTGAGAAGCTGCTGAAGCGCAGCCTCAGCCGAGACTCTCGCAGGTGCCCACGGCCTTCCTCAGTCCCTCGCATCCAGGGAGATGCCTCTGAAGGGGAATCCTGGCCTCCACTCAGGTGACTTTCCCGGCTCCCAAGGGAGACGGGGGATCCACTGAGGGAGACGCAGGGGAACCTGGCGCTCGAGACTTTGAGATCGGCAGCCGGGCTAGTCCCATTTAAGTGGCTGACAAGCGCCGAAGCCCGACTCAAGCCTTCCCCCGACGGACGCCACTCGAGGCCAATGAGGGAGCGGCTCCGCGGAATAGGTACCCATTGGGCGCTCGCGCAGAAAACATACCTTCGACGGGCTGCGTAGTAGCTGCAGGGGGACGCAGTCGCCGCAACATGCAGGTTCGCGAGCGCCGCCAGGAGGAGCTACTCCCGCGTCTAAGTCCGTGCTCCGGTCCGCATTCCCGTCCGCGCAGCGAGCTCGGCGGAGCCCTGATGGTGGACCGGCGCTGTGCTCGGCTGCGCCTTCCTCCCGGCGCGCAGGCCCCGGCGGCACCGGCGATCGGCCCGGACTTGGAGCCGCTGCCCCGGCCGGACCTGCGCTCGTCCAGCTCTGCCTCCTCCAGCCGTGCACCGTCTTACCTGCTGCGAAGCGTCCCGAGCGGGCCCCGCTTCAGGGGTGAAGGCGACAGCGACGGCTCTGCGGGCCGGAAGGTACGTGACCGCGGGGCCCGGAGGGGGCGCGTGGACCCCTGCCTCCGCCTGCGGGCGCGGCGAACCGGTGAGCGGGCGGCCGTGCGAGGGGCTCGGCGGGCCGCGCGGGGCTCGCGGGGCCGGGGAGCGGCCGACGCGGGTGGGGGTCTCGCGGGGCCCGACGTGGCGCCGCGCCGCCAACCTGCCACTGCCGCCCGTGCCCGGGCCGCAGGCGGAGTGGCTGGGCCGGTCCGCGCAGACGGGGAGGCCGGCGGGCGTCTTGCCCTGTGCGCCGTTTTCCGTCGGCGGCCTCGGGGGCGAGGGCCGGGCGAGCCGAGGGTGGGTGGGACCCGCGGAGGGGCGGCGGGGGAGAGGCCGCCGGACGCAGCGCCTCCAGGAGTAACAGCTGTTTCCTGAGGCTCCTGTCGTCCTTGTCATTTGGGATTACTGGTGCCGTTTCCTTGCTGGTCATTGGTCTGTTCAGATTTTCTGGTTCTTCCTGGGTCACCCTGGGAAGGTTGCATTTTCCTAGAAAGTTGACCATTTCTTCTAGGTTGTCCTGTTTGTTACTATACAATTTTTCATAGTATTCTCTAATCTTCATATTTCAGTGGTGTCCGTAGTGATTTTTCTTTTCTCATTTCTGATTCTGTTCATGTCCTTAGACTCTTTTTTTCTTCACAAGTCTGGCTAGGAGTTTATTTTGTATATTTTCTCGAAGAACCAGCTCCTGCTTTCATTGATTCTGTTGTTTTATTCTTCTCAATTTTATTTATTTTTCCTCTAATCATTATTATGTCCCTCCTTCTTCTGACTTTGGGCTTCATTTGTTCGTCTTTTTCTAGTTTACTTAATTGGGAGTTTAGACTGTTCATATGGGATTGTTGTCCTTCCCTGAGGTAGGCCTGTGGTGCAATATGCTTCCTTCTTACCACCGCCTTCGCTGAGTCCCACAGATTTTGCGTTGTTGAATTATTGTGATTTGTTTCCATGTATTGCTTGATCTCTGTTTTTATTTGGTCATAGATCTACTGGTTATTTAGGAGAATGTTGTTAAGCCTCCATGTGATTGTAGGCCATTTCGTCATCTTTGTGTAATTTATTTCTAGTTTCATACCCTTCTGTTCTGAGAAGCTGGTTGGTACAATTCCAATCTTTTCGAATTTTCTGAGGCTCTTTTTGTGGCCTAGTATATGATCTATTCTTGAAAATGTTCCATGTGCACTTGAGAAGAATGTGTATCCTTCTGCTTTTGAGTGGAGAGTTCTGTAGATGTCTGTCGGGTCCATCTGTTCCAATGTGTTGTTCAGTGCCTCTGTCTCCTTACTTATTTTCTGTCGGGTTGATCTGTTCTTTGGAGTGAGTGGAGTGTTGAAGTCTCCTAAAATGAATGCATTGCATTCTATTTCCACTTTCAATTCTGTTAGTATTTGTTTCACATATGTAGGTGCTCCTGTGTTGGGTGCATAGATATTTATAATGCTTATATCCTCTTGTTGGATTGACCCCTTTATCATTATGTAATGTCTGTCCTTGTCTCTTGTGACTTTCTTTGTTTTAAAGTCTATTTTGTTCAATACAAGTACTGTAACACCTGCTTTTTTCTCCCTATTAGTTGCATGAAATATATTTTTTCCATCCCTTCACTCTTAGTCTGTGTATGTCTTCGGGTTTAAGTGAGTCTCTTGTAGACAGTATATACATGGGTCTTGTTTTTTTATCCATTCAGTGACTGTGTGTGTTTTGATTGTTGCATTCAGACCATTTACATTTAGGGTGATTATCGATAGGTATGTACATACGGCCATTGCAGGCTTTAGGTTTGTGGTTACCAAAAGGTAAAGGGGTACCTTCCTTTCTACCTAAGAATCTAACTTACCTCACTTAAGTATGCTATTACAAACACAATCTAAAGGTTGTTTTTTTTTCCCCCTCCTCATTCCTTGTATATTAGGTATGGTATTCTGTACTCTTTGTCTGTCCCTTTTTATTACTTCTGGTGACAGCTATTTAACCTTAGGAACACTTCCATCTATAGCAGTCCCGTGAAAATACCCTGTAGAGATGGGTGGAGCAAGCTAAATTTTCTCAGCTTTTGCTTATCTGGAAATTGTTTAATCCTTCCTTCAAATTTAAATGATAATCGTTTTTATTTTTCAATTTTTATTCAGTTGTTATAATTTTTTGTATGATTAATCTTCAATTACATGAGGAACATTATGTTTAGTAGACTCCCCCCATCGTCAAGTCCTCCCAACATACCCTTTACAGTCAGTGTCCATCAGCATAGTAAGATGCTATAGAATCACTGCTTGTCTTCTCTGTGTTGTACAGCCCTCCTGGTGCCCCCCCTACATTATGTTTGCTAATAGCAATGCCCCTTTTTTTCTGCTTATCCCTCCCTTCCCACAACCATCCTCCCCAGTCCCTTTCCCTTTGGTAACTGTTAGTGCATTCTTGGGTTCTGTGACTCTGCTGCTGTTTTGTTCCTTCAGTTTTTTTTTATTTGTTCTAATACTCCACAGATGAGTGAAATCATATGTTACTTGTCTTTTTCCAACGGGCTTATTTCACTGAGCATAATACCCTCTAGGTCCATCCATGTTGTTGCAAATGGTAGGATTTGTTTTCTTCTCATGGCTGAGTAATATTCCATTGTGTTTATGTACCACATCTTCTTTATCCATTCATCTACTTATGGACACTTAGGTTGCTTCCATTTCTTGGCTATTGTAAATAGTGCTGAGATAAACATAGGGGTGCATCTGTCTTTTTCAAACTGGGCTGCTGCATTCTTAGGGTAAATTCCTAGAATTGGGATTCCTGGGTCAAATGGTATTTCTATTTTGAGCTTTTTGAGATACCTCCATACTGCTATTGACAATGGCTGAACTAATTTACATTCCCACCTGCAGTGTAGGACGGGTTCCCTTTTCTCCACAATCTCACCATCATGTGTTGTTGTTTGTCTTTTGGATGGTGGTGATCCTTACTGGTGTGAGGTGATACCTCATTGCGGTTTTAATTTGCATTTATTTCTCTGATGACTAGTGATGTGTAGCATCTTTTCATGTGTCTGTTGGCCATCTGAATTTCTTCTTTGGAGAACTGTCTGTTCAGCTCCTCTCACCATTTTTTAATTGAATTATTTGCTTTTTGTTTTTTGAGGTCCGTGAGCTCTTTATACATTTTGGATGTCAACCCTTTATCGGATCTGTCGTTGATGAATATATCCTCCCATACTGTAGGACGCCTTTTTGTTATATTGATGGTGTCCTTTGCTGTACAGAAGCCTTCCAGCTTGATATAACCCCACTTTATTTTTGGTTTTGTTTCCCTTGCCCAGGGACATATGTTCATGAAGAAGTCGCTCATGTTTATGTCCATGAGATTTTTGCATACGTTTTTTTTCTAAGAGTTTTACGGTTTCATGACTTACATTCATGTCTTTGATCCATTTCCAATTTACTTTTGTGTATGGGGTTTGAAAATGATCCAGTTTCATTCTCTTACATGTAGCTGTCCTGTTTTCCCAACACCAGATGTTGAAGAGGCTGTCATTTTCCCATTGTATGTCCATGGCTCCTGTATTGTATATTAATTGACCTTGTATGTTTGGGTTAATGTCTGGGGACTCTATTGTGTTCAGCTGTTTTGTGGGTTGGTTCTTGTGCCAGTACCAAATTGTCTTGATTACTGTGGCTTTGTAGTAGAACTTGAAGTTGGGGAGTGAGATCCCCCTGCTTTGTTCTACCTTCTCAGGATTGCTTAGACTATTCGTGGTCTTCTCTGGTTCCATATGAATTTTAAAACTATTTGCTCCAGTTCGTTGAAGAATGCTGTTGGTATTTTGATGGGGATTGAATTGCTTTAGGCAGGATGGCCATTTTGATAATATTCATTCCTCCTAGTCAGGAGCATGGGATGAGTTTCCATTTGTTAGTGTCCTCTTTAACTTCTGTTAAGAGTGTCTTGTAGTTCTCAGGGTATGGTAGGTCTTTCAGTTCCTTGGTTAAGTTTATTCCTAGCTGTCTTATTCTTGTTGATGCAATTGTGAAAGGAATTGTTTTCCTGATTTCTCTTTCTGCTAGTTCATCTTTAGTGTCTAGGAAAGCAACAGACTTCTGTGTATTAATTTTGTATCCTGCAACTATGCTGAATTCAGATATTACTTGTAGGGGTTTTGGAGTGGAGTCTTTAGGGTTTTTTTATGTACTATATCATGTCTTCTGCAAATAGTGACGGTTTGACTTGTTCTTAACCAGTCTGGATGCCTTGTATTTCTTTGTTTTGTCTGATTGCCGTGGCTAGGACCTCCAGTACTGTGTTGAATCACAGTGGGGAGAGTGGGCATCCCTGTCTTGTTCCCGATCTCAGAGGAAAAGCTTTCAGCTTGTCACTGTTAAGTATGATGCTGGCTGTGGTCTTGTCATATATCGTCTTTATTATGTTGAGGAACTTGCCCTGTATACCCATTTTGTTGAGAGTTTTTATCTTGAATGGATATTGAATTTGTGAAATGTTTTTTCAGCATCTGTGACGTGCTCATGTGGTTTTTGTCCTCCTTTTTGTTGATGTGGTGGATGATGTTCATGGATTTTCTAATACTGTACCATCCTTGCTTCCCTGGAATAAGTCCTACTTGTTCATGATGGATGATCTTTTTGATGTATTTTTGAATTTGGTGTGCTAACATTTTGTTGAGTATTTTTGCATGTATGTTTGTCAGCGTTATTGGTCTGTAATTTTCTATTTTTGTGGTGTCTTTGCCTCGTATTGGTATTGAGGTGATGCTGGCCTCGTAGAATGAGTTTGGAAGTTTTCCTTCCTCTTCTACTTTTTGGAAAAGTTTAAGGAGGATGAGTATTAGATCTTCACTAAATGTTTGATTAAAGTCAGTGGTGAATCCGTCTGGTTCAGGTGTTTTGTCCTGTGCAGTAGTCAGGCTGAAAGCTGAGTCCAACATGTAAGTGGTTCTATGCTATTCACCTCCCTTCCTTAGAGGCAGCCATCCCGGGGCTGTGTCATTTCCCTACCTGTAGCCCCAGGGAAGCGAAACAGGCTTGTGACTCTGACCGAGGCTCTGGCAGCGAGAGGTCACACAGTCCCCACACCTATCAGACAGGCAGGTCCGATATTCTCAAGGAATGATCCCGAGTGTACTATGCTAAAGCTTGTGCAGAGACAACTAGGATCTAGATGAAACTCCCAAAAGGCATAAAGTAGAGTCACACTGGTAAGGTACCGCTGAATCCAGAGCTCTGAGGCGACTCTTGCTTAGTGGGAAGGCAAGAGGGAAATCAAGGCAAGGTGCAGGCCGTGGTGCTAAGGAGTGATGAAATCCAGTATGCCTGGCAGACGAGGTGATTCACCACTGTCACCCAGGAATAGAAGTGCCCATCTTCTGAGGCCCTCTCACTGACCACTGATGGAGACCTACCTGCACCCTTTACTGCACCCCCTTCTCAGCACAAGGCAGCCAGAGCGGTCATCGTCCCCCCTCCCACGCAGCAGCTAGGGTCTCTATCTGTAGAGGAGGGGAATGAGACAGGGTCCACGGGTGTAGTCAGAGTAGGGTGAGGGCCTCTGGAAAAAGCCCCGTACCAGAGCTCCGTATTAAACAATTAAGCAATGTCAGAGTCACATTAATTGTCTAAAATATTAAACTAGGAATATAAGCATTCTACAGTGAAGATTAGTTAAAACTAAAAAGCAAGGAGTAACTTGGCCTGGAATGTTTGAATATCCCCCAGATTAGAAAATACCTCCACATAGCCGGTGTCTTCATTGTGTCAGTTAAATGCGGCTGTTGTAAAGTTTACTTTAGCAGCTAAAAGGCCCAGCTTAACTTTAACTTTGCCCAGATGCTGCTTTTCCTCCTTCATCCCATAATCAAGTAATGTATAACCTGGGCAACGAACATGACAAGTAATCCCAGTCACAGAGAACATAGTAAAAGGCAGGAAGGATCCCATCGTAAAG
Organism: Manis javanica; assembly: GCF_040802235.1. Taxonomy (NCBI): domain Eukaryota; kingdom Metazoa; phylum Chordata; class Mammalia; order Pholidota; family Manidae; genus Manis; species Manis javanica. The sequence continues at coordinate 92,887,848 of NC_133168.1, read as the reverse complement.
ATAAGATTGCATTTAACCCCCAGGAAGTTAAGAAGTAAGATTCTTAACTTACCCTTTAGCCAACAGACAATAGCTCAGCCCACCTTGGGTTCTGGGCAAACGGCCTTGTTTGTTATACTCCCAGACCAAGATGCCAGTGTATGGGGAGAAATCAGAGCAGTAAGTTTCTTTTGTGAAGTTAATTTCAAATATTCAAGGACCACTTAAGAAGTCCCTACCCCGAAGCGTGTATCCGGTTCCCAAAAAACCCTCAACTGCTTATAAAACCCCTAGACAACGCACAACTCCAGGCTCCCTTGTCCCCTCCCGGCGTGAGCCAGCAGCTCTGTCCTCTCACTGTATCTCTCAGTGAAAGCCTCTCCCTGGCTCTCCTACCTTGGGTGTTTGCTAAGTTCATTGTTCGACTCTGCCAACAAGAACCCCGCCATCCGTTCCATGGTAGGGTAGGGATGGTGACTGCTCTCCTGTTGCACAGTCCTTTTTGATTTAAAGAATGTCAGCCTGACTTCTGGTTAGTTACTCAAGTTACCTTGAAACCTTTTTCATAGTTGAGTAAAAATTTCAGTGTCTGTGTTTGTGGGCGGTAGCATGAGAAAAGGGAATGAATTAAGATGGGTGAGGGGGTTATGCAGCCAAGGGTAGTATCTTACTTGCTAAAGGCTGAAAGGCATGTGGGACTGATGTGACCATGTCTTAGGAGATGTTTTGTTTGGAAATTACAACATAGATGCCTTAATTGGAACTCATAACATTATTTTATGTATGGTTTTGTGGCCAATGCTTTGTCAGCTGTAGCAGGACAGGTGGATGCTGTTTTTTGGATGATACTTTTTATTTTGCAGCTGACATTTAAAGAACTAAACAATTGAACACTGGAAAGGAGACATTTAAAATGTTTGTATTGACAAAGATTAAAGTTCAATTACTGAAAGGCTATCTCGTTGGCAGTAGACACAAATATCGCTAGCTATCATGCACTCTATGGGGCATCTTTCAGTAGGGATGAGGGGTAAAACACAGAGTGGTAAGTTAGAATCCCTAATAGGCCAGAAGCCGTCTTCCTGTCTTTGTGCTCTAACGTCTTCATCCAAGTTCTTCAAGTGCAATTCAGCATTGCTTTCTGACAGAACAAATGTCAGTATTTGCTTGGAATTTCTTTGGGGAGCCTGAATTATTTGCATTTTTCTGGGAACAGTCTGCCCTTGAAAACTACGGAGTGCCCTGACATGATGGGAATTTACTTGGCCAGTTTTTTTGCCTATGTGTGTGGTAATTTGGGGTCTTTGTGGAATCCTCTTGGAAAGGCAGTATGAACCTCGGGTGATTGGAGAGAGGCCAGGAGTTTGTAGTTGTCCTGAGGAGCACGGAGTGAACACAGAAGAGGTTTCAGCTCTCTGCAGCTGAAGAGTTCCTTGGCCTTTATGGTAACGGCTTGCAGGGACTTGCCCAACCCCCCCGGGACCTCCCTTGGGACAGATAACCACGTTTTTCTTGGTTCCTACAAAAATTCCGAAGTTGCTGTGGTTGTTCCTGGGCTGGGAAACAGAAGACCAGACGACCTTTAAAAACTGTTTGTTTTGGTGTCTTAAGGGGCAAAGGCTTGTACCCCCGAGGGTGTGCCTATGCAGATGTACTGAATGTGGGAGAATTCCCCCCGTTTGCTGATTCCTGATGTGGACCAACAGAGCTCAAGTCAGTGAGCGGCACAGAAAGTCTTGCAGAAAATGACTGCTTGCTATTTGTGATCGTCTAAGGAACAGGTGAAACATGAAAATGACTTCTTGTACGTCTGTGATTTCGTATGATTCGACCTTTCTCCCACTGGCATCCCAGGTTACTTCACTCCGTCTGCCTTTTCATTGACCTGTGGGCTGAGCGCTGCCCATACTGGGTCTGGGGTGGAGTCATTCGGGCCACTTGGAGGACATTTGGGCCGCCACCTTGTTTCTTTTTTTTTTGAAACAATTTATCTTCATATAGCTTTGTTGATATAAGCTTGAAAAAAGCAAACTAGTTTTGATATTAATTGAAATAAAATTAGAAAGCTATATATGTAACCACTTTCCTGTTTATTATTAAGTGAGGTAACCTTAATACATTACTTACATAAGGACATAAATCCACCGGGTGCCCTTCTTTCAGGCTACGGTATTCTTTACCGAAAAAAATAAAATGAGATGGGGCCTGCCTGGTGCAGCCCCACTTCTGGTGTTTGATGGCTGCTGAAGTGGCACTCTTTGTGGTCACTGAGTCACGGACGCTGGCAAGGGGGTGTCTGAATCATCCCCTTTCTCCATTTCCCATTGGCCGCTCCTTTGGCAGAAATCCTTTCTCAGCTCGGACTCTGTTACGTGCCACTATCCTGATGACCCCGTTGTGGCTTCCACTCCCTTTTGGTTTAAGGTAATTTGAGCTCCTTCTCCGTGGTAAGGATACCTCAGGACTGGTTGGTCTTTTTCTCTGGCCCTTTCCTAGGTAACTGACTCTATTGGCCTATGTCTCCGTTTATCTCAAGGCCATAAAGGTCCCACTTTCACCTCAAGGTCACCGTGTTTAGACCCAGTCCTGCTCTCCGGGAAGCTCCCCATTTTTCCTCCCTGACTTGGGTGATGGTTAATTCACTCCGCTCCCTAGTCAACAAACCTGGTTTAGCCTCCCCAAGTCTGCTAACTCTTCTTTGCCGAGTCCCTTGAGACCACAAGATGCTCACTCCCCAGCCTCTCCCCAGTCCCAAGTGTCCCCAGGACTTGGAGCACCTACACCTCTCCTGGGAATCGCACAAACTTGGCCTACTCTTGAAAGGCTCAGGTCACCAACTTCCGGTCTCAGCTCCCGCCCAAAGGCATGTTTGCCTTCCCTGAGGGAAGGTCTGGTCATCTCTTAATTCAAGAGCTGTGAATCATTCTAACATCTCAGATTGCAAATACTTGGTTGGGCCATTTTTTTTCTTGGGATACAGACAGGTCTTTTCTGTTTCAGCTTCCTATGTGTAGCAGTTGATAGCTGTCTGTATTATATGAGAACAATTTTATTAGTAAAAATAAATAGTGATTATTTTATTTTCCATAAGTGGTCAAGTATTTTTTTTGTCATGTGTTGAATGGTCGTTGTGTACAAGATGATGTAATAGATGGAATTGAATGAGAGAAAAATGATTCAAACGTGAATCCTGCCGGGAGATGAGTTTGCACACATAAACAACCGATGGGTCATAGAAAGGGTTAAATGCCTTGGAGAAAAATGGGGTCCTGTGGTGGCTGGTAAGGTGGGCCTTGCAAATGGGCGGTTGTTCTCCCAAGGTTTCATCATAACATTTTCAAATGCTCAGTGAAATCGGCAGGATTCTACATGGAACACTCCAACGCCTACCACCTAGTTTCTGCTACTTCATATTGTTATACCTGATTGATCATCTGTCCATCGGCACATTCATCTTTCTGTCTGTCAGTCTGTGTTATTTTTAAAATTTGGAATGATGGGCTGGCATTCATAAAGGTGTGAATATAGGGCAAGCATCAGTTTCTCAGAATGATGTGTAAGTCAAAGTACAGGTAGGGAAGTATGTATGAAATACTGAATGATAGATGTAGGAAATACACACAGAGTCGAAGTATAGGTGGGAAGTTATTGTCACAGTGAACTTGGACTTTACACATATTAGGGAAATAATACTGCATTAGAGACCAAATTTTTCAGTGAAATTGTATCTGTGTGTTTGTGATAAAAGAAATGGAGTACATTTTTAAATGCTCCTCCTCAGTAACACATTCATGTGTGAATAGACCAGATGGAATGCAATAAAAATTTAACAGCTGATGTACGTACTGCATTTGATTTAAAACTAACATACAGAATTTGGTAATACATGGAACAGGCTACATAATTGGCATGAATATGAATTGATATGAATAGTAGGCATTTACAAAATATTTAGCTTTTTGCTTGGCCTGTTTAAAACTTAACTTTCATGACCAGCGTCCTAGGAACAGAGTGATATAAACAAAGATTGTTATTGATCATAATTCTCCTGTTTTTGGAAAGTGAGGAATTCTGTAGTTGAAGTTAGCAACCTTAAAATATATTCAGGGCAGTTTTGAGGGAAAGTTATGTTGGCTCTGAAAGACGGATTAAAATTTCCATGTTGGGTCTAAGGTTGCATAGCTAAATACTCGATACGCTTGATAGCTTTCTACATTGTAATACATCTTTACGGACTAAGCCAGGTATGGGAATGAAGATTATAAGGGGATGTTTCAGCAGACACAGAGGACGTTGGATTTGTATAGACTAAACCCAAAGTTGATACCAAGCAGACAGACATCACTGTATGTTTTCAAAATACTGGGAGTGTTTCTGACGAGGAGCTCGTGGTGTCCTGAAGGGCTAAGGCAGGTAGAGCTATTGCGGGGTATCAAAAGGCACAGTCATTGATGTATTCTAATCACACTTAGTCCTTTCAGAAATAACAAGCGTTGAAGAAATGTAAAAAGCTGTTTGACTAGTATGTTTATAGCTATAAAATTTTACTTAAAAGACACCCTGCTGGGAGGTGGGGGAAATGGGTAAGTTACTACCTTCCATGGGGACAAAATAGATAGAAAGTAAAATGGAGAAAATGTTACATCGATAAGGATGACGCCGCCTTAACGCTGAATGCTTTTTTCCCCTTACACCGCGGGAGGGTGCCTGTTGGCAGTCAGTCAGCTTCAGAATTCCTTAACTTTAGCTTGCATGCTTTCTAAGTTGCAGTTTTAAGGAAAAAATCTGAGACGGTATGGTTATTGTGCTGTGTGATTCCCTGAATAGTGGACATGTTCTTGGGTCCTGTCAGATGCTGACTGTATTCATCCAAAAATCCTACTGACTTCTTGTGATGAAATTATGGAGATACTTTACGCAAAGACAAGCCCCTGCTGGCTTTGGTTCTTAGGCCAGCCATGACTTGCGCCTGTGTGTATGTAAAAGCAGAAGAGAAAAAGGAAAACACACAGCCTCAGAAACCAGGAGCTGAGATGGATTCTTGTGCAATTGGCCACTCAGAGCCCCCAGTTAGGCCTCGTTAACACTGCCCGCCCCCATTTGTGTTTCAAATAAGCATTCCCAGAGGTCTGGGAGGAGGAGTAATGAAATCTGAGACAGAAAATGAAGTGTGACAGCATTTCCGAATCTAAGGAAGTGCACCCGCAGGTTCCTGCCCTGAGTTCTTTGTGCCCCTTAACTGTGTGAATGCACCCTGGGATTGGAAACGGGGACACCACCGCCCCCCGCCCACCCCCTGGGTCACGGGCCCTGACTAAGCTTGTTTCTGGGTGGCTTGCTGGGACTTTCAGGGACTCACTTTAAAATATGACATATTATTTTATGAAGCAAACTTTCACGTCTGTGACCTGCCTTTTGCCCAGAGGCTCCCCTCTCCCGGTGTGGTGTCCCTGTTCCCGTGGGCGCTATTCTGTTACTCTGGCCTGAAGCGAGTTAGCAGCCAGCTGAGCTGCACCAGTTACATCGCCTCTGGGCAGCTGACAAGAGTGTAGTGACATGTTAAAGCATGTTTACTGTGCAGACGAACGGGAATGGCACTAGGACCCTGTGCGTGTGGCGGCTTAAACACTGGGATTTTCCCCTTCCACCTTCCATCAGCTGGTAGCTGTTGGATTTTACGGTTACTCATTAAGGCTACAAATAGAGTAATAGTATTTTTGTTTGGCCAAATGGGGTGTGACCTTTGACATGGTGCTTGGCTGTGCCTGGGGATTTGAATCCTTCAGTTTAGGTGGAATTCCCTGATTTCCTTCTCTCTGATAGGGGAATACGCACTTTGGCTCTTTCCACTAGAGGTGGAGGACGACAGGAAAAGTAAAACTGGAACACACAGAGGGTATTCATTATTTTACTGGGTGTGATTCAGTTGGCAGGCTTTTCATGGGAGTGTGAGCCTCCTGCAGTAGTTAGTGCCAGCAGAGGCTCCGGATGAGCAGCGGGAGGAGGAGGAGCAGCAAGCAGACAGGGGTCCTGGGGCGCCAGGTGCCGCCTGCCCGAAGGGGAAGAAGCTCTCCTCCACATGCAGCCAGGACACCAGCAGGGCCGAGGGCCCGATGACAGCAGCTACAGGGCCACGCGGGTGAGCAGAAGAGACTGCTTATCCCGGGTTCCCCCCATTATCCTGCTTCCACCCCGTCCCCACTGCCCTCTGGGCTCCGGGCCCTGTGCGGAGGGTCCTGTCAATCACCAGCACCTGGGAGTCCCTGTCACAGAAAGGCTTCTGAGCGTCACCTACTCACAGAGGACGAAACTGGGTCCCACAGGGGGCGGGGAACCACCCTTCAGTCTGGCACAACCGATCGGCAGTGGAGCAGGATTGCAGCCGCACCGGTCTTTAGGACGCTCCCACACCCTCCCTGCATGGCGCAAAGCTTCCTTGACACTGGGAACAGCCCACCCCCTGCTGAACACCCCAGCCCAGAAACTCACCTGGCCCTGGCCCATAAGTTTAAATCTTGCGGGACCTGAAGAACTGTAACAGTCCTTTTCTGCCTGCCCTCTGACCTGGGGGCTCCAGATGGTAGGACAGGCCGTAGCTGCAGGACAGAGGGACACCTGTGAGCCCTGGAGCCACATGGCAGGGGGCCCTTCCCCCAGAGCCTGCCGGCAGCTACAGCCCACACCCCACTGCTGGCAGCCTCACCTCTGCTCTTCACCCAGGAGCTCCACTGTGTGGAAAAAGAACAGGAAGTGCTCCTTGGGCTCCAGGTCATACTGCCTGGCCAGGAACTTGTATGTGAGGAGCTCCTCTAGGAAGTCAGTGGCCTGGGGCAGAGGAAGGACAGGATGCAGATGAGGAGGGGGTGAGGAGTGGGGCACTGGGATGGTCCCGGATCTTTGCTCATGGAAACCCGCCTTCCTTCCAATGCCATCCAGCCCAGCCTGTTCCCACTGTTGGGTCTCCAGCTCCTCCTCCAGGAAGGCGGCCTTGATGCCATCCCATCCCCCACCTGACAAAGCCTTTAGTGTCCTGAGCTCTGTGTGTCTTAACTCTCTCAACACACGTTAGACCCAGGGGATGGCCCGGACTAGGTCCTGCCCAGGGTGTCTTGACTACATCCCTCACCTTTCATGGCTGGGCACTCAACTCTCTCTATTTTATACCATCACCCTGGAAGGCAGCAAGGCGGCCAAAGTACATCGGAAACAGCCCCCTGAGCCCAGATCGAGGCCGAAACGTCCCCACCCTTTCTCAAGGTGGAGGACCGCCAGGGCCCTCCAAGGGGCAGGCCTGCCCAGAAACAGCACCCGGGCCTGGCCCGGGCTCGGGGCTACCAAGAAGCGGGGACTGCTCTGGGGAGCTGAGGCATCAGGCGGGAAGGCACTGCCAGCCCGCCCCCCCCCTCATGTGCTTCCTGCCCTGAAGGAGCAGCACCCCTCCCACTGGGCAGGGCCTGAGGGAGAGACCAGTCCTGCCCAGAATGTGTCCCCTGGAGCCCTCAGCCCCACCTGCCCTGGGGCCAGGACCGGGGCTTAGGTGGGTCCTTCTGGCAGTCCTCTCCAAGAAGCCCAGGTCCTGGGGTGGAGGGGAGACGCTCAGGAATGGGGGTGGCCCGGTGCTGAGAGGTCCGGGCTCACTGGGGGATCTCCCCTCCCTAAAGATCACCATCCTGCCCCCCTGAGCCCTGCTGGGTCACTCACGTCCTCATGATGTTCCTGTTGTTTCTCTAAGGCGTCGTACAGAATCAGTCCAAGGAATGGGACCATGCCCTGTGCCACCGGGGTGGGGAGGTGATGAGTCCCCACCTGCCTTAGGGGCACCCACAGAGCCTCCCCTGAACCCCACACCCGCAGCCCCCAGCTCCCTTGGACCACCCTGTGCGGCCTCCCCCCCTCCCTTCGCCCTGCTCTCCCCTCCTGGTCCCTCCCAGGGCTGGCTTTCGGCCATTCCCAGGACCTGTGGGCCCTGCACCTGTCCTCCTACTTCCCCCTGTACCCAGCTGCTCTCGCCCTCCTTCTGGTCACACCGGAGCTGGCAGTTCAGAGCTGGTGGGACCAGGAGCAGGTGCAGGGTCACCCCCACCGCCCTGACCCTGGCCGCGCCACTCTCACCTGCTTCTTCATATCCTGGGATGCCCCGGGGGACTGTGGCCATTTCCTCACCATGGCCCTCGCCTCCTGCAAGGTGCACGACACTCAGGTGCTCATGCTCCCCTCCCACGTGCCTCCCACAGCCAGACCGTGGTGGATGGATGCCTTGCCCGAGCCCCCTGGCACCTACGCTGTCCCCACCTCCACAGAGGGACTGTGACAGGCTCAGGGGACCCAGGGGAGAAGCCGACCTTGCTCAGCCACAGGCCCCAACCCTGCTGCAACCCCATGCCATCCCCAGCCCTGACTGGGGGTCTGTCCCCTGCGTCCTCAGTGGATGCCAGGCCCCCAGTCAAGTGGAGCCAGGGAGGGAGACAGACGAGGACCTCATGGGCCTGGGGGACCCTACTTTCCCCATCAGCTTGCCCGGCTCACCCCGCACTCCTCGAGTCTTCCCCAAATCTGTGCCACAGCGCAGCAGAGGACTTGCCCCAAGGACCCCTCCCTTCCTGACCTCCAGCCCCCATTTACCTCGAGGAGCTGCTTCCTTTTAAGCCCCTTGTCCCTCTTTTTAAGTTTTCTGTAGATCCAGGAGCTCTTCCTATGGGGAGGGGAGAGGAGGAGGGACACATGCGGCCAGCAGGCGGAGAGTCTCGGGGCCGACCCCTTTTCCCGGGGATCCTAGAAGGCCCACTAGCCCGCAGGAGGCTTCCCACCACGGCCCTGAGCCCTGGGAATCCGTGGCCTGGGGAGGGGCTGCGTGTTTCCACCTGGGGCCTCCATTCCCTGCTCTCCCGGGCGCGTATCTGCTTTGGGCCAGGTCGCTGTCCTTGGGGCAGAGACCTCCTGCTGCAGAGCACAAGCTCCAGATCTCCAATGGGCTTCACCCCACACCTGACATTGCAGGGAACTGATTCCTGCAGGGGTACCCGTGGCCTAACCCACAGGGGGCCCCAAGAGCCCGCCATCCCTGCCCCTAGACTCTGCCGCCTCCCAGGAAGTCCCAGCCCACTGAGGGACACTGCCAGACGTAGGGTGTCCCTGTCCACTCAGGTGGCCTGGTCCCGGAGACAGGACTACCCACCAGGAAACTTGTCCCCAGGTTCTCTCCAGACGACGTAGACCAGGGAACTCCAGGGCGTACATAATGGTACGGAAGGACTCGAAATTTCTGAGAGCCAGACACTCCTGGGAGGGAAGACAGAGCTGAGAGCGTGGCCTGCTTCTCTGCTCTATTCCCCCATGAACTCCTGTCCTTAAGGAGACAGACACCCAGGGAGCCTAGCACACCTGGTAACTGCTGAGCGGCCCTCCTGGGTGGAGGACTGTGGCTCAACCCAAGGAAGGGGCCCGGGATGGCTGTTCCCCCCCCCCCCCCGGGGCCTGCGAGTCCAGATCCACACGCCCCTGGCAGGAGGGCCCAGGGACCATGCAGGGTAGACCGCAGGCACCCATCCTGAGAGCTGGCGAAGGAGGGGACCCTGGGGAACGTCCCATGACACACCTTGGCCACGTGTATCCAGAACTCCACCACTCGGGCCCTGTCCTGGGCCGTCGTGCTCGGGCCCCCGAGGCAGGAGGAGATGACCAAATAAAACGTGGCAGCACACTGCTTGATGACGTTAAGGATGTTGGGGGCCAGGAGCACAATGTCTTCCATCAGTGGGTGTCTCTCTACGTAGGCCTTGCATTCTCCATGTTCAACCCTACTGTACAGCTCCTGGGGATGACAAGAGGTGTCATCCAGCTGTGCCCCTGGTGCCCCTGTTCCCAGGCAGGGTCACTGATCAGAGCTGGGTCCCAGGCAGCTGGGGACGTGCTGTGAGCCTTGTGGCCGTCTGGACTTCAGACCCCGTCCACTGAGGCGCCCAGGACCGCATGCACAGGACCCCACAGTAATGGGGCACAGAGGGGCTTTGCTCACAGGCCCCCTCACTCACGTCCTCCCTGAGGCACTAGGCAGCTCTCGCCGGCCCAGCCTGGGGCATCTGCCTCCCATGCTGCCACCCCGTGGATCCCGCTCCCCACTCAGGTGCAGTTTCCCCTTAAACAACTCCACCAGGACCTTTGATGGTGTCTATGTCTCCCACGCAGTCAGATCTATGGCAGGGGCCTCTGAAGTGCAGAGGCCATAGGAGCCTGCCAGGCCAATGGCCCGAGGACCTAAGGCCCTGGCAGCACCTCCCTGAGCACGAGCACCCCTCCCCTGCCCTGCCCCTCCCAGCCCGGCCAGGCCCTGCCCACCTTCCCTGTGCTCCATCCTCCTCATTGGTCTGCAAGGATCCCTAAGGGCCGGCCCTACTGTCCCCATGTGGACATTGAGGGCTTGGGGGTGAGGAGATTCTCTCAGGGCACATGGTGAGTCCGTGGGGAAGCTGGGATGTGGGCCCACATCACAGGAGTCCACGTCAGGGGAGGGCAGGTGTGGGGTAGCCCGTGACACAGGGAAGGCCCACCCCCAACCCCGAGAGCCCGCTCCGCTCACCGCACACATCAGGGTCAGCTGCTTGGCCACCAGGCGGGGAAGAAACGCCAGGATGGTCTGCTCCTCCTCCCTCGGCAAATCCCGGGTGCTCATGGAACAGGGGGTGGTGGGCTCCAGGGCCACCTCTGGCTCTTCCAGGCCCTGTGCCATTCCTGCAGGTGCCACGGGCCCCGCACCCGAGGACTCATGGGGCTCCAGCTCGGGGCCTGATACCAGTCCTGGGATGTCCCAGGGGCTCGCAGCACAGGGGTTTGTGGGCTCTGGACCTGGACCTGGCTCTGCCACGCCTGGTGCCATTCCAGCAAGTGCCCTGGGCCCCAGGCCCGAAGGCTCATGGGGCTCCAGCTCAGGGCCTGGCCCCTGGGCTGAGGCCACTGCTGGGACATCTTTCAGCTCTGCAGCGGCTGAAGCAGGTGACACCGGCCGTAGCTCCAGCACAGGGTTCTCAGGGAGCTCCTGGACGGGCTCTAGGCACGAAGGTGGCGCTCCGCGTGTCCCTGGAGCCAGCTGCATCTGCCGTGGGTCTGGAGCAGGACACAGAGAAAGGGTCACCCTGGGCCTGATTCCCCGCGCCTTACAATCACAGAAAAGCCCTCACTGCCTTGAAGGGAACCCCAGTCCGGGAAGCCCACCCTACTTGGTTCCCTGGCTGCAGCCCCTCACCTTCCAGCTCTGCCACCGTGGGCCCCCGTTGTTCCTCCTGGACCAAGTGGTGGAGTTCTTGGCCCACCACGGTGGGTGAAAGCTGGCTCGCGTTGATGATGCTGGGTACATGCTCGGGCTCCCAGGCAAGGCGCCTAGCCCATCCAATTCTGGGACTGGGGGAAGGCCAGAGGGTGGCAGAGTGAGAAGCCTGGTCTTACCCGCCACACTGCCCTCGCGGCCCACCCTTGTGTGGGCCTGTCCGCTGTGCACTCCCCTGCCTGTCCAGGCACCTGCCCGTCCTCCTTCCTGACCCTGCGTCTCTCTCCTGGGACCCCATCCTCTCCCATCCTCCCGAATAGGAAGTCCCCATTCGTCAGCCCGCCCGTGGGATCCCGAAGATGAGTGACCTGCTGGGCTCTGCTGTGCGCCCCCTGCCCCAAGGCCTACACGCCTCCTCCACCCACTTTGTGCACACAGGCAGTGCCCCCTCCTGGCCCAGTGAACGCTCACTTTCTCAGATTCTCCTCTGGCCCCTCTTCATGCCCCCCATTACATGAGGAGACGCTGAGGGTATCGCCCGTGATGCTTCCTGGCTGTGACCTGCGGATGACGCCTGAAGTGACTGCCCGACTCCACACGGGCCAGGGTCCCAGTAGTGTGTCCGCTTCCTTCACTGTTACGCTAAGTTTCTCCAAAGGGTCTGCACAAAGTGGGTGCTGCATACCTATTGTGGCTGAAGGAAGTCCTACCCGAACCTTCCCAGGTACCGCTCCTCTGCTGTCCCCAGATGTCCCCCCATGTGGCCACGGTGGGGACAAGGTCCCGGCACAGCCACAGGGAATTGCGAGCCTCCGTTCCAAAGGCTGCTTCCCATGTGCTTTTCCAAATGAACCAGGCTCCAGGCCACTGACAGGTGAGGCCAAAGGCTTTTCATCGGGTACAGAGAAGTGAGCCCCAAAGTGGCCCATTGGCTGGCAGTCCTTTCTCCACTGCGGGGCGCCAGGGGAGTCCCTCTAAGGCCTCTTCCGTGTTTCCCATGGGCACTCAACAGGCTGATCGCCAGTCACCCTGCCTGTCAGAGGAGCACACTGAGGCTCAGACACATGTGGGGACACTCAGGATACACCACGGGCTGTGGGCAGAGGCCCGTCTGGGCCGAGGAGGGGCTGGATGCTCACCGGGGGAGCCGCTGGCCCGTGGCTGGCTGGTCAGCATCCTTTGCAGAGAGTAGGGGCCAAGAAGCATTCCGGCTGAGGGTTGCCCCTGAAGATGACCTTGCCGTGAACAGTCCCTGCTTCTCTTTCACACGTGTGGGCTGGTCAGCGTCCTGGGGAGGGAGTTTGGCCTCAGGATTGCTCCGGCTGGTGTTCGGAGCTGGTTCCACTCGTCCTGTGCGCTTTCTCCCCTTCCTCCTCACGCCTGTCCAGGGAGCCCTGCGCCTGGGGACCTCAGTCCCATGGACAGATGGCTCAGGTTCACGCTGAGGGGGGCAGCAGGGAGATAGTCAGTGGGAAACCCAGGAACCACCAGGACAAGGGAGGTTTGCAGCTCACCCGAGAGCCCCCAGCCCTCTGGGATGCAAGCAAGGAGCGGCACGGGGTGCCCCCGGGAGCGAGGTTCCAGGCCCTCTGGAGTGGGTCTGTTGACCAATCTCGTGGGGCAGCCCTGGGAGGGCCCTGGCAGGTTACCAGGCTTGGAATGGGGTCCTGGGGTGTAGGCAGCCTGCCCCAGGTCCAGGGAGATGGAGTAGGTAAATCCACCCATCAGCTCCTCCATGCTCCCCAGAGTGGAGCTCTGCAAAGCCAGAGCCTGGTAGCAGGTGAGGAGGCACCCGGGGCTGCGTGGACCTCCCCGCAGGGGGTAATGTGGAACCCAACCCCTGTCCCCGAGATCAGGCACACAGGGCCATCTGCCTAGATATCCAGTCCTGGGGGAAGGAGAGGACACCCCCCGGGCTCAGGATTAACATGTGGGTGGAAGTACCTGGTCCCAACACTCACCTCCACTACTGAGTGATGAGACCAGAGCTGTGACACTGACTGCCCCCCTGCTCCCCGGCCTTCAGTCCCCGCATGCCCCACGCCCACTGCACACACACAAGGAGCCGGGGGAAAGGTCAGCCCGGGATGGGTCACACAGTGGCCTGGTCCTGGAGGGGCCCGCTCTGGGCTGCCCTGTGTTACCTCGGGGCTCCTCGGGAGACACGGACAGAGGCGTTGGAAGTGTTCTCTCAGCCAGCGCCCACAGCGAGCAGGAAGACTCTCCGTCTCGGCTTCCCTGACTCCCACGCCTTCAGAAGGCTCCACACAACAAGACCGCATGTTGCTCTGTCGAGCGCCTCGGCTCAAGTGAGCAGGACTGGGGTCTGCGACCAGGAGCTGGGTTCCGTCCGGGTCACAATTCAGGTTCTACTGGGCGTGTCTTCAGTGACATCACTTCTTCAAGGGTCCATTTCCTGGGCCGCTCTGTGAACTCAGACACGCCCACATGCCCGTCTGGGCTCCTGACTGCCCACCCTCCTGGCCCTTGCCATGCATGAGTACACAGATCTCCACCAGATCCCTCCCCTCGCTCTTTGGCAATGACACTAGGGTCCCAGCTCCGAGGAGACAAGAGCTGAGCTCAGGCCACTTTTTGTCACCAGTTCCCTGTCCTGCTGAAGCCATAGCACCTCCCCGGAGCTGCCCAATGTCCCAGCCTGCACAGGGAGGGTCATGCCAGACATTCCTCCCTAGGGACATCCCCAGGGATACATGAATGACCCCTCCAGCTTCTGGGGGCTGGTGTCACGTGTGTGCGACGAACAGACTCAGAGATGGAGGAATGCCGACCAGGCTTGGCACGGAGCGTGGAACAGCACGCAAGTCAGGCTGGGGACTGGGCCTTGTGATCTTGGCAGGCCAGTCCCCCGCTAGGCCATGTTCAGGTGTGCACCTGGAAGGGGCAGCAAGGAGAGGGGATCCAGGTGTTGTCATCTACTGGCATCCACCTTCCAAAGGTCCAGGCTGCTCTCAAACTAGGTGCTTTTCAGACCAATCAGTAAATGGGTCAGAGTAGCACACTGGAAATGAGGTCTATGCTCTGAAATGCGAGGTGGTCTACCAGGCTGCTGTGCCCTTTGTGTGTGGGGGGTGGAGGAGGGTCCAGGTACAGCACCTCGTTCATCACCTTAGGAGAGCTTGGCATGCCCACACGATAGAATTCTCGAATCTTCTCAAAGACGAAAGGCCCCTGAATTTTTGTTGGATTTATTTCCCACCTTCTGACCCGTGACTGCTCTATCAATGTGCTTAGACAGGTTGTACTTCCTGATCACTGTGCCCAATCGGCGTAGTGCCATCAATGGGATGGGCCAGTGTGACGGCTTCTGGAAGGAAAAGGAGATGAAGGTTCCTTCTGACTAAGTGACAGCCTAAGTCAGGAGGTCTGATATGCCTCTGAGATAGTTTTGTCTCCTTGCCGGCTGAAAGCTGACTGCCCTGCTGGTCTTTACTCACAGGAAGAGAACAAAGAGCATTTTCGTGACCAATAATTACACACTGGGTGCTTGGGGACCAAGTGATGAAGCCCCATGTGCAGCAATAACTGCAATCTGAGACACTCCGATCACGGTGACCATCATGCACTGTCATCTCCAAGAATTGTCCGTTTTCTGAGTAGGCCACGTGGGTGACTTCAATAAGGGTCTGTGGAAATCACCACCCCGACATCTTCCAAGTCCTTGGTGGTCACTCCAGTCTGTAACCTCTCCTGGAAGGCAGTACTGCTTTCAATATGTACTTTGGAGGGAGTTCTAGAGGCTTGTGCTTGACCCGCCACACAGCAGGCACTCCTGGCCGGCACAGTCCCCTGTGGCTAGCAAGGAGGAAGCCGGGAGCTCTGCGTCCCTGACAGCTCGGCCCTGTGGCCTCTGACACTGAGGGAGCGGCCCTGCGGGCACTTGGTCGGGGTGAGGGGGTGCTGCTCCTGATGCCAAGACCCGGTCCTCGTCCCTGAGGTGAAATCACAAAACACAGTGACAAGCTTTTGAGGAAAGGAAAGAATAGTTTGTTGACTTGCTAGTAAATGAGGGAGTGGCAGGCTCCTGCCTTAGAGAACCACCGTCCTCCTGACACGCGAGCGGTCAGGGCTTTTCGAGGGGAAATCGTGGTAGAGAGGCTGGGGTGCAGACACATGAAGTAGCAGCCTGCAAGGGTCCAAGCAGATATTCCTGTGCTGATTCACTAGCGTTTTGTTTTTCTTTTCTGCTCCGCCTCAGTCCCCTGGGACAGAATGGTCTTTGAGTCCCTTTCTTAGTGAACTTTACTGGCCTTAATTCTCTCTCATCCCGCTCATATCTATTTTTCTGCCTAACACTCTCCCAAGGACTCACCAGCCTCTCTGTAAACATCCCATACACGTGCTAACAGGCCCTTCAGGTCTACAGTGTGTGACACCCAGGCAGGAATCCTGGCTATAATTTCCAGTTTCTTCACACGATCTTGCTCCTTTCAACAAAAAGATGGAGGTCCTGGGTCAGCCCTTCGTAAACATAGCTACTTGACCCGGTGGTGGCAGGAAGAATTTCTTCCATCCCTGAGGTTCCCCTAGCTGGAGTAAGAAACAGATTGACATGAAACAGATTAACAGGAGAAAAAGTAACAAAATTTAATTAAGTACATACAGGGGAAGCCATAGACATCTGTTCCACAGACAGGGTGTGTGGTAAAATTGCAATATTTGCAGAATCTCTTGGCCTGGCTTTAGTGCATGTCGGTTATCAACAGGGGTTTCCCAAGGGGTGGAGAGAAGTAGTCTGTCTCCATCAGTGGGTGATTACGTGGGCGAGCGAGGGCTTATCTGGACCAGAGAGCTTGGTGGGAGTATTGGCTCTCTTCTACTGCAACCAGGAGAGAGAGAGGAGAGAGAGAGAGAGAGAGAGAGAGACAGAGAGAGAGAGAGAGAGAGAGAGACACACACACACACACAGGGCGACTCCTTGTATGCAATAAACGGCCTTTGAACATCATTTCTCCCTTTGCCTGATTTCACTTTCAAAGGTGTTTTGCCCTGGGATCTCCCCTCCCTGGAGTTACGCAGGGAGAATGAGGTCTGTGTGTCATCTTGAACCAAGGAGAAGGGGTGAGGGTCTGCGACTTCAAGGGAAAGGGAAGTAATTCACAGGAATATAAAACAGGAAACGTCTGATAAAATACTTGATGGGACACAGAAACAATGCGGGGGCAGAATGGGGAATTTTAACAGACCAAAATGATACCGGGGTTCTTGTTCCCATAGTCAAAGAATGAACTTCGCAACATGATCAAGGTAGGAAAGAAAGCCAGGGAGGCTTTTATTTAGAGAGAAAGTAGGAGAAAAGAGCTCCTGGGGCATGCGGGGGGTGGGGGGACAAGAGAGTTCGCGGCCGCCTGCCCCTCCCGCCCGCTCACCGCGGGTGCCCCCCCTCGCCCAGCCCCTTCCCTGCCCCACCGTGACCACCTGCGGATGCCGGGCCTCGTCCCCCACCCCCCCACACGCGGTCCGGGGGCTGGGGGTGGCGGTGGGCACACCCGCCTTCAGCCTGGCATCCCCGCCCAGAGGCAGGGCCAACCCGCGGGCAGGCCGGCGGGTCCCACACCCCGCAGGCAGGCCTTGGGCTCCCTGCGCAGCGCGGAAGCCCCTAAGCCCTGCGCTCCGATCGCCTCCACTCGCCCTCACCCGCCGGCCAGCGCCGGCCTTAGACCCCCCGTCCCCGGGCCCGGGCTGCGCTCCCGGAGGCAGCGCTTTTCCCCTCCTGGCCACGGTAGGGAGGTAGGGCAGGCCCGGCCCCACAGGAGGGGACCACCGTCCGTGGGCCCGTGGTCGCGCCCGTCTTTCGAGGGTGGTGTCCGTGGCCTCGAGCCCCGCCCCCCACCCGGGCACGGAGCGGGCCGAACGCCCCAGGCCACCGGCGGCCCTGGGCACCCTGCTGCCGCGCGTCCCGCGCTGCTCTCCCGCAACAGCAGGTGCGCTCTGCATGTGCCGGGGCGCCCGCGCGGAAGACACGCAGAGGCAGAGGAACCGGGCCGCGCGCTCACACCCTTCTCCATGCATAATGATGAAAGTATAAAGTCACCAAGAAGATATATTAAAGCACCTACTAAAAGCACCCCAAAATGCTAACAGAAAGAAAAGAAAAACTAATATAACTAAAGGGAAAGCACAGACAAGTCCATCAATCTACTTGGATATGTCAACACTTTTTTTCTCAGTAACTGACAGAACGAGTAGATAATAAACTCAGCAAAGATGCAGAAAAACTGAATGGTATCCACCAACTAGATCTAGTTAACACTAATAGAACATTCCACTCCACAACAACAGAATTTTCAGGAGCATTAACATACTGATCACATAGATCACAAAACTGAACTAAATTTCAAAGAATTAAAATCATACAAAATATGTTTGTTCTCTGACCGTAGTGCATTAAATTACAAATCAGTAATACAAAGATATGTAGAAAATCCCCAATCCCTTGAAAATTAAATAACTTAATAACAGGTGAGTTATTTACAATAGCCAAGAAATGGAAGCAACCTAAGTGTCCCTCAGTAGATGAATGGATAAAGAAGATGTGGTGCATATACACAATGGAATATTATTCAGCCATAGGAAAAAAACGAATCCTACCATTTGCAACAACATGGACGGAGCTAGAGGGTATTACGCTCAGTGAAATAAGCCAGGCGGAGAAAGACAAGCACCGAATGATTTCACTCGTGTGGAGCATAAGAACAAAGCAAAAACTGAAGGAACAGAACAGCCGCAGACGCACAGAACCCAAGAATGGACTGACAGTTACCAAAGGGAAAGGGACTCGGGAGGGTGGATGGGGAGGGAGGGAGGGACAAGGGGAATGAGGGGCATCAGGGTCAGCACACATAAGGCAGGGAGGGCGCGGGGAGGGCGGTACAACACGGAGACAAGTAGTGACTCTACAGCGTCTCACTACGCGGATCGTCAGTGACTGTAATGGGGTGTGGGGGGGTATTGCATAATGGGAGGAGTCTAGTAACCACATTGTTGCTCATGTGATTGTGGATTAAGGACACCTAAATAAATTAATTGATTAATTTTTTAAAAAACTAACGCGTCGGTCATCTCGTGAAAAATCAGTATATCGAAGAAAGTGACAGCCCGCGCCTGACGGCCCTCGCGGCCAATGAGCGCGCAGGTCGCCCGCAGGCCCGCCTCCGACTGACGGCACTCGTGGCCAGTAAGCAAGGCGGCGCCGCGGAGCAGGCAGCCATTGGGCGAGCGCGCGGAACCAGTGAGCCCGGCGGCTGCTGAGTAGCTGCAGGCGCCGCCGCCGCCACATTCAAGAGTCGGTGGCCTCGCGAGCGCCGTAGGCAGAGGCAGCTCCCGCGGCTCCGTCCATGCTCCGGGCCGCCGTCCCGTCCGCGCAGCGGGCCCCGCGGAGACCGCGTGAGGGTGGTGGACCCGCGCTGTGCTCGGCTGCGCCTTCCTCCCGGCGGACCTGCGGCCGAGCGTCCCGGGCGGGCCCCGCTTCAGGGGTGAAGGCGACAGCGACGGCTCTGCGGGCCGGAAGGTAGGTGGCCGCGGGGCGCGGCGGGGCCCGGACGGGGCGCGGGGACCTGTGCCTCGGCCTGCGGGCGCGGGGGAGCCGGTGAGGGTGCGGCCGTGCGAGGGCTCGGCGGGCGGCGCGGGTGGTGGGTCCTCGCTGGGCCCGGCCGGGGGCCGCGCCGCCGCCCTGCCGCCGCCGCCCGGGACGGGGGTCCGGGGGCCGCGCAGGCGGGAGGCCGGAGGGCGTCCTGCCGCGTGTGGAGGTTCTCGGCGGCGGCCTCGAGGGCGAGGGCCGGGCGAGCTGAGGCGCCCGGCGGGACCCGCGGCGGGGCGGCGGGGGTCGGGCGGCCGGGGGCCGCGCCTTCGGAATTAGAAGTGTTTCCCGAGGTGCCTGTCGTCCTTGCTTTGCCGTCGGGGATTCCCGGGTCAGTGTCCCTGCCGGTCCCTGGTGTGTTCAGGTTTTGTTTCTTCCTGGCTCAGCCGTGGGAGGTTGCGTTTTTCTCGAAAGTTGACCATTTCTCGAAAGTTATCCAGTTTCTTTCCATACAATTTTTCAGAGTATTCTCTCATAATTCTTCATATTTCTGTGGTGTCTGTCAGTTCTGATTTTTCCTTTCTCATTTCTGATTCTGTTCATGTGCGTTGACTCTCTTTTTTTCTTGGTAAGTCTGGCTAGGGGTTTACTATTTTGTTTATTTTCTCGAAGAACCAGCTCCTGCTTTCATTGATTCTAAATAGTTTTATTCTTCTCTATTTTATTTATTTCTGCTCTACTCTTTATTATGTCCCTCCCTCTACTGACTTTGGGCCTCAAGTTTTCTTCTTTGTCTAGTTTGGTTAATTGTGAGTTTAGAGTGTTCATATGGGATTGTCCTTCTTTCCTGAGGTAGGCCTGTGGTGCAGTATACTTCCCTCTCAGCGGTGTCTTTGCTGCATCCCACAGATTTTGCGTTGTTGAATTATTGTTGTCATTTCTCGCCATCTATTGCTTGATCTCTGTTTTTATTTGGTCATTGAGCCAGTGGTTATTTAGGAGCATGTTGTTAAGCCTCTACGTGATTGTAGGCTTTTCCGTCGTCTGTGTGTAATTTAATTCTAGTTTCATACCCTTGTGGTCTGAGAAGCTGGTTCATACATTTTCAGTCCTTTTGAATTTACTGAGGCTCTTTTTGTGGCCTCGTATATGATCTGTTCTTGAAAATGTGCCATGTGCCCTTGAGAAGAATGTGTATCCTTCTGCTTTTGAGTGGAGAGTTCTGTAGATGTCTGTCGGGTCCATCTGTTCCAATGTGTTGTTCAGTGCCTCTGTCTCCTTACTTATTTTCTGTCTGGTTGATCTGTTCTTTGGAGTGAGTGGAGTGTTGAAGTCTGCTAAAATGAATGCATTGATTCTGTTTTCCCTTTTAATTCTGTTTGTATTTGTTTCACATATGTAGGTGCTCCTGTGTTGGGTGCATAGATATTTATAATGCTTATATCCTCTTGTTGGATTGACCCCTTTATCATTATGTGGTGTCTGTCTTTGTCTCTTGTGACTTTCTTTGTTTTAAAGTCTATTTTGTCTAATACAAGTAGTGCAACACCTGCTTTTTCCTCCCTATTAGTTGCATGAAATATCTTTTTCCATCCCTTGACTTTTAGTCTTTGTACGTCCTTGGGTTTGAAGTGAGTCGTCTCTTGTAGGCAGCATATAGATGGGTCTTGTTTTTTCATCCATTCAGTGCCTCTGTGTCTTTTGATTGGTGCATTCAGACCATTTACACTTAGGGTGATGATCAATAGGTATGTCTTTATTGCCACTGCAGGCTTTAGGTTCGTGGTGACCAAAGGTTCAAGGGTGCCTTATCTTCCTTACTATCTAAGAATCTAACTTAACTCAGTTAAGTATGCTATTACAAACAATCTAAAGGAGGCTGTTTTTTTAATTTTCCCTCCTCATTCTTTATATATTAGGTGTCATATTCTGTACTCTTTGTCTATCCCCTTTTGTTACTTCTGGTGACAGCTATTTAATGTTAGGAACACTTCCATCTGTAGCAGTCCCTCGAAAATACACTGTAGAGATGGTTGGTGGGAGCTAAATTCTCTCAGCTTTTGCTTATCTAGAAATTGTTTAATCCCTCCTTCAAATTTAAATGATAATCTTTTTTTCCCAATTTTTTATTAAGTTGTTATTATGATTATTTTTTGGTATCAAGCTTCAGTTACATGAGCAACATTATGTTTACTAGACTCCCCCCATCACCAAGTCCCCCCCACATACCCAATTACAGTCAGTGTCCATCAGCGTAGTAAGATGCTATAGAATCCCTACTTGTCTTCTCTGTGTTGTACAGTACAGCCCTCCCTGTGGCCCCCCTATGTTATGTCTGCTAATAGTAATGCCCCTTTTCTTCCACTGATCCCTCCCTTCCCACCCATCCTCCCCAGTCCCTTTCCCTTTGGTAACTGTTAGTCCATTCTTGGGTTCTGCGAGTCTGCTGCTGTTTTGTTCCTTCATTTTTTTGCTTTGTGCTTATGCTCCACACGAGTGAAATCATTTGGTACTTGTCTTTCTCTGCCTGGCTTATTTCACTGAGCATAATACCCTCTAGCTCCGTGTATGTTGTTGCAAATGGTAGGATTTTCTTCTTCTTCTGGCTGTATAATATTCCATTGCGTATATGTACCACATCTTCTTTATCCATTCATCTACTGAGGGACACTTAGGTTGCTTCCATTCCTTGGCTATTGTAAATTGTGCTGCGATAAACAAGGGTGCATATGTCTTGTTCAAAGTGGGCTGCTGCATTCTTAGGGTAAATTCCTAGGAGTGGAATTCCGGGGTCAATGGTATTTCTATTTGGAGATTTTTGAGGAACCTCCATACTGCTTTCCACAGTGGTTGAACTAATTTACATTCCCACCAGCAGTGTAAGACGGTTTCCCTTTCTGCACATCCTCGCCAACATTTGTTGTTTGTCTTTTGGATGGTGGTCATCCTTACTGGTATGAGGTGATGTATCATTGTGGTTTTAATTTGCATTTCTCTGATGATTAGCGATGCGGAGCATCTTTTCATGTGCCTGTAGGCCGTCTGAATTTCTTCTTTGGAGAAGTGTCTGTTCTAATCCTGTGCCCATTTTCTAAATGGATTACTTGCTTTTTGTCTGTTGAGGTTCGTGTGGTCTTTATATATTTTGGATGTCAACCCTTTATCGGATATGTCATGTATGAACATATTGTCCCATACAGTTGGATGTCTTTTTGTTCTGTTGATGGTGTCCTTTGCTGTACAGAAGCTTTTCAGCTTGATATAGTCCCACTTGTTCATTTTTGCTTTTGTTTCCCTTGCCTGGGGAGATATGTTCATGAAGAAGTTGCTCCTGTTTCTGTCCAGGAGATTTTTTCCTATGTTTCTTTCTAAGAGTTTTATGGTTTCATGACCTACATTCAGGTCTTTGACCCATTTTGACTTTCCTTTTGTGTGTGGTATTAGACAGTGATCCAGTTTCCTTCTCTTACATGTAGCTGTCCAGTTTTGCCAACACCAGCTGTTGAAGAGGCTGTCATTTCCCCATTATAAATCCATGGCTCCTTTATCGTCTATTAGTTGACCGTATATGTTTGGGTTAATATCTGGAATCTCTATTGTGTTCCACTGGTCTGTGGGTCTGTTCTTGTGCCAGTACCAAATTGTCTTGATTGCTGTGTCTTTGTAGTAGATCTTGACTTTTTATGCAGATCTAGTAAGATTTGAAATTTTGGAAGTGACATGCCCCCGGCTTTATTCTTCCTTCTCAGGACTGCTTTGGCTATTCGGGGTCTTTTGTGGTTCCCTATAAAGTTTAGAACGATTGGTTCTGGTTCGTTGAAGAATGCTGTTGGTATTTTGATAGGGTTTGCATTTGAATCTGTAGATTGCCTTAGGTAGGATTACCATTTTGACAATATTAATTCTTCCTAGGTTACTCACAAGTATCCCAAACCTAAAGTCTTCCAAACTTAGTCCATTATCTTCCTCTGCCCACAGCTTTCTTACCGGTATCGGTACCTGTCCTCCAGCCATCCCAGGAAGAAACCCGGGAGACGGCTTCGCCTTCCATCCTGCGCATAGCGAGTCAGGCCTGGTTCCGCAGACTTTGCTCTTTCTCACGTCTGTGTCTCCTCTCAGTTCTCACCACCGCACTGGATTTCCAAGCCCTCACCGTCTCTCCCCTAAGCTGTGCAGTGGCCTCCTACTTGACCCCCAATCCTTCAGTGCCTCCCACTTAAATTCTTTCCCCTCACTACTGCTAGATGACCTACCTATAAGAAAGTGATCATATTTCGCTGCTCAAAATCCTTCTCTGACCCTGTATTGCCTACGAAATAGAGTCTGCACTTCTTAATAAGGTGCACGGGGCTCTTTGGCACCTTCTGCTTGTCCCTTCCCTAGGGTAAAAATAGCAAACTAAGAATATAGGCATTCTTCAGTGAGATCAGTTAAAGTTGCAGAAGCCAGGAGTAACTGGCCTGGAATGCTTGGGTATTCCCCAGACAAAGGAAGGTCTCTCGGCATACCCTTGTCTTTATTGTGTTTAGTAAATCGTGTCCTGGTAAGACTCACTTAGCCTGCTTAAAGGCCCAGCTTATTTTTTTACCTTTACCTATATGCTGTTTCTCCTCCTCCTCCATCCCCACATCAAGTAATTTGTGGACTGGACAGTTCACTTAGCAAGCTAGCTCAGCCATCACAGCACAGTAAGACAGGAAAGATTCGATCTTAAAGCTAAGATTGCATTTCAAAACCCAGGAAGTGAAGAAGTAAGATTTTTAATGTCCTGCCAATGGGTTTCAACCCTGGGCAAGTTCGCTATGGATTCAATGTGACCAAAGAAATGACAGTAAAACATTATGGGGGTGAAAGGGCTATACCCAACTTTATTTCCACAGTGGCAGGTCAATCCCTAACATCCCGTCCAATCAGAGCGAGTCTGCATGCAGCAGGCAGGTCTCTGCCTCTGGGCCTCCCTGCCTACACAGCCATCCCACACAGCCATCCTCTGGGCCTCTGACCTCAGCACTGCCACCACTCCAGCCTCTGCTCTGCTCTCCTGCAGCATCACTGCCGTGACACTGTGTCACCCAGAGCACTGGGTGGGAGCTCTTTCTATAGAGTCAATAGCAACCTATTGCCCACATGAGTGGTGAGCTAGCCGACTAGGCCCAGGTGAAAATCCTGGCCACAGAAAGTTTCATTTTATCCACTCTTAACACAGTCTTTAGCGAACATACAGTAACTCAGCCCACCATGGAGGCAGGGAGGGCAGTCTTAACTGATATGCTGCCCAGCCAGGAAGCTGCTCTGCTGGAGGGAATCCGAGCAGGGGGAGGACTGATAAGAAACTTCATGTCTCATCTTGAGACCACTTCACAGGTCCACACCCCTAGCCCTTTGTCACATTCCTGAGAAATCCTTCCAAGGGGGAGCTCCCACCCTTTCAGTGCGCCTCCCTCTCTGAGGTAGCCCACACTCCCCTCTCTCTGAGTGTGCACTTTCTCTCCGTAAATAAAACCTTTACTCTACTTGACTGCTGCGTCTCTGCCTCTCAGTTCTTTGCTGCGGCAGGGACAAGAACCGAGGAGAATGCACAACGCCCTCCTAACAGGAGTCCCAGCCCAGGGGAGGGGTGGGGGAAGGAGAAGGCTGGGAGGGCGGGGGGAGAGGGGTGCGAGCATGGGAGCAGAGAGCTTGGGGAGTGTGGAAGGGAAGCCTGGAGGAGGAACTAGGAGGGAATGGCAGCTGGGGAGGAAAGCCGCGGAGCCTCGGTGCTGGTGAGGCAGGGACCGTGGGCGCAGACAGAGCAGGGTGAGGGCCTCCGGAATAAAACCCCTACTGAAACTCCATATTAAACAAGGAAGCAAAGTCAGTCACATTCATTCTCTAAAGTAATATAAGCATTCTTGTGTGAGATTAATTAAAACCAAACATCCAGGAGTAACTTGGCCTGAAATGTTTGAATATCCCCCACATAAGAAAAGACCGCAGCATAGCCCATGTCTTCACTGTGTCAATTAAATGAGGTTATTGTAAAATGTACCGTAGCCTGATAAAAGGCCCGACTTATTTTCTTTATCTTTACCCAGATGCTGCTTTTCTTCCTCTAGCCCTAATCAAATGATATGCAATGTAGGCAAGTAATAATGGCAAGTATGCAAAATAATCCGGAAGACTGATAAGAAACTTAGTGTCTCTTCAAAGATAAGCATTTGGGGACCATTTAGCAGGTCTGCATCCCTGGCCCTTTGTCTCTCACCTGCCTATAAATTCCCTAGACTGTGCATCACCCCAGGGCTATCTTGTCCCCTCCGGGCAGGGGCAAGCCAGGAGCTGTGTCCTCTGCTTTATCTCTAAATGAAAGCCTCGCACATGCTCTCCTACCTTGAGTGTTTGCAAAGTTCATTCTCTGAGCCTGTGAACAAGAACTCCATCATCAGCTTCTCTGAAGAGCCCGAAGACAGGGAGCCCCCAGAGCCCGTGCCTGGGTGCGGAGTAGCGCACCAGGGGCCAGAGGGCCCTGCCACCTCCCCAGCACATGCCGGGTGGGGAAGGTGCGCTGCAGCCCACAGCCGTGTGAGCCTGGTGTCCCAGCACCAGCAGCCCAGGCCGTGTTGCGCTTGGGGCCCCTGCACACACCATTTGAGGACGGACCGCTGGCCCAGTGACCACCCAGCAGGCCCAGGGCTGCTGCTTTGTTTTGGGGCCCAGAAGCTCTTCTGTGTCAGGTTGAGGCTGGTGGGCCATGCGGATGACAGGTCTGACCTGTGCCACAGCCCTGCCAGGGGCCCGCCTGCCCTCCTCCTGCCCAAACCTACCTCCCTTTGTGGCCGGGGAGCCTGAGGTCATACCTGGGACCACCGTGTAGGCAGATGGCTCTGAGCGTGCTGTGGGAAAGTCCAGGGGAAGGAGGGTGGCCTGGGTGTCCCGATTTTACCTCCTGTCTCCTGGTCACCTGAGGCTGTCAGGAGGGCCCACGTCTGCTTCCCCAGTCCCAATCTGGGGCTCCACCTGCAGCATAAGGCCTGGAGACTCTCTCCATCCTGGAACCCCCCAAGGGGGTGTTTGTGCTGATCCTGGAGCTCCCCTCCAGGCCAGGCCTCCCCTCCTGGGAGGGTGAACACATCCTGAGAGTCCTGGGGGAGCGTGTGGGGAGAATCAGAGCCAAGTGCCTCCGCTTAGCCTCCCCAGCCTTTTGTCGCAGACATCAGGCCGCTCAGCCAGGACCCAGGAGCGGGACACCAGGGGACTCACACCAGCCTGGCCTGGGGATGGGCGGCTGAGGGGCCCCATGGGGGAGGACTGGGAACCCGGGAGCTTTGGGGGGTGCTCTGAGGTGTGAAGCGTGGAGAAAGTGGGCTCAGACAAAGCCCCCCAGTGGAAGGCGTGCACCCCTTGGAGGTGCTTTGAGAGACCAAGAAGTTTTTCGCAAAGGTATTTTCTGGAATGTGTGGAGCAGCTCTGTCTCATTAAGTGGGACAGTGCTAGACTGGCACCCTGCAGCCCTGGGATCTACTCGAGTACACAAGTTTCCGTGTCTGATCATAATCTATAGGTGACAGGAAGTAAGGTTCAGTTTCTGTTTGAGCAGCCCTCCCCAGTGTTGCCGAGGTGTCCCACCCTGGGGCTTGGAGCACCATGCTCCTCCTCAGCACCTTACGGGGGGAGGACAGAGGATGGAGGACAACCTGGCAGAGGTCAGGGCCCCCCTGCATCAGAGAGTTTGAGGCTGGGGTGGGGTGGGCTGGGGCACACGATGTCCGCAGGAGGGGCAGAGCTTTGAGAAGAAAGAGCAGTGTGGTGGCAATCCGTTCAGCATTTATTACATTCTGCACAGGGATGACCCCAACCCCCAGGAACCATAAACCTCAGAGACAACACCCAGAGCACACTGCGCCTGGGGGGGCTATTTCTCAGGGATGAGGGGAGGAAGTTGTACAGGGGGCTCCCCTGTAAGCAAGTCCCGGTACCCTGTGACAGTCGGCCACCCCTGCATCCTCCGATGCCTCCGCTGGGTACCAGGAGGCTGTGGTCCCTCGCAGCACTGCGCCATGTCTATGTCCATCCCGGGAAAGGCCGGGCCTGGTGAGGACAGCCCCCACCTATTCCTGGAACCCTGTGGCTACGACTCGGTGGCTGACGGCGCCCAGGCAGGAGTTGGTGTCACGGTGGGAGGCCACCTGCACGAAGGGGAACATCCTCCACACGGTGGGGCGGCTCGCCTCTGTCCAACGGGCCACAAGCAGAGGGGACGACACAGCACGAAGGTGGCCAGGTGCACCGCAGCTACATACGGGTCCTTGAGGATACAGTGGCAGCCTGGGGAGCTGCCCGAGTCGGCCGAAGGAGGAGGTGCCAGAGCAGCTGCCCCGGCAGAGGCTCCGGATGAGCAGCGGGAGGAGGAGGAGCAGCAGGCAGACTGGGGCCCTGGGGCGCCGGGTGCCGCCTGCCCGAAGGGGAAGAAGGTCTCCTCCACATGCAGCCAGGACACCAGCAGGGCCGAGCGCCCGATGACAGTAGCTACAGGGCCACGCGGGTGAGCAGAAGAGACTGCTTATCCCGGGTTCCCCCCATTATCCTGCTTCCACCCCGTCCCCACTGCCCTCGGGGCTCCGGGCCCTGTGCGGAGGGTCCTGTCAATCACGAGCACCTGGGAGTCCCTGTCAAAGAAAGGCTTCTGAGCGTCACCTACTCACAGAGGAGGAAACTGAGTCCCACAGGGGGCGGGGAACCACCCTTCAGTCTGGCACAACCGATCGGCAGTGGAGCGGGATTGCAGCCGCACCAGTCTTTAGGACGCCCCACACCCTGCATGGCGCAAAGTTTCCTTGACGCTGGGGAACAGCCCACCCCCTGCTGAACACCCCAGCCCAGAAACTCACCTGGCCCTGGCCCATAAGTTTAAATCTTGCGGGACCTGAAGAACTGTAACAGTCCTTTTCTGCCTGCCCTCTGACCTGGGGGCTCCAGATGGTAGGACAGGCCGTAGCTGCAGGACAGAGGGACACCTGTGAGCCCCTGGAGCCACATGGCAGGGGACCCTTCTCCCAGAGCCTGCCGGCAGCTACAGCCCACACTCCACTTCTGGCAGCCTCACCACTGGTCCTCTCGCAGGATCTTCACTCTCCGGAAAAAGGACAAAAAGTGCTCCTTGGGCTCCAGGTCATACTGCCTGGCCAGGAACTTGTATGTGAGGAGCTCCACTATGAAGTCAGTGGCCTGGGGCAGAGGAAGGACAGGATGCAGACAAGGAGGGGGTGAGGAGTGGGGCACTGGGATGATCCCGGATCTCTGCTCACGGAAACCCTCCTTCCTTCCAATGCCATCTAGCCCAGCCTGTTCCCACTGTTGGGTCTCCAGCTCCTCCTCCAGGAAGGTGACCTTGATGCCACCTCATCCCCCACCTTACAAAGCCTTTAGTGTCCTGAGCTCTGTGTGTCTTAACTCTCAACACACGTTAGACCCAGGGGATGGCCAGGACAAGGTCCTGCCCAGGGGGTCTTGACTACATCCCTCACCTTTCATGGCTGGGCAATCAACTTTCTGTTTTATACCATCACCCTGGAAGGCAGCAAGGCGGCCAAACTACATCGGAAACAGCCCCTTAAGCCCAGAACGAGGCCAGAACGTTCCCACCCTTTCTCAAGGTGCAGGACCGCTAGTGCCCTCCAAGGGGCAGGCCTGCCCACAAAGAGCACCCGGCCCTGTCCCGGGCTCGGGGCTACCGAGAAGCAGGGACTTCACTGGGGAACTGAGGCCTCAGGTGGGAAGGCACTGCCAGCCCCCCGATGTGCTTCCTGCACTGAAGGAGCAGCATCCCTCCCCTAGGGCAGGGCCTGACGGGGAGACCAGTCCTGCCCAGATGCTGCCCCCTGGAGCCCTCAGCCCCGCCTGCCCTGGGGCCAGGATCGGGCTTTAGGTGGGCCCTTCTGGCAGTCCTCTCCAAGAAGCCCAGGTCCTGGGGTGGGGGTGGGGGCCTCACGAGAGGGGTGGCTGGTGCTGAGAGGTCCGGGCTCACTGGGGACTCTCTCCTCGCTAAACCCCACCATTCTGCCCTCCTGAGCCCTACTGGGTCACTCACGTCCACATGATGTTCCTGTTGTTTCTGTAAGGCGTCGTACAGGATCAGTGCGAGCGGCGGGACCATGCCCTGTGCCACCGGGGTGGGGAGGTGATGAGTCCCCGCCTGCCTCAGGGGCGCCCACTGAGCCTCTCCTGAACCCCATACCCGCCACCCCCAGCTCCCTTGGATCACCCTGTGCGGCCTCCCCCCTTCCCTTCGCCCTGCTCTCCCCTCCTGGTCCCTCCCAGGGCTGGCTTTTGGCCATTCCCAGGCCCTGTGGGCCCTGCACCTGTCCTCCAACTTCCCCCTGTACCCAGCTGCTCTCGCCCTCCTTCTGGTCACACCAGAACTGGCAGTTCAGAGCTGGTGGGACCAGGAGCAGGTGCAGGGTCACCCCCACCGCCCTGACCCTGGCCACGCCACTCTCACCTGCTTGTTCATATGCTGTAATGCCCTGGGGGACTGCTGCCATTTCCTCACCATGGCCCTCGCCTCCTGCAAGGTGCACGACACTCAGGTGCTCCTGCTCCCCTCCCACGTGCCTCCCACAGCCAGACCGTGGTGGATGGATGCCCTGCCCGAGCCCCCTGGCACCTACGCTGTCCCCACCTCCAGCAGGCTCTCAGCCCAGAGCGACCCCGGCTCCAGCACACACTCATACTCATGTGGGTCCTTGGGCCATGGCCACCGCCCTGAGAGGGTCAGGGGAGGTCCCTCTGCCTTCCAGGGTGCCCTGAGCACTCACTGTCACCCGGCTATCAGCACGGCTCCCCTCACATGACCAGGTGGGGTAGGCACAAAGCTGAAGCCCATCTTGTGCTCCCTGGACCCTGCTCACCTGGGAGGCCTGCCCCCCAGGCTGATGGCAACCCTCCATGTGCACATGAGGAGCCTGAGGGTACAGAGGGGCCGTGACAGGCTCAGGGGACCCAGGGGAGAAGCCGACCTTGCTCAGACACACGCCCCAACCCTGCTGCAAATGCCACACCAGCCCCAGCCCTGACCGGGGGTCTGTCCCCTGGGTCCTCACTGGATGCCAGGCCCGCAGTGAAGTAGAGCCAGGGAGGGAGACAGACGAGGCCCTTATGGGCCTGGGGGACCCTACTTTCCCCGTCACCTTCCCCTGCTCACCCTACACTCCTCGAGTCTTTCCCAAAGCTGTGCCACAGCGCGGCAGAGGACTTGCCCAAAGGACCCCTCCCTTCCAGACTTCCAGCCCCCATTTACCTTGATGAGCTGTTTCCTTTTAAGCCTGTTGTTCCTCTTTCTAAGTTTTTTGTAGATCCAGGAGCTCTTCCTATGGGGAGGTGAGAGGAGGAGGGATACATGCGGCCAGCAGGCGGAGAGTCTCGGGGCCGACCCCTTTTCCCGGGGATCCTAGAAGGCCCACTAGCCCACAGGAGGCTTTCCACCATGGCCCTGAGCCCTGGGAATCCGTGGCCTGGGGAGGGGGCTGCGTGTTTCCACCCAGGGCCTCCATTCCCTTCTCTCCCAGGGGCGAATCTGCTTTGGGCAAGGTCGCTGTCCTTGGGGCAGAGACCTCCTGCTGCAGAGCACAAGCTCCAGATCTCCAATGGGCTTCACCCCACAGCTGACATTGGAGGAAACTGATTCCTGCAGGGGTACCCATGGCCTAACCCACAGGGGGCCCCAAGAGCCCACCATCCCCGCCCTTATGGCTCTTCTGCCTCCCAGGAAGTCCCAGCCCACTGAGGGACACTGCAAGATGTAGGGGTATCCCTGTCTACTCAGGTGCCCTGGTCCCAGGGACAGGACTACCCACCAGGACACATGTCCCCAGGTGCTCTCCAGGCGACGTACAGGAGGGTGCTGCAGGGCAAAGTTGATGGCACGGAAGGACTCAAAGTTTCTGAGAGCCAGACACTTCTGGGAGGGAAGACAGAGCTGAGAGCTTGTCCTGCTTCTCTGCTCTATCCCCCCATGAACTCCTGTCCTTAAGGAGACAGACACCCGGGGAGCCCAGCACACCTGGTACCTGCTGAGCAGCCCTCCTGGGTGGAGGACTGTGCCTCAACCCAAGGAAGGGTCCAGGGATGGCTGTCCCACCCCCGGGGCCTGCGAGTCCAGGTCCGCACGCCCCTGGCAGGAGGGCCCAGGGACCATGCAGGGTAGACCGCAGGCACCCATCCTGAGAGCTGGCCAAGGAGGGGACCCCGGGGGCCGTCCCATGACAGACCTTGGCCACCTGTATCCAGAACTCCACCACTCGGGCCCTGTCCTGGGCCCTCGTGCTCGGGCCCCCGAGGCAGGAGGAGATGACCAAATGAAATGTTGTACCAAAGTGCTTGAGGACGTTAACAATGTTGGGGGCCAGGAGCACAATGGCTTCCCTCCGTGGTTGTCTCTCTACGTAGACCTTGCATTCTTCATATTCAACCCTACTGTACAGCTCCTGGGGATGACAAGAGGTGTCATCCAGCTGTGCCCCTGGTGCCCCTGTTCCCAGGCAGGGTCACTGGTCAGAGCTGGGTCCCAGGCAGCTGGGGACGTGCTGTGAGCCTTGTGGCCGTCTGGACTTCAGACCCCGTCCACTGAGGCGCCCAGGACCGCATGCACAGGACCCCACAGTAATGGGGCACAGAGGGGTTTGCTCACAGGCCCCCTCACTCACATCCTCCCTGAGGCACAAGGCAGCTCACGCCTGCCCGGCCTGGGGCATCTGCCTCCCATTCTGCCATCCCCTGGATCCCGCTGCCCACTCAGGTGCAGTTTCCCCTTAAACAACTCCACCAGGACCTTTGTTGGTGTCTGTGTCTCCCACGCAGTCAGATCCATGGCAGGGGCCTCTGAAGTGCGGTAGCCATAGGAGCCTGCCAGGCCAATGGCCCGAGGACCTAAGGCCCTGGCAGCACCTCCCTGAGCACCCCTCCCCTGCCCTGCCCCTCCCAGCCCGGCCAGGCCCTGCCCACCTTCCCTCTGCTCCTCATTGGTCTGCAGGGATCCCTAAGGGCCGGCCCTACTGTCCCCATGTGGACATTGAGGGCTTGGGGGTGAGGAGAGTCTCTCAGGGAACATGGTGAGTCCGTGGGGAAGCTGGGATGTGGGCCCACATCACAGGAGTCCACGTCATGGGAGGGCAGGTGTGGGGTAGCCCGTGACACAGGGAAGGCCCACCCCCGACCCCGAGAGCCCGCTCCGCTCACCGCACACATCAGGGTCAGCTGCTCGGCCACCAGGCGTGGGGCAAACGCCAGGATGGTCAGCTCCCCCTCCCTCGGCAAATCCCGGGTGCTCATGGTACAGGGGCTGGTGGGCTCCAGGACCACCTGTGGCTCTGCCCGGCCCTGTGCCATTCCTGCAGGTGCCATGGGCCCCGTGCCCAAGGACTCATGGGGCTCCAGTTCGGGGTCTGAGACCACTCCTGTAATGTCCCAGGGGCTCGCAGCACTGGGGCTGGTGGGCTCTGGATCTGGACCTGGCTCTGCCACGCCTGGTGCCATTCTAGCGAGTGCCCTGGGCCCCAGGCCCGAAGGCTCATGGGGCTCCCGTTCAGGGCCTGGCCCCTGGGCTGAGGCCTCTGCTGGGACATCCTCAAGCTCTGCAGGGGCTGAAGTAGGTGACACTGGCCGTCGTTCCAGCACAGGGGTCTCAGGGAGCTCCTGGACGGGCTCTAGCCATGAAGTCGGCCCTCCCCGTGTCTCTGGAGCCAGGTGCATCTGATGTAGGTCTGGAGCAGGACACAGAGAAATGGTCACCCTGGGCCTGATTTTCCGCGCCTTATAATCACAGAAGAACCCACACTGCCTTGAAGGGAACCCCAGTCCGGGAAGCCCACCCTACATGGTCCTCTGGCTGCAGCCCCTCACCTTCCAACTCTGCCACCATGGGCCCCACGTGCTCCTCCTGGACCAAGTGGTGGAGGACTTGACCCACCAGGGTGGATGAAAGCTGGCTTGCATCGATGGCGCAGGGCACATGCTCGGGCTCCCAGGCAAGGCGCCTAGCCCATCCAATCCTGGGGCTGGGGTAAGGCCGGGGGGTGGCAGAGTGAGAAGCCTGCTCCTTCCATCCACACTGCCCTCCGGGTCCACCCTTGTGTGGGCCTGGCAACTGTGCCCTCCCCTGCCTGTCCAGGCACCTGCCCGTCCTCCTTCCTGACCCTGCACGTCTGTCCTGGGACCCCATCCTCTCCCATCCTCCCGAATAGGAAGTCCCCAGTTGTCAGGCCGCCCATGGGATTCCAAAGATGACTGACCTGCTAGGCTCTGCTGTGGGCTCCTGGGGCTCCAGCTCAGGTCCTGCCATGGGGGCTGAGGCCACTGCTGGGACATCCTCTGGCTCTGCAGGGGCTGATGCAGGTGACACCATCCGTCGCTCCAGCACAGGGGTCTCAGGGAGCTCCTGGACGGGCTCTAGCCACCATGCCGGCCCTCCCTGTGTCTGTGGAGCCAGCTGCATCTGCTGTGGGTCTGAAGTAGGACACAGAGAGAGGGTCACCCTGGGCCTGATTCCCCGTGCCTTACAGTGACAGAAGATCCCACACTGCCTTGAAGGGAACCCCAGTCCGGAAAGCCCACCCTACATGGTCCTCTGGCTGCAGCCCCTCACCTTTCAGCTCTGCCACCGTGGGCCCCAGGTGTTCCTCCTGGACCAAGTGGTGGAGGAGTTGGCCCTCCAGGGTGGATGAAAGCTGGCTGGCATCTATGATGCTGGGCACACGCTCGGGCTCCCAGGCAAGGCGCCTAGCCTGTCCCATCCTGCAGCTGGGGTAAGGCCTGGGGGTGGCAGAGTGAGAAGCCTGGTCCTTCCAGCCACACTGCCCTCCGGGTCCGCCCTTGTGTGGGCCTGGCCGCTGTGCACTCCCCTGCCTGTCCAGGCACCTGCCCCTCCCCCTTCCTGACCCTGCGCGTCTGTCCTGGGACCCCATCCTCTCCCATCCTCCCAAATAGGAAGTCTCCAGTCGTCAGCCCGCCCATGGGATCCCGAAGATGAGTGACCTGCTGGGCTCTGCTGTGCGCCCCCTGCCCCAAGGCCTACACGCCTCCTCCACCCATTTTGTGCACACAGGCAGTGCCCCCTCCTGGCCCAGTGAACGCTCACTTTCTCAGATCCTCCTCTGGCCCCTCGTCATGCCCCCCATTACATGAGGAGGCGGTGAGGGTATCGCCCGTGATGCTTCCTGGCTGTGACCTGCGGATGACGCCTGAAGTGACTGCCTGACTCCACACGGGACGGGGTCCCAGTACTGTGTCTGTTTCCTTCACTCAGTTATGCTAAGTGTCCCCAAAGGGTCTGCACAAAGTGGGTGCTGCATACCTATTGTGGCTGAAGGAAGTCCTACCCGAACCTTCCCAGGTACCCCTCTGCTGTCCCCAGAGGTCCCTCTTGTGGCCATGATGAGGACAAGGACCGGGCACAGCCACAGGGAATCGTGAGCCTCCATTCCAAAAGGCTGCTTCCCATGTGCTTTTCCACATGAGCCAGGCTCCAGGCCACTGATGGGTGAGGCCTTAGGCTTTTCATCCGGTAAAGAGAAGTAAGCTCCGAAGTGGCCTGGCTTGGTCGGCTGTCCTTTCTGCACTGCCAGACACCAGGGGAGCCCCTCTAAGCTCCTCCCGTGTTCCCTATGGGCACCCTAACAGGCTGATCGCCAACCACCCTGCCTGTCAGAGGAGCATGCTGAGGCTCAGACACGTGGGGACACTCAAGACACACCGCGGGCTGTGGTCAGAGGCCCGACGGTGCCGAAGAGCGGGTAGGTGCTCACCACGGGAGCCGTTGGCCCGTGGGTGGCTTGTCAGCGTCCTCAGGAGGGAGGGTGGCCTCAGGAGCGCTCCGGCTGGTGTTTGGAGCTGGTTCCACTCGTCCCGTGAGCTTTCTCCCCTTCCTCCTCATTCCTGTCCAGGGAGCCCTGCGCTTGGGGACCTCAGTCCCATGGACAGATGGCTCAGGTTCACGCTGAGGGGAGCAGCAGAGAGATAGTCAGTGGGAAACCCAGGAACCACCAGGACAATGGAGGTTTGCAGCTCACCCGGGAGCCCCCAGCCCCATGGGATGCAAGCAAGGAGAGGCATGGGGTGTCCCCGGGAGCGAGGTTCCAGGCTCTCTGGAGTGGGTCTGTTGACCAATCTCATGGGGCAGCCCTGTGAGGGCCCTGGCAGATTACCAGGCTTGTAATGGGGTCCTGGGGTGTAGGCAGCCTGCCCCAGGTCCAGGGAGATGGAGTAGGTAAATCCACCCATCAGCTCCTCCATGCTCCCCAGGGTGGAGCTCTGCATAGCCAGAGCCTGGTAGCGGGTGAGGAGGCACCCGGGGCTGCGTGGACCTCCCTGCAGGGGGCAGTGTGGAACCCAAACCCTGCCCCCGAGATCAGGCACACAGGGCCATCTGCTTAGACATCCAGTCCCTGAGGGAAGAATAGGACACCACCCGGTCTCAGGATTAACATGTGGGTGGAAGTACCTGGTCCCAGCACTCACCTCCAGTACTGAGTGATGAGACCAGAGCTGTGACACTGACTGACCCTCCTCCCCAGCCTGCAGTCCCCCCATGCCCCACACCCACCGCACACACACAAGGAGCCGGGGAAAGGTCAGCCCGGGATGGGTCACACAGTGGCCTGGTCCTGGAGGGGCCCGCTCTGGGCTGCCCTGTGTTACCTCGGGGCTCCTCGGGAGACACAGACAGAGGCGTTGGAAGTGTTCTCTCAGCCAACGCCCACAGCGAGCAGGAAGACTCTCCGTCTCGGCTTCCCTGACTCCCACGCCTTCAGAAGGCTCCACACAACAAGACCGCATGTTGCTCTGTCGAGCGCCTCCGGTCAAGTGAGCAGGACTGGGGTCTGCGACCAGGAGCTGGGTTCTGTCCGGGTCACAATTCAGGTTCTACTGGGCGTGTCTTCAGTGACATCACTTCTTCAAGGGTGCATTTCCTGGGCTGCTCCCTGAATTCAGACTCGCCCACATGCCCGTCTGGGCTTCTGACTGCCCACCCTCCTGGCCCTTGCCATGCATGAGTACACAGATCTACACCAGAGCCCTCCGTTTGCTGTTTGACAATGACACCAAGGTCCCAGCTCTGAGGAGACAAGAGCTGAGCTCAGGCCGCTTTTTTCACCAGTTCCCTGTCCTGCTGAAGCCACAGCACCTCCCAGGAGCTGCCCAATGTCCCAACCTGCACAGGGAGGGTCATGCCAGATATTCCTCCCTAGGGACATCCCCAGGGATACATGGATGACACCTCCAGCTCCTGGGGGCTGCTATCATGTGTGTCTGATGCACAGACTCAGAGATGGAGGAATGCCAGCGAGGCTTGGCATGGAGTGTGGAACAGCACACAAGTCAGGCCGGGTCCGGGCCTTGTGATCTTGGGAAGTCAGTCTCATGCTAGGTCGTTTTCAGGTTTGCACCTTGAAGGGGCAGCAATGAGAGGAGATCCAGGTGTTGCCATCTACTGGCATCCACCTTCCACAGTTCCAGGCTGCTCATAAACTAGGTGCTTTTCACACCAATCAGTAAATGGGTCAGAGTAGCACACTGGAAATGAAGTCTATGCTGCCTGTGAAATCTGAGGTTGTCCACCAGGCTGCTGTGCACTTTGTGTGTGTGGAGGGGAGGAGGGCTCAGATACAGCACCTTATTCATCACCTTAGGAGAGCTTGGCATGCCCACACGATAGACTTCTAGAAACTTCTCTAAGATGAAAGGTCCCTGAATTTTTGTTGGATTTATTTCCCACCTTCTGACACGTGACTGTGCTGTCAATATGCCTAGATGAGCTGTACTTCCCGATCACTGGGTCCAGTCAGCAGAGTGCCATCAATGGGATGGGCCAGTGTGACATCTTCTGGAAGGAAAAGGAGATGAAGGTTCCTTCTGACTAAATGACAACCTAAGTCTGGAGGTCTGATATACCTCTGAGATAGTTTTCTCTCCTTGACGGCTGAAAGCTAACTGCCCTGCTGGTCTTTACTCACAGGAAGAGAACGGAGAGCATTTTCCTGACCAATACTTACACAATGGGTGCCTGGGGATCAAGTGATGAAGCCCCATGTGCAGCAGTAGCTGCAATTTGAGACACTCCGATTATGGTGACAATCATGCACTGTCATCTCCAAGAATTGTCCGTTTTCTGAGTAGGCCACGTGGGTGACTTCAATAAGGGTCTGTGGAAATCACCACCCCGACATCTTCCAAGTCCTTGGTGGTCACTCCAGTCTGTAAGCTCTCCTGGAAGGCAGTACTGCTTTCAATGTATACTTTACAGGGAGTTCTAGAGGCTTGTGCTTGACCCGCCACACAGCAGGCACTCCTGGCCGGCACAGTCCCCTGTGGCTAGCAAGGAGGAAGCCGGGAGCTCTGCGTCCCTGGCAGCTCGGCCCTGTGGCCTCTGACACTGAAGGAGCCGCACTGCGGGCACTTGGTCGGGGGGTCGGGGGTGCTGCTCCTGATGCCAAGACCCGCTCCTCGTCCCTGAGGTCAAATCACAAAACACAGTGACAAGGTTTTGAGGAAAGAAAAGAATAGTTTATTTACTTGCTAGCAAACGAGGGAGTGGCAGGCTCCTGCCTTAGAGAACCGCCGTCCTCCTGACACACAAGCGGTCAGGGCTTTTCCAGGGGAAATTGTGGGAGAGAGGCTGGGGTGCAGACACATGAAGTAGCTGCTTGCAGGGGTCCACGCAGACATTCCTTCACCGATTCACTAGCTTTTTGTTTTTATTTTCTGCTTCTCCTCAGTCCCCAGGGACTGGACGCTTGGGGTTGAACAAAATCAGCTTTCAGCTTTAACTCTGACCCTCAGATGCAGAAAATCTGGAGAATAAGAAAAAACTGCCACCCCACCACACCCCCACCCATTAGTGGACAAAGTTTCTGGGGCTGTTTGAGTTCACTTCCCAGTAAATGTTAGTGTTCAGTTTTGAACAAAGATTTGATTCCCCTTTTCTTCTATTACAAATTCATTTCTACTGCATTCCCTTAAGAGCAGTCCCACACAGATCATGAAATGCCTTGAGAGAGAGTTTCTGACTTTATTCCCCGAAGATAGCCACAAGTTGAAAAGCACAGCTCTAAGCGTTTCTTGGAATATCAGTGCTGGCTGACAAGACAGGAACTGCCACCTGCCGTGCAGATTTCCAGGGGCACTTGGCTTATGTGTTCAAATACTGCAACTGTTGCTGTTAGAATCAGCAAGGGAGTGTCTCCTTGCACCTGCCTGGAGCTGGCAGCCTTGCATTTAATACTCGCATGCAGAATTTTCTCAAGAGCCCCTCCCCGACTTCTAGCACGTGAACAAGTTGGGGAAATGAGAAGATGGGACCCACAGAGGCCTTTATGTCCAGACCTACTGCCCCACTCTGTCCACAGAGGCCTCAGGAGCTGAGGGGACAGTGCTTGCAAGCCCAGGGCCTCCACCTTGCCTTCCAAGGCTGCTCCCCCTGCTGCAGCTGCTGCTGCTGGGGCTGCTACATTTGTTACCACTTTCAGAAATCTACAAGAAAAACACAAAGGCAACTTGGGCTTCACTGAAGTTTCGGTTTAGTAAACAGGTGAGGCCTTGGATGCTAGGAGTCCGCCTTTACTGGCCGTGGCCCTGACAGTCCTTCAGTGCATTCTGTAGTTTGAATATCAGAGCTCACCCTTCCTGCTGGGAACCTGTTAGTGGATGCTGTTGCCAAGTGCCTATTGCCTTGTGCAGCCAGCCTGTATGCAGCTGGCTGTGTATGGATCCCACCATGCTGCCCCCTCTCCACACAATACCCTGAGACTCTGATACCTCCTTCATGTCTTTTCTCATTCAGGTTTTTAATTCTAGCCATTCTATGCTTTTTTTCCTATCGATTACCATGTCACTCTGTGAATAGACCACAGGGATCTGCCTAATGCAGACGCACAGGGACTCATGCAAAACTTAAAAGAGGATGAAGTAGGAAGGAGAGGGATTATAGCCACTGCTGGGTTTACCTGAGGCTCTGGTTGTGAGCTTCTTTCTAATGGCTGTGTGTCCCACCCATCACAGACCCATAGGCATGAACTTCCCTGAGGCAGAGAGCTCTTCTATCCACTCTTCCAAGTGGTATTTCTTCTATATTATTCTCAGTCACTGGCCAGCTTTTATTATTGCTAAGTGTTTAAGTAAATGATCCGAGCTACAGAAAAAGCAATAGTACCAAACATCAAAAACAGTATGAGTTTTTATTAATTTTTTTTCTATTAAAAATGTATTTCAAGATATCCCTTTTGGACCTATATAAATTCAGTCTGGAGTTTTATCAGATTATTTTAAACTACCTTTTACTGGTTTGGAATTACTATTCACTTATCCAAGATATCAGACATCATTCATTGGAAGCTGCAAGTTAGGAGATCTGAATTTGAATATCAGCTGTGCCAGCAACTTGCCATAAGTCTTTGTGTAAGTTACTCCCATCTTCCCAGGCTTTTCTCTTCTCGGGGGACAATTGAAAGGATTAGACTAGAATGAACATGAAGGTTCTATTCTGACATTTTATACTAAGTTTCTGACCTTTGACATGTTTTAACTCTTATTAATAACATTCATACACTTGCATACTGCTTTATAGTTCACAAAGTACTTTCACATATATGCTCCCTTTTAAGTCTCTGCAGTGTCTGCGAGTTAAGCACATTTCAGAGAAGTGTGAAGAAGCTCAGAGAAGTCATAATTTATCCCAGATCACAGAATTTCTTATAGCAGAGCTGGATGGACTAATCTTTCTACAAGTAAAGTGATACCGTGTAAGTCACAAAGTCATGCAGTATCATTATTTAAAACCCCTCTGGATTTAAAGTCAGAGAACTAGGTTTCACTGACAGTTCTGACGCTATGACTTGGGGAAGTCACTTGACCTCCCTGTGCCTCAGTTTCCTCACCTGTAAAAAAAAGGGTTTGGACTAGCTGACTTTTGGATGGACTTCTTAAAATTCTATTTTTTTTCTTAATGGCTTTGACTGTTTCTAGGTTGATATTTTGATAGATTAATTGGAAAATGAAACTTTCCTTTAGACTGGAAGATGTTTAAAAAAGTGCACTAAGAGATCCCTCCTATTGGCTATTATTTATTATTCGTGCTTTTGGGCCACAGGCACATCAAAAGCCTTGGACTAATATTAGTGAACACCACTTCCCAACAAAACTAGTTAACTTCAGATTTCACAGAGAGGTAAATTATTTTGGTTGAGTTATGTAAAAATGTATATAGTTGCATTTTCTTAGAGGTTTTGACTTGGCAGACAACCTTACTTGGGAACCAGTGAGAGAAAACCTAATTGACCTGGAGAGGATGTTTTTGGCTCTCTCTGCAGCATGCTGAATGGTGTCTCTGCCTCTCTGATCTAGTATCTTTTTGTCCTGCATATTCCTTGCCCCGAAGTTTATAACTAGTAGGCATTTAGTTTTAAGATAAGGAAAAACCACTTGAAAATAGTGGAGGATATGATGGCGAGTGTTGGAGCAGTTAGAGGCCAAGAACAGTTTTGAATCTGTTGGTCCTTTGCCTGCCTCCCCCTCTGAGGAGAACATTGTAACTTTTGAAGCTAACAAAGCTTCAAAACATAACCAGCTTGCTGAGCTGGTGACTTAATGCACAATCGTGCTTTGTTGGGACTTTATTTGTAATAGTGCTGTTACAGCATGGGATACTGTTCAGCTCCAAACCACATTCCATTTAATAACTAGGAGTTAGTTCGCCCACTGAGTCAGCGCCACCACTAACTGATAAGCATCGCCCTTTTCCTTGGACTCTTTGGCTCTTCTGCCCCGCAAAGCATGGCACTGGCATGCTTCTTGAGAAGATTGGAGGAAGGGCAGATGGAACGATGATGACCGTCTATCTAGTTGCAGAAATGGAACTTCACCCCTAGTCTTTGTCTTTTGCTTTCCTTAAACACAAACTTACATACTTCCCAAGAGCACTGTAAGTACCATTGAAAACAAAATATTAAAAAGAAAACACATTCCCCCACCAACTACTACATCTCTTAGACACCAAGGTGATGAAAATCTATGGAGAGGTGTACAAAAGATGAGGATAAGAATGTTCACAGCAGCATTGTTTGTAATAATCAAAACTACTGAAGACAGCTCAATGTCCATTAGGAGCAGGGTAGCTTATGGTATATGCATACAATAGAAATTCAAGAAACTCCTGCTACACTGGACAACACGAAAGTCTCACAAACAGTGCTGAAAGAAGCCAGACGCAAGAGTGTGTAATGTACAAATTCACCTAACATAAACGCAAAAACTTAGAAAAATTAATCTCTAGTATTAGAAGTCAGGATAATGGTTACCTTTGGGGAGGAGTAAGGGTAAGAGATTTAGGAGAGCAAGTGGGGGACTTCTGAGGACTTTATTATTTACAGTGAGCTTTATCAAAAAATTATTTTCTTGACCTCAGTGAATAAATGGGTGTGTTCACTTTTTATA
This sequence comes from Manis javanica, assembly GCF_040802235.1. Lineage (NCBI taxonomy): Eukaryota > Metazoa > Chordata > Mammalia > Pholidota > Manidae > Manis > Manis javanica. The sequence continues at coordinate 92,846,611 of NC_133168.1, read as the reverse complement.
AAATTCATTCACATTTTATGTCCTCTGAATAAATTTTATACTTTGATGAAAAGTTTATTTAGAAATCATGTTAGAAATGAGAAACGGCTGTAGTTAGACTAGGTCTGAGCCCCCTAAAGGCATCTATCAATATAGTCTCACCAGCAGCCATCAAGGGCCAGTTTTATTTACCCATTAATACACGACATTGTTATTTTTTTTTTATTTTGGTATCATTAATACACGATTACATGAGCAACATTGTGGTTACTGAATTCCCCCCATTATCAAGTTCCCACCACATACCCCATTACAGTCACAGTCTATCAGAGTACACTACAGTATTTATAATCCACTTTTGATTTTAGAATAGACTGAGATTTACTGAAAAATTGCAGTGATGGTATAGAGGGTTTCCTGGATACCACTCACCCATTTTCCCCTTTTTAACACCTTATAATACAGTCATGCAGTTGTTACAATTAGGAAACCAACATTGCTACATTACGATGAACTATATTTCCACTCTTCATTCCTATTTCACTACTTTTCCCAGAAATAACCCTCTCATGTTCCAGGATCCCATTCAAAATACCATATTACACTTAGTAGTCTTGTCTCCTAAGTTCCTGTCTGGTCTGTGACAATTGTTCAATTTTTCCTTTTTTTTTTTTTTTTTAAATTAACTTGACAGTTTGTTCAGGTATTTTCTAGAATACCCGGGTTTTCTAAGTTGTCTCAAGGTTAGCCTGGATTCACGGGTTTTTCAGGAAGAATATCAGAAATGAAGGGCCCTTCCCCTGACATCAGGGTGCGCGCTATAAACAAGGTTGATCACGGGCGGTATTAACATTCATCAGGCTCAGGCAGGCAGTATTCACCCCGCGGGCCGGGGGCCGACGGGTCGCGGGAACGAACAGCCCAGCCCGCGCACCCACCGGCCCACGCTCTCTGAGGGGCCGCGGGTGGAGCCGAAAGGGGGCGACCCAGTGGAACCCCGCGCCGTCCCGGCCGCGCACAGAGGTCGGGCCAGGCGGAGCGGCGGTCTCCCCCGCTCCCCGAGCGCTCCGCCCCGCGCCTCAGTAGTAGGCAAAGTGCCGCCGCCGCCTTCACTCGAGTCCTCGGCCGGCAGTCACAGTGCCGCGCGGTCGAGAGGCTCAGAGCCCGGAGAGCAGGAGCGGTTCCGAGGCGCCGAACCGGAGTGTGAAGGAAAAAAACACGGCCCCGCGCGGCCGCTGTCCCCACCCAGCCTCGCTCCCATTGGCTGACTGCTCAGTCAGGGGCGGGCCGGAGCCGCGGCGAAGGCAACCATTGGGCGCTCGCGCAGAGCACGGAAGTCCGGCGGCATATTCAAGAGTTAGTAGTGTCACGGACGTCGGCGCGAGAGGGAGCTCCTGCGGCACCTTCTGCGCTCCGGTCGGCCGGCCCTGTCCGCAGGAGCGGCCAGAGGAGCCGCCCCTTCTGCGCAGCGAACCGGCGGAGACCAGATGTTGATGGGCCCGCCGAGTTCTGGGCCCTCGCTGTGCTTGGCTGCGCCTTCCTCCAGGTGCGCCGGCGGCACCGACCGCGCCCCCTCAGCCTCGGATCGCCGCGCTCTCCCCTTCTCGGCTCTCCTGCGGCGGGCGGCGGCCACCATGGCCGAAGCCCTCCAGGTGGTGGAGATCCACCCGGACTTCAAGCCGCTCTCCCGGCCTGACTTCAGCCAGTCGAGGTCTGCCACCTGCAAGCCGGCGCCGTCGGGCGACGCTACCGGGAACCCCGACGTCCCCGCGGGCCTGCCTGCGGCCTCGGCGGCGGCTGAGGAGCAGCCTCGCAGCGCGTGGGGCAAGCTGTACCCCGCCGACCGCGTCGCCAAGACCATCGATGTCGAGAGCTCGGCCGAGGAGCGGCTCACGCTGCCGCAGATCTGCGGTGGATGGTCAAGAGCGGGCCTTGCTTGAAGGATGAAGGCGACAGCGACAGCTCTGCGGGGTAGATGGTCTCGGGGCGCGGCCGGACCCCGGGCGGGACGCGGGCACCCCTGGCTCCGCCTGAGGTCGCGTTGGAGCCGGTGAGGGCGCGACCGTGCAAGTTGCTCGGCGGGCAATGGGTCGCCCGTGTGGCCGGGAAGCGGCCGACGCGGGTGGTGGGCTCGTGGGCCCGGCCGGGGGTCGGGAGTCGGCGCGCCCCGCCGGAGGGGCTGCCCGGGGAGGAGGGAGGTGGAGCAAGTGCGCCGAGAGCGGCCGCCCGCGCCGCCGGCGAAGTTCGCCGGGGCAGGGGGCGCGGGGCTCACTGGATTCGCAGCTCCTCCGACCGGGACCGGGCGGTGAGGGCGGCTGCTCTTCGCCAGGCCTGGGGCCGCGCCGCCGTCCTGCCACCGCCGCTTGGGTCGCGGCCGCAGGCGGAGGGGCCGGGCCGGGCCGCGCAGACGGGGAGGCCGGTGGGCGTCTTGCTGTGTGTGGATTCTTTCGGCGGGGCGGCGGGGGAGACGCCGCCCGGAGGCAGCGCCTTTAGAATTAAAACTTTTTTCATGAGTTACCTCTCGTATTTTTTATTTGGGAATGAAGTTTCTTTACTTTGGTCTGGGAATAGCCAGTGCGTTTTCTTGTATTTAAAAAGCCCTATATTTCCGTCATAGAGGTTTGTAGCCTGCAGCTGAGTAATTTGTAACTAGCCGCAGAGATTCTGAGACAGGGACGGTGGGTGTAGTCAGCGTAGCGTGAGGGCCTCTGGGAAAAGACGCCGGCCAAAACTCCGTATTCCACACTTGAGCGCAGTCAGAGTCACGTTACTTCTCTCAATACCAAACTACTAGGAGTATAAGCGTTGTTCAGTGAGGATGAGTTAAAACTGAAAAGCCAGGAGTAACTCGGCCTGGAATGTGTGAACATCCCCCAGATAAGAAAATACCTCAGCATGGCCCATGTCTTCATTGTGTCAACTAAATGAGGCTGTTGTAAAGTTTACTTTACCCGCTAAAAGGCCCGGCTTATCTTTAACTTTGCCCGGATGCTGCTTTTCCTCCTGGAGCCCCTAATCAAGTAATGTATAACCCGGGCAATTAATACGGCAAGTAAGCCCAGTCACATAGTAAAAGGCAGGAAGGATCCCATCTTAAAGATAAGATTGCATTTTAACACCCAGGAAGTTAGTAAGATTCTTTTTTCTATTGGTATTAAGGTATTACTGATATACACCCCAATGAAGGTTTCACATGAAAAACCAATGTGGTTACTACATTCACCCATATTATCGAGTCGTCCCCCCCATACCCCATTCCAGCTGCTGTCCATCACTGTAGTAATATGCCACAGATTTACTTTTTGCCAAGAAGTAAGAGTTTTTTCTTTCATTTATTTATTTTATTAAGGTATTATTGATACATACTCATGAAGGTTTCACATGAAAAAACAATGTGGTTACTACATTCACCCTGTTATCGTGTCCTCCCCATATCCCATTTCAGTCACTGACCATCAGTGTGTAAGATGCCACAGAGTCAACTGTTTGTCTTCTCTGTGCTACACTGTCTTCCCCCTGATCCCCTCCCCCACCCCTCCCCTTTGGTAACCGCTAGTCCCTTCTTGGAGTCTGTGAGTCTGCTGCTGGTTTGTTCCTTCAGTTTTGCTAAGTTGTTATCCTCCACAAATGAGGGAAATCATTTGGCACTTGTCTTTCTCCGCCTGGCTTATTTCACTGAGCATAATACCCTCCAGCTCCATCCATGTGGTTGCAAATGGTAGGATTTGTTTTCTTCTTATGGCTGAGTAGTATTCCATTGTGTATATGTACCACCTCTTCTTTATCCACTCATCTACCGATGGACACTTAGATTGCTTCCATATCTTAGCTATCTTAAGTAGTGCTGCAATAAACATATGGGTGCATATGTGTTTTTGAATCTGAGAAATTATATTCTTTTAGTAAATTCCTACAAGTGGGATTTCCAGGTCAAATGGTATTTTTATTTTTAGTTTTTTGAGGAACCTCCATATAGCTTTCCACAATGGTTGAAGTAGCTTACATTCCCACCAGCAGTGTAGGAGGGTTCCCCTTTCTCCACATCCTTGCCAGCATTTGTTGCTTAGTCTTTTTTATATTGGCCATCCTATCTGGTGTGAGGTGATATCTCATTGTGGTTTTTCTTTGCATTTCCCTGATAATCAGTGATGTGGAGCATCTTTTCATGTGCCTGTTGGTCATCTGAATTTCTTCTTTGGAGAATTTTATGTCATATCCTCCACCCATTTTTTAATTGGGTTATTCGCTTTTTGGGTGTTGAGGCATGTGAGTTCTTTGTACATTTTGGATGTTAACCTCTTGTCGGATATGTCATTTACAATATATTCTCCCACAATGTAGGATGCCTTTTTGTTCTGCTGATGGTGTCCTTTGCTGTACAGAAGCTTTTAAGTTTGATGTAGTCCCATGTGTTCATTTTTGCTTTTGTTTCCCTTGCTCGAGGAGATGCATTCAGAAACAAGTTGCTCATGTTTATATTCAGGAGATTTTTGCCTATGTTTTCTTCTAAGAGTTTTATAGTGTCATGACTTACATTCAGGTCTTTGATCCATTTTGAGTTTACTTTTGTGTATGGGGATAGACAATAATCCAGTTTCATTCTCTTGCATGGAGCTGTCCAGTTTTGCCAACACCAGTTGTTGAAGAGGCTGTCATTTCCCCCATTGTATGTCCATGGCTCCTTTATCGTATATTAATTGACCCTATATACTTGGTTTTATATCTGGGCTCTCTAGTCTGTTCCATTGGTCTATGGGTCTGTTCTTGGGCCAGTACTAAATTGTCTTGATTACTGTGGCTTTGTAGTAGAGCTTAAAGTTGGGAAGCAAGGTCCCCCCTGCTTTATTCTTACTTCTAAGAATTGCTTTGGCTATTTGGGGTCTTTTGTGGTTCCATATGAATTTTAGAACTATTTTCTCTAGGTCGTTGAAGAATGCTCTTGGTATTTTGATAGGGATTGCATTGAATCTGTAGATTACTTTAGGCAGGATGGCCATTTTGACAATATTAATTCTTCCCATCCATGAGCACAGAAGGTGATTCCATTTATTTAATTTCTCTCATAAGTGTCTTGTAGTTTTCAGGGTATAGGTATTTCACTTCCTTGGTTAGGCTTATTCCTAGGTATTTTATTCTTTTTGATGCAATTGTGAATGAAATTGTTTTCCTGATTTCCCTTTCTGTTAGTTCATCATTAGTGTATAGGAGTGCAGCAGATTTCTGTGTATTAATTTTGTATCCTGCAACATTGCTGGATTCAGATATTAGACCTAGTAGTTCTGGAGTGGAGTCTTTAGTGTTTTTTATGTACAATATCATGTCATATGCAAACAGTGACAGTTTGACTTCTTCTTTACCAATCTGGATGCTTTTTATTTCTTTGTGTTGTCTGATTGCCGTGGTGAGGACCTCCAGAACTATGTGGAATAAAAGTGGAGAGAGTGGGCATCCCTGTCTTGGTCCCAATCTTAAAGGAAAGGCTTTCAGCTTCTCGCTGTTTAAGTATGATGTTGGCTGTGGATTTGTCGTATGTGGCCTTTATTATGTTGAGGTACTTGCCCTCTATACCCATTTTGTTGGGAGTTCTTATCATGAATGGATGTTGAATTTTGTCGAATGCTTTTTCGGCATCTATGGAGATGATCGTGTGGTTTTTGTCCTTTTTATTGAAGTGGTGGATGATGTTGATGGATTTTCGAATGTTGTACCATCCTTGAATCCCTGGAATAAATCCTAATTGATCATGGTAGATGATCTTTTTGATACGTTCATCCATTGTGTCCATGGTGTGACATATTTAGGGAGCAAATTTCATGGTTAAGATTATAGAATAGGGAGTTACCAGCTGACTTTCAACTTCCAGGTTTAACCACTTAGTAGGAATGTGACCATGGGTGAGTCACCTAGCTTTTCAGTAAGCACGTCCATTTCTCCCCCTGTCAATTGGCCATCATCACAGGATCTCAATTACATAAGGTCACAGACTGTGGAAGGAGTTATCCTGGGAAGAAGGCTTGGAATACCTGGCACATCACAAGTGCTTCGTGTAGTTGGTATAAATCTATTGTATACATTCCTCTAACCTGTCTGTAAGCTCCAGAGGGCACAGAGGTAAGGGCTCATTGGCAGAATTTCCAGTACCTCCCATGTAGCCTTAGTCATTTACAAATCAATGATTATAATCAATGCAGAGCCTTGCAGCCTCTTGGACAAGGGGTGGAGAGAAAATGGCCATTCTCTCCTCCGCTTCATTCCTGGTATGTAATTGGTCTGGCATCTGCCAGGCGTCAAGGACCTACCCTTGGAGTTCCTTCTAGAAGGGGTGGGTAGAGGAAGCAGAGCACCAGCCATGGCTGGAGGAGACAGATGGTGCAGAGCCTGGCTAGCAACTAAGAAATAAAAGCCTTTCTTCCTCCCTATCCTTTGCCTTGACTGTTTTTGGTTTTGCAGTCTCATAAGGGGACTCGCCCTGGCCTGGAACATTGTTCCCCCTGGGGCTACATCTGGTGTAGTTGGCAAGATCCGGTGAACCTGAAATCGGTCCTCATGGGTGCAGTGTTTTGGGTGGGCTGCTCCTATAGATAGATGATGGGGAGATACTCTTAGACCCCTAGAGGTGCTGAGGACTCACCTGGGGATTCCCCTGTAGATGGCAAGGATTCATCCGAAGATCCCCCCGTGAGGATGGTATCTGGAGCAAAGTGCCTTCTAGAGGAATGGGCCCCTCCCCAGAATTCGGAAAAAATGGGGATGCTGGAGGTAGTAGAGTTTGCCCTTTGTAAAATTGGGGACTCAGGAACTGATTGGCCATGAGGTGGCAGTAAAAGTGGGCTGGTTGTTTCTTGCAGCTTTGGAAAGTGTTACTAATGACAGAAATGCCCTCCAGTGACAGATGTCCAGGAAGATAAGCTGTGGGATGGTCTGAAAGGGAACAAAAGCTATTGAAAACTGAGGTCACACTGCTGAGAGATATGCTAGTGGCACAGGAGGGGGCAGCAGAAAAATGGGAGATGCAAGAAGCTGTGCACAATGTAGGTTTGTGTTCCAAAGTAGATCTCCAGGGCTGGGTGTTCAGTTCTATTTTGGAATAAACTCACCCTCCTTACTACAGCCCAAAGGGCCCTGCCTTGTCTGCCCCTTCTGCCTGCTCTGACTTCATTTCTTATCAACCTCTCCTTTCTTCACCCCTCACTGATCATGCTGACACCCATATGTGCCCGGCACTTTTCAGAGTAGGACGAACAGCAGACACCCAGCAAAATCCTGCCCTCATGCAGCTGCCGGTTGTAGTCAGGGAGGGATGGACAAACAAAGTGTATTAAGTGATGTGAATGACATCAAAAGGAAGGTAAGGGTGAGGTGGGTGGTCAGGTGGGCTTCTTGGAGGAGGCAACGTTTGATCTGAGGCTCAGAAGAGAAGGAGGAGATGGGGAAGTGGCTGTTCAGGCAGAGCGCAGCAGATGCATCGTCCCTTGGTCAGAAAAGAGCTAAATGGGCTCTAGAACAGCAAAGAGGGCAAGTTCTAGAATGAGTTGCAGGCAAGTGGTGGGAGATGAGGGAAAAAAAGTCAGCAGGGGCCCTTGCAGGCCATGGGGAAAAGCCTGGTTTTACTCCTTGGAAGGAGCCACTGTGAGAGGGTTTAACAAGGAATGATGAATCTGGGTCTGTTTAACGGGCTCTCTGTGCACAGCTGGGAGATGGACAGAAAGGGAGGCAGCCCAGTGTGGAAGCCATGGGCATGAAGACAAGCCCCTGGATACAAACACTGAGTCGTTCTGTACACCTGAAATTCATATAATGTGTCAGTTATATCTAAAAAAAATCAAAGCAAGACAAGAAAGCACCTGGATTTGGGACCTGTTTTGTAGGCAGGACTTGGCAGTTATGCTGATGGATGGATGGTGGGGTATGACAGAAGCGGAGCCATTAAGTTCAGTTTTGAGCCTAGCAGACAAGCCAAGGCGTGGTGCTTTTGCTGAGATGTGGAAACTTTGAGGAAAATCAGGGTTAGGAGGGGTGTGGTGGTGAGTTTGAGATCCAAGCAAGGGCTGTCAAGAATGTCATGGAGAAAAGAAAAACAAAAAGAAAAAGAAGAATTAAAAAGAAAAGAATGTCATGGAGGGTGTTTTTGTTTCTCCAGTTAAGTAGGCTCCTCTTTGGCAGCAAGACCTATGCACTGGCTGTTCTCTCTTGCTGTGGCGGCTGGAGGACGGTAGGGAAATGTCCTCCCCCAGATCTTCACATACGGGGCCCTTTGTAGCCTTCTGGTCTTGACTCAAATGTCATCTTTGTAGTGTTCTTCCCCAACTACCTGTCCCTCCAAATAAGGCCACCAATCCCTCCCTCCACTCCACTCCAAATAGTCCCCCATCATCCCGTTTAATTCCTGAATAGCGTTTATCAGAGTTGTTACCTTTCTAGCTCCCCGAACGGTGGGCTCCAGGAGGGCAGGGGCTGTGTCTTGTTCACTGATAAATCTGCAGCGCCCAGCACAGAGCCCATCGTAGACTAGACTCCACAGTGAGTGATTAAAGGAGGCCCTTTTGGACCAGACTTTGCGCACGGCTAGGAGGACCCATGAGATACAGACATCCCCCCCTCCTCGAGGGCCTCAGTCTTGCTGGAGGCAAAGAGATGTCAGCCCTGGATCCCAGAGGGAGGTCCCTTGCCCAGGGAAGGTGACGGAAGGCTTCCCGGAGGAGGTGATAGCTGCAGCTACCGAAGGAAGGAAGACAGGTTTATGTACCATGTGGAGGAGGCTTTGGGGACTGGCGAGGCACGAACAGGGATCACTCTCCCGGTTGACTGGAGACGCTCAGAGGCAGAAACTGTCTGACACTTCCTGATGACTCGCATCTTGTCCAAGGGAGACGTCTAAGAAGCCATCCTCCTTCCGCAAGGGGACAGAAATGAACGGGCAAGCGCCACGCAGCAGTCTCCACGCGCGGTAGTCCAAGCTGCGGTCTCCAGTAGGCGGCAGTAAAAGGAATCTTCATTCATCTGAGTTTGCGAAGACGCGAATCAGGGACTACAGGGTCCTTGCGGCTTCCGTACGACAACACATGCGCAGATAGCTGCCCCCAACTACCGGCGTTAAGCGGGGTCATGTGACTAACGTCCGGTTCTTCCCCGTCGTTTTTTCCGAGTATAACTTCCTGCATTCTACAGAGACGCGTACCGGGGCTTAGCGCGTTTCGAGGTCGCTGGAGGCCTGGCTTGCGGCGGCTCTGATCTGACAGTGCGACTGGAAGAGCATGGAGGGGCCCCGGGAAAGGGAGGCGCCCGCGGCGGCGCTGGCCGCTGTGCTAAAGCACAGCTTGGCGCTGCCATCCGAGAGCACCCAGGTCCGGGGCTATGACTTCAACCGCGGCGTGGACTACCGCGCGCTGCTGGAGGCCTTCGGCACCACTGGTTTCCAGGCCACCAACTTCGGGCGCGCTGTGCAGCAAGTCAACGCGATGGTGAGGCCTGGGGCGGGACTTCCAGTACCAATGCCGGACGCGGAGGGGCGGGAATTCCTCAGGCAAGGATGCGGGTCCCTCGTTGCGGGGTCTAATTGTTGGCGGGAGGTGCGGTCCACCGGGGTGGGAGACTATGTGCTGGGAAGGGAATGTTGCCCTGCAGCCGCGATATCCTTGCACAGGATGGGGCTGGGGCTGGTTTTTAGGTGGGGGGCGGGTTGTAGGTGTCAGCTGAAATCAACACGACTCTTAACGTCTTCAGAAAGAGTTTATTCGTAGTCCTGAGGACCATGGCCCAAGAGCAGCCCATCAGTGTTCTGATAAACTGCTCTAAAGCCCTTTCCTTTGGAGACATCTTACTAAATACCTTCTCTACAGCAGACCATACCTGTAGGAAGGGTACATTATTAATACATCTAGGGGTGTGGTATGGATGTTTTCAAAAATACCATTCCATAGATATTCCGATGCTGTGTGTGAGGGGAGGTAAGGATAAGGGCTGTTAAACATTTTCCTAAGAATTCTCCCAAGGACAAGAGAACCAGACCAGTTTATCTTCCCTGGGTATTAGTAGTCGTTCGTTCTTTCTTGTCGTGGTTGTGACAGTCTCATGACATAGCCGAGAAATGCTGCAGGGCATCTTTACAGCACAATATGGCTGCCCTGGGACCTGTATACAACTGGCACAGCTTTGTTTGTAGGGCCACCATGGAGAACTTCGTTATATTTCCGCATACGCAGTGTGTGAAAGTGTCCTGGAATGGGCAGAGCCTGGGACAAGACCCTGTGGTTGAGGGAGGAATTGGAGCCTAAATCGGGGCGGGGCTTTGAGCTTGCACTTGCTCTTCCCAGTGGAAGGGGAACCGGGCCTACCAAGGCAGTGCTCTCCGATTTCTGAGCTTGTGCCCTGAGATGCAGGCTGTGAACGGGGCGGAGCCTGGACCGGGGTGCGGGTTGGGGCGGAGGGGGGCGAGAGGTGGGAGTCGCGGGGGTTTTCGTTCCCTGGTTCCAGGGAGAAGTTGCCCCTTGTCTCCGAGTGGGCAGAGCTTGGGGGTGGAGTCTGCCTCAGAAAGTCTTCTGGAGCCCGTGGCCGCACGCAGACTGGGGCGGTAGGTTCACCCTATCCTGCTGTTGCGCCTAGATAGAGAAGAAGCTGGAGCCGCTGTCACCAGATGAAGACCAGCATGCAGACCTGACCCAGAGCCGCCGCCCACTCACCGGCTGCACCATTTTTCTGGGATACACATCCAACCTCATTAGTTCAGGCATCCGTGAGACCGTCCGTTACCTTGTGCAGCACAACATGGTGGGGACCTGGTGGGGTTGTGGCCTTGGCCTTTCAGGGTCCTAATGGGCAATAAGATCACTGATCGTTTAAAAAACATAGGGAGATATGGGTTGGTGTTTTAAATTGAGGTATTCACAAATCTTAGTGTACAGCTTGATGAATTTGGCATGCATATGTTGTGTAACATGTAACAGCTCATGTAACCATCACCCAGGGCAAGATATAAGTCTAATTTTTTCCCCCATTTTTCCTATTTCACCTATCCCCCCACCCATTAGAGGTCATTTTTAAGCAGAGGAACAGCAGCAGAGCTTCCCCAAGGGTCACTGAATTGAGGTGGGGAGTTAGAGGAGTCCTGCTCTTTTTTCCTAGAGGGTAGAGCTCTTTTTCCTAGGCCAACCTCAGTGACCCCTGACTGCAGGTGGATGTCTTGGTGACCACAGCTGGAGGCGTGGAAGAGGATCTCATCAAGTGCCTGGCGCCCACATATCTGGGCGAGTTCAGCCTCCGGGGAAAGGAGCTGCGGGAGAACGGGATCAACAGGTGGTGGGCCTGAGTGGAGATGGGCAGGGGAGCTGGGCAGAGGGCTCCGAGGTCTCATACCTACATGCCTTCTGTCCCCAGGATTGGAAACCTGCTGGTGCCCAACGACAATTACTGCAAGTTTGAGGACTGGCTAATGCCCATTCTGGACCAGATGGTGCTAGAGCAGAACACGGAGGTGGGGCTGGTGCATCCTGAGGGGCCACTGTGGTGGGAGCTGGGGAGTCACTGCTGGCTGAAGTACATGCTCTCTCCTAGGGCGTGAAGTGGACTCCTTCCAAGATGATCGCTGGGCAAGGAGATCAACAACCCAGAGTCGGTGTATTACTGGGCCCAGAAGGTGAGGGGCCGGGTGGGAGCAAAGACAGCAGGCTGTGGCAGGTGTTACCTTGTCTGAGCAGCCACTGGGGAAACAGTATTATACTCATCCCCACTAGGCAATCTGAGGTCACGCACCCATTGAGTGTGTGGTCCTGTGATTCTGGGTCTACTCTTGGAACACCTGGCGCGTTGGGCAGTGCTTAGCAACCCCCCGGGACGTAGCAGAGTCCCACACTCTTCAGAGACTGAGGTCCAGCAGTTGGAAAAATAACAAGAGCTGTCATTCTTAACACACTTGGTCTTAAGTGTTTTTTGTGAGTTTTCCCATATATACTATGTGCTATTACTGTTCCCATTTTACAGTCAAGGAAACTGAGGCCCAAAGAACTTAAGTACCCTGCTCAGAATCAGGCAGAGGGGAGGCGATTCCACTGGGAGGACTGGGCTTCCCTCCCTGGGCTCTGAGCTCCAGCCATTCTCCTGTCCTGTCCTCCCCCAGCACCACATCCCTGTGCTGAGCCCAGCGCTCACAGATGGCTCACTGGGGGACATGATCTTCTTCCATTCCTATAAGAACCCGGGCCTGGTCCTGGACATTGTTGAGGGTGAGGCGCTGGGGCCACAGAGGAGCAGGGGAGGAGGGCTGGCTGGGCCCACAGTCTGACCGCAGCCTTCCTCCCCAGACCTGAGGCTCATCAATACACAGGCTATCTTCGCCAAGCGCTCTGGCATGATCATCCTGGGCGGGGGTGTGGTTAAGCACCACATTGCCAATGCCAATCTCATGGTGAGTGGGGACAGCATGCCTGGTCCACAGCGGGGTGGCACTCGGGCCTGCCGTGGAGACATGCGTGTACTAGGCCTGTGCTAGAGGCCGGGGAGACCGCTGCACACTAAACAGGCCAGGACCCCTGCTCTCCAGTTGGGAAGACAGACAGCAAACAAGTGACAAGCGTATCAGGTGACAGTACCTACTATGGGCAAAACAGGAATGACAAGATGGCAAGAGACAGAGGTCGTTTCCAGAAAGGGGAAGTTCTGGGAAATGTGACCTGTAAGCAGAGGTTTTGGGGAAGTACATTGTGGTTGCCTCGAGAAGAGTTCCCAGCAGAGGGAAGAGCTGGCGCAAAGGCTCTGAGGGGCCTGAAGTAATGAAGAGCGGAGGGCCAGTGAGGCAGGACAGGAGGGGGGAAGAGGCAGGGAGGAGGCAGGCAGTCAGCAGGGCCTTGAGGGCTGTGACTCGGGTGCTCACAGATGCCCTCTGGTTGCTTTTGGGGGAACAAAAGGCAGGGTTCCCTAGAGCTACGATGGGGCCAGGACCACGGTGGCGGCCATGGGGGTTGGCGGGGAGGCGGTTTGTGGTCAGTGGCAGTTCCTGCTGAGCAGATGCACAGGGCCGATCCTACCTAGGTGCGTCTGGTGCAGTTCTGCCCAGCAAGCCCTGGACCCCTCAGCGCAGGCAGTGACGTGGGGCTAGTGCAACAGGGCTTCCTTCATCGGGGACACGCTCCTCGGCCTCTCTGGCTACAGGGTCCAGCCTGTGTGTCTGTCTACTGCAACTGGCTGACTAGCCCGCCCTGTCCCTGCCCACAGCGGAATGGGGCCGACTATGCTGTCTACATCAACACGGCCCAGGAGTTTGATGGCTCCGACTCGGGTGCCCGGCCAGATGAAGCTGTCTCCTGGGGCAAGATCCGCGTGGACGCACAGCCTGTCAAGGTGAGGGCTGGCCACCCGATGGGCGCAGGGCCCCCAGGCTGGTCCACGGCTCCTGTGGCTCACCTGGGTCCCCTCTGCAGGTCTATGCTGATGCCTCCCTGGTCTTTCCCCTGCTTGTGGCTGAAACCTTTGCCCAGAAGGCAGATGCTTTCATGCCTGAGAAGAATGAAGACTGAATGGCTGTGGCCCCAAGGAGGCCTCCCGACCCCTCTATTTATTAGCTTGCAGCCCAGCCCCTGCCCCTCCTTGATCAGCATGTCCAGAATAAATGGTCTCAGGGGACCTCTGAGTCTGTGTCCGTGTCCCGAGTGATGGTGGGTCCCCTGGCTTCAGCCTGCGCCGCCTTCAGCCTCGTAAGCCTCTTGTCGCCAGCACTGCACACTGCCCCCCATGGCGGTCAACAGGCAGGGCTCCGTGGGGTGGTAGGCCAGCGACTGCACCACACTGGGACCCACAGCCAGGGCCAGCGCCAGGGCACCCTGTGGAGCGAAGGGGTGGGGGCAGCTACCAGCGCTTCTTCAGCATCTGCCCCTAACTGCTTCCCTCACACTGCAAACCGAATCGGCTCCAGACTGAACCCCTCAGCTGCACCGTCCTTCACGTGCCCTCCCCTTCTGGGTGACTTCCAGGCTACCGTGTCCTCACGAGGTGGGCAGATCATTTCTTAGTTGCCAGAGTGAGAGCTGGCTCCCGGGCCTCAAGGCCCCTCCTCCCCATCCTCTTAGGGGACTTATGTCCCCTGCCAAGCCCCAGCTCTGACCCCACTCAGTCAGAACAATCCCTCAGCCTGACCGCCCCCACCAGGCTGAGACATGTCAGGACAGGGCTCAGAGACTGGGCCTAGAAGCCCCGGGGCTGCTCAGAGGTAGCTCAGGTTTCCTCAACTATAGTCCTGTCTCACCTGGGATCAGATGCTACCACTGGCTCCTCTGCCTCAGTGGCTCAGGTTGGCGTTGGCAGCCCTGCCTGACCCAGATCCTGCTGCAACCACTGCCGTCACAAAATGCTGTTTCCTGACTGTGCCGTACCTCTAAGCCTTAGCACATGCTGTTCCCTTTGCCAGGAATACCCTTCCTGCCTGGTCCTCTCACTCTGCCTTCTAGCCCCCAGCTCTAATAGCTCCCTCTTTCCGGCGTGGGAGTAACTGAGGTAAGGGCTGGGCGATGGCAGGGCAGGCAGCCCTGTGCGGAGCGGAGGTGGGGAGGCTCACCTCCACCAGGTCCCAGAAGAACACCTTCCCGTTCTCAGAGCAGCTGACCACATGGGTATCACGCTCAGTCAGGCAACAGTCCAGCTTGTATTCCTGGTTCTTATGGCCTGTGTACCTGGGGTTGGGAAGAGTGGGATCAGGGGTGTTGGGCCTCACCAGGGGTGGGAAACAGGCCCCAGGACTTCGAGGACTCACTCGCCCAGCAGCTCTCCCGTGTCCTTGTCAAGAAGCCGCAGTGTGGAGTCCAGGCTGGACACCAGGGTGCACTGCCCATCCCGGCTGAAGCAGATGCAGGTGATGGGGCCTGGGGGTGGGGCAGGTGGGTGAGGTTGGGGCTACTTTTGCTGCCCCCACCTTCCCGGCCTGCCCCACAGCCCTAGCCACACTCACTGCCTACGTAGTCTGAGAAGAGCTGCCCCATCCTCAGGTCATAGCGCCTCACCCTGCCGTCCACAGAGCTGCAAGAGGGGGTGGGTCCAGCAGAGTGCCCACTGGGGCCAATGGGTCCACAGGTCCAGGCAACCTCCATGTCCCTGAGTCCTACCACCCAGCCAGGGCCTGAGAGCAAGGCGGGGCCTGCCCTTCTTGTCACCTTCAGCCTCCTCCGGACTGGCCATGGAAAACACGCAGTGAAATGAATTCCAAAGTGGAATTCCAACGTACTGCCCTTGAGGCTCAGACCCAGGGTCAACTAGGAGCCACTCCATCTGCTTCTGATATGTACCAACTGTCCTCCCTTGGCCAGACCCTGGGGCGCGGGACAGCTGTGACCAAGCCAGGAGCACTTTCTACCAACAAGGAGCCTCATGGACTGAAGGCAGTCTAGGAGGGCCTCCCCAAGGAGGTGACATCCAACCTGGGACTGGAAATGTGAGCAGGAGCCAACCCACAGGCTGGGTCCCAAACTCCACCCATGGCGGGAATGGCACGCCCTTGCATCGTGGCCAACTAGGGCAGTCGTGCGTGGGAACTTTTTAAGTTGTCCCCTCCAAGTAGAATATCTATCCTATGTGGGCAAGACTTTTCCCTATTTTGCACATTGCTATATGCTCAGTAACTAAAAAAGTGGCACACAGAAAGTGCTCAGATACACTCTGAACAAGCAGAAGGGCACTGTGAGCAGAGGAAGAAGCACTGCAAAGGTCCTGGGCAAGAAGCATGCTTGGCAGATTTCAACGAAATGAGGCTGGGAATGAATAAATCTGGGAGGTCAGCAGGCACCAGACTTCCGGGCCTTGTGAGCTGAGGAGGGCAGATTTAATCTAAGCACAGAGGGCAGCTAAGGTCCCCCGTGGCACCTGGGAGGAGTGAGTTCCTGTCCCACTCACCCCGCCAGGACTTCATGGTCTGACACCTTCACGCTGGATACACCATCCCTGGCTTCGTCCAGTATCTGCACTGGCTCAGGCTTCCGAGAGCGGCAGTCCCAGCACCGGATGCTGGAATCAATAGAGCCTGTGAGGCCAGCATAAGGGTGAGCTCAGGTCGTGGAGTCAGAGGCAGTATCCTGGGTCCCCATGCCTAGGCCCCAGACTCACCAGACAGGATGACCGTGGCCTCTTCATTAAACTGCACCGTGTTCACCTTCTGAGAAACAGGAACTGCCACTCAGAGGAGGCTGGACTTTGGTGGTTTGGGATAAAGGCAGGGTTCCCAGTGCAGGTTAAAACATGGGCAAAGGCTAGGGATAGGGGAGCTGAAAAGTTCCGGGAGAACTGCAAGGACGTGACTTGGTGAACACCGGGCCTTGGGGGAGGGATCCTTGCACTGTAATGGGTGAGGGGGTTGTCCCTGTCACCATCTACCCGCTAATGCGGGTCCCCTCCTTTATCCACGCTCTAAGGAGGCTTGTTGTTTGCACTCACCCCCGCGTGGCCCCGGAACTTCCGCACGACCTGCCCCGATGCCACATCCCACAGCACCACGGCCTTGTCTCCACCGCCGGAGCAGAGGCTGCTGTTGTCAAAGGAGCTAGAGGGCAAAGGAGGGAAATTCAGCGCCGACCTCTGAGTCCGGCCTCGGCGTCCGGCTCCCGGCGTGGCCCCGGCTCACCCGGCCGCGTCCAGCACCTCGTAGCCGTGGCCACTGTACGTCCGCAGCAGCGTCCCCCGCAGCGGGTTCCACAGCTTCAGGGTCTTGTCGCTGCCGCACGTCAGGCAGTAATTGCCATCCACTGGGGAACAGCACGGAGGGATTACTGGGGAGGGGATCTCGGGAGGCGGGAGGAGGACGCCTTATGAAGGCCAAGGTGCTCACCGTTAAACCGCACGGCTCGCACCGCTCCCTGCCCGCAGTCCAGCGTCTTCACCCGTTTCTGTGGCAGGTCCGGGCCGCGCGGCTTGGGCTCAGGGAAAGCCATTGCTGCGGGGCCCCTTCCTGGCCTCCTTTTATCCTTCCGTACACAGGCTCAGCACCCACGGAACCTACGCGTGGGTGTAACCTTATCGTTGTCCCCCACAGTCTACTTCCTCTTTCTCAGTTCCGGTTCAACATCACGGCTTGTCGGAGGTAGCCGTGGAAATACTGAAACCTGCTTCTGCATCGTGGTTACTTTTCTGTTTTCAAGGATCATTTTTTGGCTTTTTCTAGTTCTCTGTCCACTCGCTGGAGGGAGTCCTGGTCGCTCCCGCTAGGAACAGAAGCGCGAGGGCTGCGGGTGTTACTCTAAAAGCCACCCTCGCGTTCCATGTCGGAAGCTGCAACTCCAGTAGTGGAAGAGGCACCACGTCCCACTCGCTATGTCCGCCAACAGTATGTCGGACCCACGGCGGCCGAACAAAGTGTTCAGGTGATGACCCCAGCATCATGGGAACAGGGCTTGGGTGTTGGGCAAGGGACCAGGGAAGCGCTTGTCCATCCCAGGGGCGGAGCGGAACTTGAGCACCTCTGACTCTCGAGTCGGCCGCAGGTACAAGCCCCCGCCGAGCGAGTGTAACCCGGCCCTGGACGACCCGACGCCGGACTACATGAACCTGCTGGGCATGATCTTCAGCATGTGCGGCCTCATGCTCAAGGTGGGCGGGGCCGAGTTTCCTTTGTCGTAGTTCCGCCTGTCAACGAGGCTTGGGAGCGGATTCGGAATGTCACTGAGCCAGCGCCCAGGGGGCTGGGCCTGAGCTTGCGCGGAGGAGGGGTTGGGGAAACGGTAGGCGTAGAAAGCCACAGCCTTGGGGAAGTCGAGGGTCTGGGTCAGGCGGGATATCAGTCTGAGGGTGGGGCCAGGCTATAAAGCAACTTGGAGGGGCTTCGTGGAGGAAGGGTGAGGTCCTTAAGTATGATGGTGGATGTCAAAGGCCAGTTTTCTTAACCTTGAGGGTCCCTGGTGGGGTCAGAGACGCAGGACAGGCAGTAGAACCAGAAACTGGGTACCTGGACTAGACTATGGGGATGGAACTCAGGGATTCCTTGGGTGCAAGGTCCAAGCTGCACCAGGAATCAGGTGCCTGGGAATGTTCTTGTAGGAGCTCATTGGTGTGCCTCTCACTGACCTAACCCACCATCCCTGTGTCTTTCGCCAGCTGAAGTGGTGCGCTTGGGTCGCCGTTTATTGCTCCTTCATCAGCTTCGCCAACTCCCGGAGCTCTGAGGACACTAAACAGATGATGAGTAGTTTCATGTGAGCCTGGGCGTGGAGAAGGCGGGACTCCTGAATGAGCGCAGGGGGACCCATGCCTGCCCATCCGGGACTGCCACCACTCTTCTGTTCCAGGCTGTCCATCTCTGCAGTGGTGATGTCATATCTGCAGAACCCTCAGCCCATGACGCCCCCCTGGTGATGTCAGCCTAGAGGAGTTACATCTTAAACCCCTCTGTCCACCGTCCTCCAGGCCTGGGCCTTGGCTGTTCAGCATATTGCACTCAGCTCCTGTCCTGGGCTTCCCTGGGTGAAGGAGTCTCAGGACCTCATTTCGTGGATGAAGGGAACCTGGTCCTTTCCCTGGGATCCCACTCCTGCTGGGCCGGAGAGGGGCATATCCAGGCCTACCCCTCCTGCCTTCCCTCCCCACCCTGCCTGCTGCTGGGGGAGATGCCGTCCATGTTTCTAGGTGTATCCACTCGTTTTCTTGTTGAAATCAGTTCTTAATAAAGTTTCGCCTTTTGGCTGTACCCTGGGACCTCTTCTGTGCATTGCACATGCTCTTTCTGGTCGGGAAAGGGTTCCAGTTCCTCCTTTCAGTAAGGCCTCGGGTAGGGCCCCCAGTCCGGAGCCTTCTGGTGGGTCACTGGCTTGTCTACAAGCCTCGTGCCCTAAGTCAGCTGTCAGAGACAGGACAGTTATCCCTGGCGTCAGGCAACCCAGCAGATGGCCCTGCTGATTTATCAAGAGAAGTGGGGTAAAGGCAGGAAAGACTGAGTCATCCCCCGCCTGCTCACTCCTCACTGAGGACGCCTGTATCTCCAAGCTAGAGGCCTCCCATTCTTAGCATTCCAAGGGCATTTCCTTTATCCAAAGTCTTTGTCCCCGTAGCACAGAACAGGACCCCCATCAGCCACCGCTCCTAGCCAAGCGAACACTCCAGCTCGTAGGCTGACCCAGCGCTTGTAGGAAAATCTGAGACCTCTGCGCGCAAGGGAACAAAGGGGCACTAGGAAGTCACACGGTGAGGCTAAAGGCATCTCTGACCCAACCGCGCCCCCAAGGTTAAGCCTCCCTGCACACCTGTGCCTCCGCTACTTCCCCTGAGCTACGGCCGCTGTCCCGTGACGCCCCCGGCTGCGCCCTAGCCACGCCCGTGTCAGCGCCCATTGGCCAGGCCGAGTTATGGGGCGGAGCGTTCTGCCAGGCGGAAGCTCCTGGGTGTGTGAAGGAGCAATGAGGGCCCAAGCGCGGCCTGGTGGCGTCCGCCGCGGGGGCGCGGCGGGGCTCAGGATGATCTTCTGCGCGCTGCGGCCACCGCTCCCTCCTCTCTTTTTCCTTATTTTGTTGTTGCTGGCGGCGCCCGGCGCACGGGCCGCGGGATACAAGGTGAGCATGGCCGGTAAGCGGAAGCGGGAATGTACACGAGCCAGAGCGAATCCCCGAGTAGTGTCCGGAGGGTCTGTTCTGCGGGTGCCTAGTGAATTGTTGCTAATATGACAGTGTGGTCTGAATGTGTGCTTTATGTCGTTGAGAGGTCTGACTGTGTGCGTCCGAGAATGGTAACGTCGGGACCTGCCTCAGCTTCTGGGGGTCAGCCTACCTGGACTTTGCGTGCATTTAACTGTGTAATGGGGCGTGTGTGTGTGTGGGGGGAGCAGTTGTGTGTGTGTTGGGAGACTGGTTGGGAGCTAAGACTCGAGTCGGCCCGCCTCGAGTTGCAGTCTGGCTGGGTGACCTTGGGTACGTCACTGTGCCTCTCTGATCCTCACTGCTCTCCTCTGAAGATTGGAGATAAGTTTGCCCACCCTCCCCAGGTGGCTGTTTGGTATTTACAGATGCTTAATAAACATCAGGTACTATTATCTCTCTGGAATGCGAATGAGAGCTGCCCTGAGGGGTTGTGCCAAGTGGGAGTTGCATCTGTGAGCACAACTGTCTGAGTGTCCTCCGTGGGATGGCCTGGCCCCATCCCTGAGTCACTCACCCCTAGATCAAGATTTATCTTGTGCCCCCACCCCAGCCTGCCTTTTAACTTTGGGACAAGTAACAGGGTGTGTGAATGTGTGTTTGGGGTCCTTGCAGACATGCCCCACCGTGCAGCCGGATATGCTCAACGTGCACCTGGTAGCTCACACACATGATGATGTGGGCTGGCTCAAGACTGTGGACCAGTACTTTTATGGCAGTGAGTAAAGGATGCAGACTGCTGTGGCCCCTCTGAGTCCTGCAAATCCTTTCCGGGTTCTGGACATTAGGGTGGGGGCAATGCCCAGCTGTGGCCCATGCCTAGGAATGTTCCCCTTGGCTCGTTACTTCCTGATTGCTTGACCCCTGTGCCCGCAGTCCATAATGACGTCCAGCACGCCGGTGTGCAGTACATCTTAGACTCAATCATCTCTGCCCTTCTGGAGGAGCCCACCCGCCGTTTCATCTACGTGGAGATTGCCTTCTTCTCCCGTTGGTGGCAGCGGCAGACAAACGCAACACAGGAAGCTGTGAGAGATCTGGTGCGCCAGGGTGAGCCTGCCTGGAAGAAGTGAAAGAGGAAGCCCAGGTCAGCTGCATGTGCAGACGGTTTGTGCATGTGGCTCCGCCTGCCTGGAATTTCCCTTAATTTGGGGAACTCCTAGGCATCCTTCAAGGTCCCACATCCTGTAGATCCTCAGGGGAGCCTGCCATGCAAGGGGCCCTGTGTACCATACCTGGCTACATTGGCCTGGGAGTGAGGCCTCTTTCCTAGGTGTGCAGGCAGGTCTTCTCATTGTCTGCATTGCCAACCCCGCCCCCACTCCTGGCTCTGACAACTGACCCGGCCTTTGCCCCTCCCGGCACAGGGCGCCTGGAGTTTGCAAATGGAGGCTGGGTGATGAATGATGAGGCAGCCACCCACTACGGAGCCATCATAGACCAGATGACACTTGGGCTGAACTTCCTGGAAAATACATTTGGCAATGACGGGAGCCCCCGCACGGCCTGGCACATTGACCCCTTTGGACACTCTCGCGAGCAGGCCTCGCTGTTCGCACAGGTGCTTTTCTGACACCTCTGGGACCCTCCATTTGCTCCAGCTCCTACCCCAGCCACTCAAGCCCCGCCCTCCCCTGCAAGCTCACGTAGATCGGGCCGGGTGCCCCGGCCTGCTGGCCCCCTGAGATACTATCCGTTGAGTGCGCTGTGAATCTCACTCCTTTTCTCCTCTGGCCTTGGCCCTGCTTTGAGCTGACTGACCGCGCTGCAGCTGGCTTCTCCCACTTCCCTGGCCCCATCCCTTTTGCTATGATCTGGGCTCCTCCCCAGGCTTGGTGGCAAGTGGCAAGCCTGCCCTGCTTTTCAGCTGGCTTCATGACTTGTGCCAAGCCCGTCACC
Source organism: Manis javanica (assembly GCF_040802235.1). Taxonomy (NCBI): domain Eukaryota; kingdom Metazoa; phylum Chordata; class Mammalia; order Pholidota; family Manidae; genus Manis; species Manis javanica. Next base: position 92,825,144 of record NC_133168.1, on the reverse strand, counting down.
TTTCCATGCTCTGAACCCCTTCCACCCTCAGGCTGCAGAAGAGGGAAGGCCTCCTTGAATCAGGCCCCCTTTCTGTGCAGGGGAAGGTGGAGGTGGGTAGTAGCGTGGGTTTCCCCCGTCCCCCACGCTGGGAAATGGGCTGCGGCCTCACATGTTTTAGAACTGTCTCTTCTACCTGTGCTCTCCCGTCTGTTTTTCCGGCAAGGTGAATCTGATGAGATAGGGTTGATTTTCAGGTGCCAGGAATATCAACCCTCTGATTCCTTTCGGTTTCTGTTTGAAAATCTGAGAAAAAACAAAAAGCGGCCGCTGTGTGTCTAATCTGTGTGTGTCTCTGTTTTTTGTGTCTTTCATGTGCCTAATAATTGTTATACTGACAAGGGGACAGACTCAGACAACCCCCTAAGTGTGTAAATGAATATATCTTTCTACCTCCGGATGGTATTAATGAAATTGATTTAAAGACAAGCGCTTGTGAAAATTGAGTGTTCTAAAACTTCCAGAAAACCTGGTAAAAAAGTGTTAAGCATTAATGCTAATTTGAGTTTGCCTGAGGCGGGCATGTCCTGGTAGTTGTCCGCTGCCTGAGTTTACCTAGAGTCATTTGAGTCATGTTATCTGCTAAATCTTTTAAGAATAGAATGCTTAGAAGCTTGGCTTTGTCTAGTGTTCAGTGGGGGTCTTGTGAGTAGGCTAGCATAGTTGTTGCAGGTAGGTGAACTGGATAAGTGTGGCAAGTGAACACCTTTTAAATTGTGTGTTGCAGTGTGTATGCCTACCTGCAGCCTGAGAATCTTTGTAGTAACTTAAAGCCTTAGAGTTTTGTTAAGTTGAGAAGATGTGCTCTGTGTTTGCTGGGAGATTGTGCTGTGAAGCTCATGGTTGCAGAAATTGTAGAATGTGTTCGTGAGTTTGTTGGTCTAGAAAATGTTAGTTTGACAGTTTGCAGTGTCCTGCTTCTCAGTGTTCTGGAGATGGAGCAGGTGTGGCGGGCCAGCGCCAGCCTGAAGCCCCCTGCCGCAGACCTCTTTACCAGTAAGGGGGTGGGGTAGGGGCAGGGCGGGTCCCAAGGGCACGTGACCTGTGCAGCCACACAGGGCCCCAGGCTCAGGAGGGGCCTGGGCTTCCTACCATACTCTGCCCGCTTTGTCTTGAAATTTTTAGTAACTTGTAAACAAGGGTCTAGCATTTGCATGTTGCACTGGGGCCCCCGGAGTTCTGAAGTCCTTCCCGAGGGAGGGGCATGGCTGACTTTGACCCCAGGCACGGGTCTGGGGCCCTAGGCCACTCCCTGAGCCTGCTGCGGCCCCCCGCAGGTGTGCTTCCCAACGTTTACAACCCACCTGATAACCTGTGCTGGGACACCCTGTGCTCTGACAAGCCCTTCGTGGACGACCCGCACAGCCCTGAGTATAACGCCAAGGATCTGGTTGCTTACTTCCTGCCGTTGGCCGCTGCCCAGGTAACCCTGCTGTCCAGAATCTGCCAGACTGGTGTACATAATGCAGCGGCGGCGTGGGGGGGGGGGCTTCCCATGGCTCGGACATTCCCTAACACCTCCTCATAACCCTCAGAGGAAGGCAGTGTTCCATTCACTGTCACCACGCCCCCTGGGTTTGGGTGCATTCCTAATTAGAGAATGTAGGCCCCTGGGCTGCTGCACACCCTCGCCACGGTCATGAGAAAGTATGGCGCAGTGGTTGCACCAGACCCCACAGGGCATACTTTCAGCTGCCCAAGAGAAGTGGTTGGCCCAAGAGAATTACTCAACAGCTTGTGGGGTCCCTTGTGACACCCCCTCATGCCTCTACATCCATGCACACTCTTGGCCATATATGAACCGAGATACAGCTGTACGCGAGGTGGCCCAGGGCACTCTGACCGGAGGAATCATCCGTCCTGCCTGCAGGGCCAGCATTACCGCACTAACCACACTGTGATGACCATGGGCTCGGACTTCCAATACGAGAATGCCAACATGTGGTTCAAGAACCTCGACAAGCTCATCCAGCTGGTCAATGCCGAGGTTAAGTGTGCTCACCCCATGTGCATGTGTGTGTGTGTGTGTGTGTGTGTGTGTTCCTAGGCCTTTGGTCATGTGCATAGCTCTGGGTACTGTCTTGAGTTTTTGACTGCCACTGTAACAAATTACCATAAACCTAGTGGCTTAAAATGACAGAAATAATATTATCTTACAGTTGAGGTCAGAAGTCCATCACAGATCTCACTGGGCTGAAATCAAGGTGTCAGCGGGGCTGCCTTCTGGAAACTCTCAGGGAAAGCTTCGTTGCCTTGTTCAGCTTCTGGAGGCAGCCCACATCCCTTGGCTCATAGCTCCGTTCTGCCATCTTTAAAGCTGGCAATGTAGCATGTCTCTGACTCTGCTTCCGCAGGAAGGAAGACTGCCACATCTTTTACTCTCGCGCTTCTTCCACCTTTAAAGACCCTTGCGATCACATTGGGCCTGCCAGATAATCCCAGATAATCTGTTTTAGGATCAGCTGATTAGCAACTTGAATTCCCTCTGCAATTTTGATTTCTGTTTGCCATGTAACATAATGTCACAGGTTCCAGGAATCAGGACAGGGACGTCTGTGGATAGCCATTATTCTGCCTGGCGTGAATGTGTTGGTAGGGCTGCTTAGAGGGACTTCACCTGTGGCTGTGTAGGCAGGCAATCACTCTCACATCAGCACAGAACCTTGTATCTCCTCTCCCATCTAAGAGACCCCTTCCCATAAAGTCCATCCTCAGAGTCATCTCTGGGCAAAATCTCTACGTCCTCACCTTCCACTTGCTTCCAACACTGCTGTTTCACTAGAAACAGCTCTCAGCTTATTCTTGCATCCCTCAAATTGTTTCCAGGCTGGTAATACTTAGTTTTGGCCGACATTGATTTCACACCTTGGCCATTGGTTTGTACTCAAAATATGTATTAAGAGAATCTGAACCAACCGGATGCATGAATATGTGCACGTGTGTGAGTATGTGTGTGCTCACCTGTGGGCCGTCCAGGAAGGTGCTGACTCCCATGGGCTCACAGGTGCACACTTCCCCACAGCAGCAGGCCAACGGGAGCCGCGTAAACGTTCTCTACTCCACACCTGCCTGTTACCTCTGGGAGCTGTACAAGGCCAACCTCACCTGGTATTTGGGGGTGCTGGGGAGCTTTGGGCTATTGGCATGCCCTGTGAGTCACGACCCTGCCCTTAGTGTCTCTGCTGCTGCAGGCCCGTGAAAGACGATGATTTCTTCCCCTATGCCGACGGCCCCCACCAGTTCTGGACGGGCTACTTTTCCAGCCGGCCAGCCCTCAAACGCTATGAGCGTCTCAGTTATAACTTCCTGCAGGTAGTTTGACGCCGGGCTCCAGTGGGAGGAGACTCAAGAGATCCTGGTAGGCCTGGTGCCCCAACATACACCCTGTTCCCTAGGTGTGCAATCAACTGGAGGCGCTAGTGGGCCCAGCGGCCAACTTGGGACCGTATGGTTCGGGAGACAGTGAACCCCTCAGTAGGTATCAGTCCAGTGAGGGTTGGAGCTGGACACCTGACCTTCGCTGCCCCCTCGAGTACCTTCCTAAAGCCTCAAAGAACCCTGCCCGCCCGCACATGACCTTTCGCATCTCTTTGGGGTCGGGCCAAGAATCCTGAGGAGACCCCACTCGGCTCACTGCTTGCAGATGAGGCGATGGCCGTACTCCAGCACCACGACGCGGTCACCGGCACCTCCCGGCAGCACGTGGCCAACGACTACGCGCGCCAGCTTGCGGCTGGCTGGGGACCCTGCGAGGTGCGCGGGGCGGACCTGGGAGGGGCGGGGCCTGTAAGGGGCGTGGCAGAAGGCGGTGGGATGGAGTCTAGAAGGGCTGGTGGGAAGAGGGGCAGAGTCAGGGGCGGGGACAAGAAAGGGGCGGGGCCATGGATGGGAAGAGAACAGCGTGGGTGTCCGCGCGAGCGCCTCTCTCTGTGCTCCTGCCCAGGTTCTCGTGAGCAACGCGCTGGCGCGGCTCAGCGGCTCTAAGGAGGACTTCGCGTTTTGCCGCGAGCTCAACATCAGTGTCTGTCCGCTCAGCCAGACTGCGAAGAGCGTGAGCCGGCCCGCGGCGGCGGCGGCGGGGGCGGGGCCCGGAGCGCCGGAGCCCGCGGGCCTGGGGGCGGAGCTCGGAGTGACAGAGCGCGTGGGGGTGGCGCCGCCTGCGGAACTGAGTTTGGAGCGTCGCTCCCGGGCAAGGTCCCCGCGACAAGATCCCCGCGACACAGCGAAGCTGGAGCTGGGCCCGGGCACCACGTGGGGGTTTGGATCGCCAAGGGGCGTGCCGTGCGTGGTGGGTGCATTTGGAGAAGGCCTGCTGTGACCAGTGCCCTGTCTGACTCGCCCTCCCCAGTTCCAGGTGGCCATTTATAACCCGCTGGGTCGACAAGTGAAGTGGATGGTGAGGCTGCCGGTCAGCAACCATGTTTTCGTCGTGAGAGACCCCAGTGGCACAATTGTGCCCAGCAATGTGAGCCGAACTGACGCATATTCTTCCCATGAATCACCCACTCCCCCCACCCCCCAAAACTCTCCACAGTGACTTACCCCCGCCCTTGGAAGGGTTTCTGCCTTCTCCCCCATGGCCTGGCCGCCTTCCTCCCTTAGGTAACCCACCGGCACACATACCTCCCCACGCCGTGAACGCTTCCTTACAGGGACTTTCTCTTTCCCCTCTGAATGTTCCCCCTCTGTGCCCCTTATCACACCCTCTTGGCAAACCTATCCCCCCACCCCGTACTTTCCCATGACATTTTTTCCTATTTATGAATATTCTCTTAATCCTGAAAGGTCTCTTCCCATGAACCTCTTGCTTTCCTAAGAATCTACCTTTCCCACACTCCCCTGCCTCAAGGGTCTCTTCCCCCACTTAACCCCTCTCGTCTCCCCCGTCCCACAGTCCCTCCACTGACCCAGTGGGTTATTTCCTCCTTTCTCTGTCTTTAACAGAATTTCTGACACCCCCCACCCCTGCCCAACACCTAAATTTCTTCTCCCTATACCTGGACTCCTTCCCTTCCTGGAGTTCGGCTGCTTCCTGGCTGGCTGGCTCTGTATGTGTACTCACAGCCTACTGACTCGGTTTCCCTCCTGCCTTCCCTGAGGTGGTGATAATTCCCAGCTCAGACGGTCGGGAGCTGCTTTTCTCAGCCTCCGTGCCTGCCCTGGGCTTCAGCATCTACTCAGTAACCCAGGTGCCCGGCCAGAGGCCTCAGGCTCACAAGCTCCAGCCCAGAGCCCAGAAGCCCAAGCTCCGTGTCTTGGTCATCCAAAATGAGGTGAGACTCCATTCAGATCCCCTTCCTGCTCCCATAATAAATTTGAGGTGTCACGGTGTGCTGCATGGACTCTGGGGTCAGCGGGTCTCGGGCCCATGGTCTGGCATTACCAGGCCCCCATTCTGTGTCCTCACAAAGGACCACCTGCCTGTGAGCCTCAGTGTCCTTTCCTGAGGCTGTTCTGAGGGCCCAGTGTGATCATGGGTGACATTGCACAGATATGCCAGATATTTAAGGAAGAGACCGGTTTGCAGATGAAGTGAGGTATTTCAGAGACTTGAGGGAGGGAGGTGCATAGCCATGTGGTGGCAGAAGGGCCCTGGCGGGAAGGGAACAGCAGGCATAAAAGCCCTTGGGCTGGGAGGTGTTGGGTGTTCTAGGAACGCAGTGTGGCTGAAGCGGGAGGGGGAGGGGGTGCGGGTGCGGGCAGGTGACGGGTGGGGCCATGTCGGCCTTAAGGGTTGAGGGGAGGACTTTGGCTTCTACTGTGATGGAGCCCCAGGGCTGCATTAAGACTGTCGTGGGCCCTAGCACTTCTGCCTTTGTGGGGCTGTTCTTCCATAAAAAAAAGTGTGAAAAGTTACACTGCATGAGGGTGTGGTTGTAAAGAGGAATATTAACCAGACAGGCTTTATTATAATATATTAGGATGACATTCAAATTTTCTTCTGATTCTGAAATTATTTTAAAGAATAAAATATAATATTAATTTTTATTAAAAATATACATTTAAAAATTTATTGATAAAACTATCAGTTATTCATTGTTATTTCCGTGGGCCCCTCAAGGTCTGGGTCGTGGCACCCTCGAGTTCCTCTACACAGGGCAGCCCAATTTGTATCTGAGCCCCTAGGACCAGACTTAGGGTGTCACAGGCGTCCTCTGGTGGCTGCGAGGGGAACAGACCGGGGGTGAGCACAGAAGCCAGAGACTAGGAAGGGGGTCGCCGCACTAGTCCCAGTAGGCGACAGAGGTGGGAAGGAGTCAGACTGAGAAGAAGGTAGAATGTAGAGCTGATGGGATTTGCTAATAGGGCCAAGTGTGAAGAGTGTGACCGGGAGAGAAGCAAAGGGCGGACTTCAGGGTGTTCTCCTAAGAGCCAGGAAGGATGAAGCTACCACCGGCTGAATGGATGGTCATTAATGTATGTCTACCCTTTTCTGCCCAGTACATCCGGGCTAAGTTTGACCCTGACACGGGGTTCTTGATGGAGATGGAGAACCTGGAGCAGAATCTCCTTCTGCCTGTTCGCCAAGCCTTCTACTGGTGAGGGGGGACCTCCAGGCCTGGGGGGGCGGGGGAGTGGAAACAGAAATGGGGTCCCCTACCTGACTCTCACCTGCTCTGGCCCCAGGTACAACGCCAGTACAGGCAACAACCTAAGCAGCCAGGTCTCAGGTGCCTACATCTTCAGACCCAGCCAACAGGAGCCACTGCCTGTGAGCCACTGGGCTCAGACCCACCTGGTCAAGGTCCGAGGCCAGGAATGATGAATGGGCTCTTGGGGACGGGTCGTGGGTGTGTGTGTACTGGGTGAGCGTGGGGGAGGACGTACACCTCCATCAGATAAGAGGGTTAAGACCTAATTGAGGATTCCCCCACAGGGCTGATATTTATGGCTGGTTGTGACAGTCATGCTGTGGAAGCACATGCAAAGGCACTCACTGTGGTTGTTGGCGGCATGATCATACTTAGCTTTTGAAACTGCAGGTGGGGTGACCCCACTTGGCCCACGATTAGGGAGAGCCAAGTGAAGTGGAAGAGCTCACCAAATACCTGGGGTGGATATCTGAGGGTTCACACTTGGACAGGGCCTGGGTGGTTCTCGTTTAGGATGTATATCTGAGGGTGCATCTGGCTGGGAACAAAGGCTCGTGCTTGTGGGGTTTCCTGGGGTCTCTCATTGACATCTTCTCACGGTGGAAGTGGGGCAGGTAATGGCAAAACTCATATTTGACGCTATTCCCTTGAGGTGAACTTCTGCCTACTTGAGTGACTGTATTAGGACATAGTTTTGCCTGTAGTAACAGTTACCAAAACTAAGTGTGTTTAAAACAAATTAGAAGGATCTTTCCATCTAACAAAGCCTGCTGGGCCATCCAGGGCAGGTGGGGTGGCTCCACAGTCACCCAGTCCCCTTCTGTCTCATTGCTCTGCCTTACTCTACCCTCAGCTTCTACCCCATGGCTCAAGGTGGTTTCTGAAACTCCAGCCATCATAGTTGCATTTTGAGCCAGTGGGACAGGGGAAGGGGCAAGGAGTGTAGTTCACACCACTTTGATCACTTTCCACCGGGCAGCCCACGGTCACATAGCTACCAATAACCTCAGGAAAGACTGGACTACAATAGTCTTTATTCTAGGTAGTCACGTACCAAGTTAGAATCCTGCTCTAAGAAGGGGAAATGGGGTAATGGTGGGCAGTAAACATATGCCACACCTAAGAATTATGTGGCAACAACTGAGGTGGGAAGTGTGGGCATCACACCTCTGTAGGTGGGGGAGGTTCCCAATCTATTAGTGGGGTTGACTTGGATGCAGGCCTTTGTTTTGTTCACAGCAGGGGTGGGTGTTTGCAGGGCTCCCTTCTGCTCAGGTGCAGGTTCACACCTGCCTTCCACCCCCATGTGCCTGCAGACAGCCTTGGTGCAGGAGGTGCACCAGAACTTCTCGGCCTGGTGTTCCCAGGTGGTTCGCCTGTACCCAGGACAGCGGTACCTGGAGCTGGAGTGGACAGTGGGGCCAATACCTGTGGGGTGAGTGGCAGAGGCTGGGATGTGGGGGGCGGGCAAGGGGAGAGTGGAGATAGGCAAGACTCACAATCTTGCAATCCTATTGGCTGTAGTGACAACTGGGGCAAGGAGATCATCAGTCGCTTTGACACTGGAATGGACACAAAAGGGCTCTTCTACACAGACAGCAACGGCAGGGAGGTCCTGGAGAGGAGGTGGGGGTGCCTGGGGGCACTGGGCGCGGTCTGTGGTGTGTTGGGGCTTGTGCTGTGCAGGGGAAGGGGGCATTGGCTGATCCTATGAGTGGGGAAGGGAGAGGGGGAAGGGGAGTGAGGAAACGCTGAGCCAGGGAAGGGGAGCTGAACCCTGGCCTGACTGAACCCCAACCCTCCTCAGGCGGGATTATCGGCTCACGTGGGAGCTGAAACAGACTGAGCCCGTGGCAGGAAACTATTATCCAGTCAACAGCCGCATTTACATCACGGTAGCCCTTCCCGCAGCCTGCTCCCCGCCTCTTCCCGGCACCCCTCCATAGAGTTGGGGTCACCCCTCATTCTGGGCGTCTCCCACCTGTCCCTCGGCATCTCTGCCATCCCCCGCAGGGCCTGCCTGGGGCCAGGGCAGGCGGGCCTTGTCGCCGCTCACTGCCCCTCATCCCTCAGGATGGGAACGTGCAGCTGACTGTGCTCACCGACCGCTCCCAGGGGGGCAGCAGCCTGAGGGATGGCGCCCTGGAGCTCATGGTGCGTGCCGGGGCCGTCCAGCCCAGGCCCCTCCCACTGGACCCCGCCCTGGCCCCCCGCGGACCCTGGGGCAGGTTTCTCCCTAGGCGCCCCACCCCCACCACCCATTTGTGGTCCCCACTAAGCTGAGACCTCCATTTCTGTGTGAGATGTTCGCGCCACGTTTTTCCCCAGCCAGTGCCCAGTGGCCCCTCCAGGCCCCGGCTTGCCCTGGCGATGGCCCGTTTGATCCTTGCCCCCCTGGCCCTCGTCCCTTGCCTGGTCGAGAACCCACATCTGCTGGGGACCCCTTCCCCCACTCCTAACTTCCCTTGAGACCCCCACCCTAGCCCTTACCCAGTTCCTGGCCCACCCCGTCCCTTGGCCGCGCTCTCCGCAGGTGCACCGAAGGCTGCTGAAGGACGACGGACGTGGCGTCGGGGAGCCGCTGCGCGAGGACAGCTCGGGGCTGTGGGTGCGAGGGCGCCACCTCGTGCTGCTCGACAGCGCCCGGACCGCGGCCGCCGGGCACCGGCTGCAGGCGGAGAGGGCGGTGCTGGCCCCGCAGGTGGTGCTGGCCCCGGGCGGCGGCGCCCCCTACCGGCTCGAGGCGGCCCCGCGGAAGCAGGTGAGGGGCTGGGCCCGGCGGAAGGAGAAGACCCCGTTGAGGCCCGCGGCCGGCGGTATCCTAAGCTGGGCGGGGACCCGCCTCCGTCGCCCCGAAGTCCTGGGGAGGCCGCGAACGGCACCCAGCGCCGGGGCGCTCCTGCATCCCGCCGCGACGGTCCTGGCGCAGCCTCACCTCTCACCCCGCCCCTCCGCGCTTCATTCCTCGCCCCCCGAGCCTGGCACCACCCTGCGCCCGGCTAAGCCCCGCCCCTCACCGTGCGAGCCCCGCCTCCCGGCCGCCGCTAAGCCCCGTGTCCATCGCAGTTCTCCGGGCTGCGCCGCGAGCTGCCGCCATCGGTGCGCCTGCTCACGCTGGCCCGCTGGGGCCCGGAAACGCTGTTGCTGCGCCTGGAGCACCAGTTCGCGATGGGAGAGGACCCGGTCGGCAACCTGAGCTCCCCGGTGGCCTTGGACTTGAGGGTGAGGAGGCGCAGGAGACAAGAGGGAGGCTAGAGAAGGGAGAGGGAAAGTTCGCTCCGTCCCCACTCAGCCCGGCCCCTCCACTCCCCGCAGGACCTGTTCTCCGCCTTCACCATCACCTCCCTGCAGGAGACCACGTTGGCGGCCAACCGGCTCCGGGCCAGCGCCTCCAGGCTCCAGTGGACACCGAGCAGGGGTGGGGGGCCTGGGTGGGAATGTGGGCCAGGACCCACTGTAGGGCTCAAGGGTTTGGGGATCTGATAGTCAGATCCAGGTTAGGGGTTTAAGGGTCTGAAGTGGGTCCAGCAAACCAGCGGTGGGTCTTGAGGGCTTGATGATGGAGTTCAGGGCTGCAAACAAGACTTCAGCCTCATCAAATTCTATTTCGGGGGTGGAGGGGGGTGACCTGGGGTTGGCTTGAGGGTGTGAAGGAAGTGGTCAATCAGTGAAGAGCGCTTTGGGAATCTGGGCCTGGTGTCTGGTCCTGGGGACAGATTGGGGGTGGGTGGCTCAGGGGAGCAAGCACAAGGAGGGGCTGAGGCAGGGGAAGTGTGTGCCCCTCACTCCTCCCTTCTGTCTCCCCAGGCCCCGTTCCCACACACCGCCCCTCTCCCCACCGGCTGGACCTTGCCACCATCACGCTGCAGCCCATGGAGATCCGCACCTTCCTGGCCTCGGTCCAGTGGAACGAGGATGGCTAGACCCTCTGCAGGCAGGGCGCTCTCTTCCGAGCCCCTCCTCTCGCTGCTGCTGCCACTAACAATTAAAATGCCACTACTGGGACTCAGGTCAAAATGTGACTGAGTGTGGTTTCTGTTTTTGTTTTCTGAGGTGGATGGAATTTGACAAAGGCCAGCCAACCCTAGCTGACCCTTGACACAAGGCTTTGCAGGAAAGTCACTTGCTGGCCTGAATCCCCATACCAGACTACACTGCTCATAGCGTGCTGTCCTCCGTTCCTGTTTAGCTGCTCCATCCACTCAGGCTGTGGCACAACTATCTCAAGAAGACACTGAGGGCAGGCCTGTGGCAGACCTGGGTGCAGAGAACCAGATACAAGCCAGGGCCTCCCAGACCGCCTTTGGGGAGCTGCGCCCTGAGGGCAAGGAATCTGGAAGGTCCTGGTGGAGGAGGTGGAACCAGAGGCTGGTCCCCAAACGAGGACTTGAACAGGAGGGCTGGAGCTGCGGGCCTCCTAGGAGGCAGGCAGAGAGCCTGGCATGCCCTGGTGTGCTCTGGGGTCCATTACAGAGGAAGGAGACTTGGGGATAAAGGAAGTGGAAATTACTTACCCTCCAACCGTTACCTTCTTGTGCAGGTTCCTGAAGTTGCATGGATGTTGGGGAAGACATCCCAGGCCCGTGTGGACACCAGTGCTGAGGTGCATGCGCCCCTGACTGTTGGATGCACCTCCAGAGAGTATTTCTGCTTCCCTCAGTGGAGAAGGCATGAGCTTGGGCCACCTAGGAACCCCTGGGGAGGGCACCATAGACCTACATGCCAGACGTGCCTCTTGAAAATTTTTCTGTCTCCCCTAAGAAGATGTACCAGAGAGGCCCAAGGAGGGTACCCCAGTCTAATTGCCACCATGCATGGGGTCCATTTGCTGGATGCATGTTCAAAACTTCCAAAGGCAGGCATCGTCCTGGACTGGCCAAGGAGAGTGACTGGTGGGGGTTGCCCTGTGACCTCCCTCAGTCCTGCATGGGCCTGATGGCTGGTTGTACCCCTGTAAACCTCTCTAGCCATCCTTTGGTGATGGGGACTGGGCGCAGGCTAGAAGGAGACTCGGGGTGGCACCCAGGCCAGGCTGTGGTTCTGCATGGGGGGCCTGATATTGGATCCTCCTGGTGGCGCCTCCTGCAGATATCTGTGTTCCCATCCGAATGGGAGGCCCTGGCCCTGGCTGGACAAGTAAATCAATGGAGGGTGCCTTGGGCTCAGCTGCTATCACTTTTGGGTCCCAGTCATGGGAGCACCTTCTGAAAAGCTTCTATGACCTTTTGAGGAGGCTAGGACTGAACTCCAGTTGCTGGATGCACTCCCCACTCCACTCCCCATCTTTTTCTGTTTCCCTCTGGAGGCAGCAACCAGCTGCAGGCATCCAGGGAGGCCGAGGGAGTGTGTTCTGGGCCCAGCCGCAGTCATATGTGGGACCTATTCATTATACATGCCTTTGAAAGCCTTTTCAACTCCCTGTCTAGAGGGAGGCAACAGCCACGTGGGCTGGGGGCCAACGTGGAAGGTGTCCTGGGCCTGAGCACAGTTCCATGTAGAGCTGGGTTGCCAAACGTGCTCCTGAAAACCATTCTTACGCCCTCATGGGAGGGAGAGACTGGGATGGCCAGGGAGGCCCCGGAAGGGTGCCCCTGGCTTGGCTACAGTCCCACACGTCACTGGGGTTGCCTACTGCAAAACGTCTAAGTTGTACTTTGGAGTGTGACTCTGAGATCAGCTCCAGGACATTCAGGGAGTTCCGTCGATGGTGCCTGGGACCAGCAGCAGGCTACCTCTAGCTGCTGTGGGGCCCGTCCTGGGCCAAACAGAGGGGTCCAGGGCTGGGCACGGTGGACCTGGTCGTGGTCCCGTCAGCACTGGGTCATCTGAAGCACCTCCTGGAGATGTAGGTTCCAATTCTTCCTAGGGTGAGCGTGGGGGCGTTGGCCCTGGCCAGTCAGAGAGCTCTGACCAGAGAGGGCCTTCCAGAGGTTTCTGTCTCCCTTAGGAGGCTCGATCCTCAGGGGGCTGCAAATAAGGCCTGAGCAGTCTGGCAGGCAAGCATATGTCCTCGGTGAGATCCAGTCCTCGCCTGAACCTCCTAAAAATACTTCCTGAGGGAGGAAGGCCCCACGTCCGCTCCCTCGCTCCCTACACCAGAAGGGTTGCTGTCCCATGTGGGACCTGTTCGCTGGGTGTGCCTCCTGAAAAATTTTCTAAGTCTCTGTAGCAACAAGCCAGCCAGAGGCCTCCCAACTGCTGTGGGAGGGTCCCCTGGCCCTGCCACAGCCTGGATTGGGCCTCGTAGTTGAAAACACCCCCCAAAGACATTTCCAAGTCCCTCTATACAGGCTACGACTAACCCAGGGTCTGGCTGGCCCTGAGACTGGTGAGAATGATCCTACTGCAGTTGTGATATGTGGTTCTGGTTGTTATAGTCATCCCTTGAAAATGTTTCCAGGTTCCCCTCAAGAAGGGCTTAGTAGTGTGGGCTTGTGAGGGCCACCTCCGGCTGTCGTCACAGGTGCAGCCTATTGGATGAATGCACCTCGCCAGTATCCTTCCGGGGGTGTAGGGACCAGCCAGTCAGAAATAGACTGAAGAAAGGCACCCCAACCAAAATGTGGGTGTGCTTTCCGGAAGTTTTGCCAAGTGTTCCTCTGGAAGGGGGAGCCCCGAGTCCCCCAGCCTTCATGGTCACAGAGAACCAGCTTGTCGGGTACCAGTGATGACGGGGAGGCACACGGGTTTGGCCATCGTGTTCCAGTGGGTTACATAGGTGTTCCAATGGTAGCACATGCACCTCCCAGACATGTTTCCAAACCTCCCTCCAGGGAGGGAGGCACTGCCCTGGGCCAATTGGGGACACATTGTGAGGGCACCCCAGACATGGCTGTGATTAAGGGCTTATTGGAGGTGCCCCTCAAATGTCTGCAAATCCCCATCAGTGGGGATGTTGGTCTGTGTTGGCCCTAGTCACCTGATTCAGCTCATAAAGACATTTCCAATTCCTGGTCAGTCTGCTAGGCTTGCAGAGGGCACCCTGGGCCAGGCCTCAGTCCACCATGGGTCAGGAGGGTCACAGAGAGTGCCTCCCAAAAGTATTCTGAGTCCCTCTTTTGGAGGCTGTAACTGTCCCGGGTTGGACAGGGAAGCCCACGATGTGGACCCCAACCCATGTGCGGTCCCACGTGGGGCCCACTTTTAGGATGTTTCAAATTTTTCTAAGTCCCCTTCAGCAGCCTGGGCCTGCTGGGGATACCCTGGGAGAACTCACTGGGCCAAGCTGCTATCCTGCATGAAGCTTGGTCATCTGAGGAGCTTCCTGAAAACTTTTCTAAATTGCCTTTGTGGCTGGGGCACAGGCCAAGTCTGGCCAGGAAGGCCTGGGAGGATGCCCTAGATGGGGTCTTCGTCCCACATGAGTTAACATTCGTTTGAAGCATCTTGCAAAATATTTTCTAAATACCCTGTGGAGGGCATCTGGAGCCAGGACGCAGTCCTGTGAGTTCTCTATTAGTTTGCTCGGGCCGCTGTGACAGAATACTCCAAGCTGGGCCACCCAAACAGAAATCTGTCTTATGGTTCTGGAGTTTAGAAGTCCGAGCTCATGGGGTGAGCAGGGTTTGTTTTTTTTTCTGGGTCTTTCAGGGAGAATCTGTCCCATGTCTCTCTTCTGAGGCTTCTGGTGGCTTGCTGGCAATCTTGGGTGTGTCCTGACTTATAGAAACATCACCCTGACTTTTGCCTTCTTTATATGGCATTCTCCTTGTGTTGAGTCTGTGCCCAAATTTCCCCATTTTACACCACCATCAATCATGATGGATGAGGGCTGACTCCAATGACTTCATTAACTAATTACATCTGCCGTGCCCCTATTTCCAAATAAGATCATGTTCTCAGATACTGACCGTTAGAACTTCAGTATGTAAATTTTAGGGGTGATACAACTCAACCCAAAACAGGTTCCAAGCAATGGAAGTGCCACCTGTAAATTTTCATCTGCCAGAAGTTGAGACTGGCTTGGGCCAGACAGGGAGGCTTGTTAACCCTCTCCAACCCTACATCTTGATGGCTCCACATTTAGGATGTGCCTTCCCCAAAGGAGTTTCTCCCCTAAGGGGTGGACTACTCCAGGCCGAGTGGGAGGCCCAAGGAGGGCACCCCAGACCGGATGTGGTACTGACTGGGGCTCAGCTGTAGAAGGCACCCCCCTTCACCCCCTGCCACATGTTTCTAACTCTCCTGGTGTTTCTAACTGCCAGGCCCTACATGAGACTATGGCTGAGGTCACAGCACCCTCCCCCAAACTCTCTGGCCACTGGGTGTGCCTGCAGATTTATCTCAGCCCCTTCCTCTACATGTCTGTCTGAATGCCAACACCACACTGTTTTGATTACTGGAGTTTTGAGTAAGTTTTGACATCAAGAAGTGTGAGACCTCCAACCTTTTCTGTTTAAACACTGTTTTGGCTATTTGAGGTACCTGGAAATTCCATGTGAATTTCAGAATGTGTTTTGCCTATTTCTGCATTAAAAACATTGTTGGACCACACTGAATCTGTAGATTTGGGTAGTACTGACATCTTGTCTCCCAATTCACAAACGTAGGATGTCTTTCCATTTAATGGTTCAACTTCTTCCATTTCTTTCAGTAACATTTGTAACTGCAGTGTACAATCTCTTGCCAACTTGCTTCGTTTTATTTCTAAGTATTTTACCTTTCTTGTGCCATCATAAATGAAATAGTTTCAACTTCCCTTTTGAATTGTTCATTGTTGATCTATGGAAACACAACTGATTTCTGTATGTTGATTCTGTATTCTGCACATCTCCTGAATTTTTAAGTTCTAACTTGTGTATGTGTGGACTAGTTTTTGAAATATGAGATTTATAGTTTTAAATAGTTTTAGATATAAGGTTTATAGTTTTAAATTTATCGTTTTAAATACAAAGGAAAAATGATCTAAAACCAATAATCTAAGTTTCAACTTCAAAAAACTAGAAAGAGAAAAGTGTATCCAAATCAAACATTAAAAAAAAATTGGAAGCAGAAATCAATGAAATAAAAAATGAGAAAACCAAAGAGAAAATAAACAGAAACAAATGCTGGTTCTTTGACAAGATCAAGAAAGTTGATAAAACCAAAGTAGGACTAAGAAAAAATGAAGACAGAAATTAACAAGAGAAAAAAACAAACCAACCAAAAACCCAAACAGACCCTTCCCCCAAAAGGACTACAAACATACCTGAGATTTGAAAAGCTACAAGGGAATCGTATCAACTACTTATGCCAACAGATTAAATAACTTATCTGAAACGGAAAACTCCTAGCAATACACACCTGCCAAGCTAGACTCAAGAAGAAACAAAGAGAAAATCTGAATAGGCCTCTATCAAGTAAAGAAATTGAAGCAGTAAAAATACTCCCATAAGAAGAGTCATCGGCTCAGACAGCTTCACTGCTGGAATTGTAACATATACTTAAAGAAGCAGTGACACCAATGAGAGGAGGAACTACATTACAAATAACTTCACCAAGGTTAGACAAAGACATCATGAAAAAATATGGTGTGAAAACGTTCACATTGTATACTTGTGTCAAGATGCAGTGATGTACACTTTAACTATCTTACACTTCAAAAAAACTGTAAAGAAAAAACCCTGGAGAAGCAGGTTTGGGTGGACTATGAGGGAAAAAACAAGCAAACCAACAACCAACAAATGAATGACCCTCACAGACATAAAATCTTAAAAAACATTGATCGGTGATACAGCAATGCATAAGAAGTGTAGTCTGTACACTACAAGGACCTGGAACTTGTCCAAGGAGGCAGGAGAGGATGTAACATTTGAAAATCAATGTTAAGACATATTAAAAGGCTAAAGGACCACAGAATGATCACCAGATAGAAAACAAAATGTGAGGGAAATCCAACATGCGTTCTTGGTATTTCTCATTAAATTAAATCGAGAAGGAAACAATTTCAAAGCCTATAGGTAATATCCAACTTTGCGGTATAAGAAGACTGAATGCATTCTCCTGAGGAAGGGAAATAAGGGCGTGCCCTTCCAGTACTGCTATGCCAAACTGTCCTGGAATACCTAACAGGTGCAAAGCCAGAAATAAAGTTAAAGGAACAAAGATTACAGAGAAAGAGGATACCTGTATTTATGTATACTATGGTCTTGTTTGTAGAAATTCTTAAAAAGTGTTAAGGGAAAAAAACTACTAGAACTAATAGCAAGATCAGAAGATACAAGATCAATATATAAGAACTAGCTATATTGTTATATACTAGCAATGAAAAACCTGAAACTGAAATTAAGAAAACTATTCACCCCAGCATCAAAAGAAAAACACCATTTTGGAATTAAACCTCTGTGGACCCTCTCGCAGAATAATGAAAAAAATAAAAAATTTTAAATCTAATTATTTAAAGGCTCTGGAAAGCCCTTAGGACATATAGCAAATGAAGAGCCATTCAATAATATCTACTCAATAAGAACAGTTGAGTCTCTGGCATTTGAACCACAATTCGCTTTGGCCCTCCAGATGAGTGTGATAGAAACGCCACCCAGGAAGGGGCAGCCAAGAACCTAAGAATTCCTCCACCCCGTGGTTCTGTCAAGGCTGTTTTCTAGAAAAAGCAGACACTAGCATTTCTTATCCCCTCCCAGCTACCTTATTACAGAAGCTCACTCCAGGTGATCAAAGCGAGGAATTCAGGGACTCATTTTCTCCAGTGGCTTGTCATCAACAGGGTGGAGACCCCACCTCAGGCATGGCACAGCAGGAATACCAGAGCCCCAGGTACCCTTGCCGAAGCTCACTGATAGGGTGTTAAGTTCTACACCATGAGAGTCAAGCCAACAAGACCAGAGGCTTCCACCCACACCTGGTGTCCTTTCAAAGCAGGGGTTACGAAGAAGCAGGCCAATGTCTCCACCCACAGCCAAAGAGCTGTGGCTCAAATATTTTGCTTAGAGGCAAAAGCAATCGCAGTCTCTAAGAACAGACCGCTCCAAAACTTTCTACAAAGGAGCTGACTTTGTTTGAAACAAATGTGTGGAAATTCAAGACTAAGGGAACTCTCAGAAACAATGGAGGTTTTGGTTAAGCTATGAAGAGAAGGCTCGCGGCTGCATGAGAGCAAACAAAACAAGTAGGCCAGCCGGTCTACCAACCAGGGAGAGAGAAGGAAAGCCATGCTGGGATCAGAACAAACCTCAAACCCTGTGCTCGAAAACTATGTCTACAAAGGAGCAGGAATTCAACTGGGTCAGACTCTGGAGCAATTTATGTCCTAGAGCACTGTCAAAATCAACAGTGCAGGGCTTTCTTGTCCCCTCCTGGTGTGAGTCAGGAGCTCTTTCCTCTCACCTTATTACTAAATAAAAGCCTGTTCCTTGCTCTCCTAAAAAAAAACAACCAAAAACAGCAGTGCAATACAGTGGAGTATTATTCAGCCATAAGAAGGAAAAAAATCCCACCATTTGGAACAACATGGATGGAGCTACAGGGTATTATGCTCAGTGAAATAAGCCAGGTGGAGAAAGACAAGTATCACATGATTTCACTCATCTGTGGAGCATAAGAACAAAGCAAAACTGAAGGAACAAAACAGCAGCAGAATCACAGAACCCAAGAATGGACTGACAGTTGCCAAAGGGAAAGGGACTGGTGGAGGGGGGGAGGGGGGGGAAGAGGGGGAGAAGGGGAAAAAGGGGCATTATGAATAGCACGTATAATGTAGCGGGGGGTGCACAGAGAAGACAAGTAGTGACTCTATAGCATTTTACTACGCTGATGGACAGTGGCTGTAACGGGGTATGTGGTGGGGACTTGACAGTGGGGGGAATCTAGTAACCATAATGTTGCTCATGTAATTGTACATTAATGATACAAAAAAAAAAAAAAGAACATCGACACTACCTCAAACCATAGAAAAAAATACTTTGATACAGATTATAGACTAAATATGAGAAACTGTTAGGAACCTAGGAGAAAATCTTTGTGATGGTGGGTTAAGCAATGATTTCTTAAACAAGAGAACAAAGGCATAAGTGATGAAAAAAAAAAGATGTCTTAATAAAAAAAAACAAAACCAAACAACAGTGCAATCAGCCTGCAGTAACAGTCTGACCAGCTGATGACAGACTGTCAGAAACGGCCATCCAGTGTGACGGGAAGCACACCCACGGCTGCGCCCTGGAAGATCAGAGGTCCGCACGTGGGTAAAACAGACATCACTGTCAGTCACCGAACGAACCAGCAGCTCTGGAAAGTAGATGATCTAGAGTGTCAAACTTTCAACTGAAACTTTATGACACATGCAAAGACACAGAAAGGAGTGACCTAAAAACAAAAAAAAGCAAACAGAAACTGCCTGTGAGAGCATCTAGACAATGGATTTGACAAAGATTTCAAAGCAGCCATTATCAAAATGCTCAAAGAACTAAGGGAAACCATGTTTAAAGAAGCATGATGGTAATGTCATGCCAAGAATATCAACAAAGAGAAGATACAGATGAGTAGAGATTATGCAATCGGAAAACAGGCAAAGCAATGAAGGAAAATGAAAGGAGCCTTTGGAAAATGTGGAACACTAAGTACGTTAACAAATGTCTAATCAGAGTACCAGCAGGAACAGACAAAAGAACAGAAAAAAACCTATTATTTCTTCAAATAAATTCTCTGCTCCTTTCCCTATTCTCCTTCTGGGACTCGCAAAATGTGCATATTGTTTGGCTTAACGGTTGTCCCCTAAATTCCTTGATCTGTTCACTTTCCTTTATTTTTTCTGCTCTTCAGACTTATTTCAAATGACCTGTTTTCAAGTCCACTGATTTTTTTTTCCTGCCTGTTCAAGTCTACTATTGATCCCTCCAGTGAATTTCTCAATTCAGTTCTTGTATGTCTCAGCTCCAGAATCTGGTTATTTTAAAAATAATTTCCTTCATAATTCCTTGTTCATATGTTGTTTTCCTGGCTTACTTTAGTTCTGTTTTACTCTTCAGCTCTTTAAGACTACTGTTTAAGTCTTTAAAATAAGTCTTGAGGAGCTCCCTAAAGAAATGGCTTTCAGAATTAATAGACAAAGTCCACTTTTAAGCTTGTTTCTTTAGAGATGTTTTCTGGAGATTTAGAATTTATTTTATTCCTTTAAGTGGACCATTTTGTTTCCTTAAGTTTCCCATTTTCTTTGTATGCTTTGTGATCTGTTGCTGAAAACTGGGCATTTGAAAAAACAGGCATATCCCCTACTCTTTGCAGATGGCTCCATGCATGGGAAGACCTACACTATGAGCCTGGCGGGAAGCCTTAAGGTTTCCTTAGGCTTCTTCAGGGTGTGGGTCTTCTCTGGGTCTGTGGGTGTGCTTGTTTCCAATTTCCCTGTATACATGGCTGTTTTAAAATGTATAAAAGAGAATAAACGTCTATTACTCTTACAAGTCCAAATTCTGAAAAGGAAGACCTTCTGAACAGACTGGTACACTGTCATTTATGGTTTGGGGTCATCCTCATTACTACAGTTCATCACATCCCTCTACTACAGACGTCAACCTGGCAGTCTCTGGCAAAAAGACACTGACAAAACCATGATATAAGTTTTTGGTAATGGTAAAAAGTTACTTTGGTGACAAACACTGTATTAACAGAATAAAAGATTAAAGTTTGTGGAAAAAAAATTTGAACTTGTATGCACAGGTGATTATTAACTCAGAATTTATATTGACTGATGTGATAAAATCATAAGTTGATCTGAAAATCCACAATTACAATGTGATATTTTAATATACCTTATCAGGAAATGCAAAAATTAACATTTGTTAGTATACAGTATCTGGAACAGCTAATAAAACATATCTAGCAACATCTACATAAGCATTTGACAAAAATATGAACTTTTTAATCACATAGAACATAATTGAAAGTGTACTGAGGAATTTTTAGCTTTGATGAAATCATAAATACCCACAATCTGCTTGATATGAAGAAGGTGCTTATTCTCACATGGAAGCCTGGGTCACAGACGTCACAGCAAAGAAGAGGAACAAGCTACACCATGGTTCCTTTTGACTGCAGCATTGTAGCTATGCTGGTGGGGTCAGGAACACACTCACTAGCAATATTAACAGAACAAGGTATTTACTACACAAATTACATCTTATATGAATACAACCTAGAGATGTGGGGTTCACCGCTTCAGAGAACATTAGCAGTCATATGTGTTGCCTGATGGACACATGATGGCCTGCAGGAAAATCCAAACTGTGTTGCATCTTTGCTGTGGGACTTGAGGAGGTATCTGTGGAAACTTACAACTCTTGAGAAAGTGGAAGTCAAGTAGTTGGTAGTGGTACTGATGATATTCTTGACTGGCAGGGCAAAGAATCAGGAAAATGGGCTGGAAGAAGGATATATGTGAAACTCCTGTGCATTTATCTCTGTACCATGCTTCCAAAAATTAAGGCCTTCTTTGCTTTTGCCTGCCAAACTCATGCAGGTGAGGCTCCTGGTGAGTTTGAAAATGGAACTATAAAGAGAATAGGCTCTAGAAAATGTTGGTCACATTACCCATACTGACGTAACGCATTCCAGGACAGCCATCTCCAATTTTTCTTTTCTTTTTTTTTTTTTTGTCTGATTACAGGTCTCTTCTGTTAAAGTCTTATTATCTAAATCACAGTCAGAGGGAATGACAAAGAGTGAAGGGAAAAGATGTAAATAACAATTCAAATGAGATTATATTCTGTGATAAACATTTTGTAGTTACAAATTTATGAGAACTATTTATTAGCAAGGAAAGTGGAATAAAATTCTTCTGATAAAAGAAAAACTTTTTCTTACAAGAAAGGAAGAATATATATAAATGGGTAAGGAATATCCAGTACCTGCCACATGAGGCCAATAGGAAAATCCCAACAAATACCAAATTGTCAATATTCTATGGCCCATTAACTTACAGGACAATTAAAAAGCTGTATAAAAATCAATCCTACTTGCATATTAGAAATAGACTTCAATTTACCCACAGATCTTAACAGACAATTTTGTAAGCTGATTTAAGGAAAAATGCTATCTACTAAGGTTAAATACAGCTGCCTAAAGAGTACTTACAGAATTGTCTCAACTCAATGTTCATTTGAAAAGTAGCAAGCAGAACCCACGGTCCAGTGATTAAGTTTCAGAACCAACCACCGACTAAGACAGTATGTTTTTAACTTTTTAATACATTTATTTCATGAGAATTTTCTGGAATACTACATGTGAATTGGTTTGCATCAGATTTTCCTGTATTACTTACATTTATAGCACTTCTCTCTAGTTGTGTTTTCACATGACTATATTTGCTAAGACTGACAATTTCCCTGTATTTCTGAGTTATAATTTGTCTATCGAGGGTGCATTCTCATCACATGTTTATGTAAGGATGTGGGCCAATTGAAGGCTTTTCCACAATGCTTACATTCAAGAAGTTTCTCTCCAGTGTGAATTCTTTCATGGCTTCTAAATGAACTGGGTCGACTAAAGGCTTTCCCACAATCTTTACATTTATAGGGCTTCTCTCCAGTGTGCATTCTCATGTGTCCTCGAAAGGTTGTGCGATAAATGAAGGCTTTCCCACACTCCTTACATTCATAGGGTTTCTCCCCAGTATGAGTTCTTTCATGTACTTGAACATAACTGGAACAACTGAAGGCTTTACCACATATTTTACATTCATAGGGTTTCTCCCCTGTATGAGTTCTTTCATGTATTCGAAATGCACTGGGACAATTAAATGCTTTCCCACATTCCTTACATTTATAAGGTCCATATCCAGTGTGTGTCATCATGTGTCTTCGGAAACTGGTGAGAGAAACGAATGCTTTCCCACATTCCTCACATTTGTAGGGTTTCTCTCCAGTATGAGTTCTTCCATGTATTTGCAAACCTAGGGGAGAACTGAAGGTTTTCCCACACTGTTTACATTCATAGGGTTTCTCAGCAGTGTGAGTTCTTTCATGTCTTCGAAAAGAAGTGGGACAACTGAGGGCTTTACCACACTGCTTGCATATATAGGGTTTCTCTCCAGTGTGAGTTCGCACATGGACTTGAAAAGTAGTGAGCCAATGGAAGGCTTTTCCACATTCCTTACATTGGTAGGGTTTTTCTCCAGTGTGAGTTCTTTCATGTGTTCGAAAGGAACTGGAACAACTGAAGGCTCTACCACATTGCTTACATTCATAGGGTTTTTCTCCAGTGTGAGATCTTTCATGTATTCGATATGAACTGGGACAATTGAATGCTTTCCCACATTCCTTACATTTATAAGGTCCAACTCCAGTGTGCGTTATCATATGTCTTTGAAAACTTCCGAGAGAAATGAAGGCTTTCCCACATTCTTTACAGTCATAGGGTTTCTCTCCAGTATGAGTTCTTTCATGTTTTCGAAGAGAACTGGGGCAACTGAAGGCTTTACTGCACTTTTTACACTCGTACGGTTTTTCTCCAGTGTGAGTTCTTTCATGACTTCGAAAGGAACTGGGACAACTGAGGGCTTTACCACAGAGCTTACACTCATAGGGCTTCTCTCCTGTGTGAGTTCTTTCATGTGTTTGAAAAGTTTGATGATATCTAAAGGCTTTTCCACATTGTTTACACTGATAGGGTTTCTCTCCAGTGTGAGTCCTTTCATGTTTTCTAACAGATTGGCGATACCTAAAAGATTTCCCACATTCCTTACATTTGTAGGATTTCTCTATACTGTGATTTCTTTCATGTTTTTGAAAAGGCTGGAGATAACTGAAGGCTTTTCCACATTCCTTACATTTATAAGGCTTCTTTCCATATTCCTGATACTTGTATGGTTTGGGCAGAGTGTGAGATCTTTTGTGCCTATTAAGGGATGAATGCCGCATGAAGGCTTTTCCACACATATTGCACTCCCATGGTTTTACTACTTCAGAAGTTTTCTTGTTTAAATTATGATTTGGAATCTGGCTGAAGTTTTCTCCATGTTGACTACTTTCTTTATTTTCACAGAGTCTCTCTACTATACGACTTCTGTAAAAAATAAAATCAGCAGCACATTTTTTATTTAATAGCTTTATATTTCTTAGTAAAAACTAAAATTACATTCTTACCATAGCAGGCAAAGTATAGGTTTTTTGCCCTGAGTTGTTTGAAAATGAAGATACTGAATGTTCTGCAAGAGGGGCACAACCATAAGCTATTATCAAGGCATTGATATTTATATATTAATTTCTGAATACTATTTCTAAGTGAACTATTTGGCAAATGATGAACATGTCACATTTAAGAAAACATTTTTGATGAAGATTTTCTGGAAAAAAAAACATTTGAAGCTGAAGCTGGGATGCCTTTTGTCTTCTTGATTTAAAAATTTTTATGACATAGAAAGCTACCCTTGTAAGATACTTCTTTCTGCTGTGAGTGCAACTCACCTTAGATTTCTTCCCTGCTCTTTGTACTGATCTTCAATGTTACAGTCTTCCCATTTTTTCCCTAAAATGTAGACCCAGAAAAATCACTAAATTATAGAATTATTACGTTAAAGGTCCATGATGAGCTCTGACCATGCCTGAATTTTTCCCCAAAGAAATCCCTTTCCCCATTTCAAATTATAAATCATATCAGGCAAGAAACACAATCTAATTAAGTGAAGTAATAGCATCCTTACCTACTGAGGCCAGGTTCCTCAATGTTTCCCGCATCACATCTCTGTAAAGTTTCTTCTGAGAAGGATCCAGCAGTGCCCACTCCTCCAGGCTGAAGTTTATAGCTACATCTTCAAAACTCATTGAATCCTAAAACATCCACATATGCATACAAGAAGATGGGTGAAACAGATACTAGGAATCTATAGTCAATTCATAGTAAGTTCATGTATGGCTCTGTGATTGCAAAATATTCTATGACTTGGTTATCAGAATTCTTTCTATACATAATCACTTCCTCATAATTTTAACAGCATCATGAACACATAAAATTACTTGTACATTTTTACTATGTTCACTTCAAGTCTTACTATTCTCTGTAGGGTCCAAAAAAATGAGAGAAATGCTATACAAATGAAAGATATACTTCCATTTTAAGACTTTCCATTACCTATGAAAGAAACATTTTCATTCCCAAACAGGAGAGGCCAGGAGGCCTGTGGAAATCTGACTTGTGACTAGGAAGCTGGGCATATTGTCCTGAAGTACTCCAGACCCTCAGAAATAGTTAGACGCAGGTGGAATGAAAATGTTCTGGTGGAGAAGTATTAATTTTGACTTGTCTTTAAAAATACTTGTCAGATACTTGGTTATTCCTTTCTATCTGTCCCATTTAATGGGACATTAGAGCTCAGAAGCTAGAGCTCAGAAGAAAGACAAGTTAGACCTCCACAAAATCCTTATGCTTATGAGCCTCAGAGCTGCTTCTCACCAGTTTTTAGCACATATACACACATTTACTGAGATAAGATTCTAGAAGAGCTCTTTCTGACAGAACCATACAGTGAACCCTTGGCCTTGCTGAGCTTGAAGAACCAAACAATGTAACAATTTGCAAGGGAGTTCTTTGAAAGCCACGACAGAAGTGAATGTGTATAACACACATGAAGTGTTCAGTAGTGAATTACTCTAAAACAGCACAAAAAACTTCCTTTCTTCAATTTCAGGAGGTAGTGGAGAATCACTTCTAGAGGCTGTTCTCTCACTTCCCTCATTTCTGTGCCCTCACGTGGGTCACAGGAACATGACAGCCCAACCTCTAGGCATTGAAATCTCTTAGCCATATAATCCCCTTACACATTGGTGTCTGAAAAAGATTATTAATGTGCTATGTGCAAGAGACAGAGAAAGGGCTCCCACATCATAATTCTAGTGGTAGAATTTACACATTTGGTTAAGGAACAGAGTAGGAAATCACTTCTTGGTGGGCCCAAGGGGTAAAATGAGCTCTACTTACTCTTTCTAAAGTGGATCTGTAGTGCCTGCTCATAACAATGTCCTATCATCTACCGTGAAGAAGAACGTTAACATTAGCAGGCCTAGCTTGCTCACAATGTTTGTCC
Organism: Manis javanica; assembly: GCF_040802235.1. Lineage (NCBI taxonomy): Eukaryota > Metazoa > Chordata > Mammalia > Pholidota > Manidae > Manis > Manis javanica. The sequence continues at coordinate 92,799,503 of NC_133168.1, read as the reverse complement.
CCCGTTGGTATCTAGGAACCAGGATTTATGAGGGTGGGCGCCCTCTAACCTAACTGATAAGAGTGACTTTATGTAAAAAAGTTACATATCCCGAACTCTTGTTTTTGTTCTGAGAGTCTGAGCATGTGCTCTGTCCCCCCAAATCACTCTGGGCACTGTGTCTCCAATGAGCTTCCTGAGAAGATAAAAATTTACATGTGTTGTCACAACTTTGTGCTTAGGGAATTGAGTCCACCTGATGTAATGTACACTAGGAAAGAACATCTGGAAGCTTGCAAGACAAATTCAGATACGAAACAGGACTAATGAATGATATTTAATGATCCTAATGGAAAAAATTTAAAAGTTTAACCGAATAACACCAAAGGAGAATGAAGTTAAGTGAAAACTGGCACATGGTCTTGTTCAGTGTTCATGTTTCCTCTCCCAACATGTATCTTTGTCCTCTCCCAGGGTTTATCTTTATGAAATTCTATTAAGTCACAAAGCAGACTTTTTAGGAGTTAAGAAAAACCTTATAGTAGGAAAGAATGTCAAAAAATGGTCAAAGTCTTCCAAAGAAGTGGAGGATTGCCTCTGTATGTCAAGGATTTTCAAACTATAGTATTTCAGAAAATATAGTCTTAATGGAAAAACAAACAGACCAAGGCAAAAATGTCTTCCACGGACCAACATTTAATACGGAAAGTTAGTCACAGGTAGACCAGGCATTATAGAGCAGCGGCGGGTATCATGAACACTAATACATGGGCAGGGACAAACTGTTATCTGGGAAATGCTTTGTATCCCCTCTATTCCATCCATAACAGCCAATTCATTGCTAAAGATAAAACTAGGACACTTTCAGGACTCACAGGTAAATGCTTCATGAACCAAAAATAGGGAGAATTTTCTCATATAAGAAAAACAATAAGCCCTAAATCAAAGCATGGAGAGTAACTGAAGAATCAAGACCGAGGACACATACGGTGCATAAGGGAGATGAGTTGGGTGGGAAGATCAGAAGAATCTACCTACCACTCAAGATCCATTTACAAAGCTTGATTACAAAGATGTTTGCATTATTATTATTATTAAATTTCCAGCAAAACCTGTTGTACATTGTTCCCTGAATGTATTTACTTGATAAACATTTAATTAGTTAAGTGCAGAGAAGGCAATTTTACTGTTTGTCCCACAATGTGGCAATCTTTTGAGTTTTAATTCACAGACTTTGGCTGCAAAAACTGCTAAGAAGTTTCTATTTTAAAAGAATTGTCCACAGGCCCCAGTGGCTGAGCCACTGTCGAGGACTCAGCAGCCTTTCCCTTTAGCCCCCTCACTTCCCGATGCTCCTCCCTTCTCCTGCCACGGCCTTCCAAGACCGTTCCCACTGAGGAAAAGGAATTGCACTGTGTGTCTGCTGTCCAGAAGCTCCACTCTTTCCACCTCTTTGCTGATGGAAGTAAATGTGATGATCTGCTTCTTGCTGGCACTAAGCATTATATCTACGTAAGAATTCAAAAGAGAAATGTCAGGGAGACTCTTACTACTGTCCAGAGGATCGCTGATGGTTACAATAAAAAGAAACTAGTGAAGGCATTTAAGAAACTTGCCTGCGACGGTACTGTAATTGAGCAGCCAGAATATGGAGAAGTAATTCAGCTACCAGGTGACCAGTGCAAGAACATATGCCAGTTTCTGGTGGATACTGGACTGGCTAAGGACCACCAGCTCAAACTTCATGGGTTTTCAGTGCTTTGGGCTCCCTGAAACTTTAGTGAGGATTTCCTTGCGATGGAAATATCCCTTGCCGCAAGTTTAAAAACATTACAGCTTGCATAATGTAACCATTGGGGGTCTGCTTTTAACTTGGACTAATGTAACTCCTTCATACAGTAAACTGAAAAGAGCTAAAACAAAACAAAACTGGCTGCATAATCTTACCATATTTACTTTTAAAAAATGGGTGACATGTCCTCATGTGGAAAGATGTGGAAGATCATCAATAGAATAATTAAGCAATTATAATAACACACCGTGCTACCTTTCTATAACTCCTATAGTCACCTGCAGAGGGGGACCCCACCTGAAATATGGTTCAAAAAGTCTAAGCTGGTGACACTACATCCATGCCCACAGGGCATCAAAGGGTCTGACTTCCATAACAGAAGTGCTGGGGAAGGCAAGGCAGCCTCTTGAGCCCTGGAAATGCTTGGCAAAGTCAAGGAAAGGAGCCTGCCTAGGTTTTTCCTGAGGTTGGGGGTGGGCTTGGGTGAGAGTCTGTGCACACGGGTGGGGGACTCTGCGGAAGGAATCTCTTCCAGAGCCAAAGGAGTGAGCAACAAGGCCTTATCACCACCAGGCACAAGGGGGAATGAGAAGGGATGAAAGTTTAAATGAGCATCTTGTTTTGTTACAGGAGTAGGCTCCTAACCCCACCCAAGGGCAGGGGCTGTTTGCCAAGACAAACATCAAACATCAAAAAACAGAGCTTGTCTGGCAGGTAGGGACCCTAAGTGTCAGCACAAAGAAAAATTCCTGTCCTCACAAGGAAAAAACCTGACTCAAAATCAAGAACCCTTCTTAGATCCATCACAGAACTGAGGTCACAGGGAAACTGCTGTCCCCAAAATCAGACAAAAAGTAGCCATTTAAAAATACATGCTGAATATTCTGTTCTTAACAAGGCCTGTCCTCAAAATTATCGATTTTACAAGAGCACAAGTGACTTGGATTTTCCTGGAGCCTAAGTGACCTGAGCGGGTAGAAATCCCCAAGTTGAGTCTCATCTAGCCTCCCGGCTCACCAAAGGCAGGGGAGGGGTGGAGCAGCACTTGTGACATTGGTAGTTTTTTTTTTCCCTCCTGACATCAAATACGTGGCTTTCCTCTAACACCACTGCCTCAACTCCATGTCACCAATTATGTGTCTTAATAATTCAGTTCAATACAGTATTACCTGGGCTTAGAATCAGAGTCACAGATTAAGCACTCACTCCAGCAAGACTGCCCCCACTTCAGATGCCAGCTATAAATGGGGTGCCTTGGCTACCAACATTTCCACCCAGCCATCTACAAATCCATGGATTCCCTTGACACCTCCCTGTTTTGGCAATTTGCTAGAACAATTCTGAGAACTCAGGAAAGCATTTGACTATTAATATATTTCACATACATATTTGGTCTTCTCCCATAGTTTCTAGCTCACAAGCTCCCCAAATCCTTGGAATTTCGTAAGTGTTGGGAGTGATAAAAGTGTCACTAGTTGTGTTACTGAGGTGACTTCTGGAAGGCACCTGAGGGTGGGGGCTTGCAGTCCACCCACTGACCTTAAGGGGAGGGGAGAGGGGCTGGAGGCTGAGTCAGTCACCAATGGCCAAGGATTTAATCAGTCATGCCTGTGTAATGAAGTCTCTATAAAGAACCAAAAGGGCAGGGTTCAGAGAGCTTCCGGGTCAGTGCACAGGGAGAGGTGGGAATTGGCCTGCCTGGAGAGGACATATCTTGTCGTATCACATTTCTTTCATCAGCCTGTTACTGAATTATATTCTTTCATAGTAAACAGATAATCTAGACCTTAAAAGTATATTATGGAAAGATGATGTGAGATGTGAGACAGAGGCCTCCTCTGAAAACCACATATAATACAAAAATATAGTTAATACAACTAATTGTGAAAGAGCAATAGGAAGGAAGGCTGCACCAGACTGCACACACCCAGAGGAAAGAACAGACCTCAGGAACAGGGCAACATACCAAAGCCATGATCTGACAGAACCCAAGTCCATCCCCGACCCCAGCTCACCAGCAGGAGGAAGATAAACACAGCGGGGAGGGGATGGAGGTCCAGGACTGCAGAACACCCAGCCCTGGAGATCTGATCTGGGAGCACAAACCTCCATTGCGTGGTGCACTGGAGATTAGTGGGGTTGGAAAGCTAAGACAAGCAGAATACTTGGAGAAACTGAGATTCCAGCCCCTTGTGGAAAACAAGAGATCCACATCCGGGTGCTCTGGGACAAAAGAAAGGCAGGCAGTCTGAGAGACTTCCTAACAGCGAGAGGGCTGCTAAAGGGGCAGATACAGCACAGAGCTTGCTGCTCAGGAGAGAGGGACAGGTGGACAGAATTGTCTAGGCACACTGTGCCCAGCATGTTGGGAGCTTTCAGGAGCTTCAGGTGCTCCATCCCCCTGGATGGCTGTGCAGCTCCAAGGACCCCACTGTGATATGCAGCCTGCTGTGTCTTCCTCCTGGCTAGCCTGTACCTGGCTCACAAACCCGCAGCCACTGCTCTGGCATTAGGCCAGCCAGAGGGAAGCCCTGCATAAGCTACAAATGCAAAGCATAGAGGCATACACCTGCGTGCTCAGCCCACTGGTTCTGGCAGTGGAGACAGGCACAGCAGCCAGGAAGCAGGAAACAGCTCTTTCCTACCCCCAGGCACAAGCGCCGCTCCTCTGTGACCCCAGACATTGCTCCAGGGGCTGAGCAGCTCCAGAGAGTAGAGCTTCTGGGCACTACAGGGCACCACATACAAGTATGAAACATCAAAGGAACCTGGTTCAAACCAAAATCCCACAAACACCAGAAAAATGGACAAGTGAAACTGAACTCACCAATCTTCCTGAAAGAGATTTCAAAATAAAATTCATAAATATGCTCCTGGAGGTTCATAAAAATATTCAAGAACTCAGGGACGAATTCAGGACTGAGATTCAATCATTAAGGAATTCAGTATCTGAAATGAAACATACAATGGAGGGATTTAAAAGCAGATTAGATGTAGTAGAGGAGACAGTAAATGGAACAGAAATTAGAGAAGCTGAGGCACAGAGAGAAAAAATGATCTCTAAGAATTAAAGAATAGTAAGAGACCTGTGTGACCAATCCAAATGGAACAATATTGACATTATAGGAGTACCAGAAGAAGAGAGACAAAGGGATAGAAAGTGTCTTGGAGGAGGTAATTGGTGAAAACGTCCCCAATCTGGGGAAAGAGATAGTCTCTCAGGCCATGGAAGTGCACAGATCTCCCAACACAAGGGACTGAAGGAAGGCAACACCAAGACATATAATCATTAAAATGCCAAAGATCAAGGATAAAGACAGACTATTAAAAGCAGCCAGAGAGAGAAAAAAGATCGCATACAAAGGAAAACCCATCAGGCTATCATCAGACTTCTCAACAGAAACATTACAGAACAGAAGGGAATGGCATGATATATTTAATGCAATGAAGCAGAAGGGCCTGAAACAAGAATATTTTATCTGGCAAGATTATCATGTAAATTTGAAGGAGGGATTAAACAATTTCCAGATTAGCTAAAGCTGAGAGAATTTACCTCACACAAACTGTCTCTATACTGTATTTTGGAGGGACTGCTCTAGATGGAAGTGTTCCTAAGGCTAAATAACTGTCACCAGAGGAAATAAAACCATAGTAAAGAAAGTAGAATAATTAATTACTAAGCAGATGCAAAATCAAATCAACTAGCCCCAAAGTCAGTCAAGGGACAGACAAAGAATACAGAATACGATACCTAATATATAAATAATGGAGGAGGAGAAAAAATCAAGAACCTTTAGATTGTGTTTGCAATAGCATACTAAGTGAGTTAAATTCGACTATTAGATAGTAAGGACGTTACCCTTGAACCTTTGGTAACCAGGAATCTAAAAGCCTGCAATAGCAATAAGTACATACCTACCGATAATCACCCTAAATGTAATGGTCTCAATACCAATCAAAAGACATAGAGTCACCTGAATAAAAAAACAAGACCCATCTATATGCTGCCTACAAGAGACTCACTTCAAACCCAAAGACATATACACAAGACTAAAAGTGAAGGGCTGGAAAAAGATATTTCATGCAATTAATAGGGAGAAAAAAGCAGGTGTTGCAGTACTTGTATTGAGCAAAATAGACTTCAAAACAAAGAAAGTCATAAGAGACAAGGATGGGCATTACATAATGATAAAGGGCTCAGTCCAACAAGAGGATATAACCATTATAAATATGTATGCACTCAACACAGGAGCACTTACATATGTGAGACAAATACTAACAGAATTAAAAAGGGAAATAGAATGCAATGCATTCATTCTAGGAGACTTCAACACTCCACTCACTCCAAAGGACAGATCAACCAGACAGAAAATAAAGAGACAGAGGCATTGAACAACACATTAGAACAGATGGACCTAATGGACATCTACAGAACTCTCTACCCAAAAGCAGCAGGATACACATTCTTCTCAAGTGCACATGGAACATTTTAAAGAATAGATCATATACTAGGCCACAAAAAGAGCCTCAGTAAATTCAAAAAGATTGAAATTCTACCAACCAGCTTCTCAGACCACAAGGGTATGAAACTAGAAGTAAATTATGAAAAGAAAATGGAAAAGCCTACAAACACATGGAGACTTAACAACATGCTCCTAAATAACCAATGGATCAATGACCAAATAAAAACAGAGATCAAGCAATATATGGAGACAAATGACAACAATAATTCAACACCACAAAAATCTGTGGGACGCAGCGAAGGCCGTGCTAAGAGGAAAGTATACTGCAATATAGGCCTACCTCAGGAAAGAAGAACAATCCCATATGAACAGTCTAAACTCACAATTAATAAAACTAGAAAAAGAACAAATGAAGCCCAAAGTCAGTAAAATGAGGGACATAATAAAGATCAGAGCATAAATAAATAAAATCGAGAAGAACAAAACAATACAAAGAATCAATGAAAGCAGAAGCTGGTTCTTTGAGAAAATAAACAAACAAGATAACCACCCAGCCAGACTTATCAAGAAAAAAAGATAATCTACACACATAAACAGAATAAAGAATCAGAAATGAGAATGGAAAAATCACTATGGACACAACAGAAATACAAAGAATTATTAGAGAATACTATGAAAAATTATATGCTAACAAACTAGAGAACCTAGAAGAAATGGACAACTTTCTAGAAAAATGCAACCTTCCAAGGCCGACCCAGAAAGAAACAGAAAATCTGAACAGACCAATTACCAGCACGAAATTGAACTGGTAATCAAAAACTACCTAAGAACAAAACTTCTGGACCACATGGCTTCACCAATGAATTTTATCAAACATTTAGTGAAGACCTAATACCCATTCTCTTTGAAGTTTTCCAAAAAGTAGAATAGAAGGAAATACTTCCAAAGTTATTCTATGAGGCCAGCATCACTCTAATACCAAAACCAGGCAAAGACACCACAAAAAAAGAAAATTACAGACCAATATCCCTGATGAACATAGATCCAAAAATACTCAACAAAGTATTAGCAAACTGAATTCAAAAATACATCAAAAGATCATCCATCATGACCAAGTGGGATTCATCCCAGGGATGCAAGGATGGTACAACATTCAAACATCCATCATCATCATCCAGCACATCAACAAAAAGAACAAAAACCACACGATCATCTCCATAAATGCTGAAAAAGCATTTGACGAAATTCAACATCGATTCATGATAAAAACTCTCAACAAAATGGGTATAGAGGGCAAGTACGTCAACATAATCAAGGCCATACATGACAAACCCACAGCCAACAACATACATAACAGTGAGAAGCTGAAAGCTTTTCCTTTAAGATCGGGAACAAGACAAGGACGCCCTCTCTTCCCACTTTTATTCAACATAGTTCTGGAGGTCCTAGGAATGGCAATCAGATAACACAAAGAAATAAAAGGCATCCAGATTGGTAAGGAAGAAGTTAAACTGTCACTGTTTGCAGATGACATGATATTGTACATAAAAAAACCTAAAGAATCCACTCCAAAACTACAAGATCTAATATCTGAATTCAGCAAAGTTGCAGGATACAAAAGTAATACACAGAAATCTGTTGCATTCCTATCCTATATACTAACAATGAACTAGCAGAAAGAGAAATCAGGAAAACAATTCCATTCAAAATTGCATCAAAAAGAATAAAATACCTAGGAATAAACCTAATGAAGGAAGTGAAAGATCTATACTCTGAAAACTATAAGACACTCATGAGAGAAATTAAAGATACCAATAAATGGAAATAAGCCTGTGCTCAGGGATAGGAGAATTAATATTGTCAAAATGGCCATCCTGCCCAAAGCAATCTACAGATTCAATGCAATCCCTATCAAAATACCAATAGCATTCTTCAATGGACTAGAGAAAACAGTTCTAAAATTCATATGGAACCACAAAAGACCCTGAATAGCCAAAGCAATACTGAGAAGGAGAATAAAGCTGGGGGGATTACTCTCCCAAACTTCAAGCTCTACCTCAAAGCTACAGTATTCAAAACAATTTGGTACTGGCACAAGAACAGACCCATACACCAATGGAACAGACTAGAGAGCCCAGATATAAACCCAAGCATATATGGTCAATTAGTATACAATAAAGGAGCCACGGGCTTACAATGGAGAAATGACAGCCTCTTCAACAGCTGGTGTTGGCAAAACTGGACAGCTACATGTAGGAGAATGAAACTGGATTACTGTCTAACCCCATACACAAAAGTAAACTCAAAATGGATCAAAGACCTGAATGTAAGTCATGAAAGCATAAAGGTCTTAGAAGAAAACATAGGCAAAAATCTCTTGAATATAAACATGAGCAACTTCTTGCAGAATGCATCTCCTCGGGCAAGAGAAACAAAAGCATAAATGAACAAATGGGACTACATCAAACTAAAAAGCTTCTGTACAGCAAAGGACACCATCAGCAGAACAAAAAGGCATCCTACAATATGGGAGAATATATTTGTAAATGACATATCAACAAGGGATAAACATCCAAAATATATAAAGAACTCACACACCTAAACACCCAAAAAACAAATAACCTTATTAAAAAATGGGCGGAGGATATAAACAGGCAATTCTCCAAAGAAGAAATTCAGATGACCAACAGACACATGAAAAGATGCTCCACATCATTAACTATCAGTGAAATGCAAATTAAAACCACAATGAGATATCATCTCACATCGGTTAGAATGGCCAACATTGCAAAGGCTAGAAACAACAAACGCTGGCAAGGCTGCGGAGAAAGGGGCACCCTCCTACACTGATGGTGGGAATGTAAACTAGTTCAACCATCGTGGAAAGCAATATGGAGGTTCCTCAAAAAACTAAAAATAGAAATACCATTTGACCTGGGAATTCCACTCCTAGAATTTACCCAATGAAAACAAGTTATCAGATTCAAAAAGACATACGCACTCCTATCTTTACTGAAGCACTATTTACAATAGCCAAGATCTGGAAGCAACCTAAGTGTCTATCAGTAGATAAATGAATAAAGATATGGTACATATACACAATGGAATACTATTCAGCCATAAGAAAGAAACAAATCCTACCATTTGCAACAACATGGATGGAGCTAGGGGGTGTTATGCTCAGTGAAATAAGTTAGGCAGAGAAAGACAAATACCAAATGATTTCCCTCATTTGTGGAGTATAACAATGAAGCAAAACTGAATGAACAAACCAACAGGAGACTCACAAATTCCAAGAAGGGATTATCGGTTATCAAAGGGAGGGGTGGGGAAGGGCAGGTGGGGAGGAGGGAGGGAGGGAGAAGGGGATTGAGGGGTATTATGATTAGTACACATGATGTGGGGGTATCATGGGGAAGACAATGTAGTACAGAGAAGGCAAACAGTGAATATGTGGCATCTTACTACACTGATGGCCAGTGACTACAATGGGGTATGGGGGGGTACTCGATAATATAGGTGAATGTAGTAACCACATTATTTTTCATGTGAAACCTTCATAAGAGTGTATGTCAATGCTAACTTAATAAAAGATAGATAGATAGATAGATAGATAGATAGATAGATAGATAGATAGATGGATAATCTACAAGTTTTTCTCTGAGTTCTGTGATCCCTTTAGCAAATCACGGTTGACTCACACAACACAGGTTTGAACTGCACAGGTCCACTTGTACAGAGATTTTTTTTTAAGACATATATAGGAAAATACTTTGGAGATTTGTGACAACTTGAGAAAACCTTTCAGTACCTTACTTTATTATAAGAATACAGAATACATCTAACATACAAAATATTTGTTGAGTTTACATTATCAGTAAGGCTTCCGGTCAAACAGCTGGCTATTAACTAAGCTGTTAGGGAGTCGAAGTTATATGACAATTTTTGACTGCACACTGTCAGCACCTGTGATGTGATGATTTATATGGAATATATATTTGGTCATTCACTTACCAAAATATACTCTTCAGATATATTTGGTGTGTCTTCAGAGCCATAAAAGAGAAATGGGTGTCTTGTTTTGTAAATGGCTGTTTTTTTGGCAAGGGCTGGTTGTCAGGAGGGCCAACCTTGTGATTAGAGGGTGGAAACTGTCAGCTCCCATCTCCAACCTCGAGGGAGGGGAGAAGGCAGAGGAGCTGGAGGTTGAGTCAGCCAACGGCCAATGACTAAATCAATCATGACTATGCAACGGAGCCCTGACAAAAACCCAAGGGTATTTACCCCTTTTTAATCCTGTCTCTCTGTCCTGGGAGCATGCACACTTGGGGAACGAGGATGCTAACATGCCACCGAACGAGGCCCCCAAGCTCCATGAGGACAGAAGTTCCTTTATTCAGGACCTTGCCCTATGTCTCTCTTCATCTGGCTATTGACTTCTATCCTTTATTAAGCTGGTAAAGTAAGTGCTTCCCTGAGTTCTGTGAGCCACTCTAGCAAATTAAACTTCAGGAGGTCATTGCAATCTCCAACCTGTAGCCACTCAGTCAGAAACACCAGGGCTTGAGACTGGTGTCTGGAGTGGGAGGGGTGGAGGGCAGTGCTGTGGGACTGAGCCCTTAATCTGTGGGATCAGATGCTGGGCAGACAGTGTCAGGATTGAGTTGAATTCTCAAACATCCTGGTGGTATCTGAAAATTGCTTTGTGTTGTTGCATGAGGGACCCCTCCAAAACACACAATTTGAATTGGGTCCAGGACCCTAAGCAGTGTCCTAACCCCTGAGTTGTTATTAAACCCACTCTCTCTGATTTATCACCAGTAGGTAAGAAGTACAGCCTGATGACCCTCTGGGCTTGTGACTGGAGTCCGATGTGGGGGAGGGGTCAGTCTTGTAAGACAGACAGTGTCAGAGGATACCCAGCTGGTATCTGAGAATTGTTGGAGGTTTGTGGATCCCCCCACACACATTGAGATAGGGTCCAGGAATGTAACTTAAAGCTAGAACACATTCTGGGACATAAAACACACTTTAACAAATTTGAAGGAATAGAAATCACAGAAAATATACTCTCAGAGCACAGAGCATTAATGTAGAAATTAGTAACAGAAACATATTGGAAAAACTGTGAGATACTTGGAGATTAAACAGCACACTTCTAAATAACTCATGGATCAAAGAAGTCTCAAGATAATTAAAAATTACTTTTAAGTAAATGAAAATGAAAATACAAGTTACTGAAATCTGTGGGATCCTGCAAAAACAGTTTCCAGAGGGAAATTTACAGCACTGAAGGCAAACACTTGAAAAACTTGATCAGTAATCAGCGAACTAAGCCCCTATCTTACAAAACCAGAAGAGTAAATTAAACCCAAAGTAGGCACAAGAAGAGAAATAATAATAATTAGGGAAGAAATAAACAAAATTATGGGAAATCAATTGGAAAAAAAACAAATCAAAAGATGGTTCTTTGGGAAAAAAATAGAGTTGAGAAACTTTACAAGGTAAGAAAAAAGAAAAGGCAGAAATTAGTTATATCAGGAATTAAAAAGGAAAAAATGAAAATGTAAAAGCCTTTGACAAAATCCATTGATGATAGCAAACTAGGAATACAGAACTCCTTTTTCTAGAGAAAGAACCATCTACTAGAAACCTGCAACTAACATCAACTTAATGTTGAGAAACCAGATGCATTCCCAGTAAGATTAAAAAGAAAGCAACGATAAGCCTGCTAACCAGTCTTAGTCAACACAGAACTGGCAGTCAAGGCTAATACAATAAGAGAAGAAAAGGAAATAAAAGGTATACAGAATGGGAAGTAAAATATAAAACTGCTTTTGTTGCCTATGACATGATTATCAATGAAGCAAATCTCAAGGAATCCACAGTAACAAAGAAAACTCCTTGAATTAATATGAGTAAAGTAAGGTTAAAGGATAAATGGTTAATATACAAAAGATAATGCTTCCCTATAGATTCAGATACTGTCAATTCACCTTTGACAAAAGACCAGAAGCAATTCAATGGAGAAAACATAAGTTTTTTCAACAAACAGTGACAAGAAAAGTAGACATCCACGTTGGAAAAAAAGAATCTAAACACATCTTACACCTTTCACAGAAATTAACACAAAACGGATCATAGATTGTACGTAAAATGCAAAACTACAAAACTCTTAGAGGGTAACATATGAGCAAATCTAGATTACCTTGGGGTTTGGTGATTATTTTTTTTTAGATATATCAGCAAAATCAAGATCCATAAAAGAAAAATATGTTTGATGCCATTAAAACAAAAACTTGCTCTGTGAAAGACAATGTTGAGAATGAAAACACAAACCACAGACTGGGAGAAAATCTTTGCAAAACACTAATCTGATAAAGAACTGGTATTCTAAATGTCCAAAGAACTCTTAAAACTCAACAATAAAAAGACAGCAACACAATTAAAAATTAGAAGATCTGAACACGCCTCACCAATGAAGTTGTACTGATGGTAAATAAACATATGAAAAGATGCTCAACATCATGTGCTACTAGAAATCGCAAATAAAAGGACCTATGACTAGACACTTAATACAATGAATGATTAAAATTCAAAACACTGAGAACACCAAATGGTGGCAAAGATGTGTAGTAACAGGAACCCTCATTCACAGCTGGTGGGAACGGAAAATTCCACCGTGTGCCTACTTTGGAAGATGGCAGTTTCTTAAAACACTAAAGCTATTCTTATCATACTACCCAGCAATCACAACCCTTCAGATTTCCCCAACTGAGTTGAAAACTTACCTCCACAAAAAAAAAAACCCTGCATTTGAGCCTTACTCATGATTGCCAAGACTTACAGGTAACCAAGATATCCAGATAGGTGAATAGAAAAATAATTATAGTATCCATATGATGAAATATTGTCCAGTGGTAAAAAGAAAAGAGGAGTCAAGCCAGAAAGAGAACTCTTAAAATCATATTGCTAAGTGAAAACACCCAATATGACTAGGCTGCACATGGTATGATTCCAAGCAGAGTTCTGGGAAGCCAAGGTCTGGAAATGACAAAACTATGAGATAGCAAAAAATATTTGGTGCCAGGGGTTTGCGGGTGGGAAGGAGCAATGAATGAACAGGTGGAGCACACGATATGTTTAGAGCAGTGAAAGTGTTCTTCACATTACAGAAATGACAGAAGTCGTTTTTCATAACCAAAGCCCAGGGTCTGCACAACCCATAGTGTCAACACTAATGTCATCTGTGGACTTAAATGCGTATATACTGGTTCGTCAAATGTCATAAATGCACCAGAGTAATACAAAATAGGGCCAATGATGTGGAGACAAAGAGGTTAGTGGGAACTAAAGTTTTCTGTGACCCTAAAACTGCTGTAAAGAAAAATCCACAGGAACAAAAAAAGACAGTAAAGACAGACACATTAATAGTCACACCCGGTGACTGACTGATGATAGACACAGAGCATCTTCCATTTCAGTAAACTGAACTTAGTTCAATAAGCTGTGAGGGTGCTCTATATTGCCTACGCCAACTCTGGGGAGAGAGGACAATCTTCCACTGAATGCTTGTGAAGATCCCAGCACTGTCTATTCTGAGAGGTGAAATGGGTGTCTAGGTTCCTATCAGCAGAGAGTGGAACTCCATGTGGATAAGGTGTTTTCTGCCGAGCTCTCACATTGCAGGCTTACTCTCTGTAGTAACAGGCGTTAACATGATCTCTACTGTGGGTCACTGGGGCACAGGAGTCACAGAATTGTTTTACCACAAAGGGTAAATCCTCCAAGTAGCACAACTGATGGGGCCACTGCTGGTCAGCACTGAGATGACGGCCTGATGTCTGCTTGGATGTGTGGACCTTGGAGTCCCATCCCATACCAGGATGTCCCGGGTAAGGGATGAAAAGCAGCAACTCTGCCTGAGCGCCGGGATGCCGGGATGTGCACGATGTCGTCCCTCCCGTCCACAAACTCCCACTGCTTTTCACTCAGGTAATACCAGAAGCTCCCCACGGAGCTGGGGTCTGGGAAAGCGGGGCCTCTTCCAGCACTATGGCTCCTGGCAATGGACTAAGAGGGGAGGCCACCCGTCCTGCACAGAGGATATGCCAGAGAGCCACGGTTTACCTGTGTCTTGCCTCAAGGGGTCTCCACAGCTGCACTGAGCTCTTGGGGCACCGTTTCCAGGTACCACAGCATAATGGCTGCTGGATATAGAGCCGCCTGCTGAGGACTGTCTATTGTTAGGACAGCTGTGTGAGCGGAGCCCACTGCAGCTCTCACAGCTAACACTTTGGGGTCTAGGGCAGATTCTTGCATCAGAAGCACCTAGACAATGTAAGGCCATCATGGTAACTCCAGGGGACATGAGAGGAGGTCACTGCAGCCTCTACTATGAAGCAGTGCCTGAGGCCAGAACAGGAAGGCCGGTTGGACAGCGATTTGACCAAGTCCAGAGCCTGTATGTTTTGCTGTCAGGGATCCTTCTCAAGGTGGGCCAGGTGGCAAGTAACAGCACAGGTGGGCTCAAGTGAACTTGTAAACAAGGAGTATGTTGCCTCCAGAAGAGCATTAGTCTAGCAAAGGTTGTGGGTCCTGAGAGGGACAATAGTTATTTTCTCACTGTGTCAAGAGGGAGCAGGACCCAGATTCCCAAAGCATTTTTAGGGATTGAAACAATGTGCCAGAACTAACTTGGGGAGGGCCCCAATTCCACACTCCTCCTGAACAAGGGCTTAACATGTAGACTTGAGGCTTCATAGGGTCACCAGCATGACACAGGGCAGCACAGGTCATAGCACAAGCCCCCCAGCACCCAGGAGCCCACAGTCCATGCCACCATCAGGCAGCACAGCAGGTGAGCCAGTCAGAGCAGGTCAGAGCACCCCACAGGTGGCGGTCACGACAGCACATGCTGCTCACGGTGTCACCTGCTATGGTCACCTGCAGAGGTGTGGCTCCCCGCCGAGACTGGTAACAATGTGGTGTGTGTGTCCACACAAAGATACACACATAGATCCCAACACAGAAGGTAGGAAATGGTTTAGGACTCACACAGCGGATCTCAGGAGAGGGAAGGCCAGCTTCCCCCGCAGCTTTGACCTGGGTTCGGAGAGCAGGGACAGAGCTGGGCTGGCTGCTCATTGTGGCAGGGGGCTGAGCTGAGGTGAGAATTCTTGCCCAAGGGCAGGGGCTTTTGTGATTTGATCTGCTATCTCCAGAAGAGAAAACATTCAGACTTCCTCACCAGCTAGGCTAGGTTTGGGGCACAAGGAGGAGGGGAAGTTCAAGCAGTGAGCTAGCAGACATCAAAAACTGTGGGGTCTCACTGCTCATTATAAGGATAAACAGGGTAAGAAAAATGTGCATCCCTAACTGCTTGATTTTATATAAAGAAACGCTAACACAAGGCTCAGGAAATGATCAACACTAGGTTTTTGGGGGTGCCTGAAGCAAGAGCACTGGAGGGAACCAAAATCTTCTGGCAGTGCACTGCTTTAGACCTTATCTTACACATATTTTAGTTATATAAACCACATTTTTATTTTTAATATCCTTTATTTTCCTCTTTCAAATTTAATTTTTACTTTTTTATATGAAACCATTCTAAGATTCAACCTTTTGAACACTAATGCTTATAAAAGTTTAAGCCATACAATATGAAAAATTACAACTTTCTAAAATAACAAGAGGTATCATAAAGTCTCCTTATATCTCCTTGCTGGGGGAAGCTGGCCTTCCCTCTCCTGAGATCCGCTGTGTGAGTCCTAAACCATTTCCTACCTTCTGTGTTGGGATCTATGTGTGTATTTTTGTGTGTACACACACACCACACTGTTACCAGTCTTGGTGGGGAGCCACACCTCTGCAGGTGACCACAGGTGACACCGTGAGCAGCATGTGCAGTCGTGACTGCCACCTGTGGGGTGCTCTGACTTGCTGGAGGGTTATTACAGGAATAAGTAACATATTGCAATGCATTAGGGTTTGGGTCTAACCCATTCACTGTATTAAGGATTTTCAAAGATTTATATATATTTTGAATAGTTTTCCCACTAACAATTAAAATAGGAATTCATTTGCCTTATGCCTTACCAATACTATACCATTTAAATTTTGAAAATGCTCTTAAGAACATGCACATACAAAAACTGACCTGAAACGTAAAATCTACCTGGAAGCGCAAATAACCCATCTCATATCTGGAGGCTCTCTTGCCTAAAAGGAAAAAATACTCTGGTTGGTTCCGGAATTTCTTGCCTTACTCCCACTTTATCTTTCAATCAACTTACATTTTCAAAACCCAAAAACTAAAACTCTCATATGCTCAAACAGGAAATAACACCAAAGTCTAAGGGAAACTACATAGAGCAAATAACTCCAACATGCAGTGTGTAAACACACGAGGAAAGAAATGCAAACACTGGAGCCGGCAAACACTGGAGCCGGGTGAATCAGCAGCCTGCTTCCCCGCAGTTCAGAAGGAAAACCCACTTGCCCAAGCTTGCGGTAGACTCCCCCTGATGGGATACAATCCTTGGAGTCAGTCCCTTGGTGGGTGGGGGGACAGCTGAGCAGCCACAGGAAAGGACTCTGGGAGCTCCACAGACCCTGCTCTCAGGATATAATGTAAACACTGCTTCCTTCAGCCTTCCATCCTCATCCAAAGTCAATGTAAGGTTCTGACCCAAAAGAACTCCGAAATTCAAAAATCCTTTTGTCCACAAAACAGAACACCTGATCTTCCAGACTTCCATAACATGCAGATTGCTCCGAGTGCATCAATACGGTGGATGCAAGGCTGAAAGCTCTGTCTAGGAACAGGGCCAAAGAAACCAGTTACAAACCTCCGAAAGGACAAAACCGCCTCATCTTCCCCCGCTCCACGTTCACAGGCCTCTGCCCCTTTCCAGGGCTCTGCAGCTTCTTTCAGTAGAAAAGCTCCTTCCCTGGTGGGTGGGAGTAGCTAAGACACCCAGGGGGAGGCTCCCCAGGGAAAAATCAACTGGGCCTTTAAGTACTTCCCTTAGAAGGCTCAAGGGGCCCTAGGGTTAGAGCCATTGTCCTCAGACTTCTATTCCCCACCCAGGTCCTCTGAACCACCACTGGTATTTTAAAAGTGATAAACCCAGTGTTTGAACATCCAGCAAAATCACTCAAATCCAGAGTTTATGTGTAAAGGATGGAAGAAAACCATAAGGCATTTTTTTCTAGTTCAACAAGAAAACACAAAATACCTATTCCTTTCAGAAAACAAGTATGGCCAGTTTATTATTTCTGTGGTAAAAAATCGTTTGGGAAACAATCACAATTGAACACACCTCTAGGTCTTACAAGTCTTAAGTTCTGAGACTGCATTTGAAAACATCCAAATAGAAAGGATGGCTACAGAAATGTTACTACACCCACTCCTGGGAAGAAAAAAAGGAAACAAATATTTTACTACATGGAATGAAATAATAGAATATTTACTTTTTCTGAAGTTCACTTTTTTTTAATGTTTTGTTTTTTATTAAGGTATTATTGATATATACTCTTATAAAGGTTTCACATGAAAAAAAACAATGTGGTTACTACCATTTACCCATATTATCAAGTTCCCACCGATAACCCAATGCAGTCCCTGTCCATCAGTGCAGCAAGATGCCACAGATTCACTGTGTGCCTTCTCTGTACTACACTGTTTTCCCGTGACCCCCCACACCTTGTATACTAAACATAATACCCCTGAATCCCCTTCTCCCTCCCTCCCCACCTGCCCCCCCATACCCCACCTCTTTGGTAACCACTAGTTCATTCTTGGAATCTCTGAGTCTGCTGCTATTTTGTTCCTTCAGTTTTGCTTCGTTGTTATACTCCACAAATGAGGGAAATCATTTGGCACAAAATTCACTTTTTTTTAACCTCTCTTTCAAGATCTATTGATTAAATACATTTTACATTTGTTGAAAAGTGGAGACTTAAAGAAAGTGAATAAAGTCACAATCTCAGGGGCAGTGCTAACAGAATAGGTCACCCAGAAAAGTCTCCAAAGAGGAACCTCCACCCACAGGACTTTCCATAGGATGCCTGTGCTGGGGACACTTCCTGGAGGGAGAGGCACAGGGATTTCATGCAGTGTAATTCCGAGTGGTTTTTCTCTGCTTCTCTCTCGGTAAAATAACCACAGACAAAAATTAATCTCTAAAAAGAATTCTGTGGAGAAATTATAAAAAAAAATTAAAATACCGCACAGTTTGAAATGCACCATGGAGGACAAAGAGTTAATAATGATGCTGGAAATTGGAGAAGGGAAAATGGCGTTTCAGAATGCAGGGAATGATCTGGAAATCTGGGATTTACTGCCAGTCCTAGGAAGACCTAGGCTGGGGGGCAGGGTCGTGGATTTGAGAACCTGTTCCCCAAACATTTGGAAAACTTCAGAGAATACGACTTTCCCTGGGAGAGAGAAGGGGTTGGGGACCCCACAAATCACAACTCGTCCCATGCACGAACCCCTGAGGCCGAGTCAGGACTGTCTCCTGAGGACACTCTCCGTGGTCACTGCAAAACGTGGGGATGACCCAGCCCCATACAGTGATGGGACTGGACACCCGGGTCCCTACTGCTGCCTGAGACCATGCCGCGTGCCAGAGGGTACCTAGGTCTGAGCGGTGCTGCAGGCGGACTCAGGTCCACCGGTTTCAGAGCTGCCCACGGGGCGCCCGGTCCCGCCACGATCGAGTCTAGCTGCTCCCCGCGGCCCCATTCCCGACACATGGCCCTGCACACTCACCATTTTTTGGGTTCTGTGGCACCGGGTTTGTTCACCCGACGACTGCCGCGCTAATGCCAGTCACTGTGACACAGGCCTTGGTGTGGCTACCTGAAGCTTTTCTGGACACTGAGAGACGATCTGGGCCAGAAAGAACCAGGAGCGACAACCCTGCAGCCCACAGCCCACGCCGCCCACGGCGTCACAGGGCAGCAGCACCACACGCACGGGAGCGGCGACTCCCATGATTGGACAGGCTGCAAGGCCCCGCCCCCTTGTGCCTGAGTGGCAGCAGGCCGGAGGTCGCGACTTTGAGCCGACCTTGCCTGGGCAGCGCGGGAACCTGCTCCCGATCAGGGACGCCACACGGAACCGTAACGCCGCCAGGCCACGGGACTGTGAACCTCCGGCACAAACGCAGACACCTGTCATCTCACCGCACGTAATGGGTCTGGCTCCACTTGATCTTTGACCAGTTGTGGCGAGAGTGATGACTACCCTGTCCGCCCCGCCCCCGCCCCCTCGGGGCTTTACAGAATCCTGTAGCACCCCTGAACGCTTGGCTCTGATGGTGGATCGGAACCCCACACCTTGGAGCAGGCCTGATGCCTCGGATCCTCACGTGTATGAAACACATTGAAGCAAAGAAGCCATCAGAAAACCTTTTCAGCGCAATTCCATGAACACTCATCTGTTTAAAGCTCAGAGAAGGAAAAACTGCTTAGTTTTCAGAACACTGCTTAGTGAAAAATAGATGGCAAAGGTATTAAGACTAATGAGGGTCTGGGCAGCAGTCTCCTTAAGGGGCAGGAGTCATGGAGGGGAACGTCAGGGCACTGCCACCACTGCCCACAGATGGATGAATCTCGATGACGGTTCCAAGGATGTTTATGTTCTAACTAAATCTTAGCATAGAGAACGTTTTGTACATTCTTTTCTAAATATATTTGATGATAAAAATTTTATGAAGTAATTAAGATTGGAAACGAACACAATTTGTATGCGTTTGTCCTGTGGCAATCTGAGTTTCATTCTCGGTTTTGGCAGCAAAAATTGGTAACAAGTGACCTATCTATTTAGAGAGAACGGATTACATAAACTCATCATCATATGTACTTTTTAAAATAAAAGTACTGACGTGAAAAGATCTGTAGGATTTACCAGTGGACCAAATAAGCTCCTTGTATTGCAATATACATACTGTGTTACTTGCTTCATGACCTATAGAAATGACCTGAGGTGGTTCCAACCCCAACACAAGGTTTGGTTGAGTAGTGTAACGAAAACATATCTGCCAGGAACCTATGAAAGGGATTATGACTTTAATTATGAAGCATCCAGGGAGGGCAGGGCAGGTGGGAGATGCCTTGAGAGAGAAGGAATGGAGTCTGGCCCGGTTACTTTACTGAGGTTAGGGGCTGGGCTTGGATGAGAGTTTGTGATCAAGGGCAGCAGCTCTGGAACTGAATCTCTTGCCAGCGCCAAAGCAGTGAGCAGCCAGGCTTTCTTATCACCTTGTACAGATGAGGGACAAAGGGGAAAGATGGAGGTATAAGACTTTAAAAAGTTGTCAGCTATCAGATACTAGAAAATATATATATTGACCTCTGCCCCAGTTGCTGGTACCAAGTTCCAAAACCTTGTAAATTCCTGAGGGATAAGAACACTAGGAGCAAGTCTTGTTCTAGTATATGATCTTTGACCCTGTCCCTGACACAAGGGTCCTGAAACCATGTAAATTCCTGAGTGACAAAATCTCTAGGAGCTTCTTTGGTTCTAAGAGGTGACGCTGGGTAGGCTCCTGGATCTTTCCTGGAATGGAGCTGGTCACTAGAAAGCCCAAGCCATGACTAGGAGCTTGGAATCAGCTCAACTACCTATCCTCGAGGGGCTGGAGACGGAGTTCATACCTGATCGTGCCTACATGAGGACACCACCACAAAACCCCATTAATATGAAGACTTTTCCAGGTTGGTGAACACATCCACATTCCAGGAGGGACATGTACCCCAACTCCATGGGACCCTCCCAGATTCACCTTTGTCCGGCAAATGGTAAGCATAAGCGTGTTTCCCTGAGTTCTGTAAGCTGCTCTAGCGAAGCTGAGTCCTAACCCAAGGGAAAGGCTGTGGGACTCTCTGATTGGTAGCAAGTCAGACAGAATTTGTGGGTCACCTGGGGACCTACTCCTTGAGACTGGCATCATAAGTGAGGGGGGTACAGTCTTGTGCGACTGAGTCCTTAACCCATGGGATTTGACACTTAACTCCATGTAGACTGAGTTAAATTGTAGGACACCTGGCTGGAAAATTGCTTGTTGTGTGGACAAACGTATTTGAGAACCAGAAGTATCAGAAGTGAAGTGTTCTGGGTAAAGGAGACACATCAGAGGGAAAAATTTGATTTGCTCTACTCAGGAAGAAATCTGGGCTTTGCCAACACATCAGTAAACATTTAAAAGTGGAGTCAGAGACTTCTGCTTTCTGGTCTGGCATGTGAGGAGCTTAAAAAGTAATATTCCCATTTTCACCAGAAAAAAGCAAACTTAAAACCAATCACTCTAAGGAAAAACTGAAGGAGCAAAACACCAGAAGACTCACAGAACCCAAGAATGGACTAACGGTTACCAAAGGGAAAGGGACTGGGGTGGATGGGTGGGAAGGGAGGGATAAGGGTGGGGGAAGAAAGGGGGCATTATGATTAGCATGTATAATGTGGGGGGGGGCACAGGGAGGGCTGTACAACACAGAGAAGACAAGTAGTGATTCTACAACATCTTACTATGCTGATGGACAGTGACTGCAATGGGGAATGTGGGGGGAACTTGGTGATGGGGGGAGTCTAGTAAACATAATGTTCCTCCTGTAAATGTAGAGTAATGATACCAAAAAAAAAAAAAATCACTCTTCCTACATCTATCAAAGAATTGAGGTTCCAGGGCAAGCTACTATCTCCAAAATTGGAAAGAGAGACGGAACAGCTATTTGGAAATAGACCCACAATGTACTGTTCCTAACAAGGCCTGTTCTCAAAAGACTGTTTCATCAGAGCCTAATTGACTAGTTGGGAGGGAAATAGCTAATTTGAGTCCCTCGGACCTAAGTTGAGGGTGGGTGGTGGGTGGAGAATTAGAAACAACTTTTCCCCAAAGCAAACGTGTGGTATGTTTTCCAAAACCACTTCCCCAACTCTCTGACACTAACTGGGTGGCCAACAATTCAGTTCCAACCCTAACCAACCAGAGTTAAAGGCCCACAAGATTCTCCCATGTCATGTGACAGCCACAAAATGCAGGCCCAGGCCACATACATTTCTGCATGGTTTTGCATGGCTGGCTGCAAATTTAGAGGTTCCCTGGACAACCCCTCAGGTTTTCTAATTTTTTAGAATGATTATTAGAATTGAAAGCTTGACTTATCATCAGTTTATTGTAAAGGATATAATTCAAGAACACCCAAATGGAGAGGACGCAGAGGACAAAGAGGGAGGTGGGAGCAGAAAGCTTCCATGCTCTCTCCAGACACGACATTCTCCCAATACACCAATGTGTTCATCATCTTGAAATTTCTATGGATACTGTGGGTTTTGATGAAGTTTTCTTCATGGTTGACTAAATCATTGGTGATTGATGATCACCTCAATCTCCAGCTCCTTCCCCTCCCCACAGGTTGGGGACTAGGCTGAAAGTTATAAACCTTAAATCATAGTCTCCCCGGTGACCAATCCCTATCTTGAAGCCATCTAGGTGCCAGCAAACAGTGGCCTGCTTAGAACATAAGATGTTTAAAAACCACCTTATCACTTAGAAAAGTCCAAGGGCTTTATGAGGCCCTTGCTGGGAACCATGGACAAAGACCAAACATTTTTCTTACACCAAAGAAGGTCAGAGCCCAGGGACATGGCTCATTAAATCTGAGACCAAATCCTAGGAGTATAGAACATGTCCTCTCCACCCACACCACACCATTATATCAGGGAGACTGCTCCTTAGTAACAGTGCAATATACTCAAAGAAATGCACGTTTCAGAGCTTATTGAGACGCCTCTGTGAGAACCCTAGAGACAAGTGGGTGACAAAAGCAAGGACCCCTGAGGATCTGTAGCCTCTGACAGCTGCCGCGAATAGTAAACACAGCACAACCCTGGGCAGATAAACACAGAGCCTCAGATACTAATGGCCCACTTCCCTCAGTTCGCTTTTCACAATACATCATGCCCAGCATTCAGCAGAAGACCAAAAGGCTGCTAAAAGGCTTAAAACCACAGTCTGAAGAGACAGGACAAGCAAAAGAACCTGATTCAGATGTGGCAGACAGGCTGCAATCATCAGACCAGAAATGTAAAGTCACCATGATTAATAATACTAAGGGCTCTGATGCAAATAGTGGATAACATGCAAAATCAGGTGCATAACGTAAGCAGATGTAGAAATTGATACAAAAGAAAAAATACAAGAAATAACAAAGCAAGAAGGGAAACAAAGAATTCCTTTGTGGGGGGGTCATTGGTACAGTGGAAATGTGTGAGGAGAATCAGTGAGCTTTAGAAAATGTTAATAAAATGTCAGTAAAACCTCCCAAAACTGAAATGTAAAGAGAACAAAAAAGCAGAAATTAAGAACTTTGGGACAATAAAAAAGGTGTAATATATACAGATGGAAATACAAGAAGAAAATGACAAAGTAACAGAAGAAACAAATGAAACAATGGAGACTGAGATATTCCAAAATTAATGGTAGACACCAAACTACAGGTCCAAGAAGCCCAGAGATCACCAAACAAGATAACCTAAAAATGCACACTTAGAAATACCATATTTAAATTTGAGAAAAGAGAAAGAAAAATCTTGAAACAAGCTACGGGGAGAGAACCTTAGCTATAGAGATACAAAGATAAGAATTAAATCAGACTTCTTTTCAGAAACTATGCAAACCGGAACAGAGTTTTGTGAAATCAACCATGTGTTGAAAGGGAAAACACCCTAACTACAATCCTGTGCCAACGAAATTATCCTTCAAAAGTGAGAGAGAAATGAAGACTTTCTGGGAGAAAAATTGAGAGAATCTGTCACCAGTAAAACTTGCTTCATAAGAACTGTTAAAAGAAATTCATCAGGAAGGAAAGAGGTAATAATGAAGTGCCAGGGAAGGAATAAATGAAGGTAAGATATATATATTTTTTGTCATTATTATTTCATCTCACAGATAACACTTTGTTCAAAACCATAAGAGCAACAGCTTTTATAGCTTACAGATGATGAAAGGAATGACAGAAATGTGCAAGGGACAGGGAGGGAGGAATTGAGATTTCTCTGTTATAACCGAAATCAGGCAAAGGGAGAAATAAAGTTTAAAACCCATTTATTGCTTACAAACTGCAGTCCAGCGCTGTCTCTCTGCCTCTTGAAGCAGCAAGCCAGCCCCTCCCGCTAACCTCTCAGGTTCAGACACGCCCTCGGTTGCCCAAGTAATTACCCCTTGATATGGAGATGAACTTCTCTCCACCCCTGAGGATATGCAAATGCACCAAAGCCTGGCGAGATATTCTGGAAATATTACAATTTTACCCACAACATACCTCTGTTATGAGGTACCTGCACATAGTATTGTTTCACTATGGTGTAGTAGTATCGTGATTGGACAGTGAATGGTATAGTGTTACTTCAGAGAAGGCTTAGATGAATTGTAAATGTACAGTGCACACTCAGCCCAACTACCAAAAAAAAATGTTTAATTATATGGTAAGAGAACAGATGGAATCAGGTAAAATGCTCAATAAAAGACAGAGAAGGCAGAAAGAAGGTAGAATAGAGAAGACGCACAAAGAACTAGAAAACAGAAAAAGATATTGCAGATACTAATCCAACTCTATCAATAATGACTTTAAACATCAGTGTTCTAAATACAAAAAGGGGAAGACAAAAGCTGGCGCAGCAGATAAGACGGCAGTTGTATGTTGTGAAGAATCACAAATAGACACAGATTAAAAGTTAAGAACAGAGAAAAATACCATGGCATGCCAACACTAAACAAAGCTGGCACAGCTATGTTAGTTTGAATCACGCCGACTTCAGGGCAAGAGCAACACAACTGCGCCATCAAGGACTTTCCTTTGCAGGCTCAAGTGAGGAGGCAGAAGCTTAGCTTGGGGTAGCCGCCCACAGGTTTCTGCTCCCAGTCACACTGTTAGGATCACACTGATAGTTTAAGTGGCACAACGCCAGTGTTTGAAGAATCACGCAAAACTACACAAACCCCAATGTTTATGTGTAAAGAGGGGAAGACAATTGGAAGGCATTATTCTAGTTGGAAAATCCACAACTATTGATCATTTTCAGAATATTTCCACAGCAGTAATTATTCTATAAACAATAGTACTTGAACACTTCTGGTGTGAAATTCCATTAGAAGTCACCCCTTCCAGACCCAAAAAGAACCAGACCTCAGAATATTATACATCTGCTCAGGGGAGGAAAAATAAGAAAAAAGAAATTTTAACAATGTAAACCTAATACTGGATTTTTCTGAGATTCACTTCTCTCTTGCCTCTTGGGAAATGCTTTATACTATTTCCAGATCTATTAATAAAATATATTTTACATTTGTTGAAAAAGAGACATAAATAAGTGAATAAATCTTTTCAAGGCGACAAATCCAGGTAAGGACTGTGCTAACAGGATTGATCACCCAGGAAAGGTTCCAAAGAGGAACCTCCACCCACAGGACTTCTCATAGGATGTCTGTGCACAGGACACATCTGGCGGAAAAGGCCCAAAGATTTCAAGCAACATAGTTCCAGGTGGTTATTCTCTGCTTCCCTCTTACGTAAAACATACATACACACAGAAAGCATTTTAAAAGCAGCCATCCCTTGACTGTGGGAAACTAATTAAAATACTGCATCTGTTTCAAATGCACCCCGGAGCACAAATAGCTGGTAACTTTGCTGCGAATCGGAGACGAGAGGCTGGCATTTCAGAAGGCTGGAGGGATGTGGGTTTGGGATTTACTACCAGTCCTGTAAGAGGATGGGGGGCGGGTGGGGCCGGGTCGTGGATTTGAGACCCTGCTCCCCAAACATTCAGGAAACTCAGGAGAAAACGGTTCCCCCAGTGGAGAAAAAATGGACGGGGACCCCACAGAGCGCATCTCCTCCCACGCATGAGGCCCGGAGGCCGAGTCAAGACTGTCCCTGAGGCCCTTCCCTTCGTCACCACACAACCTGGGGAGACGCCGGGCTGCGGACGCAGAGCCGCCCAGAGAGGTTCCGGGGCCGCGCGCTGTAACCGGACAGGAAGCCCAGGCCCGGCTGCCTGCCCAGCCCCCATGCCGAGGACCGCAGGGGCCCGAAGTCCGAGCGGCGCCCCCGGAGGACTCGGGTCCGAACCCCAGAGAAGGCCGCGGGAAGGCCGGGTCCAGCCACGGCCGGATCCTATTGGCCTCTCCGCCCGGTCCCGGGACACCGGGCCCGCACACCCACCGCTGGCCGGCTGCTGGGTCCCCCGGCGTCGTCCCTGCGGCTCCCGGAAGGTGCAGCTCACAGAGCGGCTGACGCAGCAACTGAGGTACCTGCACCGTTCAGCGCGGGTGAGACGCGACCGCGCTCGTGGAAGAGTCCGCGCGGCGGAGAGCGTCGCCCCGCCCACCCGCCAGGCTGCGCCCCTGATTGGACAGCTCTCAAGGACCCCTCCCCTTTTCCCTGACTGACAGCGGGGCAGGAGGTCACTTGGCGCAGCTGAGCCCGTTTTCCCCGGCGCTGGGCGGGGCCCTGTCGCCTCCAGGGAGGTTTGCCTTTACAGGAAACCTCCCATCCGGAGCAGCAGTGGTGTCTTCCTGCAGCTCCTTCTGAACGCGGGGACGCAGGTGCGCGCCGGGAATGCTAGAATCAGCTCCCCGGTGGAGCGACGCCCTTGTTCTGAGCAAATGGGGCGCCCGGGCCAGGCCAGGTTAGACAAGAGGTTGTCAGATCCTCTGCGGGTCAGGGGCTGATACCAGGCTGCGAGGCCACACACGGTGCTGTGACCCTTGATACACTTGAAATGACGTCAGTAATGTCATAATCTGCCTTTTTAGATCTTTGACAGTTTGAGGCTTCCACCCACCCCTTCTCCACCTCCATACACGTGGTGCTTCAGCTAAAGAATTCCAAGGCCTCCCAAGCACTTGGTTCCAATGGGAAGTTTGAACCCAGCAGCCCGATCCCCAGCGCACGGACCCTTCTGCCCCACCATAAGAATGCTGGTCAATAAAAACTCTCAGGAGTACATTTTACAACAATTTTTTTGTGTGTTCTTATAGATTTTGAAACGTTAAAGGTCATGATATTCCTAAGGCAACTTAATTCCTATTTTCACCAATATAAGAAAAAACAATAAAAGGTAGTGTAAATACATGTTGTACTTGAAAACTCAATATAGTTACTATGGCTCAAGACTCTTAATGCATTTATTTGAATAGTTTTACTGAGAAATAATACATCTACCATCCAATGCATCCCTTTAATGTTTACAATTCAGTGGTTTTCAGTATATTCACAGATACATGCAAATATCACCACAATTTCTGAACATTTCCTGTGGCCTCAGAAAGAAACCACGGTACCCTTTAGCTATCACTTCCCCATCTTTCCAGCTTCCTCCTCCAAACCACAGTCCTAGGCGACCTCTGATCTATATTTCCCTATTTTGGATTTGCATATAAACGGATTCATAGAATATGCTGTCTTTGTAACTGACTTCAGTCACTTAGCTTAAGTTTTTCAAGGAACGTCCATGTTCTAGCATGTATGGATACTTCATTCATTTTTATGGCTGAACTATATTCCATTGTATGGATAAAACCTATTTTGTAATATCTGTTCATCTGTTAATAGACATTTGGTTTGTTTCCACTTTTGGACTATTAAGAATCACATTGCAATAAACATTCCATAAATATTTTGAGTGGACATTTTCATTTCCCTTGGGCATATACCTAGGAATGAACTGGGTCTTATGATAATTCTAGGCTTATTTTTTGAGGAACAATCAGACTGTTTTCCCAAGTGGATGGACCATTTCATATCTCTCCAGCAGTGGATGAGGGTTCCAATTTCTCCATATCCCTGACAAAACTTTTCATTCTAGCCATTCTAGTGGCTGTGAAGTTGTATCACATTGGGGTTTTGATCTGCATTTCCTTGATGACTAATGATGTTCAGCATCTTTTCAAGTGCTCTTGCCCATTTGTACATCTTCTTTGGAAAAAACGTCGATTTACATTCATTGACATTTTAAAACTGGGTTATTTGACTTTTCATTATTGACTTGTTAGAGTTCTTTATATTTATTTTGATATAACTCCATTCTCAGATATGTGATTTACAAAATTTTGTTAAAATTTCCTGTGGATGATATTTCTGTGGGTTGTGGTTTCAGTCTCTTGCTTTAAAATTGTTACTTTTAATTGTGGTAATATACACATAATATAAAATTTACATCTGAAAATATATAATTCAGTTGCAAGAAGTACATTGACATCGGGACACCCATATAAGAACTGTTTTCATCTTCCAAAACTGAAAATCATACACATTAATAGTATCTCCCTCCTTCCCCTACCCCCAGGCTCTGGCAACCACCGTTCTATTTCTGTGTCTATGAATTTCATTATACTAGGTACCTCATACAAGTGTCTTCATACAGTGTCTGTCCTTTTGTGTCTGGCTTATTTCACTTAACATAACATCCTCAACGTTTATCTACGTTGTAGCAGGGTCAGAATTTCCTTCCTAGAATTCTAAATCTGAATATTTTCTTGTATGTCTATACTAAATTTTGTTGATCCATTACATCAGTTGCTTCCATCTTTTGGGCTCATAGGTAATACGCCTATGAAATAGGTGTAGAAATATCTATTTGAGTCCCTGCATTCAGTTCTTTTGGGTATATATCCAGGAGTAGTATTCCTGGATCACATGGTAATTCTGTATTCAGTTTTTCCTTCAGTTATGAAAAATAATTTTGTTGCCTTTAAAGCACTAAATATAGTTACAGGAACTGGTTAGTCCCCTTGATAGAATATCAGAAAGCCAAAATCCAGGCACAGATGGACAAGAGTGGATTCAAATCACATCATCATTCAAATGTGGTCACTACAGACCTTGAATTTCTCATTCAAGGGAAACAGATCTCTACCATGGGCTCATAATACTCCAGAGACAGATGGACATCAGTCACCATGTGTGCCAGGGAGTTGTCTTCATAGAAAATATATCAAACATCAGCTGTCTGCAACATGTATTTTGAGTGTTTGGGACATTTCCTGGTTGACATTAATGATGCGTTTGTTAGATAACATCACATGTGACATTGATGGTGTGTTTGTTGAGTGACATCATGTGCGTCTAGGTCAGCAGCAGTGCTCCAAAACGATTAGCATGTGAGAGAAACTGGTGAGAAAATGTGTTGGAGGGGCTGGAGGGGTTTTGAATGGCATCCAAAATGAAATACTGACACACACAGACTATAGGTGATGTTAGGAAGGAGACCCAGGATGGGGGGATCAGAGTGGTGCCACGGTCATTATCCCAACAAAGCAAAGGCCCAAAGAAGTGACCATTGCAACAGAAAGGTCTAGTGTAGAAAGGCTGTACCCTAAGGTGCCAGTAAGTCTGATGAGAACAGAGTAACAGAACCTAAGACTGGGGATTGAAGCTATGCCTCCAAGAGCGCAGAGACCTAGTAAAAACAAAGCAAGGTGTGGCCTCTTAAACTATTAGGCCACCCTGTGCCGATGGTAGCCTGAAAATGTGAGAGGATACCAGGACTATTTAATACTTTTTTCAGTAGTCTAGTGTTTTGTATTTTGAGAAATGAGTTAAAATGATTACCAGGAGGTTGATTGTGGAATGGCTCAGATCTTGTCTTTTTGAAAAAAGAATAGCAAGTTAAAGCCTCAGGAGGCTTTTATTTAGCACACCTGAATGGTGGGAGTAGCAATTCCAAGTCAGGCACTGAATATGCTGCAGGTTGAGTTTGTTCTTGGGTCTTGTCCCCGCTAAACAAAGAATTCAAAGGCAGATACACAACAACAGAGCAGAGCTAAAGTTTTATTTTAATATATTCCAAGGGAGGAGAGGGCCAGAGTTAAGGTAGACAAAGGCCCCAGACTTTTAGGGGAGAGTCTCATTATCATGTCCTAGCTGGAAGGTGCCTCTTTGATTGACAGGGAGGTCATTTGATTGACAGTGCTAATTACACACCCACTCCTCTTGGTGTGCATATCTCTCCCCAGAATGCACACAGAAAAATCTATGGGGGAGGGGGCAAAACCATAATTTTATTTTAATGAGATTATGATGAGGGTGGTTTGAGCAGTTCTCAGTTTTGACTGTGCCTGTGTTGGGACCTGGTTGGGACTGGTTTGGGAGGGAGTAATCTCCCTGCAAAGGCTGTGTTGTCTTTAAGTGGGACGCTCTAACTGGGTGGTTTTTTTTCCTTGAACTTCATCTTCCCCCTCCCTGGCTGCTGATGTCTATCATTTTACCTAAAAAAACCACTCATTTCCAGAGAGTTGGTGTATCATTGCATTTTGGCTTCACAACGCTGAGTAGTAATTTGTATGGAGCACAAGGGACATTTACAGCAGCGAAGTATCCATGATACAGAAATGACAGACCCAAGTGATTTTACATTTTCGATGCCCAAGGACTGCATAACCCAAAAGTCAACACAAACAGAAAGTGTGGACTTTAATGCATCAATATTTCTTGATGAAGTGTAAGACATGAGCCAAGTAATACATAATGTAATCAATAGAACAAACTCTGGAGGCACAGGGAATATGTGAACCCCTGTACTTTGTGATTAATTTTTCTTTAGACCTAAAACTGCTGTAAAAAGTAGTCTATTAAGAAAAAGATGAGGTAACACAGCAGCATTTATATTCATTCCTGACGATTGATAACTGTAGCACACCATCATTCATTTTGTTAAACTGAATTTATTGCAATAAGCCATTATGGCACCTATGAGGCCTTCTCCTTCGAAAAGAGAAGTTCCCACTGAATGCCTCCTCGAACTCAGCACTGCATGTTCATAGAAGCGAACCGACTGTCTTGGTTTCTATCAGTAGTGACTGGAAAATGAGCATCTTGGCGAGGCCTGGATCTGTGGCCTTACTCTATGTAGCGACAAGTGTTAGTTAATTTCTACTGTGGATGCCTGCAAGGCAAGAGAGTCCTAGAAATACTTTGCCACTATAATATAATGAATTATAAGAAATATATATTTGGTCATCCAGCTCTCCGATATAACTGGTCTTCATCTGTGGTTCCTGAAAATGCTTCAGAGCCTTAATGGGGAAACGGGTGCCTTGTTATATTAATGGAGAGGATTTTGGACCCCACCCAAGGTTAAGGGCTGGCTCCCAGGGGAACCAACGCTGTGACTAGAGGATGGGAACTCTCTGTCGCCAGCCACCAAACCAGGGGAGGAGAGAGGGCAGAGGAGCTAGAGGTTGAATCAGCCAATGGCCAGTGATTGAGTTAATCATGACTGTACAATGAAGCCCTCACAAAAACCTCTGAGAAGGGCATTTATCTATTTTATCCTGTTTCTTTGTCCTGAGAGTGCTTGGGAAACCAGAAAGCTTCCACTTGCCACTAGCCACATCCAAGCTCCCGAGGACAGAAGCACCTTTATTTGGTAACCTCACCCTGTGTATCTCTTCATTTGGCTGTTAACTTACATCCTTTATTAAACTGGTAAATGATAACTGTTTTCCTGAGTTCTGAGCCACTCTAGCAAATTAATGGAACCTAAGAGGGAGGTCGTAGGAACTTCCAATCTGTACCCAGTTGGTCAGAAGCAGAAGGAACAGCCTGGGACTCATGATGGCCTCTGGAGTGGGGAGTGGAGGGCAGCCTTGTGGGACAGAACTCTTCACCTTGGGAAATCTGGTGCTGTTTCCAGGCAGATAAAACTCAGAATTGAGTTGGGTTTTCAGACATGAAATTTGAGGACTGCTTGGTGTCGTGTGTGGGGAGAACCCTTCCCACATACACACACACACACACTGGAATCAGGTCCGGGAACCTGAAAGGAGTAGATGTGGAACACAGCCACAAAGAGGGCAACTGTAAGACAACCATTTAAGTGTCTGTAGCACAGCTGATGGGGCCATTGAGGGTCAGCACTAAGATGATGGCCTGATATCTGGTCAGCTGTGTGGACCTTGCAGTCCCAGCCCATATCAGGATGTCCCGGTTAAGGGATGAAAAGCAGCAGCTCTGCCCTAGTGCCGTGACATAGGGATGTTATGATGTCATCCCTCCAGTCTGTGAAGGTCTCCTTGTATTCCATTTGGGTGATACTAGTGTTACTAAGGCAGGAGGTAGTTGGTGAGGTAGGTAGACCTGGACATGTTGCCTCGGTAGAGATTGGCTAGGTGGGACACTGACACCAGGCATTGTGGTTAACCGGCCAAGCGGGACATGTAAGAAGCCACTCCCTAGAATGGGCAGCCTGAGAAACAAGGGGGTTTTCTGATCCCCCAGCCTGGCCCTAGCAACAGGTCCTAGGCACCCATGTGGACCTCCCAGCCCGGCCCTAGCAACAGGTCCTAGGCAACCATGTGGACTTCCCAGCCCGGCCCTAGCAACAGGTCCTAGGCAACCATGTGGACTTCCCAGCCCGGCCCTAGCAACAGGTCCTAGGCAACCATGTGGACTTCCCAGCCCGGCCCTAGCAACAGGTCCTAGGCAACCATGTGGACTTCCCAGCCTGGCCCTAGCAACAGGTCCTAGGCAACAAGGAGGACTTCCTCCCTGATGGGCTCATAAACCCTAGCCACTGCAGCCCTGACTGCATTCTCTCTTGGAGCCCCTCCTGATTAGCAGGATCCCTTTTCTTCTCACTCCTTATTAGAAGCTTTGCTAGTTGCTCTGTACTCTTGCCTGTTGGCTTCATTCTTCATTGCCTCCCAGACACAATCCTGGGAAAAACAGCATCTTGGCCAGTAACATCTTTTGGGGGCTCCTCCAGGATTTGACTTCAAAGGAGGAGTACTGGTTATAAATAGCACCTTTCTTTTACTTTCCTTTTAAGAAACCATGCCAACTGCTGTGCACAGGCTCAGGCACCCATCAGCCATCCAAGAGGGATTAGCCTGGCTGCCAATCTTAAGACTCAGGTGAGAGGGTCCTGTGATTTCTCCTCAGTTGATCCCTGTCTCCCTCAGGATTCGGGGATGTCAGCTGCATGAGGGTCAGAATTCTTTTTTGAGGCTCTCCTTGGATGTGAGGGACTGAGGAAAACAGACAGACAACTGCGAGGTCCCAGCTGTGGCCAGTCCCTGGTGGGCTCTCTAAGGCCTCCTTTTGAAACTCAGACCCCGATTGCCCAATTGGGTATCCATAGGAGTTGCCTCCCCTTTTCGGTCTTGCTCTCCTCGGAGGTGTGGGGGAAGTTGCAAGGAGGCCTCCCTAGGTATCCTCTCTTCAGAGAGTGACTGGGGCGACCCCCTCCGGCCCCCTGTGAAAAGCTGCCCCTGTGTGGATTGAGCATTTCTGGGGTCTCTATCTTCTCATCCCCGTGAAAGCCCCTTATGTGGATTGAGCGATTCTTTCTTTACCCTCTATTGCAAAATGGACTTCTCTAGCCCCTCTTTATTCCAGGCTCTCCTTGCTCAGGATTTAGGAGAATCAGGCACCTATCAATTTAGTTGAGTTTTTGCACAATGATTCTTCCTACTTGTCCTTGGTGTCCTTCAAAAGATATAGGAAAAGGTGTTGATTTTCCTTGGATGGCCCCTCTCAAGAAAAAGCAAATTATTCCCTGGATCCCAGTCCTGGCCATAAGGCACCAAGTGGGTAGACAGGTTCATCCTCTAGGCTATGGGAAAGGAATGACTTTCTTATGTCACCACCAACTGAGGTGTTAGTGGGGTGCAGGAGCGGAAGACTGGGTTGTGTTTGAGTACAATCCGATCATCATGACCTCCTGGCTGTGACTTCTGAGGAAGCCAGAGAGGTTACAGCAGATCCCTCTGCCTGTTCAAGCTGAAAGACTTTCTCCATCCCACCTGCAGGGTTAAATGGGGTCTCCGCACCTGGTAGGTCAGGTGTCCCTCCCTAGTAGAAGACACCTTGATTCACCTCCTATAGGGGTGGTTTCATTTGGCATGGGAGGTTCACTGGACTCTATATTTTAGGCTGAGATTTGAAACAATGCAGATCATACTGAGAGGGCCCAGATTCTGTCCCCAGGCAGCTCGCTGTAGACACCCCAGCAATTAACTCTGCTGTAGTTTAGTTTCTGCTTAAAGCTTGATTTATAACCAAGACTAATCTAAGAGAAAAGTACAATATGTGTACTGCCTAAGTTTGATTCATAGCCGAAACCAATCTAATGGAAAGAACAAAGTGTTAATTCCTGGAGTCTGGTGTGAGTCATGAACAGTGCGCAACAGGAGCTGCCAACGGTTCCTATGATCCTTCTGCAGCAAACCCGGACAAGGAACGTGCTGTGAAACTCACGAACCAGATGACTTGACACAATAGGAATACAAAAAACATATCTAGTTCGCAGTTGGTTGATTCATTGAGAAAGCACATTCAATAATTATTAAATAATGATTGTTTTACTGCTTGCTGTAACCTATTAAAGACACAGGGACACTCAAGCTCACTGCGTAGTCTCCAAGGAAGTCTAAGCCCTCTGGACTATACCTCATTCTGACTTGGTTTCTCATTTTCACAGTCCCCGACTGCAACAGCTCACCAGCACCACAGTGCAACTATGCCAGCAGGTGCAGGAACTGACCCTCTCCTGCTGCTGTCATGAGTGTGGGAGGGGGCATAGTCTTACAGGCTTCCATACAAAAGGGAAGGAGCAGGCCAAGGGATGCCAGAAATAGAAAAGGGGATGCCCTTCTCTTCCCTTTCAGATGGGCAACTGGGAATCTAAGACCACCCTGGTTACTACCCCTTTGGGACGCATCCTTAAAAATTGGAATACCTTTGACCCCCAAACCCTGAGGAAGAAGCATATGATCTTTTTTTGCACCCACGCCTGGCCCAACTATCAGCTGGGAGGTAAGGAAAAATGGCCACCTGAGGGAAGTATTAATTACGATACTATTTACAACTGACCTCTTCTGTAGGAGGGAAGGGAAGTGATCAGAAATCCCCTGTGCAAGTCTTCTTTGCCCTGAGGAATAAGCTGGAATTGTGTCAAAAATGTCAAATAGACCCAAGAGTCCTAGTCATGATTATCACCAAGCCTGATTCCCCCACTGAGAACAAGTCAACTTTGAGGCCATTCCTGAACAGAGACGAGTCCCTCCAGGAGGAGGGGAAGACTCCCCATTGTCCCCCTGAACAGCCACTACCCAGTCTTATACCGACTACCCCACCATCTCTGGCCCTGCTGCCTTCCCCCAAAACTTCCCCCTACCCCATTCCCCTCTTCCCCGGGTGCCACCCCCACTGATGGGCCCCTTGCAAGACATGCCAGGAGGATAATTTGGCCCTACTAAGGTGCAGGTCCCCTTTTCATTACAACATCTCAGGCAGATTAAAGTGGACTAAGAAGGATCTCAGATGACCCAGAAGAACTCTTTCAAAATCTGACCCATGTCTTTGATGTGTCTTGGAAGGATCTAATGTTGATTCTGAACCAGACATTGACAGGTAATGAAGTTAGAGCTTCCCTAGAGTGAGCTGAAAAATTCAGAGATGAAATGTTCCCTTCCTATCAAAATTCCAATGCAGGCCCAAGAGAGGGAGACATATGCCCCACGGGCCACCAAGCAGTCCCTTGGGACGACCAGAGTGGGACCCAAGCGACCTGTGGGTGACCTGGTGGTGTAGGCGTTTCCAGGTATGTCTCTTAGCAGGGCTTTGGAGGAGCAGAGTCAAGCCTCTAAATTACTCTAAGATTTCCTCGATCATTCAGGGGGCAGAGGAGAATCCCTCGGCCTTCCTGGGGAGGTTGAGGGGAGCCCTGGCCAAGCACACTTATCTGTCCCCAGATTCAGCAGAAGGGAATCTGATTCTCAAGGATAAATTTATAACTCAGCCTGCCTCAGATATTAGAAGAAAGCTACAGAAGCTAGCCTTGGGGCCCGAGAGCACTCTAGACCACCTCCTAAAGGTGGCTACAGTGGTCTTTTACAATCAGGACCAGGAGGAGGCTAAGGAAAGGAACTGGGGAGAAAGAAGGCAGCCCTGTAGGTGGCTGCAGCCTGAACCAACCCCTGGAAGACTCCTTTATGGCTCCATCGGGCCGATGCTACAGTTGTGGGTGTGCAGGACACTTCAAGAGGGAGTGTCCCAATAAGGCCAGAGGGCCTCCTCCTGGGCCCTGTCCTATTTGCCAAGAAGGACATTGGACGGTGGACTGTGTGTTCCCAGGAGTGAATGTCCTGGGGGGCAGGATGACCTACGTTTATGGTCCAGCAGGATTGAAGGGGCCTGGGGTCTCCCCACGTGGCTCATGTCACATGAGCCATCACCCTCCAGGAGTCCCGGGTGATCCTCATGGTGGACGGAAAGGAGACTGATTGTCTCCTAGATACAGGGGCCTCCCTTTCGGTCCTCCGGTTCAGTCCTGGCCTTCTGTCTCCCGTGAGTACAACCGTAACGAGTCGCTGGGAAAGACCTGACTCGACATTTCTCAAGCCTTTAAGTTGTAGCTGGGGGATCTATTGTTTTCTGACACCTTTCTGAGAGGCCCTGAAAGCTCTACCCCATTTGTAGGTCAAGACATCCTATCCAAACTGAGAACCACTGTACTAGTAGCTCCTGGGCAGGCCCTCCTCCTACCCTTTGTGAAAACGGAGACAGACCCCAGTGTGTGGGCCACCAGGGGCAGACAGGCTGAGCTCCAACTGCTCAGCTAGTAGAAATTAGATTGAAAGACTCAGCTACCTTCCCCAACCAAAAGCTTGAGGCTTGTAAGGGTTTGGGGGACATTATCACTAACCTGAAGTCCTAGGGTCTCCTGGTCTCCTAGGCAACACTGGATTCCACAAATTGTGCATTCCTGGATTTGGAGACATAGCTTATATTATCCCTTATATCAGCTGGTCAAGGACACAAAGGCCAGTAATACACAAGTTTTAACATGGGATCCAGAGGCCGGATAAGCATCTGAGAAGCTGAAGAAGGCTCTATTCCAGGCCCCTGCCTCCCAACAGGAAAGAGTTTCAACCTGTATGTGACAGAATGGAAGGGGACAGCCCTGGGGCTCCTGCCTCAGACTCAAGGCCCGGCCCGACAACCTGCTGTGTACTTAAGGAACTGGACGTGCTGGCTAACAGGTGGCCAGCTTGTTTGTGGGCCACTGCCGTGGTAGCCCTCTTAATCCCCAAGGCCCTGAAGCTGACTTTGGGGAATGACCGTGCTCTCTCCTCATAATGTGACAGGACGACTGTCATCCAAGGGAAGCCTTTGGCTATCCAACAGCTGCCTCCTAAAATACCAGGCTATGTTTTTTTTTTTCAGGCTATATTATTAGAGGGATGCCTCCCCTCAATCCAGCTGCTTTCCTCGCCCGTGAACAAGGGGAAGTAGAACATGATGGTGAATAGGTAATTCTTCACACTTATGCAGCACGGGAGGATCTGAGGGAGACTCTTCTAGAAAACCCAAATCTGATTCTTTTTACACATGGAAGTTCATTTGTGGAATTGGGAACCCGGAGGGCAGGCTATGCAGTGGTATCTCTCACTGAGACTGTTGGGAGTTCTCCCCTTCCTCCAGGAACCAGTGTCCAGTTGGCAGAATTCACAGCTCTAACTAGGGCTCTGGAAGTGAGTAAAGGGACGGAGGGTTAACCTATACACTGACTCGAAATATGCCTTCCTAGTCCCCATGCTCATGCCGTTCTGGAAAGAAAGAAAATGACCTCACTGAAAATGGATCCCTATTAAATATCATCATGAAAGTGACTGGCTACCCTGCACTGTCTTCCTCCCCAAGGATGTGGCTGCTATGCATTGCCAAGGGCATGAGAAAGGAGCAGACACGGTATCAGAAGGGAATCCATGGGCCGACTGTGCAGCCCAGGAGGCAGCCTGAGCAAGTCAGTCTACCATCACGATAGCCCCCCTGTTTGGGGAGCCTTCCCTAAATCAAATCAAGCCCCAGTATTCCGAAAAAGAGGCGGATATGGTCCTCCAAGAGGGGTTAATCTTGCAGCCCTTGGGGGTGGTTTCAAAATGAAGAAAGGAAGCTTCTTTTACCATCAGCCAACAGGTGCAAGCTGTTAAAGACTCTCCATCAGTCCTTGCATCTAGGGAGGGATGGGGCCACCCAGCTGGTCAATAGATTTTTCCTGGGGACAGGATTTCAGGATACTAGAAGACAAATAACCAGCACCTGTGAAGTACATCAGAACAATCTTCTCAGCCGTCGAGTAGCCTGGACAGGTGTCCAAAGGACTGGAACATTCCCAGGGGAGGATGGGCAAATTGATTTCACCCATACATCCAAGGTTAAGGGAGTTCAGTATCTACTTGTACGGGTGGACACATCCCGCGGGTGGATAGAGGCCTTCCCCTGCAGGGCTGCAAAAGCAACAAAGGTTGCCGGGACCACGGTAAATGAGACCATTTCCTGGTTTGGGTTGCCCAGGAGCCTGCAGAGTGATAATGGGCCAGCCTTTGAAGCTACAGTGACCCAGGGAGTCTCCTCAGCTCTGGGAGTACAGTATGACTTTCAATGTTCTTGGAGGCCCCAATCCTCAGGTAAAGTAGAAAGAGCAAATGGAATCACAAAATGACACCTAAAGAAACTGACTCAGGAAATGGGGCTCTCTTGGGTTGCCCTTCTTCCCACTGTGCGCCTATGGGTCAGAAATACCCCATAGCGAGCAGGCCTTAGGCTCCTTGAGTGGCTGTGTGATGGGCCTTTCTTGACCAATGACTTCCTCCTTGACACAGAGACAGCTGCACAAGAGAAGCAGGTCCCCTCTATCTTGCCAATGGGTTTCAGACCTGGGCAAGTTCGCTATGGATTCAGACTGTCCAAAGAAAATGACCTTTGGGGTGAAAGGTTTATTAGCCAGCTTGTTTTCTCAAGCACTAGCGTCTCTGCCTCCACCCACAGCACTGGGCCGAGCTCTCTATACGGCGGCGCAATAAATAGCTTATTGCCTAAAGGTGTGGAAACGGTAGCCTAGCAACAGGCCAGTTACATCATCAGGTGGTTTAAGTTCAGTGAGGATCCTGGTCATAGGAACCCCAACTTCCCCACACCGTCCCTGGCCCAATTCCAATGAACCCTTTAGAAACTGGAAGAAGCTCAACAGAGAAGGGAAAGAAAGCCTCTATTTGACCCAGGAATATTGGTCCTGATCAGGACAGTGTCTCCTACTTCCCCTTCCCTATCACCTATTTGGGAGGGACCACACACTGTAATTCTTTCCACTCCCACCACGGCAAAGGTCAAGAGCCTTGGGATCCATCACGCTCCACCCACTGCAGCACTGGATGTCTGAAAAAGCAAGCCCCGCTCTGGACAAGGAGGACCCTCTGCCTCACTATTCCTGTGAACCCGTAGACGACCTGAAGTATCTTTTTAACAACAGACACCTAAGATAAGTACTCCATGCCTCCAGAGATCTAGGTCTTTCTGGGCAGTGTTGGAGTGGGCCTTGCCATTCTCCTTACTGTCCTGGGTTATTGTGATCCCCCGCCCATTGGCCAACAGTATTTCTGCCCCTACTGGGTTTAAAGTACAAGCAGTGGCCTTAAACCTGCCATTATTACTATTATTGACCCCCACCTTACTGGCTTCCCTCTTGGAAGCAGTACACCCCTTGTGGCTCTTAGGTTGGTTAGGAGCTGCAGGCTCAGTATCATACACTAGACACCTGTTAAAGATCATTGAGCTATCCTACCAAGTTCTCAATAAAACTCATCCAGACCTGGCCAGCAATTGCTGGCTATGTTCAAACCTGAACCCAAACCAGTATCCGGCCATTCTGGCTCTGGAGTCACGGTAAACCACTGAAGAGTTGTTCCCCTATCCCCAAGCCAACAGCAGTCCCCCTGGCCCTTTTGCCAATGCACACCTTCAAGCTGCCTGGCAGGAACATATCACTAATCTTACTAAAGTAGACAATTAGACAGGACATACCCCAGTATGGGGACAATTATCCATAATCACCTTGGTACATCAAGCCCCCCTCTGCATCCATAGAGAAATGCAGACTTACGGCCAGCCCATAGGATCCCTCCCCAGGAATAAGTGTAACTATACAATTGGGCTCTCTGCCCCCAGTGACTTCCGGAGCAGGGACCACCAAGAGTTCAGATCACAGGTTCAGACTAACTACAGGCCCCTTATTAATTCCACAGGCTCCGTTAATAAAAACTCAGGGTCTTGTCAAGACAGGCTCTGCTCCTGTAACAGACCTTTCCCGTGGGGCAGGTAGAACAAGACATGCTGACTTGGTAGGTATCGGCCAAGTGGGATGCTGACACGAGGCACTGTGGTCAGCCAGCCAAGCGGGACGCATAAGAAACCACTCCCAAGAATGGTCAGCCTGAGAAACGAGGGGGTTTTCTGATTCCCCAGTCGGGCCCTAGCAACAAGTCCAGGCAACTTCCCAGCCTGGCCCTAGGAACAGGTCCTAGGTAACCAGGGGGCCTTCTCCTCAATGTGCTTGTAAACCCTAGCCACTGCAGCCCTAACAGTATCCTCCCTTGGAGGCCCTGCTGATTAGCAGGATCCCTTTTCTTTTTACTCCTCATTAAAAGTTTTGCTGGTTGCTCCATACTTGTCTGTTGGCTTCATTCTTCATCGCCTCCAAGACACGGTCCCGGGAAAAACAGCATCTCAGCCAGTAACGTTATCAGGCTGAGTCTGTTCCCCTCAGTTCTTGTCCCCACCGCCATAACAAAGAATTGAAAGGCAAAGACACAACAGCAAGGCAAAGCAAAACTTTTATTTGAATACACTGCAAGGGAGGAATGGGCCACAGTTAAAGTAGACAAATCCATTGGCAGAAGGCCTATTATTGCACTCTGGCTTGGAGATGCCTCTTTGACAAGGTGGGGTTATCTATATAGCCCACCCTCTCGGTGCGCATGTCCTTTCCCAAGATGAAGTGTAGTTTGGGCAGTTCTTAGTTTTGTTTGATGGTGTCCACACTGGGATCTGGTTGGGAATGGTTTGGCCTGGTCCCAACAGGCAGGAAATTATCTCCCCGCAAAGCCTTTGTTGTCTTCACTTGGGATCTCCTCCCTGGGCAGAGTTTGGGCAGTTTTCTATTTGAACCTTATCTTCCCCTTCCCCAGCTGCTCATGTCTAACAGTCCCAACCCAAGGAGAAAGGGGGACCTCCCTCAGTATTACGGTACCTGACAAGGGACTGAGAAGAGGGGGAGGCCTGCACAGGGGATATGCTAGAGGATGAAGATTTATGTCTTTTATCAAGGGTCCTTAGTAACTGCACTGGGCTCTTCAGGGTCATTTGTAGGCACCACAGCATAATGGCTCCTGGATATGGAGCCACCCACCTGGGACTGTCTATTGTTAGGATAGCTCTGTAAGGTGAGGGCACTGTAGCTCACGAGTCTGGGGCGTAGAGCAGGTTCTTGCCCCAGAAACGTATGCACAATGTTAAGGCCACCATGTTAACTCCAGGGGGCGTGAGTCGTCCCCGCAGCCTCTACAATGAAGCAGTGCCTGAGGCCTGACCAGGAGGGGTTGCCCTATGGCAGTTTAACCAAAGCCCAGAGCTTATGTTTTATTGTTAGGGTGCCTGTTCAGGGTGGGCCAATTTGCAAGTAACAGTACAAATGAGCTCAAGCAAAGCTTGTAGACAAGGAAGATGTTGACTAATAAGAGTCTAGACAATGCTACATGTGCTGAGAGGGGCACTAGTTTGTAGTCATAAATATGTGCCTGCCGTTGACCTGTAGCTGGACCTGGGCAATCCAAAGCTCCTCATCCCTTCCCCAGTGCTTGGAATATGGGTTCTGCCTGCTGCCCACCTTCCATGAGGCAGCCTCAAGGACACAGCCTTGGGATTGTAATGTGGTTCTAGGGCCATTTGCACTGTTTAAGTGACTGGACCCAGTGAAAGATTCTATTAAATATTTTAAGATTTGAAGGGCAGGTGCAGATAGCCTTGTCTGGGGATGACCCTCTGCTGATTTAACTGTCCACCTGCTGGTCTGGAGTGGCCTCCCTCTTCTTTGGTCTCTGCCTGTCCTCTCGAGTAGCATCGCAGGTTTCAGAATACACCTAGAAAGCTTTGGAGGGGCTTGCAGACTTGACATGATTATTTCTTCATCAAGTCATAGAGGGCGCATGGTACAGGAATTTAAGCAACGTGCAAGGGATTCATGTTCACATCATGACAATGGCCTGGCCCATTTTCATGGGCTCTTTTTATCAGTATTTTCAGGTTTTCAATGTCCTCAGCGGAGGATGTGATTGGTGTGATGCGTGACTGCTCTTGAGCAGGCCCTGCCTGCAGAGACCGCCCTGGCAATGGGTGTGCAGTTCCCTGAGGGCGACCAGGTAAGGGTGCAGCCCTGAGAAACAGGGAACACCCCCAGTCTTCCAAACAGCAGGCAGGTGCCTACTCTCCTATGGAAGGATGGCGTCAGTACCCACTGCAGTAGAGAATCAAAATCCCATGTCATCCCTCTGGAATGTGCCACTGTGGACGTCATAGTGAAACCAGGAAAAGTCAGTGTAGTACACAACAGTGTGAGTGTGCAAACTGCACATTACAAAGATATCATCTAGGGAACAGGGGAATCAGAGAACACTCCCAAGCACAAAAGTCTGAATTGGTATCTTGGGGAACCTAAGAGGCCTTGAACAGAATGCAAACTCCACTTTTTCTTTGATGTGGATCCAGTGAGGATGTCAGCAGAGACTTACATCTCAAGAAAATGGAAATCAACCAGTGGGCGTTGGTTTTAAGGATACTCTTGATGAGGAGGGGCAGAGTCTAGAAAGTGTCCTTGAAACTTCTACATTTCCTTCTTCTTTTCTCGTTGTTCCAAAAATAAGAATAAGGCCTTCCCTTCAGCCTTCAAAATGTCATTCAAATGAGGCTTTGGTAGATCTCTAACATGGAGCCAGGAGGATGGATTCTGAAAGATCTAGTTCCTAACATCACCTATGGATGGATTCCTTCAACTCGATGCTACTTGTCCTATCACAGGGCTCTTTTCCTAAGTCAAATTCTATTCATTAAATACCAGAGAGCAAAGACATAAATGTGAAAGTAGTAATTCACATGAAACTGTAGCTTCTAGTAAACTCGTAATGTATAAAATTTTATTCTGCTTATTACTGGTGTCTAAAATGTTAAGGCTCTTCTACCATCACCCCAAAACAGTGGCCTGTTAGTAAGGAACACGCAGTTCACCTGCAAAGTACGTAGGAGTTAGAGGCACTGATTCCTGCACAGTCAAAAATCCATGTACACCTCTGACTGCCTAAAATTTAAGAATTAAAAGACTATTTTGCAGTAGGCTTGGCTTGAAGTTTTACTGACAGTTGAGTAAAACATACTTTTTTTTGATACATTTTATACTGTATTCTTACAATAAGCCTATGAACATTTTTCAAATTGTTTCAAATTTCAAAAAAAAATTTAATATACTTATTGAAAAAACTCTGCATAGAAGTGGATCCCACACAATTTAAACTGGAGTTATTCAAGCACCAACTATATCTAATGGCCCAAGGATATCCAGCAACCAGGACAGGTTAGAAGAAAAATACCAGCACATACCAACCTGTGATTATTTTTAAATTGAAGAACAGTTGATATACAGTATTACATTGGCCTAATGTATACAAAACAGTGATTTGACAGTAATATACACTATTAAGTACTCTCCCCAACTAGTGTGGTTACTGTCAATATAGAAAGATGTTATAGAATTATTGGCTATATTACTTATGTTGTACTTTCACCCCCATGACTAATTTTCATTATGATTAATATTTTGTGCCTCTTTATCCTCTTCACCTATTACATGCACCCACCCCAACCCCTCCCCCACGGTAACCACCAGTCACTTCTCATTGTTTATAACTCTACTGCTGTTTTGCAATCTGTGATATTTCAGTGGTCTTTTCACAGTAAAATGAAACAGTATAAAAAATTAAACCTAAAAGTATATTAGGAATGCACTTCAGTTTACCCATGGATACAACAAATTTCAAAACAGAAAAAGAAGATATTTTAATTAAAGGAAAGCCACTATGTATTAATCTTCTGTATTATTCCTCAAAGGCAACTTGCAGAATTATTTCAACTCAATATTCATTTCTGAAAACAATTAGTGCAATTCCACATTTCAATGATGTACATTCAGAAAGAGGCTTGATAAACATACTTAAAACTATAATAAAACTCATGCTGGTGCAAGAGAATGAAACTGGATCACTGTTTAACCACATACACAAAAGTAAACTCAAAATGGATCAAAGACCTGAATGTAAGTCATGAAACTCTTAGAAGACAACATAGGCAAACATCTCCTGAATATAAGCATGAGCAGCTTCT
This sequence comes from Manis javanica, assembly GCF_040802235.1. NCBI lineage: Eukaryota > Metazoa > Chordata > Mammalia > Pholidota > Manidae > Manis > Manis javanica. The sequence continues at coordinate 92,754,986 of NC_133168.1, read as the reverse complement.
TCCTGAACGCATCTCCTCGGGCAAGGGAAACAAAAGCAAAAATGAACTCTTGGGACTACATCAAACTAAAAAGTTTCTGTACGGCAAAGGACACCATCAACAGAACAAAAAGGCATCCTACAGTATGGGGGAATATATTTCTAAATGACATAACTGACAAGGGGTTAACATCCAAAATATATAAAGAACTTCCACGCCTCAATACTCAAAAAGCAAATAACCTGATTAACAAATGGGCAGAGGATATGAAGAGACAGTTCTTCAAAGAAGAAATTCAGATGGACAACAGACACATGAAAAGATGCTCCACATCGCTAATCATCAGGGAAATGCAAATTAAAACCACAAGGGGACATCACCTCACACCAGTAAGGATGGCCAGCATCGAAAAGACTAAGAACAGCAAATGCTGGCAAGGATGCAGAGAAAGGGCAACCCTCCTACACTGCTGGTGGGAATGTAAGCTAGTTCAACCATTGTGGAAAGCAATATGGAGGTTCCTCAAGAAACTAAAAATAGAAATACCATTTAACCTGGGAATCCCACTCCTTGGAATTTACCCAAAGAATACAACTTCTCAGATTCAAAAAGACATATGCACCCTTATGTTTATCGCAGCACTTTTTACAATAGCCAAGATATGGAAGCAACCAAAGTGTCCATCGGTAGATGAATGGATAAAGAAGAGGTGGTACATATACACAGTGGAATTCTATTCAGCCATAAGAAAGAAACAAATCCTACCATTTGCAACAACATGGATGGAGTTGGAGGACATTATGCTCAGTGAAATAAGCCAGGTGGAGAAAGACAAGTGCCAAATGATTTCCCTCATTTGTGGAGTATAACAGCAAAGCAAAACTGAAGGAACAAAATAACAGCAGACTCAGAGACTCCAAGAAGGAAGTAGTGGTTACCACAGGGGAGGGGTGAGGGAGGGAGGGAGAAGGGGATTGTGGGGTATTATGTTTAGTTACATGGTGTGGAGGGGGTCAGGGAGAGAACAGAGAAGGCACATAGTGGATCTGTGGCATCTTACTACACTGATAGACAGTGACTGCATTGGGGTCTGGGTGGGGACTTGATAATATGAGTAAATGTAGTAACCACATTGTTTTTTTTCATGTGAAAGCTTCATAAGAGTGTATATCAATAATACCTTAATAAAAATATTTTACTGCAATCTTATCTTCAAGATGGAATCCTTCCTGTTTTTACTAGCTGTTTTGGGCTTGCTTGCTACACTGCCCAGGGTTCAGCGGGACCCCAGCAGGCCAAGGCAAATCCTCCAAGGGATTCTCTTGCTTTGTTTTTCCCCGGAGGCCCTCACCCTACTCTGTCTAAGCCCGCGGTCCCTGTCCCAAGGGGATCAGAATGGGAAGGAGGCCTCTCCCTGTAATCTATTTGCGATTTTTTAATTGAAATTACAAAGCGGAGATGGCTGCAACTTTATCCCTTCATTCATAAAAAAGAACATGTATATTTGTTTTCTTTCATTCATAAAAAAGAACATGTATATCTGAGGCAGTTGCAGCTAAATGTTAACATTTGCTTCTTCCTGTGGTGGTACACAGGTGACAGGTGTTTCAGGGATTCTTTCCCATGCTTTTTAGCAAAATACATAGAACATGAAAGTTACCATGTTAACCGTTTTCAAGGTCCAGTTCAGTGGCATTAAGCACATTCATATTGTTGTGCAGCCGTCTCCACCATCCATCTCCAGAATGCTTGTCATCTTGCAAAACTGAACCTGTGTCCCCACTAAACATGAAGTCCCCATTCCCACCTCCCCCAACCCCCGGCCCTCACCATTCTCTCTCTCTATGAATTTGGTGACTCTAGGGACCTCCCAGAAATGGAAGCATGTGGACCTTTGGGTCTGGCTTATTTCACTCGGCCTAATGTCCCTGAGGTCCATCCATGCTGTAGCATGGGTCAATATCTTGTGCTTTTCCAGTTAAGTGTAAGTTTAAAATACAGAAGCATGTGCACATGATCAAAATAAATAAGACCCTCTGCGGGGCATGTAACCAATGGCAAGCGCCTGTGGAGCCTTAGCTTCCCTGTCTGGTCTCAGGGCTCTGAATGCTTTGTTTGCGATGCGCCCCCAGGCGAATGGAGCCCTCATCTGGGGGGGGACTGGGGGGATCAGGATTTCGGCCCCTCTCCCTCCCCCCACCTGCCCCCACAGCGGCATGGATCTCACACTTAACTTCCTCTGTTGCTTGTCTGAAAAATTTTCAGCAACACATTTATCCACGATTTCTCCCTCCACCAACCATGATTCTCATGACTCTCCCTACTGGGTAATATTAACAGTGAGTGTTCTGACGGTTCTCCCTCGGTGCCAGGCACTTCCCGGTGCTCACCACCGCGGCCCTCAGGTAGGTGCCCGTGCTATTACCATTTTAGAGATGAGAAGCTGAGGCCCAGAGCGGGTAGGACAGTCGCTCCCAGTCCCGGAGCTTTGCCGGTGGCAGAGCCTGAGTCGCACCCCCCACCCCCACCCCCACCTCCGTCACTTTGACTTTTTGTCTTGAATTTCCCAGGGGGCCGGGGGTGGGGTGGGGGGGTGAGTCATTTATTTCTTCAGTGGCCATAGTGGGGGGTTATCAGAAATCAGCCAGTGTACACTTAAGAGCTGTGTGCATCATTGCAGGTAAATTTTACATCATACACAAGAACTGTAAACACATGTAGATGGCAGTTACTGGCCTGGGCACCAAAGTTACTGGGAAGGACAGGGGCAGGTGTCTGTGACATTAAAATGGGTAAAAAGAAAGAAGGGGGAAAGGATAGAGATTAAAGCAAATATAGTCCAGTATTAACTGCAGTATCTAGAAGTGAGTATGCGGGTGTTCACTGTACAATTTTTTCAGTTTTGCCGTATGTTTGAAATATTCTAGAATAAAATGTGGGGACCTCTGTCCTGAGCTCCCTGCAGGAAAACCTGTCTTCTCTGGACAGGCAGGAGGCCCCTCAGACTCACTGTATCTGCACTAGGGTCTGTGTACATCCCCAAGAATGGTTCCTCTCCCCACGTCTCTTCATTGGGGGGTGAGAGGATTCTCATTCACCAGGCCTGGAAGCTGGGAGTTGCCAGAGATTCTCCTGCTCATCATTGAGTCCAAGATTGATTTAAGGTGACCAGCTGTCCTCCTGGTTCACCTGAGGCTGACAGTCTTCCTGGGAAATCGGACCTTTATGTTAAAATCAGGAAAGTCCTGGGCAAATTGCGATGAGTTGCCTCCCCCAGCCTAGCATTTCTGCTTCTGAAGCATGTCCGGCTTCTCCAGATCGCCACTACCTTAGTCTATCGCGATACCTGCCTTAGAGTGATGGTGATGATGATGAACGGGGGGGCGGCTTATAGTGAGTGCTTGCCATGTGCAAAGTACTGTCCCGAATGTTCCATCTGTGGCAGGTCTTTTGATTGACACGACCCTTGTATTGAACAACTGTAACACCACCCCAACATCATCCATGTTCAAGATGAAGAAATAAGGCACAGAGAGGTAGAGTCCCTAGCCCACAGTCACACAGCTAAATAAAAGCGGAAGAGCTGGAATCAGAACCCAGGCAGAGGGCTGTAGAGCCCCCCCAGCTGGATCACCTTTGAACAGCCATCCTGGAGTGCTGACTGGACCCCACCACGTCCCTGGGGGGCCCCTCCCCATAGGCCCACCCTCAATCAACTATCATCTAGGCTTTCATCAGAATGATTACTACCTAAGTATTGTTTCCTGATTACAAAAATATTACTTGCTTATAATTTTTACAGATGAATTCCATAAAGAAATCAATAAAGTCGAGAGCATTAAGAAGAAAAACGCAGACCCAAAATGGGGTCACCTCTCCTAGCCGGGTCACCAAACTGGCACATAATGCCTAACCAGACTGCGGGTTCAGCTTCTCTCAGGAGCGGGAGACCCCGCTCCTCCTGAGGGAGGGTGACCTTCCTTGAAACGGTCCTTGGTCTCCTTTCCCTGATCACTTTTGCCCCACCCTCCAGTCTACACGAACCGACTCCGAGTCCAAGCACTGCTCGGCTGCTAGAAGGGATGCTGCCCCAATCATGAATCGCTTCATGAAACCAATCAGATCTTCAAATGCATTTGATTAATCTTGTTTTTTAACAAGAGTAATAGCTGCCCTTAACAACCCTCCCCCAGATATTCTTATCTTGGTTCCTGTTGGCACCAGGATTTCTTCTTGTCATGTAGGAACTGAGCACTTATAGTTTTGTATCAAGATACTGTGTGATTGGTTGGCGGATAAAGAGAAAGATAAGCAGATATATAGTCAGAGAGAGAGACACATAAACCTATAGATATAGAGATGGCTCTAGGTAGATATAAAAGGATAGATATACAGATAAATATAAATAGATATAGATGATACAGATCTCTGTCTTTGACTTGCTTTTTTCCAGACTGATCCTGTAAAATCACAGCTTGGACTCCATCCTCCAAACCTGTCACCCTCCAGCTGGAGTCCACCCTCAGTAGCTGCAGGCCATTGTTGCCGTGGGCCCATGAGCCCCTGATCCCTACCTCCCGTCACCTGCCTCCCACCTGGGCTCTCCTCACACCAACCAGTCAGGTGCATTCCTGCCTTCATGGACCTGTCCTTGTCAGAAGTGACGTTGACCCTCTGCCCCCACACACCCCCACTGAGTGGCCACTGGTTGTCCACTCATACCAGATTTCCTGGGAACTCCTGTCGGAGACAGTACACAGCAGTAGAGACTGGGGAGTGGGGGACAGCTGACTTCAGTCAGGCAGTCAGGAGAGTCTGAAGAGGTGGCACGTAAGCCACGTACTCAATGACAAGGAGATGGGGGAAAGTGCCCCGGATGTGAGAGAGGGGCAGGACCTACTCAGGTGTCATGGAAATATCTCTAAGAGTTGCATTCTGGGCAGATTACCAACGACTACACACACGATGTCAGAACTGCAGCCAGCTGTAAAGGAGTTGGTGGAATCCACTCAAGGGAAGACGCCAGGAAGGAGATGGGGGGGTAGGGAGGCTGCACATTCAGACTGGAAGAAAGAATGTATCCTGGAGGGGCACCCCATCATTCCAGCATTCCCCAAATAATCCCTGAGCAACCACCCTTTTGTACCTCAGATTCTCAAAGATACAGCAGCAGACAAGATGGAGAAAGTTCTTTACCCCCTGGAGCTCATTCTGGCCGGGAGAGAGACTGAAAATGAGATAAAGAGCCATGCGGTTTGTCAGGCAGTGATAAGGGTTGTAGAGAAAACTGCAGCATGATGAGAGGGCGTCAGGATGGCCCGGGTGGGGATGGGGGTGGGTGCACTTTAGATAAGTTAAAGGAACTTGAATACAATGAGAAGGGACCCACAGGGGCATCTGGAGAAGGAAGAGCCTTCTAGGAGGCCAACAGCAAGTGCCAGGGTCCTGCAGTCAGAGTGGGTAGCTATTCCTGGAAGGACAGGAAGGCTGGAGTGGCGGGAGGGAGGAGGAGGTGGGGTAGGGCTCTCGCAATGCCAGGGGAGGAACTCAACCATGGGATTGACGTTGGTGTTGGGAAGCAAGACCGGAGGGAAGAGGATGGGAGGCTCTGAGCCAAACCCTGACCCACCTCCACAGAAAGGCAGCAGAACAGGGCGAATGGGAGGAGAAGGGCTGATTCAGCATCCCAGAGGTGACCAGGGAGATGCAGCCAAGAATCCACAAGTTTCATTAAATGCGCTGCTCAAAGCCTGATTAATCATGTGCGCCTGCTTTCATACTCTTTGGCTTAAAAAATATAGAAAATGTTAACACTTGAAAAAGTTATAAAATGGCATCACTAGTATCCTATTTCTCTGATGACAAATATATAGGCATAGAGAAATTAAGGGAAAAAAAGAATGGACAGGGACTCTCCTGGCAGGGGTATTAAGAGTGTAATCGGTTTCTTTGTGCTTTTCAGCATTTTCCAAATTTCCTACAAGACCATGTATTAAAATAAGATACTGAATATTAGAGTTTTGTGTGAGCATCAAAAAAATGCAGAAAGACAATCCCTAAAACACCCCTGTACCTGCCACAGGAAGAAGCAGATGTTAACAGTTGGTCCTAAATTGCTTCCGATAATTTTGTCGTGTGTGTGTGTGTGTGTGTGTGTGTGTGTGTGTGTGTGTGTGTGTGTGTGAAAGAAAACAGTAGGGATAAAGCTGATAATTTTGTCGTGTGTGTGTGTGTGTGTGTGTGTGTGTGTGTGTGTGTGTGTGTGTGTGTAGCTGAAGCCCCTTTCCTGATCCCCTCTTGTTTCCAAGCCCAGAAAACAACCAATGCCCTGAATTTGGGGTGAGGTGTCTGTTTCCTGTGTTTACATTTGACTACAGAGACATTAGAAGGACGTTTGCATTTTTTCTGCTAGCAAAATAAGGAACAGGGCTTTTGCCTAAGGTATCAAAGGGGAAGGGAAGGCCTCCGCCCACCCCCGAAGAAAGGAAAGTAACCAATGGCTGGAGTATACACACATTTCTGTAGCCTGTCAGCCCAGCCAGTTCCCCCTGTCTTTTTCTGTTGTGTCAACCTGTACTGGGCATACAGTGGGTGCTCAACACATGTTGAAAGCATTTTTAAGTTTCTCGGCTCATGCCTATTTTCAAAGTAAACTTTTTCTTTTATTTGGGAATAAATTTAGAGTTACAGAAAAGTCGCAAAGAACTTGTCCAAGGCACTCTGGTACACTCCTCACTCCGCGCCCCCTATTGCTAACGTCTGTGACCGTGACACTGAGACAGGGACCGTAGGCTTAGACAGAGCAGGGTGAGGGCCTCCGGAAAATGACCCCTGCCGGAACTCCATGTGAAACAATTAAGCAAAGCCAAAGTCACACTGATTCTCTAAAGTAAAAATATCAAACTAGGAACATAAGCATTCTTCAGGGAGGTTAGTTAAGACTAATAGGCCAGGAGTAGGTTGACCTAGAAGTGCGAATACTCCCCAAATAAAGAAAACTATCTCGCCATAGCCTGTATTTTCACTGTACCAGTTAGAACGTACCATTGTAAGATTTACTTTAGCACCTTCTCAAAGGCCCAGCTTACTCAGGAAAAATTCTATCTTAAAGCTAAAATTACATTTTAATCAAATGGACAGTGGCTCAGCCCACATTGAAGGCAGGGCAGACAGTCTTGATTAATATGTTTCCAGACAGAAGCTAATATCCTGGAAGAGAATCAAACCAGTAAATTTCTTGTGTTAAGCTAACTTTGAAGAATAACCCACTGATAAGAAACTTAGTATCTCTTCAAAAATAAACATTTTGGGACCATCTGGCAGGTGTGCATCCCTAGCCCTTTGTCTCTCAACCGCCTATAAATCCCCTAGACAACGCAGCACCCCTGGCTCTCTTGCCAGGAGCTCTGTCTTCTCACTTTATCTCTAAATAAAAGCCTCTCCCTGGCTCTCCTACCTTCAGTGTTTGCGAAGTTCATTCTTCAACTTCACAAACAAGAACCCCGGCATCAACACGCCTGTAATTACAAAGAAATTATGTTTCTTAGTTGTGTTACTGTTCATAAAACTCCAGGCTTTATTTGGATGTCCTTAATTTTTCCACAAATAACCATTTTGTGGCCCAAGGTCCCACACTTCATTTGGTGCCTGCATCTCCCCCCGTCTCAGCTGCATCGTGACTGGGACATTTCTGCAGAGTACTGGTTAGGTATTGTGCAGAATATTCACTCAGTTTGCTGTTTTTCTCATCATTAGCCTGTGGTTAATTGTTGGGAAGAAACTCACCGTGGTGAGGTGCCCCTTCTCATGACATCACATCAGAGCCACCTGGTATCAGATTTATCACTGTGACGTTAGCCTGGGTTGCTGGGTGAAGGTGGCATCTGCCTGTGTCTCCCTGTCAGGTTCCTAAGCTTCGCTTTTCCATATTTTATTCTTTGGGTGAGAGCCATTAATGCCTTTGACTCCACTTCACACTCAAAAGGAAGCAGGAAGGGCTGAGTTCCAGCTACTGGGGGTCTGGGGGGGAGGGGGCTGGTTTCAACTTAGACTATTTGGCATTCTTTCTAAGGAAGATTAGCCTCTGCTCCCAGGCTCATGTTAGAGACCCACAGAGAGGCCCCGTCGAGAAGGGCCTCCGGGGCTGAGGGCGCCCAGGTGTGAAGGCAGGTGGCCAGTTGGGGGTCAGGGGGAGGAAATCGGGTCCCCAGCCCCCTGCCCCACTAAGCTGCAGCCCAATCGGCAGGTCGGGGCGGCACTCTGGGGTGCGCTCCCATTTTACAGAAGTGGTACCCGCACTGGAGGCGTGGTGACGCGGGTGGCCGAGCAGGATTCTGGGGCACGGCCGGCCGGGGGACTGGGAGGCTGGGCCGCTGCCTCCTTAAAGCTGGGCGCCTGCGACGGTGAGCGACCAGCGCTTTGGCAGCTCCTGGGGCCGTGGCCCACCGGCAGGTGAGATGCCCACAGGGAGGGCTCTCTGCCTGCCCTGGTGACCCACTTCCCTGTTTGTTTGGGCCGCGAGGGTGGGAGGCACACGGGCCATCCGTCCTCGCTGATCCTGTGATCTGAGAGTTGAAGTAGGGGCCGGCGCCCCCATCCACCCTGGCAAGGGACTGCAGGGACCTGCGGTGGGTGGGCAGTGAAGTTGAGGGGCAGGTCAGACAGGCCACAAGGGCAGGGTCCCCACTCCCCAAGCTCCTGCCTGCCTGTCCTCAGGGGCTGTGGTCACTCGGAGGGCCTGCCTACAGCTGCTGAGGAAGTGAGGGTCCAAACTCAGTGGTCACGTTGGTGGGTCACCAGCTGCCTCCTGTCTGGGTTCCTCCTGCAGGGATGGGGGTTAGCGAGGAGGGGAAGGTGTGGGCTGGACTTCCTGGAAAAGGGGGACCCTGACACATGAGGGAGGGGGACACACATCCAGAGCTTGTCAAACACACAATCCACAGCAGACACAACTCACGTGAGAGACACAACAGACACAGTGCAACTCACACACAAAACAGACACACACAGACCATCATCATCCACCACAGTTGCGCTTGAGAACTCAGGCACACGTCACAGACACACCGCCCAGGCCTTGCAGGCGCAGCGCACACATCCACATCTGCAGGCACAAAGGACTCCCTGGCACGCAGCAGACCTGTAACCCAGGCAGGCACACTTCGCTACACACAGGCAACAGACATCTCCACACAGGCAGCCAAACAGGACCTGGGAGAGCACGACACAAGATGATGTGGCTGGAGCACACCGGTTCAGAAGTATGCATGACACACTCACAGAGAGCGGGGCACCTCAGGCCCATGGCACAAACAAGCTCAAGTGGACAGTCACAGAGGCTGGGAGGGGAGGCCTGGCTGTACTGGCTGCCAGACCCCCACCCTGGATCCCGTGTCCAGTGCTGGGGAACTCCACGGCTCACATGACCCAAGGGGAGGGCTTCTGGAACAGCCCACGGAGAAACTGCATCATCCTCACTAATGACCCATTTCCGCCCCAGGAAATAAAGTCTCAGGGACTGTTGGTTTGACCCAGGAGCTCACCTGCTTCCCTGAGCCTCCGGCTGACCGGCTTGTGCTTCCCCCAGGGTGAGTGCAGGGCCTGGGAGGAGGGAGGGCAGGACGGCCCTGCAGGACCACTCTTCCTGGGCCCTGGCTGGAGCCCGTCAGCTCACTGTCCCTCCCAGCCAGGTCTTGTCCTGAAGTCCTGGGAACTAGGGCACCACCGAGGGGCTCATGCCGGGTCAGCCCTGCAGGGAGCTGTCCCCCCCAACTCAGGGCAGGGCAAGTTGAGCTTCCAGGGGCCTGATGCCCATGCCTCAGCCCTGGGCCCCCAGATGCCTCTCTCTCCCCTCCCAGATGGACGTGTAGATCGTGCTGCTCAGCCTGCAAATCTCGCTGGCGCTTCCCTTGGCTGATGGCGGCGCAAACCCCGTTCTGCGCTTTGTGGCTGTGGGGGACTGGGGAGGGGTCCCCAATGCGCCATTCTACACAGCCCGGGAAATGGCCAATGCCAAGGAGATTGCCAGGACCGTGCAGATCCTAGGCGCAGACTTCATTTTGTCTCTGGGGGACAACTTCTACTTCCCTGGTGTGCAGGATGCTAATGACAAGAGGTTCCAGGTGTGTGACCCTGGAGTGGATGGGAGTTGGGGCAGAACATGTGGAGAAGCCACTTGAACCTCTGACTCGCGAGGCGGAGGGACGCTGACGTGTGTGCACACCTAGAGCGCTCCTTGTCCCTGGTCCCTGACTTGGTGGGAGTATCAGGGAGTTGTGGGGAGCTGCCTGACCCCAGGTCCGCGGGGCACCCTTTATGTCTGCTGCAGGAGACCTTTGAGAATGTATTCTCTGCCCTGGCCCTCCGCAATGTGCCCTGGTACGTGCTGGCTGGCAACCATGACCATCTGGGGAACGCCTCAGCACAGATCGCCTACTCCAGCATCTCCAAGCGATGGTGAGTCACGCTAAGGTGGACAAAGAGGCCCACTGCCTGGAGCTGGACCCAGGGCTTCTCTGCTCAAGACATGCATCCACCACCTCTGTGCCCTCCACAGGAACTTCCCTAGACCTTTCTACTACCTGCGCTTCCAGATCCCCCAGTCCAACGTGTCCGTGGCCATCTTCATACTGGACACAGTGACACTGTGTGGCAACTCGGATGACTTCCTCAGCCAGCAGCCCGAGAAGCCGCAAGACCTGGAGCTGGCCCGCATGCAGCTGTCCTGGCTCAAGAAGCAGCTGGCGGCAGCCAAGGAGGACTACGTGCTGGTGGCTGGGCACTACCCAGTGTGGTCCATTGCTGAGCACGGGCCCACCCACTAAATGGTCAAGCAACTGGTCCCGCTGCTGTCCAAGAATGGGTCACTGCCTACCTGTGCAGCCATGACCACAACCTGCAGGTGAGGGGGTCTGCAGGGGGGAGGGGACCAGGCAAGGGGGGGCGCCTGTCTGGCCAATGTGCCACATAGCACATTGGAATCCTCCTGCTGTTTGGGGATCCCTCAAATGTCACTCACCCTCAGGCTCCAAGCTCTCTAGCCAGCAAAACCACTCCAAATTCCCTAGAAGCCATCATCCTGGCTGCCAATTGCTAATTGCTTAATCAGTTGTCTAGCTGTAAATAGAAGCTATGCGCTACTACAGGTGGGGAAACTGAGGCCCAGGAGGGTTTTTGTGCCTCGCCCAAGGGGACTCTGTGGTCAGGGACAGACCTGACCCTGGACTCAAACAGGGGGGCACAGAGCCTGGGGTCGACCTCCTTGAGGAGCTGGGGGCTCCACTGACCGGCACCCTCTGTGCACAGTACCTGCAGGACAAGAACGGCGTGGGCTATGTGCTGAGCGGGGCTGGGAACTTCATGGAGCCCTCGAGGAAGCACTTACGCAAGGTCCCCAAAGGCTACCTGCGCTTCCACTACGGGGCTGAGGACTCGCTGGGTGGCTTCGCTTATGTGGAGATCAGACCCAAAGAGATGAGTGTCACTTACATCGAGGCCTCCGGCAAGTCCCTCTTCAAGACCAGGCTGCCAAGGCGAGCCAGGCCTAAGCACACAAAAGGACTTCAGTCTGAGGCCTGAGGCAGAGGGGCCTCCCTGCCAGCGGGCGGGAGGGGCCCTCCTGGGACCCCCACCCACGGGCAGGTGTTCTCACCCATAGCAGAGCAAGAAGGAGAACCGCAGATGAGGAAATGTGCCATGTGGCCCTAGTGACAGGGATGCCCACGCATGTAAAAGCAGCGTGCACATGGGCACCGGCCGCAGTACCACGCCCCACGGCCAGGCTCCCCAGCCTGCGTGGGGGCAGTGAGGCGGTAGGGAGGGAAAGCTTTCTCCTGAATCAAGCATTCGTCTGTCACTTACAAATATTCAATAAAATAATAGTTGCAAAAATTGAATGTGTGCTGTGAACACCCCTTCCTCACCGCACAGGTGAGTTACCTCCCCCAGGTATAAGAGTCGGGGCTCCCCACTTGCTGCTCTCAACCTCATCCATAACCAAGTGGCCTCACACGTGGATGCAATCTCAACAAAGACCAAACAGAAAGGAGGGTACAACACGGGGCAAGCCTCGCTCCCCCCTGCCCACCTCCCTAGAGGCAGCCACCATCGTCTTTCCTGCCACAGCTAATGCCACTATAATCAAAATATCGCCCCCTTTTCACACAGAGAGACACGATACACAGCTCTGCACGTGTTCTTGCTGCTCAACCACAACGCGACTGTTCAAAACTGAACACTCATGTTTGTCCCTTTCAATGTGGAGTTGGTGATAGTCATTTGGCTCAAAAACCTAGTTTACAGAAAGAGGAAACAGCTCCCTCCCTCCCTGTCCCTCCACCCACTTTTCCTAAAAGGAAGTCCCTTTTTTATACATGCTTTGCGGTTCCTTCAGGGGGTCTCTATGCAAATGAGAGCAATTGTGAATGATTTTTTCTTCTCCTTTCCCACTGATTTGTTCCTTGCTTCCCCCCTCAATCCTAACCGACTTTACGGGGTGTAACTGATGCATCTGAAGCACGCGGTTCAGTACATTTTGGCAAAGGCACAACCAATAAACCCACCACCACAATCAAGATATAAGCATTTCCCACACCCCCAAAGGCTATCTATGCACTTTGCTGTTTCTGGCTGTTAGGCCGGGAGATCTGCGCATCGGCTCCCAGGGAACTTCTGGCTGTCTCTGCAGCTGCAGGGGCCCCAATGTGTGCCTGACCCACTGTCTGTCTAACCAGCCATCTAATGAGGGCTGCCTGGATTGCTTCCAGTCATTTTGCTAACCTCAAACCGTGCAGCAATACATGACCCTAAACATTCACTTCCTACTTATCTGTACAGGTACAGTCACGTCTGTAGGGTAAACAGCATATATTCCCAAAAGCAGGACCGCCGTTCTCTTTGACAGCCACGGAGCTGCCCCCTTATGTCACTGGCTCTTTGCTGGGGCCTGTTGAAATCCTTCCCAATCTGTCCCTCTTATCAACACAATCGCAGTGGACGCCTCTGCACCCATGTGTGGAGGAATAATTCCAGCAGCAGAATTATTTCCGGGCCTATTTCTTATGCTGGAAGCTGAAAGCTGCAGAGAAGCCCAGGGCCCCTCTGAGGGGGAGCTGAGTAACCCGGCCCAGGGACAGCCTGAGCCATCCGGTGCAAGGCAAGTAGTGACAAGTGTTCCCGGGGCCCCCGCTCATCTGCCACTTCAGCTGCTACGGAGCAGGGACCCCACTGCTCGGCTCCAGCTGCCACTCAGGGAATGCAATGAAGCCGCAACCTGGACACCACGTGACTGAGCTCCCTTATGGACAGGAAGCTGGTAGAAACGGCGTCTGCCATTTGCCACTCTGCAGGACTGATACCGTTTGTTACAAGGTGCATGGGCTACTGTTAAAATCAAGCAGAGCCAGCTTACCGAAAAGGCCCGCCCAGAGGTCCGTCCAGCTGTCATCTACCTGGCTGGCACTGCTAACAGCCACGCTCTACGCCAAAAACCACCATTGCTTCTAACCCTGACCCGATGAAGCAGGGGCCAGAATCAGGCGCGCTTCTCAGGGGACATCACAGAAAGTTGGCAGACCAAGTGTTGTGCCCAAGGTCATGCTCAGGAAGTGCAGACCCTCAACCTTCACCGTGACAGACAAGGCAGCTGGCAGCTACCCTGCCTCTTCCCACTGACTCAGAGGCTCCAGGCAGACAGGGAACCGAATCAGAGGCCAGCCCAATATCCCTGTTCGCAGGGTCCAGAGCGTGGAACCAGCCCAATACCCCTGTTCACAGGGGCCAGAGCGTGGAAAGGAGAAGTGACACATCTAAGCTGACATGGGGAGTGGGTGGCAGGGAGGGGGACTGTCCCCAGCCCTCTCTTCCACACCACCCAAGTGGTGTGGAAGCCCCAAGCCCTGCGCCAGGCACCCAGGGTCCCAAAAAGCATGGAAAGGAATAAGGCAAGGTGGACATATGCCCTCAGAGGGCTTCCGTCCAACTAGCTGGGACAGTGCCGACTAGCACCCAGCCATTGTTAGAGAGATGCCTTCAAGCTTCCAGGAAGAGATGGCAGGGTTCCTCAAGGCTAATAGCAGCCTCCTCTCACCCTCCCTCCGCAACTGTGTCAGCTTCAACCGCAGGGATATTACCGTCTCCCACTCCAGTCCTCATGCGGGCGGCACGGGGACAGGCGCCAGCATTCTTCTGCAGCCAGCAGGGTGTCACTGAGAGTCAGCCCACACCCACCTCAACAGCTTCCAAGGCCAAGAATCATGAAGAAGAAGGTGAGACACCTGCCTTATGACTCAGCAAAAGGCACTGTCCTGCAGACAGTACGCCAGTGGCTTGGGGAGCACGGCCAGTGGGAATCCAGAAACGAATTCAAGAACACAGGAGAACATGACGGAGCCCGAAGGGGGCACTGCAGTTTCACCGGAAGGTGTTACTTCCCTTGTTGAAGTGCCCAGAAGACAAAGCCTGAACCCTACTTCAGACCACACACAAAAATGAGTTCCACAGGGATCCCAAATTTTGGTGGAGAAATAAAACACAGTAGAGGATGAAAACGAACATCCTCATAAAGATCTGAATGAGATGGTTCCTAGTAGCCCTATTGCAAGCCACCCCAAACAGGAAACAACCCAAATGCCCACCAATAAATGGAAGGCAACACAAAATGTGGTCCTTCCATATAATGGAACACACCTCAGAGACAAACGGGAACAATATGGATGAGTTGCCAGTGTAGGAAGCTGAGTAAAAGAAGCCAGTGTAGCAAAGACTATACATATTGCTGATTCTGTGTATATGACTCTCTGAAACATACAGAGCTACTGGAACTAAAATCACATCAGTTGTTGCCAGGGGCTGAGGGCAGGGCAAAGCATTGCCTACAAACAGACATGAGGAAACTCTCTGAGGAAACTCACTATCTCGATTGTGGTGACAGTTTCATGGGTGTACACATTATGCCATGATGGGAGATTTCACAGCTTATGTGAAATTTATGGTCTGTCAATTTTATCTCAACGAAGTGGGAAGGAGAAAAATAAAGAGGAGGAAACCTAGAAATCACAAGTAAATATAGGATTGTTCACATGTACTACGACAGAGTTTCCCTGTGAATTGTGTAGCTACTCAGAACAAAAGTGCCCTGTATGTGTACTGACCATTAAATGGAAATAGCCAAGTTGCAAGGTAAGGTGTACAAATTTGTACCAGCACCGAGGGGACACAAGAGGCCATACCAAGAGTAACACTTCCCCCTGTCGGACATCTTAAAGATAGGCCTATTTGAAATAATCTTACTACATTTTCCTGAACCCTAATGAAACAGCTCACCAAGGTCACCAGTGGTCAAACACTTGCCAAAGTCAACAGTCAATTCTCTTCCCACATCTTTTTCAAACTCACCCCATCTCAGAATGCCTTCCTCTTGAGGCTTCCAGGAGAGGACACCCACCTCTTCCTTTTCCCATATCACTGGTTTGACCTGTCTCTTGTTGGTCCTGGTCGGCTTTGTCCCTCATTTCTGAAACCAGGTGACCTTCTCTGGCCCCAAAGCTTCAAGAAACTTCCATATGCAAATGACTCTCAAAATAGCATCCTGATTTTTCTCCTGAGCTCCAGATTCCACTTCCAATGGCCTGTTCCATACCTCCCCTTGCTTGTCTCTAACTTACCGTGGCCAACACACAACCCTTGACTTCCCAAAATCATCTCCCCTGAGCCTTCCCCATCTGAGGAAGAGGCAGCACCCCCGGATGGGGCTCCACCCAGTAGGAATCACCTTGACTTTCTCTGCACTGCATCATCACTTCTACAGGTACCACTTCTGTCTGTGTAACTCCTACTAAAGCTTCAGACTGCAACTTGACTGTCAGCCTCCCAGTGAAGATTCCCTAACCTCTCAGACTAGTTTGGCAAACGCCTCCACCACCACATGCTCAAAGATCCACACACTGTCCTCTGCTGCACTGAAGAGTGTAGGAATTGACCCTTTATGTTTACATCCAGCCTCTTCACTAAACTGTGGAACCTTATTCCCCCTCCCCCAGCTCGAAACCAGGGCTCAGCTTCATATCTAGACTTCGAGATACATAAACTTCTGTCAACACACCCTAGCCCAGGCCACCACTATCTATCATCCAACTATTGCTATGGTTTTCGGACGGGTTTCTCATCTTGCCTCTACCATCCTTCCCCACCCAGCAGCTAGAGTCGGCTTCGTAAAACTCAAATCCAACATCCCTTCTAGCCTCAAAATCCACTGTAGGCCCTTCACACGGCCCACCAGACCCCCGTGATCTGGACCTGCCTACCTATCCAGCCTCTATTGCAACCTCACCATGACCAGTGTGGTCTGCAGACCAGCAGCATGGACATCACCAGGGAGCTACTATTAGCAGCATAATGTAGGGGGGGGCACGAGGAGGGCTTCTGTACGACACAGAGAGGACAAGCAGTGATTCTACAGCATCGTACTACACTGATGGACACTGACTGCAAAGAGTATGTGGGGGGGACTTGATGATGCGGGGAGTCTAGTTAACATAATGTTGCTCATGTAATTGTAGATTAATCATACAAAAAATTATAACAACTGAATAAAAAATAAAAATAAAATTTATCATTTAAATTTGAAGGAGGGATTAAACAATTTCCAGATAAGCAAAAGCTGAGAGAATTTAGCTCCCACCAACCATCTCTACAGGGTATTTTCGCGGGACTGCTATAGATGGAAGTGTTCCTAAGGTTAAATAGCTGTCACCAGAAGTAATAAAAAGGGACAGACAAAGAGTACAGAATACCATACCTAATATACAAGGAATGAGGAGGGGGAAAAAAAAACAACCTTTAGATTGTGTTTGTAATAGCATACTTAAGTGAGGTAAGTTAGATTCTTAGGTAGTAAGGAAGGTACCCCCTTTACCTTTTGGTAACCACAAACCTAAAGCCTGCAATGGCAGTAAGTACATACCTATCGATAATCACCCTAAATGTAAATGGTCTGAATGCAACAATCAAAACACACAGAGTCACTGAATGCATAAAAAAACAAGACCCATGTATATACTGTCTACAAGAGACTCGCTTCAAACCCAAAGACATACACAGACTAAGACTGAAGGGATGGAAAAAGATATTTCATGCAACCAATAGGGGGAAAAAAGCAGGTGTTGCAGTACTTGTATTGAACAAAATAGACTTTAAAACAAAGAATGTCACAAGAGAGAAGGACGGACATTACGTAATGATAAAGGGGTCAATCCAACAAGAGGATATAACCATTATAAATATGTAGGCACCCAACACAGGAGCACCTACATATGTGAAACAAATACTAACAGAATTGAAAGGGAAAACAGAATGCAATGCATTCGTTTTAGGAGACTTCAACACTCCACTCACTCCAAAGAACAGATCAACCAGACAGAAAATAAGTAAGGAGACAGAGGCACTGAACAACACATTAGAACAGATGAACCTTACACATGTACAGAACTCTCCACTCAAAAGCAGCAGGATACACATTCTTCTCAAGTGCACACGGAACATTTTCAAGAATAGATCATATACTAGGCCACAAAAAGAGCCTTTTGTACCAACCAGCTTCTCAGACCACAAGGGTATAAAACTAGAAATTAATTACACAAAGACGATGAAATGGCCTACAATCACATGGAGGCTTAACAACATGCTCCTAAATAACCAGTGGCTCAATGACCAAATAAAAACAGAGATCAAGCAATAGACGGAAACAAATAACAACAATAATTCAACAAGGCAAAATCTGTGGGACTCAGCGAAGGCGGTGGTAAGAAGGAAGCATATTGCACCACAGGCCTACCTCAGGGAAGGACAATCCCATATGAACACTCTAAACTCACAATTAACCAAACTAGACAAAGAAGAAAAAGTGAGGCCCAAAGTCAGGAGGAGGGACATAATGATGATTAGAGCAGAAATAAGTAAAATAGAGAAGAATAAAACAATAGAGAGAATCAATGAAAGCAGGAGCTGGTTCTTCGAGAAAATAAACAAAATAGTAAACCCCTAGCCAGACTTACCAAGAAAAAAAGAGAGTCTACACACATGAACAGTATCAGAAATGAGAAAGGAAAAATCACTGCGGACACCACAGAAATATGAAGAATTATGAGAGAATTCTATGAAAAATTATATGGTAACGAAGTGGAGAACCTAGAAGATGGTCAGCTTTCTAGGAAAATGCAACCGTCCACGGCTGACCCAGGAAGAAACAAAACCTGAACAGACCAATGACCGGCAAGGAAACTGAATCGGGAATCCCCAACGGCAAGGACGACAGGCACCTCGGGAAAACACTTTTAATTCTGAAGGCGCGGCCTCCGGAGGCCTCTCCCCCGCCGCCCCGCCGCGGGTCCCGCCTGACCCTCTGCTCGCTCGGCCCTCGCCCTCGAGGCCGCCGCCGAGAACCTCCACACGCGGTAAGACGCCCGCGGGCCTCCCCGCCTGCGCGGCCCCGGCCCCTCCGCCTGTGGCCCCGTCCCGGCCGGCGGCGGGAGGTCGGCGGAGCGGCCCCGGTACGGGGCCAGCGAGGACCCAGCACCCGCGTCGGCCGCCCCACGACCCCGCAGGCTCCGAGCCGCCAACCGAGCACTCGCACGATAGCCCCCTCACCGGCACCACCGAGACCCCAGGCGGAGGCAGGGGTCCACGCGCCCCGTCTGGACCCCGCCGCCACGTACCTTGCGGCCCACAGAGCCGTCGCTGTCGCCTTCACCCCTGAAGCGGGGCCCGCTCTGGACGCTCCGCAGCAGGTCCGACGGTGCACGGCTGGAGGCGGCAGAGCTGGACGAGCGCAGGTCCGGACGGGGTGGCGGCTCCAAGTCCGAGCCGATCGCCGGTGCCGCCGGGGCCTGCGCGCCGGGAGGAAGGCGCAGCCGAGCACAGCGCCGGTCCACCATCAAGGCTCCGCCGGGCTCGCTGCGCGGGCGGGACGCAGGCCGGAGGCACCCGGATACGGACGGCGGACCAGAGCACGGACTGAGCTGCGGGAGCCGCTCCTCCTCGCGGCGCTCGCGAACCTACTGACTCTTCAATGTGACGGCTGCGGCGCCTACAGCTACTACGCCGCCGCCGGAGATATGTTTCCTACGAGCGCGCCCAATGGGTACCTGCTCGGCGGAACCGCTCCCTCACTGGCCTCGGGTGCGGTCAGTCGGGGGAGGGCCTGAGCCTGACGCCCCAAGCTCATTGGTGGCGACGGCCTTCATTCGGGGGCGGGCCTTCGAGGGACGCTGCACGCTCATTGGCCGCGAGAGCTGTCAGACGGGGACTTTTATTTTGTTCAATGTACATTCTAATATTTCGAGATGACCCACGTGTTTTTATTTATTTATTTATTTATTTTATTGTGGTGTCATTAATACAGTCACATGAGCAACGATGTGGTTACTAGATTCCCCCTATTATCAAGTCTCCCCACACACCCCATTACAGTCACTGTCCATCAGCGTAGGGAGACGCTGTAGAGTCACTACAGGTCGTCTCCGTGTTGTACCGCCCTCCCCGCGCACCCCCTGCATTACGTGTGCTGATCCCGATGCCCCTCATTCCCCTTCTCCCTCCCACCCACACTTCCCAGTCCCTTTCCCTTTGGTAACTGTCAGTCCATTCTTGGGTTGAGTCCGTTGTTGTTTTGTTCCTTCAGTTTTTGCTTTGATCTTAAAGCTCCACAGGTGAGTGAAATCATTTTTTGGTACTTGTCTTTTTTCTCCTGGCTTATTTCCCTGAGCATAATACCCTCTAGCTCCGTCCATGTTGTTGCAAATGGTAGGATTCGTTTTATTCCTATGGCTGAATAATATTCCATTGTGTATGTGCACCATCTCTTCTTTATCTATTTATCAACTGATGGACACTTAGGTTGCTTCCATTTCTTAGCTATTGTAAATAACTCACGTGTTATTAAGTTACTTAATTTTCAAGTGACCGTAGATTTTCTAGATATCTTTCTAAAGGAACAAAAGCATCTCGTCGGCCTGGGGTGAGAGGTGGGGTCCCAGAGTGAGGGAGGATGGGCTCTGGGGTGAGGAGTGGGGCCCTAGGGGTGAGGCGTGGGGGCCTGGGGGTGAGGGATGATGGGTGCTGGGGTGAGGGGTGGGGCCCTGGGGGTGAGGCGGGGAGACATGGGGGTGAGGGGTGATGGGCCCTGAGGTGAGGGGTGGGGCCCTGGGGGGTGAGGGATGATGGGCCCTGGGGTGACGGGTGGGGGCCTGAGGGTGAGGGGTGATGGGCCCTGTGATGAGGGATGGGGGCCCTGGGGTGAGGGGCAGGGACCCACGGGGTGAGGGGTTCTCCCTGTGTAAATCCAGGGAGGGCAGATCCCAGGGCAAAATACCTTTGAAAGCGAAATCAGGCAAAGGGACAAATAATGTTTAAAAGCCATTTATTGCCTAGAAGCAGTCGCCCTGCGTCTCTCTCCTGATGCAGTAGAAGAGACCAAATACTCCCACCAAACTCTCTGGGGCAGATAAGCCCTCGTTCGCCTACGTGATTACCCACTGACGTGAAGACGGACAACTTCTCTCCACCCCTTGGAAACACCTGTTGATACGGAGATGCACTATAGCCAGGCCAAGAGATTCTGGAAATACTACAATTTTACCCACACCCTGTCTGTGGAACACGTGTCTATGGCCTCCCTGTATGTACTCAATTAAATTTTGTTACTTTTTCTCCTGTTAATCTGATTCATGTCAATTTGTTTCTTAGACCAGGTAAGGGAACCTCGAGGGACAGAAGAAATTCTTCCTCCCACCACCAGTCAAGTAGCTATGTTTACTAAGGGCTGAACCAGGACCTCTCTCTTTTTGTTAAAAGAACCAGAATGGTGTGGAGAAAATGGAAATTACAGCCAGGATCCTTGCCTGGGTGTCACCCATTGTAGACCTGAAGTGCGTGTTTGCATGTCTATGAGATGTTTACCGAGAGGCTGGTCAGTCTTGGGAGTGTTAGGCAGAAAAATAGATAGGAGCAGGATGAGAGGGAATTAAGGTCAGTAAAGTTCACTAAAAAAGGGACTCGAAAAGCATCCTGTCCCAGGGGACTGAGGAGGAGCAGAAAAGAAAAAGTAAAAGCTAGTGAAGTGGTGCAGGAATGTGTGCTTGGACCCCTGCAAGCTGCTACTTCATGTGTCTGCACCCCAGCCTCTCTCCTACCATTTCCCCTTGAAAAGCCGTGACCGCTTGTGTGTCAGGAGGACGGTGGTTCTCTAAGGCAGGAGCCTGCCACTCCCTCGTTTGCTAGCAAGTCAATAAACTATTCTTTCCTTTCCTCAAAACCGTGTCACTGTCTTTTGTGATTTGGCTTAAGGGACGAGGACCGGTTTTCCGTATCAGGAGCGGCCCCCCGACCAAGTGCCCACAGTGCCGCTCCCTCGGTGTCAGAGCCCAAGGCCGAGCTGTCCTGGAGGAACGCAGAGCTCCTGCCTTCCTCCTCGCTAGCCACAGGGGACTGTGCCGGCAAGGAATTCGTGCTGTGCGGTAGCTCGAGCAGAAGCCTCTAGGATTCCCTCTAAAGTACACATTGAAAGCAGTAACGCCTTCCAGGAGAGAGTACAGAAACCGGTGTCACCACCAAGGATTTGGAAGATGTCGGAGTGGTGATTCCACATACCCTTGTTGAAGTCACTCACTTGGCCTACTCCGAAAAGAGATGAATCTTGTAGATGCCAGTGCATGATTGTCAACGTAATCAGACTGTCTCAGATTGCAGTTACTGCTGCACATGGGGCTTCATCACTTGGTCCCCAAGCACCCAGTGTGTAAGTATTGGTCAGGAAAATGCTCTTTGTTCTCTTCCTGTGAGTAAAGACCAGCAGGGCAGTTAGCTTTCAGCCGACAAGGAGAGAAAACTATCTCAGAGGCATATCAGACCTCCAGTCTTAGGTTGTCATTTAGTCAGAAGGAATCTTCATTCTCCTTTTCCTTCCAGAAGACGTCACACTGGCCCATCCCATTGATGGTACTATACCGATTGGACCCAGTGATCGGGAAGTACAACTAGTCTAAGCATATTGAAAGATCAGTCACATGTCGAAAGGTGGGAAATAAATCCAACAAAAATTCAGGGGTCTTTCACCTTAGAGAAGTTTCTAGAAGTCTATCGTGTGAGCATGCCAAGCACTCCCTTCTGAGGTGATGAATAAGCTGCTGTATCTGACCCCTCTTCACTCCAAAAGTAAAAAAGCATAGCATTCTGGTGGACCACCTCGGATTTCAGAGGCAGCATAGACCTCATTTCCAGTGTGCTACTCTGACCCATTTACTGATTGGTCTGAAAAGCACCTAGTCTGAGAGCAGCCTGGACCTTTGGAAGGTGGAAGGCAGGAGATGGCAACACCTGGAACCCCTCTCATTGCTACCCCTTCCAGGTGCACACCTGAAAATGGCCTAGCGGGGAACGGACCTGCCAAGATCACAAGGCCCGGACCCCAGCCTGACTTGCGTGCTGTTCCACGCTCCGTGCCAAGCCTGGTTGGGATTCCTCCATCTCTGAGTCTGTGAGTCACACACACGTGACACCAGCCCCCAAGAGCTGGAGGGGTCATCCATGTATCCCTGGGGATGTCCCTAGGGAGGAATGTCTGGCATGACCCTCCCAGTGCAGGCTGGGACATTGGGCAGCTCCTGGGAGGTACTATGGCTTCAGCAGGACAGGGAACTGGTGACAAAGAGCGGCCTGAGCTCAGCTCTTGTCTCCTCAGAGCTGGGACCCTGGTGTCATTGCCAAAGAGCAAGGGGAGGGATCTGGTGGAGATCTGTGTACTCAAGCATGGCAAGGGCCAGGAGGGTGGGCAGTCAGCAGCCCAGAGGGGCGTGTGGGTGAGTCTGAATTCAGGGAGGGGCCCAGGAAATGGACCCTTGAAGTGATGTCACTGAGGACACGCCCAGTAGAACCTGAATTGTGACCCGGACGGAACCCAGCTCCTGGTCGCAGACCCCAGTCCTGCTCACTTGACCGGAGGCGCTCGACAGAGCAACATGCGGTCTTGTTGTGTGGAGCCTTCTGAAGGCATGGGAGTCACGGAAGCTGAGAGGGAGAGTCTTCCTGCTCGCTGTCGGCATTGGCTGAGAGAACACTTCCAACGCCTCTGTCCGTGTCTCCCGAGGAGCCCCGAGGTAACACAGGGCAGCCTAGAGCGGGCCACTCCAGGACCAGGCCACTGTGTGACCCATCCCGGGCTGACCTTTCCCCCGGCTCCTTGTGTGTGTGCAGTGGGCGTGGGGCATGCGGGGACTGAAGGCTGGGGAGCAGGGGGGCAGTCAGTGTCACAGCTCTGGTCTCATCACTCAGTAGTGGAGGTGAGTGTTGGGACCAGGTACTTCCACTCACATGTTAATCCTGAGCCCGGGGGGTGACCTCTTCTTCCCCCAGGGACTGGATGTCTAGGCAGATGGCCCTGTGTGCCTGGTCTCAGGGGCAGGGTTTGGGTTCCACATTGCCCCATGCGGGGAGGTCCACGCAGCCCCGGTTGCCTCCTACCTCGTTACCAGGCTCTGGCTTTGCAGAGCTCCACCCTGGGGAGCGAGGAGGACCTGACTGATGGATTTACCTACTCCATTTCCCTGGACCTGGGGCAGGCTGCCTACACTCCAGGACCCCACTACAAGCCTGGTAACCGGCCAGGGCCCTCCCAGGGCTGCCCCACGAGATTGGTCAACAGACCCACTCCAGAGAGCCTGGAACCTCGATCCCGGGGGCACCCCGTGCCGCTCCTTGCTCGCACCCCAGGGGGCTGGGGGCTCTCGGGTGAGGTGCAAACCTCCTTTGTCCTAGTGGTTCCTGGGTTTCCCACTGACTATCTCCCTGTTGCCCCCCTCAGCGTGAACCTGAGCCATCTGTCCATGGGACTGATGTCCCCAAGCGCAGGGTGCCCCGGACAGGAATGAGGAGGAAGGGGAGAAAGCTCACGGGACGAGTGGAACTAGCTCCAAACACCAGCTGGAGCGCACCCAAGGCCACACTCCCTCCCGAGGACGCTGACCAGCTGACCACGGGCCAGCGGCTCCCCTGGTGAGCACCCACCCCCTCCTCCTCACAGTCGGGCCTCTGCCCACAGCCCGCGGTGTGTCTTGAGTGTCCCCACATGTGTCTGAGCCTCAGCGTGCTCCTCTGACAGGCAGGGTGGTTGGCGATCAGCCTGTTACGGTGCCCATGGGTAACACGAGAGGAGCTTAGAGGGGCTCCCTGGTGCCTGGCAGTGCAGAAAGAACTGCCGGCGAAGCCGGGCCACTTTGGGGCTTACTTCTCTTTACCCGATGAGAAGCCTTTGGCCTCACCCATCAGTGGCTTGGAGCCTGGCTCATTTGGAAAAGCACAAGGGAAGCAGCCTTTTGGAATGGAGAATCACGATTCCCTGTGGCTGTGCCTGGTCCTTGTCCTCATCATGGCCACACGAGGGACCTCTGGGGACAGCAGAGGGGTACCTCGGAAGGTTCGGGTAGGACTTCCTTCAGCCACAATAGGTATGAAGCACCCACTTTGTGCAGACCCTTTGGGGACACTTAGCATAACTGAGTGAAGGAAGCAGACACAGTACTGGGACCCCGTCCCGTGTGGAGTCAGGCAGTCACTTCAGGCGTCATCCGCAGGTCACAGCCGGGAAGCATCACGGGCGATACCCTCACCGCCTCCTCATGTAATGGGGGGCATGACAAGGGGCCAGAGGAGGATCTGAGAAAGTGAGCGTTCACTGGGCCAGGAGGGGGCACTGCCTGTGTGCACAAAGTGGGTGGAGGAGGCATTTAGGCCTTTGGGCAGGGGGCGCACAGCGGAGCCCAGCAGGTCACTCATCTTCGGGATCCCATGGGCGGGCTGACGACTGGGGACTTCCTATTCGGGAGGATGGGAGAGGATGGGGTCCCAGGACAGACGCGCAGGGTCAGGAAGGGGGAGGGGCAGGTGCCTGGACAGGCAGGGGAGTGCACAGCGGCCAGGCCCACGCAAGGGCGGACCCGGAGGGCAGTGTGGCTGGAAGGACCAGGCTTCTCACTCTGCCACCCCCCGGCCTTACCCCAGCCCCAGGATTGGATGGGCTAGGCGCCTTGCCTGGGAGCCCGAGCATGTGCCCTGCGCCATCGATGCCAGCCAGCTTTCATCCACCCTGGTGGGCCGAGTCCTCCACCACTTGGTCCAGGAGGAGCACCTGGGACCCACGGTGGCAGAGCTGGAAGGTGAGGGGCTGCGGCCAGAGGACCATGTAGGGTGGGCTTCCCGGACTGGGGTTCCCTTCAAGGCAGTGTGGGCTCTTCTGTGATTATAAGGCGCGGGGAATCAGCCCCGGGGTGACCCTTTCTCTGTGTCCTCGTCCAGACCTACGGCAGATGCACCTGGCTCCAGAGACACGGGGAGGGCCGACTTCATGGCTAGAGCCCGTCCAGGAGCTCCCTGAGACCCCTGTGCTGGAGCGACGGCCAGTGTCACCTGCTTCAGCCCCTGCAGAGCCGGAGGATGTCCCAGCAGAGGCCTCAGCCCAGGGGCCAGGCCCTGAACTGGAGCCCCATGAGCCTTCGGGCCTGGGGCCCAGGGCACTCGCTAGAATGGCACCAGGCGTGGCAGAGCCAGTTCCAGATCCAGAGCCCACCAGCCCCAGTGCTGCGAGCCCCTGGGATATTACAGGAGTGGTCTCAGGCCCCGAACTGGAGCCCCATGAGTCCTCGGGCACGGGGCCCATGGCACCTGCAGGAATGGCACAGGGCCGGGCAGAGCCACAGGTGGTCCTGGAGCCCACCAGCCCCTGTACCATGAGCACCCGGGATTTGCCGAAGGAGGAGGAGCAGACCATCCTGGCATTTGCCCCACGCCTGGTGGCCGAGCAGCTGACCCTGATGTGTGCGGTGAGCGGAGCAGGATCTCAGGGTCGGGGGTGGGCTTTCCCTGTGTCACGGGCTGCCCCAGACCTGCCATTCCGACGTGGACTCCTGTGATCTGGGCACATGTCCCAGCTTCCCCACGGATTCAGCATGTGCCCTGGGAGACTCTCCTCACCCCTATGCCCTTACTGACCACATGGGGACAGTATGGCTGGCCCTTAGGGATCCTTACAGACCAATGAGAAGGAGCGGAGGGAAGGTGTGCAGAGCCTGGCTGGGCTGGGAGGGGCAGGGCAGGGGAGGGGTGCTCAGGGAGGTGCTGCCAGGGCCTTAGGTCCTCGGGCCATTGGCCTGGCAGGCTCCTATGGCCTCCGCACTTCAGAGGCCCCTGCCATGGACCTGACTGCGTGGGAGACACAGACACCAACAAAGGCCCTGGGTGGAGTTGTTTCAGGGGAAACTGCACCTGAGTGGGGATCGGGATCCACGGGGTGGCAGCATGAGAGGCAGATGCCCCAGGATGGCAGGGTGAGCTGCCTTGTGCCTCAGGGAAGACGTGAGTGAGGGTGCCTGTGAGCAAAGCCCCTCTGTGTCCCATCACTCTGGGGTCCTGTGCATCTGGTCCTGGGCACCTCAGTGGACGGGGTCTGAAGTCTGGATGGCCACAAGGCTCACAGCACATCCCCAGCTGCCTGTGCCCCAGCTCTGACCAGTGACCCAGCCTGGGAACAGGGGCACCAGGGGCACAGCTGGATGACACCTCTTGTCATCCCCAGGAGCTGTACAGTAGGGTTGAACATGGTGAATGCAAGGTCTATGTAGAGAGACATCCACTGAGGGAATCCATTGTACTCCTGAACCACAACATCCTTAACGTCATCAAGCACTTCGGTACCACGTTTCATTTTGTCATCTCCTCCTGCCTCGGGGGCCCGAGCACGACAGCCCAGGACAGGGCCCGAGTGGTGGAGTTCTGGATCCAGGTGGCCAAGGTCTGTCATGGGACGGCCCCCGCGGTCCCCTCCTTTGCCAGCTCTCAGGATGGGTGCCTGTGGACCTGGACTAGCAGGCCCCGGGGGTGGGACGGCCATCCCTGGACCCTTCCTTGGGTTGAGCCACAGTCCTCCACCCAGGAGGGCTGCTCAGCAGGTACCAGGTGTGCTGGGCTCCCTGGGTGTCTATCTTCCTAAGGACAGGAGTTCATAGGGGGATAGAGCAGAGAAGCAGGCCACGCTCTCAGCTCTGTCTTCCCTCCCAGGAGTGTCTGGCTCTCAGAAATTTCGGGTCCTTCCGTGCCATCATCGTCGCCCTGCAGCACCCTCATGTACGTCGCCTGGAGAACACCTGGGGACATGTTTCCTGGTGGGTAGTCCTGTCCCTGGGACCGGGGCACCTGAGTGGACAGGGACACCCCTACATCTTGCGGTGTCCCTCAGTGTGCTGAGACTTCCTGGGAGGTGGCAGAGCATAGGGGCGGGGATGGCGGGCTCTTCTGGCTCCCTGTGGGTTAGGCCAGGGGTACCCGTGCAGGAATCAGTTTCCTCCAATGTCAGGTGTGGGGTGAAGCCCATTGGAGATCTGGAGCTTGTGCTCTGCAGCAGGAGGTCTCTGCCCCAAGACAGCGACCTGGCCCAAAGCAGATTCGCCCCCGGGAGAACAGGGAATGGAGGCCCTGGGTGGAAACATGAAGCCCCCTCTGCAGGCCACAGATTTCCAGGGCTCAGGGCCGTGGTGGGAAGCCTCCTGTGGGCTAGTGGGCCTTCTAGGATCCCTGGGAAAAGGGGTCGGCCCCGAGACTCTCCGCCTGCTGGCCGCATGTGTCCCTCCTCCTCTCCCCTCCCCGTAGGAAGAGCTCCTGGATCTACAGAAAACTTAAAAAGAGGAACAAGGGGCTTAAAGGGAAGCAGCTCCTCGAGGTAAATGGGGGCTGGATGTCTGGAAGGGAGGGGTTCTTGGGGCAAATCCTCTGCTGCGCTGCGGCACAGCTTTGGGAAAGACTCGAGGAGTGCGGGGTGTGCAGGGGAAGTTGATAGGGAAAGTAGGGTCCCCCAGGCCCATGAGGGCCTCGTCTGTCTCCCTCCCTTGTTCTACTTGACTGCGGGCCTGACATCCACTGAGGACCCAGGGGACAGTCCCCCGGTCAGGGCTGGGGCTGGTGTGGCGTCGGCAGCAGGGTTGGGGCCTGTGGCTGAGCAAGGTCGGCTTCTCCCCTGGGTCCCCTGAGCCTGTCATGACCCCTCTGTGGCCTCAGGCTCCCCATGTGCACATGGAGGGTTGCCGTCAGCCTGGCGGGCGGGCCTCCCAGGTGAGCAAGGGTTCAGAGACCACAAGAAGTGCTTCAGCTTTGTGCACCCCCCTGGTCATGTGAGGGGAGCCGTGCTGATTGCCGGGTGACAGTGAGTGCTCAGGGCACCCTGGGAGGCAGAGGGGCCTCCCCTGACCCTCTCATGGCGGTGTCCATGGCCCAAGGACCCGCAGGAGTATGAGTGTGTGCCGGAGGTGGGGTTGCTCTGGGCTGAGAGCCTGCTGTAGGTGGGGATAGCGTAGGTGCCAGGGGGCACGGGCAAGGCATCCATCCACCACGGTCTGGCTGTGGGAGGCACGTGGGAGGGGAGCATGAGCACCTGAGTGTCGTGCACCTTGCAGGACGCGAGGGCCATAGTGAGGAAATGGCACCAGTCCCCCAGGGCATCCCAGGATATGAAGAAGCAGGTGAGAGTGGGGTGGCCAGGGTCAGGGTGGTGGGGTGACCTTGTACCTGCTCCTGGTCCCACCAGCTCTGAACTGCCAGCTCTGGTGTGACCAGAAGGGGGGCGAGAGCAGCTGGGTACAGGGGGAAGTTGGAGGACAGGTGCCAGGCCCACAGGTCCTGGGAATGGCCAAAAGCCAGCCCTGGGAGGGCCCGGGAGGGGAGAGCAGGGCGAAGGGAAGGGGGGAGGCCGCACAGGGTGGTCCAAGGGAGCTGGGGGCTGCGGGTGTGGGGTTCAGGGGAGGCTCTGTGGGCGCCCCTGAGGCAGGTGGGGACTCATCACCTCCCCACCCCGGTCACACAGGGCATGATCCCGCCGCTCGCACTGATCCTGTACGACGCCTTAGAGAAACAACAGGAATATCATGTGGACGTGAGTGACCCAGCAGGGCTCAGGGGGGCAGGATGGTGGGGTTTAGCGAGGAGAGATCCCCCAGTGAGCCTGGACCTCTCAGCACCGGACCACCCCCATTCCTGAGCGTCTCCCCTCTACCCCAGGACCTGGGCTTCTTGGAGAGGACTGCCAGAAGGGCCCACCTAAGCCCCGGTCCTGGCCCCAGGGCAGGCGGGGCTGAGAGCTCCAGGGGGAAGCCTGTGGGCAGGACTGGTCTCCCCGTCAGGCCCTGCCCAGGGGGAGGGATGCTGCTCCTTCAGAGCAGGAAGCACATCGGGGGCTGGCAGTGCCTTCCCGCCTGATGCCTCAGCTCCCCAATGCAGTTCCCGCTTCTTGGTTGCCCCGAGCCCGGGCCAGACCCGGGTGCTGTTTCTGGGCAGGCCTGCCCCTTGGAGGGCCCTGGCGGTCCTCCACCTTGAGAAAGGGTGGGGACGTACCGGCCTCATTCTGGGCTCAGGGGGCTGTTTCAATGTACTTTTGCCACCTTGCTGCCTTCCAGGGTGATGGTATAAAATAGAGAGTTGAGTGCCCAGCCATGAAAGGTGAGGGATGTAGTCAAGACCCCCTGGACAGGACCTTGTCTGGGCCATCCCCTGGGTCTAACGTGTGTTGAGAGTTAAGACACGGAGAGCTCAGGAGACTAAAGGCTTTGTAAGGTGGGGGATTGGGAGGCATCAAGGCCACCTTCCTGGAGGAGGAGCTGGAGACCCAACAGTGGGAACAGGCAAGGCTGGATGGCATTGGAAGGAAGGCAGGTTTCTGTGAGCATAGATTTGGGATCATCCCAGTGCCCCACTCCTCACCCCCCTCCTCGTCTGCATCCTGTCCTTCCTCTGCCCCAGGTCACTGACTTTGTAGTGGAGCTCCTCACATACAAGTTCCTGGCCAGGCAGTATGACCTGGAGCCCAAGGAGCACTTCCTGTCCTTTTTCCGGAGAGTGAAGCTCCTGCATGAGGACCAGAGGTGAGGCTGCCAGGAGTGGGGTGTGGGCTGTATCTGCCGGCAAGCTATGGGAGAAGGGTCCCCTGCCATGGGGCTCCAGGGGCTCACAGGTGTCCCTCTGTCCTGCAGCTACGGCCTGTCCTGCCAGCTGGAGCCCCCAGGTCAGAGGGCAGGCAGAAAAGGACTGTTTAAGTGCTTCAGGTCCCTCAAGATTTAAACTTATGGGCCAGGGCCAGGTGAGTTTCTGGGCTGGGGTGATCAGCAGGGGGTGGGCTGTTCCCCAGCCTCAGGGAAGCTTTGGGCCATGCACGGCGTGGGGCGTCCTAAAGACCGGTGCGGCTGCAATCCCGCTCCACTGCCGATCGGTTGTGCCAGACTGAAGGGTGGTTCCCGGCCCCCTCTGGGACCCAGTTTCCTCCTCTGTGAGTAGGTGACGCTCAGAAGCCTTCCCGTAACAGGGACTCCCTGGGTGCTGGTGATTGACAGGACCCTCTGCACAGGGCCTGGAGCCCAGAGGGCAGTGGGGATGGGGTGGAAGCAGGATAATGGGGGGAACCCGGGATAACCTGTCTCTTCTGATCACCCGCGTGGCCCTGTAGCTGCTGTCATCGGGCCCTCGGCCCTGCTGGTGTCCTGGCTGCATGTGGAGGAGAGCTTCTTCCCCTTCGGGCAGGCGGCACCCGGCGCCCCAGGACCCCAGTCTGCCTGCTGCTCCTCCTCCTCCCGCTGCTCATCCCGAGCCT
Source organism: Manis javanica (assembly GCF_040802235.1). Lineage (NCBI taxonomy): Eukaryota > Metazoa > Chordata > Mammalia > Pholidota > Manidae > Manis > Manis javanica. The sequence goes on along the minus strand of NC_133168.1, from coordinate 92,724,337 downwards.
CTGCCGGGGCAGCTGCTCTGGCACCTCCTCCGTCGGCCGACTCGGGCAGCTCCCCAGGCTGCCGCTGCATCCTCAAGGACCCGTATGGAGCTGCGGCGCACCTGGCCACCTTCGTGCTGTGTCGTCCCCTCTGCTTCTGGCCCGTTGGACAGAGGTGAGCCGCCCCACCGTGTGGAGGATGTTCCCCTTTGTACAGGTGGCCTCCCGCCATGACACCAACTTGTCCCTGGGCGCCGTCAGCCACTGAGTCATAGCCACAGGGTTCCAGGAACAGGTGGGTGTTGTTCTCACGAGGCCCGGCCTTTCCCAGGATGGAAATAGACTCAGCGCAGAGCTGCGTGGGACCATGGCCTCCTGATGCCCAGCGGAGGCATCCGAGGATGCAGGGGTGGCCGACTGTCACAGGGTACCGGGACTTGCTTACAGGGGAGCTCCCTGTACAACTTCCTCCCCTCATCCCTGAGAAATAGCCTCCCCAGGTGCAGTGTGCTCTGGGTGTTGTCTCTGAGGTTTATGGTTCCTGGGGGTTGGGGTCATCCCTGTGCAGAATATAATAAATGCTGAACGGATTGCCACCACACTGCTCTTTCTTCTGAAAGCTCTGCCCCTCCTGCGGACATCCTGTGCCCCAGCCCACCCCACCCCAGCCTCAAACTCTCTGACGCATGGGGGCCCTGACCTCTGCCAGGTTGTCCTCCATGCTCTGTCCTCCCCCCATAAGGTGCTGAGGAAGAACAGGGCGCTCCAAGCCCCAGGCTGGCACAACTCAGCAACACGGGGGAGGGCTGTTCAAACAGAAACTGAACCTTATTTCCTGTCACCTGTAGATTATGATCAGACACCAAATCTTGTTCATTAGAAACCCCAGGGTGTCTCTTCACATCTTGAACACCACTGCAGATGTACCCAAGTAGATCCCAGGGCTGCAGTGCGCCAGTCTAGCACTGTCCCATTTAATGAGGCACAGCTGCTCCACACATTCCAGAAAATTCCTTTGCGAAAAACTTTGAACTTGGTCTCTCAAAGCACCTCCAAGAGGTGCATGCCTTCCACTGGGGGGGCTTTGTCTGAGCCCACTTTCTCCATGCTTTACACCTCAGAGCACCCCCCAAAGCTCCCGGGTTCCCAGTCCTCCCCCATAGTGCCCCTCAGCCTCCCATCCCCAAACCAGGCTGGTCTGAGTCCCCTGGTGTCCTCCTCCTGGGTCCTGGCTGAGTGGCCTGATGTCTGTGACAAATGGCTGGGGAGGCTGAGCCGAGGCACTTGGCTCTGAATCTCCCCACACGCTCCCCCAGGACTCTCAGGATGTGTTCACCCTCCCAGGAGGGGAGGCCTGGCCTGGAGGAGAGCTCCAGGATCAGCACAAACACCCCCTTGGGGGGTTCCAGGAGGGAGAGACTCTCCAGGCCTTATGCTGCAGGTGGAGCCCCAGATTGGGACTGGGGAAGCAGACGTGGGCCCTCCTGACAGCCTCAGGTGACCAGGTGACAGGAGGTAAAATCTGGACACGCAGGCCACCCCTACCTCCTTCCCCTGGCCCTGCGCACAGCACCCTCAGAGCCATCTGCCTACATGGTGGTCCCAGGGATGACCTCAGGCTCCCCAGCCACATAGGGAGGTAGGTTTGGGCAGGAGAAGGGCAGGCGGGTACCTGGCAGGGCTGTGGCACAGGTCAGACCTGTCATCCTGCACGGCCCACCAGTCTCAAGCTGACACAGAAGAGCTTCTGGGCCCTAAAACAAAGCAGCAGCCCTGGGCCTGCTGGGTGGTCACTGGACCAGCGGTCCATCCTCCCCCGGTGTGTGCAGGGGCCGCAAGCGCAACACAGCCTGGGCTGCTGGTGCTGGGACACCAGGCTCACATGGCTGTGGGCTGCAGCGCACCTTCCCCACCCGGCGTGTTCTGGGGAGTTGGCAGGGCCCTCTGGCCCGTGGTGTGCTACTCTGCACCCAGGCACAGGCTCTAGGGGCTCCCAGTCTTCGGTCCCTTCAGAGGAGCCTATGATGGAGTTCTTGTTCACAGGCTCACAGAATGAACTTTGCAAACACTCAAGGTAGGAGAGCATGTGCGAGGTCTTTATTTAGAGATAAAGCAGAGGACACAGCTCCTGGCTTGCCCCTGCCCAGAGGGGACAAGATAGCCCCGGGGTGATGCACAGGGAATTTATAGGCAGGTGAGAGACAAAGGGCCAGGGATGCAGACCTGCTAAATGGTCCCCAAATGCTTATCATTGAAGAGACACTAAGTTTCTTATCAGTCTTCCAGATTATTTTCCTTACTTGCCATTATTACTTGTCTACATTGCATATCATTTGATTAGGGCTAGAGGAAGAAAACCAGCATCTGGGTAAAGTTAAAGAAAATAAGTCGGGACTTTTATCAGGCTAAGGTACATTTTACAATGACCTCATTTAATTGACACAATGAAGACATGGGCTATGCTGCGGTCTTTTCTTATGTGGGGGATATTCAAATATTTCAGGCCAAGTTACTCCTGGATTTTTAGTTTTAATTAATCTCACGCAAGAATGCTTATATTACTTTAGAGAATGAATGTGACTGACTTTGCTTACTTGTCTAATATGGAGTTTCAGTAGGGGTTTTATTCCGGAGGCCCTCACCCTGCTCTGTCTGCACCCACGGTCCCTGCCTCACCAGCACCGAGGCTCCACGGCTTCCCTCCCCAGCTGCCATTCCCTCCTAGTTCCTCCTCCAGGCTTCCCTTCCACACTCCCCAAGCTCTCTGCTCCCATGCTCGCACCCCTCTCCCCCCGCCCTCCCAGCCTTCTCCTTCCCCCACCCCTCCCCTGGGCTGGGACTCCTGTTAGGAGGGCGTTGTGCATTCTCCTCGGTTCTTGTCCCCGCCGCAGCAAAGAACTGAGGGGCAGAGACACAGCAGTCAAGTAAAGGTTTTATTTACAGAGAGAAAGTGCACACTCAGAGAGAGGGGAGTGTGGGCTACCTCAGAGAGGGAGGTGCACTGAAAGGGTGGGGGTCCCCCCTTGGAAGGATTTCTCAGGAATGTGACAAAGGGCTAGGGGTGTGGACCTGTGAAGTGGTCTCAAGATGAGACATGAAGTTTTTTATCAGTCCTCCCTCTGCTCGGATTCCCTCCAGGAGAGCAGCTTCCTGGCTGGGCAGCATATCAGTTAAGACTGCCCTCCCCGCCTCCAAGGTGGGCTGTTACTGTATGTTCGCTAAAGACTGTGTTAAGTGTGGATAAAATGAAAGTTCCTGTGGCCAGGATTCGCACCTGGGCCTAGTCGGCTAGCTCACCACTCATGTGGGCAATATGTTGCTATTGACTCTATAGAAAGAGCTCCCACCCAGTGCTCTGGGTGACACGGTGACACGGCTGCGAGGCTGTAGGAGAACAGAGCAGAGGCTGGAGTGGTGGCAGCGCTGAGGTCAGAGGCCCAGAGGATGGCTGTGTGGGATGGCTGTGTAGGCAGGGAGGCCCAGAGGCAGACACGGGCTTACTGTATGCAGACTCGCTCTGATTGGGTGGGATGTTAGTGATCGACCTGCCACTGCGGAAATAAAGTTGGGTATAACCCTTTCACCCCAAGAACGTTTTACTATCATTTCATTGGTCACATTGAATCCGTACTGAACTTGCCCAGGGTTGAAACCCTCTGGCAGGACGTTACAAATCTTACTTCTTAACTTCCTGGGTTTTAAAATGCAATCTTAGCTTTAAGATAGAATCTTTCCTGTCTTTACCATGCTGTTTATGGCTGGGCTAGCTTGCTAAGTGAACTGTCCAGTCTGCAAATTACTTGATTAGGGGATGAAGGAGGAAAAACCGCATATAGGTAAAGTTAAAAAAAAATCAGCTGGGGGGGGGGCGGAGCCAAGATGGCGGCGTGAGTAGAGCAGTGGAAATCTCCTCCCAAAAACACATAGAGCTATGAAAATATAACAAAGAAAAATCTTCCTAAAATAGAGACCACAGGACACAGGACAACATCCAGACCACATCCACACCTGCAAGAACCCAGCGCCTTGTGAAGGGGGTAAGATACAAGCCCCAGCCCGGCGGGACCCGAGCGCCCCTCCCCCCGGCTCCCGGCGGGTGGAGAGAAACCGGAGCGGTTTTTTTTTTTTTTTTTTTTTTTTGGCGAGCGCTTTTTGGAAGCCTTAGAGGGACGGGCCCCCGTTGCTGGGGAGGCAGGGTGGCGGGACCGGTGAGGAGGTGCCTGGGAATGGCGCCGGAGGACAAAGAATATCCCGCGTTTCTCCCTGCGAGACCGGCGGGCAGGTGCCTAAGACCGGTGCCTGAGGACGGAGGAGGTCGCGCGTTTTTCCCCCTTTTTTTTTTTTTTTCTCTTTTTGGCGAGCGCTTTTTGGAAGCCTTGAAGGGACGGGGACCCCAGTGCTAGGGAGGCACGGTGGCGGGACTGGTGAGCGGGTGGCTGGGACCGGCGCCTGAGGACAAAGAATATCCCCCGTTTTTCCCTGCGGGACCGGTGGGCGGGTGCCTGAGACCGGCACTTGAGAACAGAGGAAATCGCGCGTTTTTCCCCTTTTTTTTTTCTCTTTTCTGCGAGTGCTTTTTGGAAGCCTAAAAGGGACAGGGACCCCGGTGCTAGGGAGGCAGGGCGGTGGGACTGGTGAGCGGGTGCCTGGGACCGGCACCTGAGGACAAAGAATATCCCGCATTTTTCCCTGTGGGACCGGTGGATGGGTGCCTGAGACCAGCACCTGAGGACGGAAGAAATCGCGCGTTTTTCCCCCTTTTTTTCTCTCTTTTTGCCGAGTGCTTTTTGGAAGCCTTGAAGGGACAGGGACCCCGGTGCTAGGGAGGCAGGGCGGCGGGACTGGTGAGCGGGTGCGTGGGACCAGTGCCTGAGGACAAAGAATATTGAGCGTTCCTTCCCTGCGGGACCGGTGGGTGGGTGCTTTTTGGAAGCCTTGAAAGGACAGGGACCCTGGTGCTAGGGAGACAGGGCAGCAGGACCAGTGAGCGGGTGCCTGGGACCGGCACCTGAGGACAAAAAAAAAAAAAAAAAAATCGCTTGTTTTTTTCCCTTTTTTTCCTTTTTTTTTTCTCTTTCTTTCTGTTCCCTCTCTCATTGTTGCTGCTGTTGTTTTGGTTTGGAGAGTGCTTTTTGGAAATCTTAAAGGGGCAGGACAGGTCACTTAGACCAGAAGCAGGGAATCTGGGGATCTCTGGGCACTCTAACCCCCTGGGCAGCAGGGAGCACAGAGGCCCCTTACGGAGATAAATAGTCTCCTGGCTGCTCCCCCTCCAACGGGGCTCCACCATTTTGGAGGAACAGCCCCAGCCAGGCCAAGCCCACAGCAACAGCGGAGATAAACCCCAAAGCAACTGGGCAGGAAGCAGAAGCCCTGTCTGCGCGCAGCTGCCCAGCACAAGCCACTAGAGGTCGCTATTCTCCCAGGAAAAGGCTACAAACCAACAAGAAGGGAAGCTCTTCCAGCGGTCACTTGTACCAGCTCTGCAAACTATCTCTATCACCATGAAAAGGCAAAACTACAGGCAGACAAAGATCACAGAGACAACACCTGAGAAGGAGACAGACCTAACTAGTCTTCCTGAAAAAGAATTCAAAATAAAAATCATGAACATGCTGACAGAGATGCAGAGAAAAATGCAAGAGCAATGGGATGAGATGCAGAGAAAAATGCAAGAGCAGTGGGATGAGATGCAGAGAAAAATGCAAGAGCAGTGGGATGAAGTCCGGAAGGAGATCACAGATGTCAGGAAAGAGATGACAGAAGTGAAACAATCCCTGGAAGGATTTATAAGCAGAATGGATAAGATGCAAGAGGCCATTGAAGGAATAGAAGCCAGAGAACAGGAACGTATAGAAGCTGACATAGAGAGAGATAAAAGGATCTCCAGGAATGAAACAACACTAAGAGAAATATGTGACCAATACAAAAGGAAAAACATTCGTATTATAGGGATACCTGAAGAGGAAGAAAGAGGAAAAGGGATAGAAAGTGTCTTTGAAGAAATAATTGCTGAAAACTTCCCCAAACTGGGGGAGGAAATAATCGAACAGACCATGGAATTATACAGAACCCCCAACAGAAAGGATCCAAGGAGGACAACACCAAGACACATAATAATTAAAATGGCGAGGATCAAGGACAAGGAAAGAGTTTTAAAGGCAGCTAGAGAGAAAAAGGTCACCTATAAAGGAAAACCAATCAGGCTAACATCAGACTTCTCAACAGAAACCCTACAGGCCAGAAGAGAATGGCATGATATACTTAATGCAATGAAACAGAAGGGCCTTGAACCAAGGATACTGTATCCAGCACGACTATCATTTAAATATGATGGTGGGATCAAACAATTCCCAGACAAGCAAAAGCTGAGGGAATTTGCTTCCCACAAACCACCTCTACAGGGCATCCTACAGGGACTGCTCTAGATGGGAGCACCCCTAAAAAGAGCACAGAACAAAACACACAACATATGAAGAATGGAGGAGGAGGAATAAGAAGGGAGAGAAGAAAAGACTCTCCAGACAGTGTATATAACAGCTCAATAAGCGAGCTAAGTTAAGCAGTAAGATACTAAAGAAGCTAACCTTGAACCTTTGGTAACCATGAATCTAAAGCCTGCAATGGCAATAAGTACATATCTTTCAATAGTCACCCTAAATGTAAATGGACTTAATGCACCAATCAAAAGACATAGAGTAATAGAATGGATAAAAAAGCAAGACCCATCTATATGCTGCTTACAAGAAACTCACCTTAAATCCAAAGATAAGCATAGACTAAAAGTCAAGGGATGGAAAAACATATTTCAGGCAAACAACAGTGAGAAGAAAGCAGGGGTTGCAGTACTAATATCAGACAAAATAGACTTCAAAACAAAGAAAGTAACAAGAGATAAAGAAGGCCACTACATAATGATAAAGGGCTTAGTCCAACAAGAGGATATAACCATTCTAAATATATATGCACCCAATACAGGAGCACCAGCATATGTGAAGCAAATACTAACAGAACTAAAGAGGGAAATAGACTGCAATGCATTCATTGTAGGAGACTTCAACACACCACTCACCCCAAAGGATAGATCCACCGGGCAGAAAATAAGTAAAGACACACAGGCACTGAACAACACACTAGAACAGATGGACCTAATAGACATCTATAGAACTTTACATCCAAAAGCAACAGGATATACATTCTTCTCAAGTGCACATGGAACATTCTCCAGAATAGACCACATACTAGCTCACAAAAAGAGCCTCAGTAAATTCCACAATATTGAAATTCTACCAACCAATTTTTCAGACCACAAAGGTATGAAAGTAGAAATAAATTCTACAAAGAAAACAAAAAGGCTCACAAACACATGGAGGCTTAACAACATGCTACTAAATAATCAATGGATCAATGAACAAATCAAAATAGAGATCAAGGAATATATAGAAACAAATGACAACAACAACACTAAGCCCCAACTTCTGTGGGATGCAGCGAAAGCAGTCTTAAGAGGAAAGTATATAGCAATCCAGGCACACTTGAAGAAGGAAGAACAATCCCAAATGAATAGTCTAACATCACAATTATTAAAACTGGAAAAAGAAGAACAAATGAGGCCTAAAGTCAGCAGAAGGAGGGACATAATAAAGATCAGAGAAGAAATAAACAAAATTGAGAAGAATAAAACAATAGCAAAAATCAACGAAACCAAGAGCTGGTTCTTTGAGAAAATAAACAAAATAGATAAGCCTCTAGCCCAACTTATTAAGAGAAAAAGAGAGTCAACACAAATCAACATAATCAGAAATGAGAATGGAAAAATCACGACAGACTCCACAGAAATACAAAGAATTATTAAAGACTACTATGAAAACCTATATGCCAACAAGCTGGAAAACCTAGAAGAAATGGACAACTTCCTAGAAAAATACAACCTCCCAAGACTGACCAAGGAAGAAACACAAAAGTTAAACAAACCAATTACAAGCAAAGAAATTGAAACAGTAATCAAAAAACTACCCAAGAACAAAACCCCGGGGCCGGACGGATTTACCTCGGAATTTTATCAGACACACAGAGAAGACATAATACCCATTCTCCTTAAAGTGTTCCACAAAATAGAAGAAGAGGGAATACTCCCAAACTCATTCTATGAAGCCAACATCACCCTAATACCAAAACCAGGAAAAGACCCCACCAAAAAAGAAAATTACAGACCAATATCCCTGATGAATGTAGATGCAAAAATACTCAATAAAATATTAGCAAACAGAATTCAACAGTATATCAAAAGGATCATACACCATGACCAAGTGGGGTTCATCCCAGGGATGCAAGGATGGTACAACATTCGAAAATCCATCAACATCATCCACCACATCAACAAAAAGAAAGACAAAAACCACATGATCATCTCCATAGATGCTGAAAAAGCATTTGACAAAATTCAACATCCATTCATGATAAAAACTCTCAGCAAAATGGGAATAGAGGGCAAGTACCTCAACATAATAAAGGCCATATATGATAAACCCACAGCCAGCATTATACTGAACAGCGAGAAGCTGAAAGCATTTCCACTGAGATCGGGAACCAGACAGGGATGCCCACTCTCCCCACTGTTATTTAACATAGTACTGGAGGTCCTAGCCACGGCAATCAGACAAAACAAAGAAATACAAGGAATCCAGATTGGTAAAGAAGAAGTTAAACTGTCACTATTTGCAGATGATATGATACTGTACATAAAAAACCCTAAAGACTCCACTCCAAAACTACTAGAACTGATATCAGAATACAGCAAAGTTGCAGGATACAAAATCAACACACAGAAATCTGTAGCTTTCCTATACACTAACAACGAATCAATAGAAAGAGAAATCAGGAAAACAATTCCATTCACCATTGCATCAAAAAGAATAAAATACCTAGGAATAAACCTAACCAAGGAAGTGAAAGACTTATACTCTGAAAACTACAAGTCACTCTTAAGAGAAATTAAAGGGGACACTAATAAATGGAAACTCATCCCATGCTCATGGCTAGGAAGAATTAATATCGTCAAAATGGCCATCCTGCCGAAAGCAATATACAAATTTGATGCAATCCCTCTCAAATTACCAGCAACATTCTTCAATGAATTGGAACAAATAATTCAAAAATTCATATGGAAACACCAAAGACCCCGAATAGCCAAAGCAATCCTGAAAAAGAAGAATAAAGTAGGGGGGATCTCACTCCCCAACTTCAAGCTCTACTACAAAGCCATAGTAATCAAGACAATTTGGTACTGGCACAAGAACAGAGCCACAGACCAGTGGAACAGATTAGAGACCCCAGAAATTAACCCAAACATATATGGTCAATTAATATTTGATAAAGGAGCCATGGACATACAATGGCAAAATGACAGTCTCTTCAACAGATGGTGCTGGCAAAACTGGACAGCTACATGTAGGAGAATGAAACTGGACCATTGTCTAACCCCATATACAAAGGTAAACTCAAAATGGATCAAAGACCTGAATGTAAGTCACGAAACCATTAAACTCTTGGAAAAAAACATAGGCAAAAACCTCTTAGACATAAACATGAGTGATCTCTTCTTGAACATATCTCCCCGGGCAAGGAAAACAACAGCAAAAATGAGCAAGTGGGACTACATTAAGCTGAAAAGCTTCTGTACAGCAAAAGACACCATCAATAGAACAAAAAGGAACCCTACAGTATGGGAGAATATATTTGAAAATGACAGATCTGATAAAGGCTTGACGTCCAGAATATATAAAGAGCTCACACGCCTTAACAAACAAAAAACAAATAACCCAATTAAAAAATGGGCAGAGGAACTGAACAGACAGTTCTCCAAAAAAGAAATACAGATGGCCAAGAGACACATGAAAAGATGCTCCACATCGCTAATTATCAGAGAAATGCAAATTAAAACTACAATGAGGTATCACCTCACACCAGTAAGGATAGCTGCCATCCAAAAGACAAACAACAACAAATGTTGGCGAGGCTGTGGAGAAAGGGGAACCCTCCTACACTGCTGGTGGGAATGTAAATTAGTTCAACCATTGTGGAAAGCAGTATGGAGGTGCATCAAAATGCTCAAAACAGACCTACCATTTGACCCAGGAATTCCACTCCTAGGAATTTACCCTAAGAACGCATCAATCAAGTTTGAGAAAGACAGATGCACTCCTATGTTTATCGCAGCACTATTTACAATAGCCAAGAATTGGAAGCAACCTAAATGTCCATCTGTAGATGAATGGATAAAGAAGATGTGGTACATATACACAATGGAATACTACTCAGCCATAAGAAGTGGAAAAATCCAACCATTTGCAGCAACATGGATGGAGCTGGAGAGTATTATGCTCAGTGAAATAAGCCAAGCAGAGAAAGAGAAATACCAAATGATTTCACTCATCTGAGGAGTATAGGAACAAAGGAAAAACTGAAGGAACAAAACAGCAGCAGAATTACAGAACCCAAAAATGGACTAACAGGTACCAAAGGGAAAGGAACTGGGGAGGATGGGTGGGCAGGGAGGGATAAGGGGGGGGAAGAAGAAGGGGAGTATTAAGATTAGCATGCATGGGGGGGAGGGAGAAAGGGGAGGGTGGGCTGCACAAAACAGAGAGGACAAGTAGTGACTCTACCACATTTTGCTAAGCTGATGGACAGTAACCGTAATGTGGTTGTTAGGGGGGACCTGATATAGGGGAGAGCATAGTAAACATAGTATTCTTCAGATAAGTGTAGATTAAAAATTTAAAAAAAAAAAAAGAAAGAAAGAAAGAAAAGGGGGATTACTCCTTAACAGGATAAAACTATTGGTAAATCAAAGATCAACGCATGCTTTAAATATCCTTAATGTTGATCACTTAAAGGGTGTCAGATGATCAGCTATGGAGGTACTCTTTTCTGATAATATTCCTTTCTCTTAATTAAAAAAAAAAAAAAAAAGCAGTTACTGTGTGCTGACCTCCAATGAGTTCTGCACAGTGGTATAGAGGGCATGTCAAAGTGTGGGCAAACGGTCTGTTTGTTTCCATGCAGAAGATCAAGGCCTAGCTTGGATACCCAGAAAATGAACTAAGATACGATATGAGGAGGAGCTTCCGGCATCAGCACTCTCTGGAGGACTCGTGCCGGGGGATGATCATCAAAAAGCCTCCACAGGGATCCGGACGATGCTGCGGTTGTGGCTGCATCCAGCCCACCGTCTCCTGGACTTGCCATAAGAAGGAGGAGGGAGATGTCTAGGCTGGCATGTGCATACAGTGAGACAACGAATTTGACTGGATCTGTACTGTTGGAACTCAACCAGGAGTTGGGAGGGGTGCAAGTTGTAGCACCCCAAAATCTCATGACTATAGACTATCTATGGTTAAAAGAACATATGGGATGTGAACAGATCCCAGAAATGGGCTGCTTTAATTTGTCTGATGGTTCAAGTACAGTTGGAAAATATCCATCATATCATAGATAAATTTTCACAAATGCGTAGGGTGCCTAAATGGTTTTCTTGGCTTCACTGGAGATGGCTGGTAATTATAGATTTGCTTTGTTTATGTCACCGTATTCCTATTATGTTAATATGTGTGTGCAAATTAGTTAGTAGTTTAAAACCTATACATACTTAAGGTACTATACAAGAAGATATGTCAAAGAAATAATCAATCCTCCCAAGTTTCCTTCATATGCTACATCTATAGCTTTTCTTCTTCCTTCCTAATTACAAACCTTAAATAGAATTCGTGCCTCATATCGAATTTACCGAGTATCATAATTCCTCCAGGTGGTAAAGATACCTCGAGACAAGTGCTGGGCATAGAAGCCACAGGGCATAAATCTGCAAAGAAGTAAAAAGCTAACCTTTGCAAACAATATGGCTTCTCTCTCACTTACCAACTTTACATTTCCCTGTATGGCCCCGGAAGATGACTGGTTAGCCAGAGACGGGTAAGATTCCTCAAGGGAGGAACAACATAAGACAGGCACAGTCGCAGGGGGACCATCAGGTGAGAATTTGGGGATCAACAGAGGTGAGGCTCAGAACCTCACCCCCCCTGCTTTGAGAGAAATCTTCTGCATCCGTGGATGTCTTGCTGCCCTTGTCTAGCCTGGATTAATACTTAGTCCATAGGCACACACCTGATCATCTGATCATCTACATTTGCCTTCTTACAGCACTAAACTATGTTTTCTACCTTTATCTTGCATCTACCTACCACTTCAGCATTTTATTAAAAATAAAAATAATAATAATAATAGGAGAAATGTGGGATCAACATATAAATCAAGTACAAAAATCAAATGAATATTCATATTTGACCTGATGGTTTATAGGTCATATTGCATGATCAAAACCGAAAGTTTCTGTGATGAATGCCCTTGTACTGTTCACCATGTAAGAATTTATTCACTCTGTAAGAATTCGTTCACCATGTAAGAACTTGTTCGTTATGCTTCAGAAGATTGGAGACTGACGAGAATTAGGCTTGAGATGGATTAATGATTGTACATTGAGCATTGACCCCCCTATACTGAATTTTATTGTTGTTAACAACCATTTGATCAATAAATATGAGAGATGCCCTCTCAAAAAAAAAAAAAAATCAGCTGGGCCTTTTAGGAGGCTCAAGTAAATCTTACACATGATTACAAACAATTAGCACAATAAAAACACGGACTACTTTCCTTCACCTGGGGAATATTACTGATCTCACTGTGTATAATGCTTAATACAGAGTTCTGATAGGGGCTTTCCTTGCACGTAGTCACACTGCTCTGACTGTAATTACCCTGCCTTGCTTTTTCCAGATGCCCCCACCCTATTGTGTCTAAGCCCAGGGTCCCTGTCTCAAGCTGAGCCTGGGCAGCGATGCAGCCATGGGAGGAGGAGACTTTGCTCGGAGATGGTGAAGATTCAGGCCTCTGCAGAGTCGGGGGTGGGTGAGGATCTGCACCTCACCTCTGTTGGCCCCCAAGTTCTCTCCTGATGGCCCCTCTGCGACTGTGCCTGTCGTAGGTTGTTCCTCCCTTGAGGAATCTTACCCGTCTCTGGCTAGCCAGCCATCCTCCGGGGCCAATCAGGGTGAAGTGAGGCATGTGGGTGAGAGAGAGGCGGCGTCGGTTTTCTGTCTCCTTGGCTGCTTATGCCTCCGCGGCCTCCGTTCCCAGTACCTGCTTTAGGGATCCCTTGCCAGCCGGCACGGTCCCAGCTCAGGTAATATATTTTGAGGAACTCAGGCCATTTTTTTATAACGTAAGATATTTCTTCTGAAACAACACTGTAGAGAAGTTTCAGAAAAAATTTGGTTTGAGAAGGAGGGAGAAAGATCACAGAACCAGCAAACAGGAAGAAAGGTGGTAAGATTGGAAAATCCTCAGGGCAAAACACTGGGCATAGCTGGGAGCTGCACCCTTCTCTCTTTAACTGAAGTTGTAGGTGATGTTGGGTGCTGAGGGAGGCAGACTTCTGAAGGGGGGTTTTCACCCTCATTTTGGGAGCTGACCGCTGTATGATGACGTCTGACCAGCTGTGTGGGGAGCCAGCGAGGACCTGTAACAGACACGACCTCGCCCCCAGATAAGCACCGCTGCTGGCATCTAGTTCTTTGCCAGTTCAGGAGTAATAAACTATAAATAACAAAAGACTTGCCATTTACAATGGTTAAAGAGCTGAGAAGTGGATCTACAATAAGACAGTGGATATAAGGATATTTGGAAATATCTGTAATATAAAATACTCAATAAAGTTTAGCATTATTCCTTTGACAGTGCTTTCCAGGTAATTACAGCTGAGATAAATGTAACCCAAATTAGCCAAATTTTCCCTAATGAGGAGAAAAAATTCCTCTGGCATGTTCCAGGGGGCCTCTGGAAAATAACAAGAGTTACTTAGAGGTAAGAGCACCATTCTGAATTTGGTGTTGGTGAGACAAGGGACCATGGGTTTAGGCAGAGTAGGGTGAGGGCCTCCAGAGAAAAAGCAGAGCAAGATCATTACAGTCAGAACAACGTAACAATGTGCGAAGGAGTCCCTAGCAAAACTCTGTGATAAGCATTACGCAGTCAGTCACACTAACTCTCCAGGGTGAAGATACCAGAGTAGAATATAGACATTCTTCCGTGAAATCAGTTCAAGCTCAAAAGGCCAGGAGCGACTTGGCCTGGAACGTCTGAGTGTTCTGCAGATGAAGAAGAGTCTCTCAGCATAACCTGGGACTTCTCTGTATCAGTTAGATCATGACACTAAAATTTACCTTAGCTTGCAAAAAGGCCCAGCTTATTTGTAACTGTACCTATATGCTGTGTTTCCTTCTCTGATCCTAACCAAGTAATCCACAACCTGAGCAAAGATTCATTTAGTAAACAAGCCAGGCTATAAACATCTCAAAAAGTTTAAGAAGTAAGATTCTTAACACACTTTAGCAAACAGGCAACCACCCAGCCCACCTTGGGGGCAGGCCAGGCGGTCTTAATTGACATGCTCCCAGAGGGACACTGCTATCCTGAGAAAGAATCACAGCAGCAAATTTCTTCTGTTACTCATCAAAAATGAGCATTCTGGGACCACTTAACAAGTCTGCACCTGTAGCCCTTTACCCCCATTCCTGAAAATCCTCAACTGCGCGTACATCCCCTAGACAACGAGCCAACCACGACTCTCAGGTCCCCTGCTGGCGTGAGCTAGGAGCTCTGTCCTCTCACCTTGATTCTAAATTAAAGCCTTTAACCTTGTTCTCCTACCTTGAGTGTTTGCGAAGTTCATTCTTTGGCTCGATGAACAAGAACCCTGGCACCAAAGGCACCACGAAAAGGCAGGGACTCGTCCTCCCAGACTGGTCAAAAATTAGATACAGAGCAAAGAAAACTGAGTGTGATTACAGCGCTTTCTCAGTATGCAGAACTAACGGCCGCAGGAGGCTCACACTCCCACGAAAAGCCCGCCAACTGAATCACACCCAGTAAAATAATGAATACCCTCTGTGTGTTCCAGTTGTACTCTTCCTGTCTTCCTCCACCTCTAGTGGAAAGAGCCAAAGTGCGTATTCCCCTATCAGAGGAAGCAAAGCAGGGAATTTCACCTAAACTGAAGGAATCAAATCCCCAGGCACAGCCAAGCACCATGTCAAAGGTCACACCCCACATCTGGCCAAACAAAAATACTATTACTCTATTTGTAGCCCGAATGCATAACTGTAAAATCCAACAGCTACCAGCTGATGGAAGGTGGAAGGGGCATAAAATTCCAGTGTTTAAGCCAACACAGGCACACGGTCCTAGTGCCATTCCAGTTCGTATGCACAATAAACATGCTCCAACACGTCACTATGCTCCTGTCAGCGGCTAGGCGATGTAACTGGTGCAGCTCAGCTGGCTGCTAACTCGCTTCAGGCCAGAGTAACAGAATACCAGCCCGCGGGAACAGGGACACCACACCGGGAGAGGGGAGCCTCTGGGCAAAAGGCAGGTCACAGACGTGAAAGTATGCTTCATAAAATTCAATGTCATTTTTTAAAGTGAGTCCCTGAAAGTCCCAGGAAGCCACCCAGAAACAAGCTTAGTTAGGGCCCGTGACCCAGGGGTGTGGGCGGGGGTGTGGTGGTGTCCCCATTTCCAATCCCAGGGTGCATTCACACAGTTAAGGGGCACAAAGAACTCAGGGCAGGAACCTGCGGGTGCATTTCCTTAGATTCTGAAATACTGTCACACTTCATTTTCTCTCTCAGATTTCATTACTCCTCCTCCCAGACCTCTGCGAATGCTTATTTGAAACACAAATGGGGGCGGGCAGTGTTAACGAGGCCTAACTGGGGGCTCTGAGTGGCCAATTGCACAAGAATCCATCTCAGCTCCTGGTTTCTGAGGCTGTGTGTTTTCCTTTTTCTCTTCTGCTTTTACATACACACAGGCGCAAGTCATGGCTGGCCTAAGAACCAAAGCCAGCAGGGGCTTGTCTTTGCGTAAAGTATCTCCATAATTTTATCACAAGAAGTCAGTAGGATTTTTGGATGAATACAGTCAGCATCTGACAGAACCCAAGAACATGTCCACTATTCAGGGGAATCACACGGCACAATAACCATACGTCTCAGATCTTTTCCTTAAAACTGCAACTTAGAAAGCATGCAAGCTAAAGTTAAGGAATTCTGAAGCTGACTGACTGCCAACAGGCACCCTCCCGCGGTGTAAGGGGAAAAAAGCATTCAGCGTTAAGGCGGCATCATCCCTATCGATGTAACATTTTCTCCATTTTACTTTCTATCTATTTTGTCCCCATGGAAGGTAGTAACTTACCCATTTCCCCCACCTCCCAGCAGGGTGTCTTATAACTAAAATTTTATAGCTATAAACATACTAGTCAAACAGCTTTTTACATTTCTTCAACACTTGTTATTTCTGAAAGGACTAACTGTGAATACATCAATGACTGTGCCTTTTGATACCCCACAATAGCTCTACCTGCCTTAGCCCTTCAGGACACCACGAGCTCCTCGTCAGAAACACTCCCAGTATTTTGAAAACATTCAGTGATGTCTGTCTGCTTGGTATCAACTTCGGGTTTAATCTGTACAAATCCAACGTCCTCTGCGTCTGCTGAAACATCCCCTTATAATCTTCATTCCCATACCGGGCTTAGTCCGTAAAGATGTATTACAATGTAGAAAGCTATCAAGCGTATCGAGTATTTAGCTATGCAACCTTAGACCCGACACGGAAATTTTAAACCGTCTTTTAGAGCCAACATAACTTTCCATCAAAACTGCCCTGAATATATTTTAAGGTTGCTAACTTCAACTTCAGAATTCCTCATTTTCCAAAAACAGGAGAATTATGATCAATAACAATCTTTGTTTAAATCACTCTATTCCTAGGATGCTGGTCATGAAAGTTAAGTTTTAAACAGGCCAAGCAAAAAGCTAAATATTTTGTAAATGCCTACTATTCATATCAATTCATATTCATGCCAATTATGTAGCCTGTTCCATATATTACCAAATTCTGTATGTTAGTTTGTAATCCATTTCTTTTATCACAAACACAAAGATACAATTTCACTGAAAAATTCGGTCTCTAATACACTATTATTTCCCTAATATGTGTAAAGTCCAAGTTCACTGTGACAATAACATCCCCACCTATGCTTCGACTCTGTATTTCCTACATCTATCATTCAGTATTTCATACATACTTCCCTACCTGTACTTTGACTTACACATCACTCTGAGAAACTGATGCTTGCCCTATTTTCACACCTTTATGAATGCCAGCCCATCATTCCAAATTTTAAAAATAACACAGACTGAGAGATAGAAAGATGGATGTGCCGATGGACAGATGATCAATCAGGTATAATAACAATATGAAGTAGCAGAAACTAGGTGGTAGGCGTTGGAGTGTTCCATGTGGAATCCTGCCGATTTCACTGAGCATTTGAAAATGTTATGATGAAACCTTGGGAGAACAACCGCCCATTTGCAAGGCCCACCTTACCAGCCACCACAGGACCCCATTTTTCTCCAAGTCATTTAACCCTTCCTACGACCTATCGGTTGTTTATGTGTGCACAACTCATCTCCCGGCAGGATTCACGTTTGAATCATTTTTCTCTCATTCAATTCCATCTATTACATCATCTTGTACACAACGACCATTCAACACATGACAAAAAAAATACTTATGGAAAAAAAAATAGTCACTGTTTATTTTACTAATAAAATTGTTCTCACATAATACGGACAGCTATCATCTGCAATACATAGGAAACTGAAACATAAAAGACCTGTCTGTATTCCGAGAAAAAAATGGGCCATCCAAGTATTTGCAATCTAAGATGTTACAATGATTCACAGCTCTTGAATTAAGAGATGACCAGACCTTCCCTCAGGAAAGGCAAACATGACTTTGGGCGCGAGCTGACACCGGAAGTTGGTGACCTGGACCTTTCAAGACTAGGCTAAGTTTGTGCGATTTCCAGGAGAGGTGCAGGTGCTCCAAGTCCTGGGGACATGTGGGACTGGGGAGAGGCTGGGGAGTGAGCATCTCATGGTCTCAAGTGACTCGGCAAAGAAGAGTTAGCAGACTTGGGGAGGCTAAACCAGGTTTGTTGACTAGGGAGCGGAGTGAATTAACCATCACCCAAGTCAGGGAGGAAAAATGGGGAGCTTCCCGGAGAGCAGGACTAGGTCTAAACACGGTGACCTTGAGGTGAAAGTGGGACCTTTATGGCCTTGAGATAAACGGAGACATAGGCCAATAGAGTCAGTTACCTAGGAAAGGGCCAGAGAAAAAGACCAACCAGTCCTGAGGTATCCTTACCACGGAGAAGGAGCTCAAATTACCTTAAACCAAAAGGGAGTGGAAGCCAGAACAGGGTCATCAGGATAGTGCCACGTAACAGAGTCCGAGCTGAGAAAGGATTTCTGCCAAAGGAGAGGACAATGGAAAATGGAGAAAGCGGATTCTTCAGACACCCCCTTGCCAGTGTCCGTGACTCAGTGACCACAAAGAGTGCCACTTCAGCAGCCATCAAACACCAGAAGTGGGGCTGTACCAGGCAGGCCCCATCTCATTTTATTTTTTTTCGATAAAGAATACCGTAGCCTGAAAGAAGGGCACCTGATGGATTTATGTCCTTATTTAAGTAATGCATTAAGGTTAAACTTCACTAAATAACAAACAGGGAAGTGGTTACATATACAGCTTTCTAATTTTATTGGCATTAATATCAAAAACTAGTTTGCTTTTTTTAAGCTTATATCAACAAAGCTTTATAAAAATAAATTGTTTCAAAAAAGAAAGAAACAAGGTGGCGGCCCAAATGTCCTCCAAGTGGCCCGAATGACTCCACCCCAGACCCAGTATGGGCAGCGCTCAGCGCACAGGTCAATGAAAAGGTAGACGGAGTGAAGTTACATGGGATGCCAGTGGGAGAAAGGTCGAATCATACGAAATCACAGACGTACAAAAGTCATTTTCATGTTTCACCTGTTCCTTAGACGATCACAAATAGCAAGCAGTCATTTTCTGCAAGACTTTCTGTGCCGCTCACTGACTTGAGCTCTGTTGGTCCACATCAGGAATCAGCAAACGGGGAGAATTCTCCCACATTCAGTACATATGCAATAGGCACACCCTCGGGGGTACAAGGCTTTGCCCCTTAAGACACCAAAACAAACACTTTTTAAAGTTCGTCTGGTCTACTGTTTCCCAGCCCAGGAACAACCACAGCAACTTTGGAATTTTTGTAGGAACCAAGAAAAACGTGGTTATCTGTCCCAAGGGAGGTCCCGGGGGGGTTGGGCAAGTCTCTGCAAGCCGTTACCATAAAGGCCAAGGTACTCTTCAGCTGCAGAGAGCTGAAACCTCTTCTGTGTTCACTCCGTGGTCCCCAGGACAACTACAAAATCCTGGCCTCTCTCCAATCACCCGAGGTTCATACTGCCTTTCCAAGAGGATTCCACAAAGCCCCCAAATTACCACACACATAGGCAAAAAAAACTGGCCGAGTAAATTCCCATCATGCCAGGGCACTCGGTAGTTTTCAAGGGCAGACTGTTCCCAGAAAAATGCAAATAATTCAGGCTCCCCAAAGAAATTCCAACCAAATATGACATTTGTTCTGTCAGAAAGCAATGCTGAATTGCACTTGAAGAACTTGGATGAAGACGTTAGAGCACAAAGACAGGAAGACGGCTTCTGGCCTATTAGGGATTCTAACTTACCACTCTGTGTTTTACCCCTCATCCCTACTGAAAGATGCCCCATAGAGTGCATGATAGCTAGCGATATTTGTGTCTACTGCCAACGAGATAGCCTTTCAGTAATTGAACTTTAATCTTTGTCAATACAAACATTTTAAAGGTCTCCTTTCCAGTGTTCAATTGTTTAGTTCTTTAAATGTCAGCTGCAAAAAAAATAAGTATCATCCAAAAAACAGCATCCACCTGTCCTGCTACAGCTGACAAAGCATTGGCCACAAAACCATACGTAAAATAATGTTATGAGTTCCAATTAAGGCATCTATGTTGTAATTTCCAAACAAAACTTCTCCTAAGACAGGGTCACATCAGTCCCACACGCCTTTCAGCCTTTAGCAAGTAAGATACTACCCTTGGCTGCATAACCCCCTCACCCATCTTAAATCATTCCCTTTTCTCATGCTACCACCCACAAACACAGACACTGAAATTTTTACTCAACTATGAAAAAGGTTTCAAGGTAACTTGAGTAACTAACCAGAAGTCAGGCTGACATTCTTTAAATCAAAAAGGACTGTGCAACAAGAGAGCAGACACCATCCCTACCCTCCCGTGGAACTGATGGCGGGGTTCTTGTTGGCAGAGTCGAACAATGAACTTAGCAAACACCGAAGGTAGGAAAGCCAGGGAGAGGCTTTCACTGAGAGATACAGTGAGAGGACAGAGCTGCTGGCTCACGCCGGGAGGGGACAAGGGAGCCCAGAGTTGTGCATTGTCTAGGGGTTTTATAGGCAATTGAGGGTTTTTTGGGAACCGGATACACGCTTCGGGGTGTGGACTTAAGTGGTCCCTGAATATTTGAAATTAACTTCACAAAAGAAACTTACTGCTCTGATTTCTCCCTGATACACTGGCATCTTGGTCTGGGAGCATAACAAACAAGGCCGCCTGCCCAGAACCCAAGGTGGGCTGAGTTATTGTCTGTTGGCTAAAGGGTAAGTTAAGAATCTTACTTCTTAACTTCCTGGGGGTTAAAACGCAATCTTATCTATAATATGGGATCCTTCCTGCCTTTTACTGTGTTCTCTGTGACTGGGATTACTTGCCATGTTCGTTGCCCAGGTTATACATTACTTGATTACAGGATGAAGGAGGAAAAGCAGCATCTGGGCAAAGTTAAAGATAAGCCGGGCCTTGTAGCAGGCTAAAGTAAACTTTACAACAGCCGCATTTAATTGACACAATGAAGACACGGGCTATGTGGAGGTATTTTCTTATCTGGGGGATATTCAAACATTCCAAGCCAAGTTACTCCTTGCTTTTTAGTTTTAACTAATCTTCACTGAAGAATGCTTATATTCCTAGTTTGATATTTTAGAGAATTAATGTGACTCTGACGTTGCTTAATTGTTTAATACAGAGCTCTGGTACGGGGCTTTTTCCAGAGGCCCTCACTCTACTCTGACTACACCCGTGGACCCTGTCTCATTCCCCACCTCTACAGATACAGACCCTACTGCTGCGAGGGATGGGGGGCGATGACCGCTCTGCTGCTTCGTGCTGAGAAGGGGGTGCAGTAAAGGGTGCAGGTAGGTCTCCATCAGTGGTCAGTGAGAGGGCCTCAGAAGATGGGCACTTCTATTCCTGGGTGACAGTGGTCAATCACCTCCTCTGCCAGGCATACTGGATTTCACCACTCCTTACCACCACGGCCTGCACCTTGCCTTGATTTCCCTCTTGCCTTCCCACTAAGCAAGAGTCGCCTCAGAGCTCTGGATTCAGCGGTACCTTACCAGTGTGCCTCTACTTTATGCCTTTTGGGAGTTTCATCTAGATCCTAGTTGTCTCTGCACAAGCTTTAGCAATAGTACACTCGGGATCATTCCTTGAGAATATCGGACCTTCCTGTCCGATAGGTGTGGGGAGTGTGTGCCCTCTTGCTGCCAGAGCCTCGGTCAGAGTCACAAGCCTGTTTCTCTTCCCTGGGGCTACAGATAGGGAAATGACACAGCCCCGGGATGGCTGCCTCTAAGGAAGGGAGGTCAATACCATAGAACCATTTACATGTTGGACTCAGCTTTCAGCCTGACTACTGCACAGGACAAAACACCTGAACCAGACGAATTCACCGCTGACTTTAATCAAACATTTAGTGAAGATCTAATACTCATCCTCCTTAAACTTTTCCAAAAAGTAGAAGAGGAAGGAAAACTTCCAAACTCATTCTACGGGGCCAGCATCACCTCAATACCAATACGAGGCAAAGACACCACAAAAAAAGAAAATTACAGACCAATATCGCTGACTGACATACATGCAAAAATACTCAACGAAATATTAGCACACGAAATTCAAAAATACATCAAAAAGATCATCCATCATGATCAAGTAGGATTTATTCCAGGGATGCAAGGATGGTACAGTATTAGAAAATCCATGAATATCATTCACCAACTCAGCAAAAAGGAGGAAAAAAACCACAAGATCACGCCCACAGATGCTGAAAAAACATTTGACAAAATTCAACATCCATACATGATAAAAACTCTCAACAAAAAGGGTATACAGGGCAAGTACCTCCACATAATAAAGGCCATATATGACAAGCCCACAGAAAACATACTTAACGGCGAGAAGCTGAAAGCATTCCTCTGACATCGGGAACAAGACAGGGATGCCCACTGTCCCCACTGTAATTCAACATAGTACTGGAGGTCCTAGCCACGGGCAATCACACAAAACAAAGAAACACAAGGCATCCAGATTGGTAAAGAACAAGTCAAACCGTCAGTATTTGCAGATGACATAATATTGTGCATAAAAAAACCCTAAAGACTCCACTCCAAAACTACTGGAACTGATATCTGAATTCAGAGGAGTTGCAGGATACACAATTAATACACAGAAACCTGTTGCTTTCCTATACACTAATGATGAACTAGCAGAAACAGAAATCAGGAAAACAATTCCATTCACAACTGCATCAACAAGAATAAAATACCTAGGAATAAACCTAACCAAGGAACTGAAAGACCTACCATACCCTGAAAACTGCAAGACACTCTTAACAGAAGTTAAGGAGGACTCTAGCAAATGGAAACTCATCCCATGCTCCAGGCTAGGAGGAATTAATATTATCAAAATGGCCATCCTGCCTAAACCAATCTATAGATTCAATGCAATCCCCATCAAAATACCACCAGCATTGTTCAACAAACAGGACACCCGTTTATGAGATAAGAAAGTGCAGCATTTCGTCAGGAATAAGAGTGAAGCATGGATCTCCTACCTTGCGGTGCTGAGCATCGGGGTCCGTGGCACTGACGAAGTTAGAGGCACACATCGAGCGAGTAAAGGAAGTAAACAGCACCCTTGCCTCACCCAGAGGCTGGGGCGGCCCGGAGAAGCAGGCTGGAAGTCAGGCAGACAGAAAGAGAGACACTCCTCGTGGATACCCAGTCGGGCTGTCGGGGGCTGATTCCAGACACGCGGGCCTTTGAGAAGCCGCTGAAGCGCATCCTCAGCCTAGACTCTCGCAGGTGCCCATGGCCTTCCTCAGTCCCTCGCATCCAGGGAGATGCCTCTGAAGGGGAATCCTGGCCTCCACTCAGGTGACTTTTCCGGCTCCCAAGGGAGACGGGGGATCCACTGAGGGAGACGCAGGGGAACCTCGCGCTCGAGACTTTGAGAGCGGCAGCCGGGCTAGTCCCACTTAAGTGGCTGACGAGCGCCCGATGTTGTGGTCCATAGACGGCTTCCTTCTATAAGGACAGTGAAAGAAAAGGCAGGCTCGGATGCCTATACTCACCTCCGAAGTTATCCCGGACGAGCCCCCAAAAACGATGCAGCTTCTCACACCACAAGGGTATGAAACTAGAAATAAATCACGCAAATAAAATGAAAAAGCCCACCACCGCATGGCAGATTCACAACATGCTCCTAAACAACCAACGGATTAATGACCGAATAAAAACAGAGATCAAGCAATATATGGAGACAAATGACAACAATAAAAACTGAACTACGCAAAATTGGTGGGACACAGACAAGGCGGTGCTAAGAGGGAAGTATATTGCAATACAGGTCTCCCTCAGGAGAGAAGAACAATCCCATATGAACAGTCTAAACTGAAAACTATCACAACAAGAAAAAGAAGAACAAATGGGGCCCATAGTCAGCAGGTGGAGGAACACAATAAAGATTGGAGCAGAAATAAATAAAACTGAGGAGAATGGAACAATACAAAGAATCGATGAAAGCAGAAGCTGATTCTTCGAGAAAATATACAAAATTGATAAACCCCTAGCCAGACTAATCAAGAAAAAAAGAGAGCCTGCACACACAAACAGAATCAGAAATGAGAAAGGAAAAATCACTACAGAAACACAAAGAATTAGGAGAGAATACCATGAAAAATTATATGCCAACACACTGGATAACCTACAAGAAATGGACAACTTTCTAGAAAAATGCAACCCTCCAAGGCTAACCCAGAAAGAACAGAAAATATGAACAGACCAATGACTAGGAACAAAATTGAACTGGTAATCAAAAAACTATCTAAGAAGAAAACACCTGAACCAGATGACTGTACTGCTGACTTTAATCAAACATGTACTGACGATCTAATAGTCATCGTCCTTAAACTTTTCCAAAAAGTAGAAGAACCAGCAATACTTCCAAACTCATTCTATGAGGCCAGCATCACCTTAATACCAAAACCAGGCAAAGACACCACAAAAAAAGAAAGTGACAGAACAATATCGCTGACAAACATACATGCATAAATACTCAACAATCCACCTCTAGGAATTTACCCTAAGAATGCAGCAGCCCAGTTTGAAAAAGACAGATGCACCCCTATGTTTATCGCAGCACTATTTACAATAGCTAAGAAATGGAAGCAACCGAAGTGTCCATCAGTAGATGAACGGCTAAAGAACATGCGGTACATATACACAATGGAATATTATCCAGCCATAAGAAGAAAACAAATCCTGCCATTTACAACAACATGGATGGAGCTAGAGGGTATTATGCTCAGTGAAATAAGCCAGTCAGAGAGAGACAAGCACCAAATGATTTCACTCATATGTGGAGTATAAGAACAAAAGAAAAACTGAAGGAACAAAACAGCAGCAGAATCACAGAGACCAAGAATGGACTGACAGTTACCAAAGGGAAAGGGACTGGGGAGGATGGTTGTGGGAAGGGAGGGTTAAGCAGGAAAAAAGGGGCATTGCGTTTAGGAGACATAATGTGGGGGGGTGCATTAGGTGGGCTGTACAACACAGACAAGACAAGTAGTGATTCTATAGCATGTTACTACACTGATGGACACTGATTATAAACGGTATGTGGGGGTCACTTGACGATCGAGGTAGTCTAGTAAACATAATGTTGCTCATGTAATTGTAGATTAATCATACAAAAAATTATAACAACTGAATAAAAAATAAAAATAGAAACTATTATCATTTAAATTTTAAGGAGGGATTAAACAATTTCGAGACAAGCAAAAGCTGAGAAAATTTAGGTTGCACCACCCATCTCTACAGTGTATTTTGAAGGGACTGCTATAGATGGAAGTGTTCCTAACGTTAATAGCTGTCACCAGAGGTAATAAAGAGGGACATACAAAGAGTACAGAATACCATACCTAGTATACAAAGAATGAGGAGGGGAAAAAAAAAACAACCTTTAGATTGTCTTTGTAATAGCATACTTAAGTGAGTTAAGCTAGATTCTTAGGTAGTAAGGAAGGTACCCTTTACCTTTTGGTAACCACGAACTAAAGCCTGCAATGGCAGTAAGTATATACCTATCGATAATCAGCCTAAATGTAAATGGTCTGAATACACCAATCAAAACACACAGTCACTGAATGGATAAAAAATAAGACCCATGTATATACTGTCTACAAGAGACTCACTTCAAACCCAAAGACATACACAGACTAAGAGTGAAGGGATAGAAAAAGATATTTCATGCAACTAATAGGGAGAAAAAAGCAGGTGTTGCAGTACTTGTATTGAGCAAAATAGACTTTAGAACAAAGAAAGTCACAAGAGACAAGGACGGATATTATGTAATGATAAAAGGGGGTCAATCCAACAAGAGGATATAACCATTATAAATATCTAGGCACCCAACACAGGAGCACCTACATATGTGAAACAAATACTAACAGAATTGAAAGGGGAAATAGAATGCAATGCATTCATTTTAGGAGAGTTCAACACTCCACTCACTCCAAAGAACAGATTAACCAGACAGAAAATAAGGAGACAGAGGCAGTAAACAACACATTACAACAGATGGACGTTACACATCTACAGAACTCTTCACTCAAAAGCAGCAGGATACACATTCTTCTCAAGTGCACATGGAAGATTTTCAAGAATAGATCATATGCTAGGCCACAAAGAGAGCCTAAGAAAATTCGAAAAGATTGAAATTGTACCAACCAGCTTCTCAGACCACAAGGGTATGAAACTAGAAATGAAATACACAAAGATGACGAAATGGCCTACAATCACATGGAGGCTTAACAACATGCTCCTAAATGACCAGTAGATCAATGACCAAATAAAAACAGAGATCAAGCAATACATGGAAAGAAATAATCACAATAATTCACACAACGCAAAATCTGTGGGACTCAGCGAAAGCGGTGGTAAGAAGGAAGTAGGCGTACCTCAAGAAAGAACAACAATCCCATATGAACAGTATAAACTCACAATTAACTCAACTAGAAAAAGATGAACAAAGGAGAAGGAGGGACATAATAATGATTTGAGCAAAAATAAATAAAATTGAGAAGAATAAAACAACAGAATGAATGAAAGCAGGAGCTGGTTCTTCGAGAAAATAAACAAAATAGATAAACTACTAGCCAGACTTATCAACAAAAAAAAGAGACTACGCACATGAACAGAATCGGAAATGAGAAAGGAAAAATCACTAGTGACACCACTGAAATATGAAGATTAGAGAATACTATGAAAAATTATATAGTAACAACCAGGACAACCTAGAAGAAATGGTCAACTTTCTAGGAAAATGGAACCTTCCAAGGGTGACCTAGGAAGAAACAGAAAATCTGAACAGACCAATGACCAGCAAGGAAACGGCACCGGTAATCCCAAATGACAGGGACGACAGGAGCCTCAGGAAACAGTTGTTACTCCTGGAGGCGCTGCGTCCGGCGGCCTCTCCCCCGCCGCCCGTCCGCGGGTCCCACCGACCCTCGGCTCGCCCGGCCCTCGCCCCCGAGGCCGCCGACTGAAAACGGCGCACAGGGCAAGACGCCCGCCGGCCTCCCCGTCTGCGCGGCACGGCCCGCCCCCTCCGCCTGCGAACCCGGCCCGCGCGGCAGTGTCACGTCGGCGGCGGGGCCCCACGCCGGGCCCCGCGAGTCCACCACCCGCGTCGGCCGGCCCCAGGCCCCGCGAGGCCTGCGGGCCCGCCGATCCCCTCGCACGGCCGCCCCCTCACCGGTCCGCCGCTCCCGCAGGCGGAGGCTGGGGTCCACGCGCCCCCTCCGGGCCCCGCGGCGGCGTACCTTCCGACTCGCAGAGCCATCGCTGTCGCCTTCATCCCTGAAGCGGGGCCCGCTCTGGACGCTCCGCAGCAGGTACGACGGTGCAAGGCTGGAGGAGGCAGAGCTGGACGAGCGCAGGTCCGGCCGGGGCGGCGGCTCGAAGTCCGGGCCGATCGCCGGTGCCGCCTGGGCTTGCGCGCCGGGAGGAAGGCGCATCGAATACAGCGGCGGTCCACCATCTGGGCTCCGCCGGACTCGCTGCGCGGACGGGACGGCGGACCGGAGCACGGACTGAACAGCGTGGGCAGCTCCGCCAGGCGGAGCTCGCAAACCTACTGACTCTTCAAACGGCCGCTTCGGCGCCTGCAGCTACTACGCAGCCGCCGGAGACGTTTCCTGCGCGCGCGCCCAGTGGCTACCTGCCCCGCCGAACCGCTCCCTCATTGGCTTCCAGTGCTGTCAGTCGGGGGAGGGCCTGAGCCATGTTCCCGGCGCTCACTGGCCGCGGCGGCCTTTCGAGATGTTACTTTTACAAAGGCAATGTGCTATAAACAATGTTTTCCCTTCTATTTATTTTTCCAGTCAGCTCACACAATACACTTCTTGTTACTGAGAGCACCAGTAGGGAAGCTCACTGTAATTAAAAGATTGATCTTCTGGAAACAATGCTTAATAACAGGCACAAAAAACTGTGAGTAATTCTGCATTTTAAAACACTGTCCTCAAGTTAATTTAACCTGAGCTGATTGTGCACCACATGGAGAGTCTAGAATCAGTATCTACAGGCTGAAATCAATGGACCACAGAGAAGAGGAGACAAACTCCAATTGGCCACTTCATTGAGATCAGGGGAGCCTTGTGATAAAAAAATCAGGTGAACACACATTTGATATGCTCCAGATGATAACAGTTCAGAGTTGCAATGGGAATTTTTTGTATTTTCTGTGTTCTCTAAAGGAAAAGTCTATCTTTATGCACATATGCACATATATTAATGTGTGTGCAGCAGGTATAGTGGGAAAAACACTTGGTATCTTGAAAAGACAAAAATAAAAGTGGTTCTCGGCAAAAAAAAAAAAAACAAAAAAACTCAACAAACTATTAGCACACCAAATTCAAAAATACATCAACAGGATCATATACCATGACCACGTGGGATTCATCTCAGTGATGCAAGGATGGTAAAACATTCGATAATCGATCAACATCATCCAGCACATGAACAAAAAGGAGGACAAAAACCACATGATCACGTCCACAGATGCTGAAAAAACATTAGACAAAATTCAACATCCATTCATGATAAAAACTCTCAACAACATGGGTATACAGGGCAAGTACCTCAACATAATAATAAAGGCCATATATGACAAGCACACAGCCAACACCATACTTAACAGCAAGCAGCTGAAAGCTTTTCCTCTGAGATAGGAAACAAGACAGGGATGCACACTCTCCCCACTGTGATTCAACACAGTACTGGAGGTCCTAGCCACGGCAATCAGACAAAACAAAGAAATATGAGGCACCCAGATTGATAAAGAACAAGTCAAACCGTCACTATTTGCAGATGACATGATATTGTATATAAAAAAACCCTAAAGACTCCACTCCAAAACTACTAGAACTGATATCTGAATTCAGCAGAGTTGCAGGATACACAATTAATACACAGAAACCTGTTGCTTTCCTAGACACTAACGATGAAGTAGCAGAGAAATCAGGAAAACAATTCCATTCACAATTGCATCAACAAGAATAAAAATACATAGGAATAAACCTAACCAAGTAACTGAAAGACCTACCATACGCTGAGAACTACAAGACACTCTTAACAGAAATGAAAGAGGACACTAACAAATAGAAACTCATCCTGTGCTCCTGGCTAGGAGGAATTAATGTTATCAAAATGCCCATCCTGCCTAAAGCAATCTACAGATTCAATGCAATCCCCATCAAAATACCAACAGCATTCTTCAACGAACAGGACACATTTTTATGAGATAAAAGGCACAGCATTTCATCAGGAAAAAGCGTGAAGCGTAATCTCCTACCTTGCGGTGCTGAGCATCGGGGTCCATGGCACTGACGACGTTGGACGCACACATCGAGCGAGTAAAGGAAGTAAAGAGCACCCTTGCCTCACCCAGAGGCTGGGGCGGCCTGGAGAAGCAGGCTGGAAGTCAGGCAGACAGAAAGAGAGACACTCCTCGTGGATACTCAGTCGGGCTGTCGGGGTCTGATTCCAGACACGCAGGCCTTTGAGAAGCCGCTGAAGCGTAGCCTCAGCCGAGACTCTCGGAGGTGTCCACGGCCTTCCTCAGTCCCTCGCATCCAGGGAGATGCCTCTGAAGGGGAATCCTGGCCTCCACTCAGGTGACTTTCCCGGCTCCCAAGGGAGACGGGGGATCCACTGAGGGAGATGCAGGGGAACCTGGCGCTCGAGACTTTGAGATCGGCAGCCGGGCTAGTCCCATTTAAGTGGCTGACGAGCGCCCGATGTTGTGCGCCATAGACGGCTTCCTCCTATAAGGACAGAACAGAAGGAAAAGGCAGGCTCGGATGCCTATACTCACCACCGAAGTTATCCCGGACTAGCCCCCAAAAATGATTCAGCTTCTCACACCACGAGGGTATGAAACTAGAAATAAATTATGCAAATAAAATGAAAAAGCCTTCCACCGCATGGAAGCTTAACAACATACTCCTAAATAAACAACGGATCAATGACCAAATAAAAAGAGAGATCAAGCAATATATGGAGACAAATGACAGCAATAGCTGAACAACGCAAAATCCGTGGGACACAGACAAGGCGGTGCTAAGAGGCAAGTACACTGCAATACAGGCCTCCCTCAGGAGAGAAGGACAATCCCATATGAACAGTCTAAACTCACAACTACCACAACTAGAAAAAGAAGAATAAATGAGGCCCAAAGTCAGCAGGAGGAGGAACATAAAAAAGATTGGAGCAGAAATAAATAAAACCGAGAAGAATGAAACAACACAAAGAATCGATGAAAGCAGGAGAC
This sequence comes from Manis javanica, assembly GCF_040802235.1. Taxonomy (NCBI): domain Eukaryota; kingdom Metazoa; phylum Chordata; class Mammalia; order Pholidota; family Manidae; genus Manis; species Manis javanica. The sequence goes on along the minus strand of NC_133168.1, from coordinate 92,694,062 downwards.
GATTCTTCGAGAAAATAAAGAAAATGGATAAACCCCTGGCCAGACTAACCAAGAAAAAAAGAGAGCTGCACACATAAACAGAATCAGATATGAGAAAGGAAAAATCACTTCAGAAACCACAGAAATACAAAGAATATGAGAGAATACTATGAAAAATTATATGCTAACACACTGGATAACCTACAGGAAATGGACAACTTTCTAGAAAAATGCAACCCTCCAAGGCTAACCCAGAAAGAACAGAAAATCTGAACAGACCAATTACTGGCAACAAAATTAAACTGGTCATCAAAAAACTACCTACGAACACAACACCTGAACCAGATGGCTGCACTGCTGACTTTAATCAAACATGTAGTGAAGATCTAATAGTCATCCTCTTTAAACTTTTCCAAAAAGAAGAAGAAGGAATACTTCCCAACTCATTCTACGCGGCTAGCATCACCTTAATACGAAAACCAGGCAAAGACACCACAAAAAAAGAAAATTACAGACCAATATCGCTGACAAACATACATGCAAAAATACTCAACAATCCACTTCTAGGAATTTACCCTAAGAATGCAGCAGCCCAGTTTGAAAAAGACAGATGCACCCCTATGTCTATCGCAGCACTATTTACAATAGCCAAGAAATGGAAGCAACCTCAGTGTCCATCAGTAGATGAATGGATAAAGAACATGTGGTACATATACACAATGGATATTATTCAGCCACAAGAAGAAAACAAATCCTACCATTTGTAACAACATGGATGGAGCTAGAGGGTATTATGCTCAGTGAAATAAGCCAGGCAGAGAAATACAAGTACCAAATGATTTCACTCACATATGCAGTATAAGAACAAAGAAATACTGAAGGAACAAGAAAGCAGCAGAATCACAGAACCCAAAAATGGACTAATAGTTACCAAAGGAAAATGGACTGGGGAGGATGGGTGGGAAGGGAGGGATAAGGGGGAAAAAGAAAGGGGGCATTACGATTAGCATGTATAATGGGGGGGGGGCTTGGGGAGGGTTGTGCAACACAGAGAAGACAACTAGTGATTCTATAGCATCTTACTATGCTGATGGACACTGACTGTAAAGGGTATGTGGGGGAGACTTGATGATGGGGGAGGTGTAGTAAACATAATGTCACTCATGTAATTGTAGATTAATCATACAAAAAATTATAACAACTGAATAATAAATAAAAATAAAAAAGATCATCTTTTAAATTTGAAGGAGGGATTAAACAATTTCCAGATAAGCAAAAGCTGAGAGAATTTAGCTTGCACCACCCGTCTCTACAGTGTATTTTGGAGGTAGTTCTATAGATGGAAGTGTTCCTAAGGTTAAATAGCTGTCATTAGAGGTAATAAAAAGGGACAGGCAAAGAGTATAGAATACCATACCTAATATATGAAGAATGAGGAGGGGAAAAAAAAAACCTTTAGATTGTGTTTGTAATAGCATACTTAAGTGAGTTAACTTAGATTCTTAGGTACTAAGGAAGGTACCCTTTACCTTTTGGTAACCACGATCCTAAAGCCTGCAATGGCGGTAAGTACATACCTATCAATAATCACCCTAAATGTAAATGGTCTGAATGCACCAATCAAAATACACAGAGTCACTGAATGTATAAAAAAACAAGACCAATGTATATACTGTTTACAGGAGATACGCTTGAAACCCAAAGACATACACAGACTAAGAGGGAAGGGACGGAAAAAGATACTTCATGCAACTAATAGGGAGAAAAAAAGTAGGTGTTGCAGTACTTGTATTGAACAAAATAGACTTTAAAACAAAGAATGTCACAAGAGACAAGGACGGACATTACGTAATGATAAAGGGGTCAATCCAACAAGAGGATATAACCATTATAAATATATAGGCACCCAACACAGGAGCACCTACATATGTGAAACAAATACTAACAGAATTGAAAGGGAAAATAGAATGCAATGCATTCGTTTTAGGAGACTTCAACACTCCACTCACTCCAAAGAACAGATCAACCAGACAGAAAATAAGTAAGGAGACAGAGGCACTGAACAACACATTAGAACAGATGAACCTTACACATGTACAGAACTCTCCACTCAAAAGCAGCAGGATACACATTCTTCTCAAGTGCACACGGAACAGTTTCAAGAACAGATCATATACTAGGCCACAAAAAGAGCCTTTTGTACCAACCAGCTTCTCAGACCACAAGGGTATGAAACTAGAAATTAATTACACAAAGACGATGAAATGGCCTACAATCACATGGAGGCTTAACAACATGCTCCTAAATAACCAGTGGCTCAATGACCAAATAAAAACAGAGATCAAGCAATAGACGGAAACAAATAACAACAATAATTCAACAAGGCAAAATCTGTGGGACTCAGCGAAGGCGGTGGCAAGAAGGAAGCATATTACACCACAGGCCTACCTCAGGGAAGGACAATCCCATATGAACAGTCTAATCTCACAATTAACCAAACTAGACAAAGAAGAAAAAGTGAGGCCCAAAGTCAGGAGGAGGGACATAATGATGATTAGAGCAGAAATAAGTAAAATAGAGAAGAATAAAACAATAGAGAGAATCAATGAAAGCAGGAGCTGGTTCTTCGAGAAAATAAACAAAATAGTAAACCCCTAGCCAGACTTACCAAGAAAAAAAGAGAGTCAACGCACATGAACAGTATCAGAAATGAGAAAGGAAAAATCACTGCGGACACCACAGAAATATGAAGAATTATGAGAGAATTCTATGAAAAATTATATGGTAACGAAGTGGAGAACCTAGAAGATGGTCAGCTTTCTAGGAAAATGCAACCTTCCACGGCTGACCCAGGAAGAAACAAAACCTGAACAGACCAATGACCGGCAAGGAAACTGAATCGGGAATCCCCAACGACAAGGACCACAGGCACCTCGGGAAAACACTTTTAATTCTGAAGGCGCGGCCTCCGGAGGCCTCTCCCCCGCCGCCCCGCCGCGGGTCCCGCCTGACCTTCTGCTCGCCCGGCCCTCGCCCTCGAGGCCGCCGCCGAGAACCTCCACACGCGGTAAGACGCCCGCGGGCCTCCCCGCCTGCGCGGCCCCGGCCCCTCCGCCTGCGGCCCCGTCCCGGCCGGCGGCGGGAGGTCGGCGGAGCGGCCCCGGTACGGGGCCAGCGAGGACCCAGCACCCGCGTCGGCCGCCCCACGACCCCGCAGGCTCCGAGCCGCCAACCGAGCACTCGCACGATCGCCCCCTCACCGGCACCACCGAGACCCCAGGCGGAGGCAGGGGTCCACGCGCCCCGTCTGGGCCCCGCCGCCACGTACCTTGCGGCCCACAGAGCCGTCGCTGTCGCCTTCACCCCTGAAGCGGGGCCCGCTCTGGACGCTCCGCAGCAGGTCCGACGGTGCACGGCTGGAGGCGGCAGAGCTGGACGAGCGCAGGTCCGGACGGGGTGGCGGCTCCAAGTCCGAGCCGATCGCCGGTGCCGCCGGGGCCTGCGCGCCGGGAGGAAGGCGCAGCCGAGCACAGCGCCGGTCCACCATCAAGGCTCCGCCGGGCTCGCTGCGCGGGCGGGACGCAGGCCGGAGGCACCCGGATACGGACGGCGGACCAGAGCACGGACTGAGCTGCGGGAGCCGCTCCTCCTCGCGGCGCTCGCGAACCTGACTCTTCAATGTGACGGCTGCGGCGCCTACAGCTACTACGCCGCCGCCGGAGATATGTTTCCTGCGAGCGCGCCCAATGGGTACCTGCTCGGCGGAACCGCTCCCTCACTGGCCTCGGGTGCGGTCAGTCGGGGGAGGGCCTGAGCCTGACTCCCCAAGCTCATTGGTGGCTACGGCCTTCATTCGGGGGCGGGCCTTCGAGGGACGCTGCACGCTCATTGGCCGCGAGAGCTGTCAGACGGGGACTTTTATTTTGTTCAATGTACTTTCTAATATTTCGAGATGACCCACGTGTTTTTATTTATTTATTTATTTTATTGTGGTGTCATTAATACAGTCACATGAGCAACGATGTGGTTACTAGATTCCCCCCATTATCAAGTCTCCCCACACACCCCATTACAGTCACTGTCCATCAGCGTAGGGAGACGCTGTAGAGTCACTACAGGTCGTCTCCGTGTTGTACCGCCCTCCCCGCGCACCCCCTGCATTACATGTGCTGATCCCGATGCCCCTCATTCCCCTTCTCCCTCCCACCCACACTTCCCAGTCCCTTTCCCTTTGGTAACTGTCAGTCCATTCTTGGGTTGAGTCCGTTGTTGTTTTGTTCCTTCAGTTTTTGCTTTGATCTTAAAGCTCCACAGGTGAGTGAAATCATTTTTTGGTACTTGTCTTTTTTCTCCTGGCTTATTTCCCTGAGCATAATACCCTCTAGCTCCGTCCATGTTGTTGCAAATGGTAGGATTCGTTTTATTCCTATGGCTGAATAATATTCCATTGTGTATGTGCACCATCTCTTCTTTATCCATTTATCAACTGATGGACACTTACTTAGGTTGATTCCATTTCTTGGCTATTGTAAATAACTCACGTGTTATTAAGTTACTTAATTTTCAAGTGACCGTAGATTTTCTAGATATCTTTCTAAAGGAACAAAAGCATCTCGTCGGCCTGGGGTGAGAGGTGGGGTCCCGGAGTGAGGGAGGATGGGCTCTGGGGTGAGGAGTGGGGCCCTAGGGGTGAGGCGTGGGGGCCTGGGGGTGAGGGATGATGGGCGCTGGGGTGAGGGGTGGGGCCCTGGGGGTGAGGCGGGGAGACATGGGGGTGAGGGGTGATGGGCCCTGAGGTGAGGGGTGGGGCCCTGGGGGGTGAGGGATGATGGGCCCTGGGGTGACGGTTGGGGGCCTGAGGGTGAGGGGTGATGGGCCCTGTGATGAGGGATGGGGGCCCTGGGGTGAGGGGCAGGGACCCACGGGGTGAGGGGTTCTCCCTGTGTAAATCCAGGGAGGGCAGATCCCAGGGCAAAATACCTTTCAAAGCGAAATCAGGCAAAGGGACAAATAATGTTTAAAAGCCATTTATTGCCTACAAGCAGTCGCCCTGCGTCTCTCTCCTGATGCAGTAGAAGAGAGCAAATACTCCCACCAAACTCTCTGGGGCAGATAAGCCCTCGTTCGCCTACGTGATTACCCACTGACGTGAAGACGGACTACTTCTCTCCACCCCTTGGAAACACCTGTTGATACGGAGATGCACTATAGCCAGGCCAAGAGATTGTGGAAATACTACAATTTTACCCACACCCTGTCTGTGGAACACGTGTCTATGGCCTCCCTGTATGTACTTAATTAAATTTTGTTACTTTTTCTCCTGTTAATCTGTCTCATGTCAATTTGTTTCTTAGACCAGGTAAGGGAACCTTGAGGGACAGAAGAAATTCTTCCTCCCACCACCAGTCAAGTAGCTATGTTTACTAAGGGCTGAACCAGGACCTCTCTCTTTTTGTTAAAAGGACCAGAATGGTGTGGAGAAAATGGAAATTACAGCCAGGATCCTTGCCTGGGTGTCACCCATTGTAGACCTGAAGTGCGTGTTTGCATGTCTATGAGATGTTTACCGAGAGGCTGGTCAGTCTTGGGAGTGTTAGGCAGAAAAATAGATAGTAGCGGGATGAGAGGGAATTAAGGTCAGTAAAGTTCACTAAAAAAGGGACTCGAAGAGCATCCTGTCCCAGGGGACTGAGGAGGAGCAGAAAAGAAAAAGTAAAAGCTAGTGAATTGGTGCAGGAATGTGTGCTTGGACCCCTGCAAGCTGCTACTTCATGTGTCTGCACCCCAGCCTCTCTCCTACCATTTCCCCTTGAAAAGCCCTGACCGCTTGTGTGTCAGGAGGACGGTGGTTCTCTAAGGCAGGAGCCTACCACTCCCTCGTTTGCTAGCAAGTCAATAAACTATTCTTTCCTTTCCTCAAAACCTTGTCACTGTCTTTCGTGATTTGGCTTAAGGGACGAGGACCGGTTTTCCGTATCAGGAGCGGCCCCCCGACCAAGTGCCCACAGTGCCGCTCCCTCGGTGTCAGAGCCCAAGGCCGAGCTGTCCTGGAGGAACGCAGAGCTCCGGCCTTCCTCCTCGCTAGCCACAGGGGACTGTGCCGGCAAGGAATTCGTGCTGTGCGGTAGCTCGAGCACAAGCCTCTAGGATTCCCTCTAAAGTACACATTGAAAGCAGTAACGCCTTCCAGGAGAGAGTACAGAAACCGGTGTCACCACCAAGGATTTGGAAGATGTCGGAGTGGTGATTCCACATACCCTTGTTGAAGTCACTCACTTGGCCTACTCCGAAAAGAGATGAATCTTGTAGATGCCAGTGCATGATTGTCAACGTAATCAGAGTGTCTCAGATTGCAGTTACTGCTGCACATGGGGCTTCATCACTTGGTCCCCAAGCACCCAGTGTGTAAGTATTGGTCAGGAAAATGCTCTTTGTTCTCTTCCTGTGAGTAAAGACCAGCAGGGCAGTTAGCTTTCAGTCGACAAGGAGAGAAAACTATCTCAGAGGCATATCAGACCTCCAGACTTAGGTTGTCATTTGGTCAGAAGGAATCTTCATTCTCCTTTTCCTTCCAGAAGACGTCACACTGGCCCATCCCATTGATGGTACTATACCGATTGGACCCAGTGATCGGGAAGTACAACTAGTCTAATCATATTGGAAGATCAGTCACGTGTCGAAAGGTGGGAAATAAATCCAACAAAAATTCAGGGGTCTTTCACCTTAGAGAAGTTTCTAGAAGTCTATCGTGTGAGCATGCCAAGCACTCCCTTCTAAGGTGATGAATAAGCTGCTGTATCTGACCCCTCTTCACTCCAAAAATAAAAAAGCATAGCATTCTGGTGGACCACCTCGGATTTCGGAGGCAACATAGACCTCATTTCCAGTGTGCTACTCTGACCCATTTACTGATTGGTCTGAAAAGCACCTAGTCTGAGAGCAGCCTGGACCTTTGGAAGGTGGATGCCAGTAGATGGCAACACCTGGAACCCCTCTCATTGCTACCCCTTCCAGGTGCACACCTGAAAATGGCCTAGCGGGGAACGGACCTGCCAAGATCACAAGGCCCGGACCCCAGCCTGACTTGCGTGCTGTTCCACGCTCCGTGCCAAGCCTGGTTGGCATTCCTCCATCTCTGAGTCTGTGAGTCACACACACGTGACACCAGCCCCCAGGAGCTGGAGGGGTCATCCATGTATCCCTGGGGATGTCCCTAGGGAGGAATGTCTGGCATGACCCTCCCTGTGCAGGCTGGGACATTGGGCAGCTCCTGGGAGGTACTATGGCTTCAGCAGGACAGGGAACTGGTGACAAAGAGCGGCCTGAGCTCAGCTCTTGTCTCCTCAGAGCTGGGACCCTGGTGTCATTGCCAAAGAGCAAGGGGAGGGATCTGGTGGAGATCTGTGTACTCATGCATGGCAAGGGCCATGAGGGTGGGCAGTCAGCAGCCCAGAGGGGCATGTGGGCATGTCTGAATGCAGGTAGGGGCCCTGGAAGTGGACCCTTGAAGAGGTGATGTCACTCAAGACACGCCCAGTAGAACCTGAATTGTGACCCGGACGGAACCCAGCTCCTGGTCGCAGACCCCAGTCCTGCTCACTTGACCGGAGGCGCTCGACAGAGCAACATGCGGTCTTGTTGTGTGGAGCCTTCTGAAGGCGTGGGAGTCAGGGAAGCCGAGACGGAGAGTCTTCCTGCTCGCTGTGGGCGTTGGCTGAGAGAACACTTCCAACGCCTCTGTCCGTGTCTCCCGAGGAGCCCCGAGGTAACACAGGGCAGCCCAGAGCGGGCCCCTCCAGGACCAGGCCACTGTGTGACCCATCCCGGGCTGACCTTTCCCCCAGCTTCTTCTGTGTGTGTGGTGGGTGTGCAGCATGGGGGGACTGAAGGCTGGGGAGGAGGGGGGCAGTCAGTGTCACAGCGCTGGTCTCATCATTCAGGACATGGAGGTGAGTGTTGGGACCAGGTACTTCCACCCACATGTTAATCCTGAGCCCGGGGGGTGACCTCTTCTTCCCCCAGGGACTGGATGTCTACGCAGATGGCCCTCTGTGCCTGGTCTCCGGGGCAGGGTTTGGGTTCCACACTGCTCCCTGCGGGGAGGTCCACGCAGCCCCGGTTGCCTCCTACCTCGTTACCAGGCTCTGGCTTTGCAGAGCTCCACCCTGGGGAGCGAGGAGGAGCTGACTGATGGATTTACCTACTCCATTTCCCTGCACCTGGGGCAGGCTGCCTACACTCCAGGACCCCACTACAAGCCTGGTAACCTGCCAGGGCCCTCCCAGGGCTGCCCCACGAGATTGGTCAACAGACCCACTCCAGAGAGCGTGGAACCTCGCTCCCGGGGGCACCCCGTGCCGCTCCTTGCTTGCATCTCACGGGGCTGGGGGCTCTCGGGTGAGGTGCAAACCTCCCTTGTCCTGGTGGTTCCTCGGTTTCCCACTGACTATCTCCCTGTTGCCCCCCTCAGCGTGAACCTGAGCCATCTGTCCATGAGACTGATGTCCCCAAGCGCAGGGTGCCCCGGACAGGAATGAGGAGGAAGGGGAGAAAGCTCACGGGACGAGTGGAACTAGCTCCAAACACCAGCTGGAGCGCACCCAAGGTCACACTCCCTCCCGAGGACGCTGACCAGCTGACCACGGGCCAGCGGCTCCCCCGGTGAGCACCCACCCCCTCCTCCTCACAGTCGGGCCTCTGCCCACAGCCCGCGGTGTGTCTTGAGTGTCCCCACATGTGTCTGAGGCTCAGCGTGCTCCTCTGACAGGCAGGGTGGTTGGCGATCAGTCTGTTACGGTGCCCATGGGTAACACGAGAGGAGCTTAGAGGGGCTCCCTGGTGCCTGGCAGTGCAGAAAGAACTGCCGGCGAAGCCGGGCCACTTTGGGGCATACTTCTCTTTACCCAATGAGAAGCCTTTGGCCTCACCCATCAGTGGCTTGGAGCCTGGCTCATTTGGAAAAGCACAAGGGAAGCAGCCTTTTGGAATGGAGGCTCACGATTCCCTGTGGCTGTACCCGGTCCTTGTCCTCATCATGGCCACACGAGGGACCTCTGGGGACAGCAGAGGGGTACCTCGGAAGGTTCGGGTAGGACTTCCTTCAGCCACAATAGGTATGAAGCACCCACTTTGTGCAGACCCTTTGGGGACACTTAGCATAACTGAGTGAAAGAAGCAGACACAGTACTGGGACCCCGTCCCGTGTGGAGTCAGGCAGTCACTTCAGGCGTCATCCGCAGGTCACAGCCGGGAAGCATCACGGGCGATACCCTCACCGCCTCCTCATGTAATGGGGGGCATGACAAGGGGCCAGAGGAGGATCTGAGAAAGTGAGCGTTCACTGGGCCAGGAGGGGGCACTGCCTGTGTGCACAAGATGGGTGGAGGAGGCATTTAGGCCTTGGGGCAGGGGGCGCACAGCAGAGCCCAGCAGGTCACTCATCTTCGGGATCCCATGGGCGGGCTGACGACTGGAGACTTCCTATTTGGGAGGATGGGAGGGGATGGGGTCCCAGGACAGACGCGCAGGGTCAGGAAGGGGGAGGGGCAGGTGCCTGGACAGGCAGGGGAGTGCACAGCGGCCAGGCCCACACAAGGGCGGACCCGGAGGGCAGTGTGGCTGGAAGGACCAGGCTTCTCACTCTGCCACCCCCAGGCCTTACCCCAGCTGCAGGATGGGACAGGCTAGGAGCCTTGCCTGGGAGCCCGAGCGTGTGCCCAGCATCATAGATGCCAGCCAGCTTTCATCCACCCTGGAGGGCCAACTCCTCCACCACTTGGTCCAGGAGGAACACCTGGGGCCCACGGTGGCAGAGCTGAAAGGTGAGGGGCTGCAGCCAGAGGACCATGTAGGGTGGGCTTTCCGGACTGGGGTTCCCTTCAAGGCAGTGAGGGATCTTCTGTCATTGTAAGGCGCGAGGAATCAGGCCCAGGGTGACCCTTTCTCTGTGTCCTGCTTCAGACCCACGGCAGATGCAGCTGGCTCCACAGACACGGGGAGGGCCGGCATGGTGGCTAGAGCCCGTCCCGGAGCTCCCTGAGACCCCTGTGCTGGAGCGACAGCCGGTGTCACCTGCATCAGCCCCTGCAGAGCCAGAGGATGTCCCAGCAGTGGCCTTAGCCCCCCTGGCAGGCCCTGAGCTGGAGCCCCAGGAGCCCACAGCAGAGCCTAGCAGGTCAGTCATCTTTGGAATCCCATGGGCGGCCTGACAACTGGGGACTTCCTATTCGGGAGGATGGGAGAGGATGGGGTCCCAGGACAGACGCGCAGGGTCAGGAAGGAGGACGGGCAGGTGCCTGGACAGGCAGGTGAGTGCACAGTTGCCAGGCCCACACAAGGGTGGACCCGGAGGGCAGTGTGGCTGGAAGGACCAGGCTTCTCACTCTGCCACCCCCCGGCCTTACCCCAGCCCCAGGATTGGATGGGCTAGGCGCCTTGCCTGGGAGCCCGAGCATGTGCCCTGCGCCATCGATGCCAGCCAGCTTTCATCCACCCTGGTGGGCCGAGTCCTCCACCACTTGGTCCAGGAGGAGCACCTGGGACCCACGGTGGCAGAGCTGGAAGGTGAGGGGCTGCGGCCAGAGGACCATGTAGGGTGGGCTTCCCGGACTGGGGTTCCCTTCAAGGCAGTGTGGGCTCTTCTGTGATTATAAGGCGCGGGGAATCAGCCCCGGGGTGACCCTTTCTCTGTGTCCTCGTCCAGACCTACGGCAGATGCACCTGGCTCCAGAGACACGGGGAGGGCCGACTTCATGGCTAGAGCCCGTCCAGGAGCTCCCTGAGACCCCTGTGCTGGAGCGACGGCCAGTGTCACCTGCTTCAGCCCCTGCAGAGCCGGAGGATGTCCCAGCAGAGGCCTCAGCCCAGGGGCCAGGCCCTGAACTGGAGCCCCATGAGCCTTCGGGCCTGGGGCCCAGGGCACTCGCTAGAATGGCACCAGGCGTGGCAGAGCCAGTTCCAGATCCAGAGCCCACCAGCCCCAGTGCTGCGAGCCCCTGGGATATTACAGGAGTGGTCTCAGGCCCCGAACTGGAGCCCCATGAGTCCTCGGGCACGGGGCCCATGGCACCTGCAGGAATGGCACAGGGCCGGGCAGAGCCACAGGTGGTCCTGGAGCCCACCAGCCCCTGTACCGTGAGCACCCGGGATTTGCCGAAGGAGGAGGAGCAGACCATCCTGGCATTTGCCCCACGCCTGGTGGCCGAGCAGCTGACCCTGATGTGTGCGGTGAGCGGAGCAGGATCTCAGGGTCGGGGGTGGGCTTTCCCTGTGTCACGGGCTGCCCCAGACCTGCCATTCCGACGTGGACTCCTGTGATCTGGGCACATGTCCCAGCTTCCCCACGGATTCAGCACGTGCCCTGGGAGACTCTCCTCACCCCTATGCCCTTACTGACCACATGGGGACAGTATGGCTGGCCCTTAGGGATCCTTACAGACCAATGAGAAGGAGCGGAGGGAAGGTGTGCAGAGCCTGGCTGGGCTGGGAGGGGCAGGGCAGGGGAGGGGTGCTCAGGGAGGTGCTGCCAGGGCCTTAGGTCCTCGGGCCATTGGCCTGGCAGGCTCCTATGGCCTCCGCACTTCAGAGGCCCCTGCCATGGACCTGACTGCGTGGGAGACACAGACACCAACAAAGGCCCTGGGTGGAGTTGTTTCAGGGGAAACTGCACCTGAGTGGGGATCGGGATCCACGGGGTGGCAGCATGAGAGGCAGATGCCCCAGGATGGCAGGGTGAGCCGCCTTGTGCCTCAGGGAAGACGTGAGTGAGGGTGCCTGTGAGCAAAGCCCCTCTGTGTCCCATCACTCTGGGGTCCTGTGCATCTGGTCCTGGGCGCCTCAGTGGACGGGGTCTGAAGTCTGGATGGCCACAAGGCTCACAGCACATCCCCAGCTGCCTGTGCCCCAGCTCTGACCAGTGACCCAGCCTGGGAACAGGGGCACCAGGGGCACAGCTGGATGACACCTCTTGTCATCCCCAGGAGCTGTACAGTAGGGTTGAACGTGGTCAATGCAAGGTCTATGTAGAGAGACATCCACTGAGGGAATCCATTGTACTCCTGAACCCCAACATCCTTAACGTCATCAAGCACTTTGGTACCACGTTTCATTTTGTCATCTCCTCCTGCCTCGGCGGCCCGAGCACGACAGCCCAGGACAGGGCCCGAGTGGTGGAGTTCTGGATCCAGGTGGCCAAGGTCTGTCATGGGACAGCCCCCGGGGTCCCCTCCTTTGCCAGCTCTCAGGATGGGTGCCTGTGGACCTGGACTAGCAGGCCCCGGGGGTGGGACAGCCATCCCTGGACCCTTCCTTGGGTTGAGCCACAGTCCTCCACCCAGGAGGGCTGCTCAGCAAGTACCAGGTGTGCTGGGCTCCCTGGGTGTGTGTCTCCTTAAGGACAGGAGTTCATGGGGATAGAGCAGAGAAGCAGGCCACGCTCTCAGCTCTGTCTTCCCTCCCAGGAGTGTCTGGCTCTCAGAAATTTCGGGTCCTTCCGTGCCATCATCGTCGCCCTGCAGCACCCTCATGTACGTCGCCTGGAGAACACCTGGGGACATGTTTCCTGGTGGGTAGTCCTGTCCCTGGGACCGGGGCACCTGAGTGGACAGGGACACCCCTACATCTTGCGGTGTCCCTCAGTGTGCTGAGACTTCCTGGGGGGTGGCAGAGCCTAGGGGCGAGGATGGCGGGCTCTTCTGGCTCCCTGTGGGTTAGGCCGGGGTACCCGTGCAGGAATCAGTTTCCTCCAATGTCAGGTGTGGGGTGAAGCCCAATGGAGATCTGGAGCTTGTGCTCTGCAGCAGGAGGTCTCTGCCCCAAGGACAGCGACCTGGCCCAAAGCAGATTCGCCCCCGGGAGAACAGGGAATGGAGGCCCTGGGTGGAAACATGAAGCCCCCTCTGCAGGCCACAGATTTCCAGGGCTCAGGGCCGTGGTGGGAAGCCTCCTGTGGGCTAGTGGGCCTTCTAGGATCCCTGGGAAAAGGGGTCGGCCCCGAGACTCTCCGCCTGCAGGCCGCATGTGTCCCTCCTCCTCTCCCCTCCCCGTAGGAAGAGCTCCTGGATCTACAGAAAACTTAAAAAGAGGAACAAGGGGCTTAAAGGGAAGCAGCTCCTCGAGGTAAATGGGGGCTGGATGTCTGGAAGGGAGGGGTTCCTGGGGCAAATCCTCTGCTGCACTGTGGCACAGCTTTGCGAAAGACTCGAAGAGTGCGGGGTGTGCAGGGGAAGCTGATAGGGAAAGTAGGGACCCCAGGCCCATGAGGGCCTCGTCTGTCTCCCTCCCTTGCTCTACTTGACTGCGGGCCTGACATCCACTGAGGACCCAGGGGACAGTCCCCCGGTCAGGGCTGGGGCTGGTGTGGCGTCGGCAGCAGGGTTGGGGCCTGTGGCTGAGCAAGGTCGGCTTCTCCCCTGGGTCCCCTGAGCCTGTCATGACCCCTCTGTGGCCTCGGGCTCCCCATGTGTACATGGAGGGTTGCCGTCAGCCTGGTGGGCGGGCCTCCCAGGTGAGCAAGGGTTCAGAGACCACAAGAAGTGCTTCAGCTTTGTGCACCCCCCTGGTCATGTGAGGGGAGCCGTGCTGATAGCCGGGTGACAGTGAGTGCTCACGGCACCCTGGGAGGCAGAGGGGCCTCCCCTGACCCTCTCATGGCGGTGTCCATGGCCCAAGGACCCGCATGAGTATGAGTGTGTGCCAGAGGTGGGGTTGCTCTGGGCTGAGAGCCTGCTGGAGGTGGGGATAGCGTAGGTGCCAGGGGGCTCGGGAAAGGCATCCATCCACCACGGTCTGGCTGTGGGAGGCACGTGGGAGGGGAGCATGAGCACCTGAGTGTCGTGCACCTTGCAGGACGCGAGGGCCATAGTGAGGAAATGGCACCAGTCACCCAGGGCATCCCAGGATATGAAGAAGCAGGTGAGAGTGGGGTGGCCAGGGTCAGGGTGGTGGAGTGATCTTGCAACTGCTCCTGGTCCCACCAGCTCTGAACTGCCAGCTCTGGTGTGACCAGAAGGAGGGCGAGAGCAGCTGGGTACAGGGGGAAGTTGGAGGACAGGTGCCGGGCCCACAGTTCCTGGGAATGGCCAAAAGCCAGCCCTGGGAGGGCCCGGGAGGGGAGAGCAGGGCAAAGGGAAGGGGGGAGGCCGCACAGGGTGGTCCAAGAGAGCTGGGGGCTGCTAGTGTGGGGTTCCGGGGAGGCACTGTGGGCTCCCCTGAGGCAGGTGGGGACTCATCATCTCCTCACCCCGGTCGCACAGGGCATGATCCCGCCACTCGCACTGATCCTGTACGATGCCTTAGAGAAACAACAGGAACATCATGTGGATGTGAGTGACCCAGCAGGGCTCAGGGGGGCAGGATGGTGGGGTATAGCGAGGAGAGAGCCCCCAGTGAGCCCGAACCTCTCCGCACCAGTCACCCCCTCCTGAGTCCCCCCTCTACCCCAGGACCTGGGCTTCTTGGAGAGGACTGCCAGAAGGGCCCACCTAAGCCCCAGTCCTGGCCCCAGGGCAGGCGGGGCTGAGGGCTCCAGGGGGAAGCGTGTGGGCAGGACTGGTCTCCCCGTCAGGCCCTGCCCAGGGGGAGGGATGCTGCTCCTTCAGAGCAGGAAGCACATCGGGGGTGGCAGTGCCTTCCCGCCTGAGGCCTCAGCTCCCCAATGCAGTTCCCGCTTCTCGGTAGTCCCGAGCCCAGGCCAGGCCCGGGTGCTGTTTCTGGGCAGGCCTGCCCCTTGGAGAGCCCTGGCGGTCCTCCACCTTGAGAAAGGGTGAGGACGTACCGGCCTCATTCTGGGCTCAGGGGGCTGTTTCAATGTACTTTTGCCACCTTGCTGCCTTCCAGGGTGATGGTATAAAATAGAGAGTTGAGTGCCCAGCCATGAAAGGTGAGGGATGTAGTCAAGACCCCCTGGACAGGACCTTGTCCGGGCCATCCCCTGGGTCTAACGTGTGTTGAGAGTTAAGACACGGAGAGCTCAGGAGACTAAAGGCTTTGTAAAGTGGGGGATTGGGAGGCATCAAAGCCACCTTTCTGGAGGAGGAGGTGGAGACCCAACAGTGGGAACAGGCAAGGCTGGATGGCTTTGGAAGGAAGGCAGGTTTCTGTGAGCATAGATTTGGGATCATCCCAGTGCCCCACTCCTCACCCCCCTCCTCGTCTGCATCCTGTCCTTCCTCTGCCCCAGGTCACTGACTTTGTAGTGGAGCTCCTCACATACAAGTTCCTGGTCAGGCAGTATGACCTGGAGCCCAAGGAGCACTTCCTGTCCTTTTTCCGGAGAGTGAAGCTCCTGCGTGAGGACCAGAGGTGAGGCTGCCAGGAGTGGGGTGTGGGCTGTATCTGCCGGCAGGCTCTGGGAGAAGGGTCCCCTGCCATGGGGCTCCAGGGGCTCACAGGTGTCCCTCTGTCCTGCAGCTACGGCCTGTCCTGCCAGCTGGAGCCCCCAGGTCAGAGGGCAGGCAGAAAAGGACTGTTTAAGTGCTTCAGGTCCCGCAAGATTTAAACTTATGGGCCAGGGCCAGGTGAGTTTCTGGGCTGGGGCGATCAGCAGGGGGTGGGCTGTTCCCCAGCCTCAGGGAAGCTTTGGGCCATGCACGGCGTGGGGCGTCCTAAAGACCGGTGCGGCTGCAATCCCGCTCCACTGCCGATCGGTTGTGCCAGACTGAAGGGTGGTTCCCCGCCCCCTGTGGGACCCAGTTTCCTCCTCTGTGAGTAGGTGACGCTCAGAAGCCTTTCTGTGACAGGGACTCCCAGGTGCTGGTGATTGACAGGACCCTCCGCACAGGGCCCGGAGCCCAGAGGGCAGTGGGGACGGGGTGGAAGCAGGATAATGGGGGGAACCCGGGATAACCTGCCTCTTCTGCTCACCCGCGTGGCCCTGTAGCTGCTGTCATCGGGCCCTCGGCCCTGCTGGTGTCCTGGCTGCATGTGGAGGAGACCTTCTTCCCCTTCGGGCAGGCGGCACCCGGCGCCCCAGGACCCCAGCCTGCCTGCTGCTCCTCCTCCTCCGGCTGCTCATCCCGAGCCTCTGCCGGGGCAGCTGCTCTGGCACCTCCTCCGTCGGCAGACTCGGGCAGCTCCCCAGGCTGCCGCTGCATCCTCAAGGACCCGTGTGTAGCTGCGGCGCACCTGGCCACCTTCGTGCTGTGTCGTCCCCTCTGCTTCTGGCCCGTTGGACAGAGGTGAGCCGCCCCACCGTGTGGAGGATGTTCCCCTTCGTACAGGTGGCCTCCCGCCATGACACCAACTTGTCCCTGGGCGCCGTCAGCCACTGAGTCATAGCCACAGGGTTCCAGGAACAGGTGGGTGTTGTTCTCACGAGGCCCGGCCTTTCCCAGGATGGAAATAGACTCAGCGCAGTGCTGCGAGGGACCATGGCCTCCTGATGCCCAGCGGAGGCATCCGAGGATGCAGGGGTGGCCGACTGTCACAGGGTACCGGGACTTGCTTACAGGGGAGCTCCCTGTACAACTTCCTCCCCTCATCCCTGAGAAATAGCCTCCCCAGGTGCAGTGTGCTCTGGGTGTTGTCTCTGAGGTTTATGGTTCCTGGGGGTTGGGGTCATCCCTGTGCAGAATATAATAAATGCTGAACGGATTGCCACCACACTGCTCTTTCTTCTGAAAGCTCTGCCCCTCCTGCGGACATCCTGTGCCCCAGCCCACCCCACCCCAGCCTCAAACTCTCTGACGCATGGGGGCCCTGACCTCTGCCAGGTTGTCCTCCATGCTCTGTCCTCCCCCCATAAGGTGCTGAGGAAGAACAGGGCGCTCCAAGCCCCAGGCTGGCACAACTCAGCAACACGGGGGAGGGCTGTTCAAACAGAAACTGAACCTTATTTCCTGTCACCTGTAGATTATGATCAGACACCAAATCTTGTTCATTAGAAACCCCAGGGTGTCTCTTCACATCTTGAACACCACTGCAGATGTACCCAAGTAGATCCCAGGGCTGCAGTGCGCCAGTCTAGCACTGTCCCATTTAATGAGTCACAGCTGCTCCACACATTCCAGAAAATTACTTTACAAAAAACTTTGAACTTGGTCTCTCAAAGCACCTCCAAGAGGTGCATGCCTTCCACTGGGGGGGCTTTGTCTGAGCCCACTTTCTCCATGCTTTACACCTCAGAGCACCCCCCAAAGCTCCCGGGTTCCCAGTCCTCCCCCATAGTGCCCCTCAGCCTCCCATCCCCAAACCAGGCTGGTCTGAGTCCCCTGGTGTCCTCCTCCTGGGTCCTGGCTGAGTGGCCTGATGTCTGTGACAAATGGCTGGGGAGGCTGAGCCGAGGCACTTGGCTCTGAATCTCCCCACACGCTCCCCCAGGACTCTCAGGATGTGTTCACCCTCCCAGGAGGGGAGGCCTGGCCTGGAGGGGAGCTCCAGGATCAGCACAAACACCCCCTTCGGGGGTTCCAGGATGGAGAGACTCTCCAGGCCTTATGCTGCAGGTGGAGCCCCAGATTGGGACTGGGGAGGCAGACGTGGGCCGTCCTGACAGCCTCAGGTGACCAGGTGACAGGAGGTAAAATCTGGACACGCAGGCCACCCCTACCTCCTTCCCCTGGCCCTGCGCACAGCACCCTCAGAGCCATCTGCCTACATGGTGGTCCCAGGGATGACCTCAGGCTCCCCAGCCACATAGGGAGGTAGGTTTGGGCAGGAGAAGGGCAGGCGGGTACCTGGCACGGCTGTGGCACAGGTCAGACCTGTCATCCTGCACGGCCCACCAGTCTCAACCTGACACAGAAGAGCTTCTGGGCCCTAAAACAAAGCAGCAGCCCTGGGCCTGCTGGGTGGTCACTGGACCAGCGGTCCATCCTTTCACCCCAAGAACGTTTTACTATCATTTCATTGGTCACATTGAATCCGTACTGAACTTGCCCAGGGCTGAAACCCTCTGGCAGGACATTAAAAATCTTACTTCTTAACTTCCTGGGTTTCAAAATGCAATCTTAGCTTTAAGATAGAATCTTTCTTGTCTTTACCATGCTGTTTATGGCTGGGCTAGCTTGCTAAGTGAACTGTCCAGTCTGCAAATTACTTGATTAGGGGATGAAGGAGGAAAAACCGCATATAGGTAAAGTTAAAAAAAATCAGCTGG
Organism: Manis javanica; assembly: GCF_040802235.1. Classification (NCBI taxonomy): domain Eukaryota; kingdom Metazoa; phylum Chordata; class Mammalia; order Pholidota; family Manidae; genus Manis; species Manis javanica. The sequence continues at coordinate 92,675,989 of NC_133168.1, read as the reverse complement.
GCCTTTTAGGAGGCTCAAGTGAATCTTACACATGATTACAAACAATTAGCACAATAAAAACACAGACTACTTTCCTTCACCTGGGGAATATTACTGATCTCACTGTGTATAATGCTTAATACAGAGTTGTGATAGGGGCTTTCCTTGCACATAGTCACACTGCTCTGACTGTAATTACCCTGCCTTGCTTTTTCCAGAGGCCCCCACCCTCACCCTATTGTGTCTATGCCCAGGGTCCCTGTCTCAAGCTGAGCCTGGGCAGCGATGCAGCCATGGGAGGAGGAGACTTTGCTCGGAGATGGTGAAGATTCAGGCCTCTGCAGAGTCGGGGGGGGGGGTGAGGATCTGCACCTCACCTCTGTTGGCCCCCAAGTTCTCTCCTGATGGCCCCTCTGCGACTGTGCCTGTCTTAGGTTGTTCCTCCCTTGAGGAATCTTACCCGTCTCTGGCTAGCCAGCCATCCTCCGGGGCCAATCAGGGCAAAGTGAGGCATGTCGGTGAGAGGCGACATCGGTTTTCTGTCTCCTTGGCTGCTTATGCCTCCGCGGCCTCCGTGCCCAGTACCTGCTTTAGGGATCCCTTGCCAGCCGGCACGGTCCCAGCTCAGGTAATATATTTTGAGGAACTCAGGCCATTTTTTATAACGTAACATATTTCTTCCGAAACAACACTGTAGAGAAGTTTCAGAAAAAATTTGGTTTGAGAAGGAAGGAGAAAGATCACAGAACCACCAAACAGGAAGAAAGGTGGTAAGATTGGAAAATCCTCAGGGCAAAACACTGGGCATAGCTGGGAGCTGCACCCTTCTCTCTTTAACTGAAGTTGTAGGTGATGTTGGGTGCTGAGGGAGGCAGACTTCTGAAGGGGGGTTTTCACCCTCATTTTGGGAGCTGACCGCTGTATGATGACGTCTGACCAGCTGTGTGGGGAGCCAGCGAGGACCTGTAACAGACACGACCTCGCCCCCAGATAAGCACCGCTGCTGGCATCTAGTTCTTTGCCAGTTCAGGAGTAATAAACTATAAATAACAAAAGACTTGCCATTTACAATGGTTAAAGAGCTGAGGAGAAGTGGATCTACAATAAGACAGTGGATATAAGGATATTTGGAAATATCTGTAATATAAAATACTCAATAAAGTTTAGCATTATTCCTTTGACAGTGCTTTCCAGGTAATTACAGCTGAGATAAATGTAACTCAAATTAGCCAAATTTTCCCTAATGAGGAGAAAAAATTCCTCTGGCATGTTCCAGGGGGCCTCTGGAAAATAACAAGAGTTACTTAGAGGTAAGAGCTCCGTTCTGAATTTGGTGTTGGTGAGACAAGGGACCGTGGGTTTAGGCAGAGTAGGGTGAGGGCCTCCAGAGAAAAAGCAGAGCAAGATCATTACAGTCAGAACAACGTAACAATGTGCGAAGGAGTCCCTAGCAAAACTCTGGATAAGCATTACGCAGTCAGTCACACTAACTCTCCAGGGTGAAGATACCAGAGTAGAATATAGACATTCTTCCGTGAAATCAGTTCAAGCTCAAAAGGCCAGGAGCGACTCGGCCTGGAATGTCTGCGTGTTCTGCAGATGAAGAGTCTCTAAGCACAACCTGGGACTTCTCTGTATCAGTTAGATCATGACACTGTAAAATTTACCTTAGCTTGCAAAAAGGCCCAGCTTATTTGTAACTGTACCTATATGCTGTGTTTCCTTCTCTGATCCTAACCAAGTAATCCGCAACCTGAGCAAATGATTCATTTAGTAAACAAGCGCTATAAACATCTCAAAAAGTTAAGAAGTAAGATTCTTAACACACTTCAGCAAACAGGCAACCACCCAGCCCACCTTGGGGGCAGGCCAGGCGGTCTTAATTGACACGCTCCCAGAGGGACACTGCTATCCTGAGAAAGAATCACAGCAGCAAATTTCTTCTGTTACTCATCAAAAATGAGCATTCTGGGACCACTTAACAAGTCTGCACCTGTAGCCCTTTACCCCCATTCCTGAAAATCCTCAACTGCGCGTACATCCCCTAGACAACGAGCCAACCACGGACTCTCAGGTCCCCTGCTGGCGTGAGCTAGGAGCTCTGTCCTCTCACCTTGATTCTAAATTAAAGCCTTTAACCTTGTTCTCCTACCTTGAGTGTCTGCGAAGTTCATTCTTTGGCTCGATGAACAAGAACCCCGGCACCAAAGGCACCACGAAAAGGCAGGGACTCGTCCTCCCAGACTGGTCAAAAATTAGATACAGAGCAAAGAAAACTGAGTGTGATTACAGCGCTTTCTCAGTATGCAGAACTAACGGCCGCAGGAGGCTCACACTCCCACGAAAAGCCCGCCAACTGAATCACACCCAGTAAAATAATGAATACCCTCTGTGTGTTCCAGTTGTACTCTTCCTGTCTTCCTCCACCTCTAGTGGAAAGAGCCAAAGTGCGTATTCCCCTATCAGAGGAAGCAAAGCAGGGAATTTCACCTAAACTGAAGGAATCAAATCCCCAGGCACAGCCAAGCACCATGTCAAAGGTCACACCCCACATCTGGCCAAACAAAAATACTATTACTCTATTTGTAGCCCGAATGCATAACTGTAAAATCCAACAGCTACCAGCTGATGGAAGGCGGAAGGGGCATAAAATTCCAGTGTTTAAGCCAACACAGGCACACGGTCCTAGTGCCATTCCAGTTCGTATGCACAATAAACATGCTCCAACACGTCACTATGCTCCTGTCAGCGGCCAGGCGATGTAACTGGTGCAGCTCAGCTGGCTGCTAACTCGCTTCAGGCCAGAGTAACAGAATACCAGCCCGCGGGAACAGGGACACCACACCGGGAGAGGGGAGCCTCTGGGCAAAAGGCAGGTCACAGACGTGAAAGTATGCTTCATAAAATTCAATGTCATTTTTCAAAGTGAGTCCCTGAAAGTCCCAGGAAGCCACCCAGAAACAAGCTTAGTTAGGGCCCGTGACCCAGGGGTGTGGGCGGGGGTGTGGTGGTGTCCCCATTTCCAATCCCAGGGTGCATTCACACAGTTAAGGGGCACAAAGAACTCAGGGCAGGAACCTGCGGGTGCATTTCCTTAGATTCTGAAATACTGTCACACTTCATTTTCTCTCTCAGATTTCATTACTCCTCCTCCCAGACCTCTGCGAATGCTTATTTGAAACACAAATGGGGGCGGGCAGTGTTAACGAGGCCTAACTGGGGGCTCTGAGTGGCCAATTGCACAAGAATCCATCTCAGCTCCTGGTTTCTGAGGCTGTGTGTTTTCCTTTTTCTCTTCTGCTTTTACATACACACAGGCGCAAGTCATGGCTGGCCTAAGAACCAAAGCCAGCAGGGGCTTGTCTTTGCGTAAAGTATCTCCATAATTTTATCACAAGAAGTCAGTAGGATTTTTGGATGAATACAGTCAGCATCTGACAGAACCCAAGAACATGTCCACTATTCAGGGGAATCACACGGCACAATAACCATACGTCTCAGATCTTTTCCTTAAAACTGCAACTTAGAAAGCATGCAAGCTAAAGTTAAGGAATTCTGAAGCTGACTGACTGCCAACAGGCACCCTCCCGCGGTGTAAGGGGAAAAAAGCATTCAGCGTTAAGGCGGCATCATCCCTATCGATGTAACATTTTCTCCATTTTACTTTCTATCTATTTTGTCCCCATGGAAGGTAGTAACTTACCCATTTCCCCCACCTCCCAGCAGGGTGTCTTATAACTAAAATTTTATAGCTATAAACATACTAGTCAAACAGCTTTTTACATTTCTTCAACACTTGTTATTTCTGAAAGGACTAACTGTGAATACATCAATGACTGTGCCTTTTGATACCCCACAATAGCTCTACCTGCCTTAGCCCTTCAGGACACCACGAGCTCCTCGTCAGAAACACTCCCAGTATTTTGAAAACATTCAGTGATGTCTGTCTGCTTGGTATCAACTTCGGGTTTAATCTGTACAAATCCAACGTCCTCTGCGTCTGCTGAAACATCCCCTTATAATCTTCATTCCCATACCGGGCTTAGTCCGTAAAGATGTATTACAATGTAGAAAGCTATCAAGCGTATCGAGTATTTAGCTATGCAACCTTAGACCCGACACGGAAATTATAAACCGTCTTTTAGAGCCAACATAACTTTCCATCAAAACTGCCCTGAATATATTTTAAGGTTGCTAACTTCAACTTCAGAATTCCTCATTTTCCAAAAACAGGAGAATTATGATCAATAACAATCTTTGTTTAAATCACTCTATTCCTAGGATGCTGGTCATGAAAGTTAAGTTTTAAACAGGCCAAGCAAAAAGCTAAATATTTTGTAAATGCCTACTATTCATATCAATTCATATTCATGCCAATTATGTAGCCTGTTCCATATATTACCAAATTCTGTATGTTAGTTTGTAATCCATTTCTTTTTTCACAAACACAAAGATACAATTTCACTGAAAAATTCGGTCTCTAATACACTATTATTTCCCTAATATGTGTAAAGTCCAAGTTCACTGTGACAATAACGTCCCCACCTATGCTTCGACTCTGTGTGTATTTCCTACATCTATCATTCAGTATTTCATACATACTTCCCTACCTGTACTTTGACTTACACATCACTCTGAGAAACTGATGCTTGCCCTATTTTCACACCTTTATGAATGCCAGCCCATCATTCCAAATTTTAAAAATAACACAGACTGAGAGATAGAAAGATGGATGTGCCGATGGACAGATGATCAATCAGGTATAATAACAATATGAAGTAGCAGAAACTAGGTGGTAGGCGTTGGAGTGTTCCATGTGGAATCCTGCCGATTTCACTGAGCATTTGAAAATGTTATGATGAAACCTTGGGAGAACAACCGCCCATTTGCAAGGCCCACCTTACCAGCCACCACAGGACCCCATTTTTCTCCAAGGCATTTAACCCTTCCTACGACCTATCGGTTGTTTATGTGTGCACAACTCATCTCCCGGCAGGATTCACGTTTGAATCATTTTTCTCTCATTCAATTCCATCTATTACATCATCTTGTACACAACGACCATTCAACACATGACAAAAAAAATACTTATGGAAAAAAAAATAGTCACTGTTTATTTTACTAATAAAATTGTTCTCACATAATACGGACAGCTATCATCTGCAATACATAGGAAACTGAAACAGAAAAGACCTGTCTGTATTCCGAGAAAAAAATGGGCCAACCAAGTATTTGCAATCTAAGATGTTACAATGATTCACAGCTCTTGAATTAAGAGATGACCAGACCTTCCCTCAGGAAAGGCAAACATGACTTTGGGCGCGAGCTGAGACTGGAAGTTGGTGACCTGGACCTTTCAAGACTAGGCTAAGTTTGTGCGATTTCCAGGAGAGGTGCAGGTGCTCCAAGTCCTGGGGACATGTGGGACTGGGGAGAGGCTGGGGAGTGAGCATCTCATGGTCTCAAGGGACTCGGCAAAGAAGAGTTAGCAGACTTGGGGAGGCTAAACCAGGTTTGTCGGCTAGGGAGCGGAGCGAATTAACCATCACCCAAGTCAGGGAGGAAAAATGGGGAGCTTCCCGGAGAGCAGGACTGGGTCTAAACACGGTGACCTTGAGGTGAAAGTGGGACCTTTATGGCCTTGAGATAAACGGAGACATAGGCCAATAGAGTCAGTTACCTAGGAAAGGGCCAGAGAAAAAGACCAACCAGTCCTGAGGTATCCTTACCACGGAGAAGGAGCTCAAATTACCTTAAACCAAAAGGGAGTGGAAGCCAGAACAGGGTCATCAGGATAGTGCCACGTAACAGAGTCCGAGCTGAGAAAGGATTTCTGCCAAAGGAGAGGACAATGGAAAATGGAGAAAGCAGATTCTTCAGACACCCCCTTGCCAGTGTCCGTGACTCAGTGACCACAAAGAGTGCCACTTCAGCAGCCATCAAACACCAGAAGTGGGGCTGTACCAGGCAGGCCCCATCTCATTTTATTTTTTTTCGGTAAAGAATACCGTAGCCTGAAAGAAGGGCACCTGGTGGATTTATGTCCTTATTTAAGTAATGCATTAAGGTTAAACTTCACTAAATAACAAACAGGGAAGTGGTTACATATACAGCTTTCTAATTTTATTGGCATTAATATCAAAACTACTTTGCTTTTTTTAAGCTTATATCAACAAAGCTTTATAAAAATAAATTGTTTCAAAAAAGAAAGAAACAAGGTGGCGGCCCAAATGTCCTCCAAGTGGCCCGAATGACTCCACCCCAGACCCAGTATGGGCAGCGCTCAGCCCACAGGTCAATGAAAAGGTAGACGGAGTGAAGTTACATGGGATGCCAGTGGGAGAAAGGTTGAATCATACGAAATCACGGAGGTACAAGAAGTCATTTTCATGTTTCACCTGTTCCTTAGACGATCACAAATGGCAAGCAGTCATTTTCTGCAAGACTTTCTGTGCCGCTCACTGACTTGAGCTCTGTTGGTCCACATCAGGAATCAGCAAACGGGGAGAATTCTCCCACATTCAGTACATATGCAATAGGCACACCCTCGGGGGTACAAGCCTTTGCCCCTTAAGACACCAAAACAAACACTTTTTAAAGTTCGTCTGGTCTACTGTTTCCCAGCCCAGGAACAACCACAGCAACTTCGGAATTTTTGTAGGAACCAAGAAAAACGTGGTTATCTGTCCCAAGGGAGGTCCCGGGGGGGTTGGGCAAGTCTCTGCAAGCCGTTACCATAAAGGCCAAGGTACTCTTCAGCTGCAGAGAGCTGAAACCTCTTCTGTGTTCACTCCGTGCTCCTCAGGACAACTACAAACTCCTGGCCTCTCTCCAATCACCCGAGGTTCATACTGCCTTTCCAAGAGGATTCCACAAAGCCCCCAAATTACCACACACATAGGCAAAAAAAACTGGCCGAGTAAATTCCCATCATGCCAGGGCACTCGGTAGTTTTCAAGGGCAGACAGTTCCCAGAAAAATGCAAATAATTCAGGCTCCCCAAAGAAATTCCAAGCAAATATGACATTTGTTCTGTCAGAAAGCAATGCTGAATTGCACTTGAAGAACTTGGATGAAGACGTTAGAGCACAAAGACAGGAAGACGGCTTCTGGCCTATTAGGGATTCTAACTTACCACTCTGTGTTTTACCCCTCATCCCTACTGAAAGATGCCCCATAGAGTGCATGATAGCTAGTGATATTTGTGTCTACTGCCAACGAGATAGCCTTTCAGTAATTGAACTTTAATCTTTGTCAATACAAACATTTTAAAGGTCTCCTTTCCAGTGTTCAATTGTTTAGTTCTTTAAATGTCAGCTGCAAAAAAAATAAGTATCATCCAAAAAACAGCATCCACCTGTCCTGCTACAGCTGACAAAGCATTGGCCACAAAACCATACGTAAAATAATGTTATGAGTTCCAATTAAGGCATCTATGTTGTAATTTCCAAACAAAACTTCTCCTAAGACAGGGTCACATCAGTCCCACACGCCTTTCAGCCTTTAGCAAGTAAGATACTACCCTTGGCTGCATAACCCCCTCACCCATCTTAAATCATTCCCTTTTCTCATGCTACCGCCCACAAACACAGACACTGAAATTTTTACTCAACTATGAAAAAGGTTTCAAGGTAACTTCAGTAACTAACCAGAAGTCAGGCTGACATTCTTTAAATCAGAAAGGACTGTGCAACAAGAGAGCAGACACCATCCCTACCCTCCCGTGGAACTGATGGCGGGGTTCTTGTTGGCAGAGTCGAACAATGAACTTAGCAAACACCGAACGTAGGAAAGCCAGGGAGAGGCTTTCACTGAGAGATACAGTGAGAGGACAGAGCTGCTGGCTCACGCCGGGAGGGGACAAGGGAGCCCAGAGTTGTGCATTGTCTAGGGGTTTTATAGGCAATTGAGGGTTTTTTGGGAACCGGATACATGCTTCGGGGTGTGGACTTAAGTGGTCCCTGAATATTTGAAATTAACTTCACAAAAGAAACTTACTGCTCTGATTTCTCCCTGATACACTGGCATCTTGGTCTGGGAGCATAACAAACAAGGCCGCCTGCCCAGAACCCAAGGTGGGCTGAGCTATTGTCTGTTGGCTAAAGGGTAAGTTAAGAATCTTACTTCTTAACTTCCTGGGGGTTAAAACGCAATCTTATCTATAATATGGGATCCTTCCTGCCTTTTACTATGTTCTCTGTGACTGGGATTACTTGCCATGTTCGTTGCCCAGGTTATACATTACTTGATTACAGGATGAAGGAGGAAAAGCAGCATCTGGGCAAAGTTAAAGATAAGCCGGGCCTTGTAGCAGGCTAAAGTAAACTTTACAACAGCCGCATTTAATTAACACAATGAAGACACGGGCTATGTGGAGGTATTTTCTTATCTGGGGGATATTCAAACATTCCAGGCCAAGTTACTCCTTGCTTTTTAGTTTTAACTAATCTTCACTGAAGAATGCTTATATTCCTAGTTTGATATTTTAGAGAATTAATGTGACTCTGACGTTGCTTAATTGTTTAATACAGAGCTCTGGTACGGGGCTTTTTCCAGAGGCCCTCACTCTACTCTGACTACACCCGTGGACCCTGTCTCATTCCCCACCTCTACAGATACAGACCCTACTGCTGCGAGGGATGGGGGGCGATGACCGCTCTGGCTGCTTCGTGCTGAGAAGGGGGTGCAGTAAAGGGTGCAGGTAGGTCTCCATCAGTGGTCAGTGAGAGGGCCTCAGAAGATGGGCACTTCTATTCCTGGGTGACAGTGGTCAATCACCTCCTCTGCCAGGCATACTGGATTTCACCACTCCTTACCACCACGGCCTGCACCTTGCCTTGATTTCCCTCTTGCCTTCCCACTAAGCAAGAGTTGCCTCAGAGCTCTGGATTCAGTGGTACCTTACCAGTGTGCCTCTACTTTATGCCTTTTGGGAGTTTCATCTAGATCCTAGTTGTCTCTGCACAAGCTTTAGCAATAGTACACTCGGGATCATTCCTTGAGAATATCGGACCTTCCTGTCCGATAGGTGTGGGGAGTGTGTGCCCTCTTGCTGCTAGAGCCTCGGTCAGAGTCACAAGCCTGTTTCGCTTCCCTGGGGCTACAGGTAGGGAAATGACACAGCCCCGGGATGGCTGCCTCTAAGGAAGGGAGGTCAATACCATAGAACCATTTACATGTTGGACTCAGCTTTCAGCCTGACTACTGCACAGGACAAAACACCTGAACCAGACGAATTCACCGCTGACTTTAATCAAACATTTAGTGAAGATCTAATACTCATCCTCCTTAAACTTTTCCAAAAAGTAGAAGAGGAAGGAAAACTTCCAAACTCATTCTACGGGGCCAGCATCACCTCAATACCAATACGAGGCAAAGACACCACAAAAAAAGAAAATTACAGACCAATATCGCTGACTGACATACATGCAAAAATACTCAACGAAATATTAGCACACGAAATTCAAAAATACATCAAAAAGATCATCCATCATGATCAAGTAGGATTTATTCCAGGGATGCAAGGATGGTACAGTATTAGAAAATCCATGAATATCATTCACCAACTCAGCAAAAAGGAGGAAAAAAACCACAAGATCACGCCCACAGATGCTGAAAAAACATTTGACAAAATTCAACATCCATTCATGATAAAAACTCTCAACAAAAAGGGTATACAGGGCAAGTACCTCCACATAATAAAGGCCATATATGACAAGCCCACAGAAAACATACTTAACGGCGAGAAGCTGAAAGCATTCCTCTGACATCGGGAACAAGACAGGGATGCCCACTGTCCCCATTGTTATTCAACATAGTACTGGAGGTCCTAGCCACGGGCAATCACACAAAACAAAGAAATCCAAGGCATCCAGATTGGTAAAGAACAAGTCAAACCGTCACTATTTGCAGATGACATAATATTGTGCATAAAAAAACCCTAAAGACTCCACTCCAAAACTACTGGAACTGATATCTGAATTCAGAGGAGTTGCAGGATACACAATTAATACACAGAAACCTGTTGCTTTCCTATACACTAATGGTGAACTAGCAGAAACAGAAATCAGGAAAACAATTCCATTCACAACTGCATCAACAAGAATAAAATACCTAGGAATAAACCTAACCAAGGAACTGAAAGACCTACCATACCCTGAAAACTGCAAGACACTCTTAACAGAAGTTAAGGAGGACTCTAGCAAATGGAAACTCATCCCATGCTCCAGGCTAGGAGGAATTAATATTATCAAAATGGCCATCCTGCCTAAACCAGTGTATAGATTCAATGCAATACCCATCAAAATACCACCAGCATTGTTCAACAAACAGGACACCCGTTTATGAGATAAGAAAGTGCAGCATTTCGTCAGGAATAAGAGTGAAGCATGGATCTCCTACCTTGCGGTGCTGAGCATCGGGGTCCGTGGCACTGACGAAATTAGAGGCACACATCGAGCGAGTAAAGGAAGTAAACAGCACCCTTGCCTCACCCAGAGGCTGGGGCGGCCCGGAGAAGCAGGCTGGAAGTCAGGCAGACAGAAAGAGAGACACTCCTCGTGGATACCCAGTCAAGCTGTCGGGGTCTGATTCCAGACACGTGGGCCTTTGAGAAGCCGCTGAAGCGCATCCTCAGCCTAGACTCTCGCAGGTGCCCATGGCCTTCCTCAGTCCCTCGCATCCAGGGAGATGCCTCTGAAGGGGAATCCTGGCCTCCACTCAGGTGACTTTTCCGGCTCCCAAGGGAGACGGGGGATCCACTGAGGGAGACGCAGGGGAACCTGGCGCTCGAGACTTTGAGATCGGCAGCCGGGCTAGTCCCACTTAAGTGGCTGACGAGCGCCCGATGTTGTGGTCCATAGACGGCTTCCTTCTATAAGGACAGTGAAAGAAAAGGCAGGCTCGGATGCCTATACTCACCTCCGAAGTTATCCCGGACGAGCCCCCAAAAACGATGCAGCTTCTCACACCACAAGGGTATGAAACTAGAAATAAATCACGCAAATAAAATGAAAAAGCCTACCACCGCATGGCGGATTCACAACATGCTCCTAAACAACCAAAGGATCAATGACCGAAGAAAAACAGAGATCAAGCAATATATGGAGACAAATGACAACAATAAAAACTGAACTACGCAAAATTGGTGGGACACAGACAAGGCGGTGCTAAGAGGGAAGTATATTGCAATACAGGTCTCCCTCAGGAGAGAATAACAATCCCATATGAACAGTCTAAACTGAAAAGTATCACAACAAGAAAAAGAAGAACCAATGGGGCCCATAGTCAGCAGGTGGAGGAACACAATAAAGATTGGACCAGAAATAAATAAAACTGAGGAGAATGGAACAATACAAAGAATCGATGAAAGCAGAAGCTGATTCTTCGAGAAAATATACAAAATGGATAAACCCCTAGCCAGACTAATCAAGAAAAAAAGAGAGCCTGCACACACAAACAGAATCAGAAATGAGAAAGGAAAAATCACTACAGAAACACAAAGAATTAGGAGAGAATACCATGAAAAATTATATGCCAACACACTGGATAACCTACAAGAAATGGACAACTTTCTAGAAAAATGCAACCCTCCAAGGCTAACCCAGAAAGAACAGAAAATCTGAACAGACCAATGACTAGGAACAAAATTGAACTGGTAATCAAAAAACTACCTAAGAAGAAAACACCTGAACCAGATGACTGCACTGCTGACTTTAATCAAACATGTACTGAAGATCTAATAGTCATCGTCCTTAAACTTTTCCAAAAAGTAGAAGAACCAGCAATACTTCCAAACTCATTCTATGAGGCCAGCATCACCTTAATACCAAAACCAGGCAAAGACACCACAAAAAAAGAAAGTGACAGAACAATATCGCTGACAAACATACATGCATAAATACTCAACAATCCACCTCTAGGAATTTACCCTAAGAATGCAGCAGCCCAGTTTGAAAAAGACAGATGCACCCCTATGTCTATCGCAGCACTATTTACACTAGCCAAGAAATGGAAGCAACCGAAGTGTCCATCAGTAGATGAACGGCTAAAGAACATGCGGTACATGTACACAATGGAATATTATCCAGCCATAAGAAGAAAACAAATCCTGCCATTTACAACAACATGGATGGAGCTAGAGGGTATTATGCTCAGTGAAATAAGCCAGTCAGAGAGAGACAAGCACCAAATGATTTCACTCATATGTGGACTATAAGAACAAAAGAAAAACTGAAGGAACAAAACAGCAGCAGAATCACAGAGACCAAGAATGGACTGACAGTTACCAAAGGGAAAGGGACTGGGGAGGATGGTTGTGGGAAGGGAGGGTTAAGCAGGAAAAAAGGGGCATTGCGTTTAGGAGACATAATGTGGGGGGGTGCATTAGGTGGGCTGTACAACACAGACAAGACAAGTAGTGATTCTATAGCATGTTACTACACTGATGGACACTGATTATAAACGGTATGTGGGGGTCACTTGACGATCGAGGGAGTCTAGTAAACATAATGTTGCTCATGTAATTGTAGATTAATCATACAAAAAATTATAACAACTGAATAAAAAATAAAAATAGAAACTATTATCATTTAAATTTTAAGGAGGGATTAAACAATTTCCAGACAAGCAAAAGCTGAGAAAATTTAGCTCGCACCACCCATCTCTACAGTGTATTTTGCAGGGACTGCTATAGATGGAAGTGTTCCTAAGGTTAAATAGCTGTCACCAGAGGTAATAAAGAGGGACATACAAAGAGTACAGAATACCATACCTAGTATACAAAGAATGAGGAGGGGAAAAAAAAAACAACCTTTAGATTGTCTTTGTAATAGCATACTTAAGTGAGTTAAGCTAGATTCTTAGGTAGTAAGGAAGGTACCCTTTACCTTTTGGTAACCACGAACTAAAGCCTGCAATGGCAGTAAGTATATACCTATCGATAATCAGCCTAAATGTAAATGGTCTGAATACACCAATCAAAACACACAGTCACTGAATGGATAAAAAATAAGACCCATGTATATACTGTCTACAAGAGACTCACTTCAAACCCAAAGACATACACAGACTAAGAGTGAAGGGATGGAAAAAGATATTTCATGCAACTAATAGGGAGAAAAAAGCAGGTGTTGCAGTACTTGTATTGAGCAAAATAGACTTTAGAACAAAGAAAGTCACAAGAGACAAGGACGGATATTATGTAATGATAAAAGGGGGTCAATCCAACAAGAGGATATAACCATTATAAACATCTATGCACCCAACAGAGGAGCACCTACATATGTGAAACAAATACTAACAGAATTGAAAGGGGAAATAGAATGCAATGCATTCATTTTAGGGGACTTCAACACTCCACTCACTCCAAAGAACAGATCAACCAGACAGAAAATAAGGACACAGAGGCAGTGAACAACACATTACAACAGATGGACCTTACACATCTACAGAACTCTCCACTCAAAAGCAGCAGGATACACATTCTTCTCAAGTGCACATGGAAGATTTTCAAGAATAGATCATATACTAGGCCACAAAAAGAGCCTAAGAAAATTCGAAAAGATTGAAATTGTACCAACCAGCTTCTCAGACCACAAGGGTATGAAACTAGAAATGAAATACACAAAGATGACGAAATGGCCTTTAATCACATGGAGGCTTAACAACATGCTCCTAAATAACCAGTAGATCAATGACCAAATAAAAACAGAGATCAAGCAATATATGGAATCAAATAACAGCAATAATTCAAAAACGCAAAATCTGTGGGACTCAATGAAGGCGGTGGTAAGAAGGAAGCGTATTACACCACAGGCCTACCTCAGGGAAGAACAACAATCCCATATGAACAGTCTAAACTCACATTTAACTAAATTAGAAAAAGAAGAACAAATTAGGCCCAAAGTCAGGAGAAGGAGGGACATAATAATGATTAGAGCAAAAATAAATAAAATTGAGAAGAAAAAAACAACAGAATCAATGAAAGCAGGAGCTGGTTCTTCGAGAAAATAAACAAAATAGATAAACTCCTAGCCATATTTATCAAGAAAAAAAGAGTCTACGGACATGAACAGAATCAGAAATGAGAAAAGAAAAATCACTACGGACACCACGGAAATATGAAGATTAGAGAATACTATGAAAAATTATTTGGTAACAAAAAGGACAACCTAGAAGAAATGCTGAACTTTCTAGGAAAATGCAACCTTCCCAGGGTGACCCAGGAAGAACCAGAAAACCTGAACAGACCAATGACCAGCAAGGAAACGGCACCGGTAATCCCAAATGACAGGGACGACAGGAGCCTCAGGAAACAGCTGTTACTCCTGGAGGCGCTGCGTCCGGCGGCCTCTCCCCCGCCGCCCCGCCGCGGGTCCCACCCACCCTCGGCTCGCCCGGCCCTCGCCCCCGAGGCCGCCGACGGAAAACGGCGCACAGGGCAAGACGCCCGCCGGCCTCCCCGTCTGCGCGGCCCGGCCCGGCACCTCCGCCTGCCGACCTGGACCGGGAGGCAGTGGCAGGTCGGCGTCGCGGCTCCAGGCTGGGCCCCGCGAGACCCCCACCCGCGTCGGCCGCCCCCGGCCCCGCGCGACCCGCCGAGCCCCTCGCACGGCCGCCCCCTCACCGGTCCGCCGCGCCGCAGGCGGAGGCAGGGGTCCACGCGCCCCGTCTGGGCCCCGCCGCCACGTACCTTGCGGCCCACAGAGCCGTCGCTGTCGCCTTCACCCCTGAAGCGGGGCCCGCTCTGGACGCTCCGCAGCAGGTCCGACGGTGCAAGGCTGGAGGAGGCAGCGCTGGACGAGCACAGGTGCGGCCGGGCGGCGTCTCAAACTCCGAGCCGATCGCCGGTGCCGCCGGTGCCTGCGCGCCGGGAGGAAGGCGCAGCCGAGCACAGCGGCGGTCCACCATCAGGGCTCCGCCGGGCTCGCTGCGCGGACGGGACGCGGCACGGAGGCGCCCGGACATGGACAGCGGACCGGAGCACGGACTGAGCCGTGGGAGCCGCTCCTCCTGGCGGCGCTCGCGAACCTAATGACTCTTCAAAACGGCGGCTGCGTCGCCTGCAGCTGTTCCCCAGCCGCCGAAGATACAGGTTTCTGCGCGCGCGCCCAATGGGTACCTGCCCCGCGGAACCGCTCCCTCATTGGCCTGCAGTGCCGTCAGTCGGGGCCGGGACTATCATTTTGTTCCATGTACTTTCTAATTTTTCATGACATGTCCCACGTGTTATTTTAATTAATTAATTAATTTATTTATTGTGGTGTCGTTAAAACACAGTCACATGAGCAACAATGTGGTTACTAGATTCCCCCCATTATCAAGTCTCCCCACACACCCCATTACAGTCACTGTCCATCAGCGTAGTAAGATGCTAGAGTCATTACTTGTCTTCTCTGTATTTACTGCCTTTCTCGTGTCCCCCCGCTACCTTATGTGTGCTAATCGTAATGCCCCTTTTCCCCCTTATCCCTCCCTTCCCACCCACCTCCCCAGTCTCTCTCTCCGTTTGGTAACTGTCAGTCCATGCTTGGGTTATTTGAGTCTGCTGCTGTTTTATTCCTTTAGAAAGATATCTAGGAAATCTCCAGTCACTTGAAAATTAAGTAACTTAATAACACGTGAGTTATTTAAAATAGCCAAGAAATGGAAGCTACCTAAGTGTCCAACAGTAGATGAATGGATACGGAAGGAACAAAACACAACGGATTCACAGAACCCAAGAATGGACTGACAGTTACCAAAGGGAAAGGGATGGGGCAGTGTGGGTGGGGAGAGAGAAGGGGAATGAGCGGCATCGGGATCAGCACACATAATGAAGGGGGTGGGGGGGCGCGGGGAGGGCGACACAACACGGAGACGACCTGGAGTGACTCTACAAGTACCAAATGATTTCACTCATATATGGAGTATAAGAACAAAGAAAAACTGAAGGAACAAGAAAGCAGCAGAATCACAGAACCCAAAAATGGACTAACAGTTACCAAAGGAAAATGGACTGGGGAGGATGGGTGGGAAGGGAGGGAAAAGGGGGAAAAAGAAGGGGGCATAATCATTAGCATGTATAGTGGGGGGGGTTTGGGGAGGGCTGTGCAGCACAGAGAAGACAAGTAGTGATTCTACAACATCTTACAACGCTGATGGACAGTGACTGTAATGGGGTTTGTCGGCGGGGGGGGACTTGGTGAAGGGGGAGCCTAGTAAATATAATGTTCTTCATGTAATTGTAGAGGGAGGGAGGGAGGAAGGAAAGGAAGGAAGAAGGGCATCAGAGTTAATACCATTACCTTTGTGGTAAGATACAGCTAAATTGAACATAGTGCTCCACTTACTGTTATAAGGCCACAGATTAACTGTTGAATAGCCTTAGTTTCTTCACTTCTAAAATAGGGAAGGATAACAGAGCCCACCTCATAGTATATAATTTAACATTACTAACAAAATTCCCATTGCACAGGAAATACACAATAAGTATTAGCATGTATCTATTATAAGTGCTTCCTATAAAGCATGAACTCATGAAGGTAAGTTTTCCATGGAGATTATAGGACCAACCTTAGATAGGCTGGTGAAGACCAGACGCTATTCAATACCCTGGAGATGTTACTTTTACAAAGGCAATGTGCTATAAACAATGTTTTCCCTTCTATTTATTTTTCCAGTCTGCTCACACAATACACTTCCTGTTACTGAGAGCACCAGTAGGGAAGCTCACTGTAATTAAAAGATTGATCTTCTGGAAACAATGCTTAATAACAGGCATAAAAATGTGAGTAATTCTGCATTTTAAAACACTGTCCTCAAGTTAATTTAACCTGAGCTGTTGTTGCACCGCGTGGAAAATCTAGAATCAGTACGTACAGGCTGAAATCAATGGACCACAGAGAAGAGGAGATGAACTCCAATTGGCCACTTCCTTGAGATCAGGGGAGCCTTGTGAAAAAAAAAGCAGGGGAACAAACACACATTTTATATGCAAGAAATGATAACAGATCAGACTTGCAATGGCAACTTTTTTGTATTTTGCATGTTCTCTAAAGGAAAAATCTATCTTTATGCATATATGTACATATATTAATGTGTGTGCAGCAGGTATAGTGGGAAAAACAATTGGTACATTGAAAAGACAAAAATGAATATGGTTGGGAGCAAAAAAAAAAAATACTCAACAAACTATTAGCACACCAAATTCAAAAATACATCAAGAGGATCATACACCATGACCACGTGGGATTCATCTCAGTGATGCAAGGATGGTAAAACATTCGATAATCCATCAACATCATCCAGTACATGAACAAAAAGGAGGACAAAAACCACATGATCATGTCCACAGATGCTGAAAAAACATTTGACAAAATTCAACATCCATTCATGGATAAAAACTCTCAACAAAATGGGTATAGAGGGCAAGTACCTCAACATAATAAAGGCCATATATGACAAGCCCACAGCCAACATCATACTTAACAGCAAGAAGCTGAAAGCTTTTCCTCTGAGATCGGGAACAAGACAGGGATGCCCACTCTCCCCACTGTGATTCAACATAGTACTGGAGGTCCTAGCCACGGCAATCAGACAAAACAAAGAAATACAAGGCATCCAGATAGGTAAAAAACAAATCAAACTGTCACTATTTGCAGATGACATGAGATTTTACATAAAAAACCCTGAAGACCCCACACCAAATCCACTACAACTAATATCTGAATTCAGCATAGTTGCAGTATACAAAATTAATACACAGAAATCTGTTGTTTTCCTAGACACTAATGATGAACTAGCAGAAAGAGAAATCAGGAAAATAATTCCATCACAATTGTGTCAACAAGAATAAAATACCTAGGAATAAACCTAACTAAGGAAGTGAAAGACCTACTATACCCTGAAAACTACAAGACACTCTTAAGAGAAATTAAAGAGGGCACTGACAAATGGAAACTCACCATATGCTCTTGTCTAGGAAGAATTAATATTGTCAAAATGGCCATCCTGCCTGAAGCAATCTATAGATTCAATGCAATCCCTATCAAAATACCAACAGCATTCTTCGGCGAACTGGAACAAATAGTTTAAAATTCATATGGAACCACAAGAGACCCCGAATAGCCAAAGCAATCCTGAGAAGGAAGAATAAAGCAGGAAGGATCTGGCTTCCCAACTTCAAGATCTACTACAAAGCCACCGTAATCAAGACAATTTGGTACTGGCAGAAAAACAGACCCACAGAGCAGTGGAACCCAATAGGTCCAGATATTAACCCAAACATACGTGGTCAACTAATATACCATAAAGGAGCTATGGACACACAACGGGGAAATGACAGCCTCTTCAACAGCTGGTGTTGGCAAAACTGTACAGCTACATGTAAGAGAATGAAATTGGATCATTGTCTAAACCCATACACAAAAGTAAATTTGAAATGGATAAAAGACCTGAATGTAAGCCATTAAACCATACAACTCTTAGAAAAAAACACTGGCAAAAAATTGGACATAAACATGAGTGACTTCTTCATGAACATATCTCCCTGGGCAAGGGAAACAAAAGCAAAAATGAACAAGTGGGACTACATCAAACTGGAAAGCTTCTGTACAGCAAAGGACACCACCAATAGAACAAAAAGGCATCCTACAGTATGGGAGAATATACTCATAAATGACAGATCTGATAAAGGGTTGACATCCAAAATATATAAAGAACTCATGCACCTCACCAAAAAGCAAATAATCCAATCAAAAAATGGTCACAGGAACTGAACAGACAGTTCTCCAAAGAAGAAATTCAGATGGCTAACAGACACATGAAAAGATGCTCCACATTGCTAGTCATCAGAGAAATGCAAATTAAAACCACAATGAGATATCACCTCACACCAGTTAGGATGGCCACCATCCAAAAGACAAACAACAACAAATGTTGATGAGGGTGTGGAGAAAGGGGAACCCTCCTACACTGTTGGTGGATAGGTAAATTAGTTCAACCATTGTGGAAAGCAGTATGGAGATTCCTCAAAAAACTGAAAATAGAAATACCTTTTGATCCAGGAATTCCACTCCTAGGAATTTACCCTAAGAATGCAGCAGCCCAGTTTGGAAAAGACATATGCACCCCTACGTTTATCGCAGCACTACTTATAATAGCCAAGAAATGGGAGCAACCTAAGTGTCCATAAGTAGATGAATGGATAAAGAAGATGTGGAACATATACACAATGGAATATTGTTCAGCCATAAGAAGAAAACAAATCCTACCATTTGCAACAACATGGATGGAGCTAGAGGGTATTATGCTCAGTGAAATAAGCCAGGTGGAGAAAGACAAGTATCAAATGATTTCACTCATCTGTGCAGCATAAGAACAAAGAAATAACTGAAGGAGCAAAACAGCAGCAGACTCACAGAACCCAAGAATGGACTGACAGTTACCAAAGGGAAAGGGACTGGGGAAGATGGGTGGGAAGGGAAGGATAAGGAGAGGGGAAAAGAAAGGGGGCATTACGATTAGCATGCATCATGTGTGTGGGGGGGCACAGGGAGGGCTGTGCAACACAGAGAAGACAAGTAGTGATTCTACAGCATCTTACTATGCTGATAGACAGTGACTGCAATGGGGTATGTGTGAGGGGAACTTGGTGATGGCGGGAGTCTCGTAACCATAATGCTCCTCATGTAATTGTAGATTAATGATACCAAAAGAAAAAGTCTCAGGTGGGTAACGGTGGTCTTCGTAAGTTTCCACCATGGCGGACCGTGGCCACAGTCAAGAAGTGCAGAAGGTGATGGAGGAGCCCATCATCCTCAGATATTTGCAGAAGAGGCCTGTTTCAGACATGGCTTTTTGAGCAAGCGTATATGCAGATGGAGCGTTGTTTCATTGGCTTTGCTGAGCACAGGAACCTCAGATTAGATGGTGTTGAAGAGGTTTGTTTTCAACAAAGTTTTAAGACAGCACCTGGCTTGGATCACGCCCAAAGAAATGTTACTACCCTGCTCCAAAGCGTCTCCAGGCAGAAATGATCAATGACATGAGAAACTGATGGAAGGCAACCCATTTGCTTTTTAAAAGGTGTACTTTGTTGGGAGTATAGTCCTAAAACATTTGTTCATACTGTTTTGATTACCCTTGTGTTATGATCAGATGGCATTATGTGTTGTGGGATTATTTTTATTAAAAAAATCTCAGATAGCTTCTTGGGCCTCATCCTAACACAGGCTTGAGGTACTAGCTGTGTTTTCTTTTGACACACATTTATGTAAGATATGTATATTCACTTAACATCTGAAGGCATCTTGCTTGCTAGTCATGCATGCGCCACATTATCTCACTTAACCCTTCTAACGTCCCTTTGCTCTTACTACCATTATTTTACATATGAGAAAATGGAAGCTCAGGGGTGAAATGATTTGTCCAAGTCTACATGGGAAGACAAAGCTTGCTTTGGAGAATGCTCTTCTGCAGCAGACAGAATTGTGACCTTGAAGCTATGCTATGTTTTCTAACTTCCTTTACAGTTCAGCCCTGTTGGTAGGTAAATTCTCACCGATGGGATGTGAATGCAAGTTATATGTGTGTCCCCTCTGGGCTGAAGCCTCTAAGACAGAAGACCCATCTCCCTCGTGCTCATTTTCCCCTCTCTGTTTGCAAGCTGGAATTTGGATGTGCCTGTGACCCAGTGTGCAAACAGCCCGAATGTCTGAGGGATTGATGGAAACCAGACCTAAAATGTCTGCACTGGAGCAGAGCTGCCTGCTGACCTGGAACCAGAGAGATAAGTAAATGTCTATCTTGTTTGAAATATTGCATTTTGGGATTCTCTCTTTTTTATTGGCACTTCAGACCTCTGTCCTAACAAATACAGTAATTGCTTCTAGAGGCGAGGTGCTACGCTAATGACAAGGTGGCATTAGCTTCGCGGCTGGGTGGTGAGGACACAGGTAGTTCAAGCTGGAAAGCTGGGTATCCTCCTTAGGTGAAGGCCAAGGTCAAACTATAATCATTGAGAACTTGAAAGATAGTCCAAGTGGCTTTTGAGCTTGCATGAAGTGATTCAAAGGAGCAAGAGTATCACTTATGGACTGGCTGCTTCTTGCACTATTTTTGCAAAGTATTAGAAGAAAAATATGGAGGCGGGGAACAAGAACTGGCCAGTAGAGAGAGAAATGTCTACAGCAGAGAGTCCTCAGAGCTGGAGAAGCCATATGATCCTGAGCTGTAAAACAGTGGTCAGTAAGGCCATTGCTTTCTGTAGCATAAGTGGCTGATTAGCTTTTGATTGCTGAGGCACCCGTTTCAAAACAGGGCCATTTTTTTTTCTGAATCCCAATAAAACTTTATTTACAAAATCAAGTGGTGGGCCAGATTTGGCCCACAGGCTGTTTGCTGACTCCTGGCCTAAATGATAGCTCAGATTGTTCTTCTCATTTTTTTTTTCTTAGAGTCAGGTGTAAAACATAACGATTCGATATCGGTCTGTATTGCCATATGACATAATAAGTCTAGTTAACATCCATCACCAGACAGTGTCACAGTTTTTCTCCTCTGAGGAGACCTTTTAAGATCTATTCTCTTAGCAACATTCAACAATACAGTATTGTTAACTATAGTCACTGTGCTGTATACATGATATCCCAGGACTTTTGTTTCATAACTGGAAGTTTGAACCTTTTGACCAGCTTCACCCATTTTCCCCACAACATGCCCTCTAACCTCTGGTAACCATCAATCTGTTTTCTGTATCTATGAGTAATAATTCATCCATCTTGAGTACACATATCGCCAGCTATGTGACACAGCTACAAGCAATACAACCAGATAAGGAATTAGGCCACCCCCACCCGTGAAGTTCCACTTTTAGAAAGCCCTGGGGAACCACGATAACTGACCACATGAATGACCCCACTTTTCCCTTCCCGAAACATAATTCCCACTCTTATGCTTTAGATTCATCAATAAAGAGTGAACCACCGAAACCCAAACCTCACCCACAGACCCTACTAAAGGCAGAACCCGAGTTCTGTGCTGTCTCTCTCCTTCCCCTGCTGCGGGAACCGCGGGAACTATGGACAAGGAGTCGGGACACCGAGATGTTTGGGGAAAAGCGGCGTTTATCAGTGCCAGCACTGGCTTGGCGGATTCCTATCCACAGGGTGAACCCCCAGTGCAGCAGGGCCGTGCCTTTTATACACTCACTGCAAGGTTAGGGGGGAGTCAGCACCCAGAAACTGCTGCAGTGGGAGCTATGGGGTCACTATAGGTGTATTCAGGATGCTAGTTATATTTTAATCTATTTCAGTAAAGGTTACTTGGATACCCTATTATAAACTAATGGGATTCCATGACTATGATCAACAAGCTGTTCAGTCCCACTGAGTCCCACTGAGAGTGCGGGAATACACTGTTCCGTTGTTTCCGTCCCAGGCACCCAGCCAACCTGTGATTCCTCCACATTCCCGAAGCCTCAACAGAAGCTGTCTCCTTGGCTTCCTAACACACCCTCTCTCCCTCCTTCTCTCCCCCACCCTGCAACCTTGTCCTGTGGTCCCCGGGTGTGCCACGTACTCTCCAGGACTCCTGAGTAATAAACCTTCATTCGCAAAGTCTCCTGATGGTGGCTGCTGAGGTGCGTCCTGAAGTCATAGTAAGAACCAAAGGGCCGGTCCAGCCCCAGCATTGGCTGTGGTTGGGGAAATGTCTGCGGGGCTCCCACAGGTGGTACAGGCCCAGATGAGCACCCCAGGTGTCCCTAGGCAGAGCATCACTATGGATAGGCCAAGACCAAAACACCTTCCCACCCAAGACCTTTGTGTCAAATGACCTCAGGTACCCACTGTGAGATGAGAGAGACCTGAATACAAGAAAGTGAAAAGTCTAGGAAAGAACTTCCGGTGTGGTTACTGACTCAAAGCAAATAGTGTTCTAGAGAATTATCTGGAAACAAAGAGCTGAGCCTGTGCCTGCTTGAGCCCTGAATACCCAGGCTCCCTCTCGATGCCAGCGACTCCATCAGTGATGGCTGCAGAGTTCCCAGAAGGGTGTCTTTCTCCATGTTCACTTCAAATGTAGCCACAGAGGATACACAGGCCGGAAGAACATCTCAGATGGCAAAACCAGAGACCACACAGACGAGCGAGTCTCCCACAGAACACCAAGGAACTTATTCCACTTCATGAGCAGGGAATGCTTAAATAAATCCTGCCCGTGAGATGGATCGTTATTGTGGAGTTGTGGCTGGCCTTGTATTGGACATTGGGTGAGGGGAGGGCCAGATCAATGGGCTTTTAATTTACAAACTACTGGACCAAGGGAGAAGCGTTCCACCCTGATGAAGAAGATTGTGTATCAGCCAGAGATTCAGGAATCTGAGCTTAATGGGACTCGATGGGACTTTGGGTTGGGGCAGGAAACAAGTGGATTCTATGGGCAGAAAGAAACATACATTCATGTCTTTGGTGGCCAGAGGAAGGAATGTGGACTGCTGGCTCTCCACAAAAATTTATCCTCTCTTGTGTGATAACAGAATCACAGCCTATCAACGTGGCAGACCACTACCACATTTCACTGCCTCTCTTGCAACTACATGTAACCAAATGTGTAATGTGAAAAGCACATGGTACTTTAAGATTTTGGGCTTGCTTCCCCTGTGTTCTCTGATCATTTATTTGTAATCTCGAGTTCACAGCTTCACTCTTATAGACAATAATAATGTCCTGGGCAAGAAATAAACCATACTGTACCTGAATCTCTGAATGTTTTAAAGCATCAGAGTCAGCCACCGACCTAGAACTCTGTTATATGAAGGAGATACAAACTTTTGTCTTATTTGAACCATATTCCTCTAGAGTCTTATTTTCTAAGCAAACGTTATGGGTCGAATTGTGTGCTCTCCCAAAATTCATATCTTGACGTCCTAACCCCCAGTATTTTGGCACATGAGCTTATTTGAGAATAGGATTGTTGCAGATGTAATAGTTAAAATAAGGTCATGCTGGAGTAGGGTGGGGCCATAATCCCAGATAACTGGTGTCTTTATAAAAGGGGAGATTTTGGAGATATACATTTAGGAACAGAAATGTATATAGTGTGTACACAGGGAGGATGCCATGTAAAGATAGGTCAGCAGCATACAAGGGACACTAACGATGGCGAGCAAACAAACAGAAGCTAGGGGAGAGGCATGGCACAGGTTCTCCCGCAGAACCTCCAGAAGGGACCCACCTGCCAACACCTGATTTTGGACTTCTGGTCTCCAGACTGAAAAATACTAAATTTCTATTATTTAAGCCACCTAGTTCGTGGTAATTTGTTGCAGAATCCCCAGAAAGCTAATACAGCAAGTAAGCTATTCTTCCTAATATGGAAATTAGTATTAGAAGTGGGGTGCTACTATCATAAAAACGAAAAGTTGGTCGCATTAGCTTAGTGGGCTGGCGGTAAGGGCACAAACATTGCAGGCTGGAAAGCTGGTCACCCTCGCCATGCCAAAGAATAACATTCAGTAATATCATCACCTGTGATAACCCAAAAGGGATATCGCATGTCCACTGAGCCTGTGTTTCTAGAAGTAACTGGAAGCATTAGCCTGTCCCTGCGGGTCAGCGGCCTCTGGCTGCAATAGCAAGGAATTGCAAGAAAGAGATGATCTTAGACAAGAACTGGCCATTTTTCAGTCAGAGATGTCACAAGATTGGAGCTAACAGCTTCCTGTCCCCAAAACTGTATAGATAGGGGTCTTGCCTCCTGCCCAAGTCAATTGTTTCAGAAGACCCGTAACAGAGAGTAACAAAGATGTAGGCAGTTCAAGGAAGCCAATACCTCAAATTAAATAGACACAAGAACTCTGGCTAGAAAAGAACAATGGGCGTGACACGTTCCTAGCAGTGGAACAAACTAGAAGTAAGTAGACTAGATGTTTCAAAGGAACTATGTTGTTACAGTCTCCAAAATCTTATGGAACTGTGCAGGGAAGTTCAGTTCAGATGGGCACTGTATTGGGTCCCTCAGGCATCCCATGCGGTGGTTGCAGAATAAAAACTGGCTTCCTGCTGATGAGGGCCCCCAGGGCACCCTTCATGTCCTTGTTGCTTAGGCTGTAGATGAAAGGGTTCAGCATTGGCGGGGGGCTGACATAAACCCCAATGAGACACCACAGAGATGAGAGCCACAGGTGGAGAAGGCCTTCCTCTGGCCTCTCGTGGATGGGATCCTCAGCACAGCAACAAAGATGTGCGCGTAGGAGACCAAGGCGGCCACAGAGCGGTGATGATGGGCAGGGCGCCCACAGCGTACACCATCATGTTGTTGAGAAAGGTGTCGGAGCAGGCCAGCTGCAAGAGGGGGCTGAGGTCACAGAAGAAATGGGGGACCTGGTTGTGGGCGCAGAATGACAGGCAGGTCTGTAACATGGTGTGTGGGTCGGGGCATTTCTGAAGGCTGTGGTCCAGGATGCCAGCACCACGAGGCCACAGAACTCTGGAGTAGACATGGCAGAATGCAGACGTTGACAGATGGCCACGGACTGGTCGTAGGCCACGGTGGTTAGCAGGAAGCTGTCGAGGCCTGCGAACCAGATAAAGAAGAGCATCTGGGTCAGCCATCCATCACAAGGGGTCCCTGTCCTGACACGTGGTGGGCCAACATCTTGGGGATGGTGGTAGAGGTGAAGCAAATGCCCACAGAGGCCAGGTTGGCCAAGAAGAAGCACATGGGCTTACGGAGCCGGGCATCAGTGGCGACGGCCAGGTTGAGAAGGTTCCCCAAGTCCTGTGACCGAGTACATACTCAGCAAGAGTATGGACAGCAGGTGCTGTTGTTCAGGCTCCTCTGAGAGGCCCAGGAGCAGGAGCTCAGAGACCCCAGTGCAATCTGCCCCCTCCACAGTCATCCCGGATCAATCAGAGGGGAAAACAGGGTTGCTGCCAGGGGCCCTGGCTAAACCATTGGCTGCCTCACTTCCATCAGTGAGCACACCACCGCCTCCCTACAGCCCACCTGCGGGGTGTCACCTGCAGCTTGGTGGACAGCTCCCAAGGGGACTACTTCTTACCTCCATCCCCCATATCTCTATGCCCCCAGGGCTTCCTCTGGCTGTAGGGGCAGGCTCGGCCTGCACCCTGGGTAACAGGGACTTGCTGGGAATTGTCACCCCCAGGATGACTTGTGGCCAGCGAGAGGCAGGGCTAGTTGGGTGAATCTCCCGGCCTCACGGCTCCTGAGTTGAGGCAGTTCTGGAGTGTGTTGTCTCAGGGATCCCTTGAAGGACCAAGCTCCCTCCTCAGCTGCCCAGAGCAGGAACCCGCTTATCCACACGCCCCTTCCCCAAACGCTCACTGGGACTCTTTGGAAGCTCCCACATAAACTACGTGCATTCAAGTCCTTGACCCAGAACCTGCTTTGGGGAGAATCCAGAATAAGACTCAAGGATTTCAAAATTTCTTCCATCTTGGAAAGAATCCCTTCTTCATCCCAAATAATCCTGTCCCCCTTCTCTGCTCCTTGAACCTCAAACCTCCTCAGAAACGTTGCCTGTCCTTGCATGTTAAGAGCAACCAGCACCTTCTATTGTTAAATCAAGGCCATAATACAGCCAGTATGCACCAGCGGAGTTGTCTCATTGCTGAAATCTGGGAACATCTGGCACAGACTGGAAAATATCCTCACAGTACCTCCAAGGGGTAGGAAAATCAACTAACAATACAAATTATAATGTCAACTCAACATTCGAAGTTAACTGTTGTTGAATGTCGCCACGAGCTGCGTGATAGATACATGGGCGACATCTGAGAAACACCTGCAAACGTTTTTGCCAGTTCCGCCTTTGCCACTGTGAGCAGCGTGGCTGTGTGCTTATGAAATGCTGTGTGTTACCGGAGAGGTGGCGACTTGTCATAGCCCTCAAGTTTTGAGGTTGGTTCCGTTTTTGAGTAGGTAAGATTTACTTTGGCTTTTGACTTTGTACGGTACTTTTTGCGTACGTTGTACGTGTGCAATACTTTGATAATTACAACACCAAGTTTATAATAAAACATTAAGAGAAAGTATCCAGGAGGAAAAGAGAGCAAAGCTTGGGTAAGATTTTCAGTGTTTCGAATAATTATCGCAAACACCTCCCTGCTGTATTTGTGGGAGAACAGGGCAGAAAGGGCGTTCAAAGTGAATGGTGGCCCTACCACAGTTGATAGTATTTGTAGAACTCAGAGTAGCCTGTATAAGATTTACCATAAGATATAACAACCAATTTATATTTTTGGAATTGAAAAGCATTAAAAAAAATTAAACCACGGGTAGTTTATGGTGACAGGTGATAGAAATACTGGGAACAAATGCAGCTCAAAAGCTGTTTGCTGAAACCGGAAGTGCTAATACTTACCTATTTCATCTGAATGGCAGTCATGTTTTGTTCATTTTTTGGCTTCAGTCAAGAAAATGTGTACCCATCAATGCGGAAAAATTAAAAGAACATTATTATTCAGTGTCACACTAAGAAGCATTTGAATAATAGAAAGTTTCAAAGAAAAAAAATTGTTTTATGTTGAAGAATGATGGTAAAGCAGACAGAAAGCATTTAGAAAGTAATATAAGACTTTTAAAACACTCTAATGTATGGTTGAAAGTAACTGAGACTTTTCAAATATGAAGTTAGTAAGATTTCAAAAAACATCATAATATTGAGTGGTCGTGATACTGCCATTTGAACTCATGGATCTGCAAAACCCATTTACTGAGAAGAGAAAATTGCTTTGCAGAAAATGACAAGTCAATAAAATTTCAACCATCATCCATGAAACGTCAATGGTGTCACTAGAACTGTTTCTTTAAATTGTTTAAAAAGTGAAATTCGAGGCTCTGAAGGTAGTTTAAGGTTGGTCACATGAGGTTGTGTGATATACTTCAGAATGGCATTTGAAATAAAGTCTGAAAGAAGTAAAAAGTAGAGTTAAATGTATCGATCGGCATTCAGATTGTAAAACATGGTCCGATGATGTTTGAGATCCATTGGTGGTGTTTTAGAAATGTCATCTCAATGAAAAATATTTATGTGAAGACCCTTGTGGATTTTGCACAAATACAACATTGGTCTGGAGTTTCTGGCAAAATTATTCAAGTTTATTTCTTTGGTTATCTGGATGACTCAGAAAAGGTGTAACTCAAAACAAAACACTCTAAACATTTTTTATTGAGACCTTACATATGCCATCATCCATCCAATAAACATGGAGAGAATAAATCGTGTACCTAAAGAGCTGGGGATGAAATTGCTTTTATTAAAGGCATTCTGTCAGCTCAGCGTGAGAAAGATGGTGGGGCTAGTGAGTCAGAAAAAATGCTGGTGCTGGGCTCAAGGGAAGCTTGAAGAAGTCAAAAGACGGACACGAGTTTGCTGTATTCCAAGGCTCTGGGCAGCCAGAGAAGCCGGAACGAGGCCCTCAATCTGCGTGCTTTTTCTTCTCCCAGTGTACCTCTCCTCATCTAGAACCTTTCTTTCTCTTTGCCCTCCCTTCAGGGCAGCTCTGCGCCAGGGGGTGGAACAGAGTCTCTGGGTCTGGGTCTGTGAGTTCACTCTGACCTCTCTTTCGGACATCCCATTCAAGTCATACCTGTTGTTACAGAGCTGTAGCTGAAACATCACCGTACAAGAACACGAGTGCCACTATTCTTGAGTCTAGGTAGCCCCACAGACTAAAAATGGTATGGTCACCAGAGAGGATCCAGATGTAAATACTTTTTAAAACCAGAGTTTTGGAGATGTGATCAGAATGCAAATATCAAAAAGAGATAGGCTAATTAACCCAGAAAAAGAGAATAAACATTATGACTTGAAGTCATCAAAAAGAACAGGAAGACATTTAAAAGCAATTCAAAACTTTTTTCTACTCAGCCAAAACTTTTAACTTTTAACACTGAGACAAGGTACTAAGTGGTGTCAAACATCTCAATCCTTAGAAATTAGACATAAATATATATTTTTGATGGTTGAAGTACAGATTTGGAGGAATACACCAAATAGGTATGCAAAGTTCCTTTGAGCTCT
The DNA here is from genome assembly GCF_040802235.1 of Manis javanica. Classification (NCBI taxonomy): domain Eukaryota; kingdom Metazoa; phylum Chordata; class Mammalia; order Pholidota; family Manidae; genus Manis; species Manis javanica. Next base: position 92,646,981 of record NC_133168.1, on the reverse strand, counting down.
AATTAAAATCTTGGACGCTTTCAAGGCTGTGCCTGATGAAACTTTACGATCAGTCAATTGTTTTTTCTGAAACATTTCTAATCTGAAGTTTATTTCCTACAGTCACCTGCAGACCAACTTCAAGTTCACCGTATAAAGTAGGGCAGTATTAGGACAGGAGAGCGGTTTACTCTGCATACGGCAAAAAAGTCTGCAAGAATATTCCAAACTTTTAAATAGCTCATTCCAGAAGCTCTGGATTAATGTCAAGCCAAACCTTTACCTCAAGTGCCTTTCTTTGCCAGCCTGATCCCTGGGGTAGGTAATGTCGGCTCAGAGATGCGTACGGTACGTACTTACTGAGCTTGCAGACGCAAACCACCTGGTGCACAAGCTCCTCTCTGGCAAGAGGACTAGCGACCTGACTGTACTGCACCGTATCGGGGTCGGGTACTAACAGGGGCTTCCACATTCGGCTCAAAACCCCTTGCCCAGAACTTTTCAGACCTTTTCACTTAATATGCACGATTTCATACAGGTGCTTTCTCCAGGCTGCACCCGCCAAACCTGAGGCCGAGAGACTCCCCAGAGCGCAGAGAGGTCCCTCTCGGGTGGCCGCGCTAGGGGCGTGTGCGCCAAGGGCAGAGCAGCGGCCGCCGAGCAGAGAGCGGGAGCGCACGGGGGTCCGGGGCGCACGGCGGGCGGGGGGCCGGGGAGCACTGGTTTGAATGCGCCCCCAGACACATGCCAGCCCGCCCGCCCAAATTTCTCGGGCCTCTCTCCGCCTCCCTAGCCCATCCCGATTTAATGTAGAGATTTTATTTTTCTCTTCCCTTGCTGTCTCTGCGATTGTCCCTGCCGCAAGCTGTGACTGCCACGGCCAACACCGACTCACACTCCTCACCCTGCAAGCCTTCCCTTCCTGCAGGGTCTGCCTAGGCCGCTCCTCGCGATTCTGTTCACTCCTTGGAGATAAAACTCCTAATAGCATTTAAAAAGGAGAAGGCAGAGGACGGCCGTACCTGAAAACAAGACGACTGTTTTCAAGTCTCTTCAAACAGGAAACTCGTCATTTTTTAAAAATGTGAATACAGAATCCAAAACAAGAATTCCCTAACGTTGGGCCTGGCAAGCCTTGTTACAGAGAGCGATCCCCGCCCATGCCTAGACAAGGTGGTGGCTCGGAGGAGAGCTGGAAGCTACAGGGAGACTCAGAATAAACTGCCAATGCAGCAGTTGTTTAAAGTGCTGCTTCTGTCCCTGGCAGGTTTGCAGGGATACAAGGAATGAGACCTCCTTGTCTTTTGTATGTTGACTCTATATTCTGAAAAGTCCCAAACATACACAGAAGTCTGGAGAGCACGAGGGTACCCCCCTCACGTGCTCACGGCCCTGCTTCAGCAGCCATCTGTGTACTGCTGTCACATCACCACCTCCTTTTTACGTCAGAGTATTTTCTAAAGTGGATCCCAGAGACTGCTACCTCATTTCCCGCTGCTCAAATACCTGGGTTTATGAAAGGAGGAGAAATTTCCTTACAAACCCTCAATGCCGTCATCACAGCTAACCAAACGAGCAGTACTGATAAGCAGTCCATACTGGCTCTGACATGCCTGAGACTCTGACAATGGCTCTGATATTTTAGCCCAAGGCCACACTGTTAATGAATGACAAGGACAAACCCGGGCAGTGCAACCTGCAAAGCCTACCCTCTTAACCAAGGCACCAAGAGAGGCAGTGAGGATGCCAGGCGGGTCAGAGATGTCTGGAAACCAGCCTTCTCTAAAAGTCCAGATGAGCTAGAACTTGAACTTCTGTCCTTCATTCTAAGTTCCTTCTGCAATTGTTTCCAGACCTTTAGGGAAGAGGTGAACCGGAGTGTGTACAGCCTGCTGAAGGGGTTAGGTGACAAAGGTGAACACAGGCCCCTATTGCCTCCTCTCCTCCCAAGGGTCAGTAGGGAGCAGCCAAGACCTGACTGTGGGCTGGCTGCCACCTGGAGCTGTAGGCTGTGGCAGTGGCACAGCACACCAGGCGCAGCAGGAAAGATCCCAGACGCTAGTGGAGCACCCCGGAGGGGACAGAGGCAAGATGGAGGGTAAGCTTAAACATGCCTAGAGGACCTTGTCCAGGTTCCCACTCAGAGCCGATACCCGGGCTCCTGGGCTGCGGAGGGAGCCCAAGGCCTGCCTGCAGGGTGGGGGACCTGCCGGCCTGCCCGCGGGTTGGCCCTGCCTCTGGGCGGGGCTGCCAGGCTGAAGGCGGGTGTGCCCAATCCCACCCCCAGCCCCAGCCCCTGGACGCGTGTCGGGGTGGGGGACGAGGCCCCGGCAGCCACAGGTGGTCTCGGTGGGGCCGGGAAGGGGCTGGGCGAGGGGGGGGCACCCGCGGTGAGCGGGCGGGGCAGGGGGCAGCGGACTCTCTTGTCCCTCCCCTCCTGCAAGCCCCAGGAGCTCTTTCCTACCACTTTCTCTCTAAATAAAAGCTTCCCTGGCTTTCTTTCCTACTTGGAGTGTTTGCGAAGTTCATTCTTTGACTCCGGGGAACAAGGACCCTGGTATCATTTTAGTCTGTCAAAATTCCCCATTCTGCCCCCTCATGGTTTCTGTGTGTCCCATCAAGTATTTTGTTTATCAGACGTTTTCTGTTTTATATTCCTGTGAATTACTTCCCTTTTCCTTTGAGGTCGCAGACCCTCACCCCTTCTCCTTGGTTCAGGATGACACACAGACCTCATTCTCCCTGCGTAACTCCAGGGAGGGGAGATCCCAGGGCAAAACACCTTTGAAAGCGAAATCAGGCAAAGGGAGAAATAATGTTTAAAAGTCATTTATTGCCTACAAGGAGTCGCCCTGCGTCTCTCTCTCCTGCTGCAGTCGAAGAGAGCGAATACTCCCAGCAAGCTCCCTGGTCCAGATAAGCCCTCGCTCGCCCACGTAATGACCCACTGACGTGGAGACGGACTACTTCTCTCCAGCCCTTGGAAACACCTGTTGATAGGGAGAAGCACTCAAGTCAGGCCAAGAGATTCTGGAAATTCTGGAAATATTGCAATTTTACCCACACCCTGTCTGTGGAACACATGTCTATGGCTTCCCTGTATGTACTTAATTAAATTTTGTTCCTTTTTCTCCTGTTAATCTGTCTCATGTCAATTTGTTTCTTAGACCAGCTAAGGGAACCTCGAGGGACGGAAGAAATTCTTCCTCCCACCACCAGTCAAGTAGCTATGTTTACTAAGGGCTGACCCAGGACCTCTCTCTTTTGGTTAAAAGGACCAGGATGGGGTGTGGAGAAAATGGAAGTTATAGCCAGGATCCTTGCCTGGGTGTCACCCATTGTAGACCTGAAGTGCCTGTTTGCATGTCTATGGGATGTTTACCGAGAGGCTGGTCAGTCTTGGGAGTGTTAGGCAGAAAAATAGATAGGAGCGGGATGAGAGAGAATTAAGGCCAGTAAAGTTCACTAAAATGGGGACTCAAAAAGCATCCTGTCCCAGGGGACTGAGGAGGAGCAGAAAAGAAAAACTAAAAGCTAGTGAATCAGCACAGGAATGTCTGCTTGGATCCTTGCAAGCTGCCGCTTCATGGGTCTGCACCCCAGCCCCTCTCCCACGATTTCCCCTCGAAAAGCCCTGACCGCTTGTGTGTCAGGAGGACGGTGGTTCTCTAAGGCAGGAGCCTGCCACTCCCTCATTTGCTATGAAATCAATAAACTATTCTTTCCTTTCCTCAAAACCTTGTCACTGTGTTTTGTGCTTTGACCTCAGGGACAAGGACTGGGTTCTGGTACCAGGAGCGGCCCCCCCGACCAAGTGCCCGCAGTGCCGCTCCCTCGGTGTCAGGGCGCAAGGCCGAGCTGTCCTGGAGGAAGGCAGAGCTCCTGCCTTCCTCCTCGCTAGCCACAGGGGACTGTGCCGGCAAGGAATTCGTGCTGTGCGGTAGCTCCAGCACAAGCCTCTAGGATTCCCTCTAAAGTACACATTGAAAGCAGTAACGCCTTCCAGGAGAGAGTACAGAAACCGGTGTCACCACCAAGGATTTGCAAGATGTCGGGGTGGTGATTTCCACATACCCTTGTGGAAGTCACTCACTTGGCCTACTCCGAAAACAGATGAATCTTGGAGATGCCAGTGCATGATTGTCAACGTAATCACAGTGGCTCAGGTTGCCGTTACTGCTGCACATGGGGCTTCATCACTTGATCCCCAAGCTGCCAGTGTGTAAGTATTGGTCAGGAAAATGCTCTTTGTTCTCCTCCTGTGAGTAGAGACCAGCAGGGCAGTTAGCTTTCAGCCGGCAAGGAGAGAAAACTATCTCAGAGGTATATCAGACCTCCAGACTTAGGTTGTCATTTAGTCAGAAGGAACCTTCGTCTCCTTTTCCTTCCAGAAGACATCACGCTGGCCCATCACATTGATGGTACTATGCTGATTGGACGCAGTGATCAGGAAGTACAACTCCCGTGTCACCCGAGGACCCCCGAGGTAACACAGGGCAGCCCAGAGCGGGCCACTCCAGGGCCAGGCCACAAGTGTGATCCACCTGCACTGACCTATCAAGCATATTGATAAAACAGTCATGTGTCAGAAGGTGGGAAATAAATCCAACAAAAATTCAGGGGCCTTTCTTTTGTCTTAGAGAAGTTTCTACAAGTCTATCATGTGGGCATGCTAAGCTCTCCCTTGTAAGGTGATGAATAAGGTGCTGTATCTGGCCCCTCTTCCCGCCCACATACACATAATGCACAGCAGCCTGGTGGACCACCTCGGATTTCAGAGGCAGCATAGACCTCATTTCCAGTGGGCTACTCTGACCCATTTACTGATTGGTCTGAAAAGCACCTAGTTTGAGAGCAGCCTGGACCTTTGGAAGGTGGAAGGCAGTAGATGACAACACCCGGATCCCCTCTCATTGCCGCCCCTTCCAGGTGCACACCTGGAAACGGCCTAGCGTGAGACGGACTTGCCCAAGATCACAAGGCCCAGACCCCAGGCCTCACTTGCATGGTGGTCCACGCTCCATGCCAAGCCTGCTTGGCATTCTTCCATCTCTGAGTCTGTGCATCAGACACAGGTGACACCAGCCCCCAGGAGCTGGAGGTGTCATCCATGTATCCCTGGGGATGTCCCTAGGGAGGAATGTCTGGCATGACCCTCCCTGTGCAGGTTGGGATGTTGGGCAGGTCCTGGGAGGTGCCGTGGCCTCAGCAGGACAGGGAACTGGTGAGAAAAAGAGGCCTGAGCTCAGCTCTTGTCTCCTCAAAGCTGGGACCCCGGTGACATTGCCAGAGAGCGTGGGGAGGACTCTGGTGGAGATGTGTGTACTCAGGCATGGCAAGGGCCAGGAGGGTGGGCAGTCAGCAGCCCAGAGGGGCATGTGGGCGTGTCTGAATGCAGGGAGGGGCCCTTGAAGAAGTGATGTCTCTGATGACACGCCCAGTAGAACCTCAATTGTGACCCGGACGGAACCCAGCTCCTGGTCGCAGACCCCAGTCCTGCTCACTTGACCGGAGGCGCTCGACAGAGCAACATGCGGTCTTGTTGTGCGGAGCCTTCTGAAGGCGTGGGAGTCAGGGAAGCCGAGAGGGAGAGTCCTCCTGCTCGCTGTGGGCGTTGGCTCAGTGACCTCCTCCACCGCCTCTGTCCGTGTCTCCTGGGGGAGTCCGAGGTAACACAGGGCAGCCCAGAGCGGGCCCCTCCAGGGCCAGGCCACTGTGTGACCCATCCCCTGCTGCCCTTCCCCCTCGCCCCTAATGTGTCTGCGGTGGGCGTGGGGCAGGGGTGGGACTGCAGGCTGGGGAGGAGGGGGGATGTTCTAGGGTGGGAGCTTGTTGTGAGGTGGTGGCCCCCTGGTGGGGCAGTCAGTGTCACAGCTCTGGTCTCATCATTCAGGACACGGAGGTGAGTGTTGGGACCAGGTACTTCCACCCACATGTTAGTCCTGAGCCCAGGGGTGTCCTCTTCTTCCCTGAGGGACTGGATGTCTATGCAGATGGCCCTGTGCGCCTGATCTCCGTCAAGTTTGGGGCCCACGTTGCCCCCTGCGGGGAGGTCCAGGCATCCCCGGGTGCCTCCTCCCCAGCTACCAGGTGCCGGCTTTGCAGAGCTCCACCCTGGGGAGCGTGGAGGAGCTGGTGGATGGATTCACCTACTCCATCTCCCCGGACGTGGGGCAGGCTGTGTACACCCCAGGACCCCGTTCCACACCCGGCAACCGGCCAAGGCCCTCCCAGGGCCCTCCCTCGAGAGTGGCCAACAGGACCACTCCAGAGGGCCTGGAACCTTGTTCCCGGGGGCACCCCGTGCCTCTCCTTGCTCGCACCCCAGGGGGCTGGGGGACCTCAGGTGAGCCACAAACCTCCCTCGTCCTGGTGGTTCCTGGATTTCCCACTGACTATATCCCTGCTGCCCCTCTCAGCGAGATGGTGAGCTAACTCTCTATCGGAGTGAGCTCAACATGAGCAGGGTTCCCCAGACGGGCGTGAGGAGGAGGCAGACAAGGCGCACAGCATGGGAGGAACGAGCTCCAAACACCAGCCGGAGCACTCCCGAGGACGCTGACCAGCCGACCACGGACCAGCGGCTCCCCCGGTGAGCACCCACCCCATCCTCGGCACAGTCGGGCCTCTGCCCACAGCCCGCGGTGTGTCTTGCGTGTCCCCACATGTGTCTGAGCCGCAGTGTGCTCCTCTGATGGGCAGGGTGGCTGGCGATCAGCCTGTTAGGGTGCCCATGGTAACACGGGAGGAGCCTTAGAGGGGCTCCCCTGGCGCCTGGCACTGTAAAGGACTGCCGGCCAAGCTGGGCCACTTCGGGGCTTACTTCTCTGTACCTGATGAAAAGCCTTAGGCCTCACCCATCAGTGGCCTGGAGCCTGGCTCATTTGGAAAAGCACATGGAAAGCAGCCTTTGGAACTGAGGCTCGCGATTCCCTGTGGCTGGGCCCGGTCCTTGTCCTCACCGTGGCCACATGAGGGACCTCTGGGGGCAGCAGAGGGGTACCTGGGAAGGTTCGGGAAGAACTTCCTTCAGCAACAATAGGTATTTGTGCACACCCTTTGGGGACACTTTGCATAATTGAGTGAAGGAAGCAGACACAATACTGGAACCCTGTCCTGGGCCGAGTCGGGTAGTCACTTCAGGCGTCATCCGCAGGTCACGGCCGGGGAGAGTCACGGGCAATGTCCTCAGGGCCTCCTTGAGTTACAAGGGGCCTTACAAGTGGCCAGAGGAACTGCAAATGTGAGCATTCACTGGGTCCAGTGGGGGCGCTGCCCGTCTCACAGAATGGGGGGAGGAGGAGTTTGGGGCTTGGGGCAGGAGGAGCCCAGCAGAGCCCAGCGGTCACCCATCGTCAGATTCCCATGGGCGGACTGATGACTAGGGACTTCCTATTCGGGAGGATGGGAGAGGATGGGGTCCCAGGACAGACACGCAGGGTCAGGAGGGGGAGGGGCAGGTGCCTGGATAGGCAGGGGAGTGCACAGCGGCCAGGCCCACACAAGGGTGGACCCGGAGGGCAGTGTGGCTGGAAAGACCAGGCTTCTCACTCTGCCACCCACCGGCCTTCCCGCAGCCCCAGGATGGGACGGGCTAGGCGCGTTGCCTGGGAGCCCGAGAGTGCGCCCAGGGTCCACCATGACAGCCAGCCTTCATCCACCCTGGAGGGCCAAGTCCTCCACCACTTGGTCCAGGAGGAGCACCTGGGACCCACGGTGGCAGAGCTGGAAGGTGAGGGGCTGCGGCCAGGGGACCGTCTAGGGTGGGCTTCCCAGACTGGGGTTCCCTTCAAGGCAGTGAGGGCTCTTCTCTCATTGTAAGTCAAGGGGAATCAGGCCCGGGGTGACCCTTTCTCTGTGTCCTGCTCCAGACCCATGGCAGAGGCAGCTGGCCCCAGTCCAGGAGCTCCCTGAGACCCCTGTGCTGGAGCGACGGGACGTGTCACCTGCCTCAGCCCCTGCAGAGCTGGAGGATGTCCCAGCAGTGGCCTCAGCCTCAGAGCCAGCCCCCGAGCTGGAGCCCCATGAGCCCACAGCAGGGCCCAGCAGGTCACTCATCTTCAGATTCCCATTGGCAGGATAATGACTGGGGACTTCCTATTCGGGAGGATGGGAGAGGATGGGGTCCCAGGACAGATACGCAGGGTCAGGAGGGGGAGGGGCAGGTGACTGGACAGGCAGGGGAGTGCACAGCGGCCAGGCCCACACAAGGGTGGACCCGGAGGGCAGTGTGGCTGGAAAGACCAGGCTTCTCACTCTGCCACCCCCCGGCCTTCCCCCAGGCCCAGGATGGGACGGGATAGGCGCCCTGCCTGGGAGCCCGAGCATGTGCCCTGCACCATCAATGCCAGCCAGCCTTCATCCACCCTGGAGGGCCAAGTCCTCCACCACTTGGTCCAGGAGGAGCACCTGGGGCCCACGGTGGCAGAGCTGGAAGGTGAGGGGCTGTGGCCAGGGGACCATCTAGGGTGGGCTTCCCGGACTGGGGTTCCCTTCAAGGCAGTGAGGGCTCTTCTGTCATTGTGAGGCACGGGGAATCAGCCCCGGGGTGACCCTTTCTCTGTGTCCTGCTCCAGACCCACGGCAGACGCAGCTGGCCCCAGAGACACGGGGAGGGCCGGCTTCGTGCCTAGAGCCCGTCCCGGAGCTCCCTGAGACCCCTGTGCTGGAGCGACGGGAGGTGTCACCTGCCTTAGCCCCTGCAGAGCTGGAGGATGTCCCAGCAGTGGCCTCAGCCTCAGAGCCAGCCTCTGAGCTGGAGCCCCATGAGCCCACAGCAGAGCCCAGCAGGTCACTCATCTTCAGATTCCCACTGGCAGGCTAACGACTGGGGACTTCCTATTTGGGAGGATGGGAGTGGATGGGGTCCCAGGACAGACACGCAGGGTCAGGAGGGGGAGGGGCAGGTGCCTGGACAGGCAGGGGAGTGCACAGCGGCCAGGCCCACACAAGGGTGGACCCGGAGGGCAGTGTGGCTGGAAAGACCAAGCTTCTCACTCTGACAACCCCCCGGCGTTCCCCCAGCCCCAGGATGGGACGGGATAGGCGCCCTGCCTGGGAGCCCGAGCATGTGCCCTGCACCATCAATGCCAGCCAGCCTTCATCCACCCTGGAGGGCCAAGTCCTCCACCACTTGGTCCAGGAGGAGCACCTGGGGCCCACGGTGGTAGAGCTGGAAGGTGAGGGGCTGTGGCCAGGGGACCGTCTAGGGTGGGCTTCCCGGACTGGGGTTCCCTTCAAGGCAGTGAGGGCTCTTCTGTCATTGTAAGGTGCGGGGAATCAGCCCCGGGGTGACCCTTTCTCTGTGTCCTGCTCCAGACCCACGGCAGATGCAGGTGGCTCCAGAGACACGGGGAGGGCCGGCTTCGTGCCTAGAGCCCGTCCAGGAGCTCCCTGAGACCCCTGTGCTGGAGCGACGGGAGGTGTCACCTGCCTCAGCCTCAGCAGAGCTGGAGGATGTCCCAGCAGTGGCCTCAGCCATGGAGCTTGTCCCGGAGCTGGAGCCCCATGAGCCGTCGGGCTTGGGGCCCATGGCACCTGCAGCAATGGCACCGGGCCTAGTAGAGCCAGACCCGGGCCTGGAGCCTGCCCACCCCTGTGCTGCGAGCACCCGGGATGTGACGAGAAAGGAGGAGCGGAACATCCTGGTGTTTCCCTTCTGCCTGGTGGCCGAGCAGCTGACCCTGGCCTTTGCGGTGAGCGGAGCGGGGTCTCGGGTTTGGGGGTGGGCCTGCCCTGTGTCACGGGCTGCCCCTGACCTGCCGCCCCTGACGTGGACTCCTGTGATCTCGGCCCACGTTCCAACTTCCCCCTGGACTCACCATGTGCCGCGAGAGACTCTCCTCACCCCCAAGCCCTCACTGTCTACAGGGGGACAGTAGGGCTGGCACTTAGGGGTCCTTGCAGACCAATGATTTGGAGCAGAGGGAAAGGGGGCAGGGCCTGGTGGGCTGGGAGGGGCAAGGCAGGGGAGGGGTGCTCAGGGAGGTGCTGCCAGGGCCTTAGGTCCTCGGGCCATTGGCCTGGCAGGCTTCCATGGCCTCTGCACTTCAGAGCCCACTGCCATGGATCTGACTGCATGCGAGACAGACACCAACAAAGGCCCTGGGTGGAGTTGTTTAGGGTGAAACTGCACCTGAGTGGGCAGCGGGATCCACGGGGTGGCAGAATGGGAGGCAGATGCCCTAGGATGGGCAAGCGTGAGCTGCCTTGTGTGGCAGGGAGGAGGTGAGTGAGGGTGCCTGCGAGCAGAGCCCCTCCGCTCCCCACCACTATGGGGTCCTGTGCATCCAGTCCTCGGCGCCTCCTTGGACGGTGTCCGAGGCCTGCACGGCCACGAGGCTCACAGCACGTCCCCAGCTGCCTGGGCTCCAGGTCTGACAGGTGACCCTGCCTGGGAACAGGGGCACCAGGGGCACAGCTGGATGACCCTCCCTCCCTTCTGATCCACAGACGCTGTACAGCAGGATAAACTATTTTGAATGCAAGGCCTACCTACGGAAGCAGTCACAGACGGGAGACATTGAGCGCCTGGCCCCCACCATGCATAGGGTCCTGAGGGAATTTGACACCTTGGTAGAGCTGGTCACCACTACCTGCCTCAGGACCCCAAGCATGACAGCCCAGGACAGGGCCCAAGTGGTGGAGTTCTGGATCCGGGTGGCCAAGGTGAGTCATGGGACGGCCCCCTGGGTCCATCTTGGCATCCTGGTACCTGCTCCCCTCCTTGGCCAGCTCTCAGGATGGGTTCCTACGGTCTGCCCTGCACCGTCCCTGGGCCCCTCCTGCCAGGGGCATGCGGACATGGACTTGCAGGCCCCGGGGGTGGGACAGCCATCCCTGGCCCCTTCCTTGGGTTGAGCTACAGTCCTCCACTCAGGAGGGCTGCACAGCAGGTACCAGGTGGGCTGGGCTCCCTGAGTGTCTGTCTCCTTAAGGTCAGGAGTTCATGGGGGGACAGAAGCAGAGAAGCAGGCCACGCTCTCAGCTCTGTCTTCCCTCCCAGGAGTGTCACGTGCTCAGGAATTTCGCGGCCCTTCGTGCCATTCTCTTGGCCCTGCAGAGTCGTGCCTTAGGTCGCCTGGAAAGGACCTGGGGATATGTTTCCTGGTGGGTAGTCCTGTCCCTGGGACCGGGGCACCTGAGTGGACAGGGACACCCCCACATCTTGCAGTGTCGCTCAGTGGGCTGGGACTTCCTGGGAGGTGGCAGAGCCTAGGGGCAGGGATGGCGGGCTCTTGGGGACCCCTGTGGGTTAGGCCAGGGGTACCTCTGCAGGAATCAGTTTCCTCCAATGTCAGGTGTGGGGTGAAGCCCATTGGAGATCTGGAGCTTGTGCTCTGCAGCAGGAGATCTCTGCCCCAAGGACAGCGACCTCGCCCAAAGCAGATTCACCCCCGGGAGAACTGGGAATGGAGGCCCTGGGTGGAAACATGGAGCCCCTCCACAGGCCACAGATTCCCCAGGGCTCAGGGCCGTGGTGGAAAGCCTCCTGCAGGCTAGTGGACCTTCTAGGATCTCCAGGAAAACGGGTCGGCCCCGAGGCTCTCCACCTGCTGGCCATGTATCTCCCTACTCCTCTCCCCTCCCCTTAGGAGGAGCACCAGGATGTATAAAAACCTGACAAGGAAGGTCAAGTGGGTTACCAGGAAGCGTCTCCTCAAGGTAAATGGGGGCTGGAGGTCTGGAAGGGAGGGGTCCTCGGGGCAAGTCCTCTGCCTTGCTGTGGCACAACTTGGGGGAGGACTCCAGGTGTGCGGGGTGAGAGGGGGAAGCTGATGGTGAAAGTAGGGTCTCCCAGGCCCCAAGGGTCTTGTCTGTCTCCCTCCCTGGCTCCACTTGACTGGGGGCCTGGCATCCAGTGAGGACCCAGAGGACAGGCCCCCGTCAGGGCTGGAGCTGGCCTGGGGTCGGCAGCAGGGGTGGGGCCTGTGACTGAGCAAGGTCGGCTTCTCCCCTGGGATCCCTGAGCTTGTCACTGCCCCTCTGTGACCTCGTGCTCCTCTTGTGCACATGGAGGGTTGCCGTCACCCTGGGGCGTGGGCCTCCCTGGTGAGCAGGGTCCAGGGAGCCCAAGACGCGCTTCAGCTGTGTGCCCCACCCCCCACCTGGTCATGTGAGGGGAGCCGTGATGATAGCCGGGTGACAGTGAGTGCTCAGGGCACCCTGGGAGGCAGAGGGACCTCCCCTGACCCTCTCAGGGTGGCGGCCGTGGCCCAAAGACCCCCATGAGTTTGTGTGTGTTGGAGCTGGGGTCGCTCTATGCTGAGAGCCTGCGGAGGTGGGGACAGCATAGGTGCCAGGGGGCTCGGGCAGGGCATCCATCCACCACGGTCTGGCTGTGGGAGGCACGTGGGAGGGGAGCAGGAGCACCTGAGTGTCCTGGGCCTTGCAGGAGCTGGAGTCCATATTGAGGGCAAGGCAGCGGGACCGCATGGGACCCGAGGAGAGGAAGAGGAAGGTGAGAGAGGCGTGCCGGGGGTCACGGGCGGTGGGGGCGACCCTGCACCTGCTCCTGGTGCCACCAGTCCTGAGCTGCCGACACTGGGGTGACCAGAAGGAGGGTGAGAGCAGCTGGGTACAGGGGGAAGTTGGAGGACAGGTGCAGGGCCCACAGGGCCTGGGAATGGCCAAAAGCCAGCCCTGGGAGGGACCAGGAGGGGAGAGCTGGGCGAAAGGAGGTGGGGAGTCAGCACAGGGTGGTCCAAGGGAGCTGGGGGCTGCGGTGTGGGGTTCAGGGGAGGCTCTGTGGGTGCCCCTGGGGCAGGTGGGGACTCATCACCTCCTCACCCCGGTGGCACAGGGCATGGTCCCCTACCTTGGATTGTTTCTGGCTGACCTGCCTAAAGAGAAACTCCTGGAGCATAATGAGGACGTGAGTGAGCCCAGAGGGAACCGAGGGGGGGGAGGGAGGCAGGATGGTGAGCTTCAGAGAGGAGAGAGCCCCCAGTGAGGAGCCCGGACCTCTCAGCACCGGGCCACCCCTCTGTCCCCCACCTTTCCTGAGAGTGGGTTCCCGTGTGAGCAAAGATCCAGCACCATCCCGTGCCCCACTCCTCACCCCCCCAGTCTGCATCCTGTCCTTCCTCTGCCCCAGGTCGCTACCCTCCAGGACGAGATCATGGTGCACAAGCACATGGCCGGGGTGTATGACCTGGAGAGGGACGAGCACTTCATGTCCTTTGCCCAGGCCATGGAGCCCCTGGACGAGGAGCAGAGGTGAGGCCGGCCGGAGTCAGGCGTGGGCTGCAGCTGCCGGCAGGCTCTGGGAGAAGGGCCCCCTGACATGTGGCTCCAGAGGCTCACAGGTGTCCCTCTGTCCTGCAGCTACAGCCTGTCCTGCCAGCTGGAGCCCCAAGGCCAGGGGGCCGGCAGAAAGGGACTGTTGCAGTTCTTCAGGTCCCACAAGATGTAAACTTACAGGCCGGCCAGGGCCAGGTGAGCTTCTGGGCTGGGGCGATCGGCAGGGGGTGGGCTGCTCCTCAGCCTCAGGGATGCTTTGGGCCATGTTGGGTGTGGGGGCGTCCTAAAGACTGATGGGTCTGGGGTCCCAGCTCCACGGCCGACCGGTCCTGTCAGACTGAAGGGTGGTCCCCTCCCCCTCTGGGACCCAGCCTTCTCCTCTGTAAGTAGGTGACGCTCAGGAGCCTTCCTGTGACAGGGACTCCCTGGGTGCTGGTGATTGACAGGACCCTCCGCACAGGGCGCAGAGCCCAGAGGGCAGTGGGGACGGGGTGGAAGCAGGATAATGGGGGGAACCCGGGATAACCTGCCTCTTCTGCTCACCCGCGTGGCCCTGTAGCTGCTGTCATCGGGCCCTCGGCCCTGCTGGTGTCCTGGCTGCATGTGGAGGAGACCTTCTTCCCCTTCGGGCAGGCGGCACCTGGCGCCCCAGGACCCCAGCCTGCCTGCTGCTCCTCCTCCTCCCACTGCTCATCCTGAGCCTCTGCTGGGGCAGGTGCTCTGGCACCTCCTCCATCGGCCGACTTCGGCATCTCCCCAGGATGCCGCTGCATCCTCAAGGGCCTGTACGTAGCCACTGCCAACCTGGCCGCCTTCGTGCTGTGTCCTACCCTCTGCTCGTGGCCCGCTGGACAAAGGCGAGCCACCCCACCGTGTGGAGGGATTTCCCCTTCGAGTAGGTGGCCTCCCGCCGTGACACCAACTGCTGCCTGGGTGCCATCAGTCACCGAGTCATAGCCACAACGGTCCAGGAAGAGCTGGGGCCCGTCCTCACCATGGCCAGCCTTTCCCAGGATGGACACAGAGATGATGCAGTGCTGCATGGGACCACCGCCCCCTGGGTGCCCAGCGGAGGCATCCGAGGCTGCAGGGGTGACCGGCCGTCGCAGGGTCCCGGGACATGCTCCCAGCGGAGCCCCTGTGCAACTCGCTCCCCTCATCCCTGAGAAATAGCCTCCCCAGGCGCAGTGTGCTCTGGGTGTTGTGTCTGAGGTTTATGGGGACTGGGGGTTGGGGTCATCCCTGTGCCGAATGTAATAAATGCTGAACGGATTGCCACCACACGGCTCTTTCTTCTCAAAGCTCTGCCCCTCCTGCAGACATCGTGTGCCCCAGCCCACCCCACCCCCAGCCCTCAAACTCTATGACGAAGGGGTCCCTGACCTACGCAGGTTTTCCTCCGTCCTCTGTCCTCCCCCTGTAAGGTGCTCAGGAAGAGCGGGGCGCTCCAAGCCCCAGGGCGGCACACCTTGGCAGGACTGGGGAGGGCTGTTCAAACAGAAACTGGACCTTCCTTCCTGACCCCTATAGGTTATGATCAGACACCAAAATCTACTCAATAGATGCCCCGGGGTGTCTCTTCACGTCTTGAACACCACTGCAGATGTCGTAACCCAAGTAGGTCAGGTCCCAGGGCTGCAGGGCGCCAGTCTAGCACTGTCCCATTTAATGACACACAGCTGCCCCACACATTCCAAGAAATTCCTTTCCAAAAAATGTTGAACTTGGTCTCAAAGCACCTCCAAGATGTGCACTCCTTCCATTGGGGGCCTTTCTCTGAGCCCAATTTCTCCATGCTTCACACCTCAGAGCACCCACCAAAGCTCCCAGGTCCCCAGTCCTCCTCCATGGTGCCCCTCAGCCATCCATCCCCAGGCCAGGCTGGTGTGAGGCCCCTGGTATCCCGCTCCTGGCTCCTGGCTGAGCGGCCTGACGTCTGTGACAAAAGGCTGGGGAGGCTGAGCGGAGGCACTGGGCTCTGATTCCCCCCATAACGCTCCCCCAGGGCTCTCAGGATGTGTTCTCCCTCCCAGGATGGGAGGCCTGGCCTGCAGGGGAGCTGCAGGATCAGCACAAACACCCCCTTGGGGGGCTCCAGACTGGAGACAGTCTCCAGGTCTTATGCTGCAGGTGGAGACCCAGACTGGGGACTGGGGAAGCGGAAGTGGGCCCTACTGACAGCCTCAGGTGACCAGGAGACAGGAGGTAAAATTGGGACACCCAGGCCACCCTCCTCCTCCTGGCCCTGCCCACAGCACCCTCAGAGCCATCTGCCTGCACGGTGGTCCCAGGGATGACCTCAGGCTCCCCAGCCACATAGGGAGGGAGGTTTGGGCAGAAGGAGGGCAGATGGGCCTCTGGCAGGGCGGTGGCCCAGGTCAGACCTGTCTTCCTGCACGGCCCACCAGCTTCAACCCTAGAGAGATGAACTTCTGGGCCCAGAAACAAAGCAGTAGGCCTGGGACTGCTGGGTGGTCACTGCAGCCAGCAGTCTGTCCTGCCCCGGTGTGTGCAGGTGCCCAGAGCATGCCACGCCCTGGACTGCTGCTGCTGGAACACCAGGCTCACATGGCTGTGTGGCCACCCTGACTGTGGGCTGCAATGCACCTGCCCCACCCGATGTGTGCTGTGGAGACGGCACGGCCCTCTGGCACCAGGTGCGCGACTCTGTGCCCAGGCACGGGGCTCTGGGGACTCCCCGTCTTCGGGCTCCTCAGAGAAGCTAATGCTGGATTTCTTGTTCACGGAGTCGAATAACGAACTTAGGAAACACTAAAGGTAGGAGAGCAAGTGCGAGGCTTTTATTTAGAGATGAAGCAGGCAGGCAGAGCTCCTGGCTTGCACCTGCCCGGAGGGCTCAAGACAGCCCTGGGTTTCTGCGTCGTCTAGGGGATTTACAGGTGGTTGAGAGACAAAGGGTAGGGATGCAGACCGGCTAAATGGCCCCCAAATGCTTATTTTTGAAGAGACAGTTAATTTCTTATCAGTCTTCCAGATTATTTTGCAGAGTTAACACAAGAAATTTACTGCTCTGATTCTTTCCCAGAACAGCAGCTTCTTGGTTTGCGAGCATATCAATCAAGACTGCCTGTCCTGCTCCCAAGGTAGCTGAGTCATTGTCCGCTATGTTAAGATACCCATTTTTTGACTTCTTGGGTTTTAAAATGCAATCTTATCTTGAAGATGGAATCTTTTCTGTTTTTACTATGTTGTTTGTGACTGGGCTCACTTGCCATTATTACTTGCCTAGGATGCAAATTGTTTGATTAGGGCTAGAGGAAGAAAAGCAGCATCTGGGTAAAGTTAAAGAAAATAAGCTGGGCCTTTTAGCAGGCTAAAGTAAATTTTACAATAGTGTCATTTAACTGACACAATGAAGACAAGGGCTATGCTGAGGTATTTTCCTATCTGGGGGATATTCAAACATTTCAGGCCAAGTTACACCTGGGCTTTTAGTTTTCATCAATCTCACAGAAGAATGCTTATATCACTTTAGAGAATTAATGTGACTGACTTTGCTTAATTGTTTCATATGGAGTTTCAGTAGGGGTTTTATTCCGGAGGCCCCCCCTACTCGGTCTGCACCCACAGTCCCTGTGTCACTACCACTGAGGCTCCGTGGCTTCCCTCCCCAGCTGCTGCCATTCTCTCCTTGTTCTTCCTCCAGGCTTCCCTTCTGCACTCTCTAAGCTCTGTGTTCCCATGCTTGGGGCACCCCTCTCCCCCTGCCCTCCCAGCCGTCTCCTTTCCCCATCCCTCCCCTGGCCGGGGACTCCTGTTAGGAGGGCGTTGTGTCTTTTCCTCGGTTCTTGTCCCTGCCGCAACCAAGAATTGAAGGGCAGGAACACAGTAGTGTGGGCTACCTCAGAGAGAGAGGCACACTGAAAGGTTGCCGGTTCCCCCTTTTAAGGATTTTTCAGGAATGTGACAAAGGGCTAGGGGTGTGGACTTGTTAAGTGGTCTCAAGATGTTTTTCTTTGATGAGACATGAAGTTTCTTATCAGTCCTCTGGGTAATTCTGCAAAATTAGCTTAACACAAGAAATGCACTGCTCGGATGCATGTGGGATGCATGTGGGAGCATATCAATTAAGACTGCCTTCCTTACCTCTAAGGTGGGCTGAGTTATTGTATGTTCGCTAAAGAGTATGTTAAGTGTGGATAAAATGGAAGTTCCTGTGGCCAGGATTCTCACCTGGGCCTCGTCAGCTAGCTCACTACACGTGTTTGGGCAATATGTTGCTATTGACTCTATAGAAAGAGCTTCCACCCAGTGCTCTGGGTGACACGGTGACACAGCTGCGAGGCTGCAGGAGAGCAGAGCAGAGGCTGGAGTGGTGGCAGCACTGAGGTCAGAGCCCCAGAGGATGTCTGTGTGGGATGGCTGTGTAGGCAGAGTCCCAGAGGACTTGCTGCATGCAGACTCGCTCTGAATGGATGGGATGTTAGTGATTGAAAGTTGGGTATAACCCCTTCACCCCAAGAACATTTTACTGTCATTTCTTTGGTCACATTGAATCCATAGTGAACTTTGCCCAGGGTTGAAACCCACTGGCAGGACATTAAAAATCTTACTTCTTAACTTCCTGGGTTTTAAAATGCAATCTTAGCTTTAAGATAGAATCTTTCTTGTCTTTACTATGCTGTTGTTTATGGCTGGGCTAGCTTGCTAAGTGAACTGTCCAGTTCGCAAATTACTTGATTACGGGATGAAGGAGGAAAAACAGCATATAGGTTTAAAGTTAGAAAAACAACCTGGGCCTTTTAGCATGCTAAAGTAAATCTTACACACGATTACAAACAATTAGCACAATAAAAACACAGACTACTTTCCTTCACCTGGGGAATATTACTGATCTCACTGTGCATAATGCTTAACACAGAGTTCTGATAGGGGCTTTCCTTGCACGTAGTCACACTGCTCTGACTGTAATTACCCTGCCTTGCTTTTTCCAGAGGCCCCCACCCTCACCCTATTGTGTCTAAGCCCAGGGTCCCTGTCTCAAGCTGAGCCTGGGCAGCGACGCAGCCATGGGAGGAGGAGACTTTGCTCGGAGATGGTGAAGATTCAGGCCTCTGCAGAGTCGGGGGGGGGTGAGGATCTGCGCCTCACCTCTGTTGGCCCCCAAGTTTTCTCCTGATGGCCCCTCTGCGACTGTGCCTGTCTTAGGTTGTTCCTCCCTTGAGGAGTCTTACCTGTCTCTGGCTAGCCAGCCATCCTCCCGGGCCAATCAGGGCGAAGTGAGGCATGTGGGTGAGAGAGAGGCGGTGTCGGTTTTCTGCCTCCTTGGCTGTTTATGCCTCCGTGCCCAGTACCTGCTTTAGGGATCCCTTGCCAGCCGGCACAGTCCCAGCTCAGGTAATGGCTCAGGTAATATTGAGGCCATTTTTTATAACGTAAGATATTTCTTCCAAAACAACACAGTAGTGAAGTTTCAGAAAAAATTTGGTTTGAGAAGGAAGGAGAAAGATCACAGAACCAGCAAACAGGAAGAAAGATGAAAAGATTGGAAAAACCTCAGCGCAAAATGCTGGGCATAGCTGGGAACTCTCCCCCTTCTCTCTTTTACTGAAGTTGTAGGTGATGTTGGGTGCCGAGGGAGGCAGACTTCTGCGGGGTGGTGTTCACCCTCATTTTGGGAGCTGACCGCTGTATGATGACGTTTGACCAGCTGTGTGGGGAGCCAGCGAGGACCTGTAACAGACACGCCCTCGCTCCCAGATAAGCACCACTGCTGGCATCTAGTTTTTTACCAGTTTAAGAATAAGAAACCATAAATGACAAAAGACTTGCAATTTACAATGGTTAAAGAGCTGAGGAAAACTTACAATAAGACAGTGGATATAAGGATATTTGGAAAAGCTGTAATGTAAAACACTGAATAAAGTTTAGCATTATTCCTTTGACAGTGCTTTCCAGGTAATTACAGATGAGATAAATGTAAGCCAAATTAGCCAAATTTTCCCTAATGAGGAGAAAAAATTCCTCTGGCATGTTCCAGGGGGCCTCTGGAAAATAACAAGAGTTACTTAGAGGTAAGAGCACCTTTTTGAATTTGGTGTTGGTGAGACAAGGGACCGTGGTTTCGGCAGAGTACGGTGAGGGCCTCCGGAGAAAAAGCAGAGCAAGATCATTACAGTCAGAACAATATAACAATGTGCGAAGGAGTCCCTAGCGAAACTCTGTGATAAGCATTACGCAGTCAGTCACACTAACTCTCCAGGGTGAAGATACCAGAGTAGGAATATAGACATTCTTCCGTGAAATCAGTTCAAGCTCAAAAGGCCAGGAACGACTCGGCCTGGAATGTCTGCGTGTTCTGCAGATGAAGAGTCTCTCAGCATAACCTGGGACTTCTCTTTATCAGTTAGATCATGACACTGTAAAATTTACCTTAGCTTGCAAAAAGGCCCAGCTTATTTGTAACTGAACCTGTACACTGTGTTTATTTCTCTGATCCTAACCAAGTAATCCACAACCTGAGCAAATGATTCATTTAGTAAACAAGCGCTATAAACATCTCAAAAAGTTAAGAAGTAAGATTCTTAACACACTTTAGCAAACAGGGAACAACCCAGCCCACCTTGAGGTCAGGGCAGGTGGTCTTAATTGACATGCTCCGAGAGGGACAATGCTATCCTGAGAAAGAATCACAGCAGCAAATTTCTTCTGTTACTCAGCAAAAATGAGCATTCTGAGAACACTCAACAAGTCTGCACCCCTAGCCCATTACCCCCATTCTTGAAGATCCTCAACTGTGCATATATCCCCTAGACAATGAGCCTACCACGGACTCTCGTATCCGCCCCCTGGCGTGAGCTGGGAGCTTAGATAGGCTGGTGAAGACCAGACTCTATTCAATACCCTGGAGATGTTACTTTTACAAAGGCAATGTGCTATAAACAATGTTTTCTCTTCTATTTATTTTTCCAGTCAGCTCACACAATACACTTCTTGTTACTGAGAGCCACCAGTAGGGAAGCTCACTGTAATTAAAAGATTGATCTTCTGGAAACAATGCTTAATAACAGGCATAAAAAACTGTGAGTAATTCTGCATTTTAAAACACTGTCCTCAAGTTAATTTAACCTGAGCTGTTTGTGCACCACATGGAGAGTCTAGAATCAGTATGTACAGGCTGAAATCAGTGGACCACAGAGAAGAGGAGATAAACTCCAATTGCCCACTTCATTGAGATCAGGGGAGCCTTGTGAAAAAAAAAGCAGGGAACACACATTTTATATGAACAGATGATAACAGCTCAGATTTGCAATGGCAACTTTTTTGTATTTTGCGTGTTCTCTAAAGGAAAAATCTATCTTTATGCACAAATGCACATATATTAATGTGTGTGCTGCAGGTATAGTGGGAAATACACTTGGTATCTTGAAAAGACAAAAATAAAAGTGGTTCTCAGCAAAAAAAACTCAAAAAAACTCAACAAACTATTAGCACACCAAATTCAAAAATACATCAAGAGGATCATATACCATGACCAAGTGGGATTCATCTCAGTGATGCAAGGATGGTAAAACATTCGATAATCGATCAACATCATCCAGCACATGAACAAAAAGGAGGACAAAAACCACATGATCACGTCCACAGATGCTGAAAAAACATTTGACAAAATTCAACATCCATTCATAATAAAAACTCTCAACAAAATGGGTATACAGGGCAAGTACCTCAACATAATAATAAAGGCCATATATGACAAGCCCACAGCCAACACCATACTTAACAGAAAGAAGGTGAAAGCTTTTCCTCTGAGATCGGAAACAAGACAGGGATGCCCACTCTCCCCACTGTGATTCAACACAGTACTGGAGGTCCTAGCCGCGGCAATCAGACAAAACAAAGAAATACGTGGCACCCAGATTGATAAAGAACAAGTCAAACCGTCAGTATTTGCAGATGACATGATATTGTATATAAAAAAACCCTAAAGACTCCACTCCAAAACTACTAGAACTGATATCTGAATTCAGCAGAGTTGCAGGATACACAATTAATACACAGAAACCTGTTGCTTTCCTAGACACTAACGATGAAGTAGCAGAGAAATCAGGAAAACAATTCCATTCACAATTGCATCAACAAGAATAAAAATACCTAGGAATAAACCTAACCAATTAACTGAAAGACCTACCATACGCTGAGAACTACAAGACACTCTTAACAGAAATGAAAGAGGACACTAACAAATAGAAACTCATCCTGCGCTCCTGGCTAGGAGCAATTAATGTTATCAAAATGCCCATCCTGCCTAAAGCAATCTACAGATTCAATGCAATCCCCATCAAAATACCAACAGCATTCTTCAACGAACAGGACACATTTTTATGAGATAAAAGGCACAGCATTTCATCAGGAAAAAGCGTGAAGCGTAATCTCCTACCTTGCGGTGCTGAGCATCGGGGTCCGTGGCACTGACGACGTTGGAGGCACACATCGAGCGAGTAAAGGAAGTAAAGAGGACCCTTGCCTCACCCAGAGGCTGGGGCGGCCTGGAGAAGCAGGCTGGAAGTCAGGCAGACAGAAAGAGAGACACTCCTCGTGGATACTCAGTCGGGCTGTCGGGGTCTGATTCCAGACACGCAGGCCTTTGAGAAGTCACTGAAGTGCAGCCTCAGCCGAGACTCTCGGAGGTGTCCACGGCCTTCCTCAGTCCCTCGCATCCAGGGAGATGCCTCTGAAGGGGAATCCTGGCCTCCACTCAGGTGACTTTCCCGGCTCCCAAGGGAGACGGGGGATCCACTGAGGGAGACGCAGGGGAACCTGGCGCTCGAGACTTTGAGATCGGCAGCCGGGCTAGTCCCATTTAAGTGGCTGACGAGCGCCCGATGTTGTGCGCCATAGACGGCTTCCTCCTATAAGGACAGAACAGAAGGAAAAGGCAGGCTCGGATGCCTATACTCACCTCTGAAGTTATCCCGGACTAGCACCCAAAAATGATGCAGCTTCTCACACCACGAGGGTATGAAACTAGAAATAAATTATGCAAATAAAATGAAAAAGCCTTCCACCGCACGGAAGCTTAACAACATGCTCCTAAATAAACAACGGATTAATGACCAAATAAAAAGAGAGATCAAGCAATATATGGAGACAAATGACAGCAATAGCTAAACAACGCAAAATCCGTGGGACACAGACAAGGCGGTGCTAAGAGGCAAGTACACTGCAATACAGGCCTCCCTCAGGAGAGAAGGACAATCCCATATGAACAGTCTAAACTCACAACTACCACAACTAGAAAAAGAAGAATAAATGAGGCCCAAAGTCAGCAGGAGGAGGAACATAAAAAAGATTGGAGCAGAAATAAATAAAACCGAGAAGAATGAAACAATACAAAGAATCAATGAAAGCAGGAGACGATTCTTTGAGAAAATAAACAAAATGGATAAACCCCTAGCCAGACTAACCAAGAAAAAAAGAGAGCTGCACACATAAACAGAATCAGATATGAGGAAGGAAAAATCACTTCAGAAAGCACAGAAATACAAAGAATATGAGAGAATACTATGAAAAATTATATGCTAACACACTGGATAACCTACAGGAAATGGACAACTTTCTAGAAAAATGCAACCCTCCAAGGCTAACCCAGAAAGAACAGAAAATCTGAACAGACCAATTACTGGCAACAAAATTAAACTGGTCATCAAAAAACTACCTAAGAACACAACACCTGAACCAGATGGCTGTACTGCTGACTTTAATCAAACATGTAGTGAAGATTTAATAGTCATCCTCCTTAAACTTTTCCAAAAAGAAGAAGAAGGAATACTTCGAAACTCATTCTACGAGGCTAGCATCACCTTAATACGAAAACCAGGCAAAGACACCACAAAAAATGAAAATTACAGACCAATATCGCTGACAAACATACATGCAAAAATACTCAACAATCCACTTCTAGGAATTTATCCTAAGAATGCAGCAGCCCAGTTTGAAAAGGACAGTTGCACCCCTATGTCTATCGCAGCACTATTTACAATAGCCAAGAAATGGAAGCAACCTAAGTGTCCATCAGTAGATGAATGGATAAAGAAGATGTGGTACGTATACACAATGGAATATTATTCAGCCACAAGAAGAAAACAATTCCTGCCATTTGTAACAACATGGATGGAGCTAGAGGGTATTATGCTCCGTGAAATAAGCCAGGCAGAGAAATACAATTACCAAATGATTTCACTCATATATGGAGTATAAGAACAAAGAAAAACTGAAGGAACAAGAAAGCAGCAGAATCACAGAACCCAAAAATGGACTAACAGTTACCAAAGGAAAATGGACTGGGGAGGATGGGTGGGAAGGGAGGGATAAGGGTGAAAAAGAAAGGGGGCATTACGATTAGCATGTATAATGGGAGGGGCTTCGGGAGGGCTGTGCAACACAGAGAAGACAAGTGGTGATTCTACAACATCTTACAACGCTGATGGACAGTGACTGTAATGGAGTTTGTCGGGGGGACTTGGTGAAGGGGGAGCCTAGGAAACATAATGTTCGTCATGTAATTGTACAGGGAGGGAGGGAGGAAGGAAGGGAGGAAGGAAGGAAGGAAGGTAGGAAGGAAGGAAGGAAGGAAGGAAGGAAGGAAGGAAGGAAGGAAGGAAGGAAGGAAGGAAGAGCATCAGAGTTAATACCATTACCTTTGTGGTAAGACAGAGCTAAATTTAACATAGTGCTCCACTTACTGTTATAAGGCCACAGATTAACTGTTGAATAGCCTTAGTTTCTTCACTTCTAAAATAAGGAAGAATAACAGAGCCAACGTCATGGTATATAATTTAACATGATTAGCACAATTCCCATTGCACAGCAAATACACAATAAGTATTAGCATGTATCTATTATAAGTTCTTCCTATCAAGCATGAACTCACGAAGGTAAATTTTCCATGGAGATTATAGGACCAACCTTAGATAGGCTGGTGAAGACCAGACTCTATTCAATACCCTGGAGATGTTACTTTTACAACGAAAACGTGCTATAAAGAATTTCTTTCCTTCTATTTATTTTTCCAGTAGGCTCACACAATATACTTCCTGTTACTGAGAGCCACCAGTAGGGAAGCTCACTGTAATTAAAAGATTGATCTTCTGGAAACAATGCTTAATAACAGGCATAAAAATGTGTGAGTAATTCTGCATTTTAAAACACTGTCCTCAAGTTAATTTAACCTGAGCTGTTTGTGCACCACGTGGAAAATCTAGAATCAGTACGTACAGGCTGAAATCAGTGGACCACAGAGAAGAGGAGACAAAATCCAACTGGCCACTTCATTGAGATCAGGGGAGCCTTGTGAAAAAAAAAGCAGGGGAACAAACACACATTTTATATGCAAGAAATGATAACAGATCAGACTTGCAATGGCAACTTTTTTGTATTTTGCGTGTTCTCTAAAGGAAAAATCTATCTTTATGCATATATGTACATATATTAATGTGTGTGCAACAGGTATAGTGGAAAAAACACTTGGTATCTTGAAAAGACAAAAATAAAAGTGGTTCTGAGCAAAAAAAAAAAATACTCAACAAACTATTAGCACATGAAATTCAAAAATACATCAAGAGGATCATACACCATGACCACGTGGGATTCATCTCAGTGATGCAAGGATGGTAAAACATTCGATAATCCATCAACATCATTCAGCACATGAACAAAAAGGAGGACAAAAACCACATGATCATGTCCACAGATGCTGAAAAAACATTTGACAAAATTCAACATCCATTCATGATAAAAACTCTCAACAAAATGGGTATAGAGGGCAAGTACCTCAACATAATAAAGGCCATATATGACAAGCCCACAGCCGACATCATACTTAACAGCAAGAAGCTGAAAGCTTTTCCTCTGAGATCGGGAACAAGACAGGGATGCCCACTCTCCCCACTGTGATTCAACACAGTACTGGAGGTCCTAGCCACGGCAATCAGACAAAACAAAGAAATACGAGGCACCCAGACTGGTAAAGAACAAGTCAAACCATCACTATTTGCGGATGACATGATATTGTATATAAAAAACCCTAAAGACTCCACTCCAAAACTACTAGAACTGATATGTGAATTCAGCATAGTTGCAGGATACAAAATTAATACACAGAAATCTGTTGCTTTCCTAGACACTAATGATGAACTAGCAGAAAGAGAAATCAGGAAAATAATTCCATCACAATTGCATCAACAAGAATAAAATACCTAGGAATAAACCTAACCAAGGAAGTGAAAGACCTACTGTACCCTGAAAAGTACAAGACACTCTTAAGAGAAATTAAAGAGGGCACTGACAAATGGAAACTCATCATATGCTCTTGTCCAGGAAGAATTAATATTGTCAAAATGGCCATCCTGCCTGAAGCAATCTATAGATTCAATGCAATCCCTATCAAAATATAAACAGCGTTCTTTGGCGAACTGGAACAAATAGTTTAAAATTCATAATGGAACCACAAAAATCCCCAAATAGACAAAGTAATCCTGAGAAGGAAGAACAAACTCGCTCCCCAACTTCAAGCTCTACTACAAAGCCACAGTAATCAAGACAATTTGGTACTGGCAGAAAAACAGACCCACAGAACAGTGGAACACAATAGGTCCAGGTATTAACCCAAACATATGTGGTCAATTAATATACAATAAAGGAGCTATGGACACACAACGGGAAAATGACAGCCTCTTGAACAGCTAGTGTTGGCAAAAGTGAAGAGCTACATGTAGGAGAATGAAACTGGATGATTGTCTGAGCCCATGCACAAAAGTGAATTTGAAATGGATCAAACACCTGAATATAAGTCATGAAACCATAAAACTTTTAGGAAAAAATATAGGCAAAAATCTCTTGGACGTAAATATGAGTAACTTCTTCATGAACCTATCTTCCCGGGCAAGGGACACAAAAGCTAAAATGAACAAGTGGGACCATATCAAGGTGAAAAGGACAGCCAAGGACACCACCAATAGAACAAAAAGGCATCCTACAGTGTGGGAGAATATATTCATAAGTGACAGATCCTATAAAGGGTTGACATCCAAAATATATAAAGAGCTCATGCACCTCAACAAACAAAAAGCAAATAATCCAATTAAAAAATGGGAAGAGGAGCTGAACAGACACTTCTCCAAAGAAGAAATTCAGATGGCCAGCAGGCACATGAAAAGATGCTCCACATCGCTTGTCTTCAGAGATATGCAACTTAAAACCACAATGAGATATCACCTCACATTAGGTAAGGATCGCCACCATCCAAAAGACAAACAACAAATGTTGCCAGGTTGTGGAGAAAGGGAAACCCTCCTACACTGCTGGTGGGAATGTAAATTAGTTCAACCATTGTGGAAAGCAGTATGGAGGTTCCTCAAAATGCTTAAAATAGAAATATCATTTGACCCAGGAACTCCACTTCTAGGAATTTACCCTAAGAATACAGCAGCCCAGTTTGAAAAAGACAGATACACCCCTATGTTGATCGCAGCACTATTTACAATAGCCACGAAGTGGAAGCAACCTAAGTGTCCATCAGTACATGAATGGAAAAAGATGTGATACATATACACAATGGAATACTATTCAGCCATAAGAAGAAAACAAATCCTACCATTTGCAACAACATGGATGGAGCTAGAGGGTATTATGCTCAGTGAAATAAGCCAGGAGAAAGATAAGTACCAAATGATATCACTCATCTGTGGAGTTTAACAACAAAGCAAAAACTGAAGGAACAAAACAGCAGCCCAATCACAGAAGCCAAGAATGGACTAACAATTACCAAAGGGAAAGGGACTGGGTGATGTGTGGGAAGGGAGGGATAAGGGGAAAAGGGGGGCATTATTATTAGCAGACATGATGTAGGGGAGATATGGGGAGGGCTGTACAACACAGAGAAGACAAGTAGTTATTCGATAGCATCTTACCACGCTGATAGACACTGACTGTAATGGGGTATGGGGGGGACTTGTTGATGGGGGAAGTCTAGTAAACACAATTTGCTCATGTAATTGTAGATTAATCATACAAAAATAATAATAATATCCCAGAAATGGACTGCTTTAATCTGTCTGATTTTTCTCAGACTGGTCAAGTACAGTTGGACAATATCCATCATATCATAGACAAATTATCACAAATGCCTAGGGTACCTAAATGGTTTTCTTGGCTTCACTGGAGATGGATGGTAATTATAGATTTGCTTTGTTTATGTCACCGTATTCCTATTATGTTAATATGTGTGTGCGCAAATTAGTAGTTTAAAACCTATACATACTTAAGGTACTCTACAAGAAGATATGTCAAAGAAATAATCAATCCTCCCATGTTTCCTTCCATATGCTACCTCTATAGCTTTTCTTCTTCCTTCCTAATTACAACCCTTAAATAGAATTCGTACCTCATATCGAATTTACCGAGTATCATAATTCCTCCAGGTGGTAAAGATACCTCGAGACAAGTGCTGGGCATAGAAGCCACAGGGCATAAATCTGCAAAGAAGTAAAAAGCTAACCTTTTCAAACAATATGGCCTCTCTCTCACTTACCAACTTTACAATTCCCTGTATGGCCCCGGAAGATGACTGGTTAGCCAGAGACGGGTAAGATTCCTCAAGGGAGGAACAACATAAGACAGGCACAGTCGCAGGGGGGCCATCAGGTGAGAATCTGGGGATCAACAGAGGTGAGGCTCAGATCCTCACCCCCCCTGCTTTGAGAGAAATCTTCTGCATCCGTGGATGTCTTGCTGCCCTTGTCTAGCCTGGATTAATACTTAGTCCATAGGCACACACCTGATCATCTGATCATCTACATTTGCCCTCTTACAGCACTAAACTATGTTTTCTACCTTTATCTTGCATCTACCTACCACTTCAGCATTTTATTAAAAATAAAAATAATAATAATAATAAAGGGAGAAATGTGGGATCAACATATAAATCAAGTACAAAAATCAAACGAATATTCATATTTGACCTGATTGTTTATAGGTCATAATGCGTGATCAAAACTGAAAGTTTCTGTGATGAATGCCCTTGTACTGTTCACCATGTAAGAATTTATTCACTATGTAAGAATTCGTTCACCATGTAAGAACTTGTTCGTTATGCTTCAGAAGATTGGAGACTGATGAGAATTAGGCTTGAGATGGATTAATGATTGTACATTGAGCATTGACCCCCCCTATACTGAATTTTATTGTTAACAACCATTTGATCAATAAATATGAGAGATGCCCTCTCAAAAAAAAAAAAAAGAGAGAGAAAAAAAAAAGAAGATGGAGAGAGACCCTATAAATTAGAGGAGGACTCAAGAGACATCAAGCAGTTGCAGAGCATGGGCTTTATTGGATCCGTTTTCAAGGAAACAACAAAATGAAGACACAAGTGGGCATATTTGAATGCTGATGAATGCCTACAGGATATTAGATGATTCTGAAACTGAGTATTGCATACACAGGTATTCATAATGCTATCTCTTTTTGTAAGAATTTGAAAAATTTCCATAATAAAATTGTAATGCAGCTGCAAAAAAAAAAATAATAATAAATTTTAAAAAAAGATTATCATTTAAATTTGAAGGAGGGATTACCCAATTTCCAGTTAAGCAAAAGCTGAGAGAATTTAGCTCCCACCAACCATCTCTACAGCATATTTTACAGGGAGTGCTATAGATGGAATGTTTCTAAGGTTAAATAGCTGTCACCAGAGGTAACAACAATGGATAGACAAAGAGTACAGAATATGATACCTAATATATAAATAATGAGGAGGAAAAAAAAACAACCTTTAGATTGTGCTCATAATAGCATACTTAAGTGAGGTAAGTTAGCTTCTTAGATAGTAAGGAAGGGACCCTTTAACCTTTGGTAACCATGAATCTAAAGCCTGCAATGGCAATAAGTACATACCTATAGATAATCACCCAAAATGTAAATGGTCTGAACGCACCAATCAAAAGACATAGACTCACTGAATGGATAAAAAAAAAACAAGACCCATCTAGATGTTGCCTACAAGAGACTCACTTCAAACCCAAACACATATGCAGAGTAAAAGTGAAGGGATGGAAAAAGATATTTCACGCAACTAACGGAAAAAAAGCAGGGGTTGCAGTACTTGTATTGGACAAAATAGACTTTAAAACAAAGAAAGTCACAGGCGACAAAGACGGACATTACATAATGATAAAGGGGTCAATCCAAAAAGAGGATATAACCATTATAAACATCTATGCACCCAACACAGGAGCACCTACATATGTGAAACAAATAGAAACAGAATTAAAAGGGGAAATAGAATGTAATGCGTTCCTTTAGGAGACCTCAACACTCCACTCACTCCAAAGAACAGATGCACCAGAGAGAAAATAAGGAGACAGAGGCAGTGAACAACACATTAGAAAAGATGGACCTTACAGACATCTACAGAACTCTCCACTCAAAAGCAGGAAGATACTCATTGTTCTCAAGTGCACACGGAACATTTTCAAAAATAGATCATATACTAGGGCACAAAAAGAGCCTCAGTAAATTCAAAAAGACTGAAATTATACCAACCAACATCTCAGATAACAAGGGTATGAAACTAGAAATAAATTACACAAAGATGACGAAAAAGCCTACAATCACATGGAGGCTTAACAACATGCTCCTAAATAACCAATGGATCAATGACCAAATAAAGAGAGATCAAGCAATCTATGGAAACAAATGACAACAATAATCCAACAACGCAAAATCTGTGGGACGCAGCAAAGGCGGTGTTAAGAGGGAAGTATATTGCAACACAGGTCTACCTAAGGAAAGAACAATTCCGTATGAATAGTCTAAACTCACAATTAACTAAACTAGAAAAAGAAGAACAAATGAGGCCTAAAGTCAGTAGAAGGAGCGACATAATAAAGTTTAGAGCAAAAATAAAATTGAGGAAAATAAAACAACAGAATCAATGAAAACAGGAGCTGGTTCTTGGAGAAAAGAAACAAAATAGATAAACCCCTAGCCAGACTTATCAAGAAAAAAAGTCTACGCACATGAACAGAATCAGAAATGAGAAAGGAAAAATCACTACTGACACCACTGAAATATGAAGAATAGAGAATACTATGAAAAGTTATATAGTAACAAACAGGACAACCTAGAAGAAATGATCAACTTTTCAGGAAAATGCAACCTTCCAAGGGTGACCCAGGAAGAAACAGAAAATCTAAACAGACCAATGACCAGCAAGGAAACGGAACCGGTAATCCCAAATGACAAGGACGACAGGAGCCTCAGGAAACAGTTGTTAATCCTGGAGGCGCTGCCTCCGGCGGCCTCACCCGCCGCCCCGCCGCAGGTCCCACCCGACCATCGGCTTGCCCGGCCCTCGCCCCCGAGGCCGCCGACGGAAAACGGCGCACAGGGCAAGACGCCCGTCGGACTCCCCGTCTGCGCGGCCCGGCCCGGCCCCTCCGCCTGCGGACCCGGCCTGGGCGTCGGTGGCAGGTCGGCGGCGCGGCCTCAGGACGGACCCCGCGAGCCCCCCACCCGCGTCTGCCGTCCTACGGCCCAGCGGGCCACGCGCGTCTCGCCGAACCCCTCGCACGGCCACCCCCTCACCGGTCCGCCGCGCCCGCAGGCGGAGGCAGGGGTCCACGCGCCCCCTCCGGGCCCCGCGGTCACGTACCTTCCGGCCCGCAGAGCCGTCGCTGTCGCCTTCACCCCTGAAGCGGGGCCCGCTCTGGACGCTCCGCAGCAGGTACGACGGTGCAAGCCTGGAGGCGGCAGAGCTGGACGAGCGCAGGTCCGGCCGGGGCAGCGGCTCCAAGTACGGGCCGATCGCCGCCCTCCGCCCGGCGAGAGAGAGCCGCGAAGCCGAGTGCGGCGCCGGGGCCCAGCCGGCGCGAGGCGGCGATCCGAGGCGGGGGGCGAGGTCGGTGCCGCCGGGGCATTCGCGCCGGGAGGAAGGCGCAGCCGAGCACAGCGCGGGTCCACCATCTGGGCTCCTCCGGGCTTGCTGCGCGGACGGCACGGATGGCCGGCCGGAGGCGCCCGGTCACGGACGGCGGACCGGAGCACGTAATGAACCGCGGGAGCACCTCCTCACGGAGTTCGAGAACCTACTGACTCTTCAATGTGGAGGCTGCGGCGCCTGCAGCTACTACGCAGGCGCCGGAGCTGCGTTTTCTACGTGCACGCCCAATGGCTACCTGCTCCTCTGAACAGCTCCCTCATTGGTCTGGAGTGCCGTCTTTCGGGGGAGGGCCTGAGCCGGACGACCCACGGCCATTGGCCACTCCCACCTTCATAAGGGGGCGGGTTTACGAGGGACGCTGCACGCTCAGTGGCCGGGAGGGCTGTCAGGCGGAGACTTTCCTTTTGTTCAACGTACTTCCTAATTTTTCATGAGATGACCCACGTGTTATTTTTATTTATTTATTTACTTATTTTATTGTGGTGTCATTAATACATAGTCCCATGAGCAACAACGTGGTTACTAGATTCCCCCTATTATCAAGCCTCCGCACAAACCCCATTACAGTCACTGTCCGTCAGCGTAGTGAGACGCTGTAGAGTCACTACATGTCGTCCCCGAGTTGTATCCGCCCCCCCCGTACCCCGCTGCATTATGTGTGCTGATCCCGATGCCCCTCATTCCCCTTCTCCCTCCCCACCCACACTCCCCAGTCCCTTTCCCTTTGGTAACCGTCAGTCCATTCTTGGGTTCTCTGAGTCCGTTGTTGTTTTGTTCCTTCAGTTTTTGCTTTGATCTTATGCTCCACAGATGAGTGAAATCATTTTTTGGTACTTGTCTTTCTCCTCCTGGCTTCTTTCCCTGAGCATAATACCCTCTAGCTCCGTCCATGTTGTTGCAAATTGTAGGATTCGTTTTCTTCCTATGGCTGAATAATATTCTTTGTGTATATGCACCATCTCTTCTTTATCCATTCATCTACTGATGGACACTTGGGTTGCTTCCATTTCTTGGCTATTGTAAATAACTCACGTGTTATTAAGTTACTTAATTTTCTAGTGACTGGAGATTTTCTAGATATCTTGCTAAAGGAACAAAACAGCAGCAGACTCAAAGAACCCAAGAATAGACTGACAGTTACCAAACGGAAAGGGACTGTGGAGGTGGGTGGGAAGGGAGGGATAAGGGGGAAAGGGGGCATTACGATTAGCACACATAATGTACCGGGAGAACACGAGAAAGGCAGTAAACACAGAGAAGACAAGGAATAACTCTAGCATCTCACTACGCTGATGGACAGTGAGTGTAATGGGGTGTGTGGGGAGACTCGATAATGGGGAGAATCTAGTAACCACATTGTAGCTCATGTGATTGTGTGTTGATGACACCACAATCAATAAATAAGTAAATAAAAATAACACGTGGGTCATCTCAAGAAAAATTATAAAGTACATTGAACAAAATGATAGTCCCCACCTGACAGCCCTCGCGGCCAGTGGGCGTGCAGCGTCCCGCGCAGTCCCGCGTCCGTCAGAAGGCCTTCCCGCCCAATGAGCGTGGGACGACAGGCTCAGGCCCTCCCCCGACTTACGGAACTCGAGGTCAACGAGGGAGCGGCTCCGCGGAGCAGGTAGCCATTGGGCGCGCTCGTAGGAAACGTACCTCCAGCGGCTACGTACGCCGCAGCCTCCATATTGAAGAGTCAGTAGGTTCGCGAGCGCTGCCAGGAGGAGCTGCTCCCGCGGCTAATCCCGTGCTCCAGTCCGCTGTCCTTGTCCGGGCGCCTCCGGCCCTCCGTCCCGTCCGCGCAGCGAGCCCGGCGGCGCCTAGATTGTGGACCCGCGCTGTGCTCCGCTGCGCCTTCCTCCCGGAGAGGAGGCGCCGGCGGCACCGACCTCGCCCGCTGGGACCCCGGCGCCGCACTCGCCGCTTCGCGGCTCTCCCGCGGCGGACGGAGGGCGGCGATCGACCCGGACTTAGAGCCGTCGACCAGGCCGGACCTGCGCCCGTCCAGCCCTGCCGCCTCCAGCCTGGCGCCGTCTTGCGGGCGCGACCAAGAACTACGATGTGGCCGCGGGCCTGGCTTGGGTCTCAGCGGCCGCCGCGGGACAACCGCGCAGGAGCAGCTCATCGGCCGCAGCACGTGGGGCCGCCTGTCCCCCGCCGACGGCTTCGCCAGGGCCTCCGAGATCCCGGCCGGGAAGCGGCTCCCGCCGCCGCGGACGTGCGGCGGAGCGTCCAGAGCGGGCCCCGCTTCAGGGGTGAAGGCGACAGCGACGGCACTGTGGGCCGGAAGGTACGTGGCCGCGGGGACCCCTGCCTCCGCCTGCGGGCGCGGTGGAGCCGGTGGGGGGGCGCTCGTGCGAGGGCTCGGCGGGCGGCGCGGGTCCCGCGGGGCCGCGGGGTCGTGGGGCGGCCGGCGCGGGTGCTGGGTCCTCCCTGAGCCCGGCTCGGGGTCGCTCCGCCGCCCTGCCGCCGCCGCCCGGGACGGGGCCGCAGGCGGAGGGTCCGGAGGCCGCGCAGGCGGGGAGGCCGGCGGGCGTCTTGCCGCGTGTGGAGGTTTTCGGCGGCGGCCTCGAGGGCGAGGGCCGGGCGAGCAGAGGGTGAGGCGGGACCCGCGGCGGGGCGGCGGGGACAGGCCCCCGTACGCGCCGTCAGAATGAAAAGTGTTTTCCTGAGATGCCTGTCGTCCCTGTCATTTGGGATTACCGATTCAGTTTCCTTGCTGGTCGTTGGTCTGTTCAGATTTTGTTTCTTCCTGGGTCAGCCGTGGAAAGTTGCATTTTTCTGGAAAGCTGACCATCTTCTAGGTTCTCCACTTTGTTTACGTATAATTTTTCATAGTATTCTCTCATAATTCTTCATATTTCTGTGGTGTCAGTGATTTTTCCTTTGTGATTTCTGATTCTGTTCATGTCCGTAGACTCTTTTTCTTGTTAAGTCTGGCTGGGTTTTATCTATTTTGTTTCTTTTCTCGAAGAACCAGCTCCTGCTTTCATTGATTCTCTCTATTGTTTTATTCTTCTGTATTTTATTTATTTCTGCTCTAATCATTATTATGTCCCTCTTTCTCCTGACTTTGGGCCTCACTTTTTCTTCTTTGTCTAGTTTGGTTAATTGTGAGTTTAGACTGTTCATATGGGATTGTTGTTCTTTCCTGAGGTAGGCCTGTGGTGCGATATACTTCCTTCTTGCCACTGCCTTTTGAGTCCCACAGATTTTGCGTTGTTGAGTTATTGTTGTTATTTCTTTCCATATATTGCTTGATCTCTGTTTTTATTTGGTCATTGATCTACTGGTTATTTAGGAGCATGTTCTTAAGCCTCCGTGTGATTGTAGGCCATTTCGTCGTCTTTGTGTAATTTATTTCTAGTTTCATACTGTTGTGGTCTGAGAAGCTGGTTGGTACAATTTCAATCTTTTCGAATTTTCTGAGACTCTTTTTGTGGCCTAGTATATGATCTATTCTTGAAAATGTTCCGTGTGCACTTGAGAAGAATGTGTACCTGCTGCTTTTGAGTAGAGAGTTCTGTAGATGTCTAACGTCCATGTGTTCTACTGTGTTGTTCAATGCCTCTGTCTCCTTACTTATTTTCTGTCTGGTTGATCTGTTCTTTGGAGTGAGTGGAGTGTTGAAGTCTCCTAAAATGAATGCATTGCATTCTATTTCCCCTTTCAATTCTGTTAGTATTTGCTTCACATATGTAGGTGCTCCTGTGTTGGGTGCATAGATATTTATAATGGTTATATCCTCTTGTTGGATTGACCCCTATATCATTATGTAATGTCCGTCTTTGTCTCTTGTGACTTTGTTTGTTTTAAAGTCTATTTTGTTCAATACAAGTACTGCAACACCTACTTTTTTTCTCCCTATTAGTTGCATGAAGTATCTTTTTCCGTCCCTTCCCTCTTAGTCTGTGTATGTCTTTGGGTTTCAAGCGTATCTCCTGTAAACAGTATATACATCGGTCTTGTTTTTTTATACATTCAGTGACTCTGTGTATTTTGATTGGTGCATTCAGACCATTTACATTTAGGGTGATTATTGATAGGTATGTACTTACCGCCATTGCAGGCTTTAGGATCGTGGTTACCAAAAGGTAAAGGGTACCTTCCTTAGTACCTAAGAATCTAAGTTAACTCACTTAAGTATGCTATTACAAACACAATCTAAAGGTTTTTTTTTTCCCCTCCTCATTCTTCATATATTAGGTATGGTATTCTATACTCTTTGCCTGTCCCTTTTTATTACCTCTAATGACAGCTATTTAACCTTAGGAACACTTCCATCTATAGAACTACCTCCAAAATACACTGTAGAGACGGGTGGTGCAAGCTAAATTCTCTCAGCTTTTGCTTATCTGGAAATTGTTTAATCCCTCCTTCAAATTTAAAAGATGATCTTTTTTATTTTTATTTATTATTCAGTTGTTATAATTTTTTGTATGATTAATCTACAATTACATGAGTGACATTATGTTTACTACACCTCCCCCATCATCAAGTCTCCCCCACATACCCTTTACAGTCAGTGTCCATCAGCATAGTAAGATGCTATAGAATCACTAGTTGTCTTCTCTGTGTTGCACAACCCTCCCCAAGCCCCCCCCCATTATACATGCTAATCGTAATGCCCCCTTTCTTTTTCCCCCTTATCCCTCCCTTCCCACCCATCCTCCCCAGTCCATTTTCCTTTGGTAACTATTAGTCCATTTTTGGGTTCTGTGATTCTGCTGCTTTCTTGTTCCTTCAGTATTTCTTTGTTCTTATACTGCATATGTGAGTGAAATCATTTGGTACTTGTATTTCTCTGCCTGGCTTATTTCACTGAGCATAATACCCTCTAGCTCCATCCATGTTGTTACAAATGGTAGGATTTGTTTTCTTCTTGTGGCTGAATAATATCCATTGTGTATATGTACCACATGTTCTTTATCCATTCATCTACTGATGGACACTGAGGTTGCTTCCATTTCTTGGCTATTGTAAATAGTGCTGCGATAGACATAGGGGTGCATCTGTCTTTTTCAAACTGGGCTGCTGCATTCTTAGGGTAAATTCCTAGAAGTGGATTGTTGAGTATTTTTGCATGTATGTTTGTCAGCGATATTGGTCTGTAATTTTCTTTTTTTGTGGTGTCTTTGCCTGGTTTTCGTATTAAGGTGATGCTAGCCGCGTAGAATGAGTTGGGAAGTATTCCTTCTTCTTCTTTTTGGAAAAGTTTAAAGAGGATGACTATTAGATCTTCACTACATGTTTGATTAAAGTCAGCAGTGCAGCCATCTGGTTCAGGTGTTGTGTTCTTAGGTAGTTTTTTGATGACCAGTTTAATTTTGTTGCCAGTAATTGGTCTGTTCAGATTTTCTGTTCTTTCTGTGTTAGCCTTGGAGGGTTGCATTTTTCTAGAAAGTTGTCCATTTCCTGTAGGTTATCCAGTGTGTTAGCATATAATTTTTCATAGTATTCTCTCATATTCTTTGTATTTCTGTGGTTTCTGAAGTGATTTTTCCTTTCTCATATCTGATTCTGTTTATGTGTGCAGCTCTCTTTTTTTCTTGGTTAGTCTGGCCAGGGGTTTATCCATTTTCTTTATTTTCTCGAAGAATCGTCTCCTGCTTTCATCGATTCTTTGTGTTGTTTCATTCTTCTCGGTTTTATTTATTTCTGCTCCAATCTTTTTTATGTTCCTCCTCCTGCTGACTTTGGGCCTCATTTATTCTTCTTTTTCTAGTTGTGGTAGTTGTGAGTTTAGACTGTTCATATGGGATTGTCCTTCTCTCCTGAGGGAGTCCTGTATTGCAGTGTACTTGCCTCTTAGCACCGCCTTGTCTGTGTCCCACGGATTTTGCGTTGTTCAGCTATTGCTGTCATTTGTCCCCATATATTGCTTGATCTCTCTTTTTATTTGGTCATTGATCCGTTGTTTATTTAGGAGCATGTTGTTAAGCTTCCATGCGGTGGAAGGCTTTTTCATTTTATTTGCATAATTTATTTCTAGTTTCATACCCTCGTGGTGTGAGAAGCTGCATCATTTTTGGGGGCTCGTCCGGGATAACTTCGGAGGTGAGTATAGGCATCCGAGCCTGCCTTTTCCTTCTGTTCTGTCCTTATAGGAGGAAGCCGTCTATGGCGCACAACATCGGGCGCTCGTCAGCCACTTAAATGGGACTAGCCCGGCTGCCGATCTCAAAGTCTCGAGCGCCAGGTTCCCCTGCATCTCCCTCAGTGGATCCCCCGTCTCCCTTGGGAGCCGGGAAAGTCACCTGAGTGGAGGCCAGGATTCCCCTTCAGAGGCATCTCCCTGGATGCGAGGGACTGAGGAAGGCCGTGGACTCCTCCGAGAGTCTCGGCTGAGGCTTTGCTTCAGTGGCTTCTCAAAGGCCTGCGTGTCTGGATTCAGACCCCGACAGCCTGACTGAGTATCCACGAGGAGTGTCTCTCTTTCTGTCTGCCTGACTTCCAGCCTGCTTCTCCAGGCCGCCCCAGCCTCTGGGTGAGGCAAGGGTGCTCTTTACTTCCTTTACTCGCTCGATGTGTGCGTCCAACGTCGTCAGTGCCATGTACCCCAATGCTCAGCACCGCAAGGTAGGAGATTACGCTTCACGCTTTTTCCTGATGAAATGCTGTGCCTTTTATCTCATAAAAATGTGTCCTGTTCGTTGAAGAATGCTGTTCGTATTTTCATGGGGATTGCATTGAATCTGTAGATTGCTTTAGGCAGGATGGGCATTTTGATAACATTAATTCCTCCTAGCCAGGAGCACAGGATGAGTTTCTATTTGTTAGTGTCCTCTTTCATTTCTGTTAAGAGTGTCTTGTAGTTCTCAGCGTATGGTAGGTCTTTCAGTTACTTGGTTAGGTTTATTCCTATGTATTTTTATTCTTGTTGATGCAATTGTGAATGGAATTGTTTTCCTGATTTCTCTGCTACTTCATCGTTAGTGTCTAGGAAAGCAACAGGTTTCTGTGTATTAATTGTGTATCCTGCAACTCTGCTGAATTCAGATATCAGTTCTAGTAGTTTTGGAGTGGAGTCTTTAGGGTTTTTTTATATACAATATCATGTCATCTGCAAATAGTGACGGTTTGACTTGTTCTTTATCAATCTGGGTGTCTCATATTTCTTTGTTTTGTCTGACTGCCGTGGCTAGGACCTCCAGTACTGTGTTGAATCACAGTGGGGAGAGTGGGCATCCCTGTCTTGTTTCCTATCTCAGAGGAAAAGCTTTCAGCTGCTTGCTGTTAAGTATGGTGTTGGCTGTGTGCTTGTCATATATGGCCTTTATTATTATGTTGAGGTACTTGCCCTGTATACCCATGTTGTTGAGAGTTTTTATCATGAATGGATGTTGAATTTTGTCTAATGTTTTTTCAGCATCTGTGGACGTGATCATGTGGTTTTTGTCCTCCTTTTTGTTCATGTGCTGGATGATGTTGATCGATTATCGAGTGTTTTACCATCCTTGCATCACTGAGATGAATCCCACGTGGTCATGGTATATGATCCTCTTGATGTATTTTTGAATTTGGTGTGCTAATAGTTTGTTGAGTTTTTTTTTTTTTTTTTTTTTTTTGCCGAGAACCACTTTTGTTTTTGTCTTTTCAAGATACCAAGTGTTTTTCCCACTATACCTGCTGCACACACATTAATATATGTGCATATGTGCATAAAGATAGACTTTTCCTTTACAGAACACAGAAAATACAAAAAATTCCCATTGCAACTCTGAACTGTTATCATCTGGAGCATATCAAATGTGTGTTCACCTGATTTTTTTATCACAAGGCTCCCCTGATCTCAATGAAGTGGCCAATTGGAGTTTGTCTCCTCTTCTCTGTGGTCCATTGATTTCAGCCTGTAGATACTGATTCTAGACTCTCCATGTGGTGCACAATCAGCTCAGGTTGAATTAACTTGAGGACAGTGTTTTAAAATGCAGAATTACTCACAGTTTTTTGTGCCTGTTATTAAGCATTGTTTCCAGAAGATCAATCTTTTAATTACAGTGAGCTTCCCTACTGGTGCTCTCAGTAACAAGAAGTGTATTGTGTGAGCTGACTGGAAAAATAAATAGAAGGGAAAACATTGTTTATAGCACATTGCCTTTGTAAAAGTAACATCTCGAAAGGCCGCCGCGGCCAGTGAGCGCGGGGAACATGGCTCAGGCCCTACCACGACTGACAGCACTGGAAGCCAAGAGGGAGCGGTTCGGCGGGGCAGGTAGCCACTGGGCGCTTGCGCAGGAAACGTCTCCGGTGGCTGCGTAGTAGCTGCAGGCGCCGAAGCCGCCGTTTGAAGGGTCAGTAGGTTTGCGAGCTCCGCCTGGCGGAGCTGCCCACGCTGTTCAGTCCGTGCTCCGGTCCGCCGTCCCGTCCGCGCAGCGAGTCCGGCGTAGCCCAGATGGTGGACCGCCGCTGTATTCGATGCGCCTTCCTCCCGGCGCGCAAGCCCAGGCGGCACCGGCGATCGGCCCGGACTTCGAGCTGCCGCCCCGGCCAGACCTGCGCTCGTCCAGCTCTGCCTCCTCCAGCCTTGCACCGTCGTACCAGCTGCAGAGCGTCCAGAGCGGGACCCGCTTCAGGGATGAAAGCGACAGCGATGGCTCTGCGAGTCGGAAGGTACGCCGCCGCGGGGCCCGGAGGGGGCGCGTGGACCCCAGCCTCCGCCTGCGGGAGCGGCGGACCGGTGAGGGGGCGGCCGTGCGAGGGGATCGGCGGGCCCGCAGGCCTCGCGGGGCCTGGGGCCGGCCGACGCGGGTGGTGGACTCGCGTGGCCCGGCGTGGGGCCCCGCCGCCGACGTGAAACTGCCGCGCGGGCCGGGTTCGCAGGCGGAGGGGGCGGGCCGTGCCGCGCAGACGGGGAGGCCGCGGGCGTCTTGCCCTGTGCGCCGTTTTCAGTCGGCGGCCTCGCGGGCGAGGGCCGGGCGAGCCGAGGGTCGGTGGGACCCGCGGACGGGCGGCGGGGGAGAGGCCGCCGGACGCAGCTCCGCCAGGAGTAACAACTGTTTCCTGAGGCTCCTGTCGTCCTTGTCATTTGGGATTACCGGTGCCGTTTCCTTGCTGGTCATTGGTCTGTTCAGATTTTCTGTTTCTTCCTAGGTCACCCTTGGAAGGTTGCATTTTCCTAGAAAGTTGACCATTTCTTCTAGGTTGTCCTGGTTGTTACTATATAATTTTTCATAGTATTCTCTAATCTTCATATTTCAGTGGTGTCACTAGTGATTTTTCCTTTCTCATTTCCGATTCTGTTCATGTGCGTAGTCTCTTTTTTTGTTGATAAGTCTGGCTAGTAGTTTATCTATTTTGTTTATTTTCTCGAAGAACCAGCTCCTGCTTTCATTCATTCTGTTGTTTTATTCTTCTCAATTTTATTTATTTTTGCTCAGATCATTATTATGTCCCTCCTTCTCCTTTGTTCATCTTTTTCTAGTTGAGTTAATTGTGAGTTTATACTGTTCATATGGGATTGTTGTTCTTTCTTGAGGTACGCCTACTTCCTTCTTACCACCGCTTTCGCTGAGTCCCACAGATTTTGCGTTGTGTGAATTATTGTGATTATTTCTTTCCATGTATTGCTTGATCTCTGTTTTTATTTGGTCATTGATCTACTGGTCATTTAGGAGCATGTTGTTAAGCCTCCATGTGATTGTAGGCCATTTCGTCATCTTTGTGTATTTCATTTCTAGTTTCATACCCTTCTGGTCTGAGAAGCTGGTTGGTACAATTTCAATCTTTTCGAATTTTCTTAGACTCTCTTTGTGGCCTAGCATATGATCTATTCTTGAAAATCTTCCATGTGCACTTGAGAAGAATGTGTATCCTGCTGCTTTTGAGTGAAGAGTTCTGTAGATGTGTAATGTCCATCTGTTGTAATGTGTTGTTCACTGCCTCTGTGTCCTTATTTTCTGTCTGGTTGATCTGTTCTTTGGAGTGAGTGGAGTGTTGAACTCTCCTAACATGAATGCATTGCATTCTATTTCCCCTTTCAATTCTGTTAGTATTTGTTTCACATATGTAGGTGCTCCTGTGTTGGGTGCCTAGATATTTATAATGGTTATATCCTCTTGTTGGATTGACCCCCTTTTATCATTACATAATATCCGTCCTTGTCTCTTGTGACTTTCTTTGTTCTAAAGTCTATTTTGCTCAATACAAGTACTGCAACACCTGCTTTTTTCTCCCTATTAGTTGCATGAAATATCTTTTTCCATCCCTTCACTCTTAGTCTGTGTATGTCTTTGGGTTTGAAGTGAGTCTCTTGTAGACAGTATATACATGGGTCTTATTTTTTATCCATTCAGTGACTGTGTGTTTTGATTGGTGTATTCAGACCATTTACATTTAGGCTGATTATCGATAGGTATATACTTACTGCCATTGCAGGCTTTAGTTCGTGGTTACCAAAAGGTAAAGGGTACCTTCCTTACTACCTAAGAATCTAGCTTAACTCACTTAAGTATGCTATTACAAAGACAATCTAAAGGTTGTTTTTTTTTTCCCCTCCTCATTCTTTGTATACTAGGTATGGTATTCTGTACTCTTTGTATGTCCCTCTTTATTACCTCTGGTGACAGCTATTAACGTTAGGAACACTTCCATCTATAGCAGTCCCTTCAAAATACAGTGTAGAGATGGGTGGTGCGACCTAATTTTCTCAGCTTTTGCTTGTCTGGAAATTGTTTAATCCCTCCTTAAAATTTAAATGATAATAGTTTCTATTTTTATTTTTTATTCAGTTGTTATAATTTTTTGTATGATTAATCTACAATTACATGAGCAACATTATGTTTACTAGACTCCCTCGATCGTCAAGTGACCCCCACATACCGTTTATAATCAGTGTCCATCAGTGTAGTAACATGCTATAGAATCACTACTTGTCTGTGTTGTACAGCCCACCTAATGCACCCCCCCACATTATGTCTCCTAAAAGCAATGCCCCTTTTTTCCTGCTTAACCCTCCCTTCCCACAACCATCCTCCCCAGTCCCTTTCCCTTTGGTAACTGTTAGTCCATTCTTGGTCTCTGTGATTCTGCTGCTGTTTTGTTCCTTCAGTTTTTCTTTTGTTCTTATAGTCCACATATGAGTGAAATCATTTGGTGCTTGCGTCTCTCTGACTGGCTTATTTCACTGAGCATAATACCCTCTAGCTCTATCCATGTTGTTGTAAATGGCAGGATTTGTTTTCTTCTTATGGCTGGATAATATTCCATTGTGTATATGTACCGCATGTTCTTTAGCCGTTCATCTACTGATGGACACTTCGGTTGCTTCCATTTCTTGGCTATTGTAAATAGTGCTGCGATAGACATAGGGGTGCATCTGTCTTTTTCAAACTGGGCTGCTGCATTCTTAGGGTAAATTCCTAGAGGTGGATTGTTGAGTATTTATGCATGTATGTTTGTCAACGATATTGGTCTGTAATTTTCTTTTTTTGTGGTGTCTTTGCCTCGTATTGGTATTGAGGTGATGCTGGCCCCGTAGAATGAGTTTGGAAGTTTTCCTTCCTCTTCTACTTTTTGGAAAAGTTTAAGGAGGATGAGTATTAGATCTTCACTAAATGTTTGATTAAAGTCAGCGGTGAATTCGTCTGGTTCAGGTGTTTTGTCCTGTGCAGTAGTCAGGCTGAAAGCTGAGTCCAACATGTAAATGGTTCTATGGTATTGACCTCCCTTCCTTAGAGGCAGCCATCCCGGGGCTGTGTCATTTCCCTACCTGTAGCCCCAGGGAAGCGAAACAGGCTTGTGACTCTGACCGAGGCTCTAGCAGCAAGAGGGCACACACTCCCCACACCTATCGTACAGGAAGGTCCGATATTCTCAAGGAATGATCCCGAGTGTACTATTGCTAAAGCTTGTGCAGAGACAACTAGGATCTAGATGAAACTCCCAAAAGGCATAAAGTAGAGGCACACTGGTAAGGTACCACTGAATCCAGAGCTCTGAGGCAACTCTTGCTTAGTGGGAAGGCAAGAGGGAAATCAAGGCAAGGTGCAGGCCGTGGTGGTAAGGAGTGGTGAAATCCAGTATGCCTGGCAGAGGAGGTGATTGACCACTGTCACCCAGGAATAGAAGTGCCCATCTTCTGAGGCCCTCTCACTGACCACTGATGGAGACCTACCTGCACCCTTTACTGCACCCCCTTCTCAGCACGAAGCAGCCAGAGCGGTCATCGCCCCCCATCCCTCGCAGCAGTAGGGTCTGTATCTGTAGAGGTGGGGAATGAGACAGGGTCCACGGGTGTAGTCAGAGTAGAGTGAGGGCCTCTGGAAAAAGCCCCGTACCAGAGCTC
Source organism: Manis javanica (assembly GCF_040802235.1). NCBI lineage: Eukaryota > Metazoa > Chordata > Mammalia > Pholidota > Manidae > Manis > Manis javanica. Next base: position 92,603,506 of record NC_133168.1, on the reverse strand, counting down.
TGTATTAAACAATTAAGCAACGTCAGAGTCACATTAATTCTCTAAAATATCAAACTAGGAATATAAGCATTCTTCAGTGAAGATTAGTTAAAACTAAAAAGCAAGGAGTAACTTGGCCTGGAATGTTTGAATATCCCCCAGATAAGAAAATACCTCCACATAGCCCGTGTCTTCATTGTGTTAATTAAATGCGGCTGTTGTAAAGTTTACTTTAGCCTGCTACAAGGCCCGGCTTATCTTTAACTTTGCCCAGATGCTGCTTTTCCTCCTTCATCCTGTAATCAAGTAATGTATAACCTGGGCAACGAACATGGCAAGTAATCCCAGTCACAGAGAACATAGTCAAAGGCAGGAAGGATCCCATATTATAGATAAGATTGCGTTTTAACCCCCAGGAAGTTAAGAAGTAAGATTCTTAACTTACCCTTTAGCCAACAGACAATAGCTCAGCCCACCTTGGGTTCTGGGCAGGCGGCCTTGTTTGTTATGCTCCCAGACCAAGATGCCAGTGTATCAGGGAGAAATCAGAGCAGTAAGTTTCTTTTGTGAAGTTAATTTCAAATATTCAGGGACCACTTAAGTCCACACCCCGAAGCATGTATCCGGTTCCCAAAAAACCCTCAATTGCCTATAAAACCCCTAGACAATGCACAACTCTGGGCTCCCTTGTCCCCTCCCGGCGTGAGCCAGCAGCTCTGTCCTCTCACTGTATCTCTCAGTGAAAGCCTCTCCCTGGCTTTCCTACGTTCGGTGTTTGCTAAGTTCATTGTTCGACTCTGCCAACAAGAACCCCGCCATCAGTTCCACGGGAGGGTAGGGATGGTGTCTGCTCTCTTGTTGCACAGTCCTTTCTGATTTAAAGAATGTCAGCCTGACTTCTGGTTAGTTACTGAAGTTACCTTGAAACCTTTTTCATAGTTGAGTAAAAATTTCAGTGTCTGTGTTTGTGGGCGGTAGCATGAGAAAAGGGAATGATTTAAGATGGGTGAGGGGGTTATGCAGCCAAGGGTAGTATCTTACTTGCTAAAGGCTGAAAGGCGTGTGGGACTGATGTGACCCTGTCTTAGGAGAAGTTTTGTTTGGAAATTACAACATAGATGCCTTAATTGGAACTCATAACATTATTTTACGTATGGTTTTGTGGCCAATGCTTTGTCAGCTGTAGCAGGACAGGTGGATGCTGTTTTTTGGATGATACTTATTTTTTTTGCAGCTGACATTTAAAGAACTAAACAATTGAACACTGGAAAGGAGACCTTTAAAATGTTTGTATTGACAAAGATTAAAGTTCAATTACTGAAAGGCTATCTCGTTGGCAGTAGACACAAATATCACTAGCTATCATGCACTCTATGGGGCATCTTTCAGTAGGGATGAGGGGTAAAACACAGAGTGGTAAGTTAGAATCCCTAATAGGCCAGAAGCCGTCTTCCTGTCTTTGTGCTCTAACGTCTTCATCCAAGTTCTTCAACTGCAATTCAGCATTGCTTTCTGACAGAACAAATGTCAGTATTTGCTTGGAATTTCTTTGGGGAGCCTGAATTATTTGCATTTTTCTGGGAACAGTCTGCCCTTGAAAACTACCGAGTGCCCTGGCATGATGGGAATTTACTCGGCCAGTTTTTTTTGCCTATGTGTGTGGTAATTTGGGGGCTTTGTGGAATCCTCTTGGAAAGGCAGTATGAACCTCGGGTGATTGGAGAGAGGCCAGGATTTTGTAGTTGTCCTGAGGACCACGGAGTGAACACAGAAGAGGTTTCAGCTCTCTGCAGCTGAAGAGTACCTTGGCCTTTATGGTAACGGCTTGCAGAGACTTGCCCAACCCCCCCGGGACCTCCCTTGGGACAGATAACCACGTTTTTCTTGGTTCCTACAAAAATTCCAAAGTTGCTGTGGTTGTTCCTGGGCTGGGAAACAGTAGACCAGACGAACTTTAAAAAGTGTTTGTTTTGGTGTCTTAAGGGGCAAAGGCTTGTACCCCCGAGGGTGTGCCTATTGCATATGTAGTGAATGTGGGAGAATTCTCCCCGTTTGCTGATTCCTGATGTGAACCAACAGAGCTCAAGTCAGTGAGCGGCACAGAAAGTCTTGCAGAAAATGACTGCTTGCTATTTGTGATCGTCTAAGGAACATGTGAAACATGAAAATGACTTCTTGTACCTCCGTGATTTCGTATGATTCAACCTTTCTCCCACTGGCATCCCATGTAACTTCACTCCGTCTACCTTTTCATTGACCTGTGGGCTGAGCGCTGCCCATACTGGGTCTGGGGTGGAGTCATTCGGGCCACTTGGAGGACATTTGGGCCGCCACCTTGTTTCTTTCTTTTTTGAAACAATTTATTTTTATAAAGCTTTGTTGATATAAGCTTAAAAAAAGCAAAGTAGTTTTGATATTAATGCCAATAAAATTAGAAAGCTGTATATGTAACCACTTCCCTGTTTGTTATTTAGTGAAGTTTAACCTTAATGCATTACTTAAATAAGGACATAAATCCACCAGGTGCCCTTCTTTCAGGCTACGGTATTCTTTACCGAAAAAAAATAAAATGAGATGGGGCCTGCCTGGTACAGCCCCACTTCTGGTGTTTGATGGCTGCTGAAGTGGCACTCTTTGTGGTCACTGAGTCACGGACACTGGCAAGGGGGTGTCTGAAGAATCCGCTTTCTCCATTTTCCATTGTCCTCTCCTTTGGCAGAAATCCTTTCTCAGCTCGGACTCTGTTACGTGGCACTATCCTGATGACCCTGTTCTGGCTTCCACTCCCTTTTGGTTTAAGGTAATTTGAGCTCCTTCTCCGTGGTAAGGATACCTCAGGACTGGTTGGTCTTTTTCTCTGGCCCTTTCCTAGGTAACTGACTCTATTGGCCTATGTCTCCGTTTATGTCAAGGCCATAAAGGTCCCACTTTCACCTCAAGGTCACCGTGTTTAGACCCAGTCCTGCTCTCCGGGAAGCTCCCCATTTTTCCTCCCTGACTTGGGTGATGGTTAATTCGCTCCGCTCCCTAGCCGACAAACCTGGTTTAGCCTCCCCAAGTCTGCTAACTCTTCTTTGCCGAGTCACTTGAGACCATGAGATGCTCACTCCCCAGCCTCTCCCCAGTCCCACATGTCCCCAGGACTTGGAGCACCTGCACCTCTCCTGGAAATCGCACAAACTTAGCCTAGTCTTGAAAGGTCCAGGTCACCAACTTCCAGTCTCAGCTCGCGCCCAAAGTCATGTTTGCCTTTCCTGAGGGAAGGTCTGGTCATCTCTTAATTCAAGAGCTGTGAATCATTGTAACATCTTAGATTGCAAATACTTGGTTGGCCCATTTTTTTCTCGGAATACAGACAGGTCTTTTCTGTTTCAGTTTCCTATGTATTGCAGATGATAGCTGTCCGTATTATGTGAGAACAATTTTATTAGTAAAATAAACAGTGACTATTTTTTTTTCCATAAGTATTTTTTTTGTCATGTGTTGAATGGTCGTTGTGTACAAGATGATGTAATAGATGGAATTGAATGAGAGAAAAATGATTCAAACGTGAATCCTGCCGGGAGATGAGTTGTGCACACATAAACAACCGATAGGTCGTAGGAAGGGTTAAATGCCTTGGAGAAAAATGGGGTCCTGTGGTGGCTGGTAAGGTGGGCCTTGCAAATGGGCGGTTGTTCTCCCAAGGTTTCATCATAACATTTTCAAATGCTCAGTGAAATCGGCAGGATTCCACATGGAACACTCCAACGCCTACCACCTAGTTTCTGCTACTTCATATTGTTATTATACCTGATTGATCATCTGTCCATCGGCACATCCATCTTTCTATCTCTCAGTCTGTGTTATTTTTAAAATTTGGAATGATGGGCTGGCATTCATAAAGGTGTGAAAATAGGGCAAGCATCAGTTTCTCAGAGTGATGTGTAAGTCAAAGTACAGGTAGGGAAGTATGTATGAAATACTGAATGATAGATGTAGGAAATACACACAGAGTCGAAGCATAGGTGGGGACGTTATTGTCACAGTGAACTTGGACTTTACACATATTAGGGAAATAATAGTGTATTAGAGACCGAATTTTTCAGTGAAATTGTATCTTTGTGTTTGTGATAAAAGAAATGGATTACAAACTAACATACAGAATTTGGTAATATATGGAACAGGCTACATAATTGGCATGAATATGAATTGATATGAATAGTAGGCATTTACAAAATATTTAGCTTTTTGCTTGGCCTGTTTAAAACTTAACTTTCATGACCAGCATCCTAGGAATAGAGTGATTTAAACAAAGATTGTTATTGATCATAATTCTCCTGTTTTTGGAAAATGAGGAATTCTGAAGTTGAAGTTAGCAACCTTAAAATATATTCAGGGCAGTTTTGATGGAAAGTTATGTTGGCTCTAAAAGACGGTTTAAAATTTCCGTGTCGGGTCTAAGGTTGCATAGCTAAATACTCGATACGCTTGATAGCTTTCTACATTGTAATACATCTTTACGGACTAAGCCCGGTATGGGAATGAAGATTATAAGGGGATGTTTCAGCAGACGCAGAGGACGTTGGATTTGTATAGATTAAACCCGAAGTTGATACCAAGCAGACAGACATCACTGAATGTTTTCAAAATACTGGGAGTGTTTCTGACGAGGAGCTCGTGGTGTCCTGAAGGGCTAAGGCAGGTAGAGCTATTGTGGGGTATCAAAAGGCACAGTCATTGATGTATTCACACTTAGTCCTTTCAGAAATAACAAGTGTTGAAGAAATGTAAAAAGCTGTTTGACTAGTATGTTTATGGCTATAAAATTTTAGTTATAAGACACCCTGCTGGGAGGTGTGGGAAATGGGTAAGTTACTACCTTCCATGGGGACAAAATAGATAGAAAGTAAAATGGAGAAAATGTTACATCGATAGGGATGATGCCGCCTTAACGCTGAATGCTTTTTTCCCCTTACACCGCGGGAGGGTGCCTGTTGGCAGTCAGTCAGCTTCAGAATTCCTTAACTTTAGCTTGCATGCTTTCTAAGTTGCAGTTTTAAGGAAAAGATCTGAGACGTATGGTTATTGTGCCGTGTGATTCCCCTGAATAGTGGACATGTTCTTGGGTTCTGTCAGATGCTGACTGTATTCATCCAAAAATCCTACTGACTTCTTGTGATAAAATTATGGAGATACTTTACGCAAAGACAAGCCCCTGCTGGCTTTGGTTCTTAGGCCAGCCATGACTTGCGCCTGTGTGTATGTAAAAGCAGAAGAGAAAAAGGAAAACACACAGCCTCAGAAACCAGGAGCTGAGATGGATTCTTGTGCAATTGGCCACTCAGAGCCCCCAATTAGGCCTCGTTAACACTGTCCGCCCCCATTTGTGTTTCAAATAAGCATTCCCAGAGGTCTGGGAGGAGGAGTAATGAAATCTGAGAGAGAAAATGAAGTGTGACAGTATTTCAGAATCTAAGGAAATGCACCCGCAGGTTCCTGCCCTGAGTTCTTTGTGCCCCTTAACTGTGTGAATGCACCCTGGGATTGGAAATGGGGACACCACCACACCCCCGCCCACACCCCTGGGTCACGGGCCCTAACTAAGCTTGTTTCTGGGTGGCTTCCTGGGACTTTCAGGGACTCACTTTGAAAAATGACATTGAATTTTATGAAGCATGCTTTCACGTCTGTGACCTGCCTTTTGCCCAGAGGCTCCCCTCTCCCGGTGTGGTGTCCCTGTTCCCGCGGGCTGGTATTCTGTTACTCTGGCCTGAAGCGAGTTAGCAGCGAGCTGAGCTGCACCAGTTACATCACCTGGCCGCTGACAGGAGCATAGTGACGTGTTGGAGCATTTTTATTGTGCATACGAACTGGAATGGCACTAGGACCGTGTGCCTGTGTTGGCTTAAACACTGGGATTTTATGCCCCTTCCGCCTTCCATCAGCTGGTAGCTGTTGGATTTTACAGTTATGCATTCGGGCTACAAATAGAGTAATAGTATTTTTGTTTGGCCAGATGTGGTGTGTGACCTTTGACATGGTGCTTGGCTGTGCCTGGGGATTTGATTCCTTCAGTTTAGGTGAAATTCCCTGCTTTGCTTCCTCTGATAGGGGAATACACACTTTGGCTCTTTCCACTAGAGGTTGAGGAAGACAGGAAGAGTACAACTGGAACACACAGAGGGTATTCATTATTTTACTGGGTGTGATTCAGTTGGCGGGCTTTTCGTGGGAGTGTGAGCCTCCTGCGGTCGTTAGTTCTGCATACTGAGAAAGCGCTGTAATCACACTCAGTTTTCTTTGCTCTGTATCTAATTTTTGACCAGTCTGGGAGGACGAGTCCCTGCCTTTTCGTGGTGCCTTTGGTGCCGGGGTTCTTGTTCATCGAGCCAAAGAATGAACTTCGCAAACACTCAAGGTAGGAGAACAAGGTTAAAGGCTTTAATTTAGAATCAAAGTGAGAGGACAGAGCTCCTAGCTCACGCCAGCAGGGGACCTGAGAGTCCGTGGTTGGCTCCTTGTCTAGGGGATGTACGCGCAGTTGAGGATTTTCAGGAATGGGGGTAAAGGGCTACGGGTGCAGACTTGTTAAGTGGTCCCAGAATGCTCATTTTTGATGAGTAACAGAAGAAATTTGCTGCTGTGATTCTTTCTCAGGATAGCAGTGTCCCTCTGGAAGCGTGTCAATTAAGACCGCCTGGCCTGCCCCCAAGGTGGGCTGGGTGGTTGCCTGTTTGCTGAAGTGTGTTAAGAATCTTACTTCTTAAACGTTTTGAGATGTTTATAGCCTGGCTTGTTTACTAAATGAATCATTTGCTCAGGTTGCAGATTACTTGGTTAGGATCAGAGAAGGAAACACAGCATATAGGTACAGTTACAAATAAGCTGGGCCTTTTGCAAGCTAAGGTAAATTTTACAGTGTCATGATCTAACTGATACAGAGAAGTCCCAGGTTATGCTGAGAGACTCTTCATCTGCAGAACACGCAGACATTCCAGGCCGAGTCGCTCCTGGCCTTTTGAGCTTGAACTGATTTCACGGAAGGATGTCTATATTCTACTCTGGTATGTTCACGCTGGAGAGTTAGTGTGACTGACTGCGTAATGCTTATCACAGAGTTTCGCTAGGGACTCCTTCGCACATTGTTACGTTGTTCTGACTGTAATGATCTTGCTCTGCTTTTTCTCCGGAGGCCCTCACCCTACTCTGCCTAAACCCACGGTCCCTTGTCTCACCAACACCAAATTCAGAAAGGTGCTCTTACCTCTAAGTAACTCTTGTTATTTTCCAGAGGCCCCCTGGAACATGCCAGAGGAATTTTTTCTCCTCATTAGGGAAAATTTGGCTAATTTGGGTTACATTTATCTCAGCTGTAATTACCTGGAAAGCACTGTCAAAGGAATAATGCTAAACTTTATTGAGTATTTTATATTACAGATATTTCCAAATATCCTTATATCCACTGTCTTATTGTGGATCCACTTCTCCTCAGCTCTTTAACCATTGTAAATGGCAAGTCTTTTGTTATTTATAGTTTATTACTCCTAAACTGGCAAAGAACTAGATGCCAGCAGCGGTGCTTATCTGGGGGCGAGGTCGTGTCTGTTACAGGTCCTCGCTGGCTCCCCACACAGCTGGTCAGACGTCATCATACAGCGGTCAGCTCCCAAAATGAGGGTGAAAACCCCCCTTCAGAAGTCTGCCTCCCTCAGCACCCAACATCACCTACAACTTCAGTTAAAGAGAGAAGGGTGCAGCTCCCAGCTATGCCCAGTGTTTTGCCCTGAGGATTTTCCAATCTTACCACCTTTCTTCCTGTTTGCTGGTTCTGTGATCTTTCTCCTTCCTTCTCAAACCAAATTTTTTCTGAAACTTCTCTACAGTGTTGTTTTGGAAGAAATATGTTACGTTATAAAAAATGGCCTGAGTTCCTCAAAATATGTTACCTGAGCCGGGACCGTGCCGGCTGGCAAGGGATCCATAAAGCAGGTACTGGGCACGGAGGCCGCGGAGGCATAAGCAGCCAAGGAGACAGAAAACCGATGTCGCCTCTCACCGAGATGCCTCACTTCGCCCTGATTGGCCCCGGAGGATGGCTGGCTAGCCAGAGACGGGTAAGATTCCTCAAGGGAGGAACAACCTAAGACAGGCACAGTCGCAGAGGGGCCATCAGGAGAGAACTTGGGGGCCAACAGAGGTGAGGCGCAGATCCTCACCCCCCCCCCGACTCTGCAGAGGCCTGAATCTTCACCATCTCCGAGCAAAGTCTCCTCCTCCCATGGCTGCATCGCTGCCCAGGCTCAGCTTGAGACAGGGACCCTGGGCATAGACACAATAGGGTGAGGGTGGGGGCCTCTGGAAAAAGCAAGGCAGGGTAATTACAGTCAGAGCAGTGTGACTATGTGCAAGGAAAGCCCCTATCACAACTCTGTATTAAGCATTATACACAGTGAGATCAGTAATATTCCCCAGGTGAAGGAAAGTAGTCTGTGTTTTTATTGTGCTAATTGTTTGTAATCATGTGTAAGATTTACTTGAGCCTCCTAAAAGGCCCAGCTGATTTTTTTTAACTTTACCTATATGCGGTTTTTCCTCCTTCATCCCCTAATCAAGTAATTTGCAGACTGGACAGTTCACTTAGCAAGCTAGCCCAGCCATAAACAGCATGGTAAAGACAAGAAAGATTCTATCTTAAAGCTAAGATTGCATTTTAAAACCCAGGAAGTTAAGAAGTAAGATTTTTAATGTCCTGCCAGAGGGTTTCAGCCCTGGGCAAGTTCAGTACGGATTCAATGTGACCAATGAAATGATAGTAAAACGTTCTTGGGGTGAAAGGGTTATACCCAACTTTATTTCCACAGTGGCAGGTCGATCACTAACATCCCACCCAATCAGAGCGAGTCTGCATACAGTAAGCCTGTGTCTGCCTCTGGGCCTCCCTGCCTACACAGCCATCCCACACAGCCATCCTCTGGGCCTCTGACGTCAGCGCTGCCACCACTCCAGCCTCTGCTCTGTTCTCCTACAGCCTCGCAGCTGTGTCACCGTGTCACCCAGAGCACTGGGTGGGAGCTCTTTCTATAGAGTCAATAGCAACATATTTCCCACATGAGTGGTGAGCTAGCCGACTAGGCCCAGGTGAGAATCCTGGCCACAGGAACTTTCATTTTATCCACACTTAACACAGTCTTTAGCGAACATACAGTAACAGCGCACCTTGGAGGCGGGGAGAGCCGTCTTAACTGATATGCTGCCCAGCCAGGAAGCTGCTCTCCTGGAGGGAATCCTAGCAGAGGGAGGACTGATAAGAAACTTCATGTCTCATCTTGAGATCACTTCACAGGTCCACACCCCTAGCCCTTTGTCACATTCCTGAGAAATCCTTCCAAGGGGGAGCCCCCACCCTTTCAGTGCGCCTCCCTCTCTGAGGTAGCCCACACTCCCCTCTCTCTGAGTGTGCACTTTCTCTCCGTGAATAAAACCTTTACTCTACTTGACTGCTGTGTCTCTGCCCCTCAGTTCTTTGCTGCGGCGGGGACAAGAACCGAGGAGAATGCACAACGCCCTCCTAACAGGAGTCCCAGCCCAGGGGAGGGGTGGGGGAAGGAGAAGGCTGGGAGGGCGGGGGGAGAGGGGTGCGAGCATGGGAGCAGAGAGCTTGGGGAGTGTGGAAGGGAAGCCTGGAGGAGGAACTAGGAGGGAATGGCAGTTGGGGAGGGAAGCCGCGGAGCCTCGGTGCTGGTGAGGCAGGGACCGTGGGCGCAGACAGAGCAGGGTGAGGGCCTCCGGAATAAAACCCCTACTGAAACTCCATATTAGACAAGTAAGCAAAGTCAGTCACATTCATTCTCTAAAGTAATATAAGCATTCTTGCGTGAGATTAATTAATACTAAAAATCCAGGAGTAACTTGGCCTGAAATATTTGAATATCCCCCACATAAGAAAAGACTGCAGCATAGCCCATGTCTTCATTGTGTCAATTAAATGAGGTCATTGTAAAATGTACCTTAGCCTGATAAAAGTCCCGACTTATTTTCTTTAACTTTACCCAGATGCTGGTTTTCTTCCTCTAGCCCTAATCAAATGATATGCAATGTAGGCAAGTAATAATGGCAAGTAAGGAAAATAATCTGGAAGACTGATAAGAAACTTAGTGTCTCTTCAAAGATAAGCATTTGGGGACCATTTAGCAGGTCTGCATCCCTGGCCCTTTGTCTCTCACCTGCCTATAAATTCCCTAGACTGTGCATCACCCCCGGGGCTATCTTGTCCCCTCTGGGCAGGGGCAAGCCAGGAGCTGTGTCCTCTGCTTTATCTCTAAATAAAGGCCTCGCACATGGTGTCCTACCTTGAGTGTTTGCAAAGTTCATTCTGTGAGCCTGTGAAGAAGAACTCCATCATCAGCTTCTCTGAAGAGCCCGAAGACGGGGAGCCCCCAGAGCCCGTGCCTGGGTGCAGAGTAGCGCACCATGGGCCAGAGGGCCTTGCCAACTCCCCAGAACACGCCGGGTGGGGAAGGTGCGCTGCAGCCCACAGCCATGTGAGCCTGGTGTCCCAGCACCAGCAGCCCTGGCTGTGTTGCGCTTGCGGCCCCTGCACACACCGGGGGAGGATGGACCGCTGGTCCAGTGACCACCCAGCAGGCCCAGGGCTGCTGCTTTGTTTTAGGGCCCAGAAGCTCTTCTGTGTCAGCTTGAGACTGGTGGGCCGTGCAGGATGACAGGTCTGACCTGTGCCACAGCCCTGCCAGGTACCCGCCTGCCCTTCTCCTGCCCAAACCTACCTCCCTATGTGGCTGGGGAGCCTGAGGTCATCCCTGGGACCACCATGTAGGCAGATGGCTCTGAGGGTGCTGTGCGCAGGGCCAGGGGAAGGAGGTAGGGGTGGCCTGCGTGTCCAGATTTTACCTCCTGTCACCTGGTCACCTGAGGCTGTCAGGAGGGCCCACGTCTGCCTCCCCAGTCCCAATCTGGGGCTCCACCTGCAGCATAAGGCCTGGAGAGTCTCTCCATCCTGGAACCCCCCAAGGGGGTGTTTGTGCTGATCCTGGAGCTCCCCTCCAGGCCAGGCCTCCCCTCCTGGGAGGGTGAACACATCCTGAGAGTCCTGGGGGAGCGTGTGGGGAGATTCAGAGCCAAGTGCCTCGGCTCAGCCTCCCCAGCCATTTGTCACAGACATCAGGCCACTCAGCCAGGACCCAGGAGGAGGACACCAGGGGACTCAGACCAGCCTGGTTTGGGGATGGGAGGCTGAGGGGCACTATGGGGGAGGACTGGGAACCCGGGAGCTTTGGGGGGTGCTCTGAGGTGTAAAGCCTGGAGAAAGTGGGCTCAGACAAAGCCCCCCCAGTGGAAGGCATGCACCTCTTGGAGGTGCTTTGAGAGACCAAGTTCAAAGTTTTTCGTAAAGGAATTTTCTGGAATGTGTGGAGCAGCTGTGCCTCATTAAATGGGACAGTGCTAGACTGGCGCCCTGCAGCCCTGGGATCTACTTGGGTACATCTGCAGTGGTGTTCAAGATGTGAAGAGACACCCTGGGGTTTCTAATGAACAAGATTTGGTGTCTGATCATAATCTACAGGTGACAGGAAATAAGGTTCAGTTTCTGTTTGAACAGCCCTCCCCCGTGTTGCTGAGTTGTGCCAGCCTGGGGCTTGGAGCGCCCTGTTCTTCCTCAGCACCTTATGGGGGGAGGACAGAGCATGGAGGACATCCTGGCAGAGGTCAGGGCCCCCATGCGTCAGAGAGTTTGAGGCTGGGGTGGGGTGGGCTGGGGCACAGGATGTCCACAGGAGGGGCAGAGCTTTCAGAAGAAAGAGCAGTGTGGTGGCAATCCGTTCAGCATTTATTATATTCTGCACAGGGATGACCCCAACCCCCAGGAACCATAAACCTCAGAGACAACACCCAGAGCACACTGCGCCTGGGGGGGCTATTTCTCAGGGATGAGGGGAGGAAGTTGTACAGGGGGCTCCCCTGTAAGCAAGTCCCGGTACCCTGTGACAGTCGGCCACCCCTGCATCCTCCGATGCCTCTGCTGGGCATCAGGAGGCCATGGTCCCACGCAGCACTGCGCCGAGTCTATTTCCATCCTGGGAAAGGCCGGGCGTGGTGAGAACAACACCCACCTATTCCTGGAACCCTGTGGCTATGACTCAGTGGCTGACGGCGCCCAGGGACAAGTTGGTGTCATGGCGGGAGGCCACCTGTACGAAGGGGAACATCCTCCACACGGTGGGGCGGCTCGCCTCTGTCCAACGGGCCACAAGCAGAGGGGACCAGGTGCGCCGCAGCTACATACGGGTCCTTGAGGATGCAGTGGCAGCCTGGGGAGCTGCCCGAGTCAGCCGAAGGAGGAGGTGCCAGAGGAGCTGCCCCGGCAGAGGCTCAGGATGAGCAGCGGGAGGAGGAGGAGCAGCAGGCAGACTGGGGTCCTGGGGCGCCGGGTGCCGCCTGCCCGAAGGGGAAGAAGCTCTCCTCCACATGCAGCCAGGACACCAGCAGGGCCGAGGGCCCGATGACAGCAGCTACAGGGCCACGCGGGTGAGCAGAAGAGGCAGGTTATCCCGGGTTCCCCCCATTATCCTGCTTCCACCCCGTCCCCACTGCCCTCTGGGCTCCGGGCCCTGTGCGGAGGGTCCTGTCAATCACCAGCACCTGGGAGTCCCTGTCACAGAAAGGCTTCTGAGCGTCACCTACTCACAGAGGAGGAAACTGGGTCCCACAGGGGGCGGGGAACCACCCTTCAGTCTGGCACAACCGATCGGCAGTGGAGCGGGATTGCAGCCGCACCGGTCTTTAGGACGCCCCACGCCGTGCATGGCCCAAAGCTTCCCTGAGGCTGGGGAACAGCCCACCCCCTGCTGATCACCCCAGCCCAGAAACTCACCTGGCCCTGGCCCATAAGTTTAAATCTTGCGGGACCTGAAGAACTGTAACAGTCCTTTTCTGCCTGCCCTCTGACCTGGGGGCTCCAGATGGTAGGACAGGCCGTAGCTGCAGGACAGAGGGACACCTGTGAGCCCCTGGAGCCACATGGCAGGGGGCCCTTCCCCCAGAGCCTGCCGGCAGCTACAGCCCACACCCCACTCCTGGCAGCCTCACCTCTGGTCCTCACGCAGGAGCTTCACTCTCCGGAAAAAGGACAGGAAGTGCTCCTTGGGCTCCAGGTCATACTGCCTGACCAGGAACTTGTATGTGAGGAGCTCCACTACAAAGTCAGTGACCTGGGGCAGAGGAAGGACAGGATGCAGACGAGGAGGGGGGTGAGGAGTGGGGCACTGGGATGATCCCAAATCTATGCTCACAGAAACCTGCCTTCCTTCCAAAGCCATCCAGCCTTGCCTGTTCCCACTGTTGGGTCTCCAGCTCCTCCTCCAGAAAGGTGGCCTTGATGCCTCCCAATCCCCCACTTTACAAAGCCTTTAGTCTCCTGAGCTCTCCGTGTCTTAACTCTCAACACACGTTAGACCCAGGGGATGGCCCGGACAAGGTCCTGTCCAGGGGGTCTTGACTACATCCCTCACCTTTCATGGCTGGGCACTCAACTCTCTATTTTATACCATCACCCTGGAAGGCAGCAAGGCGGCAAAAGTACATTGAAACAGCCCCCTGAGCCCAGAATGAGGCCGGTACGTCCTCACCCTTTCTCAAGGTGGAGGACCGCCAGGGCTCTCCAAGGGGCAGGCCTGCCCAGAAACAGCACCCGGGCCTGGCCTGGGCTCGGGACTACCGAGAAGCGGGAACTGCATTGGGGAGCTGAGGCCTCAGGCGGGAAGGCACTGCCAGCCCCCGATGTGCTTCCTGCTCTGAAGGAGCAGCATCCCTCCCCCTGGGCAGGGCCTGACGGGGAGACCAGTCCTGCCCACACGCTTCCCCCTGGAGCCCTCAGCCCCGCCTGCACTGGGGCCAGGACCGGGGCTTAGGTGGGCCCTTCTGGCAGTCCTCTCCAAGAAGCCCAGGTCCTGGGGTAGAGGGGGGACTCAGGAGGGGGTGACTGGTGCGGAGAGGTTCGGGCTCACTGGGGGCTCTCTCCTCGCTATACCCCACCATCCTGCCCCCCTGAGCCCTGCTGGGTCACTCACATCCACATGATGTTCCTGTTGTTTCTCTAAGGCATCGTAGAGGATCAGTGCGAGCGGCGGGATCATGCCCTGTGTGACCGGGGTGGGGAGGTGATGAGTCCCCACCTGCCTCAGGGGCGCCCACAGAGCCTCCCCGGAACCCCACACTCGCAGCCCCCAGCTCTCTTGGACCACCCTGTGCGGCCTCCCCCCTTCCCTTTGCCCTGCTCTCCCCTCCCGGGCCCTCCCAGGGCTGGCTTTTGGCCATTCCCAGGAACTGTGGGCCCGGCACCTGTCCTCCAACTTCCCCCTGTACCCAGCTGCTCTCGCCCTCCTTCTGGTCACACCAGAGCTGGCAGTTCAGAGCTGGTGGGACCAGGAGCAGTTGCAAGATCACTCCACCACCCTGACCCTGGCCACCCCACTCTCACCTGCTTCTTCATATCCTGGGATGCCCTGGGTGACTGGTGCCATTTCCTCACTATGGCCCTCGCGTCCTGCAAGGTGCACGACACTCAGGTGCTCATGCTCCCCTCCCACGTGCCTCCCACAGCCAGACCGTGGTGGATGGATGCCTTTCCCGAGCCCCCTGGCACCTACGCTATCCCCACCTCCAGCAGGCTCTCAGCCCAGAGCAACCCCACCTCTGGCACACACTCATACTCATGCGGGTCCTTGGGCCATGGACACCGCCATGAGAGGGTCAGGGGAGGCCCCTCTGCCTCCCAGGGTGCCCTGAGCACTCACTGTCACCCGGCTATCAGCACGGCTCCCCTCACATGACCAGGGGGGTGCACAAAGCTGAAGCACTTCTTGTGGTCTCTGAACCCTTGCTCACCTGGGAGGCCCGCCCACCAGGCTGACGGCAACCCTCCATGTACACATGGGGAGCCCGAGGCCACAGAGGGGTCATGACAGGCTCAGGGGACCCAGGGGAGAAGCCGACCTTGCTCAGCCACAGGCCCCAACCCTGCTGCCGACGCCACACCAGCCCCAGCCCTGACCGGGGGACTGTCCCCTGGGTCCTCAGTGGATGTCAGGCCCGCAGTCAAGTAGAGCAAGGGAGGGAGACAGACGAGGCCCTCATGGGCCTGGGGTCCCTACTTTCCCTATCAGCTTCCCCTGCACACCCCGCACTCTTCGAGTCTTTCCCAAAGCTGTGCCACAGTGCAGCAGAGGATTTGCCCCAGGAACCCCTCCCTTCCAGACATCCAGCCCCCATTTACCTCGAGGAGCTGCTTCCCTTTAAGCCCCTTGTTCCTCTTTTTAAGTTTTCTGTAGATCCAGGAGCTCTTCCTACGGGGAGGGGAGAGGAGGAGGGACACATGCGGCCTGCAGGCGGAGAGTCTCGGGGCCGACCCCTTTTCCCAGGGATCCTAGAAGGCCCACTAGCCCACAGGAGGCTTCCCACCACGGCCCTGAGCCCTGGAAATCTGTGGCCTGCAGAGGGGGCTTCATGTTTCCACCCAGGGCCTCCATTCCCTGTTCTCCCGGGGGCGAATCTGCTTTGGGCCAGGTCGCTGTCCTTGGGGCAGAGACCTCCTGCTGCAGAGCACAAGCTCCAGATCTCCAATGGGCTTCACCCCACACCTGACATTGGAGGAAACTGATTCCTGCACGGGTACCCCTGGCCTAACCCACAGGGAGCCAGAAGAGCCCGCCATCCTCGCCCCTAGGCTCTGCCACCCCCCAGGAAGTCTCAGCACACTGAGGGACACCGCAAGATGTAGGGGTGTCCCTGTCCACTCAGGTGCCCCGGTCCCAGGGACAGGACTACCCACCAGGAAACATGTCCCCAGGTGTTCTCCAGGCGACGTACATGAGGGTGCTGCAGGGCGACGATGATGGCACGGAAGGACCCGAAATTTCTGAGAGACAGACACTCCTGGGAGGGAAGACAGAGCTGAGAGCGTGGCCTGCTTCTCTGCTCTATCCCCCATGAACTCCTGTCCTTAAGGAGACACACACCCAGGGAGCCCAGCACACCTGGTACCTGCTGAGCAGCCCTCCTGGGTGGAGGACTGTGGCTCAACCCAAGGAAGGGTCCAGGGATGGCTGTCCCACCCCCGGGGCCTGCTAGTCCAGGTCCACAGGCACCCATCCTGAGAGCTGGCAAAGGAGGGGACCCCGGGGGCTGTCCCATGACAGACCTTGGCCACCTGGATCCAGAACTCCACCACTCGGGCCCTGTCCTGGGCTGTCGTGCTCGGGCCGCCGAGGCAGGAGGAGATGACAAAATGAAACGTGGTACCAAAGTGCTTGATGACGTTAAGGATGTTGGGGTTCAGGAGTACAATGGATTCCCTCAGTGGATGTCTCTCTACATAGACCTTGCATTCACCACGTTCAACCCTACTGTACAGCTCCTGGGGATGACAAGAGGTGTCATCCAGCTGTGCCCCTGGTGCCCCTGTTCCCAGGCTGGGTCACTGGTCAGAGCTGGGGCACAGGCAGCTGGGGATGTGCTGTGAGCCTTGTGGCCATCCAGACTTCAGACCCCGTCCACTGAGGCGCCCAGGACCAGATGCACAGGACCCCAGAGTGATGGGACACAGAGGGGCTTTGCTCACAGGCACCCTCACTCACGTCTTCCCTGAGGCACAAGGCGGCTCACCCTGCCATCCTGGGGCATCTGCCTCCCATGCTGCCACCCCGTGGATCCCGATCCCCACTCAGGTGCAGTTTCCCCTGAAACAACTCCACCCAGGGCCTTTGTTGGTGTCTGTGTCTCCCACGCAGTCAGGTCCATGGCAGGGGCCTCTGAAGTGCGGAGGCCATAGGAGCCTGCCAGGCCAATGGCCCGAGGACCTAAGGCCCTGGCAGCACCTCCCTGAGCACCCCTCCCCTGCCCTGCCCCTCCCAGCCCAGCCAGGCTCTGCACACCTTCCCTCCACTCCTTCTCATTGGTCTGTAAGGATCCCTAAGGGCCAGCCATACTGTCCCCATGTGGTCAGTAAGGGCATAGGGGTGAGGAGAGTCTCCCAGGGCACATGCTGAATCCGTGGGGAAGCTGGGACATGTGCCCAGATCACAGGAGTCCACGTCGGAATGGCAGGTCTGGGGCAGCCCGTGACACAGGGAAAGCCCACCCCCGACCCTGAGACCCTGCTCCGCTCACCGCACACATCAGGGTCAGCTGCTCGGCCACCAGGCGTGGGGCAAATGCCAGGATGGTCTGCTCCTCCTCCTTCGGCAAATCCCGGGTGCTCACGGTACAGGGGCTGGTGGGCTCCAGGACCACCTGTGGCTGTGCCCGGCCCTGTGCCATTCCTGCAGGTGCCATGGGCCTCGTGCCCGAGGACTCATGGGGCTCCAGTTCGGGGCCTGAGACCACTCCTGTAATATCCCAGGGGCTCGCAGCACTGGGGCTGGTGGGCTCTGGATCTGGACCTGGCTCTGCCACGCCTGGTGCCATTCTAGCGAGTGCCCTGGTCCCCAGGCCCGAAGGCTCATGGGGCTCCAGTTCAGGGCCTGGCCCCTGGGCTGAGGCCTCTGCTGGGACATCCTCCGGCTCTGCAGGGGCTGAAGGAGGTGACAGTGGCCGTCGCTCCAGCACAGGGGTCTCAGGGAGCTCCTGGACGGGCTCTAGCCATGAAGTCGGCCCTCCCCGTGTCTCTGGAGCCAGGTGCATCTGCCGTAGGTCTGGACGAGGACACAGAGAAAGGGTCACCCCGGGGCTGATTCCCCGCGCCTTATAATCACAGAAGAGCCCACACTGCCTTGAAGGGAACCCCAGTCCGGGAAGCCCACCCTACATGGTCCTCTGGCCGCAGCCCCTCACCTTCCAACTCTGCCACCGTGGGCCCCAAATGCTCCTTCTGGACCAAGTGGTGGAGGACTCGGCCCACAAGGGTGGATGAAAGCTGGCTGGCATCGATGGCGCAGGGCACATGCTCGGGCTCCCAGGCAAGGCGCCTAGCCCATCCAATCCTGGGGCTGGGGTAAGGCCGGGGGGTGGCAGAGTGAGAAGCCTGGTCCTTCCAGCCACACTGCCCTCCGGGTCCACCCTTGTGTGGGCCTGGCAACTGTGCACTCACCTGCCTGTCCAGGCACCTGCCCGTCCTCCTTCCTGACCCTGCGTGTTTGTCCTGGGACCCCATCCTCTCCCATCCTCCCGAATAGGAAGTCCCCAGTTGTCAGGCCGCCCATGGGATTCCAAAGATGACTGACCTGCTAGGCTCTGCTGTGGGCTCCTGGGGCTCCAGCTCAGGGCCTGCCAGGGGGGCTAAGGCCACTGCTGGGACATCCTCTGGCTCTGCAGGGGCTGATGCAGGTGACACCGGCTGTCGCTCCAGCACAGGGGTCTCAGGGAGCTCCTGGACGGGCTCTAGCCACCATGCCGGCCCTCCCTGTGTCCGTGGAGCCAGCTGCATCTGCCGTGGGTCTGAAGCAGGACACAGAGAAAGGGTCACCCTGGGCCTGATTCCTCGCGCCTTACAATGACAGAAGATCCCTCACTGCCTTGAAGGGAACCCCAGTCCGGAAAGCCCACCCTACATGGTCCTCTGGCTGCAGCCCCTCACCTTTCAGCTCTGCCACCGTGGGCCCCAGGTGTTCCTCCTGGACCAAGTGGTGGAGGAGTTGGCCCTCCAGGGTGGATGAAAGCTGGCTGGCATCTATGATGCTGGGCACACGCTCGGGCTCCCAGGCAAGGCTCCTAGCCTGTCCCATCCTGCAGCTGGGGTAAGGCCTGGGGGTGGCAGAGTGAGAAGCCTGGTCCTTCCAGCCACACTGCCCTCCGGGTCCGCCCTTGTGTGGGCCTGGCCGCTGTGCACTCCCCTGCCTGTCCAGGCACCTGCCCCTCCCCCTTCCTGACCCTGCGCGTCTGTCCTGGGACCCCATCCCCTCCCATCCTCCCAAATAGGAAGTCTCCAGTCGTCAGCCCGCCCATGGGATCCCGAAGATGAGTGACCTGCTGGGCTCTGCTGTGCGCCCCCTGCCCCAAGGCCTACACGCCTCCTCCACCCACTTTGTGCACACAGGCAGTGCCCCCTCCTGGCCCAGTGAACGCTCACTTTCTCAGATCCTCCTCTGGCCCCTTGTCATGCCCCCCATTACATGAGGAGGCGGTGAGGGTATCGCCCGTGATGCTTCCCGGCTGTGACCTGCGGATGACGCCTGAAGTGACTGCCCGACTCCACACGGGACGGGGTCCCAGTACTGTGTCTGCTTCTTTCACTCAGTTATGCTAAGTGTCCCCAAAGGGTCTGCACAAAGTGGGTGCTTCATACCTATTGTGGCTGAAGGAAGTCCTACCCGAACCTTCCGAGGTACCCCTCTGCTGTCCCCAGAGGTCCCTCGTGTGGCCATGATGAGGACAAGGACCGGGTACAGCCACAGGGAATCGTGAGCCTCCATTCCAAAAGGCTGCTTCCCTTGTGCTTTTCCAAATGAGCCAGGCTCCAAGCCACTGATGGGTGAGGCCAAAGGCTTCTCATTGGGTAAAGAGAAGTATGCCCCAAAGTGGCCCGGCTTCGCCGGCAGTTCTTTCTGCACTGCCAGGCACCAGGGAGCCCCTCTAAGCTCCTCTCGTGTTACCCATGGGCACCGTAACAGACTGATCGCCAACCACCCTGCCTGTCAGAGGAGCACGCTGAGCCTCAGACACATGTGGGGACACTCAAGACACACCGCGGGCTGTGGGCACAGGCCCGACTGTGAGGAGGAGGGGGTGGGTGCTCACCGGGGGAGCCGCTGGCCCGTGGTCAGCTGGTCAGCGTCCTCGGGAGGGAGTGTGACCTTGGGTGCGCTCCAGCTGGTGTTTGGAGCTAGTTCCACTCGTCCCGTGAGCTTTCTCCCCTTCCTCCTCATTCCTGTCCGGGGCACCCTGCGCTTGGGGACATCAGTCTCATGGAAAGATCGCTCAGGTTCACGCTGAGGGGGGCAACAGGGAGATAGTCAGTGGGAAACCGAGGAACCACCAGGACAAGGGAGGTTTGCACCTCACCCGAGAGCCCCCAGCCCCGTGGGATGCAAGCAAGGAGTGGCACGGGGTGCCCCCGGGAGCGAGGTTCCACGCTCTCTGGAGTGGGTCTGTTGACCAATCTCGTGGGGCAGCCCTGGGAGGACCCTGGCAGGTTACCAGGCTTGTAGTGGGGTCCTGGAGTGTAGGCAGCCTGCCCCAGGTCCAGGGAAATGGAGTAGGTAAATCCATCAGTCAGCTCCTCCTCGCTCCCCAGGGTGGAACTCTGCAAAGCCAGAGCCTGGTAACGAGGTAGGAGGCAACCGGGGCTGCGAGGACCTCCCCGCATGGGGCAATGTGGAACCCAAACCCTGCCCCGGAGACCAGGCACACAGGGCCATCTGCGTAGACATCCAGTCCCTGGGGGAAGAAGAGGTCACCCCCCGGGCTCAGGATTAACATGTGGGTGGAAGTACCTGGTCCCAACACTCACCTCCACTACTGAGTGATGAGACCACAGCTGTGACACTGACTGCCCCCTCCTCCCCAGCCTTCAGTCCCTCCATGCCGCACACCCACCACACACACAGAAGAAGCCGGGGGAAAGGTCAGCCCGGGATGGGTCACACAGTGGCCTGGTCCTGGAGGGGCCCGCTCTGGGCTGCCCTGTGTTACCTCGGGGCTCCTCGGGAGACACGGACAGAGGTGTTGGAGGTGTTCTCTCAGCCAATGCCGACAGCGAGCAGGAAGACTCTCCGTCTCGGCTTCCGTGACTCCCACGCCTTCAGAAGGCTCCGCACAGCAAGACCGCATGTTGCTCTGTCGAGCGCCTCCGGTCAAGTGAGCAGGACTGGGTTCTGCGACCAGGAGCTGGGTTCTGCCCGGGTCACAATTCAGGTTCTACTGGGCGTGTCCTCAATGACATCACTTCAAGGGTCCATTTCCTGGGCCCCTCCCTGAATTCATACTCACCCACATGCCCCTCTGGGCTGCTGACTGCCCACCCTCATGGCCCTTGCCATGCATGAGTACACAGATCTCCACCAGATCCCTCCCCTTGCTCTTTGGCAATGACACCAGGGTCCCAGCTCTGAGGAGACAAGAGCTGAGCTCAGGCCGCTCTTTGTCACCAGTTCCCTGTCCTGCTGAAGCCATAGTACCTCCCAGGAGCTGCCCAATGTCCCAGCCTGCACTGGGAGGGTCATGCCAGACATTCCTCCCTAGGGACATCCCCAGGGATACATGGATGACCCCTCCAGCTCCTGGGGGCTGGTGTCACGTGTGTGTGACTCACAGACTCAGAGATGGAGGAATGCCGACCAGGCTTGGCACGGAGCGTGGAACAGCACGCAAGTCAGGCTGGGGTCCGGGCCTTGTGATCTTGGCAGGTCCGTTCCCCGCTAGGCCATTTTCAGGTGTGCACCTGGAAGGGGTAGCAATGAGAGGGGTTCCAGGTGTTGCCATCTACTGGCATCCACCTTCCAAAGGTCCAGGCTGCTCTCAGACTAGGTGCTTTTCAGACCAATCAGTAAATGGGTCAGAGTAGCACACTGGAAATGAGGTCTATGTTGCCTCCGAAATCCGAGGTGGTCCACCAGAATGCTATGCTTTTTTATTTTTGGAGTGAAGAGGGGTCAGATACAGCAGCTTATTCATCACCTTAGAAGGGAGTGCTTGGCATGCTCACACGATAGACTTCTAGAAACTTCTCTAAGGTGAAAGACCCCTGAATTTTTGTTGGATTTATTTCCCACCTTTCGACACGTGACTGATCTTCCAATATGATTAGACTAGTTGTACTTCCCGATCACTGGGTCCAATCGGTATAGTACCATCAATGGGATGGGCCAGTGTGACGTCTTCTGGAAGGAAAAGGAGAATGAAGATTCCTTCTGACCAAATGACAACCTAAGTCTGGAGGTCTGATATGCCTCTGAGATAGTTTTCTCTCCTTGTCGACTGAAAGCTAACTGCCCTGCTGGTCTTTACTCACAGGAAGAGAACAAAGAGCATTTTCCTGACCAATACTTACACACTGGGTGCTTGGGGACCAAGTGATGAAGCCCCATGTGCAGCAGTAACTGCAATCTGAGACACTCTGATTACGTTGACAATCATGCACTGGCATCTACAAGATTCATCTCTTTTCGGAGTAGGCCAAGTGAGTGACTTCAACAAGGGTATGTGGAATCACCACTCCGACATCTTCCAAATCCTTGGTGGTGACACCGGTTTCTGTACTCTCTCCTGGAAGGCGTTACTGCTTTCAATGTGTACTTTAGAGGGAATCCTAGAGGCTTGTGCTCGAGCTACCGCACAGCACGAATTCCTTGCCGGCACAGTCCCCTGTGGCTAGCGAGGAGGAAGGCCGGAGCTCTGCGTTCCTCCAGGACAGCTCGGCCTTGGGCTCTGACACCGAGGGAGCGGCACTGTGGGCACTTGGTCGGGGGGCCGCTCCTGATACGGAAAACCGGTCCTCGTCCCTTAAGCCAAATCACGAAAGACAGTGACAAGGTTTTGAGGAAAGGAAAGAATAGTTTATTGACTTGCTAGCAAACGAGGGAGTGGTAGGCTCCTGCCTTAGAGAACCACCGTCCTCCTGACACACAAGCGGTCAGGGCTTTTCAAGGGGAAATGGTAGGAGAGAGGCTGGGGTGCAGACACATGAAGTAGCAGCTTGCAGGGGTCCAAGCACACATTCCTGCACCAATTCACTAGCTTTTACTTTTTCTTTTCTGCTCCTCCTCAGTCCCCTGGGACAGGATGCTCTTCGAGTCCCTTTTTTAGTGAACTTTACTGACCTTAATTCCCTCTCATCCCGCTCCTATCTATTTTTCTGCCTAACACTCCCAAGACTGACCAGCCTCTCGGTAAACATCTCATAGACATGCAAACACGCACTTCAGGTCTACAATGGGTGACACCCAGGCAAGGATCCTGGCTGTAATTTCCATTTTCTCCACACCATTCTGGTCCTTTTAACAAAAAGAGAGAGGTCCTGGTTCAGCCCTTAGTAAACATAGCTACTTGACTGGTGGTGGGAGGAAGAATTTCTTCTGTCCCTCAAGGTTCCCTTACCTGGTCTAAGAAACAAATTGACATGAGACAGATTAACAGGAGAAAAAGTAACAAAATTTAATTAAGTACATACAGGGAGGCCATAGACACGTGTTCCACAGACAGGGTGTGGGTAAAATTGTAGTATTTCCACAATCTCTTGGCCTGGCTATAGTGCATCTCCGTATCAACAGGTGTTTCCAAGGGGTGGAGAGAAGTAGTCCGTCTTCACGTCAGTGGGTAATCACGTAGGCGAACGAGGGCTTATCTGCCCCAGAGAGTTTGGTGGGAGTATTTGCTCTCTTCTACTGCATCAGGAGAGAGACGCAGGGCGACTGCTTGTAGGCAATAAATGGCTTTTAAACATTATTTGTCCCTTTGCCTGATTTCGCTTTCAAAGGTATTTTGCCCTGGGATCTGCCCTCCCTGGATTTACACAGGGAGAACCCCTCACCCCGTGGGTCCCTGCCCCTCACCCCAGGGCCCCCATCCCTCATCACAGGGCCCATCACCCCTCACCCTCAGGCCCCCAACCGTCACCCCAGGGCCCATCATCCCTCACCCCCCAGGGCCCCACCCCTCACCTCAGGGCCCATCACCCCTCACCCCCATGTCTCCCCGCCTCACCCCCAGGGCCCCACCCCTCACCCCAGCGCCCATCATCCCTCACCCCCAGGCCCCCACGCCTCACCCCTAGGGCCCCACTCCTCACCCCAGAGCCCATCCTCCCTCACTCCGGGACCCCACCTCTCACCCCAGGCCGACGAGATGCTTTTGTTCCTTTAGAAAGATATCTAGAAAATCTACGGTCACTTGAAAATTAAGTAACTTAATAACACGTGAGTTATTTACAATAGCCAAGAAATGGAATCAACCTAAGTAAGTGTCCATCAGTTGATAAATGGATAAAGAAGAGATGGTGCACATACACAATGGAATATTATTCAGCCATAGGAATAAAACGAATCCTACCATTTGCAACAACATGGACGGAGCTAGAGGGTATTATGCTCAGGGAAATAAGCCAGGAGAAAAAAGACAAGTACCAAAAAATGATTTCACTCACCTGTGGAGCTTTAAGATCAAAGCAAAAACTGAAGGAACAAAACAACAACGGACTCAACCCAAGAATGGACTGACAGTTACCAAAGGGAAAGGGACTGGGAAGTGTGGGTGGGAGGGAGAAGGGGAATGAGGGGCATCGGGATCAGCACACGTAATGCAGGGGGTGCGCGGGGAGGGCGGTACAACACGGAGACGACCTGTAGTGACTCTACAGCGTCTCCCTACGCTGATGGACAGTGACTGTAATGGGGTGTGTGGGGAGACTTGATAATGGGGGGAATCTAGTAACCACATCGTTGCTCATGTGACTGTATTAATGACACCACAATAAAATAAATAAATAAATAAAAACACGTGGGTCATCTCGAAATATTAGAAAGTACATTGAACAAAATAAAAGTCCCCGTCTGACAGCTCTCGCGGCCAATGAGCGTGCAGCGTCCCTCGAAGGCCCGCCCCCGAATGAAGGCCGTAGCCACCAATGAGCTTGGGGCGTCAGGCCCAGGCCCTCCCCCGACTGACCGCACCCGAGGCCAGTGAGGGAGCGGTTCCGCCGAGCAGGTACCCATTGGGCGCGCTCGCAGGAAACATATCTCCGGCGGCGGCGTAGTAGCTGTAGGCGCCGCAGCCGTCACATTGAAGAGTCAGGTTCGCGAGCGCCGCGAGGAGGAGCGGCTCCCGCAGCTCAGTCCGTGCTCTGGTCCGCCGTCCGTATCCGGGTGCCTCCGGCCTGCGTCCCGCCCGCGCAGCGAGCCCGGCGGAGCCTTGATGGTGGACCGGCGCTGTGCTCGGCTGCGCCTTCCTCCCGGCGCGCAGGCCCCGGCGGCACCGGCGATCGGCTCGGACTTGGAGCCGCCACCCCGTCCGGACCTGCGCTCGTCCAGCTCTGCCGCCTCCAGCCGTGCACCGTCGGACCTGCTGCGGAGCGTCCAGAGCGGGCCCCGCTTCAGGGGTGAAGGCGACAGCGACGGCTCTGTGGGCCGCAAGGTACGTGGCGGCGGGGCCCAGACGGGGCGCGTGGACCCCTGCCTCCGCCTGGGGTCTCGGTGGTGCCGGTGAGGGGGCGATCGTGCGAGTGCTCGGTTGGCGGCTCGGAGCCTGCGGGGTCGTGGGGCGGCCGACGCGGGTGCTGGGTCCTCGCTGGCCCCGTACCGGGGCCGCTCCGCCGACCTCCCGCCGCCGGCCGGGACGGGGCCGCAGGCGGAGGGGCCGGGGCCGCGCAGGCGGGGAGGCCCGCGGGCGTCTTACCGCGTGTGGAGGTTCTCGGCGGCGGCCTCGAGGGCGAGGGCCGGGCGAGCAGAAGGTCAGGCGGGACCCGCGGCGGGGCGGCGGGGGAGAGGCCTCCGGAGGCCGCGCCTTCAGAATTAAAAGTGTTTTCCCGAGGTGCCTGTCGTCCTTGTCGTTGGGGATTCCCGATTCAGTTTCCTTGCCGGTCATTGGTCTGTTCAGGTTTTGTTTCTTCCTGGGTCAGCCGTGGAAGGTTGCATTTTCCTAGAAAGCTGACCATCTTCTAGGTTCTCCACTTCGTTACCATATAATTTTTCATAGAATTCTCTCATAATTCTTCATATTTCTGTGGTGTCCGCAGTGATTTTTCCTTTCTCATTTCTGATACTGTTCATGTGCGTTGACTCTCTTTTTTTCTTGGTAAGTCTGGCTAGGGGTTTACTATTTTGTTTATTTTCTCGAAGAACCAGCTCCTGCTTTCATTGATTCTCTCTATTGTTTTATTCTTCTCTATTTTACTTATTTCTGCTCTAATCATCATTATGTCCCTCCTCCTGACTTTGGGCCTCACTTTTTCTTCTTTGTCTAGTTTGGTTAATTGTGAGATTAGACTGTTCATATGGGATTGTCCTTCCCTGAGGTAGGCCTGTGGTGCAATATGCTTCCTTCTTACCACCGCCTTCGCTGAGTCCCACAGATTTTGCCTTGTTGAATTATTGTTGTTATTTGTTTCCGTCTATTGCTTGATCTCTGTTTTTATTTGGTCATTGAGCCACTGGTTATTTAGGAGCATGTTGTTAAGCCTCCATGTGATTGTAGGCCATTTCATCGTCTTTGTGTAATTAATTTCTAGTTTCATACCCTTGTGGTCTGAGAAGCTGGTTGGTACAAAAGGCTCTTTTTGTGGCCTAGTATATGATCTATTCTTGAAAATGTTCCGTGTGCACTTGAGAAGAATGTGTATCCTGCTGCTTTTGAGTGGAGAGTTCTGTACATGTGTAAGGTTCATCTGTTCTAATGTGTTGTTCAGTGCCTCTGTCTCCTTACTTATTTTCTGTCTGGTTGATCTGTTCTTTGGAGTGAGTGGAGTGTTGAAGTCTCCTAAAACGAATGCATTGCATTCTATTTTCCCTTTCAATTCTGTTAGTATTTGTTTCACATATGTAGGTGCTCCTGTGTTGGGTGCCTATATATTTATAATGGTTATATCCTCTTGTTGGATTGACCCCTTTATCATTACGTAATGTCCGTCCTTGTCTCTTGTGACATTCTTTGTTTTAAAGTCTATTTTGTTCAATACAAGTACTGCAACACCTGCTTTTTTCCCCCTATTGGTTGCATGAAATATCTTTTTCCATCCCTTCAGTCTTAGTCTGTGTATGTCTTTGGGTTTGAAGCGAGTCTCTTGTAGACAGTATATACATGGGTCTTGTTTTTTTATGCATTCAGTGACTCTGTGTGTTTTGATTGTTGCATTCAGACCATTTACATTTAGGGTGATTATCGATAGGTATGTACTTACTGCCATTGCAGGCTTTAGGTTTGTGGTTACCAAAAGGTAAAGGGGGTACCTTCCTTACTACCTAAGAATCTAACTTACCTCACTTAAGTATGCTATTACAAACACAATCTAAAGGTTGTTTTTTTTTCCCCCTCCTCATTCCTTGTATATTAGGTATGGTATTCTCTACTCTTTGTCTGTCCCTTTTTATTACTTCTGGTGACAGCTATTTAACCTTAGGAACACTTCCATCTATAGCAGTCCCGCGAAAATACCCTGTAGAGATGGTTGGTGGGAGCTAAATTCTCTCAGCTTTTGCTTATCTGGAAATTGTTTAATCCCTCCTTCAAATTTAAATGATAAATTTTATTTTTATTTTTTATTCAGTTGTTATAATTTTTTGTATGATTAATCTACAGTTACATGAGCAACATTATGTTTACTAGACTCCCCCCATCATCAAGTCCCCCCCACATACTCTTTGCAGTCAGTGTCCATCAGTGTAGTACGATGCTGTAGAATCACTGCTTGTCCTCTCTGTGTCGTACAGAAGCCCTCCTCGTGCCCCCCCCCTACATTATGCTGCTAATAGTAGCTCCCTGGTGATGTCCATGCTGCTGGTCTGCAGACCACACTGGTCATGGCGAGGTTGCAATAGAGGCTGGATAGGTAGGCAGGTCCAGATCACGGGGGTCTGGTGGGCCGTGTGAAGGGCCTACAGTGGATTTTGAGGCTAGAAGGGATGTTGGATTTGAGTTTTACGAAGCCGACTCTAGCTGCTGGGTGGGGAAGGATGGTAGAGGCAAGATGAGAAACCCGTCCGAAAACCATAGCAATAGTTAGATGATAGATAGTGGTGGCCTGGGCTAGGGTGTGTTGACAGAAGTTTATGTATCTCGAAGTCTAGATATGAAGCTGAGCCCTGGTTTGGAGCTGGGGGAGGGGGAATAAGGTTCCACAGTTTAGTGAAGAGGCTGGATGTAAACATAAAGGGTCAATTCCTACACTCTTCAGTGCAGCAGAGGACAGTGTGTGGATCTTTGAGCATGTGGTGGTGGAGGCGTTTGCCAAACTAGTCTGAGAGGTTAGGGAATCTTCACTGGGAGGCTGACAGTCAAGTTGCAGTCTGAAGCTTTAGTAGGAGTTACACAGACAGAAGTGGTACCTGTAGAAGTGATGATGGAGTGCAGAGAAAGTCAAGGTGATTCCTACTGGGTGGAGCCCCATCCGGGGGTGCTGCCTCTTCCTCAGATGGGGAAGGCTCAGGGGAGATGATTTTGGGAAGTCAAGGGTTGTGTGTTGGCCACGGTAAGTTAGAGACAAGCAAGGGGAGGTATGGAACAGGCCATTGGAAGTGGAATCTGGAGCTCAGGAGAAAAATCAGGATGCTATTTTGAGAGTCATTTGCATATGGAGGTTTCTTGAAGCTTTGGGGCCAGAGAAGGTCACCTGGTTTCAGAAATGAGGGACAAAGCCGACCAGGACCAACAAGAGACAGGTCAAACCAGTGATATGGGAAAAGGAAGAGGTGGGTGTCCTCTCCTGGAAGCCTCAAGAGGAAGGCATTCTGAGATGGGGTGAGTTTGAAAAAGATGTGGGAAGAGAATTGACTGTTGACTTTGGCAAGTGTTTGACCACTGGTGACCTTGGTAAGAGCTGTTTCATTAGGGTTCAGGAAAATGTAGTAAGATTATTTCAAATAGGCCTATCTTTAAGATGTCCGACAGGGGGAAGTGTTACTCTTGGTATGGCCTCTTGTGTCCCCTTCGGTGCTGGTACAAATTTGTACACCTTACCTTGCAACTTGGCTATTTCCATTTAATGGTCAGTACACATACAGGGCACTTTTGTTCTGAGTAGCTACACAATTCACAGGGAAACTCTGTCGTAGTACATGTGAACAATCCTATATTTACTTGTGATTTCTAGGTTTCCTCCTCTTTATTTTTCTCCTTCCCGCTTCGTTGAGATAAAATTGACAGACCATAAATTTCACATAAGCTGTGAAATCTCCCATCATGGCATAATGTGTACACCCATGAAACTGTCACCACAATCGAGATAGTGAGTTTCCTCAGAGAGTTTCCTCATGTCTGTTTGTAGGCAATGCTTTGCCCTGCCCTCAGCCCCTGGCAACAACTGATGTGATTTTAGTTCCAGTAGCTCTGTATGTTTCAGAGAGTCATATACACAGAATCAGCAATATGTATAGTCTTTGCTACACTGGCTTCTTTTACTCAGCTTCCTACACTGGCAACTCATCCATATTGTTCCCGTTTGTCTCTGAGGTGTGTTCCATTATATGGAAGGACCACATTTTGTGTTGCCTTCCATTTATTGGTGGGCATTTGGGTTGTTTCCTGTTTGGGGTGGCTTGCAATAGGGCTACTAGGAACCATCTCATTCAGATCTTTATGAGGATGTTCGTTTTCATCCTCTACTGTGTTTTATTTCTCCACCAAAATTTGGGATCCCTGTGGAACTCATTTTTGTGTGTGGTCTGAAGTAGGGTTCAGGCTTTGTCTTCTGGGCACTTCAACAAGGGAAGTAACACCTTCCGGTGAAACTGCAGTGCCCCCTTCGGGCTCCGTCATGTTCTCCTGTGTTCTTGAATTCGTTTCTGGATTCCCACTGGCCGTGCTCCCCAAGCCACTGGCGTACTGTCTGCAGGACAGTGCCTTTTGCTGAGTCATAAGGCAGGTGTCTCACCTTCTTCTTCATGATTCTTGGCCTTGGAAGCTGTTGAGGTGGGTGTGGGCTGACTCTCAGTGACACCCTGCTGGCTGCAGAAGAATGCTGGCGCCTGTCCCCGTGCCGCCCGCATGAGGAGTGGAGTGGGAGACGGTAATATCCCTGCGGTTGAAGCTGACACAGTTGCGTAGGGAGGGTGAGAGGAGGCTGCTATTAGCCTTGAGGAACCCTGCCATCTCTTCCTGGAAGCTTGAAGGCATCTCTCTAACAATGGCTGGGTGCTAGTCGGCACTGTCCCAGCTAGTTGGACGGAAGCCCTCTGAGGGCATGTGTCCACCTTGCCTTATTCCTTTCCATGCTTTTTGGGACCCTGGGTGCCTGGCGCAGGGCTTGGGGCTTCCACACCACTTGGGTGGTGTGGAAGAGAGGGCTGGGGACAGTCCCCCTCCCTGCCACCCACTCCCCATGTCAGCTTAGATGTGTCACTTCTCCTTTCCACGCTCTGGCCCCTGTGAACAGGGGTATTGGGCTGGTTCCACGCTCTGGACCCTGCGAACAGGGATATTGGGCTGGCCTCTGATTCGGTTCCCTGTCTGCCTGGAGCCTCTGAGTCAGTGGGAAGAGGCAGGGTAGCTGCCAGCTGCCTTGTCTGTCACGGTGAAGGTTGAGGGTCTGCACTTCCTGAGCATGACCTTGGGCACAACACTTGGTCTGCCAACTTTCTGTGATGTCCCCTGAGAAGCACGCCTGATTCTGGCCCCTGCCTCAGCGGTTCAGGATTAGAAGCAATGGTGGTTTTTGGCGTAGAGCGTGGCTGTTAGCAGTGCCAGCCAGGTAGATGACAGCTGGACGGACCTCTGGGCGGGCCTTTTCGGTAAGCTGGCTCTGCTTGATTTTAACAGTAGCCCATGCACCTTGTAACAAACGGTATCAGTCCTGCAGAGTGGCAAATGGCAGACGCCGTTTCTACCAGCTTCCTGTCCATAAGGGAGCTCAGTCACGTGGTGTCCAGGTTGCCGCTTCATTGCATTCCTGAGTGGCAGCTGGAGCCGAGCAGTGGGGTCCCTGCTCCGTAGCAGCTGAAGTGGCAGATGAGCGGGGGCCCCGGGAACACTTGTCACTACTTGCCTTGCACCGGATGGCTCGGGCTGTCCCTGGGCCGGGTTACTCAGCTCCCCCTCAGAGGGGCCCTGGGCTTCTCTGCAGCTTTCAGCTTCCAGCATAAGAAATAGGCCCGGAAATAATTCTGCTGCTGGAATTATTCCTCCACACATGGGTGCAGAGGTGTCCACTGCGATTGTGTTGATAAGAGGGACAGATTGGGAAGGATTTCAACAGGCCCCAGCAAAGAGCCAGTGACATAAGGGGGCAGCTCCGTGGCTGTCAAAGAGAACGGCGGTCCTGCTTTTGGGAATATATGCTGGTTACCCTACAGACGTGACTGTACCTGTACAGATAAGTAGGAAGTGAATGTTTAGGGTCATGTATTGCTGCACGGTTTGAGGTTAGCAAAATGACTGGAAGCAATCCAGGCAGCCCTCATTAGATGGCTGGTTAGACAGACAGTGGGTCAGGCACACATTGGGGCCCCTGCAGCTGCAGAGACAGCCAGAAGTTCCCTGGGGGCCGATGCGCAGATCTCCCGGCCTAACAGCCAGAAACAGCAAAGTGCATAGATAGCCTTTGGGGGTGTGGGAAATGCTTATATCTTGATTGTGGTGGTGGGTTTATTGGTTGTGCCTTTGCCAAAATGTACTGAACCGCGTGCTTCAGATGCATCAGTTACACCCCGTAAAGTCGGTTAGGATTGAGGGGGGAAGCAAGGAACAAATCAGTGGGAAAGGAGAAGAAAAAATCATTCACAATTGCTCTCATTTGCATAGAGACCCCCTGAAGGAACCACGAAGCATGTATAAAAAAGGGACTTCCTTTTAGGAAAAGTGGGTGGAGGGACAGGGAGGGAGGGAGCTGTTTCCTCTTTCTGTAAACTAGGTTTTTGAGCCAAATGACTATCACCAACTCCACATTGAAAGGGACAAACATGAGTGTTCAGTTTTGAACAGTCGCGTTGTGGTTGAGCCGCAAGAACACGTGCAGAGCTGTGTATCGTGTCTCTCTGTGTGAAAAGGGGGCGATATTTTGATTATAGTGGCATTAGCTGTGGCAGGAAAGACGATGGTGGCTGCCTCTAGGGAGGTGGGCAGGGGGGAGCGAGGCTTGCCCCGTGTTGTACCCTCCTTTCTGTTTGGTCTTTGTTGAGATCACATCCACGTGTGAGGCCACTTGGTTATGGATGAGGTTGAGAGCAGCAAGTGGGGAGCCCCGACTCTGATACCTGGGGAGGTAACTCACCAGTGCGGTGAGGAAGGGGTGTTCACAGCACACATTCAATTTTTGCAACTATTATTTTATTGAATATTTGTAAGTGACAGACGAATGCTTGATTCAGGAGAAAGCTTTCCCTCCCTACCGCCTCACTGCCCCCACGCAGGCTGGGGAGCCTGGCCGTGGGGCGTGGTACTGCGGCCGGTGCCCATGTGCACGCTGCTTTTACATGCATGGGCATCCCTGTCACTAGGGCCACATGGCACATTTCCTCATCTGCGGTTCTCCTTCCTGCTCTGCTATGGGTGAGAACACCTGCCCATGGGTGGGGGTCCCAGGAGGGCCCCTCCCGCCCGCTGGCAGGGAGGCCCCTCTGCCTCAGGCCTCAGACTGAAGTCCTTTTGTGTGCTTAGGCCTGGCTCGCCTTGGCAGCCTGGTCTTGAAGAGGGACTTGCCGGAGGCCTCGATGTAAGTGACACTCATCTCTTTGGGTCTGATCTCCACATAAGCGAAGCCACCCAGCGAGTCCTCAGCCCCGTAGTGGAAGCGCAGGTAGCCATTGGGGACCTTGCGTAAGTGCTTCCTCGAGGGCTCCATGAAGTTCCCAGCCCCGCTCAGCACATAGCCCACGCCGTTCTTGTCCTGCAGGTACTGTGCACAGAGGGTGCCGGTCAGTGGAGCCCCCAGCTCCTCAAGGAGGTCGACCCCAGGCTCTGTGCCCCCCTGTTTGAGTCCAGGGTCAGGTCTGTCCCTGACCACAGAGTCCCCTTGGGCGAGACACAAAAACCCCCCTGGGCCTCAGTTTCCCCACCTGTAGTAGCGCATAGCTTCTATTTACAGCTAGACAACTGATTAAGCAATTAGCAATTGGCAGCCAGGATGATGGCTTCTAGGGAATTTGGAGTGGTTTTGCTGGCTAGAGAGCTTGGAGCCTGACGGAGAGTGACATTTGAGGGATCCCCAAACAGCAGGAGGATTCCAATGTGCTATGTGGCACATTGGCCAGACAGGCGCCCCCCCTTGCCTGGTCCCCTCCCCCCTGCAGACCCCCTCACCTGCAGGTTGTGGTCATGGCCGCACAGGTAGGCAGTGACCCCATTCTTGGACAGCAGCGGCACCAGTTGCTTGACCATTTAGTGGGTGGGCCCGTGCTCAGCAATGGACCACACTGGGTAGTGCCCAGCCACCAGCACGTAGTCCTCCTTGGCTGCCGCCAGCTGCTTCTTGAGCCAGGACAGCTGCATGCGGGCCAGCTCCAGGTCTTGCGGCTTCTCGGGCTGCTGGCTGAGGAAGTCATCCGAGTTGCCACACAGTGTCACTGTGTCCAGTATGAAGATGGCCACGGACACGTTGAACTGGGGGATCTGGAAGCGCAGGTAGTAGAAAGGTCTAGGGAAGTTCCTGTGGAGGGCACAGAGGTGGTGGATGCATGTCTTGAGCAGAGAAGCCCTGGGTCCAGCTCCAGGCAGTGGGCCTCTTTGTCCACCTTAGCGTGACTCACCATCGCTTGGAGATGCTGGAGTAGGCGATCTGTGCTGAGGCGTTCCCCAGATGGTCATGGTTGCCAGCCAGCACGTACCAGGGCACATTGCGGAGGGCCGGGGCAGAGAATACATTCTCAAAGGTCTCCTGCAGCAGACATAAAGGGTGCCCCGCGGACCTGGGGTCAGGCAGCTCCCCACAACTCCCTGATACTCCCACCAAGTCAGGGACCAGGGACAAGGAGCGCTCTAGGTGTGCACACACGTCAGCGTCCCTCCGCCTCGCGAGTCAGAGGTTCAAGTGGCTTCTCCACATGTTCTGCCCCAACTCCCATCCACTCCAGGGTCACACACCTGGAACCTCTTGTCATTAGCATCCTGCACACCAGGGAAGTAGAAGTTGTCCCCCAGAGACAAAATGAAGTCTGCGCCTAGGATCTGCACGGTCCTGGCAATCTCCTTGGCATTGGCCATTTCCCGGGCTGTGTAGAATGGCGCATTGGGGACCCCTCCCCAGTCCCCCACAGCCACAAAGCGCAGAACGGGGTTTGCGCCGCCATCAGCCAAGGGAAGCGCCAGCGAGATTTGCAGGCTGAGCAGCACGATCTACACGTCCATCTGGGAGGGGAGAGAGAGGCATCTGGGGGCCCAGGGCTGAGGCATGGGCATCAGGCCCCTGGAAGCTCAACTTGCCCTGCCCTGAGTTGGGGGGGACAGCTCCCTGCAGGGCTGACCCGGCATGAGCCCCTCGGTGGTGCCCTAGTTCCCAGGACTTCAGGACAAGACCTGGCTGGGAGGGACAGTGAGCTGACGGGCTCCAGCCAGGGCCCAGGAAGAGTGGTCCTGCAGGGCCGTCCTGCCCTCCCTCCTCCCAGGCCCTGCACTCACCCTGGGGGAAGCACAAGCCGGTCAGCCGGAGGCTCAGGGAAGCAGGTGAGCTCCTGGGTCAAACCAACAGTCCCTGAGACTTTATTTCCTGGGGCGGAAATGGGTCATTAGTGAGGATGATGCAGTTTCTCCGTGGGCTGTTCCAGAAGCCCTCCCCTTGGGTCATGTGAGCCGTGGAGTTCCCCAGCACTGGACACGGGATCCAGGGTGGGGGTCTGGCAGCCAGTACAGCCAGGCCTCCCCTCCCAGCCTCTGTGACTGTCCACTTGAGCTTGTTTGTGCCATGGGCCTGAGGTGCCCCGCTCTCTGTGAGTGTGTCATGCATACTTCTGAACCGGTGTGCTCCAGCCACATCATCTTGTGTCGTGCTCTCCCAGGTCCTGTTTGGCTGCCTGTGTGGAGATGTCTGTTGCCTGTGTGTAGCGAAGTGTGCCTGCCTGGGTCACAGGTCTGCTGCGTGCCAGGGAGTCCTTTGTGCCTGCAGATGTGGATGTGTGCGCTGCGCCTGCAAGGCCTGGGCGGTGTGTCTGTGACGTGTGCCTGAGTTCTCAAGCGCAACTGTGGTGGATGATGATGGTCTGTGTGTGTCTGTTTTGTGTGTGAGTTGCACTGTGTCTGTTGTGTCTCTCACGTGAGTTGTGTCTGCTGTGGATTGTGTGTTTGACAAGCTCTGGATGTGTGTCCCCCTCCCCCATGTGTCAGGGTCCCCCTTTTCCAGGAAGTCCAGCCCACACCTTCCCCTCCTCGCTAACCCCCATCCCTGCAGGAGGAACCCAGACAGGAGGCAGCTGGTGACCCACCAACGTGACCACTGAGTTTGGACCCTCACTTCCTCAGCAGCTGTAGGCAGGCCCTCCGAGTGACCACAGCCCCTGAGGACAGGCAGGCAGGAGCTTGGGGAGTGGGGACCCTGCCCTTGTGGCCTGTCTGACCTGCCCCTCAACTTCACTGCCCACCCACCATAGGTCCCTGCAGTCCCTTGCCAGGGTGGATGGGGGCGCCGGCCCCTACTTCAACTCTGAGATCACAGGATCAGCGAGGACGGATGGCCCGCCCTGTGTGCCTCCCACCCTCGCGGCCCAAACAAACGGGGAAGTGGGTCACCAGGGCAGGCAGAGAGCCCTCCCCGGGGGCATCTCACCTGCCGGTGGGCCACGGCCCCAGGAGCTGCCAAAGCGCCGGTCGCTCACCGTCGCGGGCGCCCAGCTTTAAGGAGGCAGCAGCCCAGCCTCCCAGTCCCCCGGCCGGCCGTGCCCCAGAATCCTTCTCGGCCACCCGCGTCACCACGCCTCCAGTGCGGGTACCACTTCTGTAAAATGGGAGCACACCCCAGAGTGCCACCCCGACCTGCCGATTGGGCTGCAGCTTAGTGGGGCAGGGGGCTGGGGACCCGATTTCCTCCCCCTGACCCCCAACTGGCCACCTGCCTTCACACCTGGGCGCCCTCAGCCCCGGAGGCCCCTCTGGACGGGGCCTCTCTGTGGGTCTCTAACATGAGCCTGGGAGCAGAGGCTAATCTTCCTTAGAAAGAATGCCAAATAGTCTAAGTTGAAACCAGCCCCCTCCCCCCCAGACCCCCAGTAGCTGGAACTCAGCCCTTCCTGCTTCCTTTTGAGTGTGAAGTGGAGTCAAAGGCGTTAATGGCTCTCACCCAAAGAATAAAATATGGAAAAGCGAAGCTTAGGAACCTGACAGGGAGACACAGGCAGATGCCACCTTCACCCAGCGACCCAGGCTAACGTCACAGTGATAAATCTGATACCAGGTGGCTCTGATGTGATGTCATGAGAAGGGGCACCTCACCACGGTGAGTTTCTTCCCAACAATTAACCACAGGCTAATGATGAGAAAAACAGCAAACTGAGGGAATATTCTGCACAATAGCTAACCAGTACTCTGCAGAAATGTCCCAGTCACGATGCAGCTGAGACGGGGGGAGATGCAGGCACCAAATGAAGTGTGGGACCTTGGGCCAGAAAATGGTTATTTGTAGAAAAATTAAGGACATCCAAATAAAGCCTGGAGTTTTATGAACAGTAACACAACTAAGAAACATAATTTCTTTGTAATTACAGGCGTGTTGATGCCGGGGTTCTTGTTTGTGAAGTTGAAGAATGAACTTCGCAAACACTGAAGGTAGGAGAGCCAGGGAGAGGCTTTTATTTAGAGATAAAGTGAGAAGACAGAGCTCCTGGCAAGAGAGCCAGGGGTGCTGCGTTGTCTAGGGGATGTATAGGCGGTTGAGAGACAAAGGGCTAGGGATGCACACCTGCCAGATGGTCCCAAAATGTTTATTTTTGAAGAGATACTAAGTTTCTTATCAGTGGGTTATTCTTCAAAGTTAGCTTAACACAAGAAATTTACTGCTTTGATT
Source organism: Manis javanica (assembly GCF_040802235.1). Taxonomy (NCBI): domain Eukaryota; kingdom Metazoa; phylum Chordata; class Mammalia; order Pholidota; family Manidae; genus Manis; species Manis javanica. The sequence continues at coordinate 92,566,971 of NC_133168.1, read as the reverse complement.
CTCTTCCAGGATATTAGCTTCTGTCTGGAAACATATTAATCAAGACTGTCTGCCTTGCCTTCAATGTGGGCTGAGCCACTGTCCATTTGATTAAAATGTAATTTTAGCTTTAAGATAGAATTTTTCCTGAGTAAGCTGGGCCTTTGAGAAGGTGCTAAAGTAAATCTTACAATGGTACGTTCTAACTGGTACAGTGAAAATACAGGCTATGGCGAGATAGTTTTCTTTATCTGGGGAGTCATCGCACTTCTAGGTCAACCTACTCCTGGCCTATTAACTAACCTCCCTGAAGAATGCTTATGTTCCTAGTTTGATATTTTTACTTTAGAGAATCAGTGTGACTTTGGCTTTGCTTAATTGTTTCACATGGAGTTCCGGCAGGGGTCATTTTCCGGAGGCCCTCACCCTGCTCTGTCTAAGCCTACGGTCCCTGTCTCAGTGTCACGGTCACAGACGTTAGCAGTAGGGGGCGCGGAGTGAGGAGTGTACCAGAGTGCCTTGGACAAGTTCTTTGCGACTTTTCTGTAACTCTAAATTTATTCCCAAATAAAAGAAAAAGTTTACTTTGAAAATAGGCATGAGCCGAGAAACTTAAAAATGCTTTCAACATGTGTTGAGCACCCACTGTATGCCCAGTACAGGTTGACACAACAGAAAAAGACAGGGGGAACTGGCTGGGCTGACAGGCTACAGAAATGTGTGTATACTCCAGCCATTGGTTACTTTCCTTTCTTCGGGGGTGGGCGGAGGCCTTCCCTTCCCCTTTGATACCTTAGGCAAAAGCCCTGTTCCTTATTTTGCTAGCAGAAAAAATGCAAACGTCCTTCTAATGTCTCTGTAGTCAAATGTAAACACAGGAAACAGACACCTCACCCCAAATTCAGGGCATTGGTTGTTTTCTGGGCTTGGAAACAAGAGGGGATCAGGAAAGGGGCTTCAGCTACACACACACACACACACACACACACACACGACAAAATTATCGGAAGCAATTTAGGACCAACTGTTAACATCAGCTTTATCCCTACTGTTTTCTTTCTCACACACACACACACACACACACACACACACACACACACACACACACACACACACACACACACACACACACACACACACACACACACACACACACACACACACACACACACACACACACACACACACACGACAAAATTATCGGAAGCAATTTAGGACCAACTGTTAACATCTGCTTCTTCCTGTGGCAGGTACAGGGGTGTTTTAGGGATTGTCTTTCTGCATTTTTTTGATGCTCACACAAAACTCTAATATTCAGTATCTTATTTTAATACATGGTCTTGTAGGAAATTTGGAAAATGCTGAAAAGCACAAAGAAACCGATTACACTCTTAATACCCCTGCCAGGAGAGTCCCTGTCCATTCTTTTTTTCCCTTAATTTCTCTATGCCTATATATTTGTCATCAGAGAAATAGGATACTAGTGATGCCATTTTATAACTTTTTCAAGTGTTAACATTTTCTATATTTTTTAAGCCAAAGAGTATGAAAGCAGGCGCACATGATTAAATCAGGCTTTGAGCAGCGCATTTAGTGAAACTTAGGGATTCTTGGCTGCATCTCCCTGGTCACCTCTGGGATGCTGAATCAGCCCTTTTCCTCTCATTCGCCCTGTTCTGCTGCCTTTCTGTGGAGGTGGGTCAGGGTTTGGCTCAGAGCCTCCTGTCCTCTTCCCTCCGGTCTTGCTTCCCAACACCAACGTCAATCCCGTGGTTGAGTTCCTGCCTTGGCATTGCGAGAGCCCTACCCCACCTCCTCCTCCCTCCCGCCACTCCAGCCTTCCTGTCCTTCCAGGAATAGCTACCCACTCTGACTGCAGGGCCCTGGCACTTGCTGTTGGCCTCCTAGAAGGCTCTTCCTTCTCCAGATGCCCCTGTGGCTCCCTTCTCATTGTATTCAAGTTCCTTTAACTTATCTAAAGTGCACCCATCCCCATCCCCACCCGGGCCATCCTGACGCCCTCTCATCATGCTGCAGTTTTCTCTACAACCCTTATCACTGCCTGACAAACCGCATGGCTCTTTATCTCATTTTCAGTCTCTCTCCCGGCCAGAATGAGCTCCAGGGGGTAAAGAACTTTCTCCATCTTGTCTGCTGCTGTATCTTTGAGAATCTGAGGTACAAAAGGGTGGTTGCTCAGGGATTATTTGGGGAATGCTGGAATGATGGGGTGCCCCTCCAGGGCACATTCTTTCTTCCAGTCTGAATGTGCAGCCTCCCCACCCCCCCATCTCCTTCCTGGCGTCTTCCCTTGAGTGGATTCCACCAACTCCTTTACAGCTGGCTGCAATTCTGACATCGTTTGTGTAGTCGTTGGTAATCTGCCCAGAATGCAACTCTTAGAGATATTTCCATGACACCTGAGTAGGTCCTGCCCCTCTCTCACATCCGGGGCACTTTCCCCCATCTCCTTGTCATTGAGTACGTGGCTTACGTGCCACCTCTTCAGACTCTCCTGACTGCCTGACTGAAGTCAACTGTCCCCCACTCCCCAGTCTCTACTGCTGTGTACTGTCTCCGACAGGAGTTCCCAGGAAATCTGGTATGAGTGGACAACCAGTGGCCACTCAGTGGGAGTGTGTGGGGGCAGAGGGTCAACGTCACTTCTGACAAGGACAGGTCCATGAAGGCAGGAATGCACCTGACTGGTTGGTGTGAGGAGAGCCCAGGTGGGAGGCAGGTGACGGGAGGTAGGGATCAGGGGCTCATGGGCCCACGGCAACAATGGCCTGCAGCTACTGAGGGTGGACTCCAGCTGGAGGGTGACAGGTTTGGAGGATGGAGTCCAAGCTGTGATTTTACAGGATCAGTCTGGAAAAAAGCAAGTCAAAGACAGAGATCTGTATCATCTATATCTATTTATATTTATCTGTATATCTATCCTTTTATATCTACCTAGAGCCATCTCTATATCTATAGGTTTATGTGTCTCTCTCTCTGACTATATATCTGCTTATCTTTCTCTTTATCCGCCAACCAATCACACAGTATCTTGATACAAAACTATAAGTGCTCAGTTCCTACATGACAAGAAGAAATCCTGGTGCCAACAGGAACCAAGATAAGAATATCTGGGGGAGGGTTGTTAAGGGCAGCTATTACTCTTGTTAAAAAACAAGATTAATCAAATGCATTTGAAGATCTGATTGGTTTCATGAAGCGATTCATGATTGGGGCAGCATCCCTTCTAGCAGCCGAGCAGTGCTTGGACTCGGAGTCGGTTCGTGTAGACTGGAGGGTGGGGCAAAATTGATCAGGAAAAGGAGACCAAGGACCGTTTCAAGGAAGGTCACCCTCCCTCAGGAGGAGCGGGGTCTCCCGCTCCTGAGAGAAGCTGAACCCGCAGTCTGGTTAGGCATTATGTGCCAGTTTGGTGACCCGGCTAGGAGAGGTGACCCCATTTTGGGTCTGCGTTTTTCTTCTTAATGCTCTCGACTTTATTGATTTCTTTATGGAATTCATCTGTAAAAATTATAAGCAAGTAATATTTTTGTAATCAGGAAACAATACTTAGGTAGTAATCATTCTGATGAAAGCCTAGATGATAGTTGATTGAGGGCGGGCCTATGGGGAGGGGGCCCCCCAGGGACGTGGTGGGGTCCAGTCAGCACTCCAGGATGGCTGTTCAAAGGTGATCGAGCTGGGGGGGCTCTACAGCCCTCTGCCTGGGTTCTGATTCCAGCTCTTCCGCTTTTATTTAGCTGTGTGACTGTGGGCTAGGGACTCTACCTCTCTGTGCCTTATTTCTTCATCTTGAACATGGATGATGTTGGGGTGGTGTTACAGTTGTTCAATACAAGGGTCGTGTCAATCAAAAGACCTGCCACAGATGGAACATTCGGGACAGTACTTTGCACATGGCAAGCACTCACTATAAGCCGCCCCCCCGTTCATCATCATCACCATCACTCTAAGGCAGGTATCGCGATAGACTAAGGTAGTGGCGATCTGGAGAAGCCGGACATGCTTCAGAAGCAGAAATGCTAGGCTGGGGGAGGCAACTCATCGCAATTTGCCCAGGACTTTCCTGATTTTAACATAAAGGTCCGATTTCCCAGGAAGACTGTCAGCCTCAGGTGAACCAGGAGGACAGCTGGTCACCTTAAATCAATCTTGGACTCAATGATGAGCAGGAGAATCTCTGGCAACTCCCAGCTTCCAGGCCTGGTGAATGAGAATCCTCTCACCCCCCAATGAAGAGACGTGGGGAGAGGAACCATTCTTGGGGATGTACACAGACCCTAGTGCGGATACAGTGAGTCTGAGGGGCCTCCTGCCTGTCCAGAGAAGACAGGTTTTCCTGCAGGGAGCTCAGGACAGAGGTCCCCACATTTTATTCCAGAATATTTCAAACACACGGCAAAACTGAAAGAATTGTACAGTGAACACCCGCATACTCACTTCTAGATACTGCAGTTAATACTGGACTATATTTGCTTTAATCTCTATCCTTTCCCCCTTCTTTCTTTTTACCCATTTTAATGTCACAGACACCTGCCCCTGTCCTTCCCAGTAACTTTGGTGCCCAGGCCAGTAACTGCCGTCTACATGTGTTTACAGTTCTTGTGTATGATGTAAAATTTACCTACAATGATGCACACAGCTCTTAAGTGTACACTGGCTGATTTCTGATAACCCCCCACTATGGCCACTGAAGAAATAAATGACTCACCCCCCCACCCCACCCCCGGCCCCCTGGGAAATTCAAGACAAAAAGTCAAAGTGACGGAGGTGGGGGTGGGGGTGGGGGTGGGGGGTGCGACTCAGGCTCTGCCACCAGCAAAGCTCCGGGACTGGGAGCGACTGTCCTACCCGCTCTGGGCCTCAGCTTCTCATCTCTAAAATGGTAATAGCACGGGCACCTACCTGAGGGCCGCGGTGGTGGGTGTGGGTGTGAAACTAGGTAATCATTGTAGAAGCACCGGGAAGTGCCTGGCACCGAGGGAGAACCGTCAGAACACTCACTGTTAATATTACTCAGTAGGGAGAGTCATGAGAATCATGGTTGGTGGAGGGAGAAATCGTGGATAAATGTGTTGCTGAAAATTTTTCAGACAAGCAACAGAGGAAGTTAAGTGTGAGATCCATGCCGCTGTGGGGGCAGGTGGGGGGAGGGAGAGGGGCCGAAATCCTGATCCCCCCAGTCCCCCCCCAGATGAGGGCTCCATTCGCCTGGGGGCGCATCGCAAACAAAGCATTCAGAGCCCTGAGACCAGACAGGGAAGCTAAGGCTCCACAGGCGCTTGCCATTGGTTACATGCCCCGCAGAGGGTCTTATTTATTTTGATCATGTGCACATGCTTCTGTATTTTAAACTTACACTTAACTGGAAAAGCACAAGATATTGACCCATGCTACAGCATGGATGGACCTCAGGGACATTAGGCCGAGTGAAATAAGCCAGACCCAAAGGTCCACATGCTTCCATTTCTGGGAGGTCCCTAGAGTCACCAAATTCATAGAGAGAGAGAATGGTGAGGGCCGGGGGTTGGGGGAGGTGGGAATGGGGACTTCATGTTTAGTGGGGACACAGGTTCAGTTTTGCAAGATGACAAGCATTCTGGAGATGGATGGTGGAGACGGCTGCACAACAATATGAATGTGCTTAATGCCACTGAACTGGACCTTGAAAACGGTTAACATGGTAACTTTCATGTTCTATGTATTTTGCTAAAAATTTTTTAAAAAGCATGGGAAAGAATCCCTGAAACACCTGTCACCTGTGTACCACCACAGGAAGAAGCAAATGTTAACATTTAGCTGCAACTGCCTCAGATATACATGTTCTTTTTTATGAATGAAAGAAAACAAATATACATGTTCTTTTTTATGAATGAAGGGATAAAGTTGCAGCCATCTCCGCTTTGTAATTTCAATTAAAAAATCGCAAATAGATTACAGGGAGAGGCCTCCTTCCCATTCTGATCCCCTTGGGACAGGGACCGCGGGCTTAGACAGAGTAGGGTGAGGGCCTCCGGGGAAAAACAAAGCAAGAGAATCCCTTGGAGGATTTGCCTTGGCCTGCTGGGGTCCCGCTGAACCCTGGGCAGTGTAGCAAGCAAGCCCAAAACAGCTAGTAAAAACAGGAAGGATTCCATCTTGAAGATAAGATTGCAGTAAAATATTTTTATTAAGGTATTATTGATATACACTCTTATGAAGCTTTCACATGAAAAAAAACAATGTGGTTACTACATTTACTCATATTATCAAGTCCCCACCCAGACCCCAATGCAGTCACTGTCTATCAGTGTAGTAAGATGCCACAGATCCACTATGTGCCTTCTCTGTTCTCTCCCTGACCCCCTCCACACCATGTAACTAAACATAATACCCCACAATCCCCTTCTCCCTCCCTCCCTCACCCCTCCCCTGTGGTAACCACTACTTCCTTCTTGGAGTCTCTGAGTCTGCTGTTATTTTGTTCCTTCAGTTTTGCTTTGCTGTTATACTCCACAAATGAGGGAAATCATTTGGCACTTGTCTTTCTCCACCTGGCTTATTTCACTGAGCATAATGTCCTCCAACTCCATCCATGTTGTTGCAAATGGTAGGATTTGTTTCTTTCTTATGGCTGAATAGTATTCCACTGTGTATATGTACCACCTCTTCTTTATCCATTCATCTACCGATGGACACTTTGGTTGCTTCCATATCTTGGCTATTGTAAAAAGTGCTGCGATAAACATAAGGGTGCATATGTCTTTTTGAATCTGAGAAGTTGTATTCTTTGGGTAAATTCCAAGGAGTGGGATTCCCAGGTTAAATGGTATTTCTATTTTTAGTTTCTTGAGGAACCTCCATATTGCTTTCCACAATGGTTGAACTAGCTTACATTCCCACCAGCAGTGTAGGAGGGTTGCCCTTTCTCTGCATCCTTGCCAGCATTTGCTGTTCTTAGTCTTTTCGATGCTGGCCATCCTTACTGGTGTGAGGTGATGTCTCCTTGTGGTTTTAATTTGCATTTCCCTGATGATTAGCGATGTGGAGCATCTTTTCATGTGTCTGTTGTCCATCTGAATTTCTTCTTTGAAGAACTGTCTCTTCATATCCTCTGCCCATTTGTTAATCAGGTATTTGCTTTTTGAGTATTGAGGCGTGGAAGTTCTTTATATATTTTGGATGTTAACCCCTTGTCAGTTATGTCATTTACAAATACATTCCCCCATACTGTAGGATGCCTTTTTGTTCTGTTGATGGTGTCCTTTGCCGTACAGAAACTTTTTAGTTTGATGTAGTCCCAAGAGTTCATTTTTGCTTTTGTTTCCCTTGCCCGAGGAGATGCGTTCAGGAAGAAGCTGCTCATGCTTATATTCAGGAGATGTTTGCCTATGTTGTCTTCTAAGAGTTTCATGACTTACATTCAGGTCTTTGATCCATTTTGAGTTTACTTTTGTGTATGTGGTTAAACAGTGATCCAGTTTCATTCTCTTGCACCAGCATGAGTTTTATTATAGTTTTAAGTATGTTTATCAAGCCTCTTTCTGAATGTACATCATTGAAATGTGGAATTGCACTAATTGTTTTCAGAAATGAATATTGAGTTGAAATAATTCTGCAAGTTGCCTTTGAGGAATAATACAGAAGATTAATACATAGTGGCTTTCCTTTAATTAAAATATCTTCTTTTTCTGTTTTGAAATTTGTTGTATCCATGGGTAAACTGAAGTGCATTCCTAATATACTTTTAGGTTTAATTTTTTATACTGTTTCATTTTACTGTGAAAAGACCACTGAAATATCACAGATTGCAAAACAGCAGTAGAGTTATAAACAATGAGAAGTGACTGGTGGTTACCGTGGGGGAGGGGTTGGGGTGGGTGCATGTAATAGGTGAAGAGGATAAAGAGGCACAAAATATTAATCATAATGAAAATTAGTCATGGGGGTGAAAGTACAACATAAGTAATATAGCCAATAATTCTATAACATCTTTCTATATTGACAGTAACCACACTAGTTGGGGAGAGCACTTAATAGTGTATATTACTGTCAAATCACTGTTTTGTATACATTAGGCCAATGTAATACTGTATATCAACTGTTCTTCAATTTAAAAATAATCACAGGTTGGTATGTGCTGGTATTTTTCTTCTAACCTGTCCTGGTTGCTGGATATCCTTGGGCCATTAGATATAGTTGGTGCTTGAATAACTCCAGTTTAAATTGTGTGGGATCCACTTCTATGCAGATTTTTTTCAATAAGTATATTAAATTTTTTTTTGAAATTTGAAACAATTTGAAAAATGTTCATAGGCTTATTGTAAGAATACAGTATAAAATGTATCAAAAAAAAGTATGTTTTACTCAACTGTCAGTAAAACTTCAAGCCAAGCCTACTGCAAAATAGTCTTTTAATTCTTAAATTTTAGGCAGTCAGAGGTGTACATGGATTTTTGACTGTGCAGGAATCAGTGCCTCTAACTCCTACGTACTTTGCAGGTGAACTGCGTGTTCCTTACTAACAGGCCACTGTTTTGGGATGATGGTAGAAGAGCCTTAACATTTTAGACACCAATAATAAGCAGAATAAAATTTTATACATTACGAGTTTACTAGAAGCTACAGTTTCATGTGAATTACTACTTTCACATTTATGTCTTTGCTCTCTGGTATTTAATGAATAGAATTTGACTTAGGAAAAGAGCCCTGTGATAGGACAAGTAGCATCGAGTTGAAGGAATCCATCCATAGGTGATGTTAGGAACTAGATCTTTCAGAATCCATCCTCCTGGCTCCATGTTAGAGATCTACCAAAGCCTCATTTGAATGACATTTTGAAGGCTGAAGGGAAGGCCTTATTCTTATTTTTGGAACAACGAGAAAAGAAGAAGGAAATGTAGAAGTTTCAAGGACACTTTCTAGACTCTGCCCCTCCTCATCAAGAGTATCCTTAAAACCAACGCCCACTGGTTGATTTCCATTTTCTTGAGATGTAAGTCTCTGCTGACATCCTCACTGGATCCACATCAAAGAAAAAGTGGAGTTTGCATTCTGTTCAAGGCCTCTTAGGTTCCCCAAGATACCAATTCAGACTTTTGTGCTTGGGAGTGTTCTCTGATTCCCCTGTTCCCTAGATGATATCTTTGTAATGTGCAGTTTGCACACTCACACTGTTGTGTACTACACTGACTTTTCCTGGTTTCACTATGACGTCCACAGTGGCACATTCCAGAGGGATGACATGGGATTTTGATTCTCTACTGCAGTGGGTACTGACGCCATCCTTCCATAGGAGAGTAGGCACCTGCCTGCTGTTTGGAAGACTGGGGGTGTTCCCTGTTTCTCAGGGCTGCACCCTTACCTGGTCGCCCTCAGGGAACTGCCCACCCATTGCCAGGGCGGTCTCTGCAGGCAGGGCCTGCTCAAGAGCAGTCACGCATCACACCAATCACATCCTCCGCTGAGGACATTGAAAACCTGAAAATACTGATAAAAAGAGCCCATGAAAATGGGCCAGGCCATTGTCATGATGTGAACATGAATCCCTTGCACGTTGCTTAAATTCCTGTACCATGCGCCCTCTATGACTTGATGAAGAAATAATCATGTCAAGTCTGCAAGCCCCTCCAAAGCTTTCTAGGTGTATTCTGAAACCTGCGCTGCTACTCGAGAGGACAGGCAGAGACCAAAGAAGAGGGAGGCCACTCCAGACCAGCAGGTGGACAGTTAAATCAGCAGAGGGTCATCCCCAGAAAAGGCTATCTGCACCTGCCCTTCAAATCTTAAAATATTTAATAGAATCTTTCACTGGGTCCAGTCACTTAAACAGTGCAAATGGCCCTAGAACCACATTACAATCCCAAGGCTGTGTCCTTGAGGCTGCCTCATGGAAGGTGGGCAGCAGGCAGAACCCATATTCCAAGCACTGGGGAAGGGATGAGGAGCTTTGGATTGCCCAGGTCCAGCTACAGGTCAACGGCAGGCACATATTTATGACTACAAACTAGTGCCCCTCTCAGCACATGTAGCATTGTCTAGACTCTTATTAGTCAACATCTTCCTTGTCTACAAGCTTTGCTTGAGCTCATTTGTACTGTTACTTGCAAATTGGCCCACCCTGAACAGGCACCCTAACAATAAAACATAAGCTCTGGGCTTTGGTTAAACTGCCATAGGGCAACCCCTCCTGGTCAGGCCTCAGGCACTGCTTCATTGTAGAGGCTGCGGGGACGACTCACGCCCCCTGGAGTTAACATGGTGGCCTTAACATTGTGCATACATTTCTGGGGCAAGAACCTGCTCTACGCCCCAGACTCGTGAGCTACAGTGCCCTCACCTTACAGAGCTATCCTAACAATAGACAGTCCCAGGTGGGTGGCTCCATATCCAGGAGCCATTATGCTGTGGTGCCTACAAATGACCCTGAAGAGCCCAGTGCAGTTACTAAGGACCCTTGATAAAAGACATAAATCTTCATCCTCTAGCATATCCCCTGTGCAGGCCTCCCCCTCTTCTCAGTCCCTTGTCAGGTACCGTAATACTGAAGGAGGTCCCCCTTTCTCCTTGGGTTGGGACTGTTAGACATGAGCAGCTGGGGAAGGGGAAGATAAGGTTCAAATAGAAAACTGCCCAAACTCTGCCCAGGGAGGAGATCCCAAGTGAAGACAACAAAGGCTTTGCGGGGAGATAATTTCCTGCCTGTTGGGACCAGGCCAAACCATTCCCAACCAGATCCCAGTGTGGACACCATCAAACAAAACTAAGAACTGCCCAAACTACACTTCATCTTGGGAAAGGACATGCGCACCGAGAGGGTGGGCTATATAGATAACCCCACCTTGTCAAAGAGGCATCTCCAAGCCAGAGTGCAATAATAGGCCTTCTGCCAATGGATTTGTCTACTTTAACTGTGGCCCATTCCTCCCTTGCAGTGTATTCAAATAAAAGTTTTGCTTTGCCTTGCTGTTGTGTCTTTGCCTTTCAATTCTTTGTTATGGCGGTGGGGACAAGAACTGAGGGGAACAGACTCAGCCTGATAACGTTACTGGCTGAGATGCTGTTTTTCCCGGGACCGTGTCTTGGAGGCGATGAAGAATGAAGCCAACAGACAAGTATGGAGCAACCAGCAAAACTTTTAATGAGGAGTAAAAAGAAAAGGGATCCTGCTAATCAGCAGGGCCTCCAAGGGAGGATACTGTTAGGGCTGCAGTGGCTAGGGTTTACAAGCACATTGAGGAGAAGGCCCCCTGGTTACCTAGGACCTGTTCCTAGGGCCAGGCTGGGAAGTTGCCTGGACTTGTTGCTAGGGCCCGACTGGGGAATCAGAAAACCCCCTCGTTTCTCAGGCTGACCATTCTTGGGAGTGGTTTCTTATGCGTCCCGCTTGGCTGGCTGACCACAGTGCCTCGTGTCAGCATCCCACTTGGCCGATACCTACCAAGTCAGCATGTCTTGTTCTACCTGCCCCACGGGAAAGGTCTGTTACAGGAGCAGAGCCTGTCTTGACAAGACCCTGAGTTTTTATTAACGGAGCCTGTGGAATTATTAAGGGGCCTGTAGTTAGTCTGAACCTGTGATCTGAACTCTTGGTGGTCCCTGCTCCGGAAGTCACTGGGGGCAGAGAGCCCAATTGTATAGTTACACTTATTCCTGGGGAGGGATCCTATGGGCTGGCCGTAAGTCTGCATTTCTCTATGGATGCAGAGGGGGGCTTGATGTACCAAGGTGATTATGGATAATTGTCCCCATACTGGGGTATGTCCTGTCTAATTGTCTACTTTAGTAAGATTAGTGATATGTTCCTGCCAGGCAGCTTGAAGGTGTGCATTGGCAAAAGGGCCAGGGGGACTGCTGTTGGCTTGGGGATAGGGGAACAACTCTTCAGTGGTTTACCGTGACTCCAGAGCCAGAATGGCTGGATACTGGTTTGGGTTCAGGTTTGAACATAGCCAGCAATTGCTGGCCAGGTCTGGATGAGTTTTATTGAGAACTTGGTAGGATAGCTCAATGATCTTTAACAGGTGTCTAGTGTATGATACTGAGCCTGCAGCTCCTAACCAACCTAAGAGCCACAAGGGGTGTACTGCTTCCAAGAGGGAAGCCAGTAAGGTGGGGGTCAATAATAGTAATAATGGCAGGTTTAAGGCCACTGCTTGTACTTTAAACCCAGTAGGGGCAGAAATACTGTTGGCCAATGGGCGGGGGATCACAATAACCCAGGACAGTAAGGAGAATGGCAAGGCCCACTCCAACACTGCCCAGAAAGACCTAGATCTCTGGAGGCATGGAGTACTTATCTTAGGTGTCTGTTGTTAAAAAGATACTTCAGGTCGTCTACGGGTTCACAGGAATAGTGAGGCAGAGGGTCCTCCTTGTCCAGAGCGGGGCTTGCTTTTTCAGACATCCAGTGCTGCAGTGGGTGGAGCGTGATGGATCCCAAGGCTCTTGACCTTTGCCGTGGTGGGAGTGGAAAGAATTACAGTGTGTGGTCCCTCCCAAATAGGTGATAGGGAAGGGGAAGTAGGAGACACTGTCCTGATCAGGACCAATATTCCTGGGTCAAATAGAGGCTTTCTTTCCCTTCTCTGTTGAGCTTCTTCCAGTTTCTAAAGGGTTCATTGGAATTGGGCCAGGGACGGTGTGGGGAAGTTGGGGTTCCTATGACCAGGATCCTCACTGAACTTAAACCACCTGATGATGTAACTGGCCTGTTGCTAGGCTACCGTTTCCACACCTTTAGGCAATAAGCTATTTATTGCGCCGCCGTATAGAGAGCTCGGCCCAGTGCTGTGGGTGGAGGCAGAGACGCTAGTGCTTGAGAAAACAAGCTGGCTAATAAACCTTTCACCCCAAAGGTCATTTTCTTTGGACAGTCTGAATCCATAGCGAACTTGCCCAGGTCTGAAACCCATTGGCAAGATAGAGGGGACCTGCTTCTCTTGTGCAGCTGTCTCTGTGTCAAGGAGGAAGTCATTGGTCAAGAAAGGCCCATCACACAGCCACTCAAGGAGCCTAAGGCCTGCTCGCTATGGGGTATTTCTGACCCATAGGCGCACAGTGGGAAGAAGGGCAACCCAAGAGAGCCCCATTTCCTGAGTCAGTTTCTTTAGGTGTCATTTTGTGATTCCATTTGCTCTTTCTACTTTACCTGAGGATTGGGGCCTCCAAGAACATTGAAAGTCATACTGTACTCCCAGAGCTGAGGAGACTCCCTGGGTCACTGTAGCTTCAAAGGCTGGCCCATTATCACTCTGCAGGCTCCTGGGCAACCCAAACCAGGAAATGGTCTCATTTACCGTGGTCCCGGCAACCTTTGTTGCTTTTGCAGCCCTGCAGGGGAAGGCCTCTATCCACCCGCGGGATGTGTCCACCCGTACAAGTAGATACTGAACTCCCTTAACCTTGGATGTATGGGTGAAATCAATTTGCCCATCCTCCTCTGGGAATGTTCCAGTCCTTTGGACACCTGTCCAGGCTACTCGACGGCTGAGAAGATTGTTCTGATGTACTTCACAGGTGCCGGTTATTTGTCTTCTAGTATCCTGAAATCCTGTCCCCAGGAAAAATCTATTGACCAGCTGGGTGGCCCCATCCCTCCCTAGATGCAAGGACTGATGGAGAGTCTTTAACAGCTTCCACCTGTTGGCTGATGGTAAAAGAAGCTTCCTTTCTTCATTTTGAAACCACCCCCAAGGGCTGCAAGATTAACCCCTCTTGGAGGGCCATATCCGCCTCTTCTTCGGAATACTGGGGCTTGATTTGATTTAGGGAAGGCTCCCCAAACAGGGGGGCTATCGTGATGGTAGACTGACTTGCTCAGGCTGCCTCCTGGGCTGCACAGTCGGCCCATGGGTTCCCTTCTGATACCGTGTCTGCTCCTTTCTCATGCCCTTGGCAATGCATAGCAGCTACTTCCTTGGGGAGGAAGACAGTGCAGGGTAGCCAGTCACTTTCATGATGATATTTAATAGGGATCCATTTTCAGTGAGGTCATTTTCTTTCTTTCCAAAACGGCATGAGCATGGGGACTAGGAAGGCATATTTCGAGTCAGTGTATAGGTTAACCCTCCGTCCCTTTACTCACTTCCAGAGCCCTAGTTAGAGCTGTGAATTCTGCCAACTGGACACTGGTTCCTGGAGGAAGGGGAGAACTCCCAACAGTCTCAGTGAGAGATACCACTGCATAGCCTGCCCTCCGGGTTCCCAATTCCACAAATGAACTTCCATGTGTAAAAAGAATCAGATTTGGGTTTTCTAGAAGAGTCTCCCTCAGATCCTCCCGTGCTGCATAAGTGTGAAGAATTACCTATTCACCATCATGTTCTACTTCCCCTTGTTCACGGGCGAGGAAAGCAGCTGGATTGAGGGGAGGCATCCCTCTAATAATATAGCCTGAAAAAAAAAAAAACATAGCCTGGTATTTTAGGAGGCAGCTGTTGGATAGCCAAAGGCTTCCCTTGGATGACAGTCGTCCTGTCACATTATGAGGAGAGAGCACGGTCATTCCCCAAAGTCAGCTTCAGGGCCTTGGGGATTAAGAGGGCTACCACGGCAGTGGCCCACAAACAAGCTGGCCACCTGTTAGCCAGCACGTCCAGTTCCTTAAGTACACAGCAGGTTGTCGGGCCGGGCCTTGAGTCTGAGGCAGGAGCCCCAGGGCTGTCCCCTTCCATTCTGTCACATACAGGTTGAAACTCTTTCCTGTTGGGAGGCAGGGGCCTGGAATAGAGCCTTCTTCAGCTTCTCAGATGCTTATCCGGCCTCTGGATCCCATGTTAAAACTTGTGTATTACTGGCCTTTGTGTCCTTGACCAGCTGATATAAGGGATAATATAAGCTATGTCTCCAAATCCAGGAATGCACAATTTGTGGAATCCAGTGTTGCCTAGGAGACCAGGAGACCCTAGGACTTCAGGTTAGTGATAATGTCCCCCAAACCCTTACAAGCCTCAAGCTTTTGGTTGGGGAAGGTAGCTGAGTCTTTCAATCTAATTTCTACTAGCTGAGCAGTTGGAGCTCAGCCTGTCTGCCCCTGGTGGCCCACACACTGGGGTCTGTCTCCGTTTTCACAAAGGGTAGGAGGAGGGCCTGCCCAGGAGCTACTAGTACAGTGGTTCTCAGTTTGGATAGGATGTCTTGACCTACAAATGGGGTAGAGCTTTCAGGGCCTCTGAGAAAGGTGTCAGAAAACAATAGGATCCCCCAGCTACAACTTAAAGGCTGTGAGAAATGTCGAGTCAGGTCTTTCCCAGCGACTCGTTACGGTTGTACTCACGGGAGACAGAAGGCCAGGACTGAACCGGAGGACCGAAAGGGAGGCCCCTGTATCTAGGAGACAATCAATCTCCTTTCCGTCCACCATGAGGATCACCCGGGACTCCTGGAGGGTGATGGCTCATGTGACATGAGCCACGTGGGGAGACCCCAGGCCCCTTCAATCCTGCTGGACCATAAACGTAGGTCATCCTGCCCCCCAGGACATTCACTCCTGGGAACACACAGTCCACCGTCCAATGTCCTTCTTGGCAAATAGGACAGGGCCCAGGAGGAGGCCCTCTGGCCTTATTGGGACACTCCCTCTTGAAGTGTCCTGCACACCCACAACTGTAGCATCGGCCCGATGGAGCCATAAAGGAGTCTTCCAGGGGTTGGTTCAGGCTGCAGCCACCTACAGGGCTGCCTTCTTTCTCCCCAGTTCCTTTCCTTAGCCTCCTCCTGGTCCTGATTGTAAAAGACCACTGTAGCCACCTTTAGGAGGTGGTCTAGAGTGCTCTCGGGCCCCAAGGCTAGCTTCTGTAGCTTTCTTCTAATATCTGAGGCAGGCTGAGTTATAAATTTATCCTTGAGAATCAGATTCCCTTCTGCTGAATCTGGGGACAGATAAGTGTGCTTGGCCAGGGCTCCCCTCAACCTCCCCAGGAAGGCCGAGGGATTCTCCTCTGCCCCCTGAATGATCGAGGAAATCTTAGAGTAATTTAGAGGCTTGACTCTGCTCCTCCAAAGCCCTGCTAAGAGACATACCTGGAAACGCCTACACCACCAGGTCACCCACAGGTCGCTTGGGTCCCACTCTGGTCGTCCCAAGGGACTGCTTGGTGGCCCGTGAGGCATATGTCTCCCTCTCTTGGGCCTGCATTGGAATTTTGATAGGAAGGGAACATTTCATCTCTGAATTTTTCAGCTCACTCTAGGGAAGCTCTAACTTCATTAACTGTCAATGTCTGGTTCAGAATCAACATTAGATCCTTCCAAGACACATCAAAGACATGGGTCAGATTTTGAAAGAGTTCTTCTGGGTCATCTGAGATCCTTCTTAGTCCACTTTAATCTGCCTGAGATGTTGTAATGAAAAGGGGACCTGCACCTTAGTAGGGCCAAATTATCCTCCTGGCATGTCTTGCAAGGGGCCCATCAGTGGGGGTGGCACCCGGGGAAGAGGGGAATGGGGTAGGGGGAAGTTTTGGGGGAAGGCAACAGGGCCAGAGATGGTGGGGTAGTCGGTATAAGACTGGGTAGTGGCTGTTCAGGGGGACAATGGGGAGTCTTCCCCTCCTCCTGGAGGGACTCGTCTCTGTTCAGGAATGGCCTCAAAGTTGACTTGTTCTCAGTGGGGGAATCAGGCTTGGTGGTAATCATGACTAGGACTCTTGGGTCTATTGGACATTTTTGACACAATTCCAGCTTATTCCTCAGGGCAAAGAAGACTTGCACAGGGGATTTCTGATCACTTCCCTTCCCTCCTACAGAAGAGGTCAGTTGTAAATAGTATCGTAATTAATACTTCCCTCAGGTGGCCATTTTTCCTTACCTCCCAGCTGATAGTTGGGCCAGGCGTGGGTGCAAAAAAAGATCATATGCTTCTTCCTCAGGGTTTGGGGGTCAAAGGTATTCCAATTTTTAAGGATGCGTCCCAAAGGGGTAGTAACCAGGGTGGTCTTAGATTCCCAGTTGCCCATCTGAAAGGGAAGAGAAGGGCATCCCCTTTTCTATTTCTGGCATCCCTTGGCCTGCTCCTTCCCTTTTGTATGGAAGCCTGTAAGACTATGCCCCCTCCCACACTCATGACAGCAGCAGGAGAGGGTCAGTTCCTGCACCTGCTGGCATAGTTGCACTGTGGTGCTGGTGAGCTGTTGCAGTCGGGGACTGTGAAAATGAGAAACCAAGTCAGAATGAGGTATAGTCCAGAGGGCTTAGACTTCCTTGGAGACTACGCAGTGAGCTTGAGTGTCCCTGTGTCTTTAATAGGTTACAGCAAGCAGTAAAACAATCATTATTTAATAATTATTGAATGTGCTTTCTCAATGAATCAACCAACTGCGAACTAGATATGTTTTTTGTATTCCTATTGTGTCAAGTCATCTGGTTCGTGAGTTTCACAGCACGTTCCTTGTCCGGGTTTGCTGCAGAAGGATCATAGGAACCGTTGGCAGCTCCTGTTGCGCACTGTTCATGACTCACACCAGACTCCAGGAATTAACACTTTGTTCTTTCCATTAGCTTGGTTTCGGCTATGAATCAAACTTAGGCAGTACACATATTGTACTTTTCTCTTAGATTAGTCTTGGTTATAAATCAAGCTTTAAGCAGAAACTAAACTACAGCAGAGTTAATTGCTGGGGTGTCTACAGCGAGCTGCCTGGGGACAGAATCTGGGCCCTCTCAGTATGATCTGCATTGTTTCAAATCTCAGCCTAAAATATAGAGTCCAGTGAACCTCCCATGCCAAATGAAACCACCCCTATAGGAGGTGAATCAAGGAGTCTTCTACTAGGGAGGGACACCTGACCTACCAGGTGCGGAGACCCCATTTAACCCTGCAGGTGGGATGGAGAAAGTCTTTCAGCTTGAACAGGCAGAGGGATCTGCTGTAACCTCTCTGGCTTCCTCAGAAGTCACAGCCAGGAGGTCATGATGATCGGATTGTACTCAAACACAACCCAGTCTTCCGCAGGGCTGCAGGGTGCCAGTCTAGCACTGTCCCACTTAATGAGACAGAGCTGCTCCACACATTCCAGAAAATACCTTTGCGAAAAACTTCTTGGTCTCTCAAAGCACCTCCAAGAGGTGCACGCCTTCCACTGGGGGGCTTTGTCTGAGCCCACTTTCTCCACGCTTCACACCTCGGAGCACCCCCCAAAGCTCCCGGGTTCCCAGTCCTCCCCCATGGTGCCCCTCAGCCGCCCATCCCCAGGCCAGGCTGGTGTGAGTCCCCTGGTGTCCCACTCCTGGGTCCTGGCTGAGCGGCCTGATGTCTGCGACAAAAGGCTGGGGAGGCTGAGCGGAGGCACTTGGCTCTGATTCTCCCCACACGCTCTCCCAGGACTCTCAGGATGTGTTCACCCTCCCAGGAGGGGAGGCCTGGCCTGGAGGGGAGCTCCAGGATCAGCACAAACACCCCCTTCGGGGGTTCCAGGATGGAGAGACTCTCCAGGCCTTATGCTGCAGGTGGAGCCCCAGATTGGGACTGGGGAAGCAGACGTGGGCCCTCCTGACAGCCTCAGGTGACCAGGAGACAGGAGGTAAAATAGGGACACCCAGGCCACCCCCCTTCCCCTGGACCTTCCCACAGCACGCTCAGAGCCATCTGCCTACACGGTGGTCCCAGGTATGACCTCAGGCTCCCTGGCCACAAAGGGAGGGAGGTTTGGGCAGGAGGAGGGCAGGCGGGCCCCTGGCAGGGCTGTGGCACAGGTCAGACCTGTCATCCTGCACGGCCCACCAGCCTCACCCTGACACAGAAGAGCTTCTGGGCCCCAAAACAAAGCAGCAGCCCTGGGCCCGGTGGGTGGTCACTGGGCCAGCGGTCCGTCCTCAAATGGTGTGTGCAGGGGCCCCAAGCGCAACACGGCCTGGGCTGCTGGTGCTGGGACACCAGGCTCACACGGCTGTGGGCTGCAGCGCACCTTCCCCACCCGGCATGTGCTGGGGAGGTGGCAGGGCCCTCTGGCCCCTGGTGCGCTACTCCGCACCCAGGCACGGGCTCTGGGGGCTCCCTGTCTTCGGGCTCTTCAGAGAAGCTGATGATGGAGTTCTTGTTCACAGGCTCAGAGAATGAACTTTGCAAACACTCAAGGTAGGAGAGCATGTGCGAGGCTTTCATTTAGAGATAAAGCAGAGGACACAGCTCCTGGCTTGCCCCTGCCCGGAGGGGACAAGATAGCCCTGGGGTGATGCACAGTCTAGGGAATTTATAGGCAGGTGAGAGACAAAGGGCCAGGGATGCAGACCTGCTAAATGGTCCCCAAATGCTTATCTTTGAAGAGACACTAAGTTTCTTATCAGTCTTCCAGATTATTTTGCATACTTGCCATTATTACTTGCGTACATTGCATATCATTTGATTAGGGCTAGAGGAAGAAAAGCAGCATCTGGGTAAAGATAAAGAAAATAAGTCGGGCCTTTTATCAGGCTACGGTACATTTTACAATAACCTCATTTAATTGACACAGTGAAGACATGGGCTATGCTGCGGTCTTTTCTTACGTGGGGGATATTCAAACATTTCAGGCCAAGTTACTCCTGGATGTTTGGTTTTAATTAATCTCACACAAGAATGCTTATATTACTTTAGAGAATGAATGTGACTGACTTTGCTTACTTGTTTAATATGGAGTTTCAGTAGGGGTTTTATTCCGGAGGCCCTCACCCTGCTCTGTCTGCGCCCACGGTCCCTGCCTCACCAGCACCGAGGCTCGGCGGCTTTCCTCCCCAGCTGCCATTCCCTCCTAGTTCCTCCTCCAGGCTTCCCTTCCACACTCCCCAAGCTCTCTGCTCCCATGCTCGCACCCCTCTCCCCCCGCCCTCCCAGCCTTCTCCTTCCCCCACCCCTCCCCTGGGCTGGGACTCCTGTTAGGAGGGCGTTGTGCATTCTCCTCGGTTCTTGTCCCCGCCGCAGCAAAGAACTGAGAGGCAGAGACGCAGCAGTCAAGTAGAGTAAAGGTTTTATTTATGGAGAGAAAGTGCACACTCAGAGAGAGGGGAGTGTGGGCTACCTCAGAGAGGGAGGCGCACTGAAAGGGTGGGGGCTCCCCCTTGGAAGGATTTCTCAGGAATGTGACAAAGGGCTAGGGGTGTGGACCTGTGAAGTGGTCTCAAGATGAGACATGAAGTTTCTTATCAGTCCTCCCCCTGCTCGGATTCCCTCCAGCAGAGCAGCTTCCTGGCTGGGCAGCGTATCAGTTAAGACTGCCCTCCCTGCCTCCATGGTGGGCTGAGTTACTGTATGTTCGCTAAAGACTGTGTTAAGAGTGGATAAAATGAAACTTCCTGTGGCCAGGATTTTCACCTGGGCCTAGTCGGCTAGCTCACCACTCATGTGGGCAATAGGTTGCTATTGACTCTATAGAAAGAGCTCCCACCCAGTGCTCTGGGTGACACAGTGTCACGGCAGTGATGCTGCAGGAGAGCAGAGCAGAGGCTGGAGTGGTGGCAGCGCTGAGGTCAGAGGCCCAGAGGATGGCTGTGTGGGATGGCTGTGTAGGCAGGGAGGCCCAGAGGCAGAGACCTGCCTGCTGCATGCAGACTCGCTCTGATTGGATGGGATATTAGGGATTGACCTGCCACTGTGGAAATAAAGTTGGGTATAGCCCTTTCACCCCCAGAATGTTTTACTGTCATTTCTTTGGTCACAATGAATCCATAGCGAACTTGCCCAGGGTTGAAACCCATTGGCAGGACATTAAAAATCTTACTTCTTCACTTCCTGGGTTTTGAAATGCAATCTTAGCTTTAAGATCGAATCTTTCCTGTCTTACTGTGCTGTGATGGCTGAGCTAGCTTGCTAAGTGAACTGTCCAGTCCACAAATTACTTGATGTGGGGATGGAGGAGGAGGAGAAACAGCATATAGGTAAAGGTAAAAAAATAAGCTGGGCCTTTAAGCAGGCTAAGTGAGTCTTACCAGGACACGATTTACTAAACACAATAAAGACAAGGGTATGCCGAGAGACCTTCCTTTGTCTGGGGAATACCCAAGCATTCCAGGCCAGTTACTCCTGGCTTCTTCAACTTTAACTGATCTCACTGAAGAATGTCTATATTCTTAGTTTGCTATTTTTACCCTAGGGAAGGGACAAGCAGAAGGTGCCAAAGAGCCCCGTGCACCTTATTAAGAAGTGCAGACTCTATTTCGTAGGCAATACAGGGTCAGAGAAGGATTTTGAGCAGCGAAATATGATCACTTTCTTATAGGTAGGTCATCTAGCAGTAGTGAGGGGAAAGAATTTAAGTGGGAGGCACTGAAGGATTGGGGGTCAAGTAGGAGGCCACTGCATAGCTTAGGGGAGAGACGGTGAGGGCTTGGAAATCCAGTGCGGTGGTGAGAACTGAGAGGAGACACAGACGTGAGAAAGAGCAAAGTCTGCGGAACCAGGCCTGACTCGCTATGCGCAGGATGGAAGGCGAAGCCGTCTCCCGGGTTTCTTCCTGGGATGGCTGGGGGACAGGTACCGATACTGGTAAGAAAGCTGTGGGCAGAGGAAGATAATGGACTAAGTTTGGAAGACTTTAGGTTTGGGATACTTGTGAGTAACCTAGGAAGAATTAATATTGTCAAAATGGTAATCCTACGTAAGGCAATCTACAGATTCAAATGCAAACCCTATCAAAATACCAACAGCATTCTTCAACGAACCAGAACCAATCGTTCTAAACTTTATAGGGAACCACAAAAGACCCCGAATAGCCAAAGCAGTCCTGAGAAGGAAGAATAAAGCCGGGGGCATGTCACTTCCAAAATTTCAAATCTTACTAGATCTGCATAAAAAGTCAAGATCTACTACAAAGACACAGCAATCAAGACAATTTGGTACTGGCACAAGAACAGACCCACAGACCAGTGGAACACAATAGAGATTCCAGATATTAACCCAAACATATACGGTCAACTAATAGACGATAAAGGAGCCATGGATTTATAATGGGGAAATGACAGCCTCTTCAACAGCTGGTGTTGGCAAAACTGGACAGCTACATGTAAGAGAAGGAAACTGGATCACTGTCTAATACCACACACAAAAGGAAAGTCAAAATGGGTCAAAGACCTGAATGTAGGTCATGAAACCATAAAACTCTTAGAAAGAAACATAGGAAAAAATCTCCTGGACAGAAACAGGAGCAACTTCTTCATGAACATATCTCCCCAGGCAAGGGAAACAAAAGCAAAAATGAACAAGTGGGACTATATCAAGCTGAAAAGCTTCTGTACAGCAAAGGACACCATCAACAGAACAAAAAGACATCCAACTGTATGGGACAATATGTTCATACATGACATATCCGATAAAGGGTTGACATCCAAAATATATAAAGACCTCACGAACCTCAACAGACAAAAAGCAAGTAATCCATTTAGAAAATGGGCACAGGATTAGAACAGACACTTTTCCAAAGAAGAAATTCAGACGGCCTACAGGCACATGAAAAGATGCTCCGCATGGCTAATCATCAGAGAAATGCAAATTAAAACCACAATGATACATCACCTCATACCAGTAAGGATGACCACCATCCAAAAGACAAACAACAAATGTTGGCGAGGATGTGCAGAAAGGGAAACCGTCTTACACTGCTGGTGGGAATGTAAATTAGTTCAACCACTGTGGAAAGCAGTATGGAGGTTCCTCAAAAATCTCCAAATAGAAATACCATTGACCCCGGAATTCCACTCCTAGGAATTTACCCTAAGAATGCAGCAGCCCACTTTGAACAAGACATACGCACCCTTGTTTATCGCAGCACAATTTACAATAGCCAAGGAATGGAAGCAACCTAAGTGTCCCTCAGTAGATGAATGGATAAAGAAGATGTGGTACATATACGCAATGGAATATTATACAGCCAGAAGAAGAAGAAAATCCTACCATTTGCAACAACATACACGGAGCTAGAGGGTATTATGCTCAGTGAAATAAGCCAGGCAGAGAAAGACAAGTACCAAATGATTTCACTCGTGTGGAGCATAAGCACAAAGCAAAAAATGAAGGAACAAAACAGCAGCAGACTCGCAGAACCCAAGAATGGACTAACAGTTACCAAAGGGAAAGGGACTGGGGAGGATGGGTGGGAAGGGAGGGATCAGTGGAAGAAAAGGGGCATTACTATTAGCAGACATAACATAGGGGGGCCACAGGGAGGGCTGTACTGTACAACACAGAGAAGACAAGTAGGGATTCTATAGCATCTTACTACGCTGATGGACACTGACTGTAATTGGGTATGTGGGGGGGACTTGGTGATGGGGGGAGTCTAGTAAACATAATGTTGCTCATGTAACTGAAGCTTGATACCAAAAAATAATCATAATAACAACTTAATAAAAAATTGGGAAAAAAAGATTATCATTTAAATTTGAAGGAGGGATTAAACAATTTCTAGATAAGCAAAAGCTGAGAGAATTTAGCTCCCACCAACCATCTCTACAGTGTATTTTCGAGGGACTGCTACAGATGGAAGTGTTCCTAACATTAAATAGCTGTCACCAGAAGTAACAAAAGGGGATAGACAAAGAGTACAGAATATGACACCTAATATATAAAGAATGAGGAGGGAAAATTAAAAAAACAGCCTCCTTTAGATTGTTTGTAATAGCATACTTAACTGAGTTAAGTTAGATTCTTAGATAGTAAGGAAGATAAGGCACCCTTGAACCTTTGGTCACCACGAACCTAAAGCCTGCAGTGGCAATAAAGACATACCTATTGATCATCACCCTAAGTGTAAATGGTCTGAATGCACCAATCAAAAGACACAGAGGCACTGAATGGATGAAAAAACAAGACCCATCTATATGCTGCCTACAAGAGACGACTCACTTCAAACCCAAGGACGTACAAAGACTAAAAGTCAAGGGATGGAAAAAGATATTTCATGCAACTAATAGGGAGGAAAAAGCAGGTGTTGCACTACTTGTATTAGACAAAATAGACTTTAAAACAAAGAAAGTCACAAGAGACAAAGACAGACACCACATAATGATAAAGGGGTCAATCCAACAAGAGGATATAAGCATTATAAATATCTATGCACCCAACACAGGAGCACCTACATATGTGAAACAAATACAAACAGAATTAAAAGGGAAAACAGAATCAATGCATTCATTTTAGCAGACTTCAACACTCCACTCACTCCAAAGAACAGATCAACCAGACAGAAAATAAGTAAGGAACCGAGGCACTGAACAACACATTGGAACAGATGGACCCGACAGACATCTACAGAACTCTCCACTCAAAAGCAGAAGGATACACATTCTTCTCAAGGGCACATGGCACATTTTCAAGAACAGATCATATACGAGGCCACAAAAAGAGCCTCAGTAAATTCAAAAGGACTGAAAATGTATGAACCAGCTTCTCAGACCACAAGGGTATGAAACTAGAATTAAATTACACACAGATGACGGAAAAGCCTACAATCACGTAGAGGCTTAACAACATGCTCCTAAATAACCACTGGCTCAATGACCAAATAAAAACAGAGATCAAGCAATAGATGGCGAGAAATGACAACAATAATTCAACAACGCAAAATCTGTGGGATGCAGCAAAGACACCGCTGAGAGGGAAGTATACTGCACCACAGGCCTACCTCAGGAAAGAAGGACAATCCCATATGAACACTCTAAACTCACAATTAACCAAACTAGACAAAGAAGAAAACTTGAGGCCCAAAGTCAGTAGAGGGAGGGACATAATAAAGAGTAGAGTAGAAATAAATAAAATAGAGAAGAATAAAACTATTTAGAATCAATGAAAGCAGGAGCTGGTTCTTCGAGAAAATAAACAAAATAGTAAACCCCTAGCCAGACTTACCAAGAAAAAAAGAGAGTCAACGCACATGAACAGAATCAGAAATGAGAAAGGAAAAATCAGAACTGACAGACACCACAGAAATATGAAGAATTATGAGAGAATACTATGAAAAATTATATGGAAAGAAACTGGATAACTTTCGAGAAATGGTCAACTTTCGAGAAAAACGCAACCTCCCACGGCTGAGCCAGGAAGAAACAAAACCTGAACACACCAGGGACCGGCAGGGACACTGACCCGGGAATCCCCGACGGCAAAGCAAGGACGACAGGCACCTCGGGAAACACTTCTAATTCCGAAGGCGCGGCCCCCGGAGGACCGACCCCGGCCGCCCCGCCGCGGGTCCCGCCGGGCCCCTCAGCTCGCCCGGCCCTCGCCTTCGAGGCCGCCGCCGAGGACCTCCACACGCGGCAGGACGCCCTCCGGCCTCCCGCCTGCGCGGACCCCGGACCCCCGTCCCGGGCGGCGGCGGCAGGGCAGCGGCGCGGCCCCCGGCCGGGCCCAGCGAGGACCCACCATCCGCGCCGCCCGCCGAGCCCTCGCACGGCCGCACCCTCACCGGCTCCCCCGCGCCCGCAGGCCGAGGCACAGGTCCCCGCGCCCCGTCCGGGCCCCGCCGCGCCGCGCGGACACGTACCTTCCGGCCCGCAGAGCCGTCGCTGTCGCCTTCACCCCTGAAGCGGGGCCCGCCCGGGACGCTCGGCCGCAGGTCCGCCGGGAGGAAGGCGCAGCCGAGCACAGCGCGTGTCCACCCTCACGCGGTCTCCGCGGGGCCCGCTGCGCGGACGGGACGGCGGCCCGGAGCATGGACGGAGCCGCGGGAGCTGCCTCTGCCTACGGCGCTCGCGAGGCCACCGACTCTTGAATGTGGCGGCGGCGGCGCCTGCAGCTACTCAGCAGCCGCCGGGCTCACTGGTTCCGCGCGCTCGCCCAATGGCTGCCTGCTCCGCGGCGCCGCCTTGCTTACTGGCCACGAGTGCCGTCAGTCGGAGGCGGGCCTGCGGGCGACCTGCGCGCTCATTGGCCGCGAGGGCCGTCAGGCGCGGGCTGTCACTTTCTTCGATATACTGATTTTTCACGAGATGACCGACGCGTTAGTTTTTTAAAAAATTAATCAATTAATTTATTTAGGTGTACTTAATACACAATCGCATTAGCAACAATGTGGTTACTAGGTTCCCCCCATTATGCAATACCCCCCCACACCCCATTACAGTCACTGACGATCCGCGTAGTGACACGCTGTAGAGTCACTACTTGTCTCCGTGTTGTACCGCCCTCCCCGCGCCCTCCCTGCATTATGTGTGCTGACCCTGATGCCCCTCATTCCCCTTGTCCCTCCCTCCCTCCCCACCCACCCTCCCGAGTCCCTTTCCCTTTGGTAACTGTCAGTCCATTCTTGGGTTCTGTGCGTCTGCGGCTATTCTGTTCCTTCAGTTTTTGCTTTGTTCTTATGCTCCACACGAGTGAAATCATTCGGTGCTTGTCTTTCTCCGCCTTATTTCACTGAGCGTAATACCCTCTAGCTCCGTCCATGTTGTTGCAAATGGTAGGATTCGTTTTTTTCCTATGGCTGAATAATATTCCACTGTGTATATGCACCACATCTTCTTTACCCATTCACCTACTGAGGGACACTTAGGTTGCTTCCATTTCTTGGCTATTGTAAATAACTCACCTGTTATTAAGTTATTTAATTTTCAAGGGATTGGGGATTTTCTACATATCTTTGTATTACTGATTTGTAATTTAATGCACTACGGTCAGAGAACAAACATATTTTGTATGATTTCAATTCTTTGAAATTTAGTTCAGTTTTGTGATCTATGTGATCAGTATGTTAATGCTCCTGAAAATTCTGTTGTTGTGGAGTGGAATGTTCTATTAGTGTTAACTAGATCTAGTTGGTGGATACCATTCAGTTTTTCTGCATCTTTGCTGAGTTTATTATCTACTCGTTCTGTCAGTTACTGAGAAAAAAAGTGTTGACATATCCAAGTAGATTGATGGACTTGTCTGTGCTTTCCCTTTAGTTATATTAGTTTTTCTTTTCTTTCTGTTAGCATTTTGGGGTGCTTTTAGTAGGTGCTTTAATATATCTTCTTGGTGACTTTATACTTTCATCATTATGCATGGAGAAGGGTGTGAGCGCGCGGCCCGGTTCCTCTGCCTCTGCGTGTCTTCGGCGCGGGCGCCCCGGCACATGCAGAGCGCACCTGCTGTTGCGGGAGAGCAGCGCGGGACGCGCGGCAGCAGGGTGCCCAGGGCCGCCGGTGGCCTGGGGCGTTCGGCCCGCTCCGTGCCCGGGTGGGGGGCGGGGCTCGAGGCCACGGACACCACCCTCGAAAGACGGGCGCGACCACGGGCCCACGGACGGTGGTCCCCTCCTGTGGGGCCGGGCCTGCCCTACCTCCCTACCGTGGCCAGGAGGGGAAAAGCGCTGCCTCCGGGAGCGCAGCCCGGGCCCGGGGACGGGGGGTCTAAGGCCGGCGCTGGCCGGCGGGTGAGGGCGAGTGGAGGCGATCGGAGCGCAGGGCTTAGGGGCTTCCGCGCTGCGCAGGGAGCCCAAGGCCTGCCTGCGGGGTGGGGGACCCGCCGGCCTGCCCGCGGGTTGGCCCTGCCTCTGGGCGGGGATGCCAGGCTGAAGGCGGGTGTGCCCACCGCCACCCCCAGCCCCCGGACCGCGTGTGGGGGTGGGGGACGAGGCCCGGCATCCGCAGGTGGTCACGGTGGGGCAGGGAAGGGGCTGGGCGAGGGGGGGCACCCGCGGTGAGCGGGCGGGAGGGGCAGGCGGCCGCGAACTCTCTTGTCCCCCCACCCCCCGCATGCCCCAGGAGCTCTTTTCTCCTACTTTCTCTCTAAATAAAAGCCTCCCTGGCTTTCTTTCCTACCTTGATCATGTTGCGAAGTTCATTCTTTGACTATGGGAACAAGAACCCCGGTATCATTTTGGTCTGTTAAAATTCCCCATTCTGCCCCCGCATTGTTTCTGTGTCCCATCAAGTATTTTATCAGACGTTTCCTGTTTTATATTCCTGTGAATTACTTCCCTTTCCCTTGAAGTCGCAGACCCTCACCCCTTCTCCTTGGTTCAAGATGACACACAGACCTCATTCTCCCTGCGTAACTCCAGGGAGGGGAGATCCCAGGGCAAAACACCTTTGAAAGCGAAATCAGGCAAAGGGAGAAATGATGTTCAAAGGCCGTTTATTGCATACAAGGAGTCGCCCTGTGTGTGTGTGTGTCTCTCTCTCTCTCTCTCTCTCTCTCTCTCTCTCTCTCTCTCTCTCTCTCTCTCTCTCTCTCCTGTTGCAGTAGAAGAGAGCCAATACTCCCACCAAGCTCTCTGGTCCAGATAAGCCCTCGCTCGCCCACGTAATCACCCACTGATGGAGACAGACTACTTCTCTCCACCCCTTGGAAACCCCTGTTGATACCGACATGCACTAAAGCCAGGCCAAGAGATTCTGCAAATATTGCAATTTTACCCACACCCTGTCTGTGGAACAGATGTCTATGGCTTCCCTGTATGTACTTAATTAAATTTTGTTACTTTTTCTCCTGTTAATCTGTTTCATGTCAATCTGTTTCTTACTCCAGCTAGGGGAACCTCAGGGATGGAAGAAATTCTTCCTGCCACCACCGGTCAAGTAGCTATGTTTACGAAGGGCTGACCCAGGACCTCCATCTTTTTGTTGAAAGGAGCAAGATCGTGTGAAGAAACTGGAAATTATAGCCAGGATTCCTGCCTGGGTGTCACACACTGTAGACCTGAAGGGCCTGTTAGCACGTGTATGGGATGTTTACAGAGAGGCTGGTCAGTCTTGGGAGTGTTAGGCAGAAAAATAGATATGAGCGGGATGAGAGAGAATTAAGGCCAGTAAAGTTCACTAAGAAAGGGACTCAAAAACCATTCTGTCCCAGGGGACTGAGGCGGAGCAGAAAAGAAAAACAAAACGCTAGTGAATCAGCACAGGAATATCTGCTTGGACCCTTGCAGGCTGCTACTTCATGTGTCTGCACCCCAGCCTCTCTACCACGATTTCCCCTCGAAAAGCCCTGACCGCTCGCGTGTCAGGAGGACGGTGGTTCTCTAAGGCAGGAGCCTGCCACTCCCTCATTTACTAGCAAGTCAACAAACTATTCTTTCCTTTCCTCAAAAGCTTGTCACTGTGTTTTGTGATTTGACCTCAGGGACGAGGAGCGGGTCTTGGCATCAGGAGCAGCACCCCCTCACCCCGACCAAGTGCCCGCAGGGCCGCTCCTTCAGTGTCAGAGGCCACAGGACCGAGCTGTCAGGGACGCAGAGCTCCCGGCTTCCTCCTTGCTAGCCACAGGGGACTGTGCCGGCCAGGAGTGCCTGCTGTGTGGCGGGTCAAGCACAAGCCTCTAGAACTCCCTCCAAAGTACATGTTGAAAGCAGTACTGCCTTCCAGGAGAGGTTACAGTCTGGAGTGACCACCAAGGACTTGGAAGATGTCGGGGTGGTGATTTCCACAGACCCTTATTGAAGTCACCCACGTGGCCTACTCAGAAAACGGACAATTCTTGGAGATGACAGTGCATGATGGTCACCGTGATCGGAGTGTCTCAGATTGCAGTTATTGCTGCACATGGGGCTTCATCACTTGGTCCCCAAGCACCCAGTGTGTAAGTATTGGTCACGAAAATGCTCTTTGTTCTCTTCCTGTGAGTAAAGACCAGCAGGGCAGTCAGCTTTCAGCCGGCAAGGAGACAAAACTATCTCAGAGGCATATCAGACCTCCTGACTTAGGCTGTCACTTAGTCAGAAGGAACCTTCATCTCCTTTTCCTTCCAGAAGCCGTCACACTGGCCCATCCCATTGATGGCACTACGCCGATTGGACACAGTGATCAGGAAGTACAACCTGTCTAAGCACATTGATAGAGCAGTCACGGGTCAGAAGGTGGGAAATAAATCCAACAAAAATTCAGGGGCCTTTCGTCTTTGAGAAGATTCGAGAATTCTATCGTGTGGGCATGCCAAGCTCTCCTAAGGTGATGAACGAGGTGCTGTACCTGGACCCTCCTCCACCCCCCACACACAAAGGGCACAGCAGCCTGGTAGACCACCTCGCATTTCAGAGCATAGACCTCATTTCCAGTGTGCTACTCTGACCCATTTACTGATTGGTCTGAAAAGCACCTAGTTTGAGAGCAGCCTGGACCTTTGGAAGGTGGATGCCAGTAGATGACAACACCTGGATCCCCTCTCCTTGCTGCCCCTTCCAGGTGCACACCTGAACATGGCCTAGCGGGGGACTGGCCTGCCAAGATCACAAGGCCCAGTCCCCAGCCTGACTTGCGTGCTGTTCCACGCTCCGTGCCAAGCCTGGTCGGCATTCCTCCATCTCTGAGTCTGTTCGTCGCACACACGTGACACCAGCCCCCAGAAGCTGGAGGGGTCATTCATGTATCCCTGGGGATGTCCCTAGGGAGGAATGTCTGGCATGACCCTCCCTGTGCAGGCTGGGACATTGGGCAGCTCCGGGGAGGTGCTATGGCTTCAGCAGGACAGGGAACTGGTGACAAAAAGTGGCCTGAGCTCAGCTCTTGTCTCCTCGGAGCTGGGACCCTAGTGTCATTGCCAAAGAGCGAGGGGAGGGATCTGGTGGAGATCTGTGTACTCATGCATGGCAAGGGCCAGGAGGGTGGGCAGTCAGGAGCCCAGACGGGCATGTGGGCGTGTCTGAGTTCACAGAGCGGCCCAGGAAATGGACCCTTGAAGAAGTGATGTCACTGAAGACACGCCCAGTAGAACCTGAATTGTGACCCGGACGGAACCCAGCTCCTGGTCGCAGACCCCAGTCCTGCTCACTTGACCGGAGGCGCTCGACAGAGCAACATGCGGTCTTGTTGTGTGGAGCCTTCTGAAGGCGTGGGAGTCAGGGAAGCCGAGAGGGAGAGTCCTCCTGCTCGCTGTGGGCGCTGGCTGAGAGAACACTTCCAACGCCTCTGTCTGTGTCTCCCGAGGAGCCCCGAGGTAACACAGGGCAGCCCAGAGCGGGCCCCTCCAGGGCCAGGCCACTGTGTGACCCATCCCAGGCTGACCTTTCCCCCGGCTCCTTGTGTGTGTGCAGTGGGCGTGGGGCATGCGGGGACTGAAGGCTGGGGAGCAGGGGGGCAGTCAGTGTCACAGCTCTGGTCTCATCACTCAGTAGTGGAGGTGAGTGTTGGGACCAGGTACTTCCACCCACATGTTAATCCTGAGCCCGGGGGGTGTCCTCTCCTTCCCCCAGGACTGGATATCTAGGCAGATGGCCCTGTGTGCCTGATCTCGGGGACAGGGGTTGGGTTCCACATTACCCCCTGCGGGGAGGTCCACGCAGCCCCGGGTGCCTCCTCACCTGCTACCAGGCTCTGGCTTTGCAGAGCTCCACTCTGGGGAGCATGGAGGAGCTGATGGGTGGATTTACCTACTCCATCTCCCTGGACCTGGGGCAGGCTGCCTACACCCCAGGACCCCATTCCAAGCCTGGTAACCTGCCAGGGCCCTCCCAGGGCTGCCCCACGAGATTGGTCAACAGACCCACTCCAGAGGGCCTGGAACCTCGCTCCCGGGGGCACCCCGTGCCGCTCCTTGCTTGCATCCCAGAGGGCTGGGGGCTCTCGGGTGAGCTGCAAACCTCCCTTGTCCTGGTGGTTCCTGGGTTTCCCACTGACTATCTCCCTGCTGCCCCCCTCAGCGTGAACCTGAGCCATCTGTCCATGGGACTGAGGTCCCCAGGCGCAGGGCTCCCTGGACAGGCGTGAGGAGGAAGGGGAGAAAGCGCACGGGACGAGTGGAACCAGCTCCAAACACCAGCCGGAGCAATCCCGAGGCCAAACTCCCTCCCCAGGACGCTGACCAGCCCACACGTGTGAAAGAGAAGCAGGGACTGTTCACGGCAAGGTCATCTTCAGGGGCAACCCTCAGCCGGAATGCTTCTTGGCCCCTACTCTCTGCAAAGGATGCTGACCAGCCAGCCACGGGCCAGCGGCTCCCCCGGTGAGCATCCAGCCCCTCCTCGGCCCAGACGGGCCTCTGCCCACAGCCCGTGGTGTATCCTGAGTGTCCCCACATGTGTCTGAGCCTCAGTGTGCTCCTCTGACAGGCAGGGTGACTGGCGATCAGCCTGTTAGAGTGCCCATGGGAAACACGGAAGAGGCCTTAGAGGGGCTCCCCTGGCGCCCGGCAGTGGAGAAAGGACTGCCAGCCAATGGGCCACTTTGGGGCTCACTTCTCTGTACCCGATGAAAAGCCTTTGGCCTCACCTGTCAGTGGCCTGGAGCCTGGTTCATTTGGAAAAGCACATGGGAAGCAGCCTTTGGAACGGAGGCTCGCAATTCCCTGTGGCTGTGCCGGGACCTTGTCCCCACCGTGGCCACATGGGGGGACCTCTGGGGACAGCAGAGGAGCGGTACCTGGGAAGGTTCGGGTAGGACTTCCTTCAGCCACAATAGGTATGCAGCACCCACTTTGTGCAGACCCTTTGGGGAAACTTAGCGTAACAGTGAAGGAAGCGGACACACTACTGGGACCCTGGCCCGTGTGGAGTCGGGCAGTCACTTCAGGCGTCATCCGCAGGTCACAGCCAGGAAGCATCACGGGTGATACCCTCACTGCCTCCTCATGTAATGGGGGGCATGAAGAGGGGCCAGAGGAGAATCTGAGAAAGTGAGCGTTCACTGGGCCAGGAGGGGGCACTGCCTGTGTGCACAAAGTGGGTGGAGGAGGCGTGTAGGCCTTGGGGCAGGGGGCGCACAGCAGAGCCCAGCAGGTCACTCATCTTCGGGATCCCACGGGCGGGCTGACGAATGGGGACTTCCTATTCGGGAGGATGGGAGAGGATGGGGTCCCAGGAGAGAGACGCAGGGTCAGGAAGGGGGAGGGGCAGGTGCCTGGACAGGCAGGGGAGTGCACAGCGGACAGGCCCACACAAGGGTGGGCCGCGAGGGCAGTGTGGCGGGTAAGACCAGGCTTCTCACTCTGCCACCCTCTGGCCTTCCCCCAGTCCCAGAATTGGATGGGCTAGGCGCCTTGCCTGGGAGCCCGAGCATGTACCCAGCATCATCAACGCGAGCCAGCTTTCACCCACCGTGGTGGGCCAAGAACTCCACCACTTGGTCCAGGAGGAACAACGGGGGCCCACGGTGGCAGAGCTGGAAGGTGAGGGGCTGCAGCCAGGGAACCAAGTAGGGTGGGCTTCCCGGACTGGGGTTCCCTTCAAGGCAGTGAGGGCTTTTCTGTGATTGTAAGGCGCGGGGAATCAGGCCCAGGGTGACCCTTTCTCTGTGTCCTGCTCCAGACCCACGGCAGATGCAGCTGGCTCCAGGGACACGCGGAGCGCCACCTTCGTGCCTAGAGCCCGTCCAGGAGCTCCCTGAGAACCCTGTGCTGGAGCTACGGCCGGTGTCACCTGCTTCAGCCGCTGCAGAGCTGAAAGATGTCCCAGCAGTGGCCTCAGCCCAGGGGCCAGGCCCTGAGCTGGAGCCCCATGAGCCTTCGGGCCTGGGGCCCAGGGCACTTGCTGGAATGGCACCAGGCGTGGCAGAGCCAGGTCCAGGTCCAGAGCCCACAAACCCCTGTGCTGCGAGCCCCTGGGACATCCCAGGACTGGTATCAGGCCCCGAGCTGGAGCCCCATGAGTCCTCGGGTGCGGGGCCCGTGGCACCTGCAGGAATGGCACAGGGCCTGGAAGAGCCAGAGGTGGCCCTGGAGCCCACCACCCCCTGTTCCATGAGCACCCGGGATTTGCCGAGGGAGGAGGAGCAGACCATCCTGGCGTTTCTTCCCCGCCTGGTGGCCAAGCAGCTGACCCTGATGTGTGCGGTGAGCGGAGCGGGCTCTCGGGGTCGGGGGTGGGCCTTCCCTGTGTCACGGGCTACCCCACACCTGCCCTCCCCTGACGTGGACTCCTGTGATGTGGGCCCACATCCCAGCTTCCCCACGGACTCACCATGTGCCCTGAGAGAATCTCCTCACCCCCAAGCCCTCAATGTCCACATGGGGACAGTAGGGCCGGCCCTTAGGGATCCTTGCAGACCAATGAGGAGGATGGAGCACAGGGAAGGTGGGCAGGGCCTGGCCGGGCTGGGAGGGGCAGGGCAGGGGAGGGGTGCTCAGGGAGGTGCTGCCAGGGCCTTAGGTCCTCGGGCCATTGGCCTGGCAGGCTCCTATGGCCTCCGCACTTCAGAGGCCCCTGCCATAGATCTGACTGCGTGGGAGACACAGACACCAACAAAGGTCCTGGTGGAGTTGTTTAAGGGGAAACTGCACCTGAGTGGGGAGCGGGATCCACGGGGTGGCAGCATGGGAGGCAGATGCCCCAGGCTGGGCCGGCGAGAGCTGCCTAGTGCCTCAGGGAGGACGTGAGTGAGGGGGCCTGTGAGCAAAGCCCCTCTGTGCCCCATTACTGTGGGGTCCTGTGCATGCGGTCCTGGGCGCCTCGGTGGACGGGGTCTGAAGTCCAGACGGCCACAAGGCTCACAGCACGTCCCCAGCTGCCTGGGACCCAGCTCTGATCAGTGACCCTGCCTGGGAACAGGGGCACCAGGGGCACAGCTGGATGACACCTCTTGTCATCCCCAGGAGCTGTACAGTAGGGTTGAACATGGAGAATGCAAGGCCTACGTAGAGAGACACCCACTGATGGAAGACATTGTGCTCCTGGCCCCCAACATCCTTAACGTCATCAAGCAGTGTGCTGCCACGTTTTATTTGGTCATCTCCTCCTGCCTAGGGGGCCCGAGCACGACGGCCCAGGACAGGGCCCGAGTGGTGGAGTTCTGGATACACGTGGCCAAGGTGTGTCATGGGACGGTCCCCAGGGTCCCCTCCTTCGCCAGCTCTCAGGATGGGTGCCTGTGGTCTACCCTGCATGGTCCCTGGGCCCTCCTGCCAGGGGCGTGTGGATCTGGACTCGCAGGCCCCGGGTGGGGGGGGGAACAGCCATCCCGGGCCCCTTCCTTGGGTTGAGCCACAGTCCTCCACCCAGGAGGGCCGCTCAGCAGGTACCAGGTGTGCTAGGCTCCCTGGGTGTCTGGGGGAATAGAGCAGAGAAGCAGGCCACGCTCTCAGCTCTGTCTTCCCTCCCAGGAGTGTCTGGCTCTCAGAAATTTCGAGTCCTTCCGTACCATTATGTACGCCCTGGAGTTCCCTGGTCTACGTCGTCTGGAGAGAACCTGGGGACAAGTTTCCTGGTGGGTAGTCCTGTCTCCGGGACCAGGCCACCTGAGTGGACAGGGACACCCTACGTCTGGCAGTGTCCCTCAGTGGGCTGGGACTTCCTGGGAGGCGGCAGAGTCTAGGGGCAGGGATGGCGGGCTCTTGGGGCCCCCTGTGGGTTAGGCCACGGGTACCCCTGCAGGAATCAGTTCCCTGCAATGTCAGGTGTGGGGTGAAGCCCATTGGAGATCTGGAGCTTGTGCTCTGCAGCAGGAGGTCTCTGCCCCAAGGACAGCGACCTGGCCCAAAGCAGATTCGCGCCCGGGAGAGCAGGGAATGGAGGCCCCAGGTGGAAACACGCAGCCCCTCCCCAGGCCACGGATTCCCAGGGCTCAGGGCCGTGGTGGGAAGCCTCCTGCGGGCTAGTGGGCCTTCTAGGATCCCCGGGAAAAGGGGTCGGCCCCGAGACTCTCCGCCTGCTGGCCGCATGTGTCCCTCCTCCTCTCCCCTCCCCATAGGAAGAGCTCCTGGATCTACAGAAAACTTAAAAAGAGGGACAAGGGGCTTAAAAGGAAGCAGCTCCTCGAGGTAAATGGGGGCTGGAGGTCAGGAAGGGAGGGGTCCTTGGGGCAAGTCCTCTGCTGCGCTGTGGCACAGATTTGGGGAAGACTCGAGGAGTGCGGGGTGAGCCGGGCAAGCTGATGGGGAAAGTAGGGTCCCCCAGGCCCATGAGGTCCTCGTCTGTCTCCCTCCCTGGCTCCACTTGACTGGGGGCCTGGCATCCACTGAGGACGCAGGGGACAGACCCCCAGTCAGGGCTGGGGATGGCATGGGGTTGCAGCAGGGTTGGGGCCTGTGGCTGAGCAAGGTCGGCTTCTCCCCTGGGTCCCCTGAGCCTGTCACAGTCCCTCTGTGGAGGTGGGGACAGCGTAGGTGCCAGGGGGCTCGGGCAAGGCATCCATCCACCACGGTCTGGCTGTGGGAGGCACGTGGGAGGGGAGCATGAGCACCTGAGTGTCGTGCACCTTGCAGGAGGCGAGGGCCATGGTGAGGAAATGGCCACAGTCCCCCGGGGCATCCCAGGATATGAAGAAGCAGGTGAGAGTGGCGCGGCCAGGGTCAGGGCGGTGGGGGTGACCCTGCACCTGCTCCTGGTCCCACCAGCTCTGAACTGCCAGCTCCGGTGTGACCAGAAGGAGGGCGAGAGCAGCTGGGTACAGGGGGAAGTAGGAGGACAGGTGCAGGGCCCACAGGTCCTGGGAATGGCCGAAAGCCAGCCCTGGGAGGGACCAGGAGGGGAGAGCAGGGCAAAGGGAGGGGGGGAGGCCGCACAGGGTGGTCCAAGGGAGCTGGGGGCTGCGGGTGTGGGGTTCAGGGGAGGCTCTGTGGGTGCCCCTAAGGCAGGTGGGGACTCATCACCTCCCCACCCCGGTGGCACAGGGCATGGTCCCATTCCTTGGACTGATTCTGTACGACGCCTTAGAGAAACAACAGGAACATCATGAGGACGTGAGTGACCCAGCAGGGCTCAGGGGGGCAGGATGGTGATCTTTAGGGAGGGGAGATCCCCCAGTGAGCCCGGACCTCTCAGCACCGGGCCACCCCCATTCCTGAGCGTCTCCCCTCCACCCCAGGACCTGGGCTTCTTGGAGAGGACTGCCAGAAGGACCCACCTAAGCCCCGGTCCTGGCCCCAGGGCAGGTGGGGCTGAGGGCTCCAGGGGACACATTCTGGGCAGGACTGGTCTCTCCCTCAGGCCCTGCCCAGTGGGAGGGGTGCTGCTCCTTCAGGGCAGGAAGCACATGAGGGGGGGGGCGGGCTGGCAGTGCCTTCCCGCCTGATGCCTCAGCTCCCCAGAGCAGTCCCCGCTTCTTGGTAGCCCCGAGCCCGGGCCAGGCCCGGGTGCTGTTTCTGGGCAGGCCTGCCCCTTGGAGGGCCCTGGCGGTCCTCCACCTTGAGAAAGGGTGGGGACGTTTCGGCCTCGATCTGGGCTCAGGGGGCTGTTTCCGATGTACTTTGGCCGCCTTGCTGCCTTCCAGGGTGATGGTATAAAATAGAGAGAGTTGAGTGCCCAGCCATGAAAGGTGAGGGATGTAGTCAAGACACCCTGGGCAGGACCTAGTCCGGGCCATCCCCTGGGTCTAACGTGTGTTGAGAGAGTTAAGACACACAGAGCTCAGGACACTAAAGGCTTTGTCAGGTGGGGGATGGGATGGCATCAAGGCCGCCTTCCTGGAGGAGGAGCTGGAGACCCAACAGTGGGAACAGGCTGGGCTGGATGGCATTGGAAGGAAGGCGGGTTTCCATGAGCAAAGATCCGGGACCATCCCAGTGCCCCACTCCTCACCCCCTCCTCATCTGCATCCTGTCCTTCCTCTGCCCCAGGCCACTGACTTCCTAGAGGAGCTCCTCACATACAAGTTCCTGGCCAGGCAGTATGACCTGGAGCCCAAGGAGCACTTCCTGTTCTTTTTCCACACAGTGGAGCTCCTGGGTGAAGAGCAGAGGTGAGGCTGCCAGGAGTGGGGTGTGGGCTGTAGCTGCCGGCAGGCTCTGGGGGAAGGGCCCCCTGCCATGTGGCTCCAGGGCTCACAGGTGTCCCTCTGTCCTGCAGCTACGGCCTGTCCTACCATCTGGAGCCCCCAGGTCAGAGGGCAGGCAGAA
Organism: Manis javanica; assembly: GCF_040802235.1. Taxonomy (NCBI): domain Eukaryota; kingdom Metazoa; phylum Chordata; class Mammalia; order Pholidota; family Manidae; genus Manis; species Manis javanica. The sequence goes on along the minus strand of NC_133168.1, from coordinate 92,529,347 downwards.
AAGGACTGTTACAGTTCTTCAGGTCCCGCAAGATTTAAACTTATGGGCCAGGGCCAGGTGAGTTTCTGGGCTGGGGTGTTCAGCAGGGGGTGGGCTGTTCCCAGTGTCAAGGAAGCTTTGCGCCATGCAGGGAGGGTGTGGGAGCGTCCTAAAGACCGGTGCGGCTGCAATCCTGCTCCACTGCCGATCGGTTGTGCCAGACTGAAGGGTGGTTTCCCGCCCCCTGTGGGACCCAGTTTCCTCCTCTGTGAGTAGGTGACGCTCAGAAGCCTTTCTGTGACAGGGACTCCCAGGTGCTGGTGATTGACAGGACCCTCCGCACAGGGCCCGGAGCCCAGAGGGCAGTGGGGACGGGGTGGAAGCAGGATAATGGGGGGAACCCGGGATAAGCAGTCTCTTCTGCTCACCCGCGTGGCCCTGTAGCTGCTGTCATCGGGCCCTCGGCCCTGCTGGTGTCCTGGCTGCATGTGGAGGAGACCTTCTTCCCCTTCGGGCAGGCGGCACCCGGCGCCCCAGGACCCCTGTCTGCCTGCTGCTCCTCCTCCTCCCGCTGCTCATCCGGAGCCTCTGCTGGCACTAACTACTGCAGGAGGCTCACACTCCCATGAAAAGCCCGCCAACTGAATCACACCCAGTAAAATAATGAATACCCTCTGTGTGTTCCAGTTGTACTCTTCCTGTCTTCCTCCACCTCTAGTGGAAAGAGCCAAAGTGCGTATTCCCCTATCAGAGAGAAGGAAATCAGGGAATTCCACCTAAACTGAAGGATTCAAATCCCCAGGCACAGCCAAGCACCATGTCAAAGGTCACACCCCATTTGGCCAAACAAAAATACTATTACTCTATTTGTAGCCTTAATGAGTAACCGTAAAATCCAACAGCTACCAGCTGATGGAAGGTGGAAGGGGAAAATCCCAGTGTTTAAGCCGCCACACGCACAGGGTCCTAGTGCCATTCCCGTTCGTCTGCACAGTAAACATGCTTTAACACGTCACTACACTCTTGTCAGCTGCCCAGAGGCGATGTAACTGGTGCAGCTCAGCTGGCTGCTAACTCGCTTCAGGCCAGAGTAACAGAATAGCGCCCACGGGAACAGGGACACCACACCGGGAGAGGGGAGCCTCTGGGCAAAAGGCAGGTCACAGACGTGAAAGTTTGCTTCATAAAATAATATGTCATATTTTAAAGTGAGTCCCTGAAAGTCCCAGCAAGCCACCCAGAAACAAGCTTAGTCAGGGCCCGTGACCCAGGGGGTGGGCGGGGGGCGGTGGTGTCCCCGTTTCCAATCCCAGGGTGCATTCACACAGTTAAGGGGCACAAAGAACTCAGGGCAGGAACCTGCGGGTGCACTTCCTTAGATTCAGAAATGCTGTCACACTTCATTTTCTGTCTCAGATTTCATTACTCCTCCTCCCAGACCTCTGGGAATGCTTATTTGAAACACAAATGGGGGCGGGCAGTGTTAACGAGGCCTAACTGGGGGCTCTGAGTGGCCAATTGCACAAGAATCCATCTCAGCTCCTGGTTTCTGAGGCTGTGTGTTTTCCTTTTTCTCTTCTGCTTTTACATACACACAGGCGCAAGTCATGGCTGGCCTAAGAACCAAAGCCAGCAGGGGCTTGTCTTTGCGTAAAGTATCTCCATAATTTCATCACAAGAAGTCAGTAGGATTTTTGGATGAATACAGTCAGCATCTGACAGGACCCAAGAACATGTCCACTATTCAGGGAATCACACAGCACAATAACCATACCGTCTCAGATTTTTTCCTTAAAACTGCAACTTAGAAAGCATGCAAGCTAAAGTTAAGGAATTCTGAAGCTGACTGACTGCCAACAGGCACCCTCCCGCGGTGTAAGGGGAAAAAAGCATTCAGCGTTAAGGCGGCGTCATCCTTATCGATGTAACATTTTCTCCATTTTACTTTCTATCTATTTTGTCCCCATGGAAGGTAGTAACTTACCCATTTCCCCCACCTCCCAGCAGGGTGTCTTTTAAGTAAAATTTTATAGCTATAAACATACTAGTCAAACAGCTTTTTACATTTCTTCAACGCTTGTTATTTCTGAAAGGACTAAGTGTGATTAGAATACATCAATGACTGTGCCTTTTGATACCCCGCAATAGCTCTACCTGCCTTAGCCCTTCAGGACACCACGAGCTCCTCGTCAGAAACACTCCCAGTATTTTGAAAACATACAGTGATGTCTGTCTGCTTGGTATCAACTTTGGGTTTAGTCTATACAAATCCAACGTCCTCTGTGTCTGCTGAAACATCCCCTTATAATCTTCATTCCCATACCTGGCTTAGTCCGTAAAGATGTATTACAATGTAGAAAGCTATCAAGCGTATCGAGTATTTAGCTATGCAACCTTAGACCCAACATGGAAATTTTAATCCGTCTTTCAGAGCCAACATAACTTTCCCTCAAAACTGCCCTGAATATATTTTAAGGTTGCTAACTTCAACTACAGAATTCCTCACTTTCCAAAAACAGGAGAATTATGATCAATAACAATCTTTGTTTATATCACTCTGTTCCTAGGACGCTGGTCATGAAAGTTAAGTTTTAAACAGGCCAAGCAAAAAGCTAAATATTTTGTAAATGCCTACTATTCATATCAATTCATATTCATGCCAATTATGTAGCCTGTTCCATGTATTACCAAATTCTGTATGTTAGTTTTAAATCAAATGCAGTACGTACATCAGCTGTTAAATTTTTATTGCATTCCATCTGGTCTATTCACACATGAATGTGTTACTGAGGAGGAGCATTTAAAAATGTACTCCATTTCTTTTATCACAAACACACAGATACAATTTCACTGAAAAATTTGGTCTCTAATGCAGTATTATTTCCCTAATATGTGTAAAGTCCAAGTTCACTGTGACAATAACTTCCCACCTATACTTCGACTCTGTGTGTATTTCCTACATCTATCATTCAGTATTTCATACATACTTCCCTACCTGTACTTTGACTTACACATCATTCTGAGAAACTGATGCTTGCCCTATATTCACACCTTTATGAATGCCAGCCCATCATTCCAAATTTTAAAAATAACACAGACTGACAGACAGAAAGATGAATGTGCCGATGGACAGATGATCAATCAGGTATAACAATATGAAGTAGCAGAAACTAGGTGGTAGGCGTTGGAGTGTTCCATGTAGAATCCTGCCGATTTCACTGAGCATTTGAAAATGTTATGATGAAACCTTGGGAGAACAACCGCCCATTTGCAAGGCCCACCTTACCAGCCACCACAGGACCCCATTTTTCTCCAAGGCATTTAACCCTTTCTATGACCCATCGGTTGTTTATGTGTGCAAACTCATCTCCCGGCAGGATTCACGTTTGAATCATTTTTCTCTCATTCAATTCCATCTATTACATCATCTTGTACACAACGACCATTCAACACATGACAAAAAAAATACTTGACCACTTATGGAAAATAAAATAATCACTATTTATTTTTACTAATAAAATTGTTCTCATATAATACAGACAGCTATCAACTGCTACACATAGGAAGCTGAAACAGAAAAGACCTGTCTGTATCCCAAGAAAAAAAATGGCCCAACCAAGTATTTGCAATCTGAGATGTTAGAATGATTCACAGCTCTTGAATTAAGAGATGACCAGACCTTCCCTCAGGGAAGGCAAACATGCCTTTGGGCGGGAGCTGAGACCGGAAGTTGGTGACCTGAGCCTTTCAAGAGTAGGCCAAGTTTGTGCGATTCCCAGGAGAGGTGTAGGTGCTCCAAGTCCTGGGGACACTTGGGACTGGGGAGAGGCTGGGGAGTGAGCATCTTGTGGTCTCAAGGGACTCGGCAAAGAAGAGTTAGCAGACTTGGGGAGGCTAAACCAGGTTTGTTGACTAGGGAGCGGAGTGAATTAACCATCACCCAAGTCAGGGAGGAAAAATGGGGAGCTTCCCGGAGAGCAGGACTGGGTCTAAACACGGTGACCTTGAGGTGAAAGTGGGACCTTTATGGCCTTGAGATAAACGGAGACATAGGCCAATAGAGTCAGTTACCTAGGAAAGGGCCAGAGAAAAAGACCAACCAGTCCTGAGGTATCCTTACCACGGAGAAGGAGCTCAAATTACCTTAAACCAAAAGGGAGTGGAAGCCACAACGGGGTCATCAGGATAGTGGCACGTAACAGAGTCCGAGCTGAGAAAGGATTTCTGCCAAAGGAGCGGCCAATGGGAAATGGAGAAAGGGGATGATTCAGACACCCCCTTGCCAGCGTCCGTGACTCAGTGACCACAAAGAGTGCCACTTCAGCAGCCATCAAACACCAGAAGTGGGGCTGCACCAGGCAGGCCCCATCTCATTTTATTTTTTTCGGTAAAGAATACCGTAGCCTGAAAGAAGGGCACCCGGTGGATTTATGTCCTTATGTAAGTAATGTATTAAGGTTACCTCACTTAATAATAAACAGGAAAGTGGTTACATATATAGCTTTCTAATTTTATTTCAATTAATATCAAAACTAGTTTGCTTTTTTCAAGCTTATATCAACAAAGCTATATGAAGATAAATTGTTTCAAAAAAAAAAGAAACAAGGTGGCGGCCCAAATGTCCTCCAAGTGGCCCGAATGACTCCACCCCAGACCCAGTATGGGCAGCGCTCAGCCCACAGGTCAATGAAAAGGCAGACGGAGTGAAGTAACCTGGGATGCCAGTGGGAGAAAGGTCGAATCATACGAAATCACAGACGTACAAGAAGTCATTTTCATGTTTCACCTGTTCCTTAGACGATCACAAATAGCAAGCAGTCATTTTCTGCAAGACTTTCTGTGCCGCTCACTGACTTGAGCTCTGTTGGTCCACATCAGGAATCAGCAAACGGGGGGAATTCTCCCACATTCAGTACATCTGCATAGGCACACCCTCGGGGGTACAAGCCTTTGCCCCTTAAGACACCAAAACAAACAGTTTTTAAAGGTCGTCTGGTCTTCTGTTTCCCAGCCCAGGAACAACCACAGCAACTTCGGAATTTTTGTAGGAACCAAGAAAAACGTGGTTATCTGTCCCAAGGGAGGTCCCGGGGGGGTTGGGCAAGTCCCTGCAAGCCGTTACCATAAAGGCCAAGGAACTCTTCAGCTGCAGAGAGCTGAAACCTCTTCTGTGTTCACTCCGTGCTCCTCAGGACAACTACAAACTCCTGGCCTCTCTCCAATCACCCGAGGTTCATACTGCCTTTCCAAGAGGATTCCACAAAGACCCCAAATTACCACACACATAGGCAAAAAAACTGGCCAAGTAAATTCCCATCATGTCAGGGCACTCCGTAGTTTTCAAGGGCAGACTGTTCCCAGAAAAATGCAAATAATTCAGGCTCCCCAAAGAAATTCCAAGCAAATACTGACATTTGTTCTGTCAGAAAGCAATGCTGAATTGCACTTGAAGAACTTGGATGAAGACGTTAGAGCACAAAGACAGGAAGACGGCTTCTGGCCTATTAGGGATTCTAACTTACCACTCTGTGTTTTACCCCTCATCCCTACTGAAAGATGCCCCATAGAGTGCATGATAGCTAGCGATATTTGTGTCTACTGCCAACGAGATAGCCTTTCAGTAATTGAACTTTAATCTTTGTCAATACAAACATTTTAAATGTCTCCTTTCCAGTGTTCAATTGTTTAGTTCTTTAAATGTCAGCTGCAAAATAAAAAGTATCATCCAAAAAACAGCATCCACCTGTCCTGCTACAGCTGACAAAGCATTGGCCACAAAACCATACATAAAATAATGTTATGAGTTCCAATTAAGGCATCTATGTTGTAATTTCCAAACAAAACATCTCCTAAGACATGGTCACATCAGTCCCACATGCCTTTCAGCCTTTAGCAAGTAAGATACTACCCTTGGCTGCATAACCCCCTCACCCATCTTAATTCATTCCCTTTTCTCATGCTACCGCCCACAAACACAGACACTGAAATTTTTACTCAACTATGAAAAATGTTTCAAGGTAACTTGAGTAACTAACCAGAAGTCAGGCTGACATTCTTTAAATCAAAAAGGACTGTGCAACAGGAGAGCAGTCACCATCCCTACCCTACCATGGAACGGATGGCGGGGTTCTTGTTGGCAGAGTCGAACAATGAACTTAGCAAACACCCAAGGTAGGAGAGCCAGGGAGAGGCTTTCACTGAGAGATACAGTGAGAGGACAGAGCTGCTGGCTCACGCCGGGAGGGGACAAGGGAGCCTGGAGTTGTGCGTTGTCTAGGGGTTTTATAAGCAGTTGAGGGTTTTTTGGGAACCGGATACACGCTTCGGGGTAGGGACTTCTTAAGTGGTCCTTGAATATTTGAAATTAACTTCACAAAAGAAACTTACTGCTCTGATTTCTCCCCATACACTGGCATCTTGGTCTGGGAGTATAACAAACAAGGCCGTTTGCCCAGAACCCAAGGTGGGCTGAGCTATTGTCTGTTGGCTAAAGGGTAAGTTAAGAATCTTACTTCTTAACTTCCTGGGGGTTAAATGCAATCTTATCTTTACGATGGGATCCTTCCTGCCTTTTACTATGTTCTCTGTGACTGGGATTACTTGTCATGTTCGTTGCCCAGGTTATACATTACTTGATTATGGGATGAAGGAGGAAAAGCAGCATCTGGGCAAAGTTAAAGTTAAGCTGGGCCTTTTAGCTGCTAAAGTAAACTTTACAACAGCCGCATTTAACTGACACAATGAAGACACCGGCTATGTGGAGGTATTTTCTAATCTGGGGGATATTCAAACATTCCAGGCCAAGTTACTCCTTGCTTTTTAGTTTTAACTAATCTTCACTGTAGAATGCTTATATTCCTAGTTTAATATTTTAGACAATTAATGTGACTCTGACATTGCTTAATTGTTTAATACGGAGCTCTGGTACGGGGCTTTTTCCAGAGGCCCTCACCCTACTCTGACTACACCCGTGGACCCTGTCTCATTCCCCTCCTCTACAGATAGAGACCCTAGCTGCTGCGTGGGAGGGGGGACGATGACCGCTCTGGCTGCCTTGTGCTGAGAAGGGGGTGCAGTAAAGGGTGCAGGTAGGTCTCCATCAGTGGTCAGTGAGAGGGCCTCAGAAGATGGGCACTTCTATTCCTGGGTGACAGTGGTGAATCACCTCGTCTGCCAGGCATACTGGATTTCATCACTCCTTACCACCACGGCCTGCACCTTGCCTTGATTTCCCTCTTGCCTTCCCACTAAGCAAGAGTCGCCTCAGAGCTCTGGATTCAGCGGTACCTTACCAGTGTGACTCTACTTTATGCCTTTTGGGAGTTTCATCTAGATCCTAGTTGTCTCTGCACAAGCTTTAGCATAGTACACTCGGGATCATTCCTTGAGAATATCGGACCTGCCTGTCTGATAGGTGTGGGGACTGTGTGACCTCTCGCTGCCAGAGCCTCGGTCAGAGTCACAAGCCTGTTTCGCTTCCCTGGGGCTACAGGTAGGGAAATGACACAGCCCCGGGATGGCTGCCTCTAAGGAAGGGAGGTGAATAGCATAGAACCACTTACATGTTGGACTCAGCTTTCAGCCTGACTACTGCACAGGACAAAACACCTGAACCAGACGGATTCACCACTGACTTTAATCAAACATTTAGTGAAGATCTAATACTCATCCTCCTTAAACTTTTCCAAAAAGTAGAAGAGGAAGGAAAACTTCCAAACTCATTCTACGAGGCCAGCATCACCTCAATACCAATACGAGGCAAAGACACCACAAAAATAGAAAATTACAGACCAATAACGCTGACAAACATACATGCAAAAATACTCAACAAAATGTTAGCACACCAAATTCAAAAATACATCAAAAAGATCATCCATCATGAACAAGTAGGACTTATTCCAGGGAAGCAAGGATGGTACAGTATTAGAAAATCCATGAACATCATCCACCACATCAACAAAAAGGAGGACAAAAACCACATGAGCACGTCACAGATGCTGAAAAAACATTTCACAAATTCAATATCCATTCAAGATAAAAACTCTCAACAAAATGGGTATACAGGGCAAGTTCCTCAACATAATAAAGACGATATATGACAAGACCACAGCCAGCATCATACTTAACAGTGACAAGCTGAAAGCTTTTCCTCTGAGATCGGGAACAAGACAGGGATGCCCACTCTCCCCACTGTGATTCAACACAGTACTGGAGGTCCTAGCCACGGCAATCAGACAAAACAAAGAAATAGAAGGCATCCAGATTGGTTAAGAACAAGTCAAACCGTCACTATTTGCAGAAGACATGATATAGTACATAAAAAAACCCTAAAGACTCCACTCCAAAACCCCTACAAGTAATATCTGAATTCAGCATAGTTGCAGGATACAAAATTAATACACAGAAGTCTGTTGCTTTCCTAGACACTAAAGATGAACTAGCAGAAAGAGAAATCAGGAAAACAATTCCTTTCACAATTGCATCAACAAGAATAAGACAGCTAGGAATAAACTTAACCAAGGAACTGAAAGACCTACCATACCCTGAAAACTACAAGACACTCTTAACAGAAGTTAAAGAGGACACTAACAAATGGAAACTCATCCCATGCTCCTGACTAGGAGGAATGAATATTATCAAAATGGCCATCCTGCCTAAAGCAATTCAATCCCCATCAAAATACCAACAGCATTCTTCAACGAACTGGAGCAAATAGTTTTAAAATTCATATGGAACCAGAGAAGACCACGAATAGTCTAAGCAATCCTGAGAAGGTAGAACAAAGCAGGGGGATCTCACTCCCCAACTTCAAGTTCTACTACAAAGCCACAGTAATCAAGACAATTTGGTACTGGCACAAGAACCAACCCACAAAACAGCTGAACACAATAGAGTCCCCAGACATTAACCCAAACATACAAGGTCAATTAATATACAATACAGGAGCCATGGACATACAATGGGAAAATGACAGCCTCTTCAACATCTGGTGTTGGGAAAACAGGACAGCTACATGTAAGAGAATGAAACTGGATCATTTTCAAACCCCATACACAAAAGTAAATTGGAAATGGATCAAAGACATGAATGTAAGTCATGAAACCGTAAAACTCTTAGAAAAAAAACGTATGCAAAAATCTCATGGACATAAACATGAGCGACTTCTTCATGAACATATGTCCCTGGGCAAGGGAAACAAAACCAAAAATAAAGTGGGGTTATATCAAGCTGGAAGGCTTCTGTACAGCAAAGGACACCATCAATATAACAAAAAGGCGTCCTACAGTATGGGAGGATATATTCATCAACGACAGATCCGATAAAGGGTTGACATCCAAAATGTATAAAGAGCTCACGGACCTCAAAAAACAAAAAGCAAATAATTCAATTAAAAAATGGTGAGAGGAGCTGAACAGACAGTTCTCCAAAGAAGAAATTCAGATGGCCAACAGACACATGAAAAGATGCTACACATCACTAGTCATCAGAGAAATAAATGCAAATTAAAACCGCAATGAGGTATCACCTCACACCAGTAAGGATCACCACCATCCAAAAGACAAACAACAACACATGATGGTGAGATTGTGGAGAAAAGGGAACCCGTCCTACACTGCAGGTGGGAATGTAAATTAGTTCAGCCATTGTCAATAGCAGTATGGAGGTATCTCAAAAAGCTCAAAATAGAAATACCATTTGACCCAGGAATCCCAATTCTAGGAATTTACCCTAAGAATGCAGCAGCCCAGTTTGAAAAAGACAGATGCACCCCTATGTTTATCTCAGCACTATTTACAATAGCCAAGAAATGGAAGCAACCTAAGTGTCCATAAGTAGATGAATGGATAAAGAAGATGTGGTACATAAACACAATGGAATATTACTCAGCCATGAGAAGAAAACAAATCCTACCATTTGCAACAACATGGATGGACCTAGAGGGTATTATGCTCAGTGAAATAAGCCCGTTGGAAAAAGACAAGTAACATATGATTTCACTCATCTGTGGAGTATTAGAACAAATAAAAAAAAACTGAAGGAACAAAACAGCAGCAGAGTCACAGAACCCAAGAATGCACTAACAGTTACCAAAGGGAAAGGGACTGGGGAGGATGGTTGTGGGAAGGGAGGGATAAGCAGAAAAAAAGGGGCATTGCTATTAGCAAACATAATGTAGGGGGGGCACCAGGAGGGCTGTACAACACAGAGAAGACAAGCAGTGATTCTATAGCATCTTACTATGCTGATGGACACTGACTGTAAAGGGTATGTTGGGAGGACTTGACGATGGGGGGAGTCTACTAAACATAATGTTCCTCATGTAATTGAAGATTAATCATACAAAAAATTATAACAACTGAATAAAAATTGAAAAATAAAAACGATTATCATTTAAATTTGAAGGAAGGATTAAACAATTTCCAGATAAGCAAAAGCTGAGAAAATTTAGCTTGCTCCACCCATCTCTACAGGGTATTTTCACGGGACTGCTATAGATGGAAGTGTTCCTAAGGTTAAATAGCTGTCACCAGAAGTAATAAAAAGGGACAGACAAAGAGTACAGAATACCATACCTAATATACAAGGAATGAGGAGGGGGAAAAAAAAACAACCTTTAGATTGTGTTTGTAATAGCATACTTAAGTGAGGTAAGTTAGATTCTTAGGTAGAAAGGAAGGTACCCCTTTACCTTTTGGTAACCACAAACCTAAAGCCTGCAATGGCCGTATGTACATACCTATCGATAATCACCCTAAATGTAAATGGTCTGAATGCAACAATCAAAACACACACAGTCACTGAATGGATAAAAAAACAAGACCCATGTATATACTGTCTACAAGAGACTCACTTAAACCCGAAGACATACACAGACTAAGAGTGAAGGGATGGAAAAAATATATTTCATGCAACTAATAGGGAGAAAAAAGCAGGTGTTACAGTACTTGTATTGAACAAAATAGACTTTAAAACAAAGAAAGTCACAAGAGACAAGGACAGACATTACATAATGATAAAGGGGTCAATCCAACAAGAGGATATAAGCATTATAAATATCTATGCACCCAACACAGGAGCACCTACATATGTGAAACAAATACTAACAGAATTGAAAGTGGAAATAGAATGCAATGCATTCATTTTAGGAGACTTCAACACTCCACTCACTCCAAAGAACAGATCAACCCGACAGAAAATAAGTAAGGAGACAGAGGCACTGAACAACACATTGGAACAGATGGACCCGACAGACATCTACAGAACTCTCCACTCAAAAGCAGAAGGATACACATTCTTCTCAAGTGCACATGGAACATTTTCAAGAATAGATCATATACTAGGCCACAAAAAGAGCCTCAGAAAATTCGAAAAGATTGGAATTGTACCAACCAGCTTCTCAGAACAGAAGGGTATGAAACTAGAAATAAATTACACAAAGATGACGAAATGGCCTACAATCACATGGAGGCTTAACAACATTCTCCTAAATAACCAGTAGATCTATGACCAAATAAAAACAGAGATCAAGCAATACATGGAAACAAATCACAATAATTCAACAACGCAAAATCTGTGGGACTCAGCGAAGGCGGTGGTAAGAAGGAAGCATATTGCACCACAGGCCTACCTCAGGGAAGGACAACAATCCCATATGAACAGTCTAAATTCCCAATTAAGTAAACTAGAAAAAGACGAACAAATGAAGCCCAAAGTCAGAAGAAGGAGGGACATAATAATGATTAGAGGAAAAATAAATAAAATTGAGAAGAATAAAACAACAGAATCAATGAAAGCAGGAGCTGGTTCTTCGAGAAAATATACAAAATAAACTCCTAGCCAGACTTGTGAAGAAAAAAAGAGTCTAAGGACATGAACAGAATCAGAAATGAGAAAAGAAAAATCACTACGGACACCACTGAAATATGAAGATTAGAGAATACTATGAAAAATTGTATAGTAACAAACAGGACAACCTAGAAGAAATGGTCAACTTTCTAGGAAAATGCAACCTTCCCAGGGTGACCCAGGAAGAACCAGAAAATCTGAACAGACCAATGACCAGCAAGGAAACGGCACCGGTAATCCCAAATGACAAGGACGACAGGAGCCTCAGGAAACAGCTGTTACTCCTGGAGGCGCTGCGTCCGGCGGCCTCTCCCCCGCCGCCCGTCCGCGGGTCCCACCCACCCTCGGCTCGCCCGGCCCTCGCCCCCGAGGCCGCCGACGGAAAACGGCGCACAGGGCAAGACGCCCGCCGGCCTCCCCGTCTGCGCGGACCGGCCCAGCCACTCCGCCTGCGGCCCGGGCACGGGCGGCAGTGGCAGGTTGGCGGCGCGGCGCCACGTCGGGCCCCGCGAGACCCCCACCCGCGTCGGCCGCTCCCCGGCCCCGCGAGCCCCGCGCGGCCCGCCGAGCCCCTCGCACGGCCGCCCGCTCACCGGTTCGCCGCGCCCGCAGGCGGAGGCAGGGGTCCACGCGCCCCCTCCGGGCCCCGCGGTCACGTACCTTCCGGCCCGCAGAGCCGTCGCTGTCGCCTTCACCCCTGAAGCGGGGCCCGCTCGGGACGCTTCGCAGCAGGTAAGACGGTGCACGGCTGGAGGAGGCAGAGCTGGACGAGCGCAGGTCCGGCCGGGGCAGCGGCTCCAAGTCCGGGCCGATCGCCGGTGCCGCCGGGGCCTGCGCGCCGGGAGGAAGGCGCAGCCGAGCACAGCGCCGGTCCACCATCAGGGCTCCGCCGAGCTCGCTGCGCGGACGGGAATGCGGACCGGAGCACGGACTTAGACGCGGGAGTAGCTCCTCCTGGCGGCGCTCGCGAACCTGCATGTTGCGGCGACTGCGTCCCCCTGCAGCTACTACGCAGCCCGTCGAAGGTATGTTTTCTGCGCGAGCGCCCAATGGGTACCTATTCCGCGGAGCCGCTCCCTCATTGGCCTCGAGTGGCGTCCGTCGGGGGAAGGCTTGAGTCGGGCTTCGGCGCTTGTCAGCCACTTAAATGGGACTAGCCCGGCTGCCGATCTCAAAGTCTCGAGCGCCAGGTTCCCCTGCGTCTCCCTCAGTGGATCCCCCGTCTCCCTTGGGAGCCGGGAAAGTCACCTGAGTGGAGGCCAGGATTCCCCTTCAGAGGCATCTCCCTGGATGCGAGGGACTGAGGAAGGCCGTGGGCACCTGCGAGAGTCTCGGCTGAGGCTGCGCTTCAGCAGCTTCTCAAAGGCCCGCGTGTCTGGAATCAGACCCCGACAGCCCATCTGGGTATCCACGAGGAGTGACCCTCTTTCTGTCTGCCTGACTTCCAGCCTGCTTCTCCGGGCCGCCCCAGCCTCTGGGTGAGGCAAGGGTGCTCTTTACTTCCTTTACTCGCTCGATGTGTGCCTCCAACGTCATCAGTGCCACGGACCCCGATGCTCAGCACCGCAAGGTAGGAGATCCATGCTTCACTCTTATTCCTGACGAAATGCTGTACTTTTTATCTCATAAAAATGTGTCCGGTTCGTTGAAGAATGCTGTTGGTATTTTGATGGGGATTGCATTGAATCTGTAGATTGCTTTAGGCAGGATTGACATTTTGATAATATTAATTCCTCCTGGCCTGGAGCATGGGATGAGTTTCCGTTTGCTAGAGTCCTCCTTAACTTCTGTTAAGAGTGTCTTGCAGTTTTCAGGGTATGGTAGGTCTTTCAGTTCCTTGGTTAAGTTTATTCCTAGGTATTTTATTCTTGTTGATGCAGTTGTGAATGGAATTGTTTTCCTGATTTCTCTTTCTGCTAGTTCACCATTAGTGTATAGGAAAGCAACAGGTTTCTGTGTATTGTGTATCCTGCAACGCTGCTGAATTCACATATAAGTTCTAGTAGTTTTGGAGTGGAGTCTTTAGGGTTTTTTTATGTACTATATCATGTCTTCTGCAAATAGTGATGGTTTGACTTGTTCTTTACCAATCTGGATGCCTTGGATTTCTTTGTTTTGTGTGATTGCCGTGGCTAGGACCTCCAGTGCTATATTGAATAACAGTGGGGAGAGTGGCCATCCCTGTCTTGTTCCCGATCTCAGAGGAAAAGCTTTCAGCCTGTCACTGTTAAATATGATGTTGGCTGTGGTCTTGTCATATATGGCCTTTATTCTGTTGAGGTACTTGGCCTGTATATGCATTTTGTTTGATAGTTTTTATTATGAATGGATGTTGAATTTTGTCAAACGTTTTTTCAGCATCTGTGTACGTCCTCATGTGGTTTTTGTCTTCCTTTTTGTTGATGTGATGGATGATGTTGATGGATTTTCTAATACCGTACCATCCTTGCTTCCCTGGAATAAGTACTCCTTGTTCATGATGGGTGATCTTTTCGATGTATTTTTGAATTTGGTATGCTAATAGTTTGTGAAGGGCCCCCACCCAGAAGATGGCGAACTCACCCCTTGCCCCCCCTAATCCCAGCACCTAGCCAATAGCCACCAGCCCTGTAGAAGTGACACCTCAATCAGCTCATGCCTCTTCCTATATAACCCAGCACCTTTCCCTAAAAAAGCGGAATTCTCCGGTGAATTGCTGCTGTGTGTCGCTCCTTTCCTTTCAGTTTGTTCAGTATTTTTTCTTTTTGCTCAGAACCACTTTTATTTTTTGTCTTTTCAATATACAAATTTTTTTCCTACTATACGTGCTGCACACGCACACACACACATATGCATAAAGATACATTTTTCCTTTAGAGAACACACAAAATACAAAAAACTGCCATTACAATTTTCTTCCCTTTACCCCACTTCTCTTGATAAATCAAAGCCCAGGTTCCTCAAGTCAGCAGGGCCATCTGCTGGGTTGCCTGACACCAGGGGTAACTGTCCTGTCTCTGACAGCTGACTTAGGGCACTAGGCTTGTAGACAAGCCAGTGACCCACCAGAAGGCTCCAGAGTGGGGGCCCTACCCCAGGCCTTACTGAAAGGAGGAACTGGAACCCTTTCCCGACCAGGAAGAGTATCTGCAATGCACAGAAGAGGTCCCAGGGAACAGCCAAAAGGTGAAACTTTATTAAGAACTGATTTCAACAAGAAAACGAGTGGATACACCTAGAAACATGGCAGCATCTCCCCCAGCAGCAGGCAGGGTGGGGAGGGAAGGCAGGAGGGGTAGGTCCTTTCCCGGCCCAGCAGGAGTGGGATCCCAGGGAAAGGACCAGGTTCCCTTCATCCACGAAATGAGGTCCTGAGACTCCTTCACCCAGGGAAGCCCAGGACAGGAGCTGTGTGCAATATGCTGAACAGCCAAGGACCAGGCCTGGAGGACGGTGCACAGAGGGGTTTAAGATGTAACTCCTCTAGGCTGACATCACCAGGGGGGCGTCATGGGCTGAGGGTTCTGCAGATATGACATCACCACTGCAGAGATGGACAGCCTGGAACAGAAGAGTGGTGGCAGTCCCAGATGGGCAGGCATGGGTCCCCCTGCCCTCATTCAGGAGTCCCGCCTTCTCCATGCCCAGGCTCACATGAAACTACTCATCATCTGTTTAGTGTCCTCAGAGCTCCGGGAGTTGGCGAAGCTGATGAAGGAGCAATAAACGGCAACCCAAGCGCACCACTTCAGCTGGCAAAAGACACATGGATGGTGGGTTAGGTCAGTGAGAGGCACACCAATGAGTTCCTACAAGAACATTCCCAGGCACCTGATTCCTGGTGCAGCTTGGACCTTGCACCCAAGGAATCCCTGAGTCCCATCCCCATAGTCTACTCCAGGTACCCAGTTTCTGGTTCTACTGCCTGTCCTGCGTCTCTGACCCCACCAGACCAGGGAACCTTAAGGTTAAGAAAACTGGCCTTTGACATCCACCATCATACTAAAGACCTCACCCTTTCTCCATGAGGCCCCTCCAAGTTGCTTTAAAGCCTGGCCCCACCCTCAGACTGATCTTCCGCGTACCCAGCCTGACTCAGACCCTCGACTTCCCCAAGGCTGTGGCTTTCTACGCCTACCGTTGCCCCAACCCCTCCTCCGCGCAAGCTCAGGCCCAGCCCCCTGGGCGCTGGCTCAGTGACATTCCGAATCCGCTCCCAAGCCTCGTTGACAGGCGGAACTACGAGAAAGGAAACTCGGCCCCGCCCACCTTGAGCATGAGGCCGCACATGCTGAAGATCATGCCCAGCAGGTTCATGTAGTCCGGCGTCGGGTCGTCCAGGGCCGGGTTACACTCGCTCGGCGGGGGCTTGTACCTGCGGCCGACTCGAGAGTCAGAGGTGCTCAAGTTCCGCTCCACCCCCGGGATGGACAAGCGCTTCCCTGGTCCCTTGCCCAACACCCAAGCCCTGTTCCCATGATGCTGGGGTCATCACCTGAACACTTTGTTCGGCCGCCGTGGGTCCGACATACTGTTGGCGGACATAGCGAGTGGGACGTGGTGCCTCTTCCACTACTGGAGTTGCAGCTTCCGACATGGAACGCGAGGGTGGCTTTTAGAGTAACACCCGCAGCCCTCGCGCTTCTGTTCCTAGCGGGAGCGACCAGGACTCCCTCCAGCGAGTGGACAGAGAACTAGAAAAGGCCAAAAAATGATCCTTGAAAACAGAAAAGTAACCACGATGCAGAAGCAGGTTTCAGTATTTCCACGGCTACCTCCGACAAGCCGTGATGTTGAACCGGAACTGAGAAAGAGGAAGTAGACTGTGGGGGACAACGATAAGGTTACACCCACGCGTAGGTTCCGTGGGTGCTGAGCCTGTGTACGGAAGGATAAAAGGAGGCCAGGAAGGGGCCCCGCAGCAATGGCTTTCCCTGAGCCCAAGCCGCGCGGCCCGGACCTGCCACAGAAACGGGTGAAGACGCTGGACTGCGGGCAGGGAGCGGTGCGAGCCGTGCGGTTTAACGGTGAGCACCTTGGCCTTCATAAGGCGTCCTCCTCCCGCCTCCCGAGATCCCCTCCCCAGTAATCCCTCCGTGCTGTTCCCCAGTGGATGGCAATTACTGCCTGACGTGCGGCAGCGACAAGACCCTGAAGCTGTGGAACCCGCTGCGGGGGACGCTGCTGCGGACGTACAGTGGCCACGGCTACGAGGTGCTGGACGCGGCCGGGTGAGCCGGGGCCACGCCGGGAGCCGGACGCCGAGGCCGGACTCAGAGGTCGGCGCTGAATTTCCCTCCTTTGCCCTCTAGCTCCTTTGACAACAGCAGCCTCTGCTCCGGCGGTGGAGACAAGGCCGTGGTGCTGTGGGATGTGGCATCGGGGCAGGTCGTGCGGAAGTTCCGGGGCCACGCGGGGGTGAGTGCAAACAACAAGCCTCCTTAGAGCGTGGATAAAGGAGGGGACCCGCATTAGCGGGTAGATGGTGACAGGGACAACCCCCTCACCCATTACAGTGCAAGGATCCCTCCCCCAAGGCCCGGTGTTCACCAAGTCACGTCCTTGCAGTTCTCCCGGAACTTTTCAGCTCCCCTATCCCTAGCCTTTGCCCATGTTTTAACCTGCACTGGGAACCCTGCCTTTATCCCAAACCACCAAAGTCCAGCCTCCTCTGAGTGGCAGTTCCTGTTTCTCAGAAGGTGAACACGGTGCAGTTTAATGAAGAGGCCACGGTCATCCTGTCTGGTGAGTCTGGGGCCTAGGCATGGGGACCCAGGATACTGCCTCTGACTCCACGACCTGAGCTCACCCTTATGCTGGCCTCACAGGCTCTATTGATTCCAGCATCCGGTGCTGGGACTGCCGCTCTCGGAAGCCTGAGCCAGTGCAGATACTGGACGAAGCCAGGGATGGTGTATCCAGCGTGAAGGTGTCAGACCATGAAGTCCTGGCGGGGTGAGTGGGACAGGAACTCACTCCTCCCAGGTGCCACGGGGGACCTTAGCTGCCCTCTGTGCTTAGATTAAATCTGCCCTCCTCAGCTCACAAGGCCCGGAAGTCTGGTGCCTGCTGACCTCCCAGATTTATTCATTCCCAGCCTCATTTCGTTGAAATCTGCCAAGCATGCTTCTTGCCCAGGACCTTTGCAGTGCTTCTTCCTCTGCTCACAGTGCCCTTCTGCTTGTTCAGAGTGTATCTGAGCACTTTCTGTGTGCCACTTTTTTAGTTACTGAGCATATAGCAATGTGCAAAATAGGGAAAAGTCTTGCCCACATAGGATAGATATTCTACTTGGAGGGGACAACTTAAAAAGTTCCCACGCACGACTGCCCTAGTTGGCCACGATGCAAGGGCGTGCCATTCCCGCCATGGGTGGAGTTTGGGACCCAGCCTGTGGGTTGGCTCCTGCTCACATTTCCAGTCCCAGGTTGGATGTCACCTCCTTGGGGAGGCCCTCCTAGACTGCCTTCAGTCCATGAGGCTCCTTGTTGGTAGAAAGTGCTCCTGGCTTGGTCACAGCTGTCCCACGCCCCAGGGTCTGGCCAAGGGAGGACAGTTGGTACATATCAGAAGCAGATGGAGTGGCTCCTAGTTGACCCTGGGTCTGAGCCTCAAGGGCAGTACGTTGGAATTCCACTTTGGAATTCATTTCACTGCGTGTTTTCCATGGCCAGTCCGGAGGAGGCTGAAGGTGACAAGAAGGGCAGGCCCCGCCTTGCTCTCAGGCCCTGGCTGGGTGGTAGGACTCAGGGACATGGAGGTTGCCTGGACCTGTGGACCCATTGGCCCCAGTGGGCACTCTGCTGGACCCACCCCCTCTTGCAGCTCTGTGGACGGCAGGGTGAGGCGCTATGACCTGAGGATGGGGCAGCTCTTCTCAGACTACGTAGGCAGTGAGTGTGGCTAGGGCTGTGGGGCAGGCCGGGAAGGTGGGGGCAGCAAAAGTAGCCCCAACCTCACCCACCTGCCCCACCCCCAGGCCCCATCACCTGCATCTGCTTCAGCCGGGATGGGCAGTGCACCCTGGTGTCCAGCCTGGACTCCACACTGCGGCTTCTTGACAAGGACACGGGAGAGCTGCTGGGCGAGTGAGTCCTCGAAGTCCTGGGGCCTGTTTCCCACCCCTGGTGAGGCCCAACACCCCTGATCCCACTCTCCCCAACCCCAGGTACACAGGCCATAAGAACCAGGAATACAAGCTGGACTGTTGCCTGACTGAGCGTGATACCCATGTGGTCAGCTGCTCTGAGAACGGGAAGGTGTTCTTCTGGGACCTGGTGGAGGTGAGCCTCCCCACCTCCGCTCCGCACAGGGCTGCCTGCCCTGCCATCGCCCAGCCCTTACCTCAGTTACTCCCACGCCGGAAAGAGGGAGCTATTAGAGCTGGGGGCTAGAAGGCAGAGTGAGAGGACCAGGCAGGAAGGGTATTCCTGGCAAAGGGAACAGCATGTGCTAAGGCTTAGAGGTACGGCACAGTCAGGAAACAGCATTTTGTGACGGCAGTGGTTGCAGCAGGATCTGGGTCAGGCAGGGCTGCCAACGCCAACCTGAGCCACTGAGGCAGAGGAGCCAGTGGTAGCATCTGATCCCAGGTGAGACAGGACTATAGTTGAGGAAACCTGAGCTACCTCTGAGCAGCCCCGGGGCTTCTAGGCCCAGTCTCTGAGCCCTGTCCTGACATGTCTCAGCCTGGTGGGGGCGGTCAGGCTGAGGGATTGTTCTGACTGAGTGGGGTCAGAGCTGGGGCTTGGCAGGGGACATAAGTCCCCTAAGAGGATGGGGAGGAGGGGCCTTGAGGCCCGGGAGCCAGCTCTCACTCTGGCAACTAAGAAATGATCTGCCCACCTCGTGAGGACACGGTAGCCTGGAAGTCACCCAGAAGGGGAGGGCACGTGAAGGACGGTGCAGCTGAGGGGTTCAGTCTGGAGCCGATTCGGTTTGCAGTGTGAGGGAAGCAGTTAGGGGCAGATGCTGAAGAAGCGCTGGTAGCTGCCCCCACCCCTTCGCTCCACAGGGTGCCCTGGCGCTGGCCCTGGCTGTGGGTCCCAGTGTGGTGCAGTCGCTGGCCTACCACCCCACGGAGCCCTGCCTGTTGACCGCCATGGGGGGCAGTGTGCAGTGCTGGCGACAAGAGGCTTACGAGGCTGAAGGCGGCGCAGGCTGAAGCCAGGGGACCCACCATCACTCGGGACACGGACACAGACTCAGAGGTCCCCTGAGACCATTTATTCTGGACATGCTGATCAAGGAGGGGCAGGGGCTGGGCTGCAAGCTAATAAATAGAGGGGTCGGGAGGCCTCCTTGGGGCCACAGCCATTCAGTCTTCATTCTTCTCAGGCATGAAAGCATCTGCCTTCTGGGCAAAGGTTTCAGCCACAAGCAGGGGAAAGACCAGGGAGGCATCAGCATAGACCTGCAGAGGGGACCCAGGTGAGCCACAGGAGCCATGGACCAGCCTGGGGGCCCTGCGCCCATCGGGTGGCCAGCCCTCACCTTGACAGGCTGTGCGTCCACGCGGATCTTGCCCCAGGAGACAGCTTCATCTGGCCGGGCACCCGAGTCGGAGCCATCAAACTCCTGGGCCGTGTTGATGTAGACAGCATAGTCGGCCCCATTCCGCTGTGGGCAGGGACAGGGCGGGCTAGTCAGCCAGTTGCAGTAGACAGACACACAGGCTGGACCCTGTAGCCAGAGAGGCCGAGGAGCGTGTCCCCGATGAAGGAAGCCCTGTTGCACTAGCCCCACGTCACTGCCTGCGCTGAGGGGTCCAGGGCTTGCTGGGCAGAACTGCACCAGACGCACCTAGGTAGGATCGGCCCTGTGCATCTGCTCAGCAGGAACTGCCACTGACCACAAACCGCCTCCCCGCCAACCCCCATGGCCGCCACCGTGGTCCTGGCCCCATCGTAGCTCTAGGGAACCCTGCCTTTTGTTCCCCCAAAAGCAACCAGAGGGCATCTGTGAGCACCCGAGTCACAGCCCTCAAGGCCCTGCTGACTGCCTGCCTCCTCCCTGCCTCTTCCCCCCTCCTGTCCTGCCTCACTGGCCCTCCGCTCTTCATTACTTCAGGCCCCTCAGAGCCTTTGTGCCAGCTCTTCCCTCTGCTGGGAACTCTTCTCGAGGCAACCACAATGTACTTCCCCAAAACCTCTGCTTACAGGTCACATTTCCCAGAACTTCCCCTTTCTGGAAACGACCTCTGTCTCTTGCCATCTTGTCATTCCTGTTTTGCCCATAGTAGGTACTGTCACCTGATACGCTTGTCACTTGTTTGCTGTCTGTCTTCCCAACTGGAGAGCAGGGGTCCTGGCCTGTTTAGTGTGCAGCGGTCTCCCCGGCCTCTAGCACAGGCCTAGTACACGCATGTCTCCACGGCAGGCCCGAGTGCCACCCCGCTGTGGACCAGGCATGCTGTCCCCACTCACCATGAGATTGGCATTGGCAATGTGGTGCTTAACCACACCCCCGCCCAGGATGATCATGCCAGAGCGCTTGGCGAAGATAGCCTGTGTATTGATGAGCCTCAGGTCTGGGGAGGAAGGCTGCGGTCAGACTGTGGGCCCAGCCAGCCCTCCTCCCCTGCTCCTCTGTGGCCCCAGCGCCTCACCCTCAACAATGTCCAGGACCAGGCCCGGGTTCTTATAGGAATGGAAGAAGATCATGTCCCCCAGTGAGCCATCTGTGAGCGCTGGGCTCAGCACAGGGATGTGGTGCTGGGGGAGGACAGGACAGGAGAATGGCTGGAGCTCAGAGCCCAGGGAGGGAAGCCCAGTCCTCCCAGTGGAATCGCCTCCCCTCTGCCTGATTCTGAGCAGGGTACTTAAGTTCTTTGGGCCTCAGTTTCCTTGACTGTAAACTGGGAACAGTAATAGCACATAGTATATATGAGAAAACCCACAAAACACACTTAAGACCAAGTGTGTTAAGAATGACAGCTCTTGTTATTTTTCCAACTGCTGGACCTCAGTCTCTGAAGAGTGGGGGACTCTGCTACGTCCCGGGGGGTTGCTAAGCACTGCCCAACGCGCCAGGTGTTCCAAGAGTAGACCCAGAATCACAGGACCACACACTCAATGGGTGCGTGACCTCAGATTGCCTAGTGGGGATGAGTATAATACTGTTTCCCCAGTGGCTGCTCAAGGTAACACCTGCCACAGCCTGCTGTCTTTGCTCCCACCCGGCCCCTCACCTTCTGGGCCCAGTAATACACCGACTCTGGGTTGTTGATCTCCTTGCCCAGCCGGGCAATCATCTTGGAAGGAGTCCACTTCACGCCCTAGGAGAGAGCATGTACTTCAGCCAGCAGTGACTCCCCAGCTCCCACCACAGTGGCCCCTCAGGATGCACCAGCCCCACCTCCGTGTTCTGCTCTAGCACCATCTGGTCCAGAATGGGCATTAGCCAGTCCTCAAACTTGCAGTAATTGTCGTTGGGCACCAGCAGGTTTCCAATCCTGGGGACAGAAGGCATGTAGGTATGAGACCTCAGAGCCCTCTGCCCAGCTCCCCTGCCCATCTCCACTCAGGCCCACCACCTGTTGATCCCGTTCTCCCGCAGCTCCTTTCCCCGGAGGCTGAACTCGCCCAGATATGTGGGCGCCAGGCACTTGATGAGATCCTCTTCCACGCCTCCAGCTGTGGTCACCAAGACATCCACCTGCAGTCAGGGGTCACTGAGGTTGGCCTAGGAAAAAGAGCTCTACCCTCTAGGAAAAAAGAGCAGGACTCCTCTAACTCCCCACCTCAATTCAGTGACCCTTTGGGAAGCTCTGCTGCTGTTCCTCTGCTTAAAAATGACCTCTAATGGGTGGGGGGATAGGTGAAATAGGAAAAATGGGGAAAAAAATTAGACTTATATCTTGCCCTGGGTGATGGTTACATGAGCTGTTACATGTTACACAACATATGCATGCCAAATTCATCAAGCTGTACACTAAGATTTGTGAATACCTCAATTTAAAACACCAACCCATATCTCCCTATGTTTTTTAAACGATCAGTGATCTTATTGCCCATTAGGACCCTGAAAGGCCAAGGCCACAACCCCACCAGGTCCCCACCATGTTGTGCTGCACAAGGTAACGGACGGTCTCACGGATGCCTGAACTAATGAGGTTGGATGTGTATCCCAGAAAAATGGTGCAGCCGGTGAGTGGGCGGCGGCTCTGGGTCAGGTCTGCATGCTGGTCTTCATCTGGTGACAGCGGCTCCAGCTTCTTCTCTATCTAGGCGCAACAGCAGGATAGGGTGAACCTACCGCCCCAGTCTGCGTGCGGCCACGGGCTCCAGAAGACTTTCTGAGGCAGACTCCACCCCCAAGCTCTGCCCACTCGGAGACAAGGGGCAACTTCTCCCTGGAACCAGGGAACGAAAACCCCCGCGACTCCCACCTCTCGCCCCCCTCCGCCCCAACCCGCACCCCGGTCCAGGCTCCGCCCCGTTCACAGCCTGCATCTCAGGGCACAAGCTCAGAAATCGGAGAGCACTGCCTTGGTAGGCCCGGTTCCCCTTCCACTGGGAAGAGCAAGTGCAAGCTCAAAGCCCCGCCCCGATTTAGGCTCCAATTCCTCCCTCAACCACAGGGTCTTGTCCCAGGCTCTGCCCATTCCAGGACACTTTCACACACTGCGTATGCGGAAATATAACGAAGTTCTCCATGGTGGCCCTACAAACAAAGCTGTGCCAGTTGTATACAGGTCCCAGGGCAGCCATATTGTGCTGTAAAGATGCCCTGCAGCATTTCTCGGCTATGTCATGAGACTGTCACAACCACGACAAGAAAGAACGAACGACTACTAATACCCAGGGAAGATAAACTGGTCTGGTTCTCTTGTCCTTGGGAGAATTCTTAGGAAAATGTTTAACAGCCCTTATCCTTACCTCCCCTCACACACAGCATCGGAATATCTATGGAATGGTATTTTTGAAAACATCCATACCACACCCCTAGATGTATTAATAATGTACCCTTCCTACAGGTATGGTCTGCTGTAGAGAAGGTATTTAGTAAGATGTCTCCAAAGGAAAGGGCTTTAGAGCAGTTTATCAGAACACTGATGGGCTGCTCTTGGGCCATGGTCCTCAGGACTACGAATAAACTCTTTCTGAAGACGTTAAGAGTCGTGTTGATTTCAGCTGACACCTACAACCCGCCCCCCACCTAAAAACCAGCCCCAGCCCCATCCTGTGCAAGGATATCGCGGCTGCAGGGCAACATTCCCTTCCCAGCACATAGTCTCCCACCCCGGTGGACCGCACCTCCCGCCAACAATTAGACCCCGCAACGAGGGACCCGCATCCTTGCCTGAGGAATTCCCGCCCCTCCGCGTCCGGCATTGGTACTGGAAGTCCCGCCCCAGGCCTCACCATCGCGTTGACTTGCTGCACAGCGCGCCCGAAGTTGGTGGCCTGGAAACCAGTGGTGCCGAAGGCCTCCAGCAGCGCGCGGTAGTCCACGCCGCGGTTGAAGTCATAGCCCCGGACCTGGGTGCTCTCGGATGGCAGCGCCAAGCTGTGCTTTAGCACAGCGGCCAGCGCCGCCGCGGGCGCCTCCCTTTCCCGGGGCCCCTCCATGCTCTTCCAGTCGCACTGTCAGATCAGAGCCGCCGCAAGCCAGGCCTCCAGCGACCTCGAAACGCGCTAAGCCCCGGTACGCGTCTCTGTAGAATGCAGGAAGTTATACTCGGAAAAAACGACGGGGAAGAACCGGACGTTAGTCACATGACCCCGCTTAACGCCGGTAGTTGGGGGCAGCTCTCTGCGCATGTGTTGTCGTACGGAAGCCGCAAGGACCCTGTAGTCCCTGATTCGCGTCTTCGCAAACTCAGATGAATGAAGATTCCTACTTTTACTGCCGCCTACTGGAGACCGCAGCTTGGACTACCGCGCGTGGAGACTGCTGCGTGGCGCTTGCCCGTTCATTTCTGTCCCCTTGCGGAAGGAGGATGGCTTCTTAGACGTCTCCCTTGGACAAGATGCGAGTCATCAGGAAGTGTCAGACAGTTTCTGCCTCTGAGCGTCTCCAGTCAACCGGGAGAGTGATCCCTGTTCGTGCCTCGCCAGTCCCCAAAGCCTCCTCCACAAGGTACATAAACCTGTCTTCCTTCTTTCGGTAGCTGCAGCTATCACCTCCTCCGGGAAGCCTTCCGTCACCTTCCCTGGGCAAGGGACCTCCCTCTGGGATCCAGGGCTGACAACTCTTTGCCTCCAGCAAGACTGAGGCCCTCGAGGAGGGGGGGATGTCTGTATCTCATGGGTCCTCCTAGCCGTGCGCAAAGTCTGGTCCAAAAGGGCCTCCTTTAATCACTCACTGTGGAGTCTAGTCTACGATGGGCTCTGTGCTGGGCGCTGCAGATTTATCAGTGAACAAGACACAGCCCCTGCCCTCCTGGAGCCCACCGTTCGGGGAGCTAGAAAGGTAACAACTCTGATAAACGCTATTCAGGAATTAAACGGGATGATGGGGGACTATTTGGAGTGGAGTGGAGGGAGGGATTGGTGGCCTTATTTGGAGGGACAGGTAGTTGGGGAAGAACACTACAAAGATGACATTTGAGTCAAGACCAGAAGGCTACGAAGGGCCCCGTATGTGAAGATCTGGGGGAGGACATTTCCCTACCGTCCTCCAGCCGCCACAGCAAGAGAGAACAGCCAGTGCATAGGTCTTGCTGCCAAAGAGGAGCCTACTTAACTGGAGAAACAAAAACACCCTCCATGACATTCTTTTCTTTTTAATTCTTCTTTTTCTTTTTGTTTTTCTTTTCTCCATGACATTCTTGACAGCCCTTGCTTGGATCTCAAACTCACCACCACACCCCTCCTAACCCTGATTTTCCTCAAAGTTTCCACATCTCAGCAAAAGCACCACACCTTGGCTTGTCTGCTAGGCTCAAAACTGAACTTAATGGCTCCCCTTCTGTCATACCCCACCATCCATCCATCAGCATAACTGCCAAGTCCTGCCTACAAAACAGGTCCCAAATCCAGGTGCTTTCTTGTCTTGCTTTGATTTTTTTTAAGATATAACTGACATATTATATGAATTTCAGGTGTACAGAACGACTCAGTGTTTGTATCCAGGGGCTTGTCTTCATGCCCATGGCTTCCACACTGGGCTGCCTCCCTTTCTGTCCATCTCCCAGCTGTGCACAGAGAGCTCGTTAAACAGACCCGGATTCATCATTCCTTGTTAAACCCTCTCACAGTGGCTCCTTCCAAGGAGTAAAACCCAGGCTTTTCCCCATGGCCTGCAAGGGCCCCTGCTGACTTTTTTTCCCTCATCTCCCACCACTTGCCTGTACTCATTCTAGAACTTGCCCTCTTTGCTGTTCTAGAGTCCATTTAGCTCTTTTCTGACCAAGGGACGATGCATCTGCTGCGCTCTGCCTGGAACAGCCACTTCCCCATCTCCTCCTTCTCTTCTGAGCCTCAGATCAAACGTTGCCTCCTCCAAGAAGCCCACCTGACCACCCACCTCACCCTTACCTTCCTTTTGATGTCATTCACATCACTTAATACACTTTGTTTGTCCATCCCTCCCTGACTACAACCGGCAGCTGCATGAGGGCAGGATTTTGTTGGGTGTCTGCTGTTCGTCCTACTCTGAAAAGTGCCGGGCACATATGGGTGTCAGCATGATCAGTGAGGGGTGAAGAAAGGAGAGGTTGATAAGAAATGAAGTCAGAGCAGGCAGAAGGGACAGACAAGGCAGGGCCCTTTGGGCTGTAGTAAGGAGGGTGAGTTTATTCCAAAATAGAACTGAACACCCAGCCCTGGAGATCTACTTTGGAACACAAACCTACATTGTGCACAGCCTCTTGCATCTCCCATTTTTCTGCTGCCCCCTCCTGTGCCACTAGCATATCTCTCAGCAGTGTGACCTCAGTTTTCAATAGCTTTTGTTCCCTTTCAGACCATCCCACAGCTCATCTTCCTGGACATCTGTCACTGGAGGGCATTTCTGTCATTAGTAACACTTTCCAAAGCTGCAAGAAACAACCAGCCCACTTTTACTGCCACCTCATGGCCAATCAGTTCCTGAGTCCCCACTTTTACAAAGGGCAAACTCTACTACCTCCAGCATCCCCATTTTTTCCGAATTCTGGGGAGGGGCCCATTCCTCTAGAAGGCACTTTGCTCCAGATACCATCCTCACGGGGGGATCTTCGGATGAATCCTTGCCATCTACAGGGGAATCCCCAGGTGAGTCCTCAGCACCTCTAGGGGTCTAAGAGTATCTCCCCATCATCTATCTATAGGAGCAGCCCACCCAAAACACTGCACCCATGAGGACCGATTTCAGGTTCACCGGATCCTGCCAACTACACCAGATGTAGCCCCAGGGGGAACAATGTTCCCAGGCCAGGGCAAGTCCCCTTATGAGACTGCAAAACCAAAAACAGTCAAGGCAAAGGATAGGGAGGGAGAAAGGCTTTTATTTCTTAGTTGCTAGCCAGGCTCTGCACCATCTGTCTCCTCCAGCCATGGCTGGTGCTCTGCTTCCTCTACCCACCCCTTCTAGAAGGAACTCCAAGGGTAGGTCCTTGACGCCTGGCAGATGCCAGACCAATTACATACCAGGAATGAAGCGGAGGAGAGAATGGCCATTTTCTCTCCACCCCTTGTCCAAGAGGCTGCAAGGCTCTGCATTGATTATAATCATTGATTTGTAAATGACTAAGGCTACATGGGAGGTACTGGAAATTCTGCCAATGAGCCCTTACCTCTGTGCCCTCTGGAGCTTACAGACAGGTTAGAGGAATGTATACAATAGATTTATACCAACTACACGAAGCACTTGTGATGTGCCAGGTATTCCAAGCCTTCTTCCCAGGATAACTCCTTCCACAGTCTGTGACCTTATGTAATTGAGATCCTGTGATGATGGCCAATTGACAGGGGGAGAAATGGACGTGCTTACTGAAAAGCTAGGTGACTCACCCACGGTCACATTCCTACTAAGTGGTTAAACCTGGAAGTTGAAAGTCAGCTGGTAACTCCCTATTCTATAATCTTAACCATGAAATTTGCTCCCTAAATATGTCACACCATGAACACAATGGATGAACGTATCAAAAAGATCATCTACCATGATCAATTAGGATTTATTCCAGGGATTCAAGGATGGTACAACATTCGAAAATCCATCAACATCATCCACCTCTTCAATAAAAAGGACAAAAACCACACGATCATCTCCATAGATGCCGAAAAAGCATTCGACAAAATTCAACATCCATTCATGATAAGAACTCCCAACAAAATGGGTATAGAGGGCAAGTACCTCAACATAATAAAGGCCATATATGACAAGCCCACAGCCAGCATTATACTTAAACAGCGAGAAGCTGAAAGCGTTTCCTTTAAGATTGGGACCAAGACAAGGATGCCCACTCTCTCCACTTTTATTCCACATAGTTCTGGAGGTCCTCACCACGGCAATCAGACAACACAAAGAAATAAAAAGCATCCAGATTGGTAAAGAAGAAGTCAAACTGTCACTGTTTGCATATGACATGATATTGTACATAAAAAACACTAAAGACTCTACTCCAGAACTACTAGGTCTAATATCTGAATCCAGCAATGTTGCAGGATACAAAATTAATACACAGAAATCTGCTGCACTCCTATACACTAATGATGAACTAACAGAAAGGGAAATCAGGAAAACAATTTCATTCACAATTGCATCAAAAAGAATAAAATACCTAGGAATAAACCTAACCAAGGAAGTGAAATACCTATACCCTGAAAACTACAAGACACTTATGAGAGAAATTAAATAAATGGAATCACCTTCTGTGCTCATGGATGGGAAGAATTAATATTGTCAAAATGGCCATCCTGCCTAAAGCAATCTACAGATTCAATGCAATCCCTATCAAAATACCAAGAGCATTCTTCAACGACCTAGAGAAAATAGTTCTAAAATTCATATGGAACCACAAAAGACCCCAAATAGCCAAAGCAATTCTTAGAAGTAAGAATAAAGCAGGGGGGACCTTGCTTCCCAACTTTAAGCTCTACTACAAAGCCACAGTAATCAAGACAATTTAGTACTGGCCCAAGAACAGACCCATAGACCAATGGAACAGACTAGAGAGCCCAGATATAAAACCAAGTATATAGGGTCAATTAATATACGATAAACGAGCCATGGACATACAATGGGGGAAATGACAGCCTCTTCAACAACTGGTGTTGGCAAAACTGGACAGCTCCATGCAAGAGAATGAAACTGGATTATTGTCTATCCCCATACACAAAAGTAAACTCAAAATGGATCAAAGACCTGAATGTAAGTCATGACACTATAAAACTCTTAGAAGAAAACATAGGCAAAAATCTCCTGAATATAAACATGAGCAACTTGTTTCTGAATGCATCTCCTCGAGCAAGGGAAACAAAAGCAAAAATGAACACATGGGACTACATCAAACTTAAAAGCTTCTGTACAGCAACGGACACCATCAGCAGAACAAAAAGGCATCCTACATTGTGGGAGAATATATTGTAAATGACATATCCGACAAGGGGTTAACATCCAAAATGTACAAAGAACTCACATGCCTCAACACCCAAAAAGCGAATAACCCAATTAAAAAATGGGTGGAGGATATGACACAAAATTCTCCAAAGAAGAAATTCAGATGACCAACAGGCACATGAAAAGATGCTCCACATCACTGATTATCAGGGAAATGCAAAGAAAAACCACAATGAGATATCACATCACACCAGATAGGATGGCCAATATAAAAAAGACTAAGCAACAAATGCTGGCGAGGATGTGGAGAAAGGGGAACCCTCCTACACTGCTGGTGGGAATGTAAGCTACTTCAACCATTGTGGAAAGCTATATGGAGGTTCCTCAAAAAACTAAAAATAGAAATACCATTTGACCTGGGAATCCCACTCGTAGGAATTTACTGAAAGAATATAATTTCTCAGATTCAAAAACACATATGCACCCATATGTTTATTGCAGCACTACTTAAGATAGCTAAGATATGGAAGCAATCTAAGTGTCCATCAGTAGATGAATGGATACAGAAGAATGTGGTACATATACACAATGGAATATTATTCAGCCATAAGAAGAAAACAAATCCTCCCATTTGCAACCACATGGATGGAGCTGGAGGGTATTATGCTCAGTGAAATAAGCCAGGTGGAGAAAGACAAGTACCAAATGATTTCCCTCATTTGTGGAGGATAACAACTTAGCAAAACTGAAGGAACAAACCAGCAGCAGACTCACAGACTCCAAGAAGGGACTAGCGGTTACCAAAGGGTAGGGGTGGGGGAGGGGATCAGGGGGAAGACAGTGTAGCACAGGGAAGACAAACAGTTGACTCTGTGGCATCTTACACACTGATGGTCAGTGACTGAAATGGGATATGGGGAGGACACGATAACAGGGTGAATGTAGTAACCACATTGTTTTTTCATGTGAAACCTTCATGAGTATGTATCAATAATACCTTAATAAAATAAATAAATGAAAGAAAAAAATCTTACTTCTTGGCAAAAAGTAAATCTGTGGCATATTACTACAGTGATGGACAGCAGCTGGAATGGGGTATGGGGGGGACTCGATAATATGGGTGAATGTAGTAACCACATTGGTTTTTCATGTGAAACCCTCATTGGGGTGTATATCAGTAATACCTTAATACCAATAGAAAAAAGAATCTTACTAACTTCCTGGGTGTTAAAATGCAATCTTATCTTTAAGATGGGATCCTTCCTGCCTTTTACTATGTGACTGGGCTTACTTGCCGTATTAATTGCCCGGGTTATACATTACTTGATTAGGGGCTTCAGGAGGAAAAGCAGCATCCGGGCAAAGTTAAAGATAAGCCGGGCCTTTTAGCGGGTAAAGTAAACTTTACAACAGCCTCATTTAGTTGACACAATGAAGACATGGGCCATGCTGAGGTATTTTCTTATCTGGGGGATGTTCACACATTCCAGGCCGAGTTACTCCTGGCTTTTCAGTTTTAACTCATCCTCACTGAACAACGCTTATACTCCTAGTAGTTTGGTATTGAGAGAAGTAACGTGACTCTGACTGCGCTCAAGTGTGGAATACGGAGTTTTGGCCGGCGTCTTTTCCCAGAGGCCCTCACGCTACGCTGACTACACCCACCGTCCCTGTCTCAGAATCTCTGCGGCTAGTTACAAATTACTCAGCTGCAGGCTACAAACCTCTATGACGGAAATATAGGGCTTTTTAAATACAAGAAAACGCACTGGCTATTCCCAGACCAAAGTAAAGAAACTTCATTCCCAAATAAAAAATACGAGAGGTAACTCATGAAAAAAGTTTTAATTCTAAAGGCGCTGCCTCCGGGCGGCGTCTCCCCCGCCGCCCCGCCGAAAGAATCCACACACAGCAAGACGCCCACCGGCCTCCCCGTCTGCGCGGCCCGGCCCGGCCCCTCCGCCTGCGGCCGCGGCCCAAGCGGCGGTGGCAGGACGGCGGCGCGGCCCCAGGCCTGGCGAAGAGCAGCCGCCCTCACCGCCCGGTCCCGGTCGGAGGAGCTGCGAATCCAGTGAGCCCCGCGCCCCCTGCCCCGGCGAACTTCGCCGGCGGCGCGGGCGGCCGCTCTCGGCGCACTTGCTCCACCTCCCTCCTCCCCGGGCAGCCCCTCCGGCGGGGCGCGCCGACTCCCGACCCCCGGCCGGGCCCACGAGCCCACCACCCGCGTCGGCCGCTTCCCAGCCACACGGGCGACCCATTGCCCGCCGAGCAACTTGCACGGTCGCGCCCTCACCGGCTCCAACGCGACCTCAGGCGGAGCCAGGGGTGCCCGCGTCCCGCCCGGGGTCCGGCCGCGCCCCGAGACCATCTACCCCGCAGAGCTGTCGCTGTCGCCTTCATCCTTCAAGCAAGGCCCGCTCTTGACCATCCACCGCAGATCTGCGGCAGCGTGAGCCGCTCCTCGGCCGAGCTCTCGACATCGATGGTCTTGGCGACGCGGTCGGCGGGGTACAGCTTGCCCCACGCGCTGCGAGGCTGCTCCTCAGCCGCCGCCGAGGCCGCAGGCAGGCCCGCGGGGACGTCGGGGTTCCCGGTAGCGTCGCCCGACGGCGCCGGCTTGCAGGTGGCAGACCTCGACTGGCTGAAGTCAGGCCGGGAGAGCGGCTTGAAGTCCGGGTGGATCTCCACCACCTGGAGGGCTTCGGCCATGGTGGCCGCCGCCCGCCGCAGGAGAGCCGAGAAGGGGAGAGCGCGGCGATCCGAGGCTGAGGGGGCGCGGTCGGTGCCGCCGGCGCACCTGGAGGAAGGCGCAGCCAAGCACAGCGAGGGCCCAGAACTCGGCGGGCCCATCAACATCTGGTCTCCGCCGGTTCGCTGCGCAGAAGGGGCGGCTCCTCTGGCCGCTCCTGCGGACAGGGCCGGCCGACCGGAGCGCAGAAGGTGCCGCAGGAGCTCCCTCTCGCGCCGACGTCCGTGACACTACTAACTCTTGAATATGCCGCCGGACTTCCGTGCTCTGCGCGAGCGCCCAATGGTTGCCTTCGCCGCGGCTCCGGCCCGCCCCTGACTGAGCAGTCAGCCAATGGGAGCGAGGCTGGGTGGGGACAGCGGCCGCGCGGGGCCGTGTTTTTTTCCTTCACACTCCGGTTCGGCGCCTCGGAACCGCTCCTGCTCTCCGGGCTCTGAGCCTCTCGACCGCGCGGCACTGTGACTGCCGGCCGAGGACTCGAGTGAAGGCGGCGGCGGCACTTTGCCTACTGAGGCGCGGGGCGGAGCGCTCGGGGAGCGGGGGAGACCGCCGCTCCGCCTGGCCCGACCTCTGTGCGCGGCCGGGACGGCGCGGGGTTCCACTGGGTCGCCCCCTTTCGGCTCCACCCGCGGCCCCTCAGAGAGCGTGGGCCGGTGGGTGCGCGGGCTGGGCTGTTCGTTCCCGCGACCCGTCGGCCCCCGGCCCGCGGGGTGAATACTGCCTGCCTGAGCCTGATGAATGTTAATACCGCCCGTGATCAACCTTGTTTATAGCGCGCACCCTGATGTCAGGGGAAGGGCCCTTCATTTCTGATATTCTTCCTGAAAAACCCGTGAATCCAGGCTAACCTTGAGACAACTTAGAAAACCCGGGTATTCTAGAAAATACCTGAACAAACTGTCAAGTTAATTTAAAAAAAAAAAAAAAAGGAAAAATTGAACAATTGTCACAGACCAGACAGGAACTTAGGAGACAAGACTACTAAGTGTAATATGGTATTTTGAATGGGATCCTGGAACATGAGAGGGTTATTTCTGGGAAAAGTAGTGAAATAGGAATGAAGAGTGGAAATATAGTTCATCGTAATGTAGCAATGTTGGTTTCCTAATTGTAACAACTGCATGACTGTATTATAAGGTGTTAAAAAGGGGAAAATGGGTGAGTGGTATCCAGGAAACCCTCTATACCATCACTGCAATTTTTCAGTAAATCTCAGTCTATTCTAAAATCAAAAGTGGATTATAAATACTGTAGTGTACTCTGATAGACTGTGACTGTAATGGGGTATGTGGTGGGGACTTGATAATGGGGGGAATTCAGTAACCACAATGTTGCTCATGTAATCGTGTATTAATGATACCAAAATAAAAAAAAATAACAATGTCGTGTATTAATGGGTAAATAAAACTGGCCCTTGATGGCTGCTGGTGAGACTATATTGATAGATGCCTTTAGGGGGCTCAGACCTAGTCTAACTACAGCCGTTTCTCATTTCTAACATGATTTCTAAATAAACTTTTCATCAAAGTATAAAATTTATTCAGAGGACATAAAATGTGAATGAATTTTATAAAAAGTGAACACACCCATTTATTCACTGAGGTCAAGAAAATAATTTTTTGATAAAGCTCACTGTAAATAATAAAGTCCTCAGAAGTCCCCCACTTGCTCTCCTAAATCTCTTACCCTTACTCCTCCCCAAAGGTAACCATTATCCTGACTTCTAATACTAGAGATTAATTTTTCTAAGTTTTTGCGTTTATGTTAGGTGAATTTGTACATTACACACTCTTGCGTCTGGCTTCTTTCAGCACTGTTTGTGAGACTTTCGTGTTGTCCAGTGTAGCAGGAGTTTCTTGAATTTCTATTGTATGCATATACCATAAGCTACCCTGCTCCTAATGGACATTGAGCTGTCTTCAGTAGTTTTGATTATTACAAACAATGCTGCTGTGAACATTCTTATCCTCATCTTTTGTACACCTCTCCATAGATTTTCATCACCTTGGTGTCTAAGAGATGTAGTAGTTGGTGGGGGAATGTGTTTTCTTTTTAATATTTTGTTTTCAATGGTACTTACAGTGCTCTTGGGAAGTATGTAAGTTTGTGTTTAAGGAAAGCAAAAGACAAAGACTAGGGGCGAAGTTCCATTTCTGCAACTAGATAGACGGTCATCATCGTTCCATCTGCCCTTCCTCCAATCTTCTCAAGAAGCATGCCAGTGCCATGCTTTGCGGGGCAGAAGAGCCAAAGAGTCCAAGGAAAAGGGCGATGCTTATCAGTTAGTGGTGGCGCTGACTCAGTGGGCGAACTAACTCCTAGTTATTAAATGGAATGTGGTTTGGAGCTGAACAGTATCCCATGCTGTAACAGCACTATTACAAATAAAGTCCCAACAAAGCACGATTGTGCATTAAGTCACCAGCTCAGCAAGCTGGTTATGTTTTAAAGCTTTGTTAGCTTCAAAAGTTACAATGTTCTCCTCAGAGGGGGAGGCAGGCAAAGGACCAACAGATTCAAAACTGTTCTTGGCCTCTAACTGCTCCAACACTCGCCATCATATCCTCCACTATTTTCAAGTGGTTTTTCCTTATCTTAAAACTAAATGCCTACTAGTTATAAACTTCGGGGCAAGGAATATGCAGGACAAAAAGATACTAGATCAGAGAGGCAGAGACACCATTCAGCATGCTGCAGAGAGAGCCAAAAACATCCTCTCCAGGTCAATTAGGTTTTCTCTCACTGGTTCCCAAGTAAGGTTGTCTGCCAAGTCAAAACCTCTAAGAAAATGCAACTATATACATTTTTACATAACTCAACCAAAATAATTTACCTCTCTGTGAAATCTGAAGTTAACTAGTTTTGTTGGGAAGTGGTGTTCACTAATATTAGTCCAAGGCTTTTGATGTGCCTGTGGCCCAAGAGCACGAATAATAAATAATAGCCAATAGGAGGGATCTCTTAGTGCACTTTTTTAAACATCTTCCAGTCTAAAGGAAAGTTTCATTTTCCAATTAATCTATCAAAATATCAACCTAGAAACAGTCAAAGCCATTAAGAAAAAAAATAGAATTTTAAGAAGTCCATCCAAAAGTCAGCTAGTCCAAACCCTTTTTTTTACAGGTGAGGAAACTGAGGCACAGGGAGGTCAAGTGACTTCCCCAAGTCATAGCGTCAGAACTGTCAGTGAAACCTAGTTCTCTGACTTTAAATCCAGAGGGGTTTTAAATAATGATACTGCATGACTTTGTGACTTACACGGTATCACTTTACTTGTAGAAAGATTAGTCCATCCAGCTCTGCTATAAGAAATTCTGTGATCTGGGATAAATTATGACTTCTCTGAGCTTCTTCACACTTCTCTGAAATGTGCTTAACTCGCAGACACTGCAGAGACTTAAAAGGGAGCATATATGTGAAAGTACTTTGTGAACTATAAAGCAGTATGCAAGTGTATGAATGTTATTAATAAGAGTTAAAACATGTCAAAGGTCAGAAACTTAGTATAAAATGTCAGAATAGAACCTTCATGTTCATTCTAGTCTAATCCTTTCAATTGTCCCCCGAGAAGAGAAAAGCCTGGGAAGATGGGAGTAACTTACACAAAGACTTATGGCAAGTTGCTGGCACAGCTGATATTCAAATTCAGATCTCCTAACTTGCAGCTTCCAATGAATGATGTCTGATATCTTGGATAAGTGAATAGTAATTCCAAACCAGTAAAAGGTAGTTTAAAATAATCTGATAAAACTCCAGACTGAATTTATATAGGTCCAAAAGGGATATCTTGAAATACATTTTTAATAGAAAAAAAATTAATAAAAACTCATACTGTTTTTGATGTTTGGTACTATTGCTTTTTCTGTAGCTCGGATCATTTACTTAAACACTTAGCAATAATAAAAGCTGGCCAGTGACTGAGAATACTATAGAAGAAATACCACTTGGAAGAGTGGATAGAAGAGCTCTCTGCCTCAGGTAAGTTCATGCCTATGGGTCTGTGATGGGTGGGACACACAGCCATTAGAAAGAAGCTCACAACCAGAGCCTCAGGTAAACCCAGCAGTGGCTATAATCCCTCTCCTTCCTACTTCATCCTCTTTTAAGTTTTGCATGAGTCCCTGTGCGTCTGCATTAGGCAGATCCCTGTGGTCTATTCACAGAGTGACATGGTAATCGATAGGAAAAAAAGCATAGAATGGCTAGAATTAAAAACCTGAATGAGAAAAGACATGAAGGAGGTATCAGAGTCTCAGGGTATTGTGTGGAGAGGGGGCAGCATGGTGGGATCCATACACAGCCAGCTGCATACAGGCTGGCTGCACAAGGCAATAGGCACTTGGCAACAGCATCCACTAACAGGTTCCCAGAAGGAAGGGTGAGCTCTGATATTCAAACTACAGAATGCACTGAAGGACTGTCAGGGCCACGGCCAGTAAAGGCGGACTCCTAGCATCCAAGGCCTCACCTGTTTACTAAACCGAAACTTCAGTGAAGCCCAAGTTGCCTTTGTGTTTTTCTTGTAGATTTCTGAAAGTGGTAACAAATGTAGCAGCCCCAGCAGCAGCAGCTGCAGCAGGGGGAGCAGCCTTGGAAGGCAAGGTGGAGGCCCTGGGCTTGCAAGCACTGTCCCCTCAGCTCCTGAGGCCTCTGTGGACAGAGTGGGGCAGTAGGTCTGGACATAAAGGCCTCTGTGGGTCCCATCTTCTCATTTCCCCAACTTGTTCACGTGCTAGAAGTCGGGGAGGGGCTCTTGAGAAAATTCTGCATGCGAGTATTAAATGCAAGGCTGCCAGCTCCAGGCAGGTGCAAGGAGACACTCCCTTGCTGATTCTAACAGCAACAGTTGCAGAATTTGAACACATAAGCCAAGTCCCCCGGAAATCTGCACCGCAGGTGGCAGTTCCTGTCTTGTCAGCCAGCACTGATATTCCAAGAAACGCTTAGAGCTGTGCTTTTCAACTTGTGGCTATCTTCGGGGAATAAAGTCAGAAACTCTCTCTCAAGGCATTTCATGATCTGTGTGGGACTGCTCTTAAGGGAATGCAGTAGAAATGAATTTGTAATAGAAGAAAAGGGGAATCAAATCTTTGTTCAAAACTGAACACTAACATTTACTGGGAAGTGAACTCAAACAGCCCCAGAAACTTTGTCCACTAATGGGTGGGGGTGTGGTGGGGTGGCAGTTTTTTCTTATTCTCCAGATTTTCTGCATCTGAGGGTCAGAGTTAAAGCTGAAAGCTGATTTTGTTCAACCCCAAGCGTCCAGTCCCTGGGGACTGAGGAGAAGCAGAAAATAAAAACAAAAAGCTAGTGAATCGGTGAAGGAATGTCTGCGTGGACCCCTGAAAGCGGCTACTTCATGGGTCTGCACCCCAGCCTCTCTCCCACAATTTCCCCTGGAAAAGCCCTGACCGCTTGTGTGTCAGGAGGACGGCGGTTCTCTAAGGCAGGAGCCTGCCACTCCCTCATTTACTAGCAAGTCAATAAACTATTCTTTTCTTTCCTCAAAACCTTGTCACTGTGTTTTGTGATTTGACCTCAGGGACGAGGACCGGGTCTTGGCATCAGGAGCAGCACCCCCTC
Source organism: Manis javanica (assembly GCF_040802235.1). NCBI lineage: Eukaryota > Metazoa > Chordata > Mammalia > Pholidota > Manidae > Manis > Manis javanica. Next base: position 92,491,720 of record NC_133168.1, on the reverse strand, counting down.
ACCCCGACCAAGTGCCCGCAGGGCCGCTCCCTCAGTGTCAGAGGCCACAGGGCCGAGCTGTCAGGGACGCAGAGCTCCCGGCTTCCTCCTTGCTAGCCACAGGGGACTGTGCCGGCCAGGAGTGCCTGCTGTGTGGCGGGTCAAGCACAAGCCTCTAGAACTCCCTGTAAAGTATACATTGAAAGCAGTACTGCCTTCCAGGAGAGCTTACAGACTGGAGTGACCACCAAGGCCTTGGAAGATGTCGGCGTGGTGATTTCCACAGACCCTTATTGAAGTCACCCACGTGGCCTACTCAGAAAACGGACAATTCTTGGAGATGACAGTGCATGATTGTCACCATAATCGGAGTGTCTCAAATTGCAGCTACTGCTGCACATGGGGCTTCATCACTTGATCCCCAGGCACCCATTGTGTAAGTATTGGTCAGGAAAATGCTCTCCGTTCTCTTCCTGTGAGTAAAGACCAGCAGGGCAGTTAGCTTTCAGCCGTCAAGGAGAGAAAACTATCTCAGAGGCATATCAGACCTCCTGACTTAGGTTGTCATTTAGTCAGAAGGAACCTTCATCTCCTTTTCCTTCCAGAAGATGTCACACTGGCCCATCCCATTGATGGCACTCTGCTGACTGGACCCAGTGATCGGGAAGTACAGCTCATCTAGGCATATTGACAGCACAGTCACGTGTCAGAAGGTGGGAAATAAATCCAACAAAAATTCAGGGACCTTTCATCTTAGAGAAGTTTCTAGAAGTCTATCGTGTGGGCATGCCAAGCTCTCCTAAGGTGATGAATAAGGTGCTGTATCTGAGCCCTCCTCCCCTCCACACACACAAAGTGCACAGCAGCCTGGTGGACACCCTCAGATTTCACAGGCAGCATAGACTTCATTTCCAGTGTGCTACTCTGACCCATTTACTGATTGGTGTGAAAAGCACCTAGTTTATGAGCAGCCTGGAACTGTGGAAGGTGGATGCCAGTAGATGGCAACACCTGGATCTCCTCTCATTGCTGCCCCTTCAAGGTGCAAACCTGAAAACGACCTAGCATGAGACTGACTTCCCAAGATCACAAGGCCCGGACCCGGACTGACTTGTGTGCTGTTCCACGCTCTGTGCCAAGCCTGGCTGGCATTCTTCCATCTCTGAGTCTGTGCATCAGACACACATGATAGCAGCCCCCAGGAGCTGGAGGTGTCATCCATGTATCCCTGGGGATGTCCCTAGGGAGGAATATCTGGCATGACCCTCCCTGTGCAGGTTGGGACATTGGGCAGCTCCTGGGAGGTGCTGTGGCTTCAGCAGGACAGGGAACTGGTGAAAAAAGCGGCCTGAGCTCAGCTCTTGTCTCCTCAGAGCTGGGACCTTGGTGTCATTGTCAAACAGCAAACGGAGGGCTCTGGTGTAGATCTGTGTACTCATGCATGGCAAGGGCCAGGAGGGTGGGCAGTCAGAAGCCCAGACGGGCATGTGGGCGAGTCTGAATTCAGGGAGCAGCCCAGGAAATGCACCCTTGAAGAAGTGATGTCACTGAAGACACGCCCAGTAGAACCTGAATTGTGACCCGGACAGAACCCAGCTCCTGGTCGCAGACCCCAGTCCTGCTCACTTGACCGGAGGCGCTCGACAGAGCAACATGCGGTCTTGTTGTGTGGAGCCTTCTGAAGGCGTGGGAGTCAGGGAAGCCGAGACGGAGAGTCTTCCTGCTCGCTGTGGGCGTTGGCTGAGAGAACACTTCCAACGCCTCTGTCCGTGTCTCCCGAGGAGCCCCGAGGTAACACAGGGCAGCCCAGAGCGGGCCCCTCCAGGACCAGGCCACTGTGTGACCCATCCCGGGCTGACCTTTCCCCGGCTCCTTGTGTGTGTGCGGTGGGTGTGGGGCATGGGGGGACTGCAGGCTGGGGAGGAGGGGGGCAGTCAGTGTCACAGCTCTGGTCTCATCACTCAGTACTGGAGGTGAGTGCTGGGACCAGGTACTTCCACCCACATGTTAATCCTGAGACCGGGTGGTGTCCTATTCTTCCCTCAGGGACTGGATGTCTAAGCAGATGGCCCTGTGTGCCTGATCTCGGGGGCAGGGTTTGGGTTCCACACTGCCCCCTGCGGGGAGGTCCACGCAGCCCCGGGTGCCTCCTCACCCGCTACCAGGCTCTGGCTTTGCAGAGCTCCACCCTGGGGAGCATGGAGGAGCTGATGGGTGGATTTACCTACTCCATCTCCCTGGACCTGGGGCAGGCTGCCTACACCCCAGGACCCCATTACAAGCCTGGTAATCTGCCAGGGCCCTCACAGGGCTGCCCCATGAGATTGGTCAACAGACCCACTCCAGAGAGCCTGGAACCTCGCTCCCGGGGACACCCCATGCCTCTCCTTGCTTGCATCCCATGGGGCTGGGGGCTCCCGGGTGAGCTGCAAACCTCCATTGTCCTGGTGGTTCCTGGGTTTCCCACTGACTATCTCTCTGCTGCTCCCCTCAGCGTGAACCTGAGCCATCTGTCCATGGGACTGAGGTCCCCAAGCGCAGGGCTCCCTGGACAGGAATGAGGAGGAAGGGGAGAAAGCTCACGGGACGAGTGGAACCAGCTCCAAACACCAGCCGGAGCGCTCCTGAGGCCACCCTCCCTCCTGAGGACGCTGACAAGCCACCCACGGGCCAACGGCTCCCGTGGTGAGCACCCACCCGCTCTTCGGCACCGTCGGGCCTCTGACCACAGCCCGCGGTGTGTCTTGAGTGTCCCCACGTGTCTGAGCCTCAGCATGCTCCTCTGACAGGCAGGGTGGTTGGCGATCAGCCTGTTAGGGTGCCCATGGGTAACACGGGAGGAGCTTAGAGGGGCTCCCCTGGTGTCTGGCAGTGCAGAAAGGACAGCCGACCAAGCCAGGCCACTTCGGAGCTTACTTCTCTTTACCGGATGAAAAGCCTAAGGCCTCACCCATCAGTGGCCTGGAGCCTGGCTCATGTGGAAAAGCACATGGGAAGCAGCCTTTTGGAATGGAGGCTCACGATTCCCTGTGGCTGTGCCCGGTCCTTGTCCTCATCATGGCCACAAGAGGGACCTCTGGGGACAGCAGAGGGGTACCTGGGAAGGTTCGGGTAGGACTTCCTTCAGCCACAATAGGTATGCAGCACCCACTTTGTGCAGACCCTTTGGGGACACTTAGCATAACTGAGTGAAGGAAACAGACACAGTACTGGGACCCCGTCCCGTGTGGAGTCAGGCAGTCACTTCAGGCGTCATCCGCAGGTCACAGCCGGGAAGCATCACGGGCGATACCCTCACCGCCTCCTCATGTAATGGGGGGCATGACAAGGGGCCAGAGGAGGATCTGAGAAAGTGAGCGTTCACTGGGCCAGGAGGGGGCACTGCCTGTGTGCACAAAATGGGTAGAGGAGGCGTGTAGGCCTTGGGGCAGGGGGCGCACAGCAGAGCCCAGCAGGTCACTCATCTTTGGATTCCCATGGGCGGGCTGACGACTGGGGACTTCCTATTCGGGAGGATGGGAGAGGATGGGGTCCCAGGACAGACGCGCAGGGTCAGGAAGGGGGAGGGGCAGGTGCCTGGACAGGCAGCGGAGTGCACACCGGCCAGGCCCACACAAGGGCGGACCCGGAGGGCAGTGTGGCTGGAAGGACCAGGCTTCTCACTCTGCCACCCCCAGGCCTTACCCCAGCTGCAGGATGGGACAGGCTAGGCGCCTTGCCTGGGAGCCCGAGCGTGTGCCCAGCATCATAGATGCCAGCCAGCTTTCATCCACCCTGGAGGGCCAACTCCTCCACCACTTGGTCCAGGAGGAACACCTGGGGCCCACGGTGGCAGAGCTGAAAGGTGAGGGGCTGCAGCCAGAGGACCATGTAGGGTGGGCTTTCCGGACTGGGGTTCCCTTCAAGGCAGTGTGGGATCTTCTGTCACTGTAAGGCACGGGGAATCAGGCCCAGGGTGACCCTCTCTCTGTGTCCTACTTCAGACCCACAGCAGATGCAGCTGGCTCCACAGACACAGGGAGGGCCGGCATGGTGGCTAGAGCCCGTCCAGGAGCTCCCTGAGACCCCTGTGCTGGAGCGACGGATGGTGTCACCTGCATCAGCCCCTGCAGAGCCAGAGGATGTCCCAGCAGTGGCCTCAGCCCCCATGGCAGGACCTGAGCTGGAGCCCAAGGAGCCCACAGCAGAGCCTAGCAGGTCAGTCATCTTTGGAATCCCATGGGCGGCCTGACAACTGGGGACTTCCTATTCGGGAGGATGGGAGAGGATGGGGTCCCAGGACAGACATGCAGGGTCAGGAAGGAGGACGGGCAGGTGCCTGGACAGGCAGGGGAGGGCACAGTTGCCAGGCCCACACAAGGGTGGACCCGGAGGGCAGTGTGGATGGAAGGAGCAGGCTTCTCACTCTGCCACCCCCCGGCCTTACCCCAGCCCCAGGATTGGATGGGCTAGGCGCCTTGCCTGGGAGCCCGAGCATGTGCCCTGCGCCATCGATGCAAGCCAGCTTTCATCCACCCTGGTGGGTCAAGTCCTCCACCACTTGGTCCAGGAGGAGCACGTGGGGCCCATGGTGGCAGAGTTGGAAGGTGAGGGGCTGCAGCCAGAGGACCATGTAGGGTGGGCTTCCCGGACTGGGGTTCCCTTCAAGGCAGTGTGGGCTCTTCTGTGATTATAAGGCGCGGGGAATCAGCCCCGGGGTGACCCTTTCTCTGTGTCCTCGTCCAGACCTACGGCAGATGCACCTGGCTCCAGAGACACGGGGAGGGCCGACTTCATGGCTAGAGCCCGTCCAGGAGCTCCCTGAGACCCCTGTGCTGGAGCGACGGCCACTGTCACCTACTTCAGCCCCTGCAGAGCTTGAGGATGTCCCAGCAGAGGCCTCAGCCCAGGGGCCAGGCCCTGAACGGGAGCCCCATGAGCCTTCGGGCCTGGGGCCCAGGGCACTCGCTAGAATGGCACCAGGCGTGGCAGAGCCAGGTCCAGATCCAGAGCCCACCAGCCCCAGTGCTGCGAGCCCCTGGGACATTACAGGAGTGGTCTCAGACCCCGAACTGGAGCCCCATGAGTCCTTGGGCACGGGGCCCATGGCACCTGCAGGAATGGCACAGGGCCGGGCAGAGCCACAGGTGGTCCTGGAGCCCACCAGCCCCTGTACCATGAGCACCCGGGATTTGCCGAGGGAGGGGGAGCTGACCATCCTGGCATTTGCCCCACGCCTGGTGGCCGAGCAGCTGACCCTGATGTGTGCGGTGAGCGGAGCGGGCTCTCGGGGTCGGGGGTGGGCCTTCCCTGTGTCACGGGCTACCCCACACCTGCCCTCCCCTGACGTGGACTCCTGTGATGTGGGCCCACATCCCAGCTTCCCCACGGACTCACCATGTTCCCTAAGAGACTCTCCTCACCCCAAGCCCTCAATGTCCACATGGGGACAGTAGGGCCGGCCCTTAGGGATCCCTGCAGACCAATGAGGAGCAGAGGGAAGGTGGGCAGGGCCTGGCCGGGCTGGGAGGGGCAGGGCAGGGGAGGGGTGCTCAGGGAGGTGCTGCCAGGGCCTTAGGTCCTCGGGCCATTGGCCTGGCAGGCTCCTATGGCTACCGCACTTCAGAGGCCCCTGCCATGGATCTGACTGCGTGGGAGACACAGACACCAACAAAGGTCCTGGTGGAGTTGTTTAAGGGGAAACTGCACCTGAGTGGGCAGCGGGATCCAGTGGATGGCAGAATGGGAGGCAGATGCCCCAGGCCGGGCAGGCGTGAGCTGCCTTGTGCCTCAGGGAGGATGTGAGTGAGGGGGCCTGTGAGCAAACCCCTCTGTGCCCCATTACTGTGGGGTCCTGTGCATGCGGTCCTGGGCGCCTCAGTGGACGGGGTCTGAAGTCCAGACGGCCACAAGGCTCACAGCACGTCCCCAGCTGCCTGGGACCCAGCTCTGACCAGTGACCCTGCCTGGGAACAGGGGCACCAGGGGCACAGCTGGATGACACCTCTTGTCATCCCCAGGAGCTGTACAGTAGGGTTGAATATGAAGAATGCAAGGTCTACGTAGAGAGACAACCACGGAGGGAAGCCATTGTGCTCCTGGCCCCCAACATTGTTAACGTCCTCAAGCACTTTGGTACAACATTTCATTTGGTCATCTCCTCCTGCCTCGGGGGCCCGAGCACGAGGGCCCAGGACAGGGCCCGAGTGGTGGAGTTCTGGATACAGGTGGCCAAGGTCTGTCATGGGACGGCCCCCGGGGTCCCCTCCTTGGCCAGCTCTCAGGATGGGTGCCTGCGGTCTACCCTGCATGGTCCCTGGGCCCTCCTGCCAGGGGCGTGCGGACCTGGACTCGCAGGCCCCGGGGGTGGGACAGCCATCCCTGGACCCTTCCTTGGGTTGAGGCACAGTCCTCCACCCAGGAGGGCTGCTCAGCAGGTACCAGGTGTGCTGGGGTCCCCGGGTGTCTGTCTCCTTAAGGACAGGAGTTCATGGGGGGATAGAGCAGAGAAGCAGGACAAGCTCTCAGCTCTGTCTTCCCTCCCAGAAGTGTCTGGCTCTCAGAAACTTTGAGTCCTTCCGTGCCATCAACTTTGCCCTGCAGCACCCTCCTGTACGTCGCCTGGAGAGCACCTGGGGACATGTGTCCTGGTGGGTAGTCCTGTCCCTGGGACCAGGGCACCTGAGTAGACAGGGATACCCCTACATCTTGCAGTGTCCCTCAGTGGGCTGGGACTTCCTGGGAGGCAGAAGAGCCATAAGGGCGGGGATGGTGGGCTCTTGGGGCCCCCTGTGGGTTAGGCCATGGGTACCCCTGCAGGAATCAGTTTCCTCCAATGTCAGCTGTGGGGTGAAGCCCATTGGAGATCTGGAGCTTGTGCTCTGCAGCAGGAGGTCTCTGCCCCAAGGACAGCGACCTTGCCCAAAGCAGATTCGCCCCTGGGAGAGAAGGGAATGGAGGCCCTGGGTGGAAACACGCAGCCCCCTCCCCAGGCCACGGATTCCCAGGGCTCAGGGCCATGGTGGAAAGCCTCCTGTGGGCTAGTGGGCCTTCTAGGATCCCCGGGAAAAGGGGTCGGCCCCGAGACTCTCCACCTGCTGGCCGCATGTATCCCTCCTCCTCTCCCCTCCCCGTAGGAAGAGCTCCTGGATCTACAAAAAACTTAGAAAGAGGAACAACAGGCTTAAAAGGAAACAGCTCATCAAGGTAAATGGGGGCTGGAAGTCTGGAAGGGAGGGGTCCTTTGGGCAAGTCCTCTGCCGCGCTGTGGCACAGCTTTGGGAAAGACTCGAGGAGTGTAGGGTGAGCAGGGGAAGGTGACGGGGAAAGTAGGGTCCCCCAGGCCCATAAGGGCCTCGTCTGTCTCCCTCCCTGGCTCTACTTCACTGCGGGCCTGGCATCCAGTGAGGACCCAGGGGACAGACCCCCGGTCAGGGCTGGGGCTGGTGTGGCATTTGCAGCAGGGTTGGGGCGTGTGTCTGAGCAAGGTCGGCTTCTCCCCTGGGTCCCCTGAGCCTGTCACGGCCCCTCTGTACCCTCAGGCTCCTCATGTGCACATGGAGGGTTGCCATCAGCCTGGGGGGCAGGCCTCCCAGGTGAGCAGGGTCCAGGGAGCACAAGATGGGCTTCAGCTTTGTGCCTACCCCACCTGGTCATGTGAGGGGAGCCGTGCTGATAGCCGGGTGACAGTGAGTGCTCAGGGCACCCTGGAAGGCAGAGGGACCTCCCCTGACCCTCTCAGGGCGGTGGCCATGGCCCAAGGACCCACATGAGTATGAGTGTGTGCTGGAGCCGGGGTCGCTCTGGGCTGAGAGCCTGCTGGAGGTGGGGACAGCGTAGGTGCCAGGGGGCTCGGGCAGGGCATCCATCCACCACGGTCTGGCTGTGGGAGGCACGTGGGAGGGGAGCAGGAGCACCTGAGTGTCGTGCACCTTGCAGGAGGCGAGGGCCATGGTGAGGAAATGGCAGCAGTCCCCCAGGGCATTACAGCATATGAACAAGCAGGTGAGAGTGGCGTGGCCAGGGTCAGGGCGGTGGGGGTGACCCTGCACCTGCTCCTGGTCCCACCAGCTCTGAACTGCCAGCTCTGGTGTGACCAGAAGGAGGGCGAGAGCAGCTGGGTACAGGGGGAAGTTGGAGGACAGGTGCAGGGCCCACAGGGCCTGGGAATGGCCAAAAGCCAGCCCTGGGAGGGACCAGGAGGGGAGAGCAGGGCGAAGGGAAGGGGGGAGGCCGCACAGGGTGATCCAAGGGAGCTGGGGGTGGCGGGTATGGGGTTCAGGAGAGGCTCAGTGGGCGCCCCTGAGGCAGGCGGGGACTCATCACCTCCCCACCCCGGTGGCACAGGGCATGGTCCCGCCGCTCGCACTGATCCTGTACGACGCCTTACAGAAACAACAGGAACATCATGTGGACGTGAGTGACCCAGCAGGGCTCAGGAGGGCAGAATGGTGGGGTTTAGCGAGGAGAGAGCCCCCAGTGAGCCCGGACCTCTCAGCACCAGCCACCCCTCTCGTGAGGCCCCCACCCCCACCCCAGGACCTGGGCTTCTTGGAGAGGACTGCCAGAAGGGCCCACCTAAAGCCCGATCCTGGCCCCAGGGCAGGCGGGGCTGAGGGCTCCAGGGGGCAGCATCTGGGCAGGACTGGTCTCCCCGTCAGGCCCTGCCCTAGGGGAGGGATGCTGCTCCTTCAGTGCAGGAAGCACATCGGGGGGCTGGCAGTGCCTTCCCACCTGAGGCCTCAGTTCCCCAGTGCAGTCCCTGCTTCTCGGTAGCCCCGAGCCCGGGACAGGGCCGGGTGCTCTTTGTGGGCAGGCCTGCCCCTTGGAGGGCACTAGCGGTCCTGCACCTTGAGAAAGGGTGGGAACGTTCTGGCCTCGTTCTGGGCTTAAGGGGCTGTTTCCGATGTAGTTTGGCCGCCTTGCTGCCTTCCAGGGTGATGGTATAAAACAGAAAGTTGATTGCCCAGCCATGAAAGGTGAGGGATGTAGTCAAGACCCCCTGGGCAGGACGTTGTCCTGGCCATCCCCTGGGTCTAACGTGTGTTGAGAGTTAAGACACACAGAGCTCAGGACACTAAAGGCTTTGTAAGGTGGGGGATGAGGTGGCATCAAGGTCACCTTCCTGGAGGAGGAGCTGGAGACCCAACAGTGGGAACAGGCTGGGCTAGATGGCATTGGAAGGAAGGAGGGTTTCCGTGAGCAGAGATCCGGGATCATCCCAGTGCCCCACTCCTCACCCCCTCCTTGTCTGCATCCTGTCCTTCCTCTGCCCCAGGCCACTGACTTCATAGTGGAGCTCCTCACATACAAGTTCCTGGCCAGGCAGTATGACCTGGAGCCCAAGGAGCACTTTTTGTCCTTTTTCCGGAGAGTGAAGATCCTGCGAGAGGACCAGTGGTGAGGCTGCCAGGAGTGGAGTGTGGGCTGTAGCTGCCGGCAGGCTCTGGGAGAAGGGTCCCCTGCCATGTGGCTCCAGGGGCTCACAGGTGTCCCTCTGTCCTGCAGCTACGGCCTGTCCTACCATCTGGAGCCCCAAGGTCAGAGGGCAGGCAGAAAAGGACTGTTAAAGTTCTTCAGGTCCCGCAAGATTTAAACTTACTGGCCAGGGCCAGGTGAGTTTCTGGGCTGGGGTGTTCAGCAGGGGGTGGGCTGTTCCCCAGTGTCAAGGAAACTTTGCGCCATGCAGGGTGTGGGAGCGTCCTAAAGACCGGTGCGGCTGCAATCCCGCTCCACTGCCGATCGGTTGTCCCAGACTGAAGGGTGGTTCCCCGCCCCCTGTGGGACCCAGTTTCCTCCTCTGTGAGTAGGTGACGCTCAGAAGCCTTTCTGTGACAGGGACTCCCAGGTGCTGGTGATTGACAGGACCCTCCGCACAGGGCCCGGAGCCCAGAGGGCAGTGGGGACGGGGTGGAAGCAGGATAATGGGGGGAGCCCGGGATAACCAGTCTCTTCTGCTCACCCGCGTGGCCCTGTAGCTGCTGTCATCGGGCCCTCGGCCCTGCTGGTGTCCTGGCTGCATGTGGAGGAGAGCTTCTTCCCCTTCGGGCAGGCGGCACCTGGCACCCCAGGACCCCAGTCTGCCTGCTGCTCCTCCTCCTCCCGCTGCTCATCCTGAGCCTCTGCCGGGGCAGCTGCTCTGGCACCTCCTCCTTCGGCCGACTCGGGCAGCTCCCCAGGCTGCCGCTGCATCCTCAACGACCCGTATGTAGCTGCGGCGCACCTGGCCACCTTCGTGCTGTGTCGTCCCCTCTGCTTGTGGCCCGTTGGACAGAGGCGAGCCACCCCACCGTGTGGAGGATGTTCCCCTTCGTGCAGGTGGCCTCCCGCCGTGACACCAACTCCTGCCTGGGCGCCGTCAGCCACCGAGTCGTAGCCACAGGGTTCCAGGAATAGCTGGGCGCTGTCCTCACCAGGCCCGGCCTTTCCCGGGATGGACATAGACACGGCGCAGTGCTGCGAGGGACCACGGCCTCCTGATGCCCAGCGGAGGCATCCGAGGATGCAGGGGTGGCCGACTGTCACAGGGTACCGGGACTTGCTTACAGGGGAGCCCCCTGTACAACTTCCTCCCCTCATCCCTGAGAAATAGCCCCCCCAGGCGCAGTGTGCTCTGGGTGTTGTCTCTGAGGTTTATGGTTCCTGGGGGTTGGGGTCATCCCTGTGCAGAATGTAATAAATGCTGAACGGATTGCCACCACACTGCTCTTTCTTCTCAAAGCTCTGCCCCTCCTGCGGACATCGTGTGCCCCAGCCCACCCCACCCCAGCCTCAAACTCTCTGATGCAGGGGGGCCCTGACCTCTGCCAGGTTGTCCTCCATCCTCTGTCCTCCCCCCGTAAGGTGCTGAGGAGGAGCATGGTGCTCCAAGCCCCAGGGTGGGACACCTCGGCAACACTGGGGAGGGCTGCTCAAACAGAAACTGAACCTTACTTCCTGTCACCTATAGATTATGATCAGACACGGAAACTTGTGTACTCGAGTAGATCCCAGGGCTGCAGGGTGCCAGTCTAGCACTGTCCCACTTAATGAGACAGAGCTGCTCCACACATTCCAGAAAATACCTTTGCGAAAAACTTCTTGGTCTCTCAAAGCACCTCCAAGAGGTGCACGCCTTCCACTGGGGGGCTTTGTCTGAGCCCACTTTCTCCACGCTTCACACCTCGGAGCACCCCCCAAAGCTCCCGGGTTCCCAGTCCTCCCCCATGGTGCCCCTCAGCCGCCCATCCCCAGGCCAGGCTGGTGTGAGTCCCCTGGTGTCCCACTCCTGGGTCCTGGCTGAGCAGCCTGATGTCTGCGACAAAAGGCTGGGGAGGCTGAGCGGAGGCACTTGGCTCTGATTCTCCCCACACGCTCTCCCAGGACTCTCAGGATGTGTTCACCCTCCCAGGAGGGGAGGCCTGGCCTGGAGGGGAGCTCCAGGATCAGCACAAACACCCCCTTGGGGGGTTCCAGGATGGAGAGAGTCTCCAGGCCTTATGCTGCAGGTGGAGCCCCAGATTGGGACTGGGGAAGCAGACGTGGGCCCTCCTGACAGCCTCAGGTGACCAGGAGACAGGAGGTAAAATCGGGACACCCAGGCCACCCTCCTTCCCCTGGACCTTACCACAGCACGCTCAGAGCCATCTGCCTACACGGTGGTCCCAGGTATGACCTCAGGCTCCCCGGCCACAAAGGGAGGGAGGTTTGGGCAGGAGGAGGGCAGGCGGGCCCCTGGCAGGGCTGTGGCACAGGTCAGACCTGTCATCCTGCACGGCCCACCAGCCTCACCCTGACACAGAAGAGCTTCTGGGCCCCAAAACAAAGCAGCAGCCCTGGGCCCGGTGGGTGGTCACTGGGCCAGCGGTCCGTCCTCAAATGGTGTGTGCAGGGGCCCCAAGCGCAACACGGCCTGGGCTGCTGGTGCTGGGACACCAGGCTCACACGGCTGTGGGCTGCAGCGCACCTTCCCCACCCGGCATGTGCTGGGGAGGTGGCAGGGCCCTCTGGCCCCTGGTGCGCTACTCCGCACCCAGGCACGGGCTCTGGGGGCTCCCTGTCTTCGGGCTCTTCAGAGAAGCTGATGATGGAGTTCTTGTTCACAGGCTCAGAGAATGAACTTTGCAAACACTCAAGGTAGGAGAGCATGTGCGAGGCTTTCATTTAGAGATAAAGCAGAGGACACAGCTCCTGGCTTGCCCCTGCCCGGAGGGGACAAGATAGCCCTGGGGTGATGCACAGTCTAGGGAATTTATAGGCAGGTGAGAGACAAAGGGCCAGGGATGCAGACCTGCTAAATGGTCCCCAAATGCTTATCTTTGAAGAGACACTAAGTTTCTTATCAGTCTTCCAGATTATTTTGCATACTTGCCATTATTACTTGCCTACATTGCATATCATTTGATTAGGGCTAGAGGAAGAAAAGCAGCATCTGGGTAAAGATAAAGAAAATAAGTCTGGCCTTTTATCAGGCTACGGTACATTTTACAATAACCTCATTTAATTGACACAGTGAAGACATGGGCTATGCTGCGGTCTTTTCTTACGTGGGGGATATTCAAACATTTCAGGCCAAGTTACTCCTGGATGTTTGGTTTTAATTAATCTCACACAAGAATGCTTATATTACTTTAGAGAATGAATGTGACTGACTTTGCTTACTTGTTTAATATGGAGTTTCAGTAGGGGTTTTATTCCGGAGGCCCTCACCCTGCTCTGTCTGCGCCCACGGTCCCTGCCTCACCAGCACCGAGGCTCCGCGGCTTCCCTCCCCAGCTGCCATTCCCTCCTAGTTCCTCCTCCAGGCTTCCCTTCCACACTCCCCAAGCTCTCTGCTCCCATGCTCGCACCCCTCTCCCCCCGGCCTCCCAGCCTTCTCCTTCCCCCACCCCTCCCCTGGGCTGGGACTCCTGTTAGGAGGGCGTTGTGCATTCTCCTCGGTTCTTGTCCCCGCCGCAGCAAAGAACTGAGAGGCAGAGACGCAGCAGTCAAGTAGAGTAAAGGTTTTATTTACGGAGAGAAAGTGCACACTCAGAGAGAGGGGAGTGTGGGCTACCTCAGAGAGGGAGGCGCACTGAAAGGGTGGGGGCTCCCCCTTGGAAGGATTTCTCAGGAATGCGACAAAGGGCTAGGGGTGTGGACCTGTGAAGTGGTCTCAAGATGAGACATGAAGTTTCTTATCAGTCCTCCCCCTGCTCGGATTCCCTCCAGCAGAGCAGCTTCCTGGCTGGGCAGCGTATCAGTTAAGACTGCCCTCCCTGCCTCCATGGTGGGCTGAGTTACTGTATGTTCGCTACAGACTGTGTTAAGAGTGGATAAAATGAAACTTCCTGTGGCCAGGATTCGCACCTGGGCCTAGTCGGCTAGCTCACCTCTCATGTGGGCAATAGGTTGCTATTGACTCTATAGAAAGAGCTCCCACCCAGTGCTCTGGGTGACACAGTGTCACGGCAGTGATGCTGCAGGAGACCAGAGCAGAGGCTGGAGTGGTGGCAGCGCTGAGGTCAGAGGCCCAGAGGATGGCTGTGTGGGATGGCTGTATAGGGAGGGAGGCCCAGAGGCAGACACGGGCTTACTGTATGTAGACTCGCTCTGATTGGGTGGGATGTTAGTGATGGACCTGCCACTGTGGAAATTAAGTTGGGTATAACCCTTTCACCCCAAGAACGTTTTACTATCATTTCATTAGTCACATTGAATCCATACTGAACTTGCCCAGGGTTGAAACCCTCTGGCAGGACATTAAAAATCTTACTTCTTAACTTCCTGGGTTTTAAAATGCAATCTTAGCTTTAATATAGAATCTTTCTTGTCTTTACCATGCTGTTCATGGCTGGGCTAGCTTGCTAAGTGAACTGTCCAGTCTGCAAATTACTTGATTAGGGGATGAAGGAGGAAAAACCGCATACAGGTAAAGTTAAAAAAAATCAGCTGGGCCTTTTAGGAGGCTCAAGTAAATCTTAGAGATGATTACAAACAATTAGCACAATAAAAACACGGACTACTTTCCTTCACCTGGGGAATATTACTGATCTCAGTGTGTATAATGCTTAATACAGAGTTGTGATAGGGGCTTTCCTTGCACATAGTCACACTGCTCTGACTGTAATTACCCTGCCTTGCTTTTTCCAGATGCCCCCACCCTTTTGTGTCTAAGCCCAGGGTCCCTGTCTCAAGCTGAGCCTGGGCAGCGATGCAGCCATGGGAGGAGGAGACTTTGCTCGGAGATGGTGAAGATTCAGGCCTCTGTAGAGTCGGGGGGGGGGTGAGGATCTGCACCTCACCTCTGTTGGCCCCCAAGTTCTCTCCTGATGGCCCCTCTGCGACTGTGCCTGTCTTAGGTTGTTCCTCCCTTGAGGAATCTTACCCGTCTCTGGCTAGCCAGCCATCCTCCGGGGCCAATCAGGGCGAAGTGAGGTATGTGGGTGAGAGGCGGCATCGGTTTTCTGTCTCCTTGGCTGCTTATGCCTCCGCGGCCTCCGTGCCCTGTACCTGCTTTAGGGATCCCTTGCCAGCCGGCACGGTCCCAGCTCAGGTAATATATTTTGAGGAACTCAGGCCATTTTTTATAACGTAACATATTTCTTCCGAAACAACACTGTAGAGAAGTTTCAGAAAAAATTTGGTTTGAGAAGGAAGGAGAAAGATCACAGAACCAGCAAACAGGAAGAAAGGTGGTAAGATTGGAAAATCCTCAGGGCAAAACACTGGGCATAGCTGGGAGCTGCACCCTTCTCTCTTTAACTGAAGTTGTAGGTGATGTTGGGTGCTGAGGGAGGCAGACTTCTGAAGGGGGGTTTTCACCCTCATTTTGGGAGCTGACCGCTGTATGATGACGTCTGACCAGCTGTGTGGGGAGCCAACGAGGACCTGTAACAGACACGACCTCGCCCCCAGATAAGCACCGCTGCTGGCATCTAGTTCTTTGCCAGTTTAGGAGTAATAAACTATAAATAACAAAAGACTTGCCATTTACAATGGTTAAAGAGCTGAGGAGAAGTGGATCCACAATAAGACAGTGGATATAAGGATATTTGGAAATATCTGTAATATAAAATACTCAATAAAGTTTAGCATTATTCCTTTGACAGTGCTTTCCAGGTAATTACAGCTGAGATAAATGTAAGCCAAATTAGCCAAATTTTCCCTAATGAGGAGAAAAAATTCCTCTGGCATGTTCCAGGGGGCCTCTGGAAAATTACAAGAGTTACTTAGAGGTAAGAGCACCTTTCTGAATTTGGTGTTGGTGAGACAAGGGACCGTGGGTTTAGGCAGAGTAGGGTGAGGGTCTCCAGAGAAAAAGCAGAGCAAGATCATTACAGTCAGAACAACGTAACAATGTGCGAAGGAGTCCCTAGCGAAACTCTGTGATAAGCATTACGCAGTCAGTCACACTAACTCTCCAGGGTGAAGATACCAGAGTAGAATATAGACATTCTTCCGTGAAATCAGTTCAAGCTCAAAAGGCCAGGAGCGACTCGGCCTGGACTGTCTGCGTGTTCTGCAGATGAAGAGTCTCTCAGCATAACCTGGACTTCTCTGTATCAGTTAGATCATGACACTAAAATTTACCTTAGCTTGCAAAAAGGCCCAGCTTATTTGTCACTGTACCTATATGCTGTGTTTATTTCTCTGATCCTAACCAAGTAATCCGCAACCTGAGCAAAAGATTCATTTAGTAAACAAGCGCTATAAACATCTCAAAAAGTTAAGAAGTAAGATTCTTAACACACTTTAGCAAACAGGCAACCACCCAGCCCACCTTGGGGGCAGGCCAGGCGGTCTTAATTGACATGCTCGCAGAGGGACACTGCTATCCTGAGAAAGAATCACAGCAGCAAATTTCTTCTGTTACTCATCAAAAATGAGCATTCTGGGACCACTTAACAAGTCTGCACCTGTAGCCCTTTACCCCCATTCCTGAAAATCCTCAACTGCGCGTACATCCCCTAGACAATGAGCCAACCACGGACTCTCAGGTCCCCTGCTGGCGTGAGCTAGGAGCTCTGTCCTCTCACCTTGATTCTAAATTAAAGCCTTTAACCTTGTTCTCCTACCTTGAGTGTCTGCGAAGTTCATTCTTTGGCTCGATGAACAAGAACCCCGGCACCAAAGGCACCACGAAAAGGCAGGGACTCGTCCTCCCAGACTGGTCAAAAATTAGATACAGAGCAAAGAAAACTGAGTGTGATTACAGCGCTTTCTCAGTATGCAGAACTAACGGCCGCAGGAGGCTCACACTCCCACGAAAAGCCCGCCAACTGAATCACACCCAGTAAAATAATGAATACCCTCTGTGTGTTCCAGTTGTACTCTTCCTGTCTTCCTCCACCTCTAGTGGAAAGAGCCAAAGTGCGTATTCCCCTATCAGAGGAAGCAAAGCAGGGAATTTCACCTAAACTGAAGGAATCAAATCCCCAGGCACAGCCAAGCACCATGTCAAAGGTCACACCCCACATCTGGCCAAACAAAAATACTATTACTCTATTTGTAGCCCGAATGCATAACTGTAAAATCCAACAGCTACCAGCTGATGGAAGGCGGAAGGGGCATAAAATTCCAGTGTTTAAGCCAACACAGGCACACGGTCCTAGTGCCATTCCAGTTCGTATGCACAATAAACATGCTCCAACACGTCACTATGCTCCTGTCAGCGGCCAGGCGATGTAACTGGTGCAGCTCAGCTGGCTGCTAACTCGCTTCAGGCCAGAGTAACAGAATACCAGCCCGCGGGAACAGGGACACCACACCGGGAGAGGGGAGCCTCTGGGCAAAAGGCAGGTCACAGACGTGAAAGTATGCTTCATAAAATTCAATGTCATTTTTTAAAGTGAGTCCCTGAAAGTCCCAGGAAGCCACCCAGAAACAAGCTTAGTTAGGGCCCGTGACCCAGGGGTGTGGGCGGGGGTGTGGTGGTGTCCCCATTTCCAATCCCAGGGTGCATTCACACAGTTAAGGGGCACAAAGAACTCAGGGCAGGAACCTGCGGGTGCATTTCCTTAGATTCTGAAATACTGTCACACTTCATTTTCTCTCTCAGATTTCATTACTCCTCCTCCCAGACCTCTGCGAATGCTTATTTGAAACACAAATGGGGGCGGGCAGTGTTAACGAGGCCTAACTGGGGGCTCTGAGTGGCCAATTGCACAAGAATCCATCTCAGCTCCTGGTTTCTGAGGCTGTGTGTTTTCCTTTTTCTCTTCTGCTTTTACATACACACAGGTGCAAGTCATGGCTGGCCTAAGAACCAAAGCCAGCAGGGGCTTGTCTTTGCGTAAAGTATCTCCATAATTTTATCACAAGAAGTCAGTAGGATTTTTGGATGAATACAGTCAGCATCTGACAGAACCCAAGAACATGTCCACTATTCAGGGGAATCACACGGCACAATAACCATACGTCTCAGATGTTTTCCTTAAAACTGCAACTTAGAAAGCATGCAAGCTAAAGTTAAGGAATTCTGAAGCTGACTGACTGCCAACAGGCACCCTCCCGCGGTGTAAGGGGAAAAAAGCATTCAGCGTTAAGGCGGCATCATCCCTATCGATGTAACATTTTCTCCATTTTACTTTCTATTTTGTCCCCACGGAAGGTAGTAACTTACCCATTTCCCCCACCTCCCAGCAGGGTGTCTTATAACTAAAATTTTATAGCTATAAACATACTAGTCAAACAGCTTTTTACATTTCTTCAACACTTGTTATTTCTGAAAGGACTAACTGTGAATACATCAATGACTGTGCCTTTTGATACCCCACAATAGCTCTACCTGCCTTAGCCCTTCAGGACACCACGAGCTCCTCGTCAGAAACACTCCCAGTATTTTGAAAACATTCAGTGATGTCTGTCTGCTTGGTATCAACTTCGGGTTTAATCTGTACAAATCCAACGTCCTCTGCGTCTGCTGAAACATCCCCTTATAATCTTCATTCCCATACCGGGCTTAGTCCGTAAAGATGTATTACAATGTAGAAAGCTATCAAGCGTATCGAGTATTTAGCTATGCAACCTTAGACCCGACACGGAAATTTTAAACCATCTTTTAGAGCCAACATAACTTTCCATCAAAACTGCCCTGAATATATTTTAAGGTTGCTAACTTCAACTTCAGAATTCCTCATTTTCCAAAAACAGGAGAATTATGATCAATAACAATCTTTGTTTAAATCACTCTATTCCTAGGATGCTGGTCATGAAAGTTAAGTTTTAAACAGGCCAAGCAAAAAGCTAAATATTTTGTAAATGCCTACTATTCATATCAATTCATATTCATGCCAATTATGTAGCCTGTTCCATATATTACCAAATTCTGTATGTTAGTTTGTAATCCATTTCTTTTTTCACAAACACAAAGATACAATTTCACTGAAAAATTCGGTCTCTAATACACTATTATTTCCCTAATATGTGTAAAGTCCAAGTTCACTGTGACAATAACGTCCCCACCTATGCTTCGACTCTGTGTGTATTTCCTACATCTATCATTCAGTATTTCATACATACTTCCCTACCTGTACTTTGACTTACACATCACTCTGAGAAACTGATGCTTGCCCTATTTTCACACCTTTATGAATGCCAGCCCATCATTCCAAATTTTAAAAATAACACAGACTGAGAGATAGAAAGATGGATGTGCCGATGGACAGATGATCAATCAGGTATAATAACAATATGAAGTAGCAGAAACTAGGTGGTAGGCGTTGGAGTGTTCCATGTGGAATCCTGCCGATTTCACTGAGCATTTGAAAATGTTATGATGAAACCTTGGGAGAACAACCGCCCATTTGCAAGGCCCACCTTACCAGCCACCACAGGACCCCATTTTTCTCCAAGGCATTTAACCCTTCCTACGACCTATCAGTTGTTTATGTGTGCACAACTCATCTCCCGGCAGGATTCACGTTTGAATCATTTTTCTCTCATTCAATTCCATCTATTACATCATCTTGTACACAACGACCATTCAACACATGACAAAAAAAATACTTATGGAAAAAAAAATAGTCACTGTTTATTTTACTAATAAAATTGTTCTCACATAATACAGACAGCTATCATCTGCAATACATAGGAAACTGAACCAGAAAAAACCTGTCTGTATTCCGAGAAAAAAAATGGCCCAACCAAGTATTTGCAATCTAAGATGTTAGAATGATTCAGGGAAGTAGTGAGACGCTGTAGAGTCACTACAGGTTGTCTCCGTGTTGTATCGCCCTCCCCGCTCCCCACCCTGCATTATGTGTGCTGATCCCGATGCCCCTCATTCCCCTTCTCCGTCCCCACCCACACTCCCCAGTCCCTTTCCGTTTGGTAACTGTCAGTCCGTTCTTGGGTTCTGTGAGTCCGTTGTGGTTCCCTCAGTTTTTGCTTTGATCTTATGCCCCACAGATGAGAGAAATCATATGATACTTGTCTTTTTCCGCCAGGCTTATTTCCCCGAGCGTAATACCCTCTGGCTCCGTCCATGTTGTTGTAAATGGTAGGATTCGTTTTCTTCCTATGGCTGAATAATATTCCATTGTGTATATGCACCATCTCTTCTTTATTCATTCATCTACTGATGGACACTTAGGTTGTTTCCATTCCTTGGCTATTGTAAAGAACTCACGTGTTATTAAGTTACTTAATTTTCAAGTGCCTGGAGATTTTCTAGATATCTTTCTAAAGGAACAAAACAGGAGCCGACTAAAAGAACCCAAGCATGGACTGACAGTTACCAAACGGAGTGGGACTGGAGAGGTGGGTGGGAATGGAGAAATAAGGGGGAAAACGGGCATTATGATTAGCACACATAATATAGCGGGGGGACACGAGAAAGGCAGTAAATACAGAGAAGACAAGTAATTACTCTAGCATCTCACTACGCTGATGGACAGTGACTGTAATGGGGTGTGTGGGGAGACTTGATAATGGGGGGAATCTAGTAAGCACATTGTTGCTCATGTGACTGTGTACTAATGACACGGAAATAAATAAATAAACAAATAATAACACGTGGGTCATGTCAAGAAAAATTAGTAAGTACATGAAACAAAATGAGAGCTCCCACCTCACAGGTCTCGCGACCAATGAGCGTGCAGCTTCCCGCGCATCCCCGCCTCCGCGGGAAGGCCGCCGCGGCCAGTGAGCGGGGGGAACAAGGCTCAGGCCCTCCCCCGACTGACAGCACTGGAAGCCAATGAGGGAGCGGTTCGGCGGGGCAGGTAGCCACTGGGCGCGCGCGCAGGAAACGTCTCCGGCGGCTGCGTAGTAGCTGCAGGCGCCGAAGCGGCCGTTTGAAGAGTCAGTAGGTTTGCGAGCTCCGCCTGGCGGAGCTGCCCACGCTGTTCAGTCCGTGCTCCGGTCCGCCGTCCCGTCCGCGCAGCGAGTCCGGCGGAGCCCAGATGGTGGACCGCCGCTGTATTCGATGCGCCTTCCTCCCGGCGCGCAAGCCCAGGCGGCACCGGCGATCGGCCCGGACTTCGAGCCGCCGCCCCGGCCGGACCTGCGCTCGTCCAGCTCTGCCTCCTCCAGCCTTGCACCGTCGTACCTGCTGCGGAGCGTCCAGAGCGGGCCCCGCTTCAGGGATGAAGGCGACAGCGACGGCTCTGCGAGTCGGAAGGTACGCCGCCGCGGGCCCCGGAGGGGGCGCGTGGACCCCAGCCTCCGCCTGCGGGAGCGGCGGACCGGTGAGGGGGCGGCCGTGCGAGGGGCTCGGCGGGCCCGCAGGCCTCGCGGGGCCGGGGGCCGGCCGACGCGGGTGGTGGACTCGCGGGGCCCGGCGTGGGGCCCCGCCGCCGACGTGACACTGCCGCGCGGGCCGGGTTCGCAGGCGGAGGGGGCGGGCCGTGCCGCGCAGACGGGGAGGCCGGCGGGCGTCTTGCCCTGTGCGCCGTTTTCAGTCGGCGGCCTCGGGGGCGAGGGCCGGGCGAGCCGAGGGTCGGTGGGACCCGCGGACGGGCTGCGGGGGAGAGGCCGCCGGACGCAGCGCCTCCAGGATTAACAACTGTTTCCTGAGGCTCCTGTCGTCCCTGTCATTTGGGATTACCGGTGCCGTTTCCTTGCTGGTCATTGGTCTGTTCAGATTTTCTGTTTCTTCCTAGGTCACCCTTGGAAGGTTGCATTTTCCTAGAAAGCTGACCATTTCTTCTAGGTTGTCCTGTTTGTTACTATATAATTTTTCATAGTATTCTCTAATCTTCATATTTCAGTGGTGTCACTAGTGATTTTTCCTTTCTCATTTCCGATTCTGTTCATGTGCGTAGTCTCTTTTTTTGTTGATAAGTCTGGCTAGGAGTTTATCTATTTTGTTTATTTTCTCGAAGAACCAGTTCCTGCTTTCATTCATTCTGTTGTTTTATTCTTCTCAATTTTATTTATTTTTGCTCAAATCATTATTATGTCCCTCCTTCTCCTGACTTTGGGCTTCATTTGTTCATCTTTTTCTAGTTCAGTTAATTGTGAGTTTATACTGTTCATATGGGATTGTTGTTCTTTCTTGAGGTACGCCTACTTCCTTCTTACCACCGCTTTCGCTGAGTCCCACAGATTTTGCGTTGTGTGAATTATTGTGATTATTTCTTTCCATGTATTGCTTGATCTCTGTTTTTATTTGGTCATTGATCTACTGGTCATTTAGGAGCATGTTGTTAAGCCTCCATGTGATTGTAGGCCATTTCGTCATCTTTGTGTATTTCATTTCTAGTTTCATACCCTTGTGGTCTGAGAAGCTGGTTGGTACAATTTCAATCTTTTCGAATTTTCTTAGGCTCTTTTTGTGGCCTAGTATATGATCTATTCTTGAAAATCTTCCATGTGCACTTGAGAAGAATGTGTATCCTGCTGCTTTTGAGTGGAGAGTTCTGTAGATGTGTAAGGTCCATCTGTTGTAATGTGTTGTTCACTGCCTCTGTGTCCTTATTTTCTGTCTGGTTGATCTGTTCTTTGGAGTGAGTGGAGTGTTGAAGTCCCCTAAAATGAATGCATTGCATTCTATTTCCCCTTTCAATTCTGTTAGTATTTGTTTCACATATGTAGGTGCTCCTCTGTTGGGTGCCTAGATATTTATAATGGTTATATCCTCTTGTTGGATTGACCCCCTTTTATCATTACATAATATCCGTCCTTGTCTCTTGTGACTTTCTTTGTTCTAAAGTCTATTTTGCTCAATACAAGTACTGCAACACCTGCTTTTTTCTCCCTATTAGTTGCATGAAATATCTTTTTCCATCCCTTCACTCTTAGTCTGTGTATGTCTTTGGGTTTGAAGTGAGTCTCTTGTAGACAGTATATACATGGGTCTTATTTTTTATCCATTCAGTGACTGTGTGTTTTGATTGGTGTATTCAGACCATTTACATTTAGGCTGATTATCGATAGGTATATACTTACTGCCATTGCAGGCTTTAGTTCGTGGTTACCAAAAGGTAAAGGGTACCTTCCTTACTACCTAAGAATCTAGCTTAACTCACTTAAGTATGCTATTACAAAGACAATCTAAAGGTTGTTTTTTTTTTCCCCTCCTCATTCTTTGTATACTAGGTATGGTATTCTGTACTCTTTGTATGTCCCTCTTTATTACCTCTGGTGACAGCTATTTAACCTTAGGAACACTTCCATCTATAGCAGTCCCTGCAAAATACACTGTAGAGATGGGTGGTGCGAGCTAAATTTTCTCAGCTTTTGCTTGTCTGGAAATTGTTTAATCCCTCCTTAAAATTTAAATGATAATAGTTTCTATTTTTATTTTTTATTCAGTTGTTATAATTTTTTGTATGATTAATCTACAATTACATGAGCAACATTATGTTTACTAGACTCCCTCGATCGTCAAGTGACCCCCACATACCGTTTATAATCAGTGTCCATCAGTGTAGTAACATGCTATAGAATCACTACTTGTCTTGTCTGTGTTGTACAGCCCACCTAATGCCCCCCCCCCCACATTATGTCTCCTAAAAGCAATGCCCCTTTTTTCCTGCTTAACCCTCCCTTCCCACAACCATCCTCCCCAGTCCCTTTCCCTTTGGTAACTGTTAGTCCATTCTTGGTCTCTGTGATTCTGCTGCTGTTTTGTTCCTTCAGTTTTTCTTTTGTTCTTATACTCCACATATGAGTGAAATCATTTGGTGCTTGCCTCTCTCTGACTGGCTTATTTCACTGAGCATAATACCCTCTAGCTCCATCCATGTTGTTGTAAAGGGCAGGATTTGTTTTCTTCTTATGGCTGGATAATATTCCATTGTGTATATGTACCGCATGTTCTTTAGCCGTTCATCTACTGATGGACACTTAGGTTGCTTCCATTTCTTGGCTATTGTAAATAGTGCTGTGATAAACATAGGGGTGCATCTGTCTTTTTCAAACTGGGCTGCTGCATTCTTAGGGTAAATTCCTAGAGGTGGATTGTTGAGTATTTATGCATGTATGTTTGTCAGCGATATTGTTCTGTAACTTTCTTTTTTTGTGGTGTCTTTGCCTGGTTTTGGTATTAAGGTGATGCTGGCCTCATAGAATGAGTTTGGAAGTATTGCTGGTTCTTCTACTTTTTGGAAAAGTTTAAGGACGATGACTATTAGATCTTCAGTACATGTTTGATTAAAGTCAGCAGTGCAGTCATCTGGTTCAGGTGTTTTCTTCTTAGGTAGTTTTTTGATTACCAGTTCAATTTTGTTCCTAGTCATTGGTCTGTTCAGATTTTCTGTTCTTTCTGGGTTAGCCTTGGAGGGTTGCATTTTTCTAGAAAGTTGTCCATTTCTTGTAGGTTATCCAGTGTGTTGGCATATAATTTTTCATGGTATTCTCTCCTAATTCTTTGTGTTTCTGTAGTGATTTTTCCTTTCTCATTTCTGATTCTGTTTGTGTGTGCAGGCTCTCTTTTTTTCTTGATTAGTCTGGCTAGGGGTTTATCAATTTTGTATATTTTCTCGAAGAATCAGCTTCTGCTTTCATCGATTCTTTGTATTGTTTCATTCTCCTCAGTTTTATTTATTTCTGGTCCAATCTTTATTGTGTTCCTCCACCTGCTGACTATGGGCCCCATTTGCTCTTCTTTTTCTTGTTGTGATAGTTTTCAGTTTAGACTGTTCATATGGGATTGTTCTTCTCTCCTGAGGGAGACCTGTATTGCAATATACTTCCCTCTTAGCACCGCCTTGTCTGTGTCCCACCAATTTTGCGTAGTTCAATTTTTATTGTTGTCATTTGTCTCCATATATTGCTTGATCTCTGTTTTTATTCGGTCATTGATCCGTTGGTTGTTTAGGAGCATGTTGTGAATCCGCCATGCGGTGGTAGGCTTTTTCATTTTATTTGCGTGATTTATTTCTAGTTTCATACCCTTGTGGTGTGAGAAGCTGCATCGTTTTTGGGGGCTCGTCCGGGATAACTTCGGAGGTGAGTATAGGCATCCGAGCCTGCCTTTTCTTTCACTGTCCTTATAGAAGGAAGCCGTCTATGGACCACAACATCGGGCGCTCGTCAGCCACTTAAGTGGGACTAGCCCGGCTGCCGATCTCAAAGTCTCGAGCGCCAGGTTCCCCTGCGTCTCCCTCAGTGGATCCCCCGTCTCCCTTGGGAGCCGGGAAAGTCACCTGAGTGGAGGCCAGGATTCCCCTTCAGAGGCATCTCCCTGGATGCGAGGGACTGAGGAAGGCCGTGGGCACCTGCGAGAGTCTCGGCTGAGGCTGCGCTTCAGCGGCTTCTCAAAGGCCCGCGTGTCTGGAATCAGACCCCGACAGCCCGACTGGGTATCCACGAGGAGTGTCTCTCTTTCTGTCTGCCTGACTTCCAGCCTGCTTCTCCGGGCCGCCCCAGCCTCTGGGTGAGGCAAGGGTGCTGTTTACTTCCTTTACTCACTCGATGTGTGCCTCTAACTTCGTCAGTGCCACGGACCCCGATGCTCAGCACCGCAAGCATCTTATTCCTCTTCTTCATGCTTCACTCTTATTCCTGACGAAATGCTGCACTTTCTTATCTCATAAACGGGTGTCCTGTTTGTTGAACAATGCTGGTGGTATATTGATGGGGATTGCATTGAATCTATAGATTGGTTTAGGCAGGATGGCCATTTTGATAATATTAATTCCTCCTAGCCTGGAGCATGGGATGAGTTTCCATTTGCTAGAGTCCTCCTTAACTTCTGTTAAGAGTGTCTTGCAGTTTTCAGGGTATGGTAGGTCTTTCAGTTCCTTGGTTAGGTTTATTCCTAGGTATTTTATTCTTGTTGATGCAGTTGTGAATGGAATTGTTTTCCTGATTTCTGTTTCTGCTAGTTCATCATTAGTGTATAGGAAAGCAACAGGTTTCTGTGTATTAATTGTGTATCCTGCAACTCCTCTGAATTCAGATATCAGTTCCAGTAGTTTTGGAGTGGAGTCTTTAGGGTTTTTTTATGCACAATATTATGTCATCTGCAAATACTGACGGTTTGACTTGTTCTTTACCAATCTGGATGCCTTGGATTTCTTTGTTTTGTGTGATTGCCTGTGGCTAGGACCTCCAGTACTATGTTGAATAACAGTGGGGACAGTGGGCATCCCTGTCTTGTTCCCAATGTCAGAGGAATGCTTTCAGCTTCTCGCCGTTAAGTATGTTTTCTGTGGGCTTGTCATATATGGCCTTTATTATGTGCAGGTACTTGCCCTGTATACCCTTTTTGTTGAGAGTTTTTATCATGAATGGATGTTGAATTTTGTCATATGTTTTTTCAGCATCTGTGGGCGTGATCTTGTGGTTTTTTTCCTCCTTTTTGCTGAGTTGGTGAATGATGTTCATGGATTTTCTAATACTGTACCATCCTTGCATCCCTGGAATAAATCCTACTTGATCATGATGGATGATCTTTTTGATGTATTTTTGAATTTGGTGTGCTAATATTTCGTTGAGTATTTTTGCATGTATGTCAGCGATATTGGTCTGTAATTTTCTTTTTTTGTGGTGTCTTTGCCTCGTATTGGTATTGAGGTGATGCTGGCCTCGTAGAATGAGTTTGGAAGTTTTCCTTCCTCTTCTACTTTTTGGAAAAGTTTAAGGAGGATGAGTATTAGATCTTCACTAAATGTTTGATTAAAGTCAGCGCTGAATCCATCTGGTTCAGGTGTTTTGTCCTGTGCAGTAGTCAGGCTGAAAGCTGAGTCCAACATGTAAATGGTTCTATGGTATTGACCTCCCTTCCTTAGAGGCAGCCATCCCGGGGCTGTGTCATTTCCCTACCTGTAGCCCCAGGGAAGCGAAACAGGCTTGTGACTCTGACCGAGGCTCTGGCAGCGAGAGGGCACACACTCCCCACACCTATCGGACAGGAAGGTCCGATATTCTCAAGGAATGATCCCGAGTGTACTATTGCTAAAGCTTGTGCAGAGACAACTAGGATCTAGATGAAACTCCCAAAAGGCATAAAGTAGAGGCACACTGGTAAGGTACCGCTGAATCCAGAGCTCTGAGGCGACTCTTGCTTAGTGGGAAGGCAAGAGGGAAATCAAGGCAAGGTGCAGGCCGTGGTGGTAAGGAGTGGTGAAATCCAGTATGCCTGGCAGAGGAGGTGATTGACCACTGTCACCCAGGAATAGAAGTGCCCATCTTCTGAGGCCCTCTCACTGACCACTGATGGAGACCTACCTGCACCCTTTACTGCACCCCCTTCTCAGCACGAAGCAGCCAGAGCGGTCATCGCCCCCCATCCCTCGCAGCAGTAGGGTCTCTATCTGTAGAGGTGGGGAATGAGACAGGGTCCACGGGTGTAGTCAGAGTAGAGTGAGGGCCTCTGGAAAAAGCCCCGTACCAGAGCTCTGTATTAAACAATTAAGCAACGTCAGAGTCATATTAATTCTCTAAAATATCAAACTAGGAATATAAGCATTCTTCAGTGAAGATTAGTTAAAACTAAAAAGCAAGGAGTAACTTGGCCTGGAATGTTTGAATATCCCCCAGATAAGAAAATACCTCCACATAGCCCGTGTCTTCATTGTGTCAATTAAATGCGGCTGTTGTAAAGTTTACTTTAGCCTGCTACAAGGCCCGGCTTATCTTAACTTTGCCCAGATGCTGCTTTTCCTCCTTCATCCTGTAATCAAGTAATGTATAACCTGGGCAACGAACATGGCAAGTAATCCCAGTCGCAGAGAACATAGTCAAAGGCAGGAAGGATCCCATATTATAGATAAGATTGCGTTTTAACCCCCAGGAAGTTAAGAAGTAAGATTCTTAACTTACCCTTTAGCCAACAGACAATAACTCAGCCCACCTTGGGTTCTGGGCAGGCGGCCTTGTTTGTTATGCTCCCAGACCAAGATGCCAGTGTATCAGGGAGAAATCAGAGCAGTAAGTTTCTTTTGTGAAGTTAATTTCAAATATTCAGGGACCACTTAAGTCCACACCCCGAAGCGTTTATCCGGTTCCCAAAAAACCCTCAATTGCCTATAAAACCCCTAGACAATGCACAACTCCGGGCTCCCTTGTCCCCTCCCGGCATGAGCCAGCAGCTCTGTCCTCTCACTGTATCTCTCAGTGAAAGCCGCTCCCTGGCTTTCCTACCTTCGGTGTTTGCTAAGTTCATTGTTCGACTCTGCCAACAAGAACCCCGCCATCAGTTCCACGGGAGGGTAGGGATGGTGTCTGCTCTCTTGTTGCACAGTCCTTTTTGATTTAAAGAATGTCAGCCTGACTTCTGGTTAGTTACTGAAGTTACCTTGAAACCTTTTTCATAGTTGAGTAAAAATTTCAGTGTCTGTGTTTGTGGGCGGTAGCATGAGAAAAGGGAATGATTTAAGATGGGTGAGGGGGTTATGCAGCCAAGGGTAGTATCTTATTTGCTAAAGGCTGAAAGGCATGTGGGACTGATGTGACCCTGTCTTAGGAGATGTTTTGTTTGGAAATTACAACATAGATGCCTTAATTGGAACTCATAACATTATTTTACGTATGGTTTTGTGGCCAATGCTTTGTCAGCTGTAGCAGGACAGGTGGATGCTGTTTTTTGGATGATACTTTTTATTTTGCAGCTGACATTTAAAGAACTAAACAACTGAACACTGGAAAGGAGACATTTAAAATGTTTGTATTGACAGAGATTAAAGTTCAGTTACTGAAAGGCTATCTCGTTGGCAGTAGACACAAATATCGCTAGCTATCATGCACTCTATGGGGCATCTTTCAGTAGGGATGAGGGGTAAAACACAGAGTGGTAAGTTAGAATCCCTAATAGGCCAGAAGCCGTCTTCCTGTCTTTGTGCTCTAACGTCTTCATCCAAGTTCTTCAACTGCAATTCAGCATTGCTTTCTGACAGAACAAATGTCAGTATTTGCTTGGAATTTCTTTGGGGAGCCTGAATTATTTGCATTTTTCTGGGAACAGTCTGCCCTTGAAAACTACCGAGTGCCCTGGCATGATGGGAATTTACTCGGCCAGTTTTTTTTTCCTATGTGTGTCGTAATTTGGGGTCTTTGTGGAATCCTCTTGGAAAGGCAGTATGAACCTCGGGTGATTGGAGAGAGGCCAGGATTTTGTAGTTGTCCTGAGGACCACGGAGTGAACACAGAAGAGGTTTCAGCTCTCTGCAGCTGAAGAGTACCTTGGCCTTTATGGTAACGGCTTGCAGAGACTTGCCCAACCCCCCCGGGACCTCCCTTGGGACAGATAACCACGTTTTTCTTGGTTCCTACAAAAATTCCAAAGTTGCTGTGGTTGTTCCTGGGCTGGGAAACAGTAGACCAGACGAACTTTAAAAAGTGTTTGTTTTGGTGTCTTAAGGGGCAAAGGCTTGTACCCCCGAGGGTGTGCCTATTGCAGATGTACTGAATGTGGGAGAATTCTCCCCGTTTGCTGATTCCTGATGTGAACCAACAGAGCTCAAGTCAGTGAGCGGCACAGAAAGTCTTGCAGAAAATGACTGCTTGCTATTTGTGATCGTCTAAGGAACATGTGAAACATGAAAATGACTTCTTGTACCTCCGTGATTTCGTATGATTCAACCTTTCTCCCACTGGCATCCCATGTAACTTCACTCCGTCTGCCTTTTCATTGACCTGTGGGCTGAGCGCTGCCCATACTGGGTCTGGGGTGGAGTCATTCGGGCCACTTGGAGGAGATTTGGGCCGCCACCTTGTTTCTTTCTTTTTTGAAACAATTTATTTTTATAAAGCTTTGTTGATATAAGCTTAAAAAAAGCAAACTAGTTTTGATATTAATGCCAATAAAATTAGAAAGCTGTATATGTAACCACTTCCCTGTTTATTATTTAGTGAAGTTTAACCTTAATGCATTACTTAAATAAGGACATAAATCCACCAGGTGCCCTTCTTTCAGGCTACGGTATTCTTTACCGAAAAAAAATAAAATGAGATGGGGCCTGCCTGGTACAGCCCCACTTCTGGTGTTTGATGGCTGCTGAAGTGGCACTCTTTGTGGTCACTGAATCACGGACACTGGCAAGGGGGTGTCTGAAGAATCCGCTTTCTCCATTTTCCATTGTCCTCTCCTTTGGCAGAAATCCTTTCTCAGCTCGGACTCTGTTACGTGGCACTATCCTGATGACCCTGTTCTGGCTTCCACTCCCTTTTGGTTTAAGGTAATTTGAGCTCCTTCTCCGTGGTAAGGATACCTCAGGACTGGTTGGTCTTTTTCTCTGGCCCTTTCCTAGGTAACTGACTCTATTGGCCTATGTCTCCGTTTATCTCAAGGCCATAAAGGTCCCACTTTCACCTCAAGGTCACCGTGTTTAGACCCAGTCCTGCTCTCCGGGAAGCTCCCCATTTTTCCTCCCTGACTTGGGTGATGGTTAATTCGCTCCGCTCCCTAGCCAACAAACCTGGTTTAGCCTCCCCAAGTCTGCTAACTCTTCTTTGCCGAGTCCCTTGAGACCATGAGATGCTCACTCCCCAGCCTCTTCCCAGTCCCACATGTCCCCAGGACTGGGAGCACCTGCACCTCTCCTGGAAATCGCACAAACTTAGCCTAGTCTTGAAAGGTCCAGGTCACCAACTTCCGGTCTCAGCTCGCGCCCAAAGTCATGTTTGCCTTTCCTGAGGGAAGGTCTGGTCATCTCTTAATTCAAGAGCTGTGAATCATTGTAACATCTTCGATTGCAAATACTTGGTTGGGCCATTTTTTTCTTGGAATACAGACAGGTCTTTTCTGTTTCAGTTTCCTATGTATTGCAGATGATAGCTGTCTGTATTATGTGAGAACAATTTTATTAGTAAAATAAACAGTGACTATTTTTTTTTCCATAAGTATTTTTTTTGTCATGTGTTGAATGGTCGTTGTGTACAAGATGATGTAATAGATGGAATTGAATGAGAGAAAAATGATTCAAGCGTGAATCCTGCCGGGAGATGAGTTGTGCACACATAAACAACTGATAGGTCGTAGGAAGGGTTAAATGCCTTGGAGAAAAATGGGGTCCTGTGGTGGCTGGTAAGGTGGGCCTTGCAAATGGGCGGTTGTTCTCCCAAGGTTTCATCATAACATTTTCAAATGCTCAGTGAAATCGGCAGGATTCCACATGGAACACTCCAACGCCTACCACCTAGTTTCTGCTACTTCATATTGTTATTATACCTGATTGATCATCTGTCCATCGGCACATCCATCTTTCTATCTCTCAGTCTGTGTTATTTTTAAAATTTGGAATGATGGGCTGGCATTCATAAAGGTGTGAAAATAGGGCAAGCATCAGTTTCTCAGAGTGATGTGTAAGTCAAAGTACAGGTAGGGAAGTATGTATGAAATACTGAATGATAGATGTAGGAAATACACACAGAGTCGAAGCATAGGTGGGGACGTTATTGTCACAGTGAACTTGGACTTTACACATATTAGGGAAATAATAGTGTATTAGAGACCGAATTTTTCAGTGAAATTGTATCTTTGTGTTTGTGAAAAAAGAAATGGATTACAAACTAACATACAGAATTTGGTAATATATGGAACAGGCTACATAATTGGCATGAATATGAATTGATATGAATAGTAGGCATTTACAAAATATTTAGCTTTTTGCTTGGCCTGTTTAAAACTTAACTTTCATGACCAGCATCCTAGGAATAGAGTGATTTAAACAAAGATTGTTATTGATCATAATTCTCCTGTTTTTGGAAAATGAGGAATTCTGAAGTTGAAGTTAGCAACCTTAAAATATATTCAGGGCAGTTTTGATGGAAAGTTATGTTGGCTCTAAAAGACGGTTTAAAATTTCCGTGTCGGGTCTAAGGTTGCATAGCTAAATACTCGATACGCTTGATAGCTTTCTACATTGTAATACATCTTTACGGACTAAGCCCGGTATGGGAATGAAGATTATAAGGGGATGTTTCAGCAGACGCAGAGGACGTTGGATTTGTACAGATTAAACCCGAAGTTGATACCAAGCAGACAGACATCACTGAATGTTTTCAAAATACTGGGAGTGTTTCTGACGAGGAGCTCGTGGTGTCCTGAAGGGCTAAGGCAGGTAGAGCTATTGTGGGGTATCAAAAGGCACAGTCATTGATGTATTCACAGTTAGTCCTTTCAGAAATAACAAGTGTTGAAGAAATGTAAAAAGCTGTTTGACTAGTATGTTTATAGCTATAAAATTTTAGTTATAAGACACCCTGCTGGGAGGTGGGGGAAATGGGTAAGTTACTACCTTCCATGGGGACAAAATAGATAGAAAGTAAAATGGAGAAAATGTTACATCGATAGGGATGATGCCGCCTTAACGCTGAATGCTTTTTTCCCCTTACACCGCGGGAGGGTGCCTGTTGGCAGTCAGTCAGCTTCAGAATTCCTTAACTTTAGCTTGCATGCTTTCTAAGTTGCAGTTTTAAGGAAAAGATCTGAGACGTATGGTTATTGTGCCGTGTGATTCCCCTGAATAGTGGACATGTTCTTGGGTTCTGTCAGATGCTGACTGTATTCATCCAAAAATCCTACTGACTTCTTGTGATAAAATTATGGAGATACTTTACGCAAAGACAAGCCCCTGCTGGCTTTGGTTCTTAGGCCAGCCATGACTTGCGCCTGTGTGTATGTAAAAGCAGAAGAGAAAAAGGAAAACACACAGCCTCAGAAACCAGGAGCTGAGATGGATTCTTGTGCAATTGGCCACTCAGAGCCCCCAGTTAGGCCTCGTTAACACTGCCCGCCCCCATTTGTGTTTCAAATAAGCATTCGCAGAGGTCTGGGAGGAGGAGTAATGAAATCTGAGAGAGAAAATGAAGTGTGACAGTATTTCAGAATCTAAGGAAATGCACCCGCAGGTTCCTGCCCTGAGTTCTTTGTGCCCCTTAACTGTGTGAATGCACCCTGGGATTGGAAATGGGGACACCACCACACCCCCGCCCACACCCCTGGGTCACGGGCCCTAACTAAGCTTGTTTCTGGGTGGCTTCCTGGGACTTTCAGGGACTCACTTTGAAAAATGACATTGAATTTTATGAAGCATACTTTCACGTCTGTGACCTGCCTTTTGCCCAGAGGCTCCCCTCTCCCGGTGTGGTGTCCCTGTTCCCGCGGGCTGGTATTCTGTTACTCTGGCCTGAAGCGAGTTAGCAGCCAGCTGAGCTGCACCAGTTACATCGCCTGGCCGCTGACAGGAGCATAGTGACGTGTTGGAGCATGTTTATTGTGCATACGAACTGGAATGGCACTAGGACCGTGTGCCTGTGTTGGCTTAAACACTGGAATTTTATGCCCCTTCCGCCTTCCATCAGCTGGTAGCTGTTGGATTTTACAGTTATGCATTCGGGCTACAAATAGAGTAATAGTATTTTTGTTTGGCCAGATGTGGGGTGTGACCTTTGACATGGTGCTTGGCTGTGCCTGGGGATTTGATTCCTTCAGTTTAGGTGAAATTCCCTGCTTTGCTTCCTCTGATAGGGGAATACGCACTTTGGCTCTTTCCACTAGAGGTGGAGGAAGACAGGAAGAGTACAACTGGAACACACAGAGGGTATTCATTATTTTACTGGGTGTGATTCAGTTGGCGGGCTTTTCGTGGGAGTGTGAGCCTCCTGCGGCCGTTAGTTCTGCATACTGAGAAAGCGCTGTAATCACACTCAGTTTTCTTTGCTCTGTATCTAATTTTTGACCAGTCTGGGAGGACGAGTCCCTGCCTTTTCGTGGTGCCTTTGGTGCCGGGGTTCTTGTTCATCGAGCCAAAGAATGAACTTCGCAGACACTCAAGGTAGGAGAACAAGGTTAAAGGCTTTAATTTAGAATCAAGGTGAGAGGACAGAGCTCCTAGCTCACGCCAGCAGGGGACCTGAGAGTCCGTGGTTGGCTCGTTGTCTAGGGGATGTACGCGCAGTTGAGGATTTTCAGGAATGGGGGTAAAGGGCTACAGGTGCAGACTTGTTAAGTGGTCCCAGAATGCTCATTTTTGATGAGTAACAGAAGAAATTTGCTGCTGTGATTCTTTCTCAGGATAGCAGTGTCCCTCTGCGAGCATGTCAATTAAGACCGCCTGGCCTGCCCCCAAGGTGGGCTGGGTGGTTGCCTGTTTGCTAAAGTGTGTTAAGAATCTTACTTCTTAACTTTTTGAGATGTTTATAGCGCTTGTTTACTAAATGAATCTTTTGCTCAGGTTGCGGATTACTTGGTTAGGATCAGAGAAATAAACACAGCATATAGGTACAGTTACAAATAAGCTGGGCCTTTTTGCAAGCTAAGGTAAATTTTACAGTGTCATGATCTAACTGATACAGAGAAGTCCCAGGTTGTGCTGAGAGACTCTTCATCTGCAGAACACGCAGACATTCCAGGCCGAGTCGCTCCTGGCCTTTTGAGCTTGAACTGATTTCACGGAAGAATGTCTATATTCTACTCTGGTATCTTCACCCTGGAGAGTTAGTGTGACTGACTGCGTAATGCTTATCCAGAGTTTTGCTAGGGACTCCTTCGCACATTGTTACGTTGTTCTGACTGTAATGATCTTGCTCTGCTTTTTCTCTGGAGGCCCTCACCCTACTCTGCCTAAACCCACGGTCCCTTGTCTCACCAACACCAAATTCAGAACGGAGCTCTTACCTCTAAGTAACTCTTGTTATTTTCCAGAGGCCCCCTGGAACATGCCAGAGGAATTTTTTCTCCTCATTAGGGAAAATTTGGCTAATTTGGGTTACATTTATCTCAGCTGTAATTACCTGGAAAGCACTGTCAAAGGAATAATGCTAAACTTTATTGAGTATTTTATATTACAGATATTTCCAAATATCCTTATATCCACTGTCTTATTGTAGATCCACTTCTCCTCAGCTCTTTAACCATTGTAAATGGCAAGTCTTTTGTTATTTATAGTTTATTACTCCTGAACTGGCAAAGAACTAGATGCCAGCAGCGGTGCTTATCTGGGGGCGAGGTCGTGTCTGTTACAGGTCCTCGCTGGCTCCCCACACAGCTGGTCAGACGTCATCATACAGCGGTCAGCTCCCAAAATGAGGGTGAAAACCCCCCTTCAGAAGTCTGCCTCCCTCAGCACCCAACATCACCTACAACTTCAGTTAAAGAGAGAAGGGTGCAGCTCCCAGCTATGCCCAGTGTTTTGCCCTGAGGATTTTCCAATCTTACCACCTTTCTTCCTGTTTGCTGGTTCTGTGATCTTTCTCCTTCCTTCTCAAACCAAATTTTTTCTGAAACTTCTCTACAGTGTTGTTTCGGAAGAAATATGTTACGTTATAAAAAATGGCCTGAGTTCCTCAAAATATATTACCTGAGCTGGGACCGTGCCGGCTGGCAAGGGATCCCTAAAGCAGGTACTGGGCACGGAGGCCGCGGAGGCATAAGCAGCCAAGGAGACAGAAAACCGATGTCGCCTCTCACCGACATGCCTCACTTTGCCCTGATTGGCCCCGGAGGATGGCTGGCTAGCCAGAGACGGGTAAGATTCCTCAAGGGAGGAACAACCTAAGACAGGCACAGTCGCAGAGGGGCCATCAGGAGAGAACTTGGGGGCCAACAGAGGTGAGGTGCAGATCCTCACCCCCCCCCCGACTCTGCAGAGGCCTGAATCTTCACCATCTCCGAGCAAAGTCTCCTCCTCCCATGGCTGCATCGCTGCCCAGGCTCAGCTTGAGACAGGGACCCTGGGCATAGACACAATAGGGTGAGGGTGGGGGCCTCTGGAAAAAGCAAGGCAGGGTAATTACAGTCAGAGCAGTGTGACTATGTGCAAGGAAAGCCCCTATCACAACTCTGTATTAAGCATTATACACAGTGAGATCAGTAATATTCCCCAGGTGAAGGAAAGTAGTCCGTGTTTTTATTGTGCTAATTGTTTGTAATCATGTGTAAGATTTACTTGAGCCTCCTAAAAGGCCCAGCTGATTTTTTTTAACTTTACCTATATGCGGTTTTTCCTCCTTCATCCCCTAATCAAGTAATTTGCAGACTGGACAGTTCACTTAGCAAGCTAGCCCAGCCATAAACAGCATGGTAAAGACAAGAAAGATTCTATCTTAAAGCTAAGATTGCATTTTGAAACCCAGGAAGTTAAGAAGTAAGATTTTTAATGTCCTGCCAGAGGGTTTCAGCCCTGGGCAAGTTCAGTACGGATTCAATGTGACCAATGAAATGATAGTAAAACGTTCTTGGGGTGAAAGGATGGACCGCTGGTCCAGTGACCACCCAGCAGGCCCAGGGCTGCTGCTTTGTTTTAGGGCCCAGAAGCTCTTCTGTGTCAGGTTGAGACTGGTGGGCCGTGCAGGATGACAGGTCCGACCTGTGCCACAGCCCTGCCAGGTACCCGCCTGCCCTTCTCCTGCCCAAACCTACCTCCCTATGTGGCTGGGGAGCCTGAGGTCATCCCTGGGACCACCATGTAGGCAGATGGCTCTGAGGGTGCTGTGCGCAGGGCCAGGGGAAGGAGGTAGGGGTGGCCTGCGTGTCCAGATTTTACCTCCTGTCACCTGGTCACCTGAGGCTGTCAGGACGGCCCACGTCTGCCTCCCCAGTCCCAATCTGGGGCTCCACCTGCAGCATAAGGCCTGGAGAGTCTCTCCATCCTGGAACCCCCGAAGGGGGTGTTTGTGCTGATCCTGGAGCTCCCCTCCAGGCCAGGCCTCCCCTCCTGGGAGGGTGAACACATCCTGAGAGTCCTGGGGGAGCGTGTGGGGAGATTCAGAGCCAAGTGCCTCGGCTCAGCCTCCCCAGCCATTTGTCACAGACATCAGGCCACTCAGCCAGGACCCAGGAGGAGGACACCAGGGGACTCAGACCAGCCTGGTTTGGGGATGGGAGGCTGAGGGGCACTATGGGGGAGGACTGGGAACCCGGGAGCTTTGGGGGGTGCTCTGAGGTGTAAAGCATGGAGAAAGTGGGCTCAGACAAAGCCCCCCCAGTGGAAGGCATGCACCTCTTGGAGGTGCTTTGAGAGACCAAGTTCAAAGTTTTTCGTAAAGGAATTTTCTGGAATGTGTGGAGCAGCTGTGCCTCATTAAATGGGACAGTGCTAGACTGGCGCACTGCAGCCCTGGGATCTACTTGGGTACATCTGCAGTGGTGTTCAAGATGTGAAGAGACACCCTGGGGTTTCTAATGAACAAGATTTGGTGTCTGATCATAATCTACAGGTGACAGGAAATAAGGTTCAGTTTCTGTTTGAACAGCCCTCCCCCGTGTTGCTGAGTTGTGCCAGCCTGGGGCTTGGAGCGCCCTGTTCTTCCTCAGCACCTTATGGGGGGAGGACAGAGCATGGAGGACAACCTGGCAGAGGTCAGGGCCCCCATGCGTCAGAGAGTTTGAGGCTGGGGTGGGGTGGGCTGGGGCACAGGATGTCCGCAGGAGGGGCAGAGCTTTCAGAAGAAAGAGCAGTGTGGTGGCAATCCGTTCAGCATTTATTATATTCTGCACAGGGATGACCCCAACCCCCAGGAACCATAAACCTCAGAGACAACACCCAGAGCACACTGCACCTGGGGAGGCTATTTCTCAGGGATGAGGGGAGGAAGTTGTACAGGGAGCTCCCCTGTAAGCAAGTCCCGGTACCCTGTGACAGTCGGCCACCCCTGCATCCTCGGATGCCTCCGCTGGGCATCAGGAGGCCATGGTCCCACGCAGCTCTGCGCTGAGTCTATTTCCATCCTGGGAAAGGCCGGGCCTCGTGAGAACAACACCCACCTGTTCCTGGAACCCTGTGGCTATGACTCAGTGGCTGACGGCGCCCAGGGACAAGTTGGTGTCATGGCGGGAGGCCACCTGTACAAAGGGGAACATCCTCCACACGGTGGGGCGGCTCACCTCTGTCCAACGGGCCAGAAGCAGAGGGGACGACACAGCACGAAGGTGGCCAGGTGCGCCGCAGCTCCATACGGGTCCTTGAGGATGCAGCGGCAGCCTGGGGAGCTGCCCGAGTCGGCCGACGGAGGAAGTGCCAGAGCAGCTGCCCCGGCAGAGGCTCGGGATGAGCAGCGGGAGGAGGAGGAGCAGCAGGCAGACTGGGGTCCTGGGGCGCCGGGTGCCGCCTGCCCGAAGGGGAAGAAGCTCTCCTCCACATGCAGCCAGGACACCAGCAGGGCCGAGGGCCCGATGACAGCAGCTACAGGGCCACGCGGGTGATCAGAAGAGACAGGTTATCCCGGGTTCCCCCCATTATCCTGCTTCCACCCCATCCCCACTGCCCTCTGGGCTCCAGGCCCTGTGCAGAGGGTCCTGTCAATCACCAGCACCCAGGGAGTCCCTGTTACGGGAAGGCTTCTGAGCGTCACCTACTCACAGAGGAGGAAACTGGGTCCCAGAGGGGGCCGGGAACCACCCTTCAGTCTGGCACAACCGATCGGCAGTGGAGCGGGATTGCAGCCGCACCGGTCTTTAGGACGCCCCACGCCGTGCATGGCCCAAAGCTTCCCTGAGGCTGGGGAACAGCCCACCCCCTGCTGATCGCCCCAGCCCAGAAACTCACCTGGCCCTGGCCCATAAGTTTAAATCTTGAGGGACCTGAAGCACTTAAACAGTCCTTTTCTGCCTGCCCTCTGACCTGGGGGCTCCAGCTGGCAGGACAGGCCGTAGCTGCAGGACAGAGGGACACCTGTGAGCCCCTGGAGCCCCATGGCAGGGGACCCTTCTCCCATAGCTTGCCGGCAGATACAGCCCACACCCCACTCCTGGCAGCCTCACCTCTGGTCCTCATGCAGGAGCTTCACTCTCCGGAAAAAGGACAGGAAGTGCTCCTTGGGCTCCAGGTCATACTGCCTGGCCAGGAACTTGTATGTGAGGAGCTCCACTACAAAGTCAGTGACCTGGGGCAGAGGAAGGACAGGATGCAGACGAGGAGGGGGGTGAGGAGTGGGGCACTGGGATGATCCCAAATCTATGCTCACAGAAACCTGCCTTCCTTCCAATGCCATCCAGCCTTGCCTGTTCCCACTGTTGGGTCTCCAGCTCCTCCTCCAGGAAGGTGGCCTTGATGCCTCCCAATCCCCCACCTTACAAAGCCTTTAGTCTCCTGAGCTCTCCGTGTCTTAACTCTCAACACACGTTAGACCCAGGGGATGGCCCAGACAAGGTCCTGTCCAGGGGGTCTTGACTACATCCCTCACCTTTCATGGCTGGGCACTCAACTCTCTATTTTATACCATCACCCTGGAAGGCAGCAAGGTGGCAAAAGTACATTGAAACAGCCCCCTGAGCCCAGAATGAGGCCGGTACGTCCCCACCCTTTCTCAAGGTGGAGGACCGCCAGGGCCCTCCAAGGGGCAGGCCTGCCCAGAAACAGCACCCGGGTCTGGCCCGGGCTCGGGGCAACCAAGAAGCGGGAACTGCATTGGGGAGCTGAGGCATCAGGCGGGAAGGCACTGCCAGCCCCCGATGTGCTTCCTGCTCTGAAGGAGCAGCATCCCTCCCCCTGGGCAGGGCCTGACGGGGAGACCAGTCCTGCCCACAGGCTTCCCCCTGGAGCTCTCAGCCCCGCCTGCCCTGGGGCCAGGACCGGGGCTTAGGTGGGCCCTTCTGGCAGTCCTCTCCAAGAAGCCCAGGTCCTGGGGTAGAGGGGAGACGCTCAGGAATGGGGGTGGTCCGGTGCTGAGAGGTCCAGGCTCACTGGGGGATCTCTCCTCGCTAAACCCCACCATCCTGCCCCCCTGAGCCCTGCTGGGTCACTCACGTCCACATGATATTCCTGTTGTTTCTCTAAGGCGTCGTACAGGATCAGTGCGAGCGGCGGGATCATGCCCTGTGTGACCGGGGTGGGGAGGTGATGAGTCCCCACCTGCCTCAGGGGCGCCCACAGAGCCTCCCCTGAACCCCACACCCGCAGCCCCCAGCTCCCTTGGACCACCCTGTGCGGCCTCCCCCCTTCCCTTCGCCCTGCTCTCCCCTCCCGGGCCCTCCCAGGGCTGGCTTTTGGCCATTCCCAGGACCTGTGGGCCTGGCACCTGTCCTCCAACTTCCCCCTGTACCCAGCTGCTCTCGCCCCCCTTCTGGTCACACCAGAGCTGGCAGTTCAGAGCTGGTGGGACCAGGAGCAGGTACAAGGTCACCCCACCACCCTGACCCTGGCCACCCCACTCTCACCTGCTTCTTCATATCCTGGGATGCCCTGGGGGACTGGTGCCATTTCCTCACTATGGCCCTCGCGTCCTGCAAGGTGCACGACACTCAGGTGCTCATGCTCCCCTCCCACGTGCCTCCCACAGCCAGACCGTGGTGGATGGATGCCTTGCCCGAGCCCCCTGGCACCTACGCTATCCCCACCTACAGCAGGCTCTCAGCCCAGAGCAACCCCACCTCCGGCACACACTCATACTCCTGCGGGTCCTTGGGCCATGGACACCGCCATGAGAGGGTCAGGGGAGGCCCCTCTGCCTCCCAGGGTGCCCTGAGCACTCACTGTCACCCGGCAATCAGCACGGCTCCCCTCACATGACCAGGGGGGTGCACAAAGCTGAAGCACTTCTTGTGGTCTCTGAACCCTTGCTCACCTGGGAGGCCCGCCCGCCAGGCTGACGGCAACCCTCCATGTGCACATGGGGAGCCTGAGGCCACAGAGGGGTCATGACAGGCTCAGGGGACCCAGGGGAGAAGCCGACCTTGCTCAGCCACAGGCCCCAACCCTGCTGCCGACGCCACACCAGCCCCAGCCCTGACCGGGGGACTGTCCCCTGGGTCCTCAGTGGATGTCAGGCCCGCAGTCAAGTAGAACAAGGGAGGGAGACAGACGAGGCCCTCATGGGCCTGGGGGACCCTACTTTCCCTATCAACTTCCCCTGCACACCCCGCACTCCTCGAGTCTTTCCCAAAGCTGTGCCGCAGCGCAGCAGAGGATTTGCCCCAAGAACCCCTCCCTTCCAGACATCCAGCCCCCATTTACCTCGAGGAGCTGCTTCCCTTTAAGCCCCTTGTTCCTCTTTTTAAGTTTTCTGTAGATCCAGGAGCTCTTCCTACGGGGAGGGGAGAGGAGGAGGGACACATGCGGCCAGCAGGCGGAGAGTCTCGGGGCCGACCCCTTTTCCCAGGGATCCTAGAAGGCCCACTAGCCCACAGGAGGCTTCCCACCACGGCCCTGAGCCCTGGAAATCTGTGGCCTGCAGAGGGGGCTTCATGTTTCCACCCAGGGCCTCCATTCCCTGTTCTCCCGGGGGCGAATCTGCTTTGGGCCAGGTCGCTGTCTTGGGGCAGAGACCTCCTGCTGCAGAGCACAAGCTCCAGATCTCCAATGGGCTTCACCCCACACCTGACATTGGAGGAAACTGATTCCTGCACGGGTACCCCTGGCCTAACCCACAGGGAGCCAGAAGAGCCCGCCATCCTCGCCCCTAGGCTCTGCCACCCCCCAGGAAGTCTCAGCACACTGAGGGACACCGCAAGATGTAGGGGTGTCCCTGTCCACTCAGGTGCCCCGGTCCCAGGGACAGGACTACCCACCAGGAAACATGTCCCCAGGTGTTCTCCAGGCGACGTACATGAGGGTGCTGCAGGGCGACGATGATGGAACGGAAGGACCCGAAATTTCTGAGAGACAGACACTCCTGGGAGGGAAGACAGAGCTGAGAGCGTGGCCTGCTTCTCTGCTCTATCCCCCATGAACTCCTGTCCTTAAGGAGACACACACCCAGGGAGCCCAGCACACCTGGTACCTGCTGAGCAGCCCTCCTGGGTGGAGGACTGTGGCTCAACCCAAGGAAGGGTCCAGGGATGGCTGTCCCACCCCCGGGGCCTGCTAGTCCAGGTCCACAGGCACCCATCCTGAGAGCTGGCAAAGGAGGGGACCCCGGGGGCTGTCCCATGACAGACCTTGGCCACCTGGATCCAGAACTCCACCACTCGGGCCCTGTCCTGGGCTGTCGTGCTCGGGCCGCCGAGGCAGGAGGAGATGACAAAATGAAACGTGGTACCAAAGTGCTTGATGACGTTAAGGATGTTGGGGTTCAGGAGTACAATGGATTCCCTCAGTGGATGTCTCTCTACATAGACCTTGCATTCACCACGTTCAACCCTACTGTACAGCTCCTGGGGATGACAAGAGGTGTCATCCAGCTGTGCCCCTGGTGCCCCTGTTCCCAGGCTGGGTCACTGGTCAGAGCTGGGGCACAGGCAGCTGGGGATGTGCTGTGAGCCTTGTGGCCATCCAGACTTCAGACCCCGTCCACTGAGGCGCCCAGGACCAGATGCACAGGACCCCAGAGTGATGGGACACAGAGGGGCTTTGCTCACAGGCACCCTCACTCACGTCTTCCCTGAGGCACAAGGCGGCTCACCCTGCCATCCTGGGGCATCTGCCTCTCATGCTGCCACCCCGTGGATCCCGATCCCCACTCAGGTGCAGTTTCCCCTGAAACAACTCCACCCAGGGCCTTTGTTGGTGTCTGTGTCTCCCACGCAGTCAGGTCCATGGCAGGGGCCTCTGAAGTGCGGAGGCCATAGGAGCCTGCCAGGCCAATGGCCCGAGGACCTAAGGCCCTGGCAGCACCTCCCTGAGCACCCCTCCCCTGCCCTGCCCCTCCCAGCCCAGCCAGGCTCTGCACACCTTCCCTCCGCTCCTTCTCATTGGTCTGTAAGGATCCCTAAGGGCCAGCCATACTGTCCCCATGTGGTCAGTAAGGGCATAGGGGTGAGGAGAGTCTCCCAGGGCACGTGCTGAATCCGTGGGGAAGCTGGGACATGTGCCCAGATCACAGGAGTCCACGTCGGAATGGCAGGTCTGGGGCAGCCCGTGACACAGGGAAAGCCCACCCCCGACCCTGAGATCCTGCTCCGCTCACCGCACACATCAGGGTCAGCTGCTCGGCCACCAGGCGTGGGGCAAATGCCAGGATGGTCTGCTCCTCCTCCTTCGGCAAATCCCGGGTGCTCACGGTACAGGGGCTGGTGGGCTCCAGGACCACCTGTGGCTCTGCCCGGCCCTGTGCCATTCCTGCAGGTGCCATGGGCCCCGTGCCCGAGGACTCATGGGGCTCCAGTTCGGGGCCTGAGACCACTCCTGTAATATCCCAGGGGCTCGCAGCACTGGGGCTGGTGGGCTCTGGATCTGGAACTGGCTCTGCCACGCCTGGTGCCATTCTAGCGAGTGCCCTGGGCCCCAGGCCCGAAGGCTCATGGGGCTCCAGTTCAGGGCCTGGCCCCTGGGCTGAGGCCTCTGCTGGGACATCCTCCGGCTCTGCAGGGGCTGAAGCAGGTGACACTGGCCGTCGCTCCAGCACAGGGGTCTCAGGGAGCTCCTGGACGGGCTCTAGCCATGAAGTCGGCCCTCCCCGTGTCTCTGGAGCCAGGTGCATCTGCCGTAGGTCTGGACGAGGACACAGAGAAAGGGTCACCCCGGGGCTGATTCCCCGCGCCTTATAATCACAGAAGAGCCCACACTGCCTTGAAGGGAACCCCAGTCCGGGAAGCCCACCCTACATGGTCCTCTGGCCGCAGCCCCTCACCTTCCAGCTCTGCCACCGTGGGTCCCAGGTGCTCCTCCTGGACCAAGTGGTGGAGGACTCGGCCCACCAGGGTGGATGAAAGCTGGCTGGCATCGATGGCGCAGGGCACATGCTCGGGCTCCCAGGCAAGGCGCCTAGCCCATCCAATCCTGGGGCTGGGGTAAGGCCGGGGGGTGGCAGAGTGAGAAGCCTGGTCCTTCCAGCCACACTGCCCTCCGGGTCCGCCCTTGCGTGGGCCTGGCCGCTGTGCACTCCCCTGCCTGTCCAGGCACCTGCCCCTCCCCCTTCCTGACCCTGCGCGTCTGTCCTGGGACCCCATCCTCTCCCATCCTCCCGA
Organism: Manis javanica; assembly: GCF_040802235.1. NCBI lineage: Eukaryota > Metazoa > Chordata > Mammalia > Pholidota > Manidae > Manis > Manis javanica. The sequence continues at coordinate 92,448,630 of NC_133168.1, read as the reverse complement.
ATAGGAAGTCCCCAGTCGTCAGCCCGCCCATGGGAATCCAAAGATGAGTGACCTGCTGGGCTCTGCTGTGCGCCCCCTGCCCCAAGGCCTACACGCCTCCTCTACCCATTTTGTGCACACAGGCAGTGCCCCCTCCTGGCCCAGTGAACGCTCACTTTCTCAGATCCTCCTCTGGCCCCTTGTCATGCCCCCCATTACATGAGGAGGCGGTGAGGGTATCGCCCGTGATGCTTCCCGGCTGTGACCTGCGGATGACGTCTGAAGTGACTGCCTGACTCCACACGGGACGGGGTCCCAGTACTGTGTCTGTTTCTTTCACTCAGTTATGCTAAGTGTCCCCAAAGGGTCTGCACAAAGTGGGTGCTTCATACCTATTGTGGCTGAAGGAAGTCCTACCCGAACCTTCCGAGGTACCCCTCTGCTGTCCCCAGAGGTCCCTCGTGTGGCCATGATGAGGACAAGGACCGGGTACAGCCACAGGGAATCGTGAGCCTCCATTCCAAAAGGCTGCTTCCCTTGTGCTTTTCCAAATGAGCCAGGCTCCAAGCCACTGATGGGTGAGGCCAAAGGCTTCTCATTGGGTAAAGAGAAGTATGCCCCAAAGTGGCCCGGCTTCGCCGGCAGTTCTTTCTGCACTGCCAGGCACCAGGGAGCCCCTCTAAGCTCCTCTCGTGTTACCCATGGGCACCGTAACAGACTGATCGCCAACCACCCTGCCTGTCAGAGGAGCACGCTGAGCCTCAGACACATGTGGGGACACTCAAGACACACCGCGGGCTGTGGGCAGAGGCCCGACTGTGAGGAGGAGGGGGTGGGTGCTCACCGGGGGAGCCACTGGCCCGTGGTCAGCTGGTCAGCGTCCTCGGGAGGGAGTGTGACCTTGGGTGCGCTCCAGCTGGTGTTTGGAGCTAGTTCCACTCGTCCCGTGAGCTTTCTCCCCTTCCTCCTCATTCCTGTCCGGGGCACCCTGCGCTTGGGGACATCAGTCTCATGGACAGATGGCTCAGGTTCACGCTGAGGGGGGCAACAGGGAGATAGTCAGTGGGAAACCGAGGAACCACCAGGACAAGGGAGGTTTGCACCTCACCCGAGAGCCCCCAGCCCCGTGAGATGCAAGCAAGGAGCGGCACGGGGTGCCCCCGGGAGCGAGGTTCCACGCTCTCTCGAGTGGGTCTGTTGACCAATCTCGTGGGGCAGCCCTGGGAGGGCCCTGGCAGGTTACCAGGCTTGTAGTGGGGTCCTGGAGTGTAGGCAGCCTGCCCCAGGTGCAGGGAAATGGAGTAGGTAAATCCATCAGTCAGCTCCTCCTCGCTCCCCAGGGTGGAGCTCTGCAAAGCCAGAGCCTGGTAACGAGGTAGGAGGCAACCGGGGCTGCGTGGACCTCCCCGCAGGGAGCAGTGTGGAACCCAAACCCTGCCCCGGAGACCAGGCACAGAGGGCCATCTGCGTAGACATCCAGTCCCTGGGGGAAGAAGAGGTCACCCCCCGGGCTCAGGATTAACATGTGGGTGGAAGTACCTGGTCCCAACACTCACCTCCATGTCCTGAATGATGAGACCAGCGCTGTGACACTGACTGCCCCCCTCCTCCCCAGCCTTCAGTCCCCCCATGCTGCACACCCACCACACACACAGAAGAAGCTGGGGGAAAGGTCAGCCCGGGATGGGTCACACAGTGGCCTGGTCCTGGAGGGGCCCGCTCTGGGCTGCCCTGTGTTACCTCGGGGCTCCTCGGGAGACACGGACAGAGGCGTTGGAAGTGTTCTCTCAGCCAACGCCCACAGCGAGCAGGAAGACTCTCCGTCTCGGCTTCCCTGACTCCCACGCCTTCAGAAGGCTCCACACAACAAGACCGCATGTTGCTCTGTCGAGCGCCTCCGGTCAAGTGAGCAGGACTGGGGTCTGCGACCAGGAGCTGGGTTCCGTCCGGGTCACAATTCAGGTTCTACTGGGCGTGTCTTGAGTGACATCACCTCTTCAAGGGTCCACTTCCAGGGCCCCTACCTGCATTCAGACATGCCCACATGCCCCTCTGGGCTGCTGACTGCCCACCCTCATGGCCCTTGCCATGCATGAGTACACAGATCTCCACCAGATCCCTCCCCTTGCTCTTTGGCAATGACACCAGGGTCCCAGCTCTGAGGAGACAAGAGCTGAGCTCAGGCCGCTCTTTGTCACCAGTTCCCTGTCCTGCTGAAGCCATAGTACCTCCCAGGAGCTGCCCAATGTCCCAGCCTGCACAGGGAGGGTCATGCCAGACATTCCTCCCTAGGGACATCCCCAGGGATACATGGATGACCCCTCCAGCTCCTGGGGGCTGGTGTCACGTGTGTGTGACTCACAGACTCAGAGATGGAGGAATGCCAACCAGGCTTGGCACGGAGCGTGGAACAGCACGCAAGTCAGGCTGGGGTCCGGGCCTTGTGATCTTGGCAGGTCCGTTCCCCGCTAGGCCATTTTCAGGTGTGCACCTGGAAGGGGTAGCAATGAGAGGGGTTCCAGGTGTTGCCATCTACTGGCATCCACCTTCCAAAGGTCCAGGCTGCTCTCAGACTAGGTGCTTTTCAGACCAATCAGTAAATGGGTCAGAGTAGCACACTGGAAATGAGGTCTATGTTGCCTCCGAAATCCGAGGTGGTCCACCAGAATGCTATGCTTTTTTATTTTTGGAGTGAAGAGGGGTCAGATACAGCAGCTTATTCATCACCTTAGAAGGGAGTGCTTGGCATGCTCACACGATAGACTTCTAGAAACTTCTCTAAGGTGAAAGACCCCTGAATTTTTGTTGGATTTATTTCCCACCTTTCGACACGTGACTGATCTTCCAATATGATTAGACTAGTTGTACTTCCCGATCACTGGGTCCAATCGGTATAGTACCATCAATGGGATGGGCCAGTGTGACGTCTTCTGGAAGGAAAAGGAGAATGAAGATTCCTTCTGACCAAATGACAACCTAAGTCTGGAGGTCTGATATGCCTCTGAGATAGTTTTCTCTCCTTGTCGACTGAAAGCTAACTGCCCTGCTGGTCTTTACTCACAGGAAGAGAACAAAGAGCATTTTCCTGACCAATACTTACACACTGGGTGCTTGGGGACCAAGTGATGAAGCCCCATGTGCAGCAGTAACTGCAATCTGAGACACTCTGATTACGTTGACAATCATGCACTGGCATCTACAAGATTCATCTCTTTTCGGAGTAGGCCAAGTGAGTGACTTCAACAAGGGTATGTGGAATCACCACTCCGACATCTTCCAAATCCTTGGTGGTGACACCGGTTTCTGTACTCTCTCCTGGAAGGCGTTACTGCTTTCAATGTGTACTTTAGAGGGAATCCTAGAGGCTTGTGCTCGAGCTACCGCACAGCACGAATTCCTTGCCGGCACAGTCCCCTGTGGCTAGCGAGGAGGAAGGCCGGAGCTCTGCGTTCCTCCAGGACAGCTCGGCCTTGGGCTCTGACACCGAGGGAGCGGCACTGTGGGCACTTGGTCGGGGGGCCGCTCCTGATACGGAAAACCGGTCCTCGTCCCTTAAGCCAAATCACGAAAGACAGTGACAAGGTTTTGAGGAAAGGAAAGAATAGTTTATTGACTTGCTAGCAAACGAGGGAGTGGTAGGCTCCTGCCTTAGAGAACCACCGTCCTCCTGACACACAAGCGGTCAGGGCTTTTCAAGGGGAAATGGTAGGAGAGAGGCTGGGGTGCAGACACATGAAGTAGCAGCTTGCAGGGGTCCAAGCACACATTCCTGCACCAATTCACTAGCTTTTACTTTTTCTTTTCTGCTCCTCCTCAGTCCCCTGGGACAGGATGCTCTTCGAGTCCCTTTTTTAGTGAACTTTACTGACCTTAATTCCCTCTCATCCCGCTACTATCTATTTTTCTGCCTAACACTCCCAAGACTGACCAGCCTCTCGGTAAACATCTCATAGACATGCAAACACGCACTTCAGGTCTACAATGGGTGACACCCAGGCAAGGATCCTGGCTGTAATTTCCATTTTCTCCACACCATTCTGGTCCTTTTAACAAAAAGAGAGAGGTCCTGGTTCAGCCCTTAGTAAACATAGCTACTTGACTGGTGGTGGGAGGAAGAATTTCTTCTGTCCCTCAAGGTTCCCTTACCTGGTCTAAGAAACAAATTGACATGAGACAGATTAACAGGAGAAAAAGTAACAAAATTTAATTAAGTACATACAGGGAGGCCATAGACACGTGTTCCACAGACAGGGTGTGGGTAAAATTGTAGTATTTCCACAATCTCTTGGCCTGGCTATAGTGCATCTCCGTATCAACAGGTGTTTCCAAGGGGTGGAGAGAAGTAGTCCGTCTTCACGTCAGTGGGTAATCACGTAGGCGAACGAGGGCTTATCTGCCCCAGAGAGTTTGGTGGGAGTATTTGCTCTCTTCTACTGCATCAGGAGAGAGACGCAGGGCGACTGCTTGTAGGCAATAAATGGCTTTTAAACATTATTTGTCCCTTTGCCTGATTTCGCTTTGAAAGGTATTTTGCCCTGGGATCTGCCCTCCCTGGATTTACACAGGGAGAACCCCTCACCCCGTGGGTCCCTGCCCCTCACCCCAGGGCCCCCATCCCTCATCACAGGGCCCATCACCCCTCACCCTCAGGCCCCCAACCGTCACCCCAGGGCCCATCATCCCTCACCCCCCAGGGCCCCACCCCTCACCTCAGGGCCCATCACCCCTCACCCCCATGTCTCCCCGCCTCACCCCCAGGGCCCCACCCCTCACCCCAGCGCCCATCATCCCTCACCCCCAGGCCCCCACGCCTCACCCCTAGGGCCCCACTCCTCACCCCAGAGCCCATCCTCCCTCACTCCGGGACCCCACCTCTCACCCCAGGCCGACGAGATGCTTTTGTTCCTTTAGAAAGATATCTAGAAAATCTACGGTCACTTGAAAATTAAGTAACTTAATAACACGTGAGTTATTTACAATAGCCAAGAAATGGAATCAACCTAAGTAAGTGTCCATCAGTTGATAAATGGATAAAGAAGAGATGGTGCACATACACAATGGAATATTATTCAGCCATAGGAATAAAACGAATCCTACCATTTGCAACAACATGGACGGAGCTAGAGGGTATTATGCTCAGGGAAATAAGCCAGGAGAAAAAAGACAAGTACCAAAAAATGATTTCACTCACCTGTGGAGCTTTAAGATCAAAGCAAAAACTGAAGGAACAAAACAACAACGGACTCAACCCAAGAATGGACTGACAGTTACCAAAGGGAAAGGGACTGGGAAGTGTGGGTGGGAGGGAGAAGGGGAATGAGGGGCATCGGGATCAGCACATGTAATGCAGGGGGTGCGCGGGGAGGGCGGTACAACACGGAGACGACCTGTAGTGACTCTACAGCGTCTCCCTACGCTGATGGACAGTGACTGTAATGGGGTGTGTGGGGAGACTTGATAATGGGGGGAATCTAGTAACCACGTCGTTGCTCATGTGACTGTATTAATGACACCACAATAAAATAAATAAATAAATAAAAACACGTGGGTCATCTCGAAATATTAGAAAGTACATTGAACAAAATAAAAGTCCCCGTCTGACAGCTCTCGCGGCCAATGAGCGTGCAGCGTCCCTCGAAGGCCCGCCCCCGAATGAAGGCCGTAGCCACCAATGAGCTTGGGGAGTCAGGCTCAGGCCCTCCCCCGACTGACCGCACCCGAGGCCAGTGAGGGAGCGGTTCCGCCGAGCAGGTACCCATTGGGCGCGCTCGCAGGAAACATATCTCCGGCGGCGGCGTAGTAGCTGTAGGCGCCGCAGCCGTCACATTGAAGAGTCAGGTTCGCGAGCGCCGCGAGGAGGAGCGGCTCCCGCAGCTCAGTCCGTGCTCTGGTCCGCCGTCCGTATCCGGGTGCCTCCGGCCTGCGTCCCGCCCGCGCAGCGAGCCCGGCGGAGCCTTGATGGTGGACCGGCGCTGTGCTCGGCTGCGCCTTCCTCCCGGCGCGCAGGCCCCGGCGGCACCGGCGATCGGCTCGGACTTGGAGCCGCCACCCCGTCCGGACCTGCGCTCGTCCAGCTCTGCCGCCTCCAGCCGTGCACCGTCGGACCTGCTGCGGAGCGTCCAGAGCGGGCCCCACTTCAGGGGTGAAGGCGACAGCGACGGCTCTGTGGGCCGCAAGGTACGTGGCGGCGGGGCCCAGACGGGGCGCGTGGACCCCTGCCTCCGCCTGGGGTCTCGGTGGTGCCGGTGAGGGGGCGATCGTGCGAGTGCTCGGTTGGCGGCTCGGAGCCTGCGGGGTCGTGGGGCGGCCGACGCGGGTGCTGGGTCCTCGCTGGCCCCGTACCGGGGCCGCTCCGCCGACCTCCCGCCGCCGGCCGGGACGGGGCCGCAGGCGGAGGGGCCGGGGCCGCGCAGGCGGGGAGGCCCGCGGGCGTCTTACCGCGTGTGGAGGTTCTCGGCGGCGGCCTCGAGGGCGAGGGCCGGGCGAGCAGAAGGTCAGGCGGGACCCGCGGCGGGGCGGCGGGGGAGAGGCCTCCGGAGGCCGCGCCTTCAGAATTAAAAGTGTTTTCCCGAGGTGCCTGTGGTCCTTGTCGTTGGGGATTCCCGATTCAGTTTCCTTGCCGGTCATTGGTCTGTTCAGGTTTTGTTTCTTCCTGGGTCAGCCGTGGAAGGTTGCATTTTCCTAGAAAGCTGACCATCTTCTAGGTTCTCCACTTCGTTACCATATAATTTTTCATAGAATTCTCTCATAATTCTTCATATTTCTGTGGTGTCCGCAGTGATTTTTCCTTTCTCATTTCTGATACTGTTCATGTGCGTTGACTCTCTTTTTTTCTTGGTAAGTCTGGCTAGGGGTTTACTATTTTGTTTATTTTCTCGAAGAACCAGCTCCTGCTTTCATTGATTCTCTCTATTGTTTTATTCTTCTCTATTTTACTTATTTCTGCTCTAATCATCATTATGTCCCTCCTCCTGACTTTGGGCCTCACTTTTTCTTCTTTGTCTAGTTTGGTTAATTGTGAGATTAGACTGTTCATATGGGATTGTCCTTCCCTGAGGTAGGCCTGTGGTGTAATATGCTTCCTTCTTGCCACCGCCTTCGCTGAGTCCCACAGATTTTGCCTTGTTGAATTATTGTTGTTATTTGTTTCCGTCTATTGCTTGATCTCTGTTTTTATTTGGTCATTGAGCCACTGGTTATTTAGGAGCATGTTGTTAAGCCTCCATGTGATTGTAGGCCATTTCATCGTCTTTGTGTAATTAATTTCTAGTTTCATACCCTTGTGGTCTGAGAAGCTGGTTGGTACAAAAGGCTCTTTTTGTGGCCTAGTATATGATCTGTTCTTGAAACTGTTCCGTGTGCACTTGAGAAGAATGTGTATCCTGCTGCTTTTGAGTGGAGAGTTCTGTACATGTGTAAGGTTCATCTGTTCTAATGTGTTGTTCAGTGCCTCTGTCTCCTTACTTATTTTCTGTCTGGTTGATCTGTTCTTTGGAGTGAGTGGAGTGTTGAAGTCTCCTAAAACGAATGCATTGCATTCTATTTTCCCTTTCAATTCTGTTAGTATTTGTTTCACATATGTAGGTGCTCCTGTGTTGGGTGCCTATATATTTATAATGGTTATATCCTCTTGTTGGATTGACCCCTTTATCATTACGTAATGTCCGTCCTTGTCTCTTGTGACATTCTTTGTTTTAAAGTCTATTTTGTTCAATACAAGTACTGCAACACCTACTTTTTTTCTCCCTATTAGTTGCATGAAGTATCTTTTTCCGTCCCTTCCCTCTTAGTCTGTGTATGTCTTTGGGTTTCAAGCGTATCTCCTGTAAACAGTATATACATTGGTCTTGTTTTTTTATACATTCAGTGACTCTGTGTATTTTGATTGGTGCATTCAGACCATTTACATTTAGGGTGATTATTGATAGGTATGTACTTACCGCCATTGCAGGCTTTAGGATCGTGGTTACCAAAAGGTAAAGGGTACCTTCCTTAGTACCTAAGAATCTAAGTTAACTCACTTAAGTATGCTATTACAAACACAATCTAAAGGTTTTTTTTTTCCCCTCCTCATTCTTCATATATTAGGTATGGTATTCTATACTCTTTGCCTGTCCCTTTTTATTACCTCTAATGACAGCTATTTAACCTTAGGAACACTTCCATCTATAGAACTACCTCCAAAATACACTGTAGAGACGGGTGGTGCAAGCTAAATTCTCTCAGCTTTTGCTTATCTGGAAATTGTTTAATCCCTCCTTCAAATTTAAAAGATGATCTTTTTTATTTTTATTTATTATTCAGTTGTTATAATTTTTTGTATGATTAATCTACAATTACATGAGTGACATTATGTTTACTACACCTCCCCCATCATCAAGTCTCCCCCACATACCCTTTACAGTCAGTGTCCATCAGCATAGTAAGATGCTATAGAATCACTAGTTGTCTTCTCTGTGTTGCACAACCCTCCCCAAGCCCCCCCCCCATTATACATGCTAATCGTAATGCCCCCTTTCTTTTTCCCCCTTATCCCTCCCTTCCCACCCATCCTCCCCAGTCCATTTTCCTTTGGTAACTATTAGTCCATTTTTGGGTTCTGTGATTCTGCTGCTTTCTTGTTCCTTCAGTATTTTTGTTCTTATACTGCATATGTGAGTGAAATCATTTGGTACTTGTATTTCTCTGCCTGGCTTATTTCACTGAGCATAATACCCTCTAGCTCCATCCATGTTGTTACAAATGGTAGGATTTGTTTTCTTCTTGTGGCTGAATAATATCCATTGTGTATATGTACCACATGTTCTTTATCCATTCATCTACTGATGGACACTGAGGTTGCTTCCATTTCTTGGCTATTGTAAATAGTGCTGCGATAGACATAGGGGTGCATCTGTCTTTTTCAAACTGGGCTGCTGCATTCTTAGGGTAAATTCCTAGAAGTGGATTGTTGAGTATTTTTGCATGTATGTTTGTCAGCGATATTGGTCTGTAATTTTCTTTTTTTGTGGTGTCTTTGCCTGGTTTTCGTATTAAGGTGATGCTAGCCGCGTAGAATGAGTTGGGAAGTATTCCTTCTTCTTCTTTTTGGAAAAGTTTAAAGAGGATGACTATTAGATCTTCACTACATGTTTGATTAAAGTCAGCAGTGCAGCCATCTGGTTCAGGTGTTGTGTTCGTAGGTAGTTTTTTGATGACCAGTTTAATTTTGTTGCCAGTAATTGGTCTGTTCAGATTTTCTGTTCTTTCTGGGTTAGCCTTGGAGGGTTGCATTTTTCTAGAAAGTTGTCCATTTCCTGTAGGTTATCCAGTGTGTTAGCATATAATTTTTCATAGTATTCTCTCATATTCTTTGTATTTCTGTGGTTTCTGAAGTGATTTTTCCTTTCTCATATCTGATTCTGTTTATGTGTGCAGCTCTCTTTTTTTCTTGGTTAGTCTGGCCAGGGGTTTATCCATTTTCTTTATTTTCTCGAAGAATCGTCTCCTGCTTTCATCGATTCTTTGTGTTGTTTCATTCTTCTCGGTTTTATTTATTTCTGCTCCAATCTTTTTTATGTTCCTCCTCCTGCTGACTTTGGGCCTCATTTATTCTTCTTTTTCTAGTTGTGGTAGTTGTGAGTTTAGACTGTTCATATGGGATTGTCCTTCTCTCCTGAGGGAGGCCTGTATTGCAGTGTACTTGCCTCTTAGCACCGCCTTGTCTCTGTCCCACGGATTTTGCGTTGTTCAGCTATTGCTGTCATTTGTCTCCATATATTGCTTGATCTCTCTTTTTATTTGGTCATTGATCCGTTGTTTATTTAGGAGTATGTTGTTAAGCTTCCATGCGGTGGAAGGCTTTTTCATTTTATTTGCATAATTTATTTCTAGTTTCATACCCTCGTGGTGTGAGAAGCTGAATCATTTTTGGGGGCTAGTCCGGGATAACTTCGGTGGTGAGTATAGGCATCCGAGCCTGCCTTTTCCTTCTGTTCTGTCCTTATAGGAGGAAGCCGTCTATGGCGCACAACATCGGGCGCTCGTCAGCCACTTAAATGGGACTAGCCCGGCTGCCGATCTCAAAGTCTCGAGCGCCAGGTTCCCCTGCATCTCCCTCAGTGGATCCCCCGTCTCCCTTGGGAGCCGGGAAAGTCACCTGAGTGGAGGCCAGGATTCCCCTTCAGAGGCATCTCCCTGGATGCGAGGGACTGAGGAAGGCCGTGGACACCTCCGAGAGTCTCGGCTGAGGCTACGCTTCAGCGGCTTCTCAAAGGCCTGCGTGTCTGGAATCAGACCCCGACAGCCCGACTGAGTATCCACGAGGAGTGTCTCTCTTTCTGTCTGCCTGACTTCCAGCCTGCTTCTCCAGGCCGCCCCAGCCTCTGGGTGAGGCAAGGGTGCTCTTTACTTCCTTTACTCGCTCGATGTGTGCGTCCAACGTCGTCAGTGCCATGGACCCCGATGCTCAGCACCGCAAGGTAGGAGATTACGCTTCACGCTTTTTCCTGATGAAATGCTGTGCCTTTTATCTCATAAAAATGTGTCCTGTTCGTTGAAGAATGCTGTTGGTATTTTGATGGGGATTGCATTGAATCTGTAGATTGCTTTAGGCAGGATGGGCATTTTGATAACATTAATTCCTCCTAGCCAGGAGCACAGGATGAGTTTCTATTTGTTAGTGTCCTCTTTCATTTCTGTTAAGAGTGTCTTGTAGTTCTCAGCGTATGGTAGGTCTTTCAGTTACTTGGTTAGGTTTATTCCTATGTATTTTTATTCTTGTTGATGCAATTGTGAATGGAATTGTTTTCCTGATTTCTCTGCTACTTCATCGTTAGTGTCTAGGAAAGCAACAGGTTTCTGTGTATTAATTGTGTATCCTGCAACTCTGCTGAATTCAGATATCAGTTCTAGTAGTTTTGGAGTGGAGTCTTTAGGGTTTTTTTATATACAATATCATGTCATCTGCAAATAGTGACGGTTTGACTTGTTCTTTATCAATCTGGGTGCCTTATATTTCTTTGTTTTGTCTGATTGCCGTGGCTAGGACCTCCAGTACTGTGTTGAATCACAGTGGGGAGAGTGTGCATCCCTGTCTTGTTTCCTATCTCAGAGGAAAAGCTTTCAGCTGCTTGCTGTTAAGTATGGTGTTGGCTGTGTGCTTGTCATATATGGCCTTTATTATTATGTTGAGGTACTTGCCCTGTATACCCATGTTGTTGAGAGTTTTTATCATGAATGGATGTTGAATTTTGTCTAATGTTTTTTCAGCATCTGTGGACGTGATCATGTGGTTTTTGTCCTCCTTTTTGTTCATGTGCTGGATGATGTTGATCGATTATCGAATGTTTTACCATCCTTGCATCACTGAGATGAATCCCACGTGGTCATGGTATATGATCCTGTTGATGTATTTTTGAATTTGGTGTGCTAATAGTTTGTTGAGTTTTTTTGTTTTTTTTTTTTTTTGCCGAGAACCACTTTTATTTTTGTCTTTTCAAGATACCAAGTGTTTTTCCCACTATACCTGCTGCACACACATTAATATATGTGCATATGTGCATAAAGATAGACTTTTCCTTTAGAGAACACAGAAAATACAAAAAATTCCCATTGCAACTCTGAACTGTTATCATCTGGAGCATATCAAATGTGTGTTCACCTGATTTTTTTATCACAAGGCTCCCCTGATCTCAATGAAGTGGCCAATTGGAGTTTGTCTCCTCTTCTCTGTGGTCCATTGATTTCAGCCTGTAGATACTGATTCTAGACTCTCCATGTGGTGCACAATCAGCTCAGGTTAAATTAACTTGAGGACAGTGTTTTAAAATGCAGAATTACTCACAGTTTTTTGTGCCTGTTATTAAGCATTGTTTCCAGAAGATCAATCTTTTAATTACAGTGAGCTTCCCTACTGGTGCTCTCAGTAACAAGAAGTGTATTGTGTGAGCTGACTGGAAAAATAAATAGAAGGGAAAACATTGTTTATAGCACATTGCCTTTGTAAAAGTAACATCTCGAAAGGCCGCCGCGGCCAGTGAGCGCGGGGAACATGGCTCAGGCCCTCCCCCGACTGACAGCACTGGAAGCCAATGAGGGAGCGGTTCGGCGGGGCAGGTAGCCACTGGGCGCGCGCGCAGGAAACGTCTCCGGCGGCTGCGTAGTAGCTGCAGGCGCCGAAGCGGCCGTTTGAAGAGTCAGTAGGTTTGCGAGCTCCGCCTGGCGGAGCTGCCCACGCTGTTCAGTCCGTGCTCCGGTCCGCCGTCCCGTCCGCGCAGCGAGTCCGGCGGAGCCCAGATGGTGGACCGCCGCTGTATTCGATGCGCCTTCCTCCCGGCGCGCAAGCCCAGGCGGCACCGGCGATCGGCCCGGACTTCGAGCCGCCGCCCCGGCCGGACCTGCGCTCGTCCAGCTCTGCCTCCTCCAGCCTTGCACCGTCGTACCTGCTGCGGAGCGTCCAGAGCGGGCCCCGCTTCAGGGATGAAGGCGACAGCGATGGCTCTGCGAGTCGGAAGGTACGCCGCCGCGGGGCCCGGAGGGGGCGCGTGGACCCCAGCCTCCGCCTGCGGGAGCGGCGGACCGGTGAGGGGGCGGCCGTGCGAGGGGCTCGGCGGGCCCGCAGGCCTCGCGGGGCCGGGGGCCGGCCGACGCGGGTGGTGGACTCGCGGGGCCCGGCGTGGGGCCCCGCCGCCGACGTGACACTGCCGCGCGGGCCGGGTTCGCAGGCGGAGGGGGCGGGCCGTGCCGCGCAGACGGGGAGGCCGGCGGGCGTCTTGCCCTGTGCGCCGTTTTCAGTCGGCGGCCTCGGGGGCGAGGGCCGGGCGAGCCGAGGGTCGGTGGGACCCGCGGACGGGCGGCGGGGGAGAGGCCGCCGGACGCAGCGCCTCCAGGAGTAACAACTGTTTCCTGAGGCTCCTGTCGTCCCTGTCATTTGGGATTACCGGTGCCGTTTCCTTGCTGGTCATTGGTCTGTTCAGATTTTCTGTTTCTTCCTAGGTCACCCTTGGAAGGTTCCATTTTCCTAGAAAGTTGACCATTTCTTCTAGGTTGTCCTGGTTGTTACTATATAATTTTTCATAGTATTCTCTAATCTTCATATTTCAGTGGTGTCACTAGTGATTTTTCCTTTCTCATTTCCGATTCTGTTCATGTGCGTAGTCTCTTTTTTTTGTTGATAAGTCTGGCTAGTAGTTTATCTATTTTGTTTATTTTCTCGAAGAACCAGCTCCTGCTTTCATTCATTCTGTTGTTTTATTCTTCTCAATTTTATTTATTTTTGCTCAAATCATTATTATGTCCCTCCTTCTCCTTTGTTCATCTTTTTCTAGTTGAGTTAATTGTGAGTTTATACTGTTCATATGGGATTGTTGTTCTTTCTTGAGGTACGCCTACTTCCTTCTTACCACCGCTTTCGCTGAGTCCCCACAGATTTTGCGTTGTGTGAATTATTGTGATTATTTCTTTCCATGTATTGCTTGATCTCTGTTTTTATTTGGTCATTGATCTACTGGTCATTTAGGAGCATGTTGTTAAGCCTCCATGTGATTGTAGGCCATTTCGTCATCTTTGTGTATTTCATTTCTAGTTTCATACCCTTCTGGTCTGAGAAGCTGGTTGGTACAATTTCAATCTTTTCGAATTTTCTTAGGCTCTCTTTGTGGCCTAGCATATGATCTATTCTTGAAAATCTTCCATGTGCACTTGAGAAGAATGTGTATCCTGCTGCTTTTGAGTGAAGAGTTCTGTAGATGTGTAACGTCCATCTGTTGTAATGTGTTGTTTACTGATGCCTCTGTCTCCTTATTTTCTGTCTGGTTAATCTGTTCTTTGGAGTGAGTGGAGTGTTGAACTCTCCTAAAATGAATGCATTGCATTCTATTTCCCCTTTCAATTCTGTTAGTATTTGTTTCACATATGTAGGTGCTCCTGTGTTGGGTGCCTAGATATTTATAATGGTTATATCCTCTTGTTGGATTGACCCCCTTTTATCATTACATAATATCCGTCCTTGTCTCTTGTGACTTTCTTTGTTCTAAAGTCTATTTTGCTCAATACAAGTACTGCAACACCTGCTTTTTTCTCCCTATTAGTTGCATGAAATATCTTTTTCTATCCCTTCACTCTTAGTCTGTGTATGTCTTTGGGTTTGAAGTGAGTCTCTTGTAGACAGTATATACATGGGTCTTATTTTTTATCCATTCAGTGACTGTGTGTTTTGATTGGTGTATTCAGACCATTTACATTTAGGCTGATTATCGATAGGTATATACTTACTGCCATTGCAGGCTTTAGTTCGTGGTTACCAAAAGGTAAAGGGTACCTTCCTTACTACCTAAGAATCTAGCTTAACTCACTTAAGTATGCTATTACAAAGACAATCTAAAGGTTGTTTTTTTTTTCCCCTCCTCATTCTTTGTATACTAGGTATGGTATTCTGTACTCTTTGTATGTCCCTCTTTATTACCTCTGGTGACAGCTATTAACGTTAGGAACACTTCCATCTATAGCAGTCCCTTCAAAATACACTGTAGAGATGGGTGGTGCAACCTAAATTTTCTCAGCTTTTGCTTGTCTCGAAATTGTTTAATCCCTCCTTAAAATTTAAATGATAATAGTTTCTATTTTTATTTTTTATTCAGTTGTTATAATTTTTTGTATGATTAATCTACAATTACATGAGCAACATTATGTTTACTAGACTACCTCGATCGTCAAGTGACCCCCACATACCGTTTATAATCAGTGTCCATCAGTGTAGTAACATGCTATAGAATCACTACTTGTCTTGTCTGTGTTGTACAGCCCACCTAATGCACCCCCCACATTATGTCTCCTAAACGCAATGCCCCTTTTTTCCTGCTTAACCCTCCCTTCCCACAACCATTCTCCCCAGTCCCTTTCCCTTTGGTAACTGTTAGTCCATTCTTGGTCTCTGTGATTCTGCTGCTGTTTTGTTCCTTCAGTTTTTCTTTTGTTCTTATACTCCACATATGAGTGAAATCATTTGGTGCTTGTCTCTCTCTGACTGGCTTATTTCACTGAGCATAATACCCTCTAGCTCCATCCATGTTGTTGTAAATGGCAGGATTTGTTTTCTTCTTATGGCTGGATAATATTCCATTGTGTATATGTACCCCATGTTCTTTAGCCGTTCATCTACTGATGGACACTTCGGTTGCTTCCATTTCTTAGCTATTGTAAATAGTGCTGCGATAAACATAGGGGTGCATCTGTCTTTTTCAAACTGGGCTGCTGCATTCTTAGGGTAAATTCCTAGAGGTGGATTGTTGAGTATTTATGCATGTATGTTTGTCAGCGATATTGTTCTGTCACTTTCTTTTTTTGTGGTGTCTTTGCCTGGTTTTGGTATTAAGGTGATGCTGGCCTCATAGAATGAGTTTGGAAGTATTGCTGGTTCTTCTACTTTTTGGAAAAGTTTAAGGACGATGACTATTAGATCGTCAGTACATGTTTGATTAAAGTCAGCAGTACAGTCATCTGGTTCAGGTGTTTTCTTCTTAGGTAGTTTTTTGATTACCAGTTCAATTTTGTTCCTAGTCATTGGTCTGTTCATATTTTCTGTTCTTTCTGGGTTAGCCTTGGAGGGTTGCATTTTTCTAGAAAGTTGTCCGTTTCTTGTAGGTTATCCAGTGTGTTGGCATATAATTTTTCATGGTATTCTCTCCTAATTCTTTGTGTTTCTGTAGTGATTTTTCCTTTCTCATTTCTGATTCTGTTTGTGTGTGCAGGCTCTCTTTTTTTCTTGATTAGTCTGGCTAGGGGTTTATCAATTTTGTATATTTTCTCGAAGAATCAGCTTCTGCTTTCATCGATTCTTTGTATTGTTCCATTCTCCTCAGTTTTATTTATTTCTGCTCCAATCTTTATTGTGTTCCTCCACCTGCTGACTATGGGCCCCATTTGTTCTTCTTTTTCTTGTTGTGATAGTTTTCAGTTTAGACTGTTCATATGGGATTGTTCTTCTCTCCTGAGGGAGACCTGTATTGCAATATACTTCCCTCTTAGCACCGCCTTGTCTGTGTCCCACCAATTTTGCGTAGTTCAGTTTTTATTGTTGTCATTTGTCTCCATATATTGCTTGATCTCTGTTTTTATTCGGTCATTAATCCGTTGGTTGTTTAGGAGCATGTTGTGAATCTGCCATGCGGTGGTGGGCTTTTTCATTTTATTTGCGTGATTTATTTCTAGTTTCATACCCTTGTGGTGTGAGAAGCTGCATCGTTTTTGGGGGCTCGTCCGGGATAACTTCGGAGGTGAGTATAGGCATCCGAGCCTGCCTTTTCTTTCACTGTCCTTATAGAAGGAAGCCGTCTATGGACCACAACATCGGGCGCTCGTCAGCCACTTAAGTGGGACTAGCCCGGCTGCCGCTCTCAAAGTCTCGAGCGCGAGGTTCCCCTGCGTCTCCCTCAGTGGATCCCCCGTCTCCCTTGGGAGCCGGAAAAGTCACCTGAGTGGAGGCCAGGATTCCCCTTCAGAGGCATCTCCCTGGATGCGAGGGACTGAGGAAGGCCATGGGCACCTGCGAGAGTCTAGGCTGAGGATGCGCTTCAGCGGCTTCTCAAAGGCCCGCGTGTCTGGAATCAGCCCCCGACAGCCCGACTGGGTATCCACGAGGAGTGTCTCTCTTTCTGTCTGCCTGACTTCCAGCCTGCTTCTCCGGGCCGCCCCAGCCTCTGGGTGAGGTAAGGGTGCTGTTTACTTCCTTTACTCGCTCGATGTGTGCCTCTAACTTCGTCAGTGCCACGGACCCCGATGCTCAGCACCGCAAGGTAGGAGATCCATGCTTCACTCTTATTCCTGACGAAATGCTGCACTTTCTTATCTCATAAACGGGTGTCCTGTTTGTTGAACAATGCTGGTGGTATTTTGATGGGGATTGCATTGAATCTATAGATTGGTTTAGGCAGGATGGCCATTTTGATAATATTAATTCCTCCTAGCCTGGAGCATGGGATGAGTTTCCATTTGCTAGAGTCCTCCTTAACTTCTGTTAAGAGTGTCTTGCAGTTTTCAGGGTATGGTAGGTCTTTCAGTTCCTTGGTTAGGTTTATTCCTAGGTATTTTATTCTTGTTGATGCAGTTGTGAATGGAATTGTTTTCCTGATTTCTGTTTCTGCTAGTTCATCATTAGTGTCTAGGAAAGCAACAGGTTTCTGTGTATTAATTGTGTATCCTGCAACTCCTCTGAATTCAGATATCAGTTCCAGTAGTTTTGGAGTGGAGTCTTTAGGGTTTGTTTTATGCACAATATTATGGTCATCTGCAAATACTGACGGTTTTGACTTGTTCTTTACCAATCTGGATGCCTTGTGATTTCTTTGTTTTGTGTGATTGCCTGTGGCTAGGACCTCCAGTACTATGTTGAATAACAGTGGGGACAGTGGGGCATCCCTGTCTTGTTCCCATTGTCAGAGGAATGCTTTCAGCTTCTCGCCGTTAAGTATGTTTTCTGTGGGCTTGTCATATATGGCCTTTATTATGTGCAGGTACTTGCCCTGTATATACCCTTTTTGTTGAGAGTTTTTATCATGAATGGATGTTGAATTTTGTCATATGTTTTGTCAGCATCTGTGGGCGTGATCTTGTGGTTTGTTTCCTCCTTTTTTGCTGAGTTGGTGAATGATGTTCATGGATTTTCTAATACTGTACCATCCTTGCATCCCTGGAATAAATCCTACTTTGATCATGATGGATGATCTTTTTGGTGGTATGTTTTGAATTTGGTGTGCTAATATTTCGTTGAGTATTTTTGCATGTATGTCAGTCAGCGATATGGGTCTGGTAATTTTCTTTTTTTTGTGGTGTCTTTGCCTCGTATTGGTATTGAGGTGATGCTGGCCTCCGTAGAATGAGTTTTGGAAGTTTTCCTTCCTCTTCTACTTTTTGGAAAAGTTTAAAGGAGGATGAGTATTAGATCTTCACTAAATTGTTTGATTAAAGTCAGCGGTGAATCCATCTGGTTCCGGTGTTTTGTCCTGTGCAGTAGTCAGGCTGAAAGCTGAGTCCAACATGTAAATGGTTCTATGGTATTGACCCTCCCTTCCTTAGAGGCAGCCATCCCGGGGCTGTGTCATTTCCCTACCTGTAGCCCCAGGGAAGCGAAACAGGCTTGTGACCTCTGACCGAGGCTCTGGCAGCGAGAGGGCACACACTCCCCCACACCTATCGGACAGGAAGGTCCGATATTCTCAAGGAATGATCCCGAGTGTACTATTGCTAAAGCTTGTGCAGAGACAACTAGGATCTAGATGAAACTCCCAAAAGGCATAAAGTAGAGGCACACTGGTAAGGGTACCGCTGAATCCAGAGCTCTGAGGGCGACTCTTGCTTAGTGGGAAGGCAAGAGGGAAATCAAGGCAAGGTACAGGCCGTGGTGGTAAGGAGTGGTGACAATCCAGTATGCCTGGCAGAGGAGGTGATTGACCACCTGTCACCCAGGAATAGAAGTGCCCATCTTCTGAGGCCCTCTCACTGACCCACTGATGGAGACCTACCTGCACCCTTTACTGCACCCCCTTTCTCCAGCACGAAGCAGCCAGAGCGGTCATCGCCCCCCCATCCCTCGCAGCAGTAGGGTCTCTATCGGTAGAGGTGGGGAATGAGACAGGGTCCCACGGGTGTAGTTCAGAGTAGAGTGAGGGCCTCTGGAGAAAAAGCCCCGTACCAGAGCTCTGTATTAAACAATTAAGCAACGTCAGAGTCATATTAATTCTCTAAAAATATCAAACTAGGAATAGCAGCATTCTTCAGTGAAGATTAGTTATAACTAAAAAAGCAAGGAGTAACTTGGCCTGGAATGTTTTGAATATCCCCCAGATAAGAAAATACCTCCACATAGCCCGTGTCTTCATTGTGTCAATTAAATGCGGGTGTTGTAAAGTTTACTTTAGCCTGCTACAAGGCCCGGCTTATCTTTTACTTTGCCCAGATGCTGCTTTTCCTCCTTCATCCTGTAATCAAGTAATGTATAACCTGGGCAACGAACATGGCAAGTAATCCCAGTCGCAGAGAACATAGTCAAAGGCAGGAAGGATCCCATATTATAGATAAGATTGCGTTTTAACCCCCAGGAAGTTAAGAAGTAAGATTCTTAACTTACCCTTTAGCCAACAGACAATAAACTCAGCCCACCTTGGGTTCTGGGGCAGGCGGCCTTGTTTGTTATGCTCCCAGACCAAGATGCCAGTGTATCAGGGAGAAATCAGAGCAGTAAGTTTCTTTTGTGAAGTTAATTTCAAATATTCAGGGACCACTTAAGTCCACACCCCCGAAGCGTGTATCCGGTTCCCCAAAAAACCCTCAATTTGCCTATAAAAACCCCTAGACAATGCACCAACTCCGGGCTCCCTTGTCCCCTCTCCGGCATGAGCCAGCAGCTCTGTCCTCTCACTGTATCTCTCAGTGAAAGCCGCTCCCTGGCTTCTCCTACCTTCGGTGTTTGCTAAGTTCATTGTTCGACTCTGCCAACAAGAACCCCCGCCATCAGTTCCACGGGAGGGTAGGGATGGTGTCCTGCTCTCTTGTTGCACAGTCCTTTTTGATTTAAAGAATGTCAGCCTGACTTCTGGTTAGTTACTGAAGTTACCTTGAAACCTTTTTCATAGTTGAGTAAAAAATTTCAGTGTCTGTGTTTGTGGGTGGTAGCATGAGAAAAGGGAATGATTTAAGATGGGTGAGGGGGTTTATGCAGCCAAGGGTAGTATCTTATTTGCTAAAGGCTGAAAGGCATGTGGGACTGCATGTGACCCTGTCTTAGGAGATGTTTTGTTTTGGAAATTACAACATAGATGCCTTAATTGGAACTCATAACATTATTTTTACGTATGGTTTTGTGGCCAATGCTTTGTTCAGCTGTAGCAGGACAGGTGGATGCTGTTTTTTGGATGATACTTATTATTTTGTGCAGCTGAACATTTAAAGAACTAAACAACTGAACACTGGAAAGGAGACATTTAAAATGTTTGTATTGACAGAGATTAAAGTTCAGTTACTGAAAGGCTATCTCGTTGGCAGTAGACACAAATATCGCTAGCTATCATGGACTCTATGGGGCATCTTTCAGTAGGGATGAGGGGTAAAACACAGAGTGGGTAAGTTAGAATCCCTAATAGGCCCAGAAGCCGTCTTCCTGTCTTTGTGCTCTAACGTCTTCATCCAAGTTCTTCAAGTGCAATTCAGCATTGCTTTCTGACAGAACAAATGTCAGTATTTGCTTGGAATTTCTTTGGGGAGCCTGAATTATTTGCATTTTTCTGGGAACAGTCTGCCCTTGAAAACTACCGAGTGCCCTGGCATGATGGGAATTTACTCGGCCAGTTGTTTTTTGCCTATGTGTGTCGTAATTTGGGGGGCTTTGTGGAATCCTCTTGGAAAGGCAGTTATGAACCTCGGGTGATTGGAGAGAGGCCAGGATTTTGTAGTTGTCCTGAGGACCACGGAGTGAACACAGAAGAGGTTTCAGCTCTCTGCAGCTGAAGAGTACCTTGGCCTTTATGGTAACGGCTTGCAGAGACTTGCCCAACCCCCCCGGGACCTCCCTTGGGACAGATAACCACGTTTTTCTTGGTTCCTACAAAAATTCCAAAGTTGCTGTGGTTGTTCCTGGGCTGGGAAACAGTAGACCAGACGAACTTTAAAAAGAGTTTGTTTTGGTGTCTTAAGGGGCAAAGGCTTGTACCCCCGAGGGTGTGCCTATTGCATTATGTACTGAATGTGGGAGAATTCTCCCCGTTTGCTGATTCCTGATGTGGACCAACAGAGCTCAAGTCAGTGAGCGGCACAGAAAGTCTTGCAGAAAATGACTGCTTGCTATTTGTGATCGTCTAAGGAACAGGTGAAACATGAAAATGACTTCTTGTACCTCCGTGATTTCGTATGATTCAACCTTTCTCCCACTGGCATCCCCATGTAACTTCACTCCGTCTACCTTTTCATTGACCTGTGGGCTGAGCGCTGCCCATACTGGGTCTGGGGTGGAGTCATTCGGGCCACTTGGAGGACATTTGGGCCGCCACCTTGTTTCTTTCTTTTTTGAAACAATTTATTTTTATAAAGCTTTGTTGATATAAGCTTAAAAAAAGCAAACTAGTTTTTGATATTAATGCCAATAAAATTAGAAAGCTGTATATGTAACCACTTCCCTGTTTGTTATTTAGTGAAGTTTAACCTTAATGCATTACTTAAATAAGGACATAAATCCACCAGGTGCCCTTCTTTCAGGCTACGGTATTCTTTATCGAAAAAAAATAAAATGAGATGGGGCCTGCCTGGTACAGCCCCACTTCTGGTGTTTGATGGCTGCTGAAGTGGCACTCTTTGTGGTCACTGAGTCACGGACACTGGCAAGGGGGTGTCTGAAGAATCCGCTTTCTCCATTTTCCATTGTCCTCTCCTTTGGCAGAAATCCTTTCTCAGCTCGGACTCTGTTACGTGGCACTATCCTGATGACCCTGTTCTGGCTTCCACTCCCTTTTGGTTTAAGGTAATTTGAGCTCCTTCTCCGTGCTAAGGATACCTCAGGACTGGTTGGTCTTTTTCTCTGGCCCTTTCCTAGGTAACTGACTCTATTGGCCTATGTCTCCGTTTATCTCAAGGCCATAAAGGTCCCACTTTCACCTCAAGGTCACCGTGTTTAGACCCAGTCCTGCTCTCCGGGAAGCTCCCCATTTTTCCTCCCTGACTTGGGTGATGGTTAATTCGCTCCGCTCCCTAGCCAACAAACCTGGTTTAGCCTCCCCAAGTCTGCTAACTCTTCTTTGCCGAGTCACTTGAGACCATGAGATGCTCACTCCCCAGCCTCTCCCCAGTCCCACATGTCCCCAGGACTTGGAGCACCTGCACCTCTCCTGGAAATCGCACAAACTTAGCCTAGTCTTGAAAGGTCCAGGTCACCAACTTCCGGTCTCAGCTCGCGCCCAAAGTCATGTTTGCCTTTCCTGAGGGAAGGTCTGGTCATCTCTTAATTCAAGAGCTGTGAATCATTGTAACATCTTCGATTGCAAATACTTGGTTGGGCCATTTTTTTCTTGGAATACAGACAGGTCTTTTCTGTTTCAGTTTCCTATGTATTGCAGATGATAGCTGTCTGTATTATGTGAGAACAATTTTATTAGTAAAATAAACAGTGACTATTTTTTTTTCCATAAGTATTTTTTTTGTCATGTGTTGAATGGTCGTTGTGTACAAGATGATGTAATAGATGGAATTGAATGAGAGAAAAATGATTCAAACGTGAATCCTGCCGGGAGATGAGTTGTGCACACATAAACAACCGATAGGTCGTAGGAAGGGTTAAATGACTTGGAGAAAAATGGGGTCCTGTGGTGGCTGGTAAGGTGGGCCTTGCAAATGGGCGGTTGTTCTCCCAAGGTTTCATCATAACATTTTCAAATGCTCAGTGAAATCGGCAGGATTCCACATGGAACACTCCAACGCCTACCACCTAGTTTCTGCTACTTCATATTGTTATTATACCTGATTGATCATCTGTCCATCGGCACATCCATTTTTCTATCTCTCAGTTTGTGTTATTTTTAAAATTTGGAATGATGGGCTGGCATTCATAAAGGTGTGAAAATAGGGCAAGCATCAGTTTCTCAGAGTGATGTGTAAGTCAAAGTACAGGTAGGGAAGTATGTATGAAATACTGAATGATAGATGTAGGAAATACACACAGAGTCGAAGCATAGGTGGGGACGTTATTGTCACAGTGAACTTGGACTTTACACATATTAGGGAAATAATAGTGTATTAGAGACCGAATTTTTCAGTGAAATTGTATCTTTGTGTTTGTGATAAAAGAAATGGATTACAAACTAACATACAGAATTTGGTAATATATGGAACAGGCTACATAATTGGCATGAATATGAATTGATATGAATAGTAGGCATTTACAAAATATTTAGCTTTTTGCTTGGCCTGTTTAAAACTTAACTTTCATGACCAGCATCCTAGGAATAGAGTGATTTAAACAAAGATTGTTATTGATCATAATTCTCCTGTTTTTGGAAAATGAGGAATTCTGAAGTTGAAGTTAGCAACCTTAAAATATATTCAGGGCAGTTTTGATGGAAAGTTATGTTGGCTCTAAAAGACGGTTTAAAATTTCCGTGTCGGGTCTAAGGTTGCATAGCTAAATACTCGATACGCTTGATAGCTTTCTACATTGTAATACATCTTTACGGACTAAGCCCGGTATGGGAATGAAGATTATAAGGGGATGTTTCAGCAGACGCAGAGGACGTTGGATTTGTACAGATTAAACCCGAAGTTGATACCAAGCAGACAGACATCACTGAATGTTTTCAAAATACTGGGAGTGTTTCTGACGAGGAGCTCGTGGTGTCCTGAAGGGCTAAGGCAGGTAGAGCTATTGTGGGGTATCAAAAGGCACAGTCATTGATGTATTCACAGTTAGTCCTTTCAGAAATAACAAGTGTTGAAGAAATGTAAAAAGCTGTTTGACTAGTATGTTTATAGCTATAAAATTTTAGTTATAAGACACCCTGCTGGGAGGTGGGGGAAATGGGTAAGTTACTACCTTCCATGGGGACAAAATAGATAGAAAGTAAAATGGAGAAAATGTTACATCGATAGGGATGATGCCGCCTTAACGCTGAATGCTTTTTTCCCCTTACACCGCGGGAGGGTGCCTGTTGGCAGTCAGTCAGCTTCAGAATTCCTTAACTTTAGCTTGCATGCTTTCTAAGTTGCAGTTTTAAGGAAAAGATCTGAGACGTATGGTTATTGTGCCGTGTGATTCCCCTGAATAGTGGACATGTTCTTGGGTTCTGTCAGATGCTGACTGTATTCATCCAAAAATCCTACTGACTTCTTGTGATAAAATTATGGAGATACTTTACGCAAAGACAAGCCCCTGCTGGCTTTGGTTCTTAGGCCAGCCATGACTTGCGCCTGTGTGTATGTAAAAGCAGAAGAGAAAAAGGAAAACACACAGCCTCAGAAACCAGGAGCTGAGATGGATTCTTGTGCAATTGGCCACTCAGAGCCCCCAGTTAGGCCTCGTTAACACTGTCCGCCCCCATTTGTGTTTCAAATAAGCATTCGCAGAGGTCTGGGAGGAGGAGTAATGAAATCTGAGAGAGAAAATGAAGTGTGACAGTATTTCAGAATCTAAGGAAATGCACCCGCAGGTTCCTGCCCTGAGTTCTTTGTGCCCCTTAACTGTGTGAATGCACCCTGGGATTGGAAATGGGGACACCACCACACCCCCGCCCACACCCCTGGGTCACGGGCCCTAACTAAGCTTGTTTCTGGGTGGCTTCCTGGGACTTTCAGGGACTCACTTTAAAAAATGACATTGAATTTTATGAAGCATACTTTCACGTCTGTGACCTGCCTTTTGCCCAGAGGCTCCCCTCTCCCGGTGTGGTGTCCCTGTTCCCGCGGGCTGGTATTCTGTTACTCTGGCCTGAAGCGAGTTAGCAGCCAGCTGAGCTGCACCAGTTACATCGCCTGGCCGCTGACAGGAGCATAGTGACGTGTTGGAGCATGTTTATTGTGCATACGAACTGGAATGGCACTAGGACCGTGTGCCTGTGTTGGCTTAAACACTGGGATTTTATGCCCCTTCCGCCTTCCATCAGCTGGTAGCTGTTGGATTTTACAGTTATGCATTCGGGCTACAAATAGAGTAATAGTATTTTTGTTTGGCCAGATGTGGGGTGTGACCTTTGACATGGTGCTTGGCTGTGCCTGGGGATTTGATTCCTTCAGTTTAGGTGAAATTCCCTGCTTTGCTTCCTCTGATAGGGGAATACGCACTTTGGCTCTTTCCACTAGAGGTGGAGGAAGACAGGAAGAGTACAACTGGAACACACAGAGGGTATTCATTATTTTACTGGGTGTGATTCAGTTGGCGGGCTTTTCGTGGGAGTGTGAGCCTCCTGCGGCCGTTAGTTCTGCATACTGAGAAAGCGCTGTAATCACACTCAGTTTTCTTTGCTCTGTATCTAATTTTTGACCAGTCTGGGAGGACGAGTCCCTGCCTTTTCGTGGTGCCTTTGGTGCCGGGGTTCTTGTTCATCGAGCCAAAGAATGAACTTCGCAGACACTCAAGGTAGGAGAACAAGGTTAAAGGCTTTAATTTAGAATCAAAGTGAGAGGACAGAGCTCCTAGCTCACGCCAGCAGGGGACCTGAGAGTCGTGGTTGGCTCATTGTCTAGGGGATGTACGCGCAGTTGAGGATTTTCAGGAATGGGGGTAAAGGGCTACGGGTGCAGACTTGTTAAGTGGTCCCAGAATGCTCATTTTTGATGAGTAACAGAAGAAATTTGCTGCTGTGATTCTTTCTCAGGATAGCAGTGTCCCTCTGGGAGCGTGTCAATTAAGACCGCCTGGCCTGCGCCCAAGGTGGGTTGGGTGGTTGCCTGTTTGCTGAAGTGTGTTAAGAATCTTACTTCTTAAACGTTTTGAGATGTTTATAGCCTGGCTTGTTTACTAAATGAATCTTTTGCTCAGGTTGCGGATTACTTGGTTAGGATCAGAGAAGGAAACACAGCATATAGGTACAGTTACAAATAAGCTGGGCCTTTTTGCAAGCTAAGGTAAATTTTAGTGTCATGATCTAACTGATACAGAGAAGTCCAGGTTATGCTGAGAGACTCTTCATCTGCAGAACACTCAGACATTCCAGGCCGAGTCGCTCCTGGCCTTTTGAGCTTGAACTGATTTCACGGAAGAATGTCTATGTTCCTACTCTGGTATCTTCACCCTAGAAAGTTAGTGTGACTGACTGCGTAATGCTTATGAGAGAGTTTCGCTAGGGACTTCTTCGCACATTGTTACATTGTTCTGACTGTAATGATCTTGCTCTGCTTTTTCTCTGCAGGCCCTCACCCTACTCTGCCTAAACCCACGGTCCCTTGTCTCACCAACACCAAATTCAGAAAGGTGCTCTTACCTCTAAGTAACTCTTGTTATTTTCCAGAGGCCCCCTGGAACATGCCAGAGGAATTTTTTCTCCTCATTAGGGAAAATTTGTCTAATTTGGGTTACATTTATCTCAGCTGTAATTACCTGGAAAGCACTGTCAAAGGAATAATGCTAAACTTTATTGAGTATTTTATATTACAGATATTTCCAAATATCCTTATATCCACTGTCTTATTGTGGATCCACTTCTCCTCAGCTCTTTAACCATTGTAAATGGCAAGTCTTTTGTTATTTATAGTTTATTACTCCTAAACTGGCAAAGAACTAGATGCCAGCAGCGGTGCTTATCTGGGGGCGAGGTCGTGTCTGTTACAGGTCCTCGCTGGCTCCCCACACAGCTGGTCAGACGTCATCATACAGCGGTCAGCTCCCAAAATGAGGGTGAAAACCCCCCTTCAGAAGTCTGCCTCCCTCAGCACCCAACATCACCTACAACTTCAGTTAAAGAGAGAAGGGTGCAGCTCCCAGCTATGCCCAGTGTTTTGCCCTGAGGATTTTCCAATCTTACCACCTTTCTTCCTGTTTGGTGGTTCTGTGATCTTTCTCCTTCCTTCTCAAACCAATTTTTTTCTGAAACTTCTCTACAGTGTTGTTTCGGAAGAAATATGTTACGTTATAAAAAATGGCCTGAGTTCCTCAAAATATATTACCTGAGCTGGGACCGTGCCGGCTGGCAACGGATCCATAAAGCAGGTACTGGGCACGGAGGCCGCGGAGGCATAAGCAGCCAAGGAGACAGAAAACCGATGTCGCCTCTCACCGACATGCCTCACTTCGCCCTGATTGGCCCCGGAGGATGGCTGGCTAGCCAGAGACGGGTAAGATTCCTCAAGGGAGGAACAACCTAAGACAGGCACAGTCGCAGAGGGGCCATCAGGAGAGAACTTGGGGGCCAACAGAGGTGAGGCGCAGATCCTCACCCCCCCCCCCCGACTCTGCAGAGGCCTGAATCTTCACCATCTCCGAGCAAAGTCTCCTCCTCCCATGGCTGCATCGCTGCCCAGGCTCAGCTTGAGACAGGGACCCTGGGCATAGACAGAATAGGGTGAGGGTGGGGGCCTCTGGAAAAAGCAAGGCAGGGTAATTACAGTCAGAGCAGTGTGACTATGTGCAAGGAAAGCCCCTATCAGAACTCTGTATTAAGCATTATACACAGTGAGATCAGTAATATTCCCCAGGTGAAGGAAAGTAGTCCGTGTTTTTATTGTGCTAATTGTTTGTAATCATGTGTAAGATTTACTTGAGCCTCCTAAAAGGCCCAGCTGTTTTTTTTTAACTTTACCTATATGCTGTTTTTCCTCCTTCATCCCGTAATCAAGTAATTTGCGAACTGGACAGTTCACTTAGCAAGCTAGCCCAGCCATAAACAGCATGGTAAAGACAAGAAAGATTCTATCTTAAAGCTAAGATTGCATTTTAAAACCCAGGAAGTTAAGAAATAAGATTTTTAATGTCCTGCCAGAGGGTTTCAGCCCTGGGCAAGTTCAGTACGGATTCAATGTGACCAATGAAATGATAGTAAAACGTTCTTGGGGTGAAAGGGTTATACCCAACTTTATTTCCACAGTGGCAGGTCGATCACTAACATCCCACCCAATCAGAGCGTGTCTGCATACAGTAAGCCCGTGTCTGCCTCTGGGCCTCCCTGCCTACACAGCCATCCCACACAGCCATCCTCTGGGCCTCTGACGTCAGCGCTGCCACCACTCCAGCCTCTGCTCTGTTCTCCTACAGCCTCGCAGCTGTGTCACCGTGTCACCCAGAGCACTGGGTGGGAGCTCTTTCTATAGAGTCAGTAGCAACATATTGCCCACATGAGTGGTGAGCTAGCCGACTAGGCCCAGGTGAGAATCCTGGCCACAGGAACTTTCATTTTATCCACACTTAACACAGTCTTTAGCGAACATACAGTAACAGCGCACCTTGGAGGCGGGGAGAGCAGTCTTAACTGATATGCTGCCCAGCCAGGAAGCTGCTCTCCTGGAGGGAATCCTAGCAGAGGGAGGACTGATAAGAAACTTCATGTCTCATCTTGAGATCACTTCACAGGTCCACACCCCTAGCCCTTTGTCACATTCCTGAGAAATCCTTCCAAGGCGGAGCCCCCACCCTTTCAGTGCACCTCCCTCTCTGAGGTAGCCCACACTCCCCTCTCTCTGAGTGTGCACTTTCTCTCTGTAAATAAAACCTTTACTCTACTTGACTGCTGTGTCTCTGCCCCTCAGTTCTTTGCTGCTGCGGGGACAAGAACCGAGGAGAATGCACAAAGCCCTCCTAACAGGAGTCCCAGCCCAGGGGAGGGGTGGGGGAAGGAGAAGGCTGGGAGGGCGGGTGGAGAGGGGTGCGAGCATGGGATCAGAGAGCTTGGGGAGTGTGGAAGGGAAGCCTGGAGGAGGAACTAGGAGGGAATGGCAGTTGGGGAGGGAAGCCGCGGAGCCTCGGTGCTGGTGAGGCAGGGACCGTGGGCGCAGACAGAGCAGGGTGAGGGCCTCCGGAATAAAACCCCTACTGAAACTCCATATTAGACAAGTAAGCAAAGTCAGTCACATTCATTCTCTAAAGTAATATAAGCAATCTTGCGTGAGATTAATTAATACTAAAAATCCAGGAGTAACTTGGCCTGAAATATTTGAATATCCCCCACATAAGAAAAGACTGCAGCATAGCCCATGTCTTCATTGTGTCAATTAAATGAGGTCATTGTAAAATGTACCTTAGCCTGATAAAAGTCCCGACTTATTTTCTTTAACTTTACCCAGATGCTGGTTTTCTTCCTCTAGCCCTAATCAAATGATATGCAATGTAGGCAAGTAATAATGGCAAGTAAGGAAAATAATCTGGAAGACTGATAAGAAACTTAGTGTCTCTTCAAAGATAAGCATTTGGGGACCATTTAGCAGGTCTGCATCCCTGGCCCTTTGTCTCTCACCTGCCTATAAATTCCCTAGACTGTGCATCACCCCCGGGGCTATCTTGTCCCCTCTGGGCAGGGGCAAGCCAGGAGCTGTGTCCTCTGCTTTATCTCTAAATAAAGGCCTCGCACATGGTGTCCTACCTTGAGTGTTTGCAAAGTTCATTCTGTGAGCCTGTGAAGAAGAACTCCATCATCAGCTTCTCTGAAGAGCCCGAAGACGGGGAGCCCCCAGAGCCCGTGCCTGGGTGCAGAGTAGCGCACCATGGGCCAGAGGGCCTTGCCAACTCCCCAGAACACGCCGGGTGGGGAAGGTGCGCTGCAGCCCACAGCCATGTGAGCCTGGTGTCCCAGCACCAGCAGCCCTGGCTGTGTTGCGCTTGCGGCCCCTGCACACACCGGGGGAGGATGGACCGCTGGTCCAGTGACCACCCAGCAGGCCCAGGGCTGCTGCTTTGTTTTAGGGCCCAGAAGCTCTTCTGTGTCAGCTTGAGACTGGTGGGCCGTGCAGGATGACAGGTCTGACCTGTGCCACAGCCCTGCCAGGTACCCGCCTGCCCTTCTCCTGCCCAAACCTACCTCCCTATGTGGCTGGGGAGCCTGAGGTCATCCCTGGGACCACCATGTAGGCAGATGGCTCTGAGGGTGCTGTGCGCAGGGCCAGGGGAAGGAGGTAGGGGTGGCCTGCGTGTCCAGATTTTACCTCCTGTCACCTGGTCACCTGAGGCTGTCAGGAGGGCCCACGTCTTCCTCCCCAGTCCCAATCTGGGGCTCCACCTGCAGCATAAGGCCTGGAGAGTCTCTCCATCCTGGAACCCCCGAAGGGGGTGTTTGTGCTGATCCTGGAGCTCCCCTCCAGGCCAGGCCTCCCCTCCTGGGAGGGTGAACACATCCTGAGAGTCCTGGGGGAGCGTGTGGGGAGATTCAGAGCCAAGTGCCTCGGCTCAGCCTCCCCAGCCATTTGTCACAGACATCAGGCCACTCAGCCAGGACCCAGGAGGAGGACACCAGGGGACTCAGACCAGCCTGGTTTGGGGATGGGAGGCTGAGGGGCACTATGGGGGAGGACTGGGAACCCGGGAGCTTTGGGGGGTGCTCTGAGGTGTAAAGCCTGGAGAAAGTGGGCTCAGACAAAGCCCCCCCAGTGGAAGGCATGCACCTCTTGGAGGTGCTTTGAGAGACCAAGTTCAAAGTTTTTCGTAAAGGAATTTTCTGGAATGTGTGGAGCAGCTGTGCCTCATTAAATGGGACAGTGCTAGACTGGCGCCCTGCAGCCCTGGGATCTACTTGGGTACATCTGCAGTGGTGTTCAAGATGTGAAGAGACACCCTGGGGTTTCTAATGAACAAGATTTGGTGTCTGATCATAATCTACAGGTGACAGGAAATAAGGTTCAGTTTCTGTTTGAACAGCCCTCCCCCGTGTTGCTGAGTTGTGCCAGCCTGGGGCTTGGAGCGCCCTGTTCTTCCTCAGCACCTTATGGGGGGAGGACAGAGCATGGAGGACAACCTGGCAGAGGTCAGGGCCCCCATGCGTCAGAGAGTTTGAGGCTGGGGTGGGGTGGGCTGGGGCACAGGATGTCCACAGGAGGGGTAGAGCTTTCAGAAGAAAGAGCAGTGTGGTGGCAATCCGTTCAGCATTTATTATATTCTGCACAGGGATGACCCCAACCCCCAGGAACCATAAACCTCAGAGACAACACCCAGAGCACACTGCACCTGGGGAGGCTATTTCTCAGGGATGAGGGGAGGAAGTTGTACAGGGGGCTCCCCTGTAAGCAAGTCCCGGTACCCTGTGACAGTCGGCCACCCCTGCATCCTCGGATGCCTCCGCTGGGCATCAGGAGGCCATGGTCCCACGCAGCACTGCGCCGAGTCTATTTCCATCCTGGGAAAGGCCGGGCGTGGTGAGAACAACACCCACCTATTCCTGGAACCCTGTGGCTATGACTCAGTGGCTGACGGCGCCCAGAGACAAGTTGGTGTCATGGCGGGAGGCCACCTGTACGAAGGGGAACATCCTCCACACGGTGGGGCGGCTCGCCTCTGTCCAACGGGCCAGAAGCAGAGGGGACGACACAGCACGAAGGTGGACAGGTGCGCCGCAGCTACACACGGGTCCTTGAGGATGCAGCGGCAGCCTGGGGAGCTGCCCGAGTCTGCCGACGGAGGAGGTGCCAGAGCAGCTGCCCCGGCAGAGGCTCGGGATGAGCAGCCGGAGGAGGAGGAGCAGCAGGCAGGCTGGGGTCCTGGGGCGCCGGGTGCCGCCTGCCCGAAGGGGAAGAAGGTCTCCTCCACATGCAGCCAGGACACCAGCAGGGCCGAGGGCCCGATGACAGCAGCTACAGGGCCACGCGGGTGAGCAGAAGAGGCAGGTTATCCCGGGTTCCCCCCATTATCCTGCTTCCACCCCGTCCCCACTGCCCTCTGGGCTCCGGGCCCTGTGCGGAGGGTCCTGTCAATCACCAGCACCTGGGAGTCCCTGTCACAGAAAGGCTTCTGAGCGTCACCTACTCACAGAGGAGGAAACTGGGTCCCACAGGGGGCGGGGAACCACCCTTCAGTCTGGCACAACCGATCGGCAGTGGAGCGGGATTGCAGCCGCACCGGTCTTTAGGACGCCCCACGCCGTGCATGGCCCAAAGCTTCCCTGAGGCTGGGGAACAGCCCACCCCCTGCTGATCGCCCCAGCCCAGAAACTCACCTGGCCCTGGCCCATAAGTTTAAATCTTGCGGGACCTGAAGCACTTAAACAGTCCTTTTCTGCCTGCCCTCTGACCTGGGGGCTCCAGCTGGCAGGACAGGCCGTAGCTGCAGGACAGAGGGACACCTGTGAGCCCCTGGAGCCCCATGGCAGGGGACCCTTCTCCCAGAGCCTGCCGGCAGATACAGCCCACACCCCACTCCTGGCAGCCTCACCTCTGGTCCTCACGCAGGAGCTTCACTCTCCGGAAAAAGGACAGGAAGTGCTCCTTGGGCTCCAGGTCATACTGCCTGACCAGGAACTTGTATGTGAGGAGCTCCACTACAAAGTCAGTGACCTGGGGCAGAGGAAGGACAGGATGCAGACGAGGAGGGGGGTGAGGAGTGGGGCACTGGGATGATCCCAAATCTATGCTCACAGAAACCTGCCTTCCTTCCAAAGCCATCCAGCCTTGCCTGTTCCCACTGTTGGGTCTCCACCTCCTCCTCCAGAAAGGTGGCTTTGATGCCTCCCAATCCCCCACTTTACAAAGCCTTTAGTCTCCTGAGCTCTCCGTGTCTTAACTCTCAACACACGTTAGACCCAGGGGATGGCCCGGACAAGGTCCTGTCCAGGGGGTCTTGACTACATCCCTCACCTTTCATGGCTGGGCACTCAACTCTCTATTTTATACCATCACCCTGGAAGGCAGCAAGGCGGCAAAAGTACATTGAAACACCCCCTGAGCCCAGAATGAGGCCGGTACGTCCTCACCCTTTCTCAAGGTGGAGGACCGCCAGGGCTCTCCAAGGGGCAGGCCTGCCCAGAAACAGCACCCGGGCCTGGCCTCGGCTCGGGACTACCGAGAAGCGGGAACTGCATTGGGGAGCTGAGGCCTCAGGCGGGAAGGCACTGCCACCCCCGATGTGCTTCCTGCTCTGAAGGAGCAGCATCCCTCCCCCTGGGCAGGGCCTGACGGGGAGACCAGTCCTGCCCACACGCTTCCCCCTGGAGCCCTCAGCCCCGCCTGCCCTGGGGCCAGGACTGGGGCTTAGGTGGGCCCTTCTGGCAGTCCTCTCCAAGAAGCCCAGGTCCTGGGGTAGAGGGGGGACTCAGGAGGGGGTGACTGGTGCGGAGAGGTTCGGGCTCACTGGGGGCTCTCTCCTCGCTATACCCCACCATCCTGCCCCCCTGAGCCCTGCTGGGTCACTCACATCCACATGATGTTCCTGTTGTTTCTCTAAGGCATCGTACAGGATCAGTGCGAGTGGCGGGATCATGCCCTGTGCGACCGGGGTGAGGAGATGATGAGTCCCCACCTGCCTCAGGGGAGCCCACAGTGCCTCCCCGGAACCCCACACCCGCAGCCCCCAGCTCTCTTGGACCACCCTGTGCGGCCTCCCCCCTTCCCTTTGCCCTGCTCTCCCCTCCCGGGCCCTCCCAGGGCTGGCTTTTGGCCATTCCCAGGAACTGTGGGCCCGGCACCTGTCCTCCAACTTCCCCCTGTACCCAGCTGCTCTCGCCCTCCTTCTGGTCACACCAGAGCTGGCAGTTCAGAGCTGGTGGGACCAGGAGCAGTTGCAAGATCACTCCACCACCCTGACCCTGGCCACCCCACTCTCACCTGCTTCTTCATATCCTGGGATGCCCTGGGTGACTGGTGCCATTTCCTCACTATGGCCCTCGCGTCCTGCAAGGTGCACGACACTCAGGTGCTCATGCTCCCCTCCCACGTGCCTCCCACAGCCAGACCGTGGTGGATGGATGCCTTTCCCGAGCCCCCTGGCACCTACGCTATCCCCACCTCCAGCAGGCTCTCAGCCCAGAGCAACCCCACCTCTGGCACACACTCATACTCATGCGGGTCCTTGGGCCATGGACACCGCCATGAGAGGGTCAGGGGAGGCCCCTCTGCCTCCCAGGGTGCCCTGAGCACTCACTGTCACCCGGCTATCAGCACGGCTCCCCTCACATGACCAGGGGGGTGCACAAAGCTGAAGCACTTCTTGTGGTCTCTGAACCCTTGCTCACCTGGGAGGCCCGCCCACCAGGCTGACGGCAACCCTCCATGTACACATGGGGAGCCCGAGGCCACAGAGGGGTCATGACAGGCTCAGGGGACCCAGGGGAGAAGCCGACCTTGCTCAGCCACAGGCCCCAACCCTGCTGCCGACGCCACACCAGCCCCAGCCCTGACCGGGGGACTGTCCCCTGGGTCCTCAGTGGATGTCAGGCCCGCAGTCAAGTAGAGCAAGGGAGGGAGACAGACGAGGCCCTCATGGGCCTGGGGTCCCTACTTTCCCTATCAGCTTCCCCTGCACACCCCGCACTCTTCGAGTCTTTCGCAAAGCTGTGCCACAGTGCAGCAGAGGATTTGCCCCAGGAACCCCTCCCTTCCAGACATCCAGCCCCCATTTACCTCGAGGAGCTGCTTCCCTTTAAGCCCCTTGTTCCTCTTTTTAAGTTTTCTGTAGATCCAGGAGCTCTTCCTACGGGGAGGGGAGAGGAGGAGGGACACATGCGGCCTGCAGGCGGAGAGTCTCGGGGCCGACCCCTTTTCCCAGGGATCCTAGAAGGCCCACTAGCCCACAGGAGGCTTCCCACCACGGCCCTGAGCCCTGGAAATCTGTGGCCTGCAGAGGGGGCTTCATGTTTCCACCCAGGGCCTCCATTCCCTGTTCTCCCGGGGGCGAATCTGCTTTGGGCCAGGTCGCTGTCCTTGGGGCAGAGACCTCCTGCTGCAGAGCACAAGCTCCAGATCTCCAATGGG
Source organism: Manis javanica (assembly GCF_040802235.1). Taxonomy (NCBI): domain Eukaryota; kingdom Metazoa; phylum Chordata; class Mammalia; order Pholidota; family Manidae; genus Manis; species Manis javanica. Next base: position 92,414,328 of record NC_133168.1, on the reverse strand, counting down.
CTTCACCCCACACCTGACATTGGAGGAAACTGATTCCTGCACGGGTACCCCTGGCCTAACCCACAGGGAGCCAGAAGAGCCCGCCATCCTCGCCCCTAGGCTCTGCCACCCCCCAGGAAGTCTCAGCACACTGAGGGACACCGCAAGATGTAGGGGTGTCCCTGTCCACTCAGGTGCCCCGGTCCCAGGGACAGGACTACCCACCAGGAAACATGTCCCCAGGTGTTCTCCAGGCGACGTACATGAGGGTGCTGCAGGGCGACGATGATGGCACGGAAGGACCCGAAATTTCTGAGAGACAGACACTCCTGGGAGGGAAGACAGAGCTGAGAGCGTGGCCTGCTTCTCTGCTCTATCCCCCATGAACTCCTGTCCTTAAGGAGACACACACCCAGGGAGCCCAGCACACCTGGTACCTGCTGAGCAGCCCTCCTGGGTGGAGGACTGTGGCTCAACCCAAGGAAGGGTCCAGGGATGGCTGTCCCACCCCCGGGGCCTGCTAGTCCAGGTCCACAGGCACCCATCCTGAGAGCTGGCAAAGGAGGGGACCCCGGGGGCTGTCCCATGACAGACCTTGGCCACCTGGATCCAGAACTCCACCACTCGGGCCCTGTCCTGGGCTGTCGTGCTCGGGCCGCCGAGGCAGGAGGAGATGACAAAATGAAACGTGGTACCAAAGTGCTTGATGACGTTAAGGATGTTGGGGTTCAGGAGTACAATGGATTCCCTCAGTGGATGTCTCTCTACATAGACCTTGCATTCACCACGTTCAACCCTACTGTACAGCTCCTGGGGATGACAAGAGGTGTCATCCAGCTGTGCCCCTGGTGCCCCTGTTCCCAGGCTGGGTCACTGGTCAGAGCTGGGGCACAGGCAGCTGGGGATGTGCTGTGAGCCTTGTGGCCATCCAGACTTCAGACCCCGTCCACTGAGGCGCCCAGGACCAGATGCACAGGACCCCAGAGTGATGGGACACAGAGGGGCTTTGCTCACAGGCACCCTCACTCACGTCTTCCCTGAGGCACAAGGCGGCTCACCCTGCCATCCTGGGGCATCTGCCTCTCATGCTGCCACCCCGTGGATCCCGATCCCCACTCAGGTGCAGTTTCCCCTGAAACAACTCCACCCAGGGCCTTTGTTGGTGTCTGTGTCTCCCACGCAGTCAGGTCCATGGCAGGGGCCTCTGAAGTGCGGAGGCCATAGGAGCCTGCCAGGCCAATGGCCCGAGGACCTAAGGCCCTGGCAGCACCTCCCTGAGCACCCCTCCCCTGCCCTGCCCCTCCCAGCCCAGCCAGGCTCTGCACACCTTCCCTCCGCTCCTTCTCATTGGTCTGTAAGGATCCCTAAGGGCCAGCCATACTGTCCCCATGTGGTCAGTAAGGGCATAGGGGTGAGGAGAGTCTCCCAGGGCACGTGCTGAATCCGTGGGGAAGCTGGGACATGTGCCCAGATCACAGGAGTCCACGTCGGAATGGCAGGTCTGGGGCAGCCCGTGACACAGGGAAAGCCCACCCCCGACCCTGAGATCCTGCTCCGCTCACCGCACACATCAGGGTCAGCTGCTCGGCCACCAGGCGTGGGGCAAATGCCAGGATGGTCTGCTCCTCCTCCTTCGGCAAATCCCGGGTGCTCACGGTACAGGGGCTGGTGGGCTCCAGGACCACCTGTGGCTCTGCCCGGCCCTGTGCCATTCCTGCAGGTGCCATGGGCCCCGTGCCCGAGGACTCATGGGGCTCCAGTTCGGGGCCTGAGACCACTCCTGTAATATCCCAGGGGCTCGCAGCACTGGGGCTGGTGGGCTCTGGATCTGGAACTGGCTCTGCCACGCCTGGTGCCATTCTAGCGAGTGCCCTGGGCCCCAGGCCCGAAGGCTCATGGGGCTCCAGTTCAGGGCCTGGCCCCTGGGCTGAGGCCTCTGCTGGGACATCCTCCGGCTCTGCAGGGGCTGAAGCAGGTGACACTGGCCGTCGCTCCAGCACAGGGGTCTCAGGGAGCTCCTGGACGGGCTCTAGCCATGAAGTCGGCCCTCCCCGTGTCTCTGGAGCCAGGTGCATCTGCCGTAGGTCTGGACGAGGACACAGAGAAAGGGTCACCCCGGGGCTGATTCCCCGCGCCTTATAATCACAGAAGAGCCCACACTGCCTTGAAGGGAACCCCAGTCCGGGAAGCCCACCCTACATGGTCCTCTGGCCGCAGCCCCTCACCTTCCAGCTCTGCCACCGTGGGTCCCAGGTGCTCCTCCTGGACCAAGTGGTGGAGGACTCGGCCCACCAGGGTGGATGAAAGCTGGCTGGCATCGATGGCGCAGGGCACATGCTCGGGCTCCCAGGCAAGGCGCCTAGCCCATCCAATCCTGGGGCTGGGGTAAGGCCGGGGGGTGGCAGAGTGAGAAGCCTGGTCCTTCCAGCCACACTGCCCTCCGGGTCCACCCTTGTGTGGGCCTGGCAACTGTGCACTCACCTGCCTGTCCAGGCACCTGCCCGTCCTCCTTCCTGACCCTGCGCGTCTGTCCTGGGACCCCATCCTCTCCCATCCTCCCGAATAGGAAGTCCCCAGTTGTCAGGCCGCCCATGGGATTCCAAAGATGACTGACCTGCTAGGCTCTGCTGTGGGCTCCTGGGGCTCCAGCTCAGGGCCTGCCAGGGGGGCTAAGGCCACTGCTGGGACATCCTCTGGCTCTGCAGGGGCTGATGCAGGTGACACCGGCTGTCGCTCCAGCACAGGGGTCTCAGGGAGCTCCGGGACGGGCTCTAGCCACCATGCCGGCCCTCCCCGTGTCTGTGGAGCCAGCTGCATCTGCCGTGGGTCTGAAGCAGGACACAGAGAAAGGGTCACCCTGGGCCTGATTCCTCGCGCCTTACAATGACAGAAGATCCCTCACTGCCTTGAAGGGAACCCCAGTCCGGAAAGCCCACCCTACATGGTCCTCTGGCTGCAGCCCCTCACCTTTCAGCTCTGCCACCGTGGGCCCCAGGTGTTCCTCCTGGACCAAGTGGTGGAGGAGTTGGCCCTCCAGGGTGGATGAAAGCTGGCTGGCATCTATGATGCTGGGCACACGCTCGGGCTCCCAGGCAAGGCTCCTAGCCTGTCCCATCCTGCAGCTGGGGTAAGGCCTGGGGGTGGCAGAGTGAGAAGCCTGGTCCTTCCAGCCACACTGCCCTCCGGGTCCGCCCTTGTGTGGGCCTGGCCGCTGTGCACTCCCCTGCCTGTCCAGGCACCTGCCCCTCCCCCTTCCTGACCCTGCGCGTCTGTCCTGGGACCCCATCCCCTCCCATCCTCCCAAATAGGAAGTCTCCAGTCGTCAGCCCGCCCATGGGATCCCGAAGATGAGTGACCTGCTGGGCTCTGCTGTGCGCCCCCTGCCCCAAGGCCTAAATGCCTCCTCCACCCATCTTGTGCACACAGGCAGTGCCCCCTCCTGGCCCAGTGAACGCTCACTTTCTCAGATCCTCCTCTGGCCCCTTGTCATGCCCCCCATTACATGAGGAGGCGGTGAGGGTATCGCCCGTGATGCTTCCCGGCTTTGACCTGCGGATGACGCCTGAAGTGACTGCCCGACTCCACACGGGCCAGGGTCCCAGTACTCTGTCTGCTTCTTTCACTCAGTTATGCTAAGTGTCCCCAAAGGGTCTGCACAAAGTGGGTGCTTCATACCTATTGTGGCTGAAGGAAGTCCTACCCGAACCTTCCGAGGTACCCCTCTGCTGTCCCCAGAGGTCCCTCGTGTGGCCATGATGAGGACAAGGACCGGGTACAGCCACAGGGAATCGTGAGCCTCCATTCCAAAAGGCTGCTTCCCTTGTGCTTTTCCAAATGAGCCAGGCTCCAAGCCACTGATGGGTGAGGCCAAAGGCTTCTCATTGGGTAAAGAGAAGTATGCCCCAAAGTGGCCCGGCTTCGCCGGCAGTTCTTTCTGCACTGCCAGGCACCAGGGAGCCCCTCTAAGCTCCTCTCGTGTTACCCATGGGCACCGTAACAGACTGATCGCCAACCACCCTGCCTGTCAGAGGAGCACGCTGAGCCTCAGACACATGTGGGGACACTCAAGACACACCGCGGGCTGTGGGCAGAGGCCCGACTGTGAGGAGGAGGGGGTGGGTGCTCACCGGGGGAGCCGCTGGCCCGTGGTCAGCTGGTCAGCGTCCTCGGGAGGGAGTGTGACCTTGGGTGCGCTCCAGCTGGTGTTTGGAGCTAGTTCCACTCGTCCCGTGAGCTTTCTCCCCTTCCTCCTCATTCCTGTCCGGGGCACCCTGCGCTTGGGGACATCAGTCTCATGGACAGATGGCTCAGGTTCACGCTGAGGGGGGCAACAGGGAGATAGTCAGTGGGAAACCGAGGAACCACCAGGACAAGGGAGGTTTGCACCTCACCCGAGAGCCCCCAGCCCCGTGAGATGCAAGCAAGGAGCGGCACGGGGTGCCCCCGGGAGCGAGGTTCCACGCTCTCTCGAGTGGGTCTGTTGACCAATCTCGTGGGGCAGCCCTGGGAGGGCCCTGGCAGGTTACCAGGCTTGTAGTGGGGTCCTGGAGTGTAGGCAGCCTGCCCCAGGTGCAGGGAAATGGAGTAGGTAAATCCATCAGTCAGCTCCTCCTCGCTCCCCAGGGTGGAGCTCTGCAAAGCCAGAGCCTGGTAACGAGGTAGGAGGCAACCGGGGCTGCGTGGACCTCCCCGCAGGGAGCAGTGTGGAACCCAAACCCTGCCCCGGAGACCAGGCACAGAGGGCCATCTGCGTAGACATCCAGTCCCTGGGGGAAGAAGAGGTCACCCCCCGGGCTCAGGATTAACATGTGGGTGGAAGTACCTGGTCCCAACACTCACCTCCATGTCCTGAATGATGAGACCAGCGCTGTGACACTGACTGCCCCCCTCCTCCCCAGCCTTCAGTCCCCCCATGCTGCACACCCACCACACACACAGAAGAAGCTGGGGGAAAGGTCAGCCCGGGATGGGTCACACAGTGGCCTGGTCCTGGAGGGGCCCGCTCTGGGCTGCCCTGTGTTACCTCGGGGCTCCTCGGGAGACACGGACAGAGGCGTTGGAAGTGTTCTCTCAGCCAACGCCCACAGCGAGCAGGAAGACTCTCCGTCTCGGCTTCCCTGACTCCCACGCCTTCAGAAGGCTCCACACAACAAGACCGCATGTTGCTCTGTCGAGCGCCTCCGGTCAAGTGAGCAGGACTGGGGTCTGCGACCAGGAGCTGGGTTCCGTCCGGGTCACAATTCAGGTTCTACTGGGCGTGTCTTGAGTGACATCACCTCTTCAAGGGTCCACTTCCAGGGCCCCTACCTGCATTCAGACATGCCCACATGCCCCTCTGGGCTGCTGACTGCCCACCCTCATGGCCCTTGCCATGCATGAGTACACAGATCTCCACCAGATCCCTCCCCTTGCTCTTTGGCAATGACACCAGGGTCCCAGCTCTGAGGAGACAAGAGCTGAGCTCAGGCCGCTCTTTGTCACCAGTTCCCTGTCCTGCTGAAGCCATAGTACCTCCCAGGAGCTGCCCAATGTCCCAGCCTGCACAGGGAGGGTCATGCCAGACATTCCTCCCTAGGGACATCCCCAGGGATACATGGATGACCCCTCCAGCTCCTGGGGGCTGGTGTCACGTGTGTGTGACTCACAGACTCAGAGATGGAGGAATGCCAACCAGGCTTGGCACGGAGCGTGGAACAGCACGCAAGTCAGGCTGGGGTCCGGGCCTTGTGATCTTGGCAGGTCCGTTCCCCGCTAGGCCATTTTCAGGTGTGCACCTGGAAGGGGTAGCAATGAGAGGGGTTCCAGGTGTTGCCATCTACTGGCATCCACCTTCCAAAGGTCCAGGCTGCTCTCAGACTAGGTGCTTTTCAGACCAATCAGTAAATGGGTCAGAGTAGCACACTGGAAATGAGGTCTATGTTGCCTCCGAAATCCGAGGTGGTCCACCAGAATGCTATGCTTTTTTATTTTTGGAGTGAAGAGGGGTCAGATACAGCAGCTTATTCATCACCTTAGAAGGGAGTGCTTGGCATGCTCACACGATAGACTTCTAGAAACTTCTCTAAGGTGAAAGACCCCTGAATTTTTGTTGGATTTATTTCCCACCTTTCGACACGTGACTGATCTTCCAATATGATTAGACTAGTTGTACTTCCCGATCACTGGGTCCAATCGGTATAGTACCATCAATGGGATGGGCCAGTGTGACGTCTTCTGGAAGGAAAAGGAGAATGAAGATTCCTTCTGACCAAATGACAACCTAAGTCTGGAGGTCTGATATGCCTCTGAGATAGTTTTCTCTCCTTGTCGACTGAAAGCTAACTGCCCTGCTGGTCTTTACTCACAGGAAGAGAACAAAGAGCATTTTCCTGACCAATACTTACACACTGGGTGCTTGGGGACCAAGTGATGAAGCCCCATGTGCAGCAGTAACTGCAATCTGAGACACTCTGATTACGTTGACAATCATGCACTGGCATCTACAAGATTCATCTCTTTTCGGAGTAGGCCAAGTGAGTGACTTCAACAAGGGTATGTGGAATCACCACTCCGACATCTTCCAAATCCTTGGTGGTGACACCGGTTTCTGTACTCTCTCCTGGAAGGCGTTACTGCTTTCAATGTGTACTTTAGAGGGAATCCTAGAGGCTTGTGCTCGAGCTACCGCACAGCACGAATTCCTTGCCGGCACAGTCCCCTGTGGCTAGCGAGGAGGAAGGCCGGAGCTCTGCGTTCCTCCAGGACAGCTCGGCCTTGGGCTCTGACACCGAGGGAGCGGCACTGTGGGCACTTGGTCGGGGGGCCGCTCCTGATACGGAAAACCGGTCCTCGTCCCTTAAGCCAAATCACGAAAGACAGTGACAAGGTTTTGAGGAAAGGAAAGAATAGTTTATTGACTTGCTAGCAAACGAGGGAGTGGTAGGCTCCTGCCTTAGAGAACCACCGTCCTCCTGACACACAAGCGGTCAGGGCTTTTCAAGGGGAAATGGTAGGAGAGAGGCTGGGGTGCAGACACATGAAGTAGCAGCTTGCAGGGGTCCAAGCACACATTCCTGCACCAATTCACTAGCTTTTACTTTTTCTTTTCTGCTCCTCCTCAGTCCCCTGGGACAGGATGCTCTTCGAGTCCCTTTTTTAGTGAACTTTACTGACCTTAATTCCCTCTCATCCCGCTACTATCTATTTTTCTGCCTAACACTCCCAAGACTGACCAGCCTCTCGGTAAACATCTCATAGACATGCAAACACGCACTTCAGGTCTACAATGGGTGACACCCAGGCAAGGATCCTGGCTGTAATTTCCATTTTCTCCACACCATTCTGGTCCTTTTAACAAAAAGAGAGAGGTCCTGGTTCAGCCCTTAGTAAACATAGCTACTTGACTGGTGGTGGGAGGAAGAATTTCTTCTGTCCCTCAAGGTTCCCTTACCTGGTCTAAGAAACAAATTGACATGAGACAGATTAACAGGAGAAAAAGTAACAAAATTTAATTAAGTACATACAGGGAGGCCATAGACACGTGTTCCACAGACAGGGTGTGGGTAAAATTGTAGTATTTCCACAATCTCTTGGCCTGGCTATAGTGCATCTCCGTATCAACAGGTGTTTCCAAGGGGTGGAGAGAAGTAGTCCGTCTTCACGTCAGTGGGTAATCACGTAGGCGAACGAGGGCTTATCTGCCCCAGAGAGTTTGGTGGGAGTATTTGCTCTCTTCTACTGCATCAGGAGAGAGACGCAGGGCGACTGCTTGTAGGCAATAAATGGCTTTTAAACATTATTTGTCCCTTTGCCTGATTTCGCTTTGAAAGGTATTTTGCCCTGGGATCTGCCCTCCCTGGATTTACACAGGGAGAACCCCTCACCCCGTGGGTCCCTGCCCCTCACCCCAGGGCCCCCATCCCTCATCACAGGGCCCATCACCCCTCACCCTCAGGCCCCCAACCGTCACCCCAGGGCCCATCATCCCTCACCCCCCAGGGCCCCACCCCTCACCTCAGGGCCCATCACCCCTCACCCCCATGTCTCCCCCCCTCACCCCCAGGGCCCCACCCCTCACCCCAGCGCCCATCATCCCTCACCCCCAGGCCCCCACGCCTCACCCCTAGGGCCCCACTCCTCACCCCAGAGCCCATCCTCCCTCACTCCGGGACCCCACCTCTCACCCCAGGCCGACGAGATGCTTTTGTTCCTTTAGAAAGATATCTAGAAAATCTACGGTCACTTGAAAATTAAGTAACTTAATAACACGTGAGTTATTTACAATAGCCAAGAAATGGAATCAACCTAAGTAAGTGTCCATCAGTTGATAAATGGATAAAGAAGAGATGGTGCACATACACAATGGAATATTATTCAGCCATAGGAATAAAACGAATCCTACCATTTGCAACAACATGGACGGAGCTAGAGGGTATTATGCTCAGGGAAATAAGCCAGGAGAAAAAAGACAAGTACCAAAAAATGATTTCACTCACCTGTGGAGCTTTAAGATCAAAGCAAAAACTGAAGGAACAAAACAACAACGGACTCAACCCAAGAATGGACTGACAGTTACCAAAGGGAAAGGGACTGGGAAGTGTGGGTGGGAGGGAGAAGGGGAATGAGGGGCATCGGGATCAGCACATGTAATGCAGGGGGTGCGCGGGGAGGGCGGTACAACACGGAGACGACCTGTAGTGACTCTACAGCGTCTCCCTACGCTGATGGACAGTGACTGTAATGGGGTGTGTGGGGAGACTTGATAATGGGGGGAATCTAGTAACCACATCGTTGCTCATGTGACTGTATTAATGACACCACAATAAAATAAATAAATAAATAAAAACACGTGGGTCATCTCGAAATATTAGAAAGTACATTGAACAAAATAAAAGTCCCCGTCTGACAGCTCTCGCGGCCAATGAGCGTGCAGCGTCCCTCGAAGGCCCGCCCCCGAATGAAGGCCGTAGCCACCAATGAGCTTGGGGAGTCAGGCTCAGGCCCTCCCCCGACTGACCGCACCCGAGGCCAGTGAGGGAGCGGTTCCGCCGAGCAGGTACCCATTGGGCGCGCTCGCAGGAAACATATCTCCGGCGGCGGCGTAGTAGCTGTAGGCGCCGCAGCCGTCACATTGAAGAGTCAGGTTCGCGAGCGCCGCGAGGAGGAGCGGCTCCCGCAGCTCAGTCCGTGCTCTGGTCCGCCGTCCGTATCCGGGTGCCTCCGGCCTGCGTCCCGCCCGCGCAGCGAGCCCGGCGGAGCCTTGATGGTGGACCGGCGCTGTGCTCGGCTGCGCCTTCCTCCCGGCGCGCAGGCCCCGGCGGCACCGGCGATCGGCTCGGACTTGGAGCCGCCACCCCGTCCGGACCTGCGCTCGTCCAGCTCTGCCGCCTCCAGCCGTGCACCGTCGGACCTGCTGCGGAGCGTCCAGAGCGGGCCCCACTTCAGGGGTGAAGGCGACAGCGACGGCTCTGTGGGCCGCAAGGTACGTGGCGGCGGGGCCCAGACGGGGCGCGTGGACCCCTGCCTCCGCCTGGGGTCTCGGTGGTGCCGGTGAGGGGGCGATCGTGCGAGTGCTCGGTTGGCGGCTCGGAGCCTGCGGGGTCGTGGGGCGGCCGACGCGGGTGCTGGGTCCTCGCTGGCCCCGTACCGGGGCCGCTCCGCCGACCTCCCGCCGCCGGCCGGGACGGGGCCGCAGGCGGAGGGGCCGGGGCCGCGCAGGCGGGGAGGCCCGCGGGCGTCTTACCGCGTGTGGAGGTTCTCGGCGGCGGCCTCGAGGGCGAGGGCCGGGCGAGCAGAAGGTCAGGCGGGACCCGCGGCGGGGCGGCGGGGGAGAGGCCTCCGGAGGCCGCGCCTTCAGAATTAAAAGTGTTTTCCCGAGGTGCCTGTGGTCCTTGTCGTTGGGGATTCCCGATTCAGTTTCCTTGCCGGTCATTGGTCTGTTCAGGTTTTGTTTCTTCCTGGGTCAGCCGTGGAAGGTTGCATTTTCCTAGAAAGCTGACCATCTTCTAGGTTCTCCACTTCGTTACCATATAATTTTTCATAGAATTCTCTCATAATTCTTCATATTTCTGTGGTGTCCGCAGTGATTTTTCCTTTCTCATTTCTGATACTGTTCATGTGCGTTGACTCTCTTTTTTTCTTGGTAAGTCTGGCTAGGGGTTTACTATTTTGTTTATTTTCTCGAAGAACCAGCTCCTGCTTTCATTGATTCTCTCTATTGTTTTATTCTTCTCTATTTTACTTATTTCTGCTCTAATCATCATTATGTCCCTCCTCCTGACTTTGGGCCTCACTTTTTCTTCTTTGTCTAGTTTGGTTAATTGTGAGATTAGACTGTTCATATGGGATTGTCCTTCCCTGAGGTAGGCCTGTGGTGTAATATGCTTCCTTCTTGCCACCGCCTTCGCTGAGTCCCACAGATTTTGCCTTGTTGAATTATTGTTGTTATTTGTTTCCGTCTATTGCTTGATCTCTGTTTTTATTTGGTCATTGAGCCACTGGTTATTTAGGAGCATGTTGTTAAGCCTCCATGTGATTGTAGGCCATTTCATCGTCTTTGTGTAATTAATTTCTAGTTTCATACCCTTGTGGTCTGAGAAGCTGGTTGGTACAAAAGGCTCTTTTTGTGGCCTAGTATATGATCTGTTCTTGAAACTGTTCCGTGTGCACTTGAGAAGAATGTGTATCCTGCTGCTTTTGAGTGGAGAGTTCTGTACATGTGTAAGGTTCATCTGTTCTAATGTGTTGTTCAGTGCCTCTGTCTCCTTACTTATTTTCTGTCTGGTTGATCTGTTCTTTGGAGTGAGTGGAGTGTTGAAGTCTCCTAAAACGAATGCATTGCATTCTATTTTCCCTTTCAATTCTGTTAGTATTTGTTTCACATATGTAGGTGCTCCTGTGTTGGGTGCCTATATATTTATAATGGTTATATCCTCTTGTTGGATTGACCCCTTTATCATTACGTAATGTCCGTCCTTGTCTCTTGTGACATTCTTTGTTTTAAAGTCTATTTTGTTCAATACAAGTACTGCAACACCTACTTTTTTTCTCCCTATTAGTTGCATGAAGTATCTTTTTCCGTCCCTTCCCTCTTAGTCTGTGTATGTCTTTGGGTTTCAAGCGTATCTCCTGTAAACAGTATATACATTGGTCTTGTTTTTTTATACATTCAGTGACTCTGTGTATTTTGATTGGTGCATTCAGACCATTTACATTTAGGGTGATTATTGATAGGTATGTACTTACCGCCATTGCAGGCTTTAGGATCGTGGTTACCAAAAGGTAAAGGGTACCTTCCTTAGTACCTAAGAATCTAAGTTAACTCACTTAAGTATGCTATTACAAACACAATCTAAAGGTTTTTTTTTTCCCCTCCTCATTCTTCATATATTAGGTATGGTATTCTATACTCTTTGCCTGTCCCTTTTTATTACCTCTAATGACAGCTATTTAACCTTAGGAACACTTCCATCTATAGAACTACCTCCAAAATACACTGTAGAGACGGGTGGTGCAAGCTAAATTCTCTCAGCTTTTGCTTATCTGGAAATTGTTTAATCCCTCCTTCAAATTTAAAAGATGATCTTTTTTATTTTTATTTATTATTCAGTTGTTATAATTTTTTGTATGATTAATCTACAATTACATGAGTGACATTATGTTTACTACACCTCCCCCATCATCAAGTCTCCCCCACATACCCTTTACAGTCAGTGTCCATCAGCATAGTAAGATGCTATAGAATCACTAGTTGTCTTCTCTGTGTTGCACAACCCTCCCCAAGCCCCCCCCCCATTATACATGCTAATCGTAATGCCCCCTTTCTTTTTCCCCCTTATCCCTCCCTTCCCACCCATCCTCCCCAGTCCATTTTCCTTTGGTAACTATTAGTCCATTTTTGGGTTCTGTGATTCTGCTGCTTTCTTGTTCCTTCAGTATTTCTTTGTTCTTATACTGCATATGTGAGTGAAATCATTTGGTACTTGTATTTCTCTGCCTGGCTTATTTCACTGAGCATAATACCCTCTAGCTCCATCCATGTTGTTACAAATGGTAGGATTTGTTTTCTTCTTGTGGCTGAATAATATCCATTGTGTATATGTACCACATGTTCTTTATCCATTCATCTACTGATGGACACTGAGGTTGCTTCCATTTCTTGGCTATTGTAAATAGTGCTGCGATAGACATAGGGGTGCATCTGTCTTTTTCAAACTGGGCTGCTGCATTCTTAGGGTAAATTCCTAGAAGTGGATTGTTGAGTATTTTTGCATGTATGTTTGTCAGCGATATTGGTCTGTAATTTTCTTTTTTTGTGGTGTCTTTGCCTGGTTTTCGTATTAAGGTGATGCTAGCCGCGTAGAATGAGTTGGGAAGTATTCCTTCTTCTTCTTTTTGGAAAAGTTTAAAGAGGATGACTATTAGATCTTCACTACATGTTTGATTAAAGTCAGCAGTGCAGCCATCTGGTTCAGGTGTTGTGTTCGTAGGTAGTTTTTTGATGACCAGTTTAATTTTGTTGCCAGTAATTGGTCTGTTCAGATTTTCTGTTCTTTCTGGGTTAGCCTTGGAGGGTTGCATTTTTCTAGAAAGTTGTCCATTTCCTGTAGGTTATCCAGTGTGTTAGCATATAATTTTTCATAGTATTCTCTCATATTCTTTGTATTTCTGTGGTTTCTGAAGTGATTTTTCCTTTCTCATATCTGATTCTGTTTATGTGTGCAGCTCTCTTTTTTTCTTGGTTAGTCTGGCCAGGGGTTTATCCATTTTCTTTATTTTCTCGAAGAATCGTCTCCTGCTTTCATCGATTCTTTGTGTTGTTTCATTCTTCTCGGTTTTATTTATTTCTGCTCCAATCTTTTTTATGTTCCTCCTCCTGCTGACTTTGGGCCTCATTTATTCTTCTTTTTCTAGTTGTGGTAGTTGTGAGTTTAGACTGTTCATATGGGATTGTCCTTCTCTCCTGAGGGAGGCCTGTATTGCAGTGTACTTGCCTCTTAGCACCGCCTTGTCTGTGTCCCACGGATTTTGCGTTGTTCAGCTATTGCTGTCATTTGTCTCCATATATTGCTTGATCTCTCTTTTTATTTGGTCATTGATCCGTTGTTTATTTAGGAGTATGTTGTTAAGCTTCCATGCGGTGGAAGGCTTTTTCATTTTATTTGCATAATTTATTTCTAGTTTCATACCCTCGTGGTGTGAGAAGCTGAATCATTTTTGGGGGCTAGTCCGGGATAACTTCGGTGGTGAGTATAGGCATCCGAGCCTGCCTTTTCCTTCTGTTCTGTCCTTATAGGAGGAAGCCGTCTATGGCGCACAACATCGGGCGCTCGTCAGCCACTTAAATGGGACTAGCCCGGCTGCCGATCTCAAAGTCTCGAGCGCCAGGTTCCCCTGCATCTCCCTCAGTGGATCCCCCGTCTCCCTTGGGAGCCGGGAAAGTCACCTGAGTGGAGGCCAGGATTCCCCTTCAGAGGCATCTCCCTGGATGCGAGGGACTGAGGAAGGCCGTGGACACCTCCGAGAGTCTCGGCTGAGGCTACGCTTCAGCGGCTTCTCAAAGGCCTGCGTGTCTGGAATCAGACCCCGACAGCCCGACTGAGTATCCACGAGGAGTGTCTCTCTTTCTGTCTGCCTGACTTCCAGCCTGCTTCTCCAGGCCGCCCCAGCCTCTGGGTGAGGCAAGGGTGCTCTTTACTTCCTTTACTCGCTCGATGTGTGCGTCCAACGTCGTCAGTGCCATGGACCCCGATGCTCAGCACCGCAAGGTAGGAGATTACGCTTCACGCTTTTTCCTGATGAAATGCTGTGCCTTTTATCTCATAAAAATGTGTCCTGTTCGTTGAAGAATGCTGTTGGTATTTTGATGGGGATTGCATTGAATCTGTAGATTGCTTTAGGCAGGATGGGCATTTTGATAACATTAATTCCTCCTAGCCAGGAGCACAGGATGAGTTTCTATTTGTTAGTGTCCTCTTTCATTTCTGTTAAGAGTGTCTTGTAGTTCTCAGCGTATGGTAGGTCTTTCAGTTACTTGGTTAGGTTTATTCCTATGTATTTTTATTCTTGTTGATGCAATTGTGAATGGAATTGTTTTCCTGATTTCTCTGCTACTTCATCGTTAGTGTCTAGGAAAGCAACAGGTTTCTGTGTATTAATTGTGTATCCTGCAACTCTGCTGAATTCAGATATCAGTTCTAGTAGTTTTGGAGTGGAGTCTTTAGGGTTTTTTTATATACAATATCATGTCATCTGCAAATAGTGACGGTTTGACTTGTTCTTTATCAATCTGGGTGCCTTATATTTCTTTGTTTTGTCTGATTGCCGTGGCTAGGACCTCCAGTACTGTGTTGAATCACAGTGGGGAGAGTGTGCATCCCTGTCTTGTTTCCTATCTCAGAGGAAAAGCTTTCAGCTGCTTGCTGTTAAGTATGGTGTTGGCTGTGTGCTTGTCATATATGGCCTTTATTATTATGTTGAGGTACTTGCCCTGTATACCCATGTTGTTGAGAGTTTTTATCATGAATGGATGTTGAATTTTGTCTAATGTTTTTTCAGCATCTGTGGACGTGATCATGTGGTTTTTGTCCTCCTTTTTGTTCATGTGCTGGATGATGTTGATCGATTATCGAATGTTTTACCATCCTTGCATCACTGAGATGAATCCCACGTGGTCATGGTATATGATCCTGTTGATGTATTTTTGAATTTGGTGTGCTAATAGTTTGTTGAGTTTTTTTGTTTTTTTTTTTTTGCCGAGAACCACTTTTATTTTTGTCTTTTCAAGATACCAAGTGTTTTTCCCACTATACCTGCTGCACACACATTAATATATGTGCATATGTGCATAAAGATAGACTTTTCCTTTAGAGAACACAGAAAATACAAAAAATTCCCATTGCAACTCTGAACTGTTATCATCTGGAGCATATCAAATGTGTGTTCACCTGATTTTTTTATCACAAGGCTCCCCTGATCTCAATGAAGTGGCCAATTGGAGTTTGTCTCCTCTTCTCTGTGGTCCATTGATTTCAGCCTGTAGATACTGATTCTAGACTCTCCATGTGGTGCACAATCAGCTCAGGTTAAATTAACTTGAGGACAGTGTTTTAAAATGCAGAATTACTCACAGTTTTTTGTGCCTGTTATTAAGCATTGTTTCCAGAAGATCAATCTTTTAATTACAGTGAGCTTCCCTACTGGTGCTCTCAGTAACAAGAAGTGTATTGTGTGAGCTGACTGGAAAAATAAATAGAAGGGAAAACATTGTTTATAGCACATTGCCTTTGTAAAAGTAACATCTCGAAAGGCCGCCGCGGCCAGTGAGCGCGGGGAACATGGCTCAGGCCCTCCCCCGACTGACAGCACTGGAAGCCAATGAGGGAGCGGTTCGGCGGGGCAGGTAGCCACTGGGCGCGCGCGCAGGAAACGTCTCCGGCGGCTGCGTAGTAGCTGCAGGCGCCGAAGCGGCCGTTTGAAGAGTCAGTAGGTTTGCGAGCTCCGCCTGGCGGAGCTGCCCACGCTGTTCAGTCCGTGCTCCGGTCCGCCGTCCCGTCCGCGCAGCGAGTCCGGCGGAGCCCAGATGGTGGACCGCCGCTGTATTCGATGCGCCTTCCTCCCGGCGCGCAAGCCCAGGCGGCACCGGCGATCGGCCCGGACTTCGAGCCGCCGCCCCGGCCGGACCTGCGCTCGTCCAGCTCTGCCTCCTCCAGCCTTGCACCGTCGTACCTGCTGCGGAGCGTCCAGAGCGGGCCCCGCTTCAGGGATGAAGGCGACAGCGATGGCTCTGCGAGTCGGAAGGTACGCCGCCGCGGGGCCCGGAGGGGGCGCGTGGACCCCAGCCTCCGCCTGCGGGAGCGGCGGACCGGTGAGGGGGCGGCCGTGCGAGGGGATCGGCGGGCCCGCAGGCCTCGCGGGGCCTGGGGCCGGCCGACGCGGGTGGTGGACTCGCGGGGCCCGGCGTGGGGCCCCGCCGCCGACGTGACACTGCCGCGCGGGCCGGGTTCGCAGGCGGAGGGGGCGGGCCGTGCCGCGCAGACGGGGAGGCCGGCGGGCGTCTTGCCCTGTGCGCCGTTTTCAGTCGGCGGCCTCGGGGGCGAGGGCCGGGCGAGCCGAGGGTCGGTGGGACCCGCGGACGGGCGGCGGGGGAGAGGCCGCCGGACGCAGCGCCTCCAGGAGTAACAACTGTTTCCTGAGGCTCCTGTCGTCCCTGTCATTTGGGATTACCGGTGCCGTTTCCTTGCTGGTCATTGGTCTGTTCAGATTTTCTGTTTCTTCCTAGGTCACCCTTGGAAGGTTCCATTTTCCTAGAAAGTTGACCATTTCTTCTAGGTTGTCCTGGTTGTTACTATATAATTTTTCATAGTATTCTCTAATCTTCATATTTCAGTGGTGTCACTAGTGATTTTTCCTTTCTCATTTCCGATTCTGTTCATGTGCGTAGTCTCTTTTTTTTGTTGATAAGTCTGGCTAG
Organism: Manis javanica; assembly: GCF_040802235.1. Taxonomy (NCBI): domain Eukaryota; kingdom Metazoa; phylum Chordata; class Mammalia; order Pholidota; family Manidae; genus Manis; species Manis javanica. Next base: position 92,397,899 of record NC_133168.1, on the reverse strand, counting down.
TAGTTTATCTATTTTGTTTATTTTCTCGAAGAACCAGCTCCTGCTTTCATTCATTCTGTTGTTTTATTCTTCTCAATTTTATTTATTTTTGCTCAAATCATTATTATGTCCCTCCTTCTCCTTTGTTCATCTTTTTCTAGTTGAGTTAATTGTGAGTTTATACTGTTCATATGGGATTGTTGTTCTTTCTTGAGGTACGCCTACTTCCTTCTTACCACCGCTTTCGCTGAGTCCCACAGATTTTGCGTTGTGTGAATTATTGTGATTATTTCTTTCCATGTATTGCTTGATCTCTGTTTTTATTTGGTCATTGATCTACTGGTCATTTAGGAGCATGTTGTTAAGCCTCCATGTGATTGTAGGCCATTTCGTCATCTTTGTGTATTTCATTTCTAGTTTCATACCCTTCTGGTCTGAGAAGCTGGTTGGTACAATTTCAATCTTTTCGAATTTTCTTAGGCTCTCTTTGTGGCCTAGCATATGATCTATTCTTGAAAATCTTCCATGTGCACTTGAGAAGAATGTGTATCCTGCTGCTTTTGAGTGAAGAGTTCTGTAGATGTGTAACGTCCATCTGTTGTAATGTGTTGTTTACTGCCTCTGTCTCCTTATTTTCTGTCTGGTTAATCTGTTCTTTGGAGTGAGTGGAGTGTTGAACTCTCCTAAAATGAATGCATTGCATTCTATTTCCCCTTTCAATTCTGTTAGTATTTGTTTCACATATGTAGGTGCTCCTGTGTTGGGTGCCTAGATATTTATAATGGTTATATCCTCTTGTTGGATTGACCCCCTTTTATCATTACATAATATCCGTCCTTGTCTCTTGTGACTTTCTTTGTTCTAAAGTCTATTTTGCTCAATACAAGTACTGCAACACCTGCTTTTTTCTCCCTATTAGTTGCATGAAATATCTTTTTCTATCCCTTCACTCTTAGTCTGTGTATGTCTTTGGGTTTGAAGTGAGTCTCTTGTAGACAGTATATACATGGGTCTTATTTTTTATCCATTCAGTGACTGTGTGTTTTGATTGGTGTATTCAGACCATTTACATTTAGGCTGATTATCGATAGGTATATACTTACTGCCATTGCAGGCTTTAGTTCGTGGTTACCAAAAGGTAAAGGGTACCTTCCTTACTACCTAAGAATCTAGCTTAACTCACTTAAGTATGCTATTACAAAGACAATCTAAAGGTTGTTTTTTTTTTCCCCTCCTCATTCTTTGTATACTAGGTATGGTATTCTGTACTCTTTGTATGTCCCTCTTTATTACCTCTGGTGACAGCTATTAACGTTAGGAACACTTCCATCTATAGCAGTCCCTTCAAAATACACTGTAGAGATGGGTGGTGCAACCTAAATTTTCTCAGCTTTTGCTTGTCTCGAAATTGTTTAATCCCTCCTTAAAATTTAAATGATAATAGTTTCTATTTTTATTTTTTATTCAGTTGTTATAATTTTTTGTATGATTAATCTACAATTACATGAGCAACATTATGTTTACTAGACTACCTCGATCGTCAAGTGACCCCCACATACCGTTTATAATCAGTGTCCATCAGTGTAGTAACATGCTATAGAATCACTACTTGTCTTGTCTGTGTTGTACAGCCCACCTAATGCACCCCCCCACATTATGTCTCCTAAACGCAATGCCCCTTTTTTCCTGCTTAACCCTCCCTTCCCACAACCATTCTCCCCAGTCCCTTTCCCTTTGGTAACTGTTAGTCCATTCTTGGTCTCTGTGATTCTGCTGCTGTTTTGTTCCTTCAGTTTTTCTTTTGTTCTTATACTCCACATATGAGTGAAATCATTTGGTGCTTGTCTCTCTCTGACTGGCTTATTTCACTGAGCATAATACCCTCTAGCTCCATCCATGTTGTTGTAAATGGCAGGATTTGTTTTCTTCTTATGGCTGGATAATATTCCATTGTGTATATGTACCGCATGTTCTTTAGCCGTTCATCTACTGATGGACACTTCGGTTGCTTCCATTTCTTAGCTATTGTAAATAGTGCTGCGATAAACATAGGGGTGCATCTGTCTTTTTCAAACTGGGCTGCTGCATTCTTAGGGTAAATTCCTAGAGGTGGATTGTTGAGTATTTATGCATGTATGTTTGTCAGCGATATTGTTCTGTCACTTTCTTTTTTTGTGGTGTCTTTGCCTGGTTTTGGTATTAAGGTGATGCTGGCCTCATAGAATGAGTTTGGAAGTATTGCTGGTTCTTCTACTTTTTGGAAAAGTTTAAGGACGATGACTATTAGATCGTCAGTACATGTTTGATTAAAGTCAGCAGTACAGTCATCTGGTTCAGGTGTTTTCTTCTTAGGTAGTTTTTTGATTACCAGTTCAATTTTGTTCCTAGTCATTGGTCTGTTCATATTTTCTGTTCTTTCTGGGTTAGCCTTGGAGGGTTGCATTTTTCTAGAAAGTTGTCCATTTCTTGTAGGTTATCCAGTGTGTTGGCATATAATTTTTCATGGTATTCTCTCCTAATTCTTTGTGTTTCTGTAGTGATTTTTCCTTTCTCATTTCTGATTCTGTTTGTGTGTGCAGGCTCTCTTTTTTTCTTGATTAGTCTGGCTAGGGGTTTATCAATTTTGTATATTTTCTCGAAGAATCAGCTTCTGCTTTCATCGATTCTTTGTATTGTTCCATTCTCCTCAGTTTTATTTATTTCTGCTCCAATCTTTATTGTGTTCCTCCACCTGCTGACTATGGGCCCCATTTGTTCTTCTTTTTCTTGTTGTGATAGTTTTCAGTTTAGACTGTTCATATGGGATTGTTCTTCTCTCCTGAGGGAGACCTGTATTGCAATATACTTCCCTCTTAGCACCGCCTTGTCTGTGTCCCACCAATTTTGCGTAGTTCAGTTTTTATTGTTGTCATTTGTCTCCATATATTGCTTGATCTCTGTTTTTATTCGGTCATTAATCCGTTGGTTGTTTAGGAGCATGTTGTGAATCTGCCATGCGGTGGTGGGCTTTTTCATTTTATTTGCGTGATTTATTTCTAGTTTCATACCCTTGTGGTGTGAGAAGCTGCATCGTTTTTGGGGGCTCGTCCGGGATAACTTCGGAGGTGAGTATAGGCATCCGAGCCTGCCTTTTCTTTCACTGTCCTTATAGAAGGAAGCCGTCTATGGACCACAACATCGGGCGCTCGTCAGCCACTTAAGTGGGACTAGCCCGGCTGCCGCTCTCAAAGTCTCGAGCGCGAGGTTCCCCTGCGTCTCCCTCAGTGGATCCCCCGTCTCCCTTGGGAGCCGGAAAAGTCACCTGAGTGGAGGCCAGGATTCCCCTTCAGAGGCATCTCCCTGGATGCGAGGGACTGAGGAAGGCCATGGGCACCTGCGAGAGTCTAGGCTGAGGATGCGCTTCAGCGGCTTCTCAAAGGCCCGCGTGTCTGGAATCAGCCCCCGACAGCCCGACTGGGTATCCACGAGGAGTGTCTCTCTTTCTGTCTGCCTGACTTCCAGCCTGCTTCTCCGGGCCGCCCCAGCCTCTGGGTGAGGTAAGGGTGCTGTTTACTTCCTTTACTCGCTCGATGTGTGCCTCTAACTTCGTCAGTGCCACGGACCCCGATGCTCAGCACCGCAAGGTAGGAGATCCATGCTTCACTCTTATTCCTGACGAAATGCTGCACTTTCTTATCTCATAAACGGGTGTCCTGTTTGTTGAACAATGCTGGTGGTATTTTGATGGGGATTGCATTGAATCTATAGATTGGTTTAGGCAGGATGGCCATTTTGATAATATTAATTCCTCCTAGCCTGGAGCATGGGATGAGTTTCCATTTGCTAGAGTCCTCCTTAACTTCTGTTAAGAGTGTCTTGCAGTTTTCAGGGTATGGTAGGTCTTTCAGTTCCTTGGTTAGGTTTATTCCTAGGTATTTTATTCTTGTTGATGCAGTTGTGAATGGAATTGTTTTCCTGATTTCTGTTTCTGCTAGTTCATCATTAGTGTATAGGAAAGCAACAGGTTTCTGTGTATTAATTGTGTATCCTGCAACTCCTCTGAATTCAGATATCAGTTCCAGTAGTTTTGGAGTGGAGTCTTTAGGGTTTTTTTATGCACAATATTATGTCATCTGCAAATACTGACGGTTTGACTTGTTCTTTACCAATCTGGATGCCTTGTGTTTCTTTGTTTTGTGTGATTGCCCGTGGCTAGGACCTCCAGTACTATGTTGAATTACAGTGGGGACAGTGGGCATCCCTGTCTTGTTCCCGATGTCAGAGGAATGCTTTCAGCTTCTCGCCGTTAAGTATGTTTTCTGTGGGCTTGTCATATATGGCCTTTATTATGTGGAGGTACTTGCCCTGTATACCCTTTTTGTTGAGAGTTTTTATCATGTATGGATGTTGAATTTTGTCAAATGTTTTTTCAGCATCTGTGGGCGTGATCTTGTGGTTTTTTTCCTCCTTTTTGCTGAGTTGGTGAATGATATTCATGGATTTTCTAATACTGTACCATCCTTGCATCCCTGGAATAAATCCTACTTGATCATGATGGATGATCTTTTTGATGTATTTTTGAATTTCGTGTGCTAATATTTCGTTGAGTATTTTTGCATGTATGTCAGTCAGCGATATTGGTCTGTAATTTTCTTTTTTTGTGGTGTCTTTGCCTCGTATTGGTATTGAGGTGATGCTGGCCCCGTAGAATGAGTTTGGAAGTTTTCCTTCCTCTTCTACTTTTTGGAAAAGTTTAAGGAGGATGAGTATTAGATCTTCACTAAATGTTTGATTAAAGTCAGCGGTGAATTCGTCTGGTTCAGGTGTTTTGTCCTGTGCAGTAGTCAGGCTGAAAGCTGAGTCCAACATGTAAATGGTTCTATGGTATTGACCTCCCTTCCTTAGAGGCAGCCATCCCGGGGCTGTGTCATTTCCCTATCTGTAGCCCCAGGGAAGCGAAACAGGCTTGTGACTCTGACCGAGGCTCTGGCAGCAAGAGGGCACACACTCCCCACACCTATCGGACAGGAAGGTCCGATATTCTCAAGGAATGATCCCGAGTGTACTATTGCTAAAGCTTGTGCAGAGACAACTAGGATCTAGATGAAACTCCCAAAAGGCATAAAGTAGAGGCACACTGGTAAGGTACCGCTGAATCCAGAGCTCTGAGGCGACTCTTGCTTAGTGGGAAGGCAAGAGGGAAATCAAGGCAAGGTACAGGCCGTGGTGGTAAGGAGTGGTGAAATCCAGTATGCCTGGCAGAGGAGGTGATTGACCACTGTCACCCAGGAATAGAAGTGCCCATCTTCTGAGGCCCTCTCACTGACCACTGATGGAGACCTACCTGCACCCTTTACTGCACCCCCTTCTCAGCACGAAGCAGCAGAGCGGTCATCGCCCCCCATCCCTCGCAGCAGTAGGGTCTGTATCTGTAGAGGTGGGGAATGAGACAGGGTCCACGGGTGTAGTCAGAGTAGAGTGAGGGCCTCTGGAAAAAGCCCCGTACCAGAGCTCTGTATTAAACAATTAAGCAACGTCAGAGTCACATTAATTCTCTAAAATATCAAACTAGGAATATAAGCATTCTTCAGTGAAGATTAGTTAAAACTAAAAAGCAAGGAGTAACTTGGCTTGGAATGTTTGAATATCCCCCAGATAAGAAAATACCTCCACATAGCCCGTGTCTTCATTGTGTCAATTAAATGCGGCTGTTGTAAAGTTTACTTTAGCCTGCTACAAGGCCCGGCTTATCTTTAACTTTGCCCAGATGCTGCTTTTCCTCCTTCATCCTGTAATCAAGTAATGTATAACCTGGGCAACGAACATGGCAAGTAATCCCAGTCACAGAGAACACAGTAAAAGGCAGGAAGGATCCCATATTATAGATAAGATTGCGTTTTAACCCCCAGGAAGTTAAGAAGTAAGATTCTTAACTTACCCTTTAGCCAACAGACAATAACTCAGCCCACCTTGGGTTCTGGGCAGGCGGCCTTGTTTGTTATGCTCCCAGACCAAGATGCCAGTGTATCAGGGAGAAATCAGAGCAGTAAGTTTCTTTTGTGAAGTTAATTTCAAATATTCAGGGACCACTTAAGTCCACACCCCGAAGCGTGTATCCGGTTCCCAAAAAACCCTCAATTGCCTATAAAACCCCTAGACAATGCACAACTCTGGGCTCCCTTGTCCCCTCCCGGCGTGAGCCAGCAGCTCTGTCCTCTCACTGTATCTCTCAGTGAAAGCCTCTCCCTGGCTTTCCTACCTTCGGTGTTTGCTAAGTTCATTGTTCGACTCTGCCAACAAGAACCCCGCCATCAGTTCCACGGGAGGGTAGGGATGGTGTCTGCTCTCTTGTTGCACAGTCCTTTTTGATTTAAAGAATGTCAGCCTGACTTCTGGTTAGTTACTCAAGTTACCTTGAAACCTTTTTCATAGTTGAGTAAAAATTTCAGTGTCTGTGTTTGTGGGCGGTAGCATGAGAAAAGGGAATGATTTAAGATGGGTGAGGGGGTTATGCAGCCAAGGGTAGTATCTTACTTGCTAAAGGCTGAAAGGCGTGTGGGACTGATGTGACCCTGTCTTAGGAGAAGTTTTGTTTGGAAATTACAACATAGATGCCTTAATTGGAACTCATAACATTATTTTACGTATGGTTTTGTGGCCAATGCTTTGTCAGCTGTAGCAGGACAGGTGGATGCTGTTTTTTGGATGATACTTATTTTTTTTGCAGCTGACATTTAAAGAACTAAACAATTGAACACTGGAAAGGAGACCTTTAAAATGTTTGTATTGACAAAGATTAAAGTTCAATTACTGAAAGGCTATCTCGTTGGCAGTAGACACAAATATCACTAGCTATCATGCACTCTATGGGGCATCTTTCAGTAGGGATGAGGGGTAAAACACAGAGTGGTAAGTTAGAATCCCTAATAGGCCAGAAGCCGTCTTCCTGTCTTTGTGCTCTAACGTCTTCATCCAAGTTCTTCAAGTGCAATTCAGCATTGCTTTCTGACAGAACAAATGTCATATTTGGTTGGAATTTCTTTGGGGAGCCTGAATTATTTGCATTTTTCTGGGAACAGTCTGCCCTTGAAAACTACCGAGTGCCCTGGCATGATGGGAATTTACTCGGCCAGTTTTTTTTGCCTATGTGTGTGGTAATTTGGGGGCTTTGTGGAATCCTCTTGGAAAGGCAGTATGAACCTCGGGTGATTGGAGAGAGGCCAGGATTTTGTAGTTGTCCTGGGGACCACGGAGTGAACACAGAAGAGGTTTCAGCTCTCTGCAGCTGAAGAGTACCTTGGCCTTTATGGTAACGGCTTGCAGAGACTTGCCCAACCCCCCCGGGACCTCCCTTGGGACAGATAACCACGTTTTTCTTGGTTCCTACAAAAATTCCAAAGTTGCTGTGGTTGTTCCTGGGCTGGGAAACAGTAGACCAGACGAACTTTAAAAAGTGTTTGTTTTGGTGTCTTAAGGGGCAAAGGCTTGTACCCCCGAGGGTGTGCCTATTGCATATGTACTGAATGTGGGAGAATTCTCCCCGTTTGCTGATTCCTGATGTGGACCAACAGAGCTCAAGTCAGTGAGCGGCACAGAAAGTCTTGCAGAAAATGACTGCTTGCTATTTGTGATCGTCTAAGGAACATGTGAAACATGAAAATGACTTCTTGTACCTCCGTGATTTCGTATGATTCAACCTTTCTCCCACTGGCATCCCATGTAACTTCACTCCGTCTACCTTTTCATTGACCTGTGGGCTGAGCGCTGCCCATACTGGGTCTGGGGTGGAGTCATTCGGGCCACTTGGAGGACATTTGGGCCGCCACCTTGTTTCTTTCTTTTTTGAAACAATTTATTTTTATAAAGCTTTGTTGATATAAGCTTAAAAAAAGCAAACTAGTTTTTGATATTAATGCCAATAAAATTAGAAAGCTGTATATGTAACCACTTCCCTGTTTGTTATTTAGTGAAGTTTAACCTTAATGCATTACTTAAATAAGGACATAAATCCACCAGGTGCCCTTCTTTCAGGCTACGGTATTCTTTATCGAAAAAAAATAAAATGAGATGGGGCCTGCCTGGTACAGCCCCACTTCTGGTGTTTGATGGCTGCTGAAGTGGCACTCTTTGTGGTCACTGAGTCACGGACACTGGCAAGGGGGTGTCTGAAGAATCCGCTTTCTCCATTTTCCATTGTCCTCTCCTTTGGCAGAAATCCTTTCTCAGCTCGGACTCTGTTACGTGGCACTATCCTGATGACCCTGTTCTGGCTTCCACTCCCTTTTGGTTTAAGGTAATTTGAGCTCCTTCTCCGTGGTAAGGATACCTCAGGACTGGTTGGTCTTTTTCTCTGGCCCTTTCCTAGGTAACTGACTCTATTGGCCTATGTCTCCGTTTATCTCAAGGCCATAAAGGTCCCACTTTCACCTCAAGGTCACCGTGTTTAGACCCAGTCCTGCTCTCCGGGAAGCTCCCCATTTTTCCTCCCTGACTTGGGTGATGGTTAATTCACTCCGCTCCCTAGTCAACAAACCTGGTTTAGCCTCCCCAAGTCTGCTAACTCTTCTTTGCCGAGTCACTTGAGACCATGAGATGCTCACTCCCCAGCCTCTCCCCAGTCCCACATGTCCCCAGGACTTGGAGCACCTGCACCTCTCCTGGAAATCGCACAAACTTAGCCTAGTCTTGAAAGGTCCAGGTCACCAACTTCCGGTCTCAGCTCGCGCCCAAAGTCATGTTTGCCTTTCCTGAGGGAAGGTCTGGTCATCTCTTAATTCAAGAGCTGTGAATCATTGTAACATCTTCGATTGCAAATACTTGGTTGGCCCATTTTTTTCTCGGAATACAGACAGGTCTTTTCTGTTTCAGTTTCCTATGTATTGCAGATGATAGCTGTCCGTATTATGTGAGAACAATTTTATTAGTAAAATAAACAGTGACTATTTTTTTTTCCATAAGTATTTTTTTTGTCATGTGTTGAATGGTCGTTGTGTACAAGATGATGTAATAGATGGAATTGAATGAGAGAAAAATGATTCAAACGTGAATCCTGCCGGGAGATGAGTTGTGCACACATAAACAACCGATAGGTCGTAGGAAGGGTTAAATGACTTGGAGAAAAATGGGGTCCTGTGGTGGCTGGTAAGGTGGGCCTTGCAAATGGGCGGTTGTTCTCCCAAGGTTTCATCATAACATTTTCAAATGCTCAGTGAAATCGGCAGGATTCCACATGGAACACTCCAACGCCTACCACCTAGTTTCTGCTACTTCATATTGTTATTATACCTGATTGATCATCTGTCCATCGGCACATCCATCTTTCTATCTCTCAGTCTGTGTTATTTTTAAAATTTGGAATGATGGGCTGGCATTCATAAAGGTGTGAAAATAGGGCAAGCATCAGTTTCTCAGAGTGATGTGTAAGTCAAAGTACAGGTAGGGAAGTATGTATGAAATACTGAATGATAGATGTAGGAAATACAGAGTCGAAGCATAGGTGGGGACGTTATTGTCACAGTGAACTTGGACTTTACACATATTAGGGAAATAATAGTGTATTAGAGACCGAATTTTTCAGTGAAATTGTATCTTTGTGTTTGTGATAAAAGAAATGGATTACAAACTAACATACAGAATTTGGTAATATATGGAACAGGCTACATAATTGGCATGAATATGAATTGATATGAATAGTAGGCATTTACAAAATATTTAGCTTTTTGCTTGGCCTGTTTAAAACTTAACTTTCATGACCAGCATCCTAGGAATAGAGTGATTTAAACAAAGATTGTTATTGATCATAATTCTCCTGTTTTTGGAAAATGAGGAATTCTGAAGTTGAAGTTAGCAACCTTAAAATATATTCAGGGCAGTTTTGATGGAAAGTTATGTTGGCTCTAAAAGACGGTTTAAAATTTCCGTGTCGGGTCTAAGGTTGCATAGCTAAATACTCGATACGCTTGATAGCTTTCTACATTGTAATACATCTTTACGGACTAAGCCCGGTATGGGAATGAAGATTATAAGGGGATGTTTCAGCAGACGCAGAGGACGTTGGATTTGTACAGATTAAACCCGAAGTTGATACCAAGCAGACAGACATCACTGAATGTTTTCAAAATACTGGGAGTGTTTCTGACGAGGAGCTCGTGGTGTCCTGAAGGGCTAAGGCAGGTAGAGCTATTGTGGGGTATCAAAAGGCACAGTCATTGATGTATTCACAGTTAGTCCTTTCAGAAATAACAAGTGTTGAAGAAATGTAAAAAGCTGTTTGACTAGTATGTTTATAGCTATAAAATTTTAGTTATAAGACACCCTGCTGGGAGGTGGGGGAAATGGGTAAGTTACTACCTTCCATGGGGACAAAATAGATAGAAAGTAAAATGGAGAAAATGTTACATCGATAGGGATGATGCCGCCTTAACGCTGAATGCTTTTTTCCCCTTACACCGCGGGAGGGTGCCTGTTGGCAGTCAGTCAGCTTCAGAATTCCTTAACTTTAGCTTGCATGCTTTCTAAGTTGCAGTTTTAAGGAAAAGATCTGAGACGTATGGTTATTGTGCCGTGTGATTCCCCTGAATAGTGGACATGTTCTTGGGTTCTGTCAGATGCTGACTGTATTCATCCAAAAATCCTACTGACTTCTTGTGATAAAATTATGGAGATACTTTACGCAAAGACAAGCCCCTGCTGGCTTTGGTTCTTAGGCCAGCCATGACTTGCGCCTGTGTGTATGTAAAAGCAGAAGAGAAAAAGGAAAACACACAGCCTCAGAAACCAGGAGCTGAGATGGATTCTTGTGCAATTGGCCACTCAGAGCCCCCAGTTAGGCCTCGTTAACACTGCCCGCCCCCATTTGTGTTTCAAATAAGCATTCGCAGAGGTCTGGGAGGAGGAGTAATGAAATCTGAGAGAGAAAATGAAGTGTGACAGTATTTCAGAATCTAAGGAAATGCACCCGCAGGTTCCTGCCCTGAGTTCTTTGTGCCCCTTAACTGTGTGAATGCACCCTGGGATTGGAAATGGGGACACCACCACACCCCCGCCCACACCCCTGGGTCACGGGCCCTAACTAAGCTTGTTTCTGGGTGGCTTCCTGGGACTTTCAGGGACTCACTTTAAAAAATGACATTGAATTTTATGAAGCATACTTTCACGTCTGTGACCTGCCTTTTGCCCAGAGGCTCCCCTCTCCCGGTGTGGTGTCCCTGTTCCCGCGGGCTGGTATTCTGTTACTCTGGCCTGAAGCGAGTTAGCAGCCAGCTGAGCTGCACCAGTTACATCGCCTGGCCGCTGACAGGAGCATAGTGACGTGTTGGAGCATGTTTATTGTGCATACGAACTGGAATGGCACTAGGACCGTGTGCCTGTGTTGGCTTAAACACTGGGATTTTATGCCCCTTCCGCCTTCCATCAGCTGGTAGCTGTTGGATTTTACAGTTATGCATTCGGGCTACAAATAGAGTAATAGTATTTTTGTTTGGCCAGATGTGGGGTGTGACCTTTGACATGGTGCTTGGCTGTGCCTGGGGATTTGATTCCTTCAGTTTAGGTGAAATTCCCTGCTTTGCTTCCTCTGATAGGGGAATACGCACTTTGGCTCTTTCCACTAGAGGTGGAGGAAGACAGGAAGAGTACAACTGGAACACACAGAGGGTATTCATTATTTTACTGGGTGTGATTCAGTTGGCGGGCTTTTCGTGGGAGTGTGAGCCTCCTGCGGCCGTTAGTTCTGCATACTGAGAAAGCGCTGTAATCACACTCAGTTTTCTTTGCTCTGTATCTAATTTTTGACCAGTCTGGGAGGACGAGTCCCTGCCTTTTCGTGGTGCCTTTGGTGCCGGGGTTCTTGTTCATCGAGCCAAAGAATGAACTTCGCAAACAGTCAAGGTAGGAGAACAAGGTTAAAGGCTTTAATTTAGAATCAAAGTGAGAGGACAGAGCTCCTAGCTCACGCCAGCAGGGGACCTGAGAGTCGTGGTTGGCTCGTTGTCTAGGGGATGTACGCGCAGTTGAGGATTTTCAGGAATGGGGGTAAAGGGCTACGGGTGCAGACTTGTTAAGTGGTCCCAGAATGCTCATTTTTGATGAGTAACAGAAGAAATTTGCTGCTGTGATTCTTTCTCAGGATAGCAGTGTCCCTCTGGGAGCATGTCAATTAAGACCGCCTGGCCTGCGCCCAAGGTGGGCTGGGTGGTTGCCTGTTTGCTAAAGTGTGTTAAGAATCTTACTTCTTAAACGTTTTGAGATGTTTCTAGCCTGGCTTGTTTACTAAATGAATCTTTTGCTCAGGTTGCGGATTACTTGGTTAGGATCAGAGAAGGAAACACAGCATATAGGTACAGTTACAAATAAGCTGGGCCTTTTGGCAAGCTAAGGTAAATTTTAGTGCCATGATCTAACTGATACAGAGAAGTCCCAGGTTATGCTGAGAGACTCTTCATCTGCAGAACACGCAGACATTCCAGGCCGAGTCGCTCCTGGCCTTTTGAGCTTGAACTGATTTCACGGAAGAATGTCTATATTCTACTCTGGTATCTTCACCCTGGAGAGTTAGTGTGACTGACTGCGTAATGCTTATCACAGAGTTTCGCTAGGGACTCCTTCGCACATTGTTACGTTGTTCTGACTGTAATGATCTTGCTCTGCTTTTTCTCTGGAGGCCCTCACCCTACTCTGCCTAAACCCACGGTCCCTTGTCTCACCAACACCAAATTCAGAAAGGTGCTCTTACCTCTAAGTAACTCTTGTTATTTTCCAGAGGCCCCCTGGAACATGCCAGAGGAATTTTTTCTCCTCATTAGGGAAAATTTGGCTAATTTGGCTTACATTTATCTCAGCTGTAATTACCTGGAAAGCACTGTCAAAGGAATAATGCTAAACTTTATTCAGTATTTTACATTACAGATATTTCCAAATATCCTTATATCCACTGTCTTATTGTAGATCCACTTCTCCTCAGCTCTTTAACCATTGTAAATGGCAAGTCTTTTGTTATTTATAGTTTATTACTCCTAAACTGGCAAAGAACTAGATGCCAGCAGCGGTGCTTATCTGGGGGCGAGGTCGTGTCTGTTACAGGTCCTCGCTGGCTCCCCACACAGCTGGTCAGACGTCATCATACAGCGGTCAGCTCCCAAAATGAGGGTGAAAACCCCCGTTCAGAAGTCTGCCTCCCTCAGCACCCAACATCACCTACAACTTCAGTTAAAGAGAGAAGGGTGCAGCTCCCAGCTATGCCCAGTGTTTTGCCCTGAGGATTTTCCAATCTTACCACCTTTCTTCCTGTTTGCTGGTTCTGTGATCTTTCTCCTTCCTTCTCAAACCAAATTTTTTCTTAAACTTCTCTACAGTGTTGTTTCGGAAGAAATATCTCACGTTATAAAAAATGGCCTGAGTTCCTCAAAATATATTACCTGAGCTGGGACCGTGCCGGCTGGCAAGGGATCCCTAAAGCAGGTACTGGGCACGGAGGCCACGGAGGCATAAGCAGCCAAGGAGACAGAAAACCCACGCCGCCTCTCTCTCACCCACATGCCTCACTTCGCCCTGATTGGCCCCGGAGGATGGCTGGCTAGCCAGAGACGGGTAAGATTCCTCAAGGGAGGAACAACCTAAGACAGGCACAGTCGCAGAGGGGCCATCAGGAGAGAACTTGGGGGCCAACAGAGGTGAGGCGCAGATCCTCACCGCCCCCCGCCTCTGCAGAGGCCTGAATCTTCACCATCTCCGAGCAAAGTCTCCTCCTCCCATGGCTGCGTCGCTGCCCAGGCTCAGCTTGAGACAGGGACCCTGGGCTTAGACACAATAGGGTGAGGGTGGGGGCCTCTGGAAAAAGCAAGGCAGGGTAATTACAGTCAGAGCAGTGTGACTACGTGCAAGGAAAGCCCCTATCAGAACTCTGTGTTAAGCATTATGCACAGTGAGATCAGTAATATTCCCCAGGTGAAGGAAAGTAGTCTGTGTTTTTATTGTGCTAATTGTTTGTAATCGTGTGTAAGATTTACTTTAGCATGCTAAAAGGCCCAGGTTGTTTTTCTAACTTTAAACCTATATGCTGTTTTTCCTCCTTCATCCCGTAATCAAGTAATTTGCGAACTGGACAGTTCACTTAGCAAGCTAGCCCAGCCATAAACAACAGCATAGTAAAGACAAGAAAGATTCTATCTTAAAGCTAAGATTGCATTTTAAAACCCAGGAAGTTAAGAAGTAAGATTTTTAATGTCCTGCCAGTGGGTTTCAACCCTGGGCAAAGTTCACTATGGATTCAATGTGACCAAAGAAATGACAGTAAAATGTTCTTGGGGTGAAGGGGTTATACCCAACTTTCAATCACTAACATCCCATCCATTCAGAGCGAGTCTGCATGCAGCAAGTCCTCTGGGACTCTGCCTACACAGCCATCCCACACAGACATCCTCTGGGGCTCTGACCTCAGTGCTGCCACCACTCCAGCCTCTGCTCTGCTCTCCTGCAGCCTCGCAGCTGTGTCACCGTGTCACCCAGAGCACTGGGTGGAAGCTCTTTCTATAGAGTCAATAGCAACATATTGCCCAAACACGTGTAGTGAGCTAGCTGACAAGGCCCAGGTGAGAATCCTGGCCACAGGAACTTCCATTTTATCCACACTTAACATACTCTTTAGCGAACATACAATAACTCAGCCCACCTTAGAGGTAAGGAAGGCAGTCTTAATTGATATGCTCCCACATGCATCCCACATGCATCCCACATGCTTCCGAGCAGTGCATTTCTTGTGTTAAGCTAATTTTGCAGAATTACCCAGAGGACTGATAAGAAACTTCATGTCTCATCAAAGAAAAACATCTTGAGACCACTTAACAAGTCCACACCCCTAGCCCTTTGTCACATTCCTGAAAAATCCATAAAAGGGGGAACCGGCAACCTTTCAGTGTGCCTCTCTCTCTGAGGTAGCCCACACTACTGTGTTCCTGCCCTTCAATTCTTGGTTGCGGCAGGGACAAGAACCGAGGAGAAGACACAACGCCCTCCTAACAGGAGTCCCAGGCCAGGGGAGGGATGGGGAAAGGAGACGGCTGGGAGGGCAGGGGGAGAGGGGTGCCCCAAGCATGGGAACACAGAGCTTGGAGAGTGCAGAAGGGAAGCCTGGAGGAAGAACAAGGAGAGAATGGCAGCAGCTGGGGAGGGAAGCCACGGAGCCTCAGTGGTAGTGACACAGGGACTGTGGGTGCAGACCGAGTAGGGGGGGCCTCCGGAATAAAACCCCTACTGAAACTCCATATGAAACAATTAAGCAAAGTCAGTCACATTAATTCTCTAAAGTGATATAAGCATTCTTCTGTGAGATTGATGAAAACTAAAAGCCCAGGTGTAACTTGGCCTGAAATGTTTGAATATCCCCCAGATAGGAAAATACCTCAGCATAGCCCTTGTCTTCATTGTGTCAGTTAAATGACACTATTGTAAAATTTACTTTAGCCTGCTAAAAGGCCCAGCTTATTTTCTTTAACTTTACCCAGATGCTGCTTTTCTTCCTCTAGCCCTAATCAACAATTTGCATCCTAGGCAAGTAATAATGGCAAGTGAGCCCAGTCACAAACAACATAGTAAAAACAGAAAAGATTCCATCTTCAAGATAAGATTGCATTTTAAAACCCAAGAAGTCAAAAAATGGGTATCTTAACATAGCGGACAATGACTCAGCTACCTTGGGAGCAGGACCAGGCAGTCTTGATTGATATGCTCGCAAACCAAGAAGCTGCTGTTCTGGGAAAGAATCAGAGCAGTAAATTTCTTGTGTTAACTCTGCAAAATAATCTGGAAGACTGATAAGAAATTAACTGTCTCTTCAAAAATAAGCATTTGGGGGCCATTTAGCCGGTCTGCATCCCTACCCTTTGTCTCTCAACCACCTGTAAATCCCCTACACGACGCAGAAACCCAGGGCTGTCTTGAGCCCTCCGGGCAGGTGCAAGCCAGGAGCTCTGCCTGCCTGCTTCATCTCTAAATAAAAGCCTCGCACTTGCTCTCCTACCTTTAGTGTTTCCTAAGTTCGTTATTCGACTCCGTGAACAAGAAATCCAGCATTAGCTTCTCTGAGGAGCCCGAAGACGGGGAGTCCCCAGAGCCCCGTGCCTGGGCACAGAGTCGCGCACCTGGTGCCAGAGGGCCTTGCCAACTCCCCAGAACACGTGGGGAAGGTGCGCTGCAGCCCACACAGCCATGTGAGCCTGGTGTTCCAGCAGCAGCAGTCCAGGGCGTGGCATGCTCTGGGCACCTGCACACACCGGGGCAGGACGGACTGCTGGCTGCAGTGACCACCCAGCAGTCCCAGGCCTACTGCTTTGTTTCTGGGCCCAGAAGTTCATCTCTCTAGGGTTGAAGCTGGTGGGCCGTGCAGGAAGACAGGTCTGACCTGGGCCACCGCCCTGCCAGAGGCCCATCTGCCCTCCTTCTGCCCAAACCTCCCTCCCTATGTGGCTGGGGAGCCTGAGGTCATCCCTGGGACCACCGTGCAGGCAGATGGCTCTGAGGGTGCTGTGGGCAGGGCCAGGAGGAGGAGGGTGGCCTGGGTGTCCCAATTTTACCTCCTGTCTCCTGGTCACCTGAGGCTGTCAGTAGGGCCCACTTCCGCTTCCCCAGTCCCCAGTCTGGGTCTCCACCTGCAGCATAAGACCTGGAGACTGTCTCCAGTCTGGAGCCCCCCAAGGGGGTGTTTGTGCTGATCCTGCAGCTCCCCTGCAGGCCAGGCCTCCCATCCTGGGAGGGAGAACACATCCTGAGAGCCCTGGGGGAGCGTTATGGGGGGAATCAGAGCCCAGTGCCTCCGCTCAGCCTCCCCAGCCTTTTGTCACAGACGTCAGGCCACTCAGCCAGGAGCCAGGAGCGGGATACCAGGGGCCTCACACCAGCCTGGCCTGGGGATGGATGGCTGAGGGGCACCATGGAGGAGGACTGGGGACCTGGGAGCTTTGGTGGGTGCTCTGAGGTGTGAAGCATGGAGAAATTGGGCTCAGAGAAAGGCCCCCAATGGAAGGAGTGCACATCTTGGAGGTGCTTTGAGACCAAGTTCAACATTTTTTGGAAAGGAATTTCTTGGAATGTGTGGGGCAGCTGTGTGTCATTAAATGGGACAGTGCTAGACTGGCGCCCTGCAGCCCTGGGACCTGACCTACTTGGGTTACGACATCTGCAGTGGTGTTCAAGACGTGAAGAGACACCCCGGGGCATCTACTGAGTAGATTTTGGTGTCTGATCATAACCTATAGGGGTCAGGAAGGAAGGTCCAGTTTCTGTTTGAACAGCCCTCCCCAGTCCTGCCAAGGTGTGCCGCCCTGGGGCTTGGAGCGCCCCGCTCTTCCTGAGCACCTTACAGGGGGAGGACAGAGGACGGAGGAAAACCTGCGTAGGTCAGGGACCCCTTCGTCATAGAGTTTGAGGGCTGGGGGTGGGGTGGGCTGGGGCACACGATGTCTGCAGGAGGGGCAGAGCTTTGAGAAGAAAGAGCAGTGTGGTGGCAATCCGTTCAGCATTTATTACATTCGGCACACGGATGACCCCAACCCCCAGTCCCCATAAACCTCAGACACAACACCCAGAGCACACTGCGCCTGGGGAGGCTATTTCTCAGGGATGAGGGGAGCGAGTTGCACAGGGGCTCCGCTGGGAGCATGTCCCGGGACCCTGCGACGGCCGGTCACCCCTGCAGCCTCGGATGCCTCCGCTGGGCACCCAGGGGGCGGTGGTCCCATGCAGCACTGCATCATCTCTGTGTCCATCCTGGGAAAGGCTGGCCATGGTGAGGACGGGCCCCAGCTCTTCCTGGACCGTTGTGGCTATGACTCGGTGACTGATGGCACCCAGGCAGCAGTTGGTGTCACGGCGGGAGGCCACCTACTCGAAGGGGAAATCCCTCCACACGGTGGGGTGGCTCGCCTTTGTCCAGCGGGCCACGAGCAGAGGGTAGGACACAGCACGAAGGCGGCCAGGTTGGCAGTGGCTACGTACAGGCCCTTGAGGATGCAGCGGCATCCTGGGGAGATGCCGAAGTCGGCCGATGGAGGAGGTGCCAGAGCACCTGCCCCAGCAGAGGCTCAGGATGAGCAGTGGGAGGAGGAGGAGCAGCAGGCAGGCTGGGGTCCTGGGGCGCCAGGTGCCGCCTGCCCGAAGGGGAAGAAGGTCTCCTCCACATGCAGCCAGGACACCAGCAGGGCCGAGGGCCCGATGACAGCAGCTACAGGGCCACGCGGGTGAGCAGAAGAGGCAGGTTATCCCGGGTTCCCCCCATTATCCTGCTTCCACCCCGTCCCCACTGCCCTCTGGGCTCTGCGCCCTGTGCGGAGGGTCCTGTCAATCACCAGCACCCAGGGAGTCCCTGTCACAGGAAGGCTCCTGAGCGTCACCTACTTACAGAGGAGAAGGCTGGGTCCCAGAGGGGGAGGGGACCACCCTTCAGTCTGACAGGACCGGTCAGCCGTGGAGCTGGGACCCCAGCCCCATCAGTCTTTAGGACGCTCCCACACCCAACATGGCCCAAAGCATCCCTGAGGCTGAGGAGCAGCCCACCCCCTGCCGATCGCCCCAGCCCAGAAGCTCACCTGGCCCTGGCCGGCCTGTAAGTTTACATCTTGTGGGACCTGAAGAACTGCAACAGTCCCTTTCTGCCGGCCCCCTGGCCTTGGGGCTCCAGCTGGCAGGACAGGCTGTAGCTGCAGGACAGAGGGACACCTGTGAGCCTCTGGAGCCACATGTCAGGGGGCCCTTCTCCCAGAGCCTGCCGGCAGCTGCAGCCCACGCCTGACTCCGGCCGGCCTCACCTCTGCTCCTCGTCCAGGGGCTCCATGGCCTGGGCAAAGGACATGAAGTGCTCGTCCCTCTCCAGGTCATACACCCCGGCCATGTGCTTGTGCACCATGATCTCGTCCTGGAGGGTAGCGACCTGGGGCAGAGGAAGGACAGGATGCAGACTGGGGGGGTGAGGAGTGGGGCACGGGATGGTGCTGGATCTTTGCTCACACGGGAACCCACTCTCAGGAAAGGTGGGGGACAGAGGGGTGGCCCGGTGCTGAGAGGTCCGGGCTCCTCACTGGGGGCTCTCTCCTCTCTGAAGCTCACCATCCTGCCTCCCTCCCCCCCCTCGGTTCCCTCTGGGCTCACTCACGTCCTTATTATGCTCCAGGAGTTTCTCTTTAGGCAGGTCAGCCAGAAACAATCCAAGGTAGGGGACCATGCCCTGTGCCACCGGGGTGAGGAGGTGATGAGTCCCCACCTGCCCCAGGGGCACCCACAGAGCCTCCCCTGAACCCCACACCGCAGCCCCCAGCTCCCTTGGACCACCCTGTGCTGACTCCCCACCTCCTTTCGCCCAGCTCTCCCCTCCTGGTCCCTCCCAGGGCTGGCTTTTGGCCATTCCCAGGCCCTGTGGGCCCTGCACCTGTCCTCCAACTTCCCCCTGTACCCAGCTGCTCTCACCCTCCTTCTGGTCACCCCAGTGTCGGCAGCTCAGGACTGGTGGCACCAGGAGCAGGTGCAGGGTCGCCCCCACCGCCCGTGACCCCCGGCACGCCTCTCTCACCTTCCTCTTCCTCTCCTCGGGTCCCATGCGGTCCCGCTGCCTTGCCCTCAATATGGACTCCAGCTCCTGCAAGGCCCAGGACACTCAGGTGCTCCTGCTCCCCTCCCACGTGCCTCCCACAGCCAGACCGTGGTGGATGGATGCCCTGCCCGAGCCCCCTGGCACCTATGCTGTCCCCACCTCCGCAGGCTCTCAGCATAGAGCGACCCCAGCTCCAACACACACAAACTCATGGGGGTCTTTGGGCCACGGCCGCCACCCTGAGAGGGTCAGGGGAGGTCCCTCTGCCTCCCAGGGTGCCCTGAGCACTCACTGTCACCCGGCTATCATCACGGCTCCCCTCACATGACCAGGTGGGGGGTGGGGCACACAGCTGAAGCGCGTCTTGGGCTCCCTGGACCCTGCTCACCAGGGAGGCCCACGCCCCAGGGTGACGGCAACCCTCCATGTGCACAAGAGGAGCACGAGGTCACAGAGGGGCAGTGACAAGCTCAGGGATCCCAGGGGAGAAGCCGACCTTGCTCAGTCACAGGCCCCACCCCTGCTGCCGACCCCAGGCCAGCTCCAGCCCTGACGGGGGCCTGTCCTCTGGGTCCTCACTGGATGCCAGGCCCCCAGTCAAGTGGAGCCAGGGAGGGAGACAGACAAGACCCTTGGGGCCTGGGAGACCCTACTTTCACCATCAGCTTCCCCCTCTCACCCCGCACACCTGGAGTCCTCCCCCAAGTTGTGCCACAGCAAGGCAGAGGACTTGCCCCGAGGACCCCTCCCTTCCAGACCTCCAGCCCCCATTTACCTTGAGGAGACGCTTCCTGGTAACCCACTTGACCTTCCTTGTCAGGTTTTTATACATCCTGGTGCTCCTCCTAAGGGGAGGGGAGAGGAGTAGGGAGATACATGGCCAGCAGGTGGAGAGCCTCGGGGCCGACCCGTTTTCCTGGAGATCCTAGAAGGTCCACTAGCCTGCAGGAGGCTTTCCACCACGGCCCTGAGCCCTGGGGAATCTGTGGCCTGTGGAGGGGCTCCATGTTTCCACCCAGGGCCTCCATTCCCAGTTCTCCCGGGGGTGAATCTGCTTTGGGCGAGGTCGCTGTCCTTGGGGCAGAGACCTCCTGCTGCAGAGCACAAGCTCCAGATCTCCAATGGGCTTCACCCCACACCTGACATTGCAGGAAACTGATTCCTACACGGGTACCCCTGGCCTAAACCACAGGGGTCCCCAAGAGCCCGCCATCCCTGCCCCTAGGCTCTGCCACCTCCCAGGAAGTCCCAGCCCACTGAGCGACACTGCAAGATGTGGGGGTGTCCCTGTCCACTCAGGTGCCCCGGTCCCAGGGACAGGACTACCCACCAGGAAACACATCCCCAGGTCCTTTCCAGGCGACCTAAGGCACGACTCTGCAGGGCCAAGAGAATGGCACGAAGGGCCGCGAAATTCCTGAGCACGTGACACTCCTGGGAGGGAAGACAGAGCTGAGAGCGTGGCCTGCTTCTCTGCTTCTGTCCCCCCATGAACTCCTGACCTTAAGGAGACAGACACTCAGGGAGCCCAGCCCACCTGGTACCTGCTGTGCAGCCCTCCTGAGTGGAGGACTGTAGCTCAACCCAAGGAAGGGGCCAGGGATGGCTGTCCCACCCCCGGGGCCTGCAAGTCCATGTCCGCATGCCCCTGGCAGGAGGGGCCCAGGGACGGTGCAGGGCAGACCGTAGGAACCCATCCTGAGAGCTGGCCAAGGAGGGGAGCAGGTACCAGGATGCCAAGATGGACCCAGGGGGCCGTCCCATGACTCACCTTGGCCACCCGGATCCAGAACTCCACCACTTGGGCCCTGTCCTGGGCTGTCATGCTTGGGGTCCTGAGGCAGGTAGTGGTGACCAGCTCTACCAAGGTGTCAAATTCCCTCAGGACCCTATGCATGGTGGGGGCCAGGCGCTCAATGTCTCCCGTCTGTGACTGCTTCCGTAGGTAGGCCTTGCATTCAAAATAGTTTATCCTGCTGTACAGCGTCTGTGGATCAGAAGGGAGGGAGGGTCATCCAGCTGTGCCCCTGGTGCCCCTGTTCCCAGGCAGGGTCACCTGTCAGACCTGGAGCCCAGGCAGCTGGGGACGTGCTGTGAGCCTCGTGGCCGTGCAGGCCTCGGACACCGTCCAAGGAGGCGCCGAGGACTGGATGCACAGGACCCCATAGTGGTGGGGAGCGGAGGGGCTCTGCTCGCAGGCACCCTCACTCACCTCCTCCCTGCCACACAAGGCAGCTCACGCTTGCCCATCCTAGGGCATCTGCCTCCCATTCTGCCACCCCGTGGATCCCGCTGCCCACTCAGGTGCAGTTTCACCCTAAACAACTCCACCCAGGGCCTTTGTTGGTGTCTGTCTCGCATGCAGTCAGATCCATGGCAGTGGGCTCTGAAGTGCAGAGGCCATGGAAGCCTGCCAGGCCAATGGCCCGAGGACCTAAGGCCCTGGCAGCACCTCCCTGAGCACCCCTCCCCTGCCTTGCCCCTCCCAGCCCACCAGGCCCTGCCCCCTTTCCCTCTGCTCCAAATCATTGGTCTGCAAGGACCCCTAAGTGCCAGCCCTACTGTCCCCCTGTAGACAGTGAGGGCTTGGGGGTGAGGAGAGTCTCTCGCGGCACATGGTGAGTCCAGGGGGAAGTTGGAACGTGGGCCGAGATCACAGGAGTCCACGTCAGGGGCGGCAGGTCAGGGGCAGCCCGTGACACAGGGCAGGCCCACCCCCAAACCCGAGACCCCGCTCCGCTCACCGCAAAGGCCAGGGTCAGCTGCTCGGCCACCAGGCAGAAGGGAAACACCAGGATGTTCCGCTCCTCCTTTCTCGTCACATCCCGGGTGCTCGCAGCACAGGGGTGGGCAGGCTCCAGGCCCGGGTCTGGCTCTACTAGGCCCGGTGCCATTGCTGCAGGTGCCATGGGCCCCAAGCCCGACGGCTCATGGGGCTCCAGCTCCGGGACAAGCTCCATGGCTGAGGCCACTGCTGGGACATCCTCCAGCTCTGCTGAGGCTGAGGCAGGTGACACCTCCCGTCGCTCCAGCACAGGGGTCTCAGGGAGCTCCTGGACGGGCTCTAGGCACGAAGCCGGCCCTCCCCGTGTCTCTGGAGCCACCTGCATCTGCCGTGGGTCTGGAGCAGGACACAGAGAAAGGGTCACCCCGGGGCTGATTCCCCGCACCTTACAATGACAGAAGAGCCCTCACTGCCTTGAAGGGAACCCCAGTCCGGGAAGCCCACCCTAGACGGTCCCCTGGCCACAGCCCCTCACCTTCCAGCTCTACCACCGTGGGCCCCAGGTGCTCCTCCTGGACCAAGTGGTGGAGGACTTGGCCCTCCAGGGTGGATGAAGGCTGGCTGGCATTGATGGTGCAGGGCACATGCTCGGGCTCCCAGGCAGGGCGCCTATCCCGTCCCATCCTGGGGCTGGGGGAACGCCGGGGGGTTGTCAGAGTGAGAAGCTTGGTCTTTCCAGCCACACTGCCCTCCGGGTCCACCCTTGTGTGGGCCTGGCCGCTGTGCACTCCCCTGCCTGTCCAGGCACCTGCCCCTCCCCCTCCTGACCCTGCGTGTCTGTCCTGGGACCCCATCCACTCCCATCCTCCCAAATAGGAAGTCCCCAGTCGTTAGCCTGCCAGTGGGAATCTGAAGATGAGTGACCTGCTGGGCTCTGCTGTGGGCTCATGGGGCTCCAGCTCAGAGGCTGGCTCTGAGGCTGAGGCCACTGCTGGGACATCCTCCAGCTCTGCAGGGGCTGAGGCAGGTGACACCTCCCGTCGCTCCAGCACAGGGGTCTCAGGGAGCTCCGGGACGGGCTCTAGGCACGAAGCCGGCCCTCCCCGTGTCTCTGGAGCCGGCTGCGTCTGCCGTGGGTCTGGAGCAGGACACAGAGAAAGGGTCACCCCGGGGCTGATTCCCCGCGCCTTATAATCACAGAAGAGCCCTCACTGCCTTGAAGGGAACCCCAGTCCGGGAAGCCCACCCTAGATGGTCCCCTGGCCACAGCCCCTCACCTTCCAGCTCTGCCACCGTGGGTCCCAGGTGCTCCTCCTGGACCAAGTGGTGAAGGACTTGGCCCTCCAGGGTGGATGAAGGCTGGCTGGCATTGATGGTGCAGGGCACATGCTCGGGCTCCCAGGCAGGGCGCCTATCCCGTCCCATCCTGGGCCTGGGGGAAGGCCGGGGGGTGGCAGAGTGAGAAGCCTGGTCTTTCCAGCCACACTGCCCTCCGGGTCCACCCCTTTGTGGGCCTGGCCGCTGTGCACTCCCCTGCCTGTCCAGGCACCTGCCCCTCCCCCTCCTGACCCTGCGTGTCTGTCCTGGGACCCCATCCTCTCCCATCCTCCCGAATAGGAAGTCCCCAGTCATTATCCTGCCAATGGGAATCTGAAGATGAGTGACCTGCTGGGCCCTGCTGTGGGCTCATGGGGCTCCAGCTCGGGGGCTGGCTCTGAGGCTGAGGCCACTGCTGGGACATCCTCCAGCTCTGCAGGGGCTGAGGCAGGTGACACGTCCCGTCGCTCCAGCACAGGGGTCTCAGGGAGCTCCTGGACTGGGGCCAGCTGCCTCTGCCATGGGTCTGGAGCAGGACACAGAGAAAGGGTCACCCCGGGCCTGATTCCCCTTGACTTACAATGAGAGAAGAGCCCTCACTGCCTTGAAGGGAACCCCAGTCTGGGAAGCCCACCCTAGACGGTCCCCTGGCCGCAGCCCCTCACCTTCCAGCTCTGCCACCGTGGGTCCCAGGTGCTCCTCCTGGACCAAGTGGTGGAGGACTTGGCCCTCCAGGGTGGATGAAGGCTGGCTGTCATGGTGGACCCTGGGCGCACTCTCGGGCTCCCAGGCAACGCGCCTAGCCCGTCCCATCCTGGGGCTGCGGGAAGGCCGGTGGGTGGCAGAGTGAGAAGCCTGGTCTTTCCAGCCACACTGCCCTCCGGGTCCACCCTTGTGTGGGCCTGGCCGCTGTGCACTCCCCTGCCTATCCAGGCACCTGCCCCTCCCCCTCCTGACCCTGCGTGTCTGTCCTGGGACCCCATCCTCTCCCATCCTCCCGAATAGGAAGTCCCTAGTCATCAGTCCGCCCATGGGAATCTGACGATGGGTGACCGCTGGGCTCTGCTGGGCTCCTCCTGCCCCAAGCCCCAAACTCCTCCTCCCCCCATTCTGTGAGACGGGCAGCGCCCCCACTGGACCCAGTGAATGCTCACATTTGCAGTTCCTCTGGCCACTTGTAAGGCCCCTTGTAACTCAAGGAGGCCCTGAGGACATTGCCCGTGACTCTCCCCGGCCGTGACCTGCGGATGACGCCTGAAGTGACTACCCGACTCGGCCCAGGACAGGGTTCCAGTATTGTGTCTGCTTCCTTCACTCAATTATGCAAAGTGTCCCCAAAGGGTGTGCACAAATACCTATTGTTGCTGAAGGAAGTTCTTCCCGAACCTTCCCAGGTACCCCTCTGCTGCCCCCAGAGGTCCCTCATGTGGCCACGGTGAGGACAAGGACCGGGCCCAGCCACAGGGAATCGCGAGCCTCAGTTCCAAAGGCTGCTTTCCATGTGCTTTTCCAAATGAGCCAGGCTCCAGGCCACTGATGGGTGAGGCCTAAGGCTTTTCATCAGGTACAGAGAAGTAAGCCCCGAAGTGGCCCAGCTTGGCCGGCAGTCCTTTACAGTGCCAGGCGCCAGGGGAGCCCCTCTAAGGCTCCTCCCGTGTTACCATGGGCACCCTAACAGGCTGATCGCCAGCCACCCTGCCCATCAGAGGAGCACACTGCGGCTCAGACACATGTGGGGACACGCAAGACACACCGCGGGCTGTGGGCAGAGGCCCGACTGTGCCGAGGATGGGGTGGGTGCTCACCGGGGGAGCCGCTGGTCCGTGGTCGGCTGGTCAGCGTCCTCGGGAGTGCTCCGGCTGGTGTTTGGAGCTCGTTCCTCCCATGCTGTGCGCCTTGTCTGCCTCCTCCTCACGCCCGTCTGGGGAACCCTGCTCATGTTGAGCTCACTCCGATAGAGAGTTAGCTCACCATCTCGCTGAGAGGGGCAGCAGGGATATAGTCAGTGGGAAATCCAGGAACCACCAGGACGAGGGAGGTTTGTGGCTCACCTGCGGTCCCCCAGCCCCCTGGGGTGCGAGCAAGGAGAGGCACGGGGTGCCCCCGGGAACAAGGTTCCAGGCCCTCTGGAGTGGTCCTGTTGGCCACTCTTGAGGGAGGGCCCTGGGAGGGCCTTGGCCGGTTGCCGGGTGTGGAACGGGGTCCTGGGGTGTACACAGCCTGCCCCAGGTCCGGGGAGATGGAGTAGGTGAATCCATCCACCAGCTCCTCCACGCTCCCCAGGGTGGAGCTCTGCAAAGCCGGCACCTGGTAGCTGGGGAGGAGGCACCCGGGGATGCCTGGACCTCCCCGCAGGGGGCAATGTGGGCCCCAAACTTGACGGAGATCAGGCGCACAGGGCCATCTGCGTAGACATCCAGTCCCTCAGGGAAGAAGAGGACACCCCTGGGCTCAGGACTAACATGTGGGTGGAAGTACCTGGTCCCAACACTCACCTCCATGTCCTGAATGATGAGACCAGAGCTGTGACACTGACTGCCCCACCAGGGGGCCACCACCTCACAACAAGCTCCCACCCTAGAACATCCCCCCTCCTCCCCAGCCTGCAGTCCCACCCCTGCCCCACGCCCACCGCAGACACATTAGGGGCGAGGGGGAAGGGCAGCCGGGGATGGGTCACACAGTGGCCTGGCCCTGGAGTGGCCCGCTCTGGGCTGCCCTGTGTTACCTCGGACTCCCCCAGGAGACACGGACAGAGGCGGTGGAGGAGGTCACTGAGCCAACGCCCACAGCGAGCAGGAGGACTCTCCCTCTCGGCTTCCCTGACTCCCACGCCTTCAGAAGGCTCCGCACAACAAGACCGCATGTTGCTCTGTCGAGCGCCTCCGGTCAAGTGAGCAGGACTGGGGTCTGCGACCAGGAGCTGGGTTCCGTCCGGGTCACAATTGAGGTTCTACTGGGCGTGTCATCAGAGACATCACTTCTTCAAGGGCCCCTCCCTGCATTCAGACACGCCCACATGCCCCTCTGGGCTGCTGACTGCCCACCCTCCTGGCCCTTGCCATGCCTGAGTACACACATCTCCACCAGAGTCTTCCCCACGCTCTCTGGCAATGTCACCGGGGTCCCAGCTTTGAGGAGACAAGAGCTGAGCTCAGGCCTCTTTTTCTCACCAGTTCCCTGTCCTGCTGAGGCCACGGCACCTCCCAGGACCTGCCCAACATCCCAACCTGCACAGGGAGGGTCATGCCAGACATTCCTCCCTAGGGACATCCCCAGGGATACATGGATGACACCTCCAGCTCCTGGGGGCTGGTGTCACGTGTGTCTGACGCACAGACTCAGAGATGGAAGAATGCCAAGCAGGCTTGGCATGGAGCGTGGACCACCATGCAAGTGAGGCCGGGGTCTGGGCCTTGTGATCTTGGGCAAGTCCGTCTCACGCTAGGCCGTTTCCAGGTGTGCACCTGGAAGGGGCGGCAATGAGAGGGGATCCGGGTGTTGTCATCTACTGCCTTCCACCTTCCAAAGGTCCAGGCTGCTCTCAAACTAGGTGCTTTTCAGACCAATCAGTAAATGGGTCAGAGTAGCCCACTGGAAATGAGGTCTATGCTGCCTCTGAAATCCGAGGTGGTCCACCAGGCTGCTGTGCATTATGTGTATGTGGGTGGGAAGAGGGGCCAGATACAGCACCTTATTCATCACCTTACAAGGGAGAGCTTAGCATGCCCACATGATAGACTTGTAGAAACTTCTCTAAGACAAAAGAAAGGCCCCTGAATTTTTGTTGGATTTATTTCCCACCTTCTGACACATGACTGTTTTATCAATATGCTTGATAGGTCAGTGCAGGTGGATCACACTTGTGGCCTGGCCCTGGAGTGGCCCGCTCTGGGCTGCCCTGTGTTACCTCGGGGGTCCTCGGGTGACACGGGAGTTGTACTTCCTGATCACTGCGTCCAATCAGCATAGTACTATCAATGTGATGGGCCAGTGTGATGTCTTCTGGAAGGAAAAGGAGACGAAGGTTCCTTCTGACTAAATGACAACCTAAGTCTGGAGGTCTGATATACCTCTGAGATAGTTTTCTCTCCTTGCCGGCTGAAAGCTAACTGCCCTGCTGGTCTGTACTCACAGGAGGAGAACAAAGAGCATTTTCCTGACCAATACTTACACACTGGCAGCTTGGGGATCAAGTGATGAAGCCCTATGTGCAGCAGTAACGGCAACCTGAGCCACTCTGATTACGTTGACAATCATGCACTGGCATCTCCAAGATTCATCTGTTTTCCGAGTAGGCCAAGTGAGTGACTTCCACAAGGGTATGTGGAAATCACCACCCCGACATCTTGCAAATCCTTGGTGGTGACACCAGTTTCTGTACTCTCTCCTGGAAGGCGTTACTGCTTTCAGTGTGTACTTTAGAGGGAAACCTAGAGGCTTGTGCTGGAGCTACCGCACAGCACGAATTCCTTGCCGGCACAGTCCCCTGTGGCTAGCGAGGAGGAAGGCAGGAGCTCTGCGTTCCTCCAGGACAGCTCGGCGTTGCGCCCTGACACCGAGGGAGCGGCACTGCGGGCACTTGGTCGGGGGGCCGCTCCTGGTACCGAAACCCAGTCCTTGTCCCTGAGGTCAAATCACAAAACACAGTGACAAGGTTTTGAGGAAAGGAAAGAATAGTTTATTGATTTCATAGCAAATGAGGGAGTGGCAGGCTCCTGCCTTAGAGAACCACCGTCTTCCTGACACACAAGTGGTCAGGGCTTTTCGAGGGGAAATCGTGGGAGAGGGGCTGGGGTGCAGACCCATAAAGCGGCAGCTTGCAAGGATCCAAGCAGACATTCCTGTGCTGATTCACTAGCTTTTAGTTTTTCTTTTCTGCTCCCCCTCAGTCCCCTGGGTCAGGATGCTTTTTGAGTCCCCATTTTAGTGAACTTTACTGGCCTTAATTCTCTCTCATCCCGCTCCTATCTATTTTTCTGCCTAACACTCCCAAGACTGACCAGCCTCTAGGTAAACATCCCATAGACATGCAAACAGGCACTTCAGGTCTACAATGGGTGACACCCAGGCAGGAATCCTGGCTATAACTTCCATTTTCTCCACACCATCCTGGTCCTTTTAACCAAAAGAGAGAAGGTCCTGGGTCAGCCCTTAGTAAACATAGCTACTTGACTGGTGGTGGGACGAAGAATTTCTTCCGTCCCTCGAGGTTCCCTTAGCTGGTCTAAGAAACAAATTGACATGAGACAGATTAACAGGAGAAAAAGGAACAAAATTTAATTAAGTACATACAGGGAAGCCATAGACATGTGTTCCACAGACAGGGTGTGGGTAAAATTGCAATATTTCCAGAATCTCTTGGCCTGACTTGAGTGCTTCTCCCTATCAACAGGTGTTTCCAAGGGGTGGAGAGAAGTAGTCCGTCTCCACGTCAGTGGGTCATTACGTGGGCGAGCGAGGGCGTATCTGGACCAGGGAGCTTGCTGGGAGTATTCGCTCTCTTCTACTGCAGCAGGAGAGAGAGACGCAGGGCGACTCCTTGTAGGCAATAAATGACTTTTAAACATTATTTCTCCCTTTGCCTGATTTCGCTTGCAAAGGTGTTTTGCCCTGGGATCTCCCCTCCCTGGAGTTAACGCAGGGAGAATGAGGTCTGTGTGTCATCCTGAACCAAGGAGAAGGGGTGAGGGTCTGCGACCTCAAAGGAAAAGGGAAGTAATTCACAGGAATATAAAACAGAAAACGTCTGATAAACAAAATACTTGATGGGACACACAGAAACCATGAGGGGGGAGAATGGGGAATTTTGACAGACTAAAATGATACCAGGGTCCTTGTTCCCCGGAGTCAAAGAATGAACTTCGCAAACACTCCAAGTAGGAAAGAAAGCCAGGGAAGCTTTTATTTAGAGAGAAAGTGGTTGGAAAGAGCTCCTGGGGCTTGCAGGAGGGGAGGGACAAGAGAGTCCGCTACCCACTGCCCCGCCCGCTCACCGCGGGTGCCCCACCCTCGCCCAGCCCCTTCCCGGCCCCACCGAGACCACCTGTGGCTGCCGGGGCCTCGTCCCCCACCCCGACACGCGTCCAGGGGCTGGGGCTGGGGCTGGGGGTGGGGTTGGGCACACCCGCCTTCAGCCTGGCAGCCCCGCCCAGAGGCAGGGCCAACCCGCGGGCAGGCCGGCAGGTCTCCCACCCTGCAGGCAGGCCTTGGGCTCCCTCCACAGCCCAGGAGCCTGGGTATCGGCTCTGAGTGGGAACCTGGACAAGGTCCTCTAGGCATGTTTATGCTTACCCTCCATCTTGCCTCTGTCCCCTCCGGGGTGCTCCACTAGCATCTGGGATCTTTCCTGCTGCGCCTGGTGTGCTGTGCCACTGCCACAGCCTACAGCTCCAGGTGGCAGCCAGCCCACAGTCAGGTCTTGGCTGCTCCCTACTGACCCTTGGGAGGAGAGGAGGCAATAGGGGCCTGTGTTCACCTTTGTCACCTAACCCCTTCAGCAGGCTGTACACACTCCGGTTCACCTCTTCCCTAAAGGTCTGGAAACAATTGCAGAAGGAACTTAGAATGAAGGACAGAAGTTCAAGTTCTAGCTCATCTGGACTTTTAGAGAAGGCTGGTTTCCAGACATCTCTGACCCGCCTGGCATCCTCACTGCCTCTCTTGGTGCCTTGGTTAAGAGGGTAGGCTTTGCAGGTTGCACTGCCCGGGTTTGTCCTTGTCATTCATTAACAGTGTGGCCTTGGGCTAAAATATCAGAGCCATTGTCAGAGTCTCAGGCATGTCAGAGCCAGTATGGACTGCTTATCAGTACTGCTCGTTTGGTTAGCTGTGATGACGGCATTGAGGGTTTGTAAGGAAATTTCTCCTCCTTTCATAAACCCAGGTATTTGAGCAGCGGGAAATGAGGTAGCAGTCTCTGGGATCCACTTTAGAAAATACTCTGACGTAAAAAGGAGGTGGTGATGTGACAGCAGTACACAGATGGCTGCTGAAGCAGGGCCGTGAGCACGTGAGGGGGGTACCCTCGTGCTCTCCAGACTTCTGTGTATGTTTGGGACTTTTCAGAATATAGAGTCAACATACAAAAGACAAGGAGGTCTCATTCCTTGTATCCCTGCAAACCTGCCAGGGACAGAAGCAGCACTTTAAACAACTGCTGCATTGGCAGTTTATTCTGAGTCTCCCTGTAGCTTCCAGCTCTCCTCCGAGCCACCACCTTGTCTAGGCATGGGCGGGGATCGCTCTCTGTAACAAGGCTTGCCAGGCCCAACGCTAGGGAATTCTTGTTTTGGACTCTGTATTCACATTTTTAAAAAATGACGAGTTTCCTGTTTGAAGGGACTTGAAAACAGTCGTCTTGTTTTCAGGTACGGCCGTCCTCTGCCTTCTCCTTTTTAAATGCTATTAGGAGTTTTATCTCCAAGGAGTGAACAGAATCGCGAGGAGCGGCCTAGGCAGACCCTGCAGGAAGGGAAGGCTTGCAGGTTGAGGAGTGTGAGTCGGTGTTGGCCGTGGCAGTCACAGCTTGCGGCAGGGACAATCGCAGAGACAGCAAGGGAAGAGAAAAATAAAATCTCTACATTAAATCGGGATGGGCTAGGGAGGCGGAGAGAGGCCCGAGAAATTTGGGCGGGCGGGCTGGCATGTGTCTGGGGGCGCATTCAAACCAGTGCTCCCCGGCCCCCCGCCCGCCGTGCGCCCCGGACCCCCGTGCGCTCCCGCTCTCTGCTCGGCGGCCTCTGCTCTGCCCTTGGCGCGCACGCCCCTAGCGCGGCCGCCCGAGAGGGACCTCTCTGCGCTCTGGGGAGTCTCTCGACCTCAGGTTTGGCGGGTGCAGCCTGGAGAAAGCACCTGTATGAAATCGTGCATATTAAGTGAAAAGGCCTGAAAAGTTCTGGGCAAGGGGTTTTGAGCCGAATGTGAAAGCCCCTGTTAGTACCCGACCCCGATACGGTGCAGTACAGTCAGGTCGCTAGTCCTCTTGCCAGAGAGGAGCTTGTGCACCAGGTGGTTTGCGTCTGCAAGCTCAGTAAGTACGTACCGTACGCATCTCTGAGCCGACATTACCTACCCCAGGGATCAGGCTGGCAAAGAAAGGCACTTGAGGTAAAGGTTTGGCTTGACATTAATCCAGAGCTTCTGGAATGAGCTATTTAAAAGTTTGGAATATTCTTGCAGACTTTTTTGCCGTATGCAGAGTAAACTGCTCTCCTGTCCTAATACTGCCCTACTTTATACGGTGAACTTGAAGTTGGTCTGCAGGTGACTGTAGGAAATAAACTTCAGATCAGAAATGTTTCAGAAAAAACAATTGACTGATCGTAAAGTTTCATCAGGCACAGCCTTGAAAGCGTCCAAGATTTTAATTAGAGCTCAAAGGAACTTTGCATACCTATTTGGTGTATTCCTCCAAATCTGTACTTCAACCATCAAAAATATATATTTATGTCTAATTTCTAAGGATTGAGATGTTTGACACCACTTAGTACCTTGTCTCAGTGTTAAAAGTTAAAAGTTTTGGCTGAGTAGAAAAAAGGTTTGAATTGCTTTTAAATGTCTTATTGTTCTTTTTGATGACTTCAAGTCATAATGTTTATTCTCTTTTTCTGGGTTAATTAGCCTATCTCTTTTTGATATTTGCATTCTGATCACATCTCCAAAACTCTGGTTTTAAAAAGTATTTACATCTGGATCCTCTCTGGTGACCATACCATTTTTAGTCTGTGGGGCTACCTAGACTCAAGAATAGTGGCACTCGTGTTCTTGTACGGTGATGTTTCAGCTACAGCTCTGTAACAACAGGTATGACTTGAATGGGATGTCCGAAAGAGAGGTCAGAGTGAACTCACAGACCCAGACCCAGAGACTCTGTTCCACCCCCTGGCGCAGAGCTGCCCTGAAGGGAGGGCAAAGAGAAAGAAAGGTTCTAGATGAGGAGAGGTACACTGGGAGAAGAAAAAGCACGCAGATCAAGGGCCTCGTTCCGGCTTCTCTGGCTGCCCAGAGCCTTGGAATATAGCAAACTCGTGTCCGTCTTTTGACTTCTTCAAGCTTCCCTTGAGCCCAGCACCAGCATTTTTTCTGACTCACTAGCCCCACCATCTTTCTCACGCTGAGCTGACAGAATGCCTTTAATAAAAGCAATTTCATCCCCAGCTCTTTAGGTACACGATTTATTCTCTCCATGTTTATTGGATGGATGATGGCATATGTAAGGTCTCAATAAAAAATGTTTAGAGTGTTTCGTTTTGAGTTATACCTTTTCTGAGTCATCCAGATAACCAAAGAAAAAAACTTGAATAATTTTGCCAGAAACTCTAGACCAATGTTGTATTTGTGCAAAATCCACAAGGGTCTTCACATAAATATTTTTCATTGAGATGACATTTCTAAAACACCACCAATGGATCTCAAACATCATCGGACCATGTTTTACAATCTGAATGCCAATCGATACATTTAATTCTACTTTTTACTTCTTTCAGACTTTATTTCAAATGCCATTCTGAAGTAAATCACACAACCTCATGTGACCAACCTTAAACTACCTTCAGAGCCTCGAATTTCACTTTTTAAACAATTTAAAGAAACAATTCTAGTGACACCATTGACGTTTCATGGATGATGGTTGAAATTTTATTGACTTGTCATTTTCTGCAAAGCAATTTTCTCTTCTCAGTAATTGGGTTTTGCAGATCCATGAGTTCAAATGGCAGTATCACGACCACTCAATATTATGATGTTTTTTGAAATCTTACTAACTTCATATTTGAAAAGTCTCAGTTACTTTCAACCATACATTAGAGTGTTTTAAAAGTCTTATATTACTTTCTAAATGCTTTCTGTCTGCTTTACCATCATTCTTCAACGTAAAACAATTTTTTTTCTTTGAAACTTTCTATTATTCAAATGCTTCTTAGTGTGACACTGAATAATAATGTTCTTTTAATTTTTCCGCATTGATGGGTACACATTTTCTTGACTGAAGCCAAAAACTGAACAAAACATGACTGCCATTCAGATGAAATAGGTAAGTATTAGCACTTCCGGTTTCAGCAAACAGCTTTTGAGCTGCATTTGTTCCCAGTATTTCTATCACCTGTCACCATAAACTACCCGTGGTTTAATTTTTTTTAATGCTTTTCAATTCCAAAAATATAAATTGGTTGTTATATCTTATGGTAAATCTTACACGGGCTACTCTGAGTTCTACAAATACTATCAACTGTGGTAGGGCCACCATTCACTTTGAACGCCCTTTCTGCCCTGTTCTCCCACAAATACAGCAGGGAGGTGTTTGCGATAATTATTCGAAACACTGAAAATCTTACCCAAGCTTTGCTCTCTTTTCCTCCTGGATACTTTCTCTTAATGTTTTATTATAAACTTGGTGTTGTAATTATCAAAGTATTGCACACGTACAACGTACGCAAAAAGTACCGTACAAAGTCAAAAGCCAAAGTAAATCTTACCTACTCAAAAACGGAACCAACCTCAAAACTTGAGGGCTATGACAAGTCGCCACCTCTCCGGTAACACACAGCATTTCATAAGCACACAGCCACGCTGCTCACAGTGGCAAAGGCGGAACTGGCAAAAACGTTTGCAGGTGTTTCTCAGATGTCGCCCATGTATCTATCACGCAGCTCGTGGCGACATTCAACAACAGTTAACTTCGAATGTTGAGTTGACATTATAATTTGTATTGTTAGTTGATTTTCCTACCCCTTGGAGGTACTGTGAGGATATTTTCCAGTCTGTGCCAGATGTTCCCAGATTTCAGCAATGAGACAACTCCGCTGGTGCATACTGGCTGTATTATGGCCTTGATTTAACAATAGAAGGTGCTGGTTGCTCTTAACATGCAAGGACAGGCAACGTTTCTGAGGAGGTTTGAGGTTCAAGGAGCAGAGAAGGGGGACAGGATTATTTGGGATGAAGAAGGGATTCTTTCCAAGATGGAAGAAATTTTGAAATCCTTGAGTCTTATTCTGGATTCTCCCCAAAGCAGGTTCTGGGTCAAGGACTTGAATGCACGTAGTTTATGTGGGAGCTTCCAAAGAGTCCCAGTGAGCGTTTGGGGAAGGGGCGTGTGGATAAGCGGGTTCCTGCTCTGGGCAGCTGAGGAGGGAGCTTGGTCCTTCAAGGGATCCCTGAGACAACACACTCCAGAACTGCCTCAACTCAGGAGCCGTGAGGCCGGGAGATTCACCCAACTAGCCCTGCCCTCTCACTGGCCACAAGTCATCCTGGGGGTGACAATTCCCAGCAAGTCCCTGTTACCCAGGGTGCAGGCCGAGCCTGCCCCTACAGCCAGAGGAAGCCCTGGGGGCATAGAGATATGGGGGATGGAGGTAAGAAGTAGTCCCCTTGGGAGCTGTCCACCAAGCTGCAGGTGACACCCCGCAGGTGGGCTGTAGGGAGGCGGTGGTGTGCTCACTGATGGAAGTGAGGCAGCCAATGGTTTAGCCAGGGCCCCTGGCAGCAACCCTGTTTTCCCCTCTGATTGATCCGGGATGACTGTGGAGGGGGCAGATTGCACTGGGGTCTCTGAGCTCCTGCTCCTGGGCCTCTCAGAGGAGCCTGAACAACAGCACCTGCTGTCCATACTCTTGCTGAGTATGTACTCGGTCACAGGACTTGGGGAACCTTCTCAACCTGGCCGTCGCCACTGATGCCCGGCTCCTTAAGCCCATGTGCTTCTTCTTGGCCAACCTGGCCTCTGTGGGCATTGCTTCACCTCTACCACCATCCCCAAGATGTTGGCCCACCACGTGTCAGGACAGGGACCCCTTGTGATGGATGCCTGACCCAGATGCTCTTCTTTATCTGGTTCGCAGGCCTCGACAGCTTTCTGCTAACCACCGTGGCCTACGACCAGTCCGTGGCCATCTGTCAACGTCTGCATTCTGCCATGTCTACTCCGGAGTTCTGTGGCCTCGTGGTGCTGGCATCCTGGACCACAGCCTTCAGAAATGCCCCGACCCACACACCATGTTACAGACCTGCCTGTCATTCTGCGCCCACAACCAGGTCCCCCATTTCTTCTGTGACCTCAGCCCCCTCTTGCAGCTGGCCTGCTCCGACACCTTTCTCAACAACATGATGGTGTACGCTGTGGGCGCCCTGCCCATCATCACCGCTCTGTGGCCGCCTTGGTCTCCTACGCGCACATCTTTGTTGCTGTGCTGAGGATCCCATCCACGAGAGGCCAGAGGAAGGCCTTCTCCACCTGTGGCTCTCATCTCTGTGGTGTCTCATTGGGGTTTATGTCAGCCCCCCGCCAATGCTGAACCCTTTCATCTACAGCCTAAGCAACAAGGACATGCAAGGTGCCCTGGGGGCCCTCATCAGCAGGAAGCCAGTTTTTATTCTGCAACCACCGCATGGGATGCCTGAGGGACCCAATACAGTGCCCATCTGAACTGAACTTCCCTGCACAGTTCCATAAGATTTTGGAGACTGTAACAACATAGTTCCTTTGAAACATCTAGTCTACTTACTTCTAGTTTGTTCCAGTGCTAGGAACGTGTCACACCCATTGTTCTTTTCTAGCCAGAGTTCTTGTGTCTATTTAATTTGAGGTATTGGCTTCCTTGAACTGCCTACATCTTTGTTACTCTATGTTATGGGTCTTCTGAAACAATTGACTTGGGCAGGAGGCAAGACCCCTATCTATACAGTTTTGGGGACAGGAAGCTGTTAGCTCTTCCAATCTTGTGACATCTCTGACTGAAAAATGGCCAGTTCTTGTCTAAGATCATCTCTTTCTTGCAATTCCTTGCTATTGCAGCCAGAGGCCGCTGACCCGCAGGGACAGGCTAATGCTTCCAGTTACTTCTAGAAACACAGGCTCAGTGGACATGCGATATCCCTTTTGGGTTATCACAGGTGATGATGATATTACTGAATGTTATTCTTTGGCATAGCGCGGGTGAGCAGCTTTCCAGCCTGCAATGTTTGTGCCCTTACCGCCAGCCCACTAAGCTAATGCGACCAACTTTTTGTTTTTATGATAGTAGCACCCCACTTCTAGTACTAATTTCCATATTAGGAAGAATAGCTTACTTGCTGTATTAGCTTTCTGGGGATTCTGCAACAAATTACCACGAACTAGGTGGCTTAAATAATAGAAATTTAGTATTTTTCAGTCTGGAGACCAGAAGTCCAAAATCAGGTGTTGGCAGGTGGGTCCCTTCTGGAGGTTCTGCGGGAGAACCTGTGCCATGCCTCTCCCCTAGCTTCTGTTTGTTTGCTCGCCATCGTTAGTGTCCCTTGTATGCTGCGGACCTATCTTTACATGGCATCCTCCCTGTGTACACACTATATACATTTCTGTTTCTAAATGTATATCTCCAAAATCTCCCCTTTTATAAAGACACCAGTTATCTGGGATTATGGCCCCACCCTACTCCAGCATGACCTTATTTTAACTATTACATCTGCAACAATCCTATTCTCAAATAAGCTCATGTGCCAAAATACTGGGGGTTAGGACGTCAAGATATGAATTTTGGGAGAGCACACAATTCAACCCATAACGTTTGCTTAGAAAATAAGACTCTAAAGGAATATGGTTCAAATAAGACAAAAATTTGTATCTCCTTCATATAACAGAGTTCTAGGTCAGTGGCTGACTCTGATGCTTTAAAACATTCAGAGATTCAGGTACAGTATGGTTTATTTCTTGCCCAGGACATTATTATTGTCTATAAGAGTGAAGCTGTGAACTCGAGATTACAAATAAATAATCAGAGAACACAGGGGAAGCAAGCCCAAAATCTTAAAGTACCATGTGGTTTTCACATTACACATTTGGTTACATGTAGTTGCAAGAGAGGCAGTGAAATGTGGTAGTGGTCTGCCACGTTGATAGGCTGTGATTCTGTTATCACACAAGAGAGGATAAATTTTTGTGGAGAGCCGGCAGTCCACATTCCTTCCTCTGGCCACCAAAGACATGAATGTATGTTTCTTTCTGCCCATAGAATCCACTTGTTTCCTGCCCCAACCCAAAGTCCCATCGAGTCCCATTAAGCTCAGATTCCTGAATCTCTGGCTGATACACAATCTTCTTCATCAGGGTGGAACGCTTCTCCCTTGGTCCAGTAGTTTGTAAATTAAAAGCCCATTGATCTGGCCCTCCCCTCACCCAATGTCCAATACAAGGCCAGCCACAACTCCACAATAACGATCCATCTCACGGGCAGGATTTATTTAAGCATTCCCTGCTCATGAAGTGGAATAAATTCCTTGGTGTTCTGTGGGAGACTCGCTCGTCTGTGTGGTCTCTGGTTTTGCCATCTGAGATGTTCTTCCGGCCTGTGTATCCTCTGTGGCTACATTTGAAGTGAACATGGAGAAAGACACCCTTCTGGGAACTCTGCAGCCATCACTGATGGAGTCGCTGGCATCGAGAGGGAGCCTGGGTATTCAGGGCTCAAGCAGGCACAGGCTCAGCTCTTTGTTTCCAGATAATTCTCTAGAACACTATTTGCTTTGAGTCAGTAACCACACCGGAAGTTCTTTCCTAGACTTTTCACTTTCTTGTATTCAGGTCTCTCTCATCTCACAGTGGGTACCTGAGGTCATTTGACACAAAGGTCTTGGGTGGGAAGGTGTTTTGGTCTTGGCCTGTCCATAGTGATGCTCTGCCTAGGGACACCTGGGGTGCTCATGTGGGCCTGTACCACCTGTGGGAGCCCCGCAGACATTTCCCCAACCACAGCCAATGCTGGGGCTGGACCGGCCCTTTGGTTCTTACTATGACTTCAGGACGCACCTCAGCAGCCACCATCAGGAGACTTTGCGAATGAAGGTTTATTACTCAGGAGTCCTGGAGAGTACGTGGCACACCCGGGGACCACAGGACAAGGTTGCAGGGTGGGGGAGAGAAGGAGGGAGAGAGGGTGTGTTAGGAAGCCAAGGAGACAGCTTCTGTTGAGGCTTCGGGAATGTGGAGGAATCACAGGTTGGCTGGGTGCTTGGGACGGAAACAACGGAACAGTGTATTCCCGCACTCTCAGTGGGACTCAGTGGGACTGAACAGCTTGTTGATCATAGTCATGGAATCCCATTAGTTTATAATAGGGTATCCAAGTAACCTTTACTGAAATAGATTAAAATATAACTAGCATCCTGAATACACCTATAGTGACCCCATAGCTCCCACTGCAGCAGTTTCTGGGTGCTGACTCCCCCCTAACCTTGCAGTGAGTGTATAAAAGGCACGGCCCTGCTGCACTGGGGGTTCACCCTGTGGATAGGAATCCGCCAAGCCAGTGCTGGCACTGATAAACGCCGCTTTTCCCCAAACATCTCGGTGTCCCGACTCCTTGTCCATAGTTCCCGCGGTTCCCGCAGCAGGGGAAGGAGAGAGACAGCACAGAACTCGGGTTCTGCCTTTAGTAGGGTCTGTGGGTGAGGTTTGGGTTTCGGTGGTTCACTCTTTATTGATGAATCTAAAGCATAAGAGTAGGAATTATGTTTCGGGAAGGGAAAAGTGGGGTCATTCATGTGGTCAGTTATCGTGGTTCCCCAGGGCTTTCTAAAAGTGGAACTTCACGGGTGGGGGTGGCCTAATTCCTTATCTGGTTGTATTGCTTGTAGCTGTGTCACATAGCTGGCGATATGTGTACTCAAGATGGATGAATTATTACTCATAGATACAGAAACAGATTGATGGTTACCAGAGGTAGAGGGCATGTTGTGGGGAAAATGGGTGAAGCTGGTCAAAAGGTTCAAACTTCCAGTTATGAAACAAAAGTCCTGGGATATCATGTATACAGCACAGTGACTATAGTTAACAATACTGTATTGTTGAATGTTGCTAAGAGAATAGATCTTAAAAGGTCTCCTCAGAGGAGAAAAACTGTGACACTGTCTGGTGATGGATGTTAACTAGACTTATTATGTCATATGGCAATACAGACCGATATCGAATCGTTATGTTTTACACCTGACTCTAAGAAAAAAAAAATGAGAAGAACAATCTGAGCTATCATTTAGGCCAGGAGTCAGCAAACAGCCTGTGGGCCAAATCTGGCCCACCACTTGATTTTGTAAATAAAGTTTTATTGGGATTCAGAAAAAAAAATGGCCCTGTTTTGAAACGGGTGCCTCAGCAATCAAAAGCTAATCAGCCACTTATGCTACAGAAAGCAATGGCCTTACTGACCACTGTTTTACAGCTCAGGATCATATGGCTTCTCCAGCTCTGAGGACTCTCTGCTGTAGACATTTCTCTCTCTACTGGCCAGTTCTTGTTCCCCGCCTCCATATTTTTCTTCTAATACTTTGCAAAAATAGTGCAAGAAGCAGCCAGTCCATAAGTGATACTCTTGCTCCTTTGAATCACTTCATGCAAGCTCAAAAGCCACTTGGACTATCTTTCAAGTTCTCAATGATTATAGTTTGACCTTGGCCTTCACCTAAGGAGGATACCCAGCTTTCCAGCTTGAACTACCTGTGTCCTCACCACCCAGCCGCGAAGCTAATGCCACCTTGTCATTAGCGTAGCACCTCGCCTCTAGAAGCAATTACTGTATTTGTTAGGACAGAGGTCTGAAGTGCCAATAAAAAAGAGAGAATCCCAAAATGCAATATTTCAAACAAGATAGACATTTACTTATCTCTCTGGTTCCAGGTCAGCAGGCATCTCTGCTCCAGTGCAGACATTTTAGGTCTGGTTTCCATCAATCCCTCAGACATTCGGGCTGTTTGCACACTGGGTCACAGGCACATCCAAATTCCAGCTTGCAAACAGAGAGGGGAAAATGAGCACGAGGGAGATGGGTCTTCTGTCTTAGAGGCTTCAGCCCAGAGGGGACACACATATAACTTGCATTCACATCCCATCGGTGAGAATTTACCTACCAACAGGGCTGAACTGTAAAGGAAGTTAGAAAACATAGCATAGCTTCAAGGTCACAATTCTGTCTGCTGCAGAAGAGCATTCTCCAAAGCAATCTTTGTCTTCCCATGTAGACTTGGACAAATCATTTCACCCCTGAGCTTCCATTTTCTCATATGTAAAATAATGGTAGTAAGAGCAAAGGGACGTTAGAAGGGTTAAGTGAGATAATGTGGCGCATGCATGACTAGCAAGCAAGATGCCTTCAGATGTTAAGTGAATATACATATCTTACATAAATGTGTGTCAAAAGAAAACACAGCTAGTACCTCAAGCCTGTGTTAGGATGAGGCCCAAGAAGCTATCTGAGATTTTTTTAATAAAAATAATCCCACAACACATAATGCCATCTGATCATAACACAAGGGTAATCAAAACAGTATGAACAAATGTTTTAGGACTATACTCCCAACAAAGTACACCTTTTAAAAAGCAAATGGGTTGCCTTCCATCAGTTTCTCATGTCATTGATCATTT
Source organism: Manis javanica (assembly GCF_040802235.1). NCBI lineage: Eukaryota > Metazoa > Chordata > Mammalia > Pholidota > Manidae > Manis > Manis javanica. The sequence goes on along the minus strand of NC_133168.1, from coordinate 92,356,931 downwards.
CTGCCTGGAGACGCTTTGGAGCAGGGTAGTAACATTTCTTTGGGCGCGATCCAAGCCAGGTGCTGTCTTAAAACTTTGTTGAAAACAAACCTCTTCAACACCATCTAATCTGAGGTTCCTGTGCTCAGCAAAGCCAATGAAACAACGCTTCATCTGCATATACGCTTGCTCAAAAAGCCATGTCTGAAACTGAGGCCTCTTCTGCAAATATCTGAGGATGATGGGCTCCTCCATCACCTTCTGCACTTCTTGACTGTGGCCACGGTCCGCCATGGTGGAAACTTACGAAGACCACCGTTACCCACCTGAGACTTTTTCTTTTGGTATCATTAATCTACAATTACATGAGGAGCATTATGGTTACGAGACTCCCGCCATCACCAAGTTCCCCTCACACATACCCCATTGCAGTCACTGTCTATCAGCATAGTAAGATGCTGTAGAATCACTACTTGTCTTCTCTGTGTTGCACAGCCCTCCCTGTGCCCCCCCCCACACATGATGCATGCTAATCGTAATGCCCCCTTTCTTTTCCCCTCTCCTTATCCTTCCCTTCCCACCCATCTTTCCCAGTCCCTTTCCCTTTGGTAACTGTCAGTCCATTCTTGGGTTCTGTGAGTCTGCTGCTGTTTTGCTCCTTCAGTTATTTCTTTGTTCTTATGCTGCACAGATGAGTGAAATCATTTGATACTTGTCTTTCTCCACCTGGCTTATTTCACTGAGCATAATACCCTCTAGCTCCATCCATGTTGTTGCAAATGGTAGGATTTGTTTTCTTCTTATGGCTGAACAATATTCCATTGTGTATATGTTCCACATCTTCTTTATCCATTCATCTACTTATGGACACTTAGGTTGCTCCCATTTCTTGGCTATTATAAGTAGTGCTGCGATAAACGTAGGGGTGCATATGTCTTTTCCAAACTGGGCTGCTGCATTCTTAGGGTAAATTCCTAGGAGTGGAATTCCTGGATCAAAAGGTATTTCTATTTTCAGTTTTTTGAGGAATCTCCATACTGCTTTCCACAATGGTTGAACTAATTTACCTACCCACCAACAGTGTAGGAGGGTTCCCCTTTCTCCACACCCTCGTCAACATTTGTTGTTGTTTGCCTTTTGGATGGTGGCCATCCTAACTGGTGTGAGGTGATATCTCATTGTGGTTTTAATTTGCATTTCTCTGATGACTAGCAATGTGGAGCATCTTTTCATGTGTCTGTTAGCCATCTGAATTTCTTCTTTGGAGAACTGTCTGTTCAGTTCCTGTGACCATTTTTTGATTGGATTATTTGCTTTTTGGTGAGGTGCATGAGTTCTTTATATATTTTTGGATGTCAACCCTTTATCAGATCTGTCATTTATGAGTATATTCTCCCATACTGTAGGATGCCTTTTTGTTCTATTGGTGGTGTCCTTTGCTGTACAGAAGCTTTCCAGTTTGATGTAGTCCCACTTGTTCATTTTTGCTTTTGTTTCCCTTGCCCAGGGAGATACGTTCATGAAGAAGTCACTCATGTTTATGTCCAATTTTTTGCCAGTGTTTTTTTCTAAGAGTTGTATGGTTTAATGGCTTACATTCAGGTCTTTTATCCATTTCAAATTTACTTTTGTGTATGGGTTTAGACAATGATCCAATTTCATTCTCTTACATGTAGCTGTACAGTTTTGCCAACACCAGCTGTTGAAGAGGCTGTCATTTCCCCGTTGTGTGTCCATAGCTCCTTTATGGTATATTAGTTGACCACGTATGTTTGGGTTAATATCTGGACCTATTGGGTTCCACTGCTCTGTGGGTCTGTTTTTCTGCCAGTACCAAATTGTCTTGATTACGGTGGCTTTGTAGTAGATCTTGAAGTTGGGAAGCCAGATCCTTCCTGCTTTATTCTTCCTTCTCAGGATTGCTTTGGCTATTCGGGGTCTCTTGTGGTTCCATATGAATTTTAAACTATTTGTTCCAGTTCGCCGAAGAATGCTGTTGGTATTTTGATAGGGATTGCATTGAATCTATAGATTGCTTCAGGCAGGACGGCCATTTTGACAATATTAATTCTTCCTAGACAAGAGCATATGGTGAGTTTCCATTTGTCAGTGCCCTCTTTAATTTCTCTTAAGAGTGTCTTGTAGTTTTCAGGGTATAGTAGGTCTTTCACTTCCTTAGTTAGGTTTATTCCTAGGTATTTTATTCTTGTTGACACAATTGTGATGGAATTATTTTCCTGATTTCTCTTTCTGCTAGTTCATCATTAGTGTCTAGGAAAACAACAGATTTCTGTGTATTAATTTTGTATACTGCAACTATGCTGAATTCAGATATTAGTTGTAGTGGATTTGGTGTGGGGTCTTCAGGGTTTTTTATGTAAAATCTCATGTCATCTGCAAATAGTGACAGTTTGAGTTGTTTTTTACCTATCTGGATGCCTTGTATTTCTTTGTTTTGTCTGATTGCCGTGGCTAGGACCTCCAGTACTATGTTGAATCACAGTGGGGAGAGTGGGCATCCCTGTCTTGTTCCCGATCTCAGAGGAAAAGCTTTCAGCTTCTTGCTGTTAAGTATGATGTTGGCTGTGGGCTTGTCATATATGGCCTTTATTATGTTGAGGTACTTGCCCTCTATACCCATTTTGTTGAGAGTTTTTATCCATGAATGGATGTTGAATTTTGTCAAATGTTTTTTCAGCATCTGTGGACATGATCATGTGGTTTTTGTCCTCCTTTTTGTTCATGTGCTGGATGATGTTGATGGATTATCGAATGTTTTACCATCCTTGCATCACTGAGATGAATCCCACGTGGTCATGGTGTATGATCCTCTTGATGTATTTTTGAATTTGGTGTGCTAATAGTTTGTTGAGTATTTTTTTTTTTTTGCTCCCAACCATTTTCATTTTTGTCTTTTCAATGTACCAATTGTTTTTCCCACTATACCTGTTGCACACACATTAATATATGTACATATATGTATAAAGATAGATTTTTCCTTTAGAGAACACGCAAAATACAAAAAAAATGCCATTGCAAATCTGAACTGTTATCATCTGTTGCATATAAAATGTGGGTTTGTTCCCCTGCTTTTTTTTTCACAAGGCTCCCCTGATCTCAATGAAGTGGCCAATTGGATTTTGTCTCCTCTTCTCTGTGGTCCACTGATTTCAGCCTGTACGTACTGATTCTAGATTTTCCACGTGGTGCACCAACAGCTCAGGTTAAATTAACTTGAGGACAGTGTTTTAAAATGCAGAATTACTCACACATTTTTATGCCTGTTATTAAGCATTGTTTCCAGAAGATCAATCTTTTAATTACAGTGAGCTTCCCTACTGGTGCTCTCAGTACCAGGAAGTGTATTGTGTGAGCAGACTGGAAAAATAAATAGAAGGGAAAACATTGTTTATAGCACATTGCCTTTGTAAAAGTAACATCTCCAGGGTATTGAATAGCGTCTGGTCTTCACCAGCCTATCTAAGGTTGGTCCTATAATCTCCATGGAAAACTTACCTTCATGAGTTCATGCTTTATAGGAAGCACTTATAATAGATACATGCTAATACTTATTGTGTATGTCCTGTGCAGTGGGAATTTTGTTAGTCATGTTAAATTATATACCATGAGGTGGGCTCTGTTATCCTTCCCTATTTTAGAAGTGAAGAAACTAAGGCTATTCAACAGTTAATCTGTGGCCTTATAACAGTAAGTGGAGCACTATGTTCAATTTAGCTGTATCTTACCACAAAGGTAATGGTATTAACTCTGATGCCCTTCTTCCTTCCTTTCCTTCCTCCCTCCCTCCCTCTACAATTACATGAAGTACATTATATTTACTAGGCTCCCCCTTCACCAAGTCCCCCCCCCCGACAAACCCCATTACAGTCACTGTCCATCAGCATTGTAAGATGTTGTAGAATCACTACTTGTCTTCTCTGTGCTGCACAGCCCTCCCCAAGCCCCCCGCACTATACATGCTAATGATTATGCCCCCTTCTTTTTCCCCCTTTTCCCTCCCTTCCCACCCATCCTCCCCAGTCCATTTTCCTTTGGTAACTGTTAGTCCATTTTTGGGTTCTGTGATTCTGCTGCTTTCTTGTTCCTTCAGTTTTTCTTTGTTCTTATACTCCATATATGAGTGAAATCATTTGGTACTTGTAGAGTCACTCCAGGTCGTCTCCGTGTTGTGTCGCCCTCCCCGCGCCCCCCCACCCCCTTCATTATGTGTGGTGATCCCGATGCAGCTCATTCCCCTTCTCTCTCCCCACCCACACTGCCCCATCCCTTTCCCTTTGGTAACTGTGAGTCCATTCTTGGGTTCTGTGAATCCGTTGTGTTTTGTTCCTTCCGTATCCATTCATCTACTGATGGACACTTAGGTAGCTTCCATTTCTTGGCTATTTTAAATAACTCACGTGTTATTAAGTTACTTAATTTTCAAGTGACTGGAGATTTCCTAGATATCTTTCTAAAGGAATAAAACAGCAGCAGACTCAAAGAACCCAAGCATGGACTGACAGTTACCAAACGGAGAGAGAGACTGGGGAGGTGAGTGGGAAGGGAGGGATAAGGGGGAAAAGGGGCATTACGATTAGCACACATAAGGTAGCGGGGGGACACGAGAAAGGCAGTAAATACAGAGAAGACAAGTAATGACTCTAGCATCTTACTACGCTGATGGACAGTGACTGTAATGGGGTGTGTGGGGAGACTTGATAATGGGGGGAATCTAGTAACCACATTGTTGCTCATGTGACTGTGTTTTAACGACACCACAATAAATAAATAAATTAATTAATTAAAATAACACGTGGGACATGTCATGAAAAATTAGAAAGTACATGGAACAAAATGATAGTCCCGGCCCCGACTGACGGCACTGCAGGCCAATGAGGGAGCGGTTCCGCGGGGCAGGTACCCATTGGGCGCGCGCGCAGAAACCTGTATCTTCGGCGGCTGGGGAACAGCTGCAGGCGACGCAGCCGCCGTTTTGAAGAGTCATTAGGTTCGCGAGCGCCGCCAGGAGGAGCGGCTCCCACGGCTCAGTCCGTGCTCCGGTCCGCTGTCCATGTCCGGGCGCCTCCGTGCCGCGTCCCGTCCGCGCAGCGAGCCCGGCGGAGCCCTGATGGTGGACCGGCGCTGTGCTCGGCTGCGCCTTCCTCCCGGCGCGCAGGCACCGGCGGCACCGGCGATCGGCCCGGACTTGGAGCCGCCGCCCCGGCCGGACCTGCGCTCGTCCAGCGCTGCCTCCTCCAGCCTTGCACCGTCGGACCTGCTGCGGAGCGTCCAGAGCGGGCCCCGCTTCAGGGGTGAAGGCGACAGCGACGGCTCTGTGGGCCGCAAGGTACGTGGCGGCGGGGCCCAGACGGGGCGCGTGGACCCCTGCCTCCGCCTGCGGCGCGGCGGACCGTTGAGGGGGCGGCCGTGCGAGGGGCTCGGCGGGTCGCGTGGGGCCTGGGGCGGCCGACGCGGGTGGGGGTCTCGCGGGGCCCAGCCTGGAGCCGCGACGCCGACCTGCCACTACCTCCCGGTCCAGGTCGGCAGGCGGAGGTGCCGGGCCGGGCCGCGCAGACGGGGAGGCCGGCGGGCGTCTTGCCCTGTGCGCCGTTTTCCGTCGGCGGCCTCGGGGGCGAGGGCCGGGCGAGCCGAGGGTGGGTGGGACCCGCGGCGGGGCGGCGGGGGACAGGCCGCCGGAGGCAGCTCCTCCAGGAGTAACAGCTGTTTCCTGAGGCTCCTGTCGTCCCTGTCATTTGGGATTACCGGTGCCGTTTCCTTGCTGGTCATTGGTCTGTTCAGGTTTTCTGGTTCTTCCTGGGTCACCCTGGGAAGGTTGCATTTTCCTAGAAAGTTCAGCATTTCTTCTAGGTTGTCCTTTTTGTTACCAAATAATTTTTCATAGTATTCTCTAATCTTCTTATTTCCGTGGTGTCAGTAGTGATTTTTCCTTTCTCATTTCTGATTCTGTTCATGTCCGTAGACTCTTTTTTTCTTGATAAATATGGCTAGGAGTTTATCTATTTTGTTTATTTTCTCGAAGAACTAGCTCCTGCTTTCATTGATTCTGTTGTTTTTTTCTTCTCAATTTTATTTATTTTTGCTCTAATCATTATTATGTCCCTCCTTCTCCTGACTTTGGGCCTAATTTGTTCTTCTTTTTCTAATTTAGTTAAATGTGAGTTTAGACTGTTCATATGGGATTGTTGTTCTTCCCTGAGGTAGGCCTGTGGTGTAATACGCTTCCTTCTTACCACCGCCTTCATTGAGTCCCACAGATTTTGCGTTTTTGAATTATTGCTGTTATTTGATTCCATATATTGCTTGATCTCTGTTTTTATTTGGTCATTGATCTACTGGTTATTTAGGAGCATGTTGTTAAGCCTCCATGTGATTGTAGGCCATTTCGTCGTATTTGTGTAATTAATTTCTAGTTTCATACCCTTGTGGTCTGAGAAGCTGGTTGGTACAATTTCAATCTTTTCGAATTTTCTGAGGCTCTTTTTGTGGCCTAGTATATGATCTGTTCTTGAAAATCTTCCATGTGCACTTGAGAAGAATGTGTATCCTGCTGCTTTTGAGTGGAGAGTTCTGTAGATGTGTAAGGTCCATCTGTTGTAATGTGTTCTTCACTGCCTCTGTGTCCTTTCTGTCTGGTTGATCTGTTCTTTGGAGTGAGTGGAGTATTGAACTCTCCTAAAATGAATGCATTGCATTCTATTTCCCCTTTCAATTCTGTTAGTATTTGTTTCACATATGTAGGTGCTCCTGTGTTGGGTGCATAGATGTTTATAATGCTTATATCCTCTTGTTGGATTGACCCCTTTATCATTATGTAATGTCCGTCTTTGTCGCTTGTGACTTTCTTTCTTTTAAAGTCTATTTTGTTAAATACAAGTACTGCAACACGTGCTTTTTTCTCCCTGTTAGTTGCATGAAGTACCTTTTCCATCCCTTCACTCTTTGTCGGTGTTTGTCTTTGGGTTTGAAGCGAGTCTCTTGTAGAGAGTATATGCGTGGGTCTTGTTTTTTTATCCATTCAGTGACTCTGTGTGTTTTGATTGGTACATTCAGACCATTTACATTTAGGGTGATTATCGATAGGTATGTACTTATTGCCATTGCAGGCTTTAGCTTCGTGGTTACCAAAAGGTAAAGGGGTACCTTCCTTACTACCTAAGCATCTAATTTAACTCACTTAAGTATGCTATTACAAACACAATCTGAAGGTTGTTTTTCTTTTTCCCTCCTCATTCTTTATATATTAGGTGTCATATTCTGTACTCTTTGTCCCCTTTTGTTACTTCTGGTGACAGCTATTTAATGTTAGGAACACTTCCATCTGTAGCAGTCCGTCGAAAATACACTGTAGAGATGGTTGGTGGGAGCTAAATTCTCCAGCTTTTCCTTATGTAGAAATTGTTTAATCCCTCCTTCAAATTTAAATGATAATCTTTTTTCCCATTTTTTATTAAGTTGTTATTAGTATTTTTTGGTATCAAGCTTCAGTTACATGAGCAACATTATGTTTACTAGACTCCCCCCATCATCAAGTCCCCCCCACATACCCAATTACAATCAGTGTCCATCAGCGTAGTAAGATGCTATAGAATCCCTACTTGTCTTCTCTGTGTTGTACAGTACAGCCCTCCCTGTGGCCCCCCTATATTGTCTGCTAATAGTAATGCCCCTTTTCTTCCACTGCTCCCTCCCTTCCCACCCATCCTCCCCAGTCCCTTTCCCTTTGGTAACTGTTAGTCCATTCTTGGCTTCTGTGAGTCTGCTGCTGTTTTGTCCCATCAGGTTTTTTTTCCTTGTGGTTATACTCCACAAATGAGTGAAATCATTTGGTACTTGTCTTTCTCTGCCTGGCTTATTTCACTGAGCATAATACCCTCTAGCTCCATCCATGTTGTTGCAAATGGTAGGATTTTCTTCTTCTTCTGGCTGTATAATATTCCACTGTGTATATGTACCACATCTTCTTTATCCATTCATCTACTGAGGGACACTTTGGTTGCTTCCATTTCTTGGATAATGTAAATTGTGCTGTGATAAACAGGGGTGCATATGTCTTTTTCGAACTGGGCTGCTGCATTGTTAGGGTAAATTCCTAGGAGTGGAATTCCAGGGTCAATGGTATTTGTATTTGGAGATTTTTGAGGAACCTCCATACTGCTTTCCATAGTGGTTGAACTAATTTACATTCCCACCAGCTGTGTAAGACAGTTCCCCTTTGTCCACATCCTCGCCAACATTTGTTGTTTTTCGTTTGGATAGTGGTCATCCTTACTGGTATGAGGTGATGTATCATTGTGGTTTTAATTTGCATTTCTCTGATGATTATCGATGCGGAGCACCTTTTCATGTGCCTGTTGGCCATCTGAATTTCTTCTTTGGAGAAGTGTCTTTTCTAATCCTGTGCCCATTTTTTAAATGGATTATTTGCTTTTTGTCTGTTGAGGTTCGTGAGCTCTTCGTATATTTTGGATGTCAACCATTTATTGGATATGTCATGTATGAACATATTGTCCCATACTGTTGGATGTCTTTTTGTTCTGTTGATGGTGTCCTTTGCTGTACAGATGCTTTTCAGCTTGATATAGTCCCATTTGTTCATTTTTGCTTTTGTTTCCCTTGCCTGTGGAGATATGTTCATGAAGAAGTTGCTCCTGTTTCTGTCCCGGAGATTTTTTCCTGTGTTTTTTTCTAAGAGTTTTATGTTTTCATGACTTACATTCAGGTCTTTGACCCATTTTGACTTTCCTTTTGTGTATGGGTTTAGACAATGATCCAGTTTCATTCTCTTACATGTAGCTGTCCAGTTCTGCTAACACCAGCTGTTGAAGGGGCTGTCAGTTCCCCATTATAAATCCATGGCTCCTTTATCGTCAATTAATTGACCGTATATGTTTGGGTTAATATCTGGAATCTCTATTGTGTTCCACTGGTCTGTGGGTCTGTTCTTGTGCCAGTACCAAATTGTCTTGATTACTGTGTCTTTGTAGTAGATCTTGACTTTTTATGAAGATCTACTAAAATCTGAAGTTTGGAAGTGACATCCTCCTGGCTTTATTCTTCCTTCTCAGGATTGCTTTGGCTATTCGGGGTCTTTTGTGTTTCCCTGTGAAGTTTAGAAGGATTGATTCTGGTTCATTGAAGAATGCTGTTGGTATTTTGATAGGGTTTGCATTTGAATCTATAGATTGCCTTAGGTAGGATTACCATTTTGACAATATTAATTCTTCCTAGGTTACTCACAAGTATCCCAAACCTAAAGTCTTCCAAACGTAGTCCATTATCTTCCTCTGCCCACAACTTTCTTACCAGTATCAGTTCCTGTCCCCCAGCCATCCCAGGAAGAGACCCAGGAGACGGCTGTGCCTTCCATCCTGCACATAGCGAGTCAGGCCCAGTTCCAGTGACTTTGTTCTTTCTCACGTCTGTGTCTCCTCTCAGTTCTCACCACCACACTGGGTTTCCAAGCCCTCACCGTCTCTCACCTAAGCTGTGCAGTGGCTTCCTACTTGACCCCCAATCCTTCAGTGCCTCCCACTTAAATTCTTTCCCCTCACTACTGTAGATGACCTACCTATAAGAAAGTGATCATATTTCACTGCTCAAAATACTTCTCTGACCCTGTATTGCATATGAAATAGAGTCTGCACTTCTTAATAAGTTACATGGGGCTCTTTGGCTCCTTCTGCTTGTCCCTTCTCTAGGGTAAAAATAGCAAACTAAGAATATAGGCATTCTTCAGTGAGATCATTTAAAGTCCAAGAAACCAGGAGTAACTGGCCTGGAATGGTTGAGTATTCCTCAGATAAAGGAAGGTCTCTCAGCATACCCTTGTCTTTATTGTGTTTAGTAAATCACATCATGGTAAGACTCACTTAAACCCTGCTTAAAGGCCCAGCTTATTTTTTTACCTTTACCTATATGCTGTTTTTCCTCCTCCATCCCCATATCAAGTAATTTGTGGACTGTACAGTTCACTTAGCAAGCTAGCCCAGCCATCACAGCACAGTAAGACAGGAAAGATTCTATCTTAAAGCTAAGATTGCATTTCAAAACCCAGGAAGTGAAGAAGTAAGATTTTTAGTGTCCTGCCAATGGGTTTCAACCCTGGGTAAGTTCGCTATGGATTCAATGTGACCAAAGAAATTACAGTAAAATGTTCTTGGGGTGAAAGGGTCACACCCAACTTTATTTCCACTGTGGCAGGTCAGTCCCTAACATTCCACCCAATCAGAGCGAGTCTGCATGCAGCAGGCGCGTCTCTGCCTCTGGGCCTCCCTGCCTACACAGCCATCCCACACAGCCATCCTCTGGGCCTCTGACCTCAGCGCTGCCACCACTCCAGCCTCTGCTCTGCTCTCCTACAGCCTCGCAGCTGTGTCACCGTGTCACCCAGAGCACTGGGTGGGAGCTCTTTTATATAGAGTCAGTAGCAACCTATTGCCCACATGAGTGGTGAGCTAGCCGACTAGGCCCAGGTGCGAATCCTGGCCACAGGAACTTTCATTTTATCCACACTTAACACAGTCTTTAGCGGACATACAGTAACTCAGCCCACCTTGGAGGCAGGGAGGGCAGTCTTAACTGATATGGTCCCCAACCAGGAAGCTGCTCTCCTGGAGGGAATCTGACCAGTGCATTTTTTGTGTTAAGCTAATTTTGCAGAATTACACAGAGGACTGATAAGAAACTTAATGTCTCATCTTGAGGCCACTTAACAAGTCCACACCCCTAGCCCTTTGTCACATTCCTGAAAAAAATCTTTAAAAGGGGGACCCCCACCCTTTCAATGCGCCTCCCTCTCTGAGGTAGGTCACACTCCCCTCTCTCTGAGTGTGCACTTTCTCTCTGTAAATAAAACCTTTACTCTACTTCACTGCTGTGTCTCTGCCCCTCAGTTCTTTGCTGCGGTGGGGACAAGAACCGAGGTGAATGCACAACGCCCTCCTAACAGGAGTCCCAGCCCAGGGGAGGGGTGGGGGAAGGAGAAGGCTGGGAGGGCGGGGGGAGAGGGGTGCGAGCATGGGAGCAGAGAGCTTGGGGAGTGTGGAAGGGAAGCCTGGAGGAGGAACTAGGAGGGAATGGCAGCTGGGGAGGGAAGCCGCGGAGCCTCGGTGCTGGTGAGGCAGGGACCGTGGGTGCAGACAGAGCAGGGTGAGGGCCTCCGGAATAAAACCCCTACTGAAACTCCATATTAGACAAGTAAGCAAAGTCAGTCACATTCATTGTCTAAAGTAATATAATCTCTTGTGTGAGATTAATTAAAACTAAAAAGCCCAAGTAACTTGGCCTGAAGTGTTTGAATATCGCGCACATAAGAAAAGACCGCAGCATAGCCCATGTCTTCACTGTGTCAATTAAATGAGGCTATTGTAAAATGTACCGTCGCCTGCTAAAAGGCCCGGCTTATTTTCTTTATCTACCCAGATGCTGCTTTTCTTCCTCTAGCCCTAATCAAATGATGTGCAATGTAGGCAAGTAATACTGGCAAGTAAGCAAAATAATCTGGAAGACTGGTAAGAAACTTAGTGTCTCTTCGAAGGTAAGCATTTGGGGACCGTTTTGCAGGTCTGCATCCCTGGCCCTTTGTCTCTCACCTGCCTGTAAATCCCCTAGACAGTGCATCACCCTGGGGCTATCTTGTCCCCTAATGGCAGGGGCAAGCCAGGAGCTCTGTCCTCTGCTTTATCTCTAAATAAAAGCCTAGCACATGCTCTTCTACCTTGAGTGTTTGTAAAGTTCATTCTCTGAGCCTGTGAACAAGAACACCAGCATCAGCTTCTCTGAAGAGCCCGAGGACGGGGAGCCCTCAGAGCCCGTGCCTGGGTGCAGAGTAGCGCACCAGGGGCCAGAGGGCCCTGCCACCTCCCCAACACACGCCGGGTGGGGTAGGTGCACTGCAGCCCACAGTCAGGGTGTCCGGGCCGCCATGTGATCCTGGTGTCTCCGCAGCAGCCGTGTAGGCTGTAGCATGCTTGGGGTCCCCGCACAGACCCTGGGCAGGACAAACCGCTCGCCCAGTGACCACCCAGCAGGCCCAGGGCTGCTGCTTTGTTTCTGGGCCCAGAGCTCTTCTGTCTCAGGTTGAGGCTGGTGGGCCGTGCAGGATGACAGGTGTGACCTGGGCCACTGCCCTGCCATGGACCCGCCTGCCGTCCTCCTGCCCAAACCTACCTCCCTATGTGGGCAGGGAGCCTGGGGTCATCCCTGGGACCACCGTGCAGACAGTTGGCTCTGAGGGTGCTGTGGGCAGGGCCAGGGAAAGGGGGTGGCCTGGGTATCCCCATTTTACCTCCTGTCACCTGGTCCCCTGAGGCTGTCAGGAGGGCGACGTCCGCTTCCCCAGTCCCCAGTCTGGGGCTCCACCTGCAGCATAAGGCCTGGAGACTGTCTCCAGCCTGGGGCCCCCCAACGGGGTGTTTGTGCTGTTCCTGGAGCTCCCCTCCAGGCCAGGCCTCCCCTTCTGGGAGGGTGAACCCATCCTGAGAGCCCTGGGGGAGCATATGTGGAAAATCACAGCCAAGTGCCTCCACTCAGCCTCCCCAGCCTTTTGTTACAGATTTCAGGCCACTCAGCCAGGACCGACCCAGGAGCGGGATGCCAGGGGCCTCACACCAGCCTGGCCTGGGGATAGGCGGCTGAGGGGCACCATGGGGGAGGACTGGGGAGCTGGGAGCTTTTGGGGGTGCTCTGAGGTGTGAAGCGTGGAGAAATCGGGTTCAGAGAAATCCCCCCAATGGAAGGCGTGCACCTCTTGGAGGTGCTTTGAGAGACCAAGTTCAGCGTTTTTTGCAACGGAATTTCTGGAATGTGTGGGGCAGCTGTGTCTCATCAAATGGGACAGTGCTAGACTGGTGGCCTGCAGCCCTGGGATCTGCTTTGGTTACATGTGCATTGGTGTCCCAGACGTGAGGAGACACCCCGGAGCGTCTAATCAATAGATTTTCATGTGTGATCATTATCTATTAGTGACAGGCAGAAAGGCCCAGGTTCTTTTTGAGCAGCCCTCCCTAGTGCTGCCCTGGTGTGCCTGCCTGGGACTTAGAGTGCCCCACTCTTCCTGAGCACCTTATGGGCGAGGATGGAGGATGGAGGGCAACCTGGCATACACAGGTCGGGACCACCCTGAGTCATAGATTTTGAGGGCCGGGGTGGGTTGGGGGGCACACGATGTCTGTCTGTTGGGCAGAGCTTTGAGAAGAAATAGCAGTGTGGGGGCAGTCCTCTCACTGACTGTATCCCACCTGCACAGGTGTCCCCCCCAGGGACAACATCCATATCACACTGCCCTCAGGGAGGCTATTTCTTTTTTATTATTATTATTAAGATAAAACATATTTTATGAAAAAACAGTTGGGGGGAGCAAGGGCCAGGGCCTCCCCTCCTCCAGTGGCCAGCTGCCCCTCTGGCCAACAGGCCTCCCCTGAAGGGAAGGGCCGGGGCTGTGTCCATACCCTTGGCACCCAGAGGATCTGCCCACTGCAGCGGAGGATGGGACAGGCTCCTGACGTCCCTGCCCCTGGAGCAGCAGCTGCGGGCATCGATGCTGCTGGCAGCCTCGGCCACATGGCTTCTCTGTGGGGTTCGGTGGCGGGCAGTCCCCAGAGCCCCGTGCCTGGGCCCAGAGCAGCCCTCCCCCCGTGCTGCCACGTTTTGTATCCTGCAACTTGGCTGAATTCAGGTATTAGTTCTTGTAGTGTTGGAGTGGATTCTTTAGGGTTTTTTATGTACAATATCATGTCATCTGCAGACAGGGACAGTTTGACTCCCTTACCAATCTGGATGCCTTTTATTTCTTTGCGCTTTCTGATTGCTGTGCCAAGGACCTTCAGTACTATGTGGATGAAAAGTGGGAAGGGTGGGCATCCTTGTCTTGTTACAGATCTTAAGGAAAGGCTCTCAGCTTCTCCCTGTCAGTATGATGTTGGCTGTGGGCTTGTGATCTATTCCCTTTATCATGTTGAGGTGCTTGCCCTCTATGCCCATTTTGTTGAGAGTTTTATCATGAATAGATGTTGAATTTTGTCGAATGCTTTTTTGGTATCTGTGGAGATGATCATGTGGTTTTTGTCCTTTTTGTTGATATGGATGATGATGATGGATTTTCTAATATTGCACCAATCCTTGCTTCCCCGCAATAAATCCTACTTGATCATGATGGATGATCTTTTTGATGTATTTTTGAATTCGGTTTGCTCATATTTTGTTGAGTATTTTTGCATCTATGTTCATCAGGGATGTTGGTCTGTAATTTTCTATTTTTGTGGTGTCCTTGCCTGGTCTTTGGTATGAGGATGATGCTGGCCTCATAGAATGAGTTTGCAAGTATTCCTTTCTTTTCTACATTTTGGAAAACTTTAAGGAGGATAGTTATTAGGTCTTCACTAAATGTTTGATAAAATTCAGTGGTGAAGCCATCTCTTCTAGGGGTTTTGTTCTTAGGTACTTTTATTGTTACAAATTCAGTTTTGTTGCCAGTAATTGGTCTGTTCAGATCTTCTGTTTCTTTCTGGGTCAGTCTTGGAAGGTTGTATTTTTGTAGAAAGTTGTCCATTTCTCCTAGGTTATCCAGCCTGTTAGCATATAATTTTTCATAGTATTCTCTAATATTTCTTTTTATCTCTGTGGTGTCCGTAGTAATTTTTCCTTTCTCATTTTTGATTCTGTTTATGCATGTCGACTCTTGTTTTCTTGATAAGTCTGGCTAGGGGTTTATCTATTTTGTTTATGTTCTCAAAGAACCAGCTCCTGCTTTCATTGATTCTTTCTATTGTTTTATTCTTCTTGATTTTATGTATTTCTGCTCTACTCTAATCTTTATTATGTCCCTCGTTCTACTGACTTTGGGCCTCATTTGTTCTTCTTTTTCTAGTTTGGTTAATTGTGAGTTTAGACTGTTCGTATTGGATTGTTCTTTTTTCCTGAGGTAGGCCTGTATTGCAATGTACTTCCTTCCCTCTTACCCTGCCTTGTCTGTGTCCCATAGATTTTGTGTTATTGAATTATTGTTGTCACTTGTCTCCATATATTGGTTGATCTCTGTTTTTATTTGGTCATTGATCCGTTGATTATTTAGAAGCATGTTGTTAAGTCTCCATGTGTCTGTAGGCTTTTTCATTTGCTTTGTGTAATTAATTTCTAGTTTCATACCCTTGTTGTCTGAGAAGCTGGTTGGTACAATTTCAGTCTTTTTGAATTTACTGAGGCTCTTTTTGTGGCCTAGTATATGATCTGTTCTTGAAAATGTTCCATGTGCACTTGAGAATAATGTCTATCCTGTTGCTTTTGGATGGAGAGTTCTGTAGATGTTCAGTAGGTCCATCTCTTCTAATGTGTTGTTCAGTGCCTCTGTCTCCTTATGTTCTGTCTGGCTGATCTGTCCTTTGGAGTGAGTGGACTGTTGAAGTCTCCTATAATGAATGCATTGCATTCTAGTTCCCCTTTGAATCCTGTTAGTATTTGTTTCACATATGTAAGTGATACTGTGTTGGGTGCATAGATATTTATAGTGCTTATATCCTCTTGTTGGATTGACCCCTTTATCATCACGTAATGTCCTTCTTTGTCTCTTGTGACTTTCTTTGTTTTGAAGTCTATTTTGTCTGATAAAAGTATTGCAACCCCTGCTTTTTTCTCCCTGTTAGTTGCTTGAAATATGTTTCCATCCCTTCACTTTTAGTCTTTGTATGTCTTTGGGTTTGAAGTGAGTCTCTTGTAGGCAGCATATAGTTGGGTCTTGTTTTTTTATCCATTCATTGACTCTGTATCTTTTGATTGGTGTATTCAGACCATTTACATTTAGGGTGGTTATCCATAGATATGTCCTTATTGCCATTGCAGGCTCTAGGTTTGTGGTTACCAAAGGTTCAAGGGTAACTTCCTTAGTAAGAGCCTAACTTAACTCACTTAGTATGCTATTACAAACACAATATAAAGGTTTTTTTCCCCCTCCCCCTTTTTCCTCCTCCATTCTTTATATGTTAGGTATCATATTCTGGACTCTCTGTCTATCCCTTTTTATTACCTCTGGTGACAGTTATTTAACCCTGGGAATACTTCTATCTATAGCAGTCCCTCCAAAATACACTGTTGGGATGGTTTGTGGGAGCTAAATTCTCTCAGCTTTTGCTTATCCGAAAATTGTTTAATCCCTCCTTCAAGTTTACATGATAATCTTGCCGGATCAAGTATTCTTGGATCGAGGCCCTTCTGCTTCATTCCATTAAATATACCATGCCACACCCTTCTGGCGTGTAAGGTTTCTGCTGAGAAGTCTGATGATAGCCTGATGGGTTTTCCTTTGTATGTGATCTGATTTCTCTCTCTGTCTGCTTTTAAGAGTCTGTCGTCATCCTTGATCTTTGCCATTTTAATTATTATATGTCTTGGTGTTATACTCCTTGGGTCCCTTGTGTTGGGAGATCTGTGCATTACCATGGCCTCAGAGACTATGTCCTTCCCGAGATTGGGGAAGTGTTCAGTAATTACTTCCTGAAAGACACTTTCCACCTGTTTTTCTCTCTTCTTCTTCTTCTGCTACCCCTATAATACGAATATTGTTCCTTTTGGATGGGTCACACATTTCTCTCAATATTCTCTCGTTCCTAGAGATCCTTTTTTCTCTCTGTTCCTCAGCTTCTTTGTATTCCTCTTCCCTAATTTCTCTTTGATTTATCATCTCCTCCACCATATCTAACCTGCTTTTAATACGCTCTGTTGTGCTCTTCAACGATTGGATCTCCATCCTAAATTCGTTGCTGAGTTGTTGAATATTTTTCTGTACCTAATGCACATGTTTATGATTTTTATTTTGAAATCTCTTTCGGGAAGATTTATTAATTCAGTCTCACTCGATCCTTTCTCTGGTGTTGAGTTTGCTTTGAATGAGGTTCTTTTGACGTTTCATATTTGTATGTGGCGGGGGGTCGCAGGGGAGTGGTGCTGGTGCCTGGGGGGAGGAAAGAGCTGTTTTCCTGTTTCCAGGCTGCTATGCCTGTGTCCACTGCCAGAACCAGTGGCCGGACACACAGGTGTAAGCCTCTATGCTTTGTGTTTGTAGCTGCTTTAGGCAGGACGTCCCTCTGGCTGGCCTGATGCCAGGGCAGGGGCAGCCGGTTTGTGAGCCAGGTATAGGCTAGCCAGGAGGAAGACACAGCAGGCTGCATATCAGCGTGGGGGTCCTTGGAGCTGTGTAGCCAGCCAGGTGGATGTAGCGCCTGAAGATCATTTAAGTTCCCAACCTGCTGGGCAGAGTGCACCCGCCCAATTTTGCCTACCTGTCCTTTCTCCTGAGCAGTAAGCTCTGTGCAATCCTTGCCCCTTTAGCAGCCCTCTTGCTTTTAGGAAGTCTTTCAGACTGCCTGCCCAGATCAGCCGGATATGAATCCCTGTTCTCCACAAGCAGCTGGAATCTCCATCTCTCCAGGTATTCCAGCCCCACTAATCACCAGAGCACCATGCAATGTAGGTTTGTGCTCCAAAGACATCTCCAGGGCTAGGTGTTTAGCAGTGCCAGGCCTCCACTCCGTCTCTGGTCTCCCGCCGATGCACTGGGGAGGGGGAAGGGCTCGAGTCCCGCCGGGTCACAGCTTTGGTACGTTACCCTGTTCCGTGAGGACTGCTCTTTTCTCTAGGTGTATGCAGTCTGGTGCAGCGTTCTGTTACTCTTTCAGGCTGAGTTGTATTCATTATATTTTTTAATTATATGTGGTTTTGGAAGGAGGTCTCTGTCTCACCTCTCACACCACCGTCTTTAATCCCTAGGGAGGCTATTCCTCAGGGATGAGGGGTGGCAGTTGTACAGGGGACGCCCCTGGGAGCATGCCCTGGGAACCTGCGGCGGCCAGCCACCCCTGCATCCTCAGATGCCTCCTCTGGGCACCCAAGAGGCAGTGGTTCCACGCAGCACTGCGCCGTGTCTGTGTCCATCCTGGGAATGTCCAGACCTGGTGAGGACGGCCCCACCTTTTCCTGGAACTGTGTGGCTACAACTCGGTGGCTGACGGCACCCAGGTAGCAGGTGGTGTTGACAACACGGGAGGCCACATGCACAAATGGTGACACCCTGTGCGTGGGGGGAAGCTCGCCTCTGTCCAGTGGGCCATGAGCACAGGGGATGACACTGCATGGAGGAGGCCAGATTGGCTGCAGCTACATACGGGTCCTTGAGGATGCAGCGGCAGCCTGGGGAGCTGCCCGTGTCTGCCGACAGAGGAGGTGCCAGAGCAGCTGCCCCGGCAGAGGCTGAGGATGAGCAGGGGGAGGAAGAGGAGCAGGAAGCAGACTAGGGTCTGGGAGTGCCAGGTGCCGCCTGCCCGAAGGGGGAGCTCTCGTCCGCACGCAGCCAGGGCACCACCAGGGCTGCGGGCCCGATGACGGCAGCTGCAGGGCCACACAGGTGAACAGAAGAGGCAGGTTATCCCGGGTTCCCCCCGTTATCCTGCTTCCACCCCATCCCCACTGCCCTCTGGGCTCCTGGCCCTGTATGGAGGGTCCTGTCAATCACCAACACCCGGGGGGTCCCTGTCACGGGAAGTCTCCTGAGCGTCACCTACTCACAGAGGAGGCTGGGTCCCAGAGGGGGAGGGGAACCACCCTTTAGTCTGACAGCACTGAGTGGCCGTGGAGCTGGGATCCCAGACCCACCCACCTGTCTTTAGGACGCCCCAACACCCAATGTGGCCCGAAGCTTCCCTGAGGCTGAGGAACAGCCCACCCTCTGCCATTCGCCCCAGCCCAGAAACTCACCTGGCCCTGGCCAGGACGTTTAAATCTTGTGGCACCTGAAGAACTGTAAGAGCCCCTTTCTGCTGGTCCTCTGGCCTGGGGGCTCCAGCTGGCATGACAGGGTGTAGCTGCAGGACAGAGGGACACCTGTGAGTCCCTGGAGCCACACGTCAGGGTCCCTTCTCCCAGAGCCTGCGGGCAGCTGCAGCCCACGCATGACTCCTGCCGGCCTCACCTTTGCTCCTCATCCAGGGGCTCCATGGCCTGGAGAAAGGACTGGAAGCGCTCATCGGGCTCCAGGTCGTACTGCCTGGCCACGCGCCTTTGAATCCCGATCTCGTCTAGGATGGAAATGACCTGGGGCAGAGGAAGGACAGGATGCAGATGAGGAGGGGGGTAAGGAGTGGGGGCACTGAGATGGTACGGGATCTTTGCTCACACAGGAACCTGCCTTCCCTCCAATGCCATCCAGTCCTGCCTGTTCCCACTGTTGGGTCTCCAGCTCCTCCTCCAGGAAGGCGGCCTTGATGCCACACCCATCCCCCACCTGGCAAAGCCTTTAGTGTCCTCAGCTCTGTGTGGCTTAACTCTCTCAACACACGTTAGACGCAGGGTATGGGGTGGACAAGGTCCTGCCCAGGGGGTCCTGACTCCATCCCTCACCTTTCATGGCTGGGCACTCAACTCTTATTTTATACCATCACCCTGGAAGGCAGCAACGCAGCCAAAATGCATCAAAAACAGCCCCCTGAGCCCAGAACGAGGCCGGAAGGTCCCCACGCTTTCTCAAGGTGGAGGACCTCCAGGGCCTTCCAAGGGGCAGGCCTGCCCAGAAAGAGCACCCGGACCTGGCCCGGGATCGGGGCTACCGAGAGGTGGAGAGTGGACTGGAGATCTGAGGCCAAGCTTCCCATGCAACTCTCCGTGATGGCAGACAGGAAGACTGGGGCCTCAGGAGGGAAGGCACTGCCAGCCCCCTGATGTGCTTCCTGCCCTGAAGGAGCAGCATCCCTCCCCCTGGGCAGGGCCTGAGGAGGCGGCCAGTCCTGCCCAGATGCTGCCCCTCTAGCCCTCAGCCCAGCCTGCCCTGGGGCCAGGACCGGGGCTTAAGTGGGTCCTCTCCTAGATGTCCAGGTCCTGGGGTGGAGGGAGACTCTCAGAAGTCGAGGTGTCCGGGTGCTGAGAGGTATAGGCTCACTGGAGGCTCTCTCCTCCCCAGACCTCACCATCCTGCCCCCCTGTGCCCCGCTGGGCTCACTTACTTCATCATCATGTTCTGGGAGTTGGTCCATGGGCACGTCATCCAGAATATATCCAAGGAAGGGGACCATGCCCTGTGCCACGGGGGTGGGGAGGTGATGAGTCCCCGCCTACCTTAGGGGTGCCCACAGAGCCTCCCCTGAACCCCACACCCACAGCCCCCAGCTCCCTTGGACCACCCTGTGCTGCCTCCCTCCCCTCCTCCCTTCACCCTGTGCTCCTCTCCCGGTCCCTCCCAGGGCTGGCTTTCGGCCAATCCCAGGACCTGTGGTCCCTGCACCTGCCCTCCAACTTCTCCCCGTACCCAGCTGCTCTCGCCCTCCTCCTGGTCACCCCAGTGCTGGCAGCTCAGGGCTGGTGGCAACAGGCCACACCACTCTCACCTGATTCTCCTGGTAATGGGGTGTCCTCTGGTCCCCCTGCCATCGCATCAACAGGTACTTCGCCTCCTGCAAGGTGCACGACACTCAGGTGCTCCTGCTCCCCTCCCACGTGCCTCCCACAACCAGGCCTTGGTGGATGGATGCCTTGCCCGAGCCCCCTGGCACCTACGCTGTCCCCACCTCCAGCAGGCTCTCAGCCTAGAGCAACCCCAGCTCCAGCACACACATACTCATGGGAGTCCTTGGGCCGTGGCCAGCCGCCCTGAGAGGGTCAGGGGAGGTCCCTCTGCCTCCCAGGGTGCCCTGAGCACTCACTGTCACCCGGCTATCAGCACGGCTCCCCTCACACGACAAGGTGGGATGGGCACCAAGCTGAAGCCCATCTTGTGCTCCCTGGACCCTGCTCACCTGGCAGGCCCGCACCCCAGGATAGCGGTCTCAGAGGACCCAGGGAGCGGCCGACTTTGCTCAGACACGGCCGACCCAGCGCCAGCCTCAGCCCTTACCAGGGGCCTGTCCTCTGGGTCCTCACTGGATGCCAGGACCCCAGTCAAGTAGGGCCAGGGAGGGATACAGACGAGGCCCTTGGGGGCCTGGGGACCCTACTTCCCCCATCAACTCCCGCCTCTCACCCCGCACACCTCGAGACTGCCCAAGGCTGGGCCGCAGCATGGCAGAGGACTTGCCACAAGGACCCCTCCCTTCCAGACCTCTAGCCTCCATTTACCTCATGGAACCACCGCCGATCAGCCTTCTTGTCCATCTTTTTAAGTTTTTTAAACATGTAGGAGCTCTTCCTAAGGGGCGGGGAGAGGAGGAGGGAGACATGTGGCCAGCAGGTGGGGAGTCTGGGGGCAGACCCGTTTTCCTGGAGACCCCAGATATCAACTAGCCTGCATGAGGCTTTCCACCACAGCCCTGAGCCCTGGGGAATCCGTGGCCTGGGGAGGGGACTGCATGTTTCCACCCAGGGCCTCCATTCCTAGTTCTCCTGGGGGCGAATCTGCTTTGGGCCAGGTCGCTGTCCTAGGGGCAGAGACCTCCTGCTGCAGAGCACAAGCTCAAGATCTCCAGTGGGCTTCAACCCACACCTGACATTGCAGGAAACTGATTCCTGCAGGGGTACCCGTGGCCTAACCCACAGGGGGCCCCAAGAGCCCGCCATCCCTGTCCCTAGGCTCTGCTGCCTCCCAGGAAGTCCTAGCCGACTGAGGGGACACTGCCAGACCTGGGGGTATCCCTGTCCACTCAGGTACCCTGGTCCCGGGGACAGTACTACCCACCAGGAAACATGTCCCCAGGTGCTTTGAAGACGACCTACAGGAGGGCACTGCAGGGCCAAGAGAATGCCGTGGAAGGATGCAAAATTCAGGAAGGTCTTACAGTCCTGGGAGGGAAGACAGAGCTGAGAGCGTGGCCTGCTTCTGTGCTCTATCCCCCCATGAACTCCTGTCCTTAAGGAGACAGACACCCAGGGAGCCCAGCACACCTGGTTCCTTCTGAGTAGCCCTCCTGGGTGGAGGACTGTAGCTCAACCCAAGGAAAGGGCCAGGGATGGCTGTCCCCTCCCTGGGGCCTGCGAGTCCAAGTCCGCACGCCCCTGGCAGGAGGTCCCAGGGACCGTGCAGGGCAGATTGCAGGCATTCATCATGAGAGTTGGCAAAGGTGGGGAGCAGGTCCCAAGACGCCAGGATGGAACCCGGGGGCCATCCCATGACTCACCTTGGCCACCTGGATCCAGAACTCCACCACTCGGGCCCTGTCCCGGGCCATCATGCTCGGGGTCCCGAGGCAGGTGGTGGTGACCAACCTAACCGTGGCTTCAAACTGCTTCATGACCTTATGGATGGTGGGGGCCACGTGCTCAATGCTTGCCTTCTCTGGCTGGTACCTTCTTCCCATCTGTGGCTTGTATGCAACGTAGGCCTCGCATTCATAATGGCTGGCCTTGGTGAACAGCTCCTGGGGATGACAAGGGGTGTCATCCAGCAGTGCCCCTGGTGCCCCTGTGCCAGGCAGCCACCGGTCGGGACTGGAGCCCAGGCAGCTGGGGGTGTGCTTTGAGCCTTGTGGCCATCCGGGCTTTGGAGCCCGCCCACTGAGGCGCCCAAGACCAGATGCACAGGACCCCACAGTGATGGGGCACCGATGGGCTTTGCTCACAGGCCCCCCTCACTCACGTCCTCCCTGAGGCACAAGGCAGCTCACGCCTGCCCATCCTGGGGCATCTGCCTCCCATGCTGCCACCCCGTGGATCCCGCTCCCCACTCAGGTGCAGTTTCCCCCAAAACAACTCCACCCAGGGCCTTTGGTGGTGTCAGTGTCTCCCACGCCATCAGGTCCATGGCAGGGGCCTCTCAAGTGTGGAGGCTGTGGAGGCTGTGGAGGCCTGCCAGGCCAATGGCCCGAGGACCTAAGGCCCTGGCAGCACCTCCCTGAGTACCCCTCCCCTGCCCTGCCCCTCCCAGCCCAGCCAGGCCCTGCCCAGCTTCCCTCCACTCCTCCTTATTGGTCTGCAAGGACCCCTAAGGGCCAGCCCTACTGTCCCCGTGTGGTCAGTGCAGTCTTGGGCGTGGTGAGGGTCTCTCAGGGCACAGGGTGAGTCCCTGGCGAAGGTGGGATGTGGGCCCACATCACAGGAATCCACGTCAGGGGACGGCAGGTCTGGGGTAGCCCGTGACACAGGGAAGGCCCACCCCTGACCCCGAGAGCCCGCTCCGCTCACCGCACAGATCAGGGTCAGCTGCTCGGCCACCAGGCAGTGGGGGAACTGCAGGATGGTGAGTGGCTCCTCCGTCACGATACAGGGGGTGCTCCCAGCACAGGGGCTGGAGCACGCTGGCCCTGCCTCTGGCTCTGCCGTGCCTGGTGGCATTCCGGTAGGTGCTATGCACCCTGGACCCAAGGGCTCAAGGGGCTCCAGCTCGGAGCCTGAGACCACTCCTGGGATGTCCCAGGGGCTCATAGCACAGGGTCTGGTGGGGTCTAGGCCCGCCTCTGGCTCTGCCAGGCCCAGTGCCATTCCGACAGGTGCTCTGGGCCCCACGCCTGAGGGTTTATGGGGCTCCAGCTTGGGGCCTGGCACCGGGGCTGAGGCCACTGCTTGGTCATCCTCCGGCTCTGCAGGGGCTGAAGCAGGTGACACCGGCCGTAGCTCCAGCACAGGGGTCTCAGGGAGCTCTGGGATGGGCTCTTGACACAAAGCGGGCCCTCCCTGTGTCTCTGGAGCCAGCTGCATCTGCCGTGGTTCTGGAGTAGGACACAGAGGAAGCGTCACCCCGGGCCCGATTCTCCGTGCCTCACTGCCTTGAAGGGAACCCCAGTCTGGGAAGCCCACCCTAGACAGTCCCCTGGCTGCAGCCTCTCACCTTGCAGCTCTGCCACCGTGGGCCTCAGGTGCTCCTTCTGGCCCAAGTGGTGGAGGACTTGGTCCTCCAGGGTGGATGAAGGCTGGCTGTCGTGGTGGACCCTGGGTACACTCTTGGGCTCCCAGGCAAGGCGCCTAGCCCGTCCCATCCTGGTGTTGCGGGAAGACCTAGGGGTGGCAGAGTGAGAAGCCTGGTCTTTCCAGCCGTTCTGCACTCCCCAGCCTGTCCAGACACCTGCCCCTCTCTCTTCCTGACCCTGTGTGTCTGTCCTGAGACCCTATCCTCTCCCATCCTCCCAAGTAGGAAGTCCCCAGTCGTCAGCCCGCCTGTGGGAATCCAGAGCTGGGTGACCTACTGGTCGCCCCTGCCCCAAGTCCCAAATGCCTCCTCCGCCCATTCTGTGCACACGGGCAGTGCCGCCTCTGGTCCCAGTGAAAACTCACATTTTCAGTTCCTCCTCTGGGCCCTCATCATGCCCCCCATCACATGAGGAGGCCGTGAGGGCATCGCCCATGACGCTCCCCGGCCATGACCTGCGGATGAAGCCTGAAGTGACTGCCTGACTCCTCCTGGGACGGGGTCCCAGTATTATGTCTGCTTCCTTCACTCAGTTATGCTAAGTGTCCCCAAAGGGCCTGCACAAAGTGGGTGCTGCACACCTATTGTTGCTGAAGGAAGTCCCCCCAGAACCTGTCCAGGTACCCTTCTGCTGCCCCCAGAGGTTCCTCATGTGGCCTCAGTGAGGACAAGGACCAGGCCCAGCCACAGGGAGTCGCGAGCCTCTGTTCCCAAGGCTGCTTTCCTTGTGCTTTTCCAAATTGAGGCCACTAACAGGTGAATCTAAAGGCTTTTCATCAGGTTCAGAGAAGTAATAGCCCCAAAGTGGCCCAGCTTGGCTGGCAGTCCTTTCTGCAGCACCCAGTGCCAGGGGAGCCCCTCTAAGTCTCCTCCCGTGTTCCCCATGGGCACCCTAACAGGCTGACCGCCAGCCACCCTACCTGTCAGAGGAACACACCACGGTTCAGACACATGTGGGGACACTCAAGACACACAGCGGGCTGTGGGCAGGGGCCCGACTGTGCCGAGGAGGGGGGTGAGTGCTCACTGGGGAAGCCGCTGGCCTGTGGCCGGTTGGTCAGCGTCCTCAGGAAGGAGTGTGGCCTGGGGAGTGCTCCAGCTGGTGTTTGGAGCTGGTTCCACTTGTGCCGTGCGCTTTCTCCACTTCCTCCTCACGCCTGTCCAGGGAGCCCTGCGCCTGGGGACCTTAGTCCCATGAACAGTTGACTCATGTTCGGGCTGAGGGGGGCAGCACAGATATAGTCAGTGGGAAACCCAGGAACCCCCAGGACGAAGGAGGTTCGCAGCTCACCCGAGAGCCCCCAGGCCCCTGGGATGTGAGCAAGGAGAGGCACAGGGTGCCCCCTGGGACGAGGTTCCAGGCCCTCTGGAGTGGGCCCGTCGGCCACTCTCGTGGGGCAGCCCTGGGAGGGCCCTGGCAGGTTGCCAGGTTTGGAACGGGGTCCTGGGTGTAGGCAGCCTGCCCCGGGTCCAGGGAGATGGAGTAGGTGAATCCATCCACCAGCTCCTCCTCGCTCCCTGGGGTGGAGCTCTGCAAAGCCGGCATCTGGTAAGTGCGGAGGAGGCACCCGGGGCTGGGTGGACCTCCCCGCAGGGGGCAGTGTGGGCCCCAAACCCTGCCCCCGAGGTCAGGCACACAGGGCCATCTCTGTATAGGCGTCTAGTCCCTGAGGGAAGGAGAGGACACCCCCGGGCTCAGGACTAACATGTGGGTGGATGTACCTGGTCTGAACACTCACCTCCACATCCTGAATGCTGAGAGCAGAGCTGTGACACTGACTGCCCCGCTAGGGGGCCACCACCTCGCAACGTGCTGCCACCCAGGAATGGCCCCCCTCATCCCCAGCCTTCAGTCCCCCCATGCCCCACGCCCACCACACATACACAGGAAGGGCCGTGGGAAGCTCAGCCCGGGATGGGTCACACTGTAGCATGGCCCTGGAGTGGCCCGCTCTGGGCCGCCCTGTGTTACCTCGGGGCTCCTCGGGAGACACGGACAGAGGCGGTGGAGGAGGTCACTGAGCCAGCGCCCACAGCGAGCAGGAAGACTCTCCCTCTCGGCTTCCCTGACTCCCACGCCTTCAGAAGGCTCCGCAAAACAAGACCGCATGTTGCTCTGTCGAGCGCCTCCGGTCAAGTGAGCAGGACTGGGGTCTGCGGCCACGATCTGGGTTCTGTCCGGGTCACAATTCAGGTTCTACTGGGCGTGTCTTCAGTGACATCACTTCTTCAAGGGTCCATTTCCTGGGCCCCTCTGTGCATTCAGACATGCCCACATGCCCCTCTGGGCTGCTGACTGCCCACCCTCCTGGCCTTTGCCCTGCACGACTACACAGATCTCCACCATAGCCCTCCCCTCGCTCTTTGGCAATGTCACCAGGGTCCCAGCTCTGAGGAGAAAAGAGCGGAGCTCAGGCCTCTTTTTCTTACCAGTTCCGTGTCCCGCTGAGGCCACGGTACCTCCCAGGAGCTGCCCAACGCCCCAACCTGCACAGGTAAGGTCATGCCAGACGTTCCTCCCTAGGGACATCCCCAGGGATACATGGATGACCCGTCCAGCTACTGGGGGCTGGTGTCACGTGAGTCTGATGCACAGACTCAGAGATGGCAGAATGCCAACCAGGCTTGGCATAGAGTGTGGAACAGCACACAAGTCAGGCCTGGGTTCAGGCCTTGTGATCTTGGACAGGTCAGTCCCCTGGTAGGCCGTTTTCAGGTGTGCACCTCTAAGGAGCAGCAATGAAAAGGGATACAGGTGTTGCCATCTACTGGCATCCACCTTCAAGGTCCTGGCTGCTCTCAGACTAGGTGCTTTTCAGACCAATCAGTAAATGGCTCAGAGTAGCACACTGGACATGAGGTCTATGCTGCCTCTGAAATCTACCAGGCTGCTGTGCCCTTTGTGTGTTGGGGGTGGAGGAGGGTCCAGGTACAGCACCTCATTCATCACCTTAGGAGAGCTAGGCATGCCCACACGATAGACTTCTGGAAACTTCTCGAAGACGAAAGGCCCCTGAATTTTTGTTGGATTTATTTCCCACCTTCTGACCCGTGACTGCTCTATCACTGTGCTTAGACAGGTTGTACTTCCTGATCACTGGGTCCAGTCGGTGTAGTGCCATCAATTTGACGGGCCAGTGTGACGGCTTCTGGAAGGAAAAGGAGATGAAGGTTCCTTCTGACTAAGTGACAGCCTAAGTCAGGAGGTCTGATATGCCTCTGAGATAGTTTTCTCTCCTTGCCGGCTGAAAGCTGACTGCCCTGCTGGTCTTCACTCACAGGAAGAGGACAAAGAGCATTTTCCTGACCAATACTTACACACTGGGTGCTTGGGGACCAAGTGATGAAGCCCCATGTGCAGCAGTAACTGCAATCTGAGACACTCCGATCACGGTGACCATCATGCACTGTCATCTCCAAGATTCGTCCATTTTCTGAGTAGGCCACGTGGGTGACTTCAATAAGGGTCTGTGGAAATCACCACGCCGACATCTTCCAAGGCCTTGGTGGTCACTCCAGTCTGTAAGCTCTCCTGGAAGGCAGTACTGCTTTCAGTATATACTTTGGAGGGAGTTCTAGAGGCTTGTGCTTGACCCGCCACACAGCAGGAACTCCTGGCCGGCACAGTCCCCTGTGGCTAGCAAGGAGGAAGCCGGGAGCTCTGCGTCCCTGACAGCTCGGCCCTGTGGCCTCTGACACTGAAGGAGCGGCCCTGCGGGCACTTGTTCGGGGTACGGTGTGCTGCTCCTGATACCAAGACCCGCTGCTCGTCCCTGAGGTCAAATCACAAAACACAATGACAAGGTTTTGAGGAAAGGAAAGATTAGTTTATTGACTTGCTAGCAAACGAGGGAGTGGCAGGCTCCTGCCTTAGAGAACCGCCGTCCTCCTGACACGCAAGTGGTCAGGGCTTTTCGAGGGGAAATCGTGGGAGAGAGGCTGGGGTGCAGACCCATGAAGCAGCAGCCTGCAAGGGTCCAAGCAGATATTCCTGTGCCGATTCACTAGCGTTTTGTTTTTCTTTTCTGCTCCGCCTCAGTCCCCTGGGACAGAATGGTTTTTGAGTCCCTTTCTTAGTGAACTTTACTGGCCTTAATTGTCTCTCATCCCGCTCATATCTATTTTTCTGCCTAACACTCCCAAGACTGACCAGCCTCTCTGTAAACATCCCATACACGTGCTAACAGGCCCTTCAGGTCTACACTGTGTGATACCCAGGCAGGAATCCTGGCTATAATGTCCATATTCTCCACACGATCCTGCTCCTTTCAACAAAAAGATGGAGGGCCTGGGTCAGCCCTTCGTAAACATAGCTACTTGACCAGTGGTGGCAGGAAGAATTTCTTCTATCCCTGAGGTTCCCTTAGCTGGAGTAAGAAACAGATTGATATGAAACAGATTAACAGAAGAAAAAGTAACAAAATTTAGTTAAGTACATCCAGGGAAGCCATAGATATCTGTTCCACAGACAGGGTGTGGGTAAAATTGCATTATTTGCAGACTCTCTTGGCCTGGTTTTAGTGCATGTCCGTATCAACAGGGGTTTCCAAGGGGTGGAGAGAAGTAGTTCGTCTCCATCAGTGGGTGATTACGTGGGTGAGCGAGGGCTTATCTGGACCAGAGAGCTTGGTGGGAGTATTGGCTCTCTTCTACTGCAACAGGAGAGAGAGAGAGAGAGAGAGAGACGCAGTGCGACTGCTTGTAGGCAATAAACAGCTTTTGAACACTATTTCTCCCTTTGCCTGATTTCGCTTGCAAAGGTGTTTTGCCCTGGGATCTCCCCTCCCTGGAGTTACGCAGGGAGAATGAGGTCTGTGTGTCATCCTGAACCAAGGAGAAGGGGTGAGGGTCTGCGACTTCAAGGGAAAGGGAAGTAATTCACAGGAATATAAAACAGGAAACGTCTGATAAAATACTTGATGGGACACAGAAACAATGTGGGGGCAGAACGGGGAATTTTAACACACAAATGATACCGGGGTTCTTGTTCCCAGAGTCAAAGAATGAACTTCGCAAACACTGATCAAGTTAGGAAAGAAAGCCAGGGAGGCTTTTATTTAGAGAGAAAGTGGGAGAAAAGAGCTTCTGGGACATGCGCGGGGGGAGGTGGGGGGGACAAGAGTGTCCGCGGCCGTCGGCCCCTCCCGCCCGCTCACTGGGGGTGCCACCCCTCGCCCAGCCCCTTCCCTGCCCCACCGTGACCACCTGCGGCTGCCGGGCCTCGTCCCCCAGCCCCACAGGCGTCCGGGGCCCGGGGGTGGTGGTGGGCACACCCGCCTTCAGCCTGGCATCCCCGCCCAGAGGCAGGGCCAACCCGCGTGCAGGCAGGCGGGTCCCCCACTCCGCAGGCAAGCCTTGGTCTCCCTCCGCAGCGCGGGAGCCCCTAAGCCCTGCACTCCGATCGCCTCCACTTGCCCCCGCCCGCCGGCCAGCGCCGGCCTTAGACCCCCAGTCCCAGGTTCCGGGCCGCGCTCCCGGAGGCAGGGGTTTTCCCCTCCTGGCCACGGTAGGGAGGTAGGGCAGGCCCGGCCCCACAGGAGGGGACCATCGCCCCTGGGCGCTCCGTCGTCCGAGAGTGGTGTCCGTGGTCTCGCGCCCCGCCCCCCTCCCCCCCCCGTGCTCGGATATGGCCGACCCTCCCTGGCCACGTGCGGCCCTGGGCACCCTGCTGCCGCGCGTCCCGCGCTGCTCTCCCGCAACAGCAGGTGCGCTCTGCATGTGCCGGGGCGCCCGCGCGGAAGACACGCAGAGGCAGCGGGACCGGCCCGCGCGCTCACACCCATCTCCAAACATCATGAGGAAAGTATAAACTCACCAAGAAGATATATTAATGCACCTACTAAAAGCACCCCAAAATGCTAACAGAAAGAAAAGAAAAACTAATATAACTAAAGGGAAAGCACAGACAAGTCCATCAATCTACTTGGATATGTCAACACTTTTTTTCTCAGTAACTGACAGGACAAGTAGATAAAAAACTCAGCAAAGATGCAGAAAAACTGAATGGTATCCACCAACTAGATCTAGTTAACACTAATACAACATTCCACTCCACAACAACAGAATTTTCAGGAGCATATAACATTTTGATCACATAGATCACAAAACTGAACTAAATTTCAAAGAATTGAAATCATACAAAATATGTTTGTTCTCTGACCGTAGTGCATTAAATTACAAATCAGTAATACAAAGATATGTAGAAAATCCCCAGTCCCTTGAAAATTAAATAACTTAATAACAGGTGAGTTATTTACAATAGGCAAGAAATGGAAGCAACCTAAGTGTCCCTCAGTAGATGAATGGATAAAGAAGATGTGGTGCATATACACAATGGAATATTATTCAGCCATAGGAAAAAAACGAATCCTACCATTTGCTACACCATGGACGGAGCTAGAGGGTATTACGCTCAGTGAAATACTCCAGACGAAGAAAGACAAGCATCAAATGATTTCACTCGTGTGGAGCATAAGAACAAAGCAAAAACTGAAGGAACAGAACAGCCGCAGACGCACAGAACCCAAGAATGGACTGACAGTTACCAAAGGGAAAGGGACTCGGGAGGGTGGGTGGGGAGGGAGGGAGGGACAAGGGGAATGAGGGGCAGCAGGGTCAGCACACATAAGGCAGGGAGGGCGCGGGGAGGGCGGTACAACACGGAGACGACAAGTAGTGACTCTACAGCGTCTCACTACGCGGATCGTCAGTGACTGTAATGGGGTGTGGGGGGGCACTGGATAATGGGGGGAATCTAGTAACCACATTGTTCCTAATGTGATTGCGTAATAAGTACACCTAAATTAATTAATTTTTTAAAAAACTAACGCGTCGGTCATCTCATTAAAAATCAAAAAGTATATCGAAGAAAGTGACAGCCCGCGCCTGACGGCCCTCGCGGCCAATGAGCGCGCAGGTCGCCCGCAAGCCCGCCTCCGACTGACGGCACTCGTGGCCAGTAAGCAAGGCGGCGCCGCGGAGCAGGCAGCCATTGGGCGAGCGCGCGGAACCAGTGAGCCCGGCGGCTGCTGAGTAGCTGCAGGCGCCGCCGCCCCCACATTCAAGAGTCGGTGGCCTCGCGAGCGCCGTAGGCAGAGGCAGCTCCCGCGGCTCCGTCCATGCTCCGAGCCGCCGTCCCGTCCGCACAGCGGGCCCCGCGGAGACCGCGTGAGGGTGGACACGCGCTGTGCTCGGCTGCGCCTTCCTCCCGGCGGACCTGCGGCCGAGCGTCCCGGGCGGGCCCCGCTTCAGGGGTGAAGGCGACAGCGACGGCTCTGCGGGCCGAAAGGTAGGTGGCCGCGGGGCGCGGCGGGGCCCGGACGGGGCGCGGGGACCTGTGCCTCGGCCTGCGGGCGCGGGGGAGCCGGTGAGGGTGCGGCCGTGCGAGGGCTCGGCGGGCGGCACGGGTGGTGGGTCCTCGCTGGGCCCGGCCGGGGGCCGCGCCGCCGCCCTGCCGCCGCCGCCCGGGACGGGGGTCCGGGGGCCGCGCAGGCGGGAGGCCGGAGGGCGTCCTGCCGCGTGTGGAGGTTCTCCGCGGCGGCCTCAAGGGCGAGGGCCGGGCGAGCTGAGGCGCCCGGCGGGACCCGCGGCGGGGCGGCGGGGGTCGGGCGGCCGGGGGCCGCGCCTTCGGAATTAGAAGTGTTTCCCGAGGTGCCTGTCGTCCTTGCTTTGCCGTCGGGGATTCCCGGGTCAGTGTCCCTGCCGGTCCCTGGTGTGTTCAGGTTTTGTTTCTTCCTGGCTCAGCCGTGGGAGGTTGCGTTTTTCTCGAAAGTTGACCATTTCTAGGTTATCCAGTTTCTTTCCATATAATTTTTAAGAGTATTCTCTCATAATTCTTCATATTTCTGTGGTGTCTGTCAGTTCTGATTTTTCCTTTCTCATTTCTGATGCTGTTCATGTGCGTTGACTCTCTTTTTTTCTTGATAAGTCTGGCTAGGGGTTTACTATATTTTGTTTATTTTCTCGAAGAACCAGCTCCTGCTTTCATTGATTCTAAATAGTTTTATTCTTCTCTATTTTATTTATTTCTGCTCTACTCTTTATTATGTCCCTCCCTCTACTGACTTTGGGCCTCAGTTTTTCTTCTTTGTCTAGTTTGGTTAATTGTGAGTTTTGAGTGTTCATATGGGATTGTCCTTCTTTCCTGAGGTAGGCCTGTGGTGCAGTATACTTCCCTCCCGGCACTGTCTTTGCTGCATCCCACAGATTTTGCGTTGTTGAATTATTGTTGTCATTTCTTACCATCTATTGCTTGGTCTCTGTTTTTATTTGGTCATTGAGCCAGTGGTTATTTAGGAGCATGTTGTTAAGCCTCTACGTGATTGTAGGCTTTTCCGTCGTCTGTGTGTAATTTAATTCTAGTTTCATACCCTTGTGGTCTGAGAAGCTGGTTCGTACAATTTCAATCCTTTTGAATTTACTGAGGCTCTTTTTGTGGCCTAGTATATGATCTGTTCTTGAAAATGTGCCATGTGCCCTTGAGAAGAATGTGTATCCTGCTGCTTTTGAGTGGAGAGTTCTGTAGATGTCTGTCGGGTCCATCTGTTCCAATGTGTTGTTCACTGCCTCTGTCTCCTTACTTATTTTCTGTCTGGTTGATCTGTTCTTTGGAGTGAGTGGAGTGTTGAAGTCTCCTAAAATGAATGCATTGATTCTGTTTTCCCTTTTAATTCTGTTTGTATTTGTTTCACATATGTAGGTGCTACTGTGTTGGGTGCATAGATATTTATAATGCTTATATCCTCTTGTTGGATTGACCCCGTTATCATTATGTGGTGTCTGTGTTTGTCTCTTGTGACTTTCTTTGTTTTAAAGTCTATTTTGTCTAATACAAGTACTGCAGCACCTGTTTTTTCCTCCCTATTAGTTGCATGATATATCTTTTTCCATCCCTTGAGTTTTAGTCTTTGTACGTCCTTGGGTTTGAAGTGAGTCGTCTCTTGTAGGCAGCATATAGATGGGTCTTGTGTTTTTATCCATTCAGTGCCTCTGTGTCTTTTGATTGGTGCATTCAGACCATTTACATTTAGGGTGATTATCAATAGGTATGTCTTTATTGCCACTGCAGGCTTTAGGTTCGTGGTGACCAAAGGTTCAAGGGTACCTTCCTTACTATCTAAGAATCTATCTTAACTCAGTTAAGTATGCTATTACAAACAATCTAAAGGAGGCTGTTTTTTAAATTTTCCCTCCTCATTCTTTATATATTAGGTGTCATATTCTGTACTCTTTGTCTATCCCCTTTTGTTACTTCTGGTGACAGCTATTTAATGTTAGGAACACTTCCATCTGTAGCAGTCCCTCGAAAATACACTGTAGAGATGGTTGCTGGGAGCTAAATTCTCTCAGCTTTTGCTTATCTAGAAATTGTTTAATCCCTCCAAATTTAAATGATAATCTTTTTTTCCAATTTTTTATTAAGTTGTTGTTATTATTATTTTTTGGTATCAAGCTTCAGTTACATGAGCAACATTATGTTTACTAGACTCCCCCCATCATCAAGTCCCCTCCACATACCCAATTACAGTCAGTGTCCATCAGCGTAGTAAGATGCTATAGAATCCCTACTTGTCTTCTCTGTGTTGTACAGTACAGCCCTCCCTGTGGCCCCCCTATATTATGTCTGCTAATAGTAATGCCCCTTTTCTTCCACTGTTCCCTCCCCTCCCACCCATCCTCCCCAGTCCCTTTCCCTTTGGTAACTGTTAGTGCATTCTTGGGTTCTGTGAATCTGCTGCTGTTTTGTTCCTTCAGGTTTTTTTTTCACTGGTGTTATACTCCACAGATGAGTGAAATCATTTGGTACTTGTCTTTCTTTGCCTGACTTATTTCACTGAGTACAATACCCTCTAGCTCCGTCTATGTTGTTGCAAATGGTAGGATTTTCTTCTCCTTCTCGCTGTATAATATTCCACTGTGTATATGTACCACATCTTCTTTATCCATTCATCTACTGAGGGACACTTAAGTTGCTTCCGTTCCTTGGCTATTGTAAATTGTGCTGCGATAAACAAGGGTGCATGTGTCTTGTTCAAAGTGGGCTGTTGCATTCTTAGGGTAAATTCCTAGGAGTGGAATTCCGGGGTCAATGGTGTTTGTATTTGGAGATTTTTGAGGAACCTTCATACTGCTTTCCACAGTGGTTGAACTAATTTACATTCCCACCAGCAGTGTAAGACTGTTCCCCATTCTGTACATCCTCGCCAACATTTGTTGTTTGTCTTTTGGATGGTGGTCATCCTTACTGGTATGAGGTGATGTATCATTGTGGTTTTAATTTGCATTTCTCTGATGATTAGTGATGCGGAGCATCTTTTCATGTGCCTGTAGGCCATCTGAATTTCTTCTTTGGAGAAGTGTCTGTTCTAATCCTGTGCCTGTTTTCTAAATGGATTATTTGCTTTTTGTCTGTTGATGTTCGTGAGGTCTTTATGTATTTTGGATGTCAACCCTTAATCGGATCTGTCATTTATGAACATATTGTCCCACACTGTAGGATGTCTTTTTGTTCTATTGATGGTGTCCTTTGCTGTACAGAAGCTTTTCAGCTTGATATAGTCCCACTTGTTCATTTTTGCTTTTGTTTCCCTTCCCTGGGGAGATATGTTCATGAAGAAGTTGCTTCGGTTTCTGTCCAGGAGATTTTTTCCTATGTTTTTTTCTAAGAATTTTATGGTTTCAGGATTTACATTCAGGTCTTTGACCCATTTTGACTTTCCTTTTGTGCATGGGTTTAGACAATGATCCAGTTTCATTCTCTTACATGTAGCTGTCCAGTTCTGCCAACACCAGCTGTTGAAGGGGCTGTCACTTCCCCATTATAAATCCATGGCTCCTTTATCGTCAATTAATTGACCGTATATGTTTGGGTTAATATCTGGAATCTCTATTGTGTTCCACTGGTCTGTGGGTCTGTTCTTGTGCCAGTACCAAATTGTCTTGATTACTGTGTCTTTGTAGTAGATCTTGACTTTTTATGAAGATCTACTAAGATCTGAATTTTGGAAGTGACATTCCCCTGGCTTCATTCTTCCTTCTCAGGATTGCTTTGGCTATTCGGGGTGATCATACTTCGCTGCTCAAAATCCTTCTCTGACCCTGTATTGCCTATGAAATAGTGTCTGCACTTCTTAATAAGGTGCATGGGGCTCTTTGGCACCTTCTGCTTTTCCCTTCCCTAGGGTAAAAATAGCAAACTAAGAATATAGGCATTCTTCAGTGAGATCAGTTAAAGTTCCAGAAGCAGGAGTAACTGGCCTGAAATACTTGGGTATTCCCCAGACAAAGGAAGGTCTCTCGGCATACCCTTGTCTTTATTATGTTTAGGAAATCATGTCATGGTAAGACTCACTTAGCCTGCTTAAAGGCCCAGCTTATTTTTTTACCTTTACCTATATGCTGTTTCTCCTCCTCCTCCATCCCCATATCAAGTAATTTGTGGACTGGACAGTTCACTTAGCAAGCTAGCCCAGCCATCACAGCACAGTAAGACAGGAAAGATTCTATCTTAAAGCTAAGATTGCATTTCAAAACCCAGGAAGTGAAGAAGTAAGATTTTTAATGTCCTGCCAATGGGTTTCAACCCTGGGCAAGTTCGCTATGGATTCATTGTGACCAAAGAAATGACAGTAACATGTTCTTGGGGTGAAAGGGCTATTCCCAATTTTATTTCCACAGTGGCAGGTCAATCCCTAACATCCCATCCAATCAGAGCAAGTCTGCATGCAGCAAGCGTGTCTCTGCCTCTGGGCCTCTCTGCCTGCACAGCTGTCCTGCAGACATGCCTCTGAGCTCAGCGCTGCCACCGCTCCAGCCTCTGCTCTGCTCTCCTGCAGCCTCGCAGCTGTGTCACCATGTCACCCAGAGCACTGGGTGGGAGCTCTTTTATATAGAGTCAATAGCAACCTATTCCCCACATGTGTAGTGAGCTAGCTGACTAGGCCCAGGTGAGAATCCTGGCCACAGGAATTTTCATATCCACCCATAACGTACTCTTTAGCGAACATACAATAACTCAGCCCACCTTGGAGGCAGGGAAGGCAGTCTTCATTGATATGCTCCCAAACCAGGAAGCTGCTCTTCTGGAGGGAATCCTAGCAGTGCGTTTCTTGTGTTAAGCTAATTTTGCAGAATTACCCGGAGGACTGGTAAGAAATGTCATGTCTCATCTTGAGACCTCTTCACAGGTCCACACCCCTAGCACTTTGCACTTTCTCTCCGTAAATAAAAGTTTTACTTTACCACTGTGTCTCTGCATGTCAGTTCTTTGCTGCGGAGGAGGAACTAGGAGGGAATGGCAGCTGGGGAGGGAAGCCGCGGAGCCTCGGTGCTGGTGAGGCAGGGACCGTGGGTGCAGACAGAGCAGGGTGAGGGCCTCCGGAATAAAACCCCTACTGAAACTCCATATTAGACAAGTAAGCAAAGTCAGTCACATTCATTCTGTAAAGTAATATAAGCGTTCTTGTGTAAGATTAATTAAAACTAAAAAGCCCGGAGTAACTTGGCCTGAAGTGTTTGAATATCGCCCACATAAGAAAAGACCGCAGCATAGCCCATGTCTTCACTGTGTCCATTAAATGAGGCTATTGTAAAATGTACCGTCGCCTGCTCAAAGGCCCGACTTATTTTCTTTAACTACCCAGATGCTGCTTATCTTCCTCTAGCCCTAATCAAATGATGTGCAATGTAGGCAAGTAATACTGGCAAGTAAGCCAAATAACCTGGAAGACTGGTAAGAAACTTAGTGTCTCTTTGAAGATAAGCATTTGGGGACCATTTAGCAGGTCTGCATCCCTGGCCCTTTGTCTCTCACCTGCCTATAAATCCCCTAGACAGTGCATCACCCCGGGGCTATCTTGTCCCCTCCGGGCAGGGGCAAGTGAGGAGCTCTGTCTAAATAAAGCCTCGCACATGCTCTCCTACCTTGAGTGTTTGCAAAGTTCATTCTCTGAGCCTGTGAACAAGAACACCAGCATTAGCTTCTCTGAAGACCCTGAAGATGGGGAGCCCCCAGAGCCCGTGCCTGGGTGCAGAGTAGCGCACCAGGGGCCAGAGGGCCCTGCCACCTCCCCAGCACACACCGGGTGGGGAAGGTGCGCTGCAGCCCACAGTCAGGGTGTCCAGGCCGCCGTGTGATCCTGGTGTCCCAGCACCAGCAGTCTAGGCCGTAGCGCTTGTGGTCCCTGCACAGACCCCCGGCAGGATGGACCGCTGGGCCAGTGACCACCCAGCAGGCCCAGGGCTGCTGCTTTGTTTCTGGGCCCAGAGCTCTTCTGTCTCAGGTTGAGGCTGGTGGGACGTGCAGGATGACAGGTCTGACCTGTGCCACAGCCCTGCCAGGGGCCCGTGTGCCCTCCTCCTGCCCAAACCTACCTCCCTATTGGCCAGGGAGCCTGAGGTCATCCCTAGGACCACCGTGCAGGCAGATGGCTCTGAGGGTGCTGTGGACAGGACCAGGGAAAGGAGGGTGGCCTGGGTGTCCTGATTTTTACCTCCTGTCACCTGGTCACCTGAGGCTGGCAGGAGGGCTCACGTCTTGTGCTGATCCTGGAGCTCCCCTCCAGGCCAGGCCTCCCCTCCTGGGAGGGTGAACACGTCCTGAGGGCCCTGGGGGATCATATGGGGAGAATCAGAGCCAAGTGCCTCCACTCAGCCTCCCCAGCCTTTTGTCACAGATTTCAGGCCACTCAGCCAGGACCCAGGAGCGGGACACCAGGGGCCTCACACCAGCCTGGCCTGGGGATAGGCAGCTGAGGGGCACCATGGGGGAGGACTGGGGAGCTGGGAGCTTTGGGGAGTGCTCTGAGGTGTGAAGCGTGGAAAATTGGGCTCAGAGAATGCGCCCCAATGGAAGGCATGCACCTCTTGGAGGTGCTTTGAGAGACCAAGTTCCACATTTTTTGCAATGGAATTTCTGAAATGTGTGGGGCAGCTGTGTCTCATCAAATGGGACAGTGCTAGACTGGTGGCCTGCAGCCCTGGGATCTACTTGAGTTACATGTGCATTGGTGTCCCAGACGTGAGGAGACACCCTGGGGCTTCTAATCAATAGATTTTCATGTCTAATCATAATCTACACGTGACGGCAGTAAGGCCCAGGTTCTTTTTGAGCAGCCCTCCCCAGTGCTGCCCTGGTGTGCCTGCCTGGGGCTTAGAGCGCCCCACTCTTCCTGAGCACCTTATGGGCGAGGATGGAGGATGGAGGGCAACCTGGCATACACAGGTCGGGACCACCCTGGGTCAGAGGGTTTGAGGGCCGGGGTGGGTCGGGGGCACACAATATCTGCCTATTGGGCAGAGCTTTGAGAAGAAAGAGCAGTGTGGGGGCAGTCCTCTCACTGACTGTATCCCACCTGCACAGGGGTGACTCCCAGGACAATATCCACATCACACTGCCCTCAGGGAGGCTATTTCTTTTTTTTTATTATTAAGGTTAAACATATTTTCTGAAAAAACAGTGGGGGGCAGCACGGGCCAGGGCGTCCCCTCAACCGGTGGCCAGCTGCCCCTCTGGCCAACAGGCCTCCCCTGAAGGGAAGGGCCGGGGCTGTGTCCATACACTTGGCACCCAGAGGATCTGCCCACTGCAGCGGAGGATGGTACAGGCTCCTGACGTCCCTGCCCCTGGAGCAGCAGCTGCGGGCATCGATGCTGCTGGCAGCCTCGGCCACATGGCTTCTCTGTGGGGTTCGGTGGCGGGCAGTCCCCAGAGCCCCGTGCCTGGGCCCAGAGCAGCCCTCCCCCCGTGCTGCCAAGTTTTGTATCCTGCAACTTTGCTGAATTCAGGTATTAGTTCTTGTAGTGTTGGAGTGGATTCTTTAGGGTTTTTTATGTACAATATCATGTCATCTGCAGACAGGGACAGTTTGACTCCCTTACCAATCTGGATGCCTTTTATTTCTTTGCGCTTTCTGATTGCTGTGCCAAGGACCTTCAGTACTATGTGGATGAAAAGTGGGAAGGGTGGGCATCCTTGTCTTGTTACAGATCTTAAGGAAAGGCTCTCAGCTTCTCCCTGTCAGTATGATGTTGGCTGTGGGCTTGTGATCTATTCCCTTTATCATGTTGAGGTGCTTGCCCTCTATGCCCATTTTGTTGAGAGTTTTTATCATGAATAGATGTTGAATTTGTCGAATGCTTTTTTGGTATCTGTGGAGATGATCATGTGGTTTTTGTCCTTTTTGTTGATATGGATGATGATGATGGATTTTCTAATATTGCACCAATCCTTGCTTCCCCGCAATAAATCCTACTTGATCATGATGGATGATCTTTTTGATGTATTTTTGAATTCGGTTTGCTCATATTTTGTTGAGTATTTTTGCATCTATGTTCATCAGGGATGTTGGTCTGTAATTTTCTATTTTTGTGGTGTCCTTGCCTGGTCTTTGGTATGAGGATGATGCTGGCCTCATAGAATGAGTTTGCAAGTATTCCTTTCTTTTCTACATTTTGGAAAACTTTAAGGAGGATAGTTATTAGGTCTTCACTAAATGTTTGATAAAATTCAGTGGTGAAGCCATCTCTTCCAGGGGTTTTGTTCTTAGGTACTTTTATTGTTACAAATTCAGTTTTGTTGCCAGTAATTGGTCTGTTCAGATCTTCTGTTTCTTTCTGGGTCAGTCTTGGAAGGTTGTATTTTTGTAGAAAGTTGTCCATTTCTCCTAGGTTATCCAGCCTGTTAGCATATAATTTTTCATAGTATTCTCTAATATTTCTTTGTATCTCTGTGGTGTCCATAGTAATTTTTCCTTTCTCATTTTTGATTCTGTTTATGCATGTCGACTCTTGTTTTCTTGATAAGTCTAGCTAGGGGTTTACTATTTTGTTTATTTTCTCGAAGAACCAGCTCCTTCTTTCATTGATTCTCTCTATTGTTTTATTCTTCTCTATTTTACTTATTTCTCCTCTAATCATTATTATGTCCCTTCTTCTGCTGACTTTGGGCCTCACTTTTTCTTCTTTGTCTAGTTTGGTTAATTGTGAGTTTAGACTGTTCATATGGGATTGTCCTTCCCTGAGGTAGGCCTGTGGTGCAATATGCTTCCTTCTTACCACCGCCTTCGCTGAGTCCCACAGATTTTACCTTGTTGAATTATTGTTGTTATTTGTTTCCATATATTGCTTGATCTCTGTTTTATTTGGTCATTGAGCCACTGGTTATTTAGGAGCATGTTGTTAAGCCTCCATGTGATTGTAGGCCATTTCATCTTCTTTGTGTAATTAATTTCTAGTTTCATACCCTTGTGGTCTGAGAAGCTGGTTGGTACAAAAGGCTCTTTTTGTGGCCTAGTATATGATCTATTCTTGAAAATGTTCCATGTGCACTTGAGAAGAATGTGTATTCTGCTGCTTTTGAGTGGAGAGTTCTGTAGATGTGTAAGGTCCATCTGTTCCAATGTGTTGTTCACTAGCCTCTGTGTCCTTACTTATTTTCTGTCTGGTTGATCTGTTCTTTGGAGTGAGTGGAGTGTTGAAGTCTCCTAAAACGAATGCATTGCATTCTATTTCCCCTTTCAATTCTGTTAGTATTCGTTTCATATATGTGGGTGTTCCTGTGTTGGGTGCATAGATATTTATAATGGTTATATCCTCTTGTTGGATTGACCCCTTTATCATTACGTAATGTCCGTCTTTGTCACTTGTGACATTCTTTGTTTTAAAGTCTATTTTGTTTAATACAAGTACTGCAACACCTGCTTTTTTCTCCCTATTGGTTGCATGAAATATCTTTTTCCATCCCTTCAGTCTTCGTCTGTGTATGTCTTTGGGTTTGAAGCGAGTCTCTTGTAGACAGTATATACATGGGTCTTGTTTTTTTATCCATTCAGTGACTGTGTTTTGATTGGTGCATTCAGACCATTTACATTTACAGTGATTATCGATAGGTATATACTTACTGCCATTGCAGGCTTTAGGTTCGTGGTTACCAAAAGGTAAAGGGTACCTTCCTTACTACCTAAGAATCTAACTTACCTCACTTAAGTATGCTATTACAAACACAGTCTAAAGGTTGTTGTTTTTTCCCCTCCTCATTCCTTGTATATTATGTATGGTATTCTGTACTCTTTGTCTGTCCCTTTTTATTACTTCTGGTGGCAGCTATTTAACCTTAGGAACACTTCCATCTATAGCAGTCCCTCCAAAATACACTGTAGAGATCGGTGGTGCAAGCTAAATTCTCTCAGCTTTTCTTATCTGGAAATTGTTTAATCCCTCCTTCAAATTTAAATGATAATTTTTAATTTTATTTTTTATTCAGTTGTTATAATTTTTTGTATGATTAATCTACAATTACATGAGCAACATTATGTTTACTAGACTCCCCCCATCATCAAGTCCCCCCCACATACTCTTTGCAGTCAGTGTCCATCAGTGTAGTAAGATGCTGTAGAATCACTGCTTGTCCTCTCTGTGTCGTACAGAAGCCCTCCTCGTGCCCCCCCCTACATTATGCTGCTAATAGTAGCTCCCTGGTGATGTCCATGCTGCTGGTCTGCAGACCACACTGGTCATGGCGAGGTTGCAATAGAGGCTGGATAGGTAGGCAGGTCCAGATCACGGGGGTCTGGTGGGCCGTGTGAAGGGCCTACAGTGGATTTTGAGGCTAGAAGGGATGTTGGATTTGAGTTTTACGAAGCCGACTCTAGCTGCTGGGTGGGGAAGGATGGTAGAGGCAAGATGAGAAACCCGTCCGAAAACCATAGCAATAGTTAGATGATAGATAGTGGTGGCCTGGGCTAGGGTGTGTTGACAGAAGTTTATGTATCTCGAAGTCTAGATATGAAGCTGAGCCCTGGTTTGGAGCTGGGGGAGGGGGAATAAGGTTCCACAGTTTAGTGAAGAGGCTGGATGTAAACATAAAGGGTCAATTCCTACACTCTTCAGTGCAGCAGAGGACAGTGTGTGGATCTTTGAGCATGTGGTGGTGGAGGCGTTTGCCAAACTAGTCTGAGAGGTTAGGGAATCTTCACTGGGAGGCTGACAGTCAAGTTGCAGTCTGAAGCTTTAGTAGGAGTTACACAGACAGAAGTGGTACCTGTAGAAGTGATGATGGAGTGGAGAGAAAGTCAAGGTGATTCCTACTGGGTGGAGCCCCATCCGGGGGTGCTGCCTCTTCCTCAGATGGGGAAGGCTCAGGGGAGATGATTTTGGGAAGTCAAGGGTTGTGTGTTGGCCACGGTAAGTTAGAGACAAGCAAGGGGAGGTATGGAACAGGCCATTGGAAGTGGAATCTGGAGCTCAGGAGAAAAATCAGGATGCTATTTTGAGAGTCATTTGCATATGGAAGTTTCTTGAAGCTTTGGGGCCAGAGAAGGTCACCTGGTTTCAGAAATGAGGGACAAAGCCGCCCAGGACCAGCAAGAGGCAAGTCAAACCAGTGATATGGGAAAAGGCTTAAGAGGTGGGTGTCCTCTCCTGGAAGCCTCAAGAGGAAGGCATTCTGAGATGGGGTGAGTTTGAAAAAGATGTGGGAAGAGAATTGACTGTTGACTTTGGCAAGTGTTTGACCTCTGGTGACCTTGGTAAGAGCTGTTTCATTAGGGTTCAGGAAAATGTAGTAAGATTATTTCAAATAGGCCTATCTTTAAGATGTCCGACTGGGGGAAGTGTTACTCTTGGTATGGCCTCTTGTGTCCCCTCGGTGCTGGTACAAATTTGTACACCTTACCTTGCAACTTGGCTGTTTCCATTTAATGGTCAGTACACATACAGGGCACTTTTGTTCTGAGTAGCTACACAATTCACAGGGAAACTCTGTCGTAGTACATGTGAACAATCCTGTATTTACTTGTGATTTCTAGGTTTCCTCCTCTTTATTTTTCTCCTTCCCGCTTCGTTGAGATAAAATTGACAGACCATAAATTTCACATAAGCTGTGAAATCTCCCATCATGGCATAATGTGTACACCCATGAAACTGTCACCACAATCGAGATAGTGAGTTTCCTCAGAGAGTTTCCTCATGTCTGTTTGTAGGCAATGCTTTGCCCTGCCCTCAGCCCCTGGCAACAACTGATGTGATTTTAGTTCTGTAGCTCTGTATGTTTCAGAGAGTCATATACACAGAATCAGCAATATGTATAGTCTTTGCTACACTGGCTTCTTTTACTCAGCTTCCTACACTGGCAACTCATCCATATTGTTCCTGTTTGTCACTGAGGTGTGTTCCATTATATGGAAGGACCACATTTTGTGTTGCCTTCCATTTATTGGTGGGCATTTGGGTTGTTTGCTGTATGGGGCAGCTTGCAATAGGGCTACTAGGAACCATTTCATTCAGATCTTTATGAGGATGTTCGTTTTCATCCTCTACTGCGTTTTATTTCTCCACCAAAATTTGGGATCCCTGTGGAACTCATTTTTGTGTGTGGTCTGAGGTAGAGTTCAGGCTTTGTCTTCTGGGCCCTTCAACAAGGGAAGTAACACCTTCCGGTGAAACTGCAGTGCCCCCTTCGGGCTCCGTCATGTTCTCCTGTGTTCTTGAATTCGTTTCTGGATTCCCACTGGCCGTGCTC
This sequence comes from Manis javanica, assembly GCF_040802235.1. Lineage (NCBI taxonomy): Eukaryota > Metazoa > Chordata > Mammalia > Pholidota > Manidae > Manis > Manis javanica. The sequence continues at coordinate 92,313,606 of NC_133168.1, read as the reverse complement.
CCCAAGCCACTGGGGTACTGTCTGCAGGACAGTGCCTTTTGCTGAGTCATAAGGCAGGTATCTCACCTTCTTCATTATTCTTGGTCTTGGAAGCTGTTGAGGTGGGTGTGGGCTGACTCTCAGTGACACCCTGCTGGCTGCAGAAGAATGCTCGCGCCTGTCCCCGTGCTGCCCGCATGAGGAGTGGAGTGGGAGACGGTAATATCCCTGCGGTTGAAGCCGACGCAGTTGCGGAGGGAGGGTGAGAGGAGGCTGCTATTAGCCTTGAGGAACCCTGCCATCTCTTCCTGGAAGCTTGAAGGCATCTCTCTAACAATGGCTGGGTGCTAGTCGGCACTGTCCCAGCTAGTTGGACGGAAGCCCTCTGAGGGCATGTGTCCACCTTGCCTTATTCCTTTCCATGCGTTTTTGGACCCCGGGTGCCTGGCTCAGGGCTTGGGCCTTAGTAGCACTTGGGTGGTGTGGAAGAGAGGGTTGGGGACAGTCCCCCTCCCTGCCACCCACTCCCCATGTCACCTTAGATGTGTCACTTCTCCTTTCCACGCTCTGGCCCCTGTGAACAGGGGTATTGGGCTGGTTCCACGCTCTGGACCCTGCGAACAGGGATATTGGGCTGGCCTCTGATTCGGTTCCCTGTCTGCCTGGAGCCTCTGAGTCAGTGGGAAGAGGCAGGGTAGCTGCCAGCTGCCTTGTCTGTCACGGTGAAGGTTGAGGGTCTGCACTTCCTGAGCATGACCTTGGGCACAACACTTGGTCTGCCAACTGTCTGTGATGTCCCCTGAGAAGCGCGCCTGATTCTGGCCCCTGCCTCATCGGGTCAGGATTAGAAGCAACGGTGGTTTTCGACGTAGAGCTTGGCTGTTAGCAGTGCCAGCCAGGTAGATGCCAGCTGGATGGACCTCTGGGCGGGCCTTTTTGGTAAGCTAGCTCTGCTTGATTTTAACAGTAGCCCATGCGCCTTGTAACAAACGGTGTCAGTCCTGCAGAGTGGCAAATGGCAGACGCCGTTTCTACCAGCTTCCTGTCCATAAGGGAGCTCAGTCACGTGGTGTCCAGGTTGCCGCTTCATTGCATTCCCTGAGTGGCAGCTGGAGCCGAGCAGTGGGGTCCCTGCTCCGTAGCAGCTGAAGTGGCAGATGAGGGGGGTCCCAGGGAACAGTTGTCACTACTTGCCTTGCACCGGATGGCTCGGGCTGTCCCTGCGCCGGGTTACTCAGCTCCCCCTCAGAGGGGCCCCGGGCTTCTCCGCACCTTTCAGCGTCCAGCATAAGAAATAGGCCCGGAAATAATTCTGCTGCTGGAATTATTCCTCCACACATGGGTGCAGAGGCGTCCACTGCGATTGTGTTGATAAGAGGGACAGATTGGGAAGGATTTCAACAGGCCCCAGCAAAGAGCCAGTGACATAAGGGGGCAGCTCCGTGGCTGTCAAAGAGAATGGCGGTCCTGCTTTTGGGAATATATGCTGTTTACCATACAGACGTGACTGTACCTGTACAGATAAGTAGGAAGTGAATGTTTAGGGTCATGTATTGCTGCACGGTTTGAGGTTAGCAAAATGACTGGAAGCAATCCAGGCAGCCCTCATTAGATGGCTGGTTAGACAGACAGTGGGTCAGGCACACATTGGGGCCCCTGCAGCTGCAGAGACAGCCAGAAGTTCCCTGGGAGCCGATGCGCAGATCTCCCGGCCTAACAGCCAGAAACAGCAAAGTGCATAGATAGCCTTTGGGGGTGTGGGAAATGCTTATATCTTGATTGTGGTGGTGGGTTTATTGGTTGTGCCTTTGCCAAAATGTACTGAACCGCGTGCTTCAGATGCATCAGTTACACCCCGTAAAGTCGGTTAGGATTGAGGGGGGAAGCAAGGAACAAATCAGTGGGAAAGGAGAAGAAAAAATCATTCACCATTGCTCTCATTTGCATAGAGACCCCCTGAAGGAACCACGAAGCATGTATAAAAAAGGGACTTCCTTTTAGGAAAAGTGGGTGGAGGGACAGGGAGGGAGGGAGCTGTTTCCTCTTTCTGTAAACTAGGTTTTTGAGCCAAATGACTATCACCAACTCCACATTGAAAGGGACAAACATGAGTGTTCAGTTTTGAACAGTCGCGTTGTGGTTGAGCCGCAAGAACACGTGCAGAGCTGTGTATCGTGTCTCTCTGTGTAAAAAGGGGGCAATATTTTGATTATAGTGGCATTAGCTGTGGCAGGAAAGACGATGGTGGCTGCCTCTAGGGAGGTGGGCAGGGGGGAGCGAGGCTTGCCCCGTGTTGTACCCTCCTTTCTGTTTGGTCTTTGTTGAGATTGCATCCACGTGTGAGGCCACTTGGTTATGGATGAGGTTGAGAGCAGCGAGTGGGGAGCCCCAACTCTGATACCTGGGGGAGGTAACTCACCAGTGTGGTGAGGAAGGGGTGTTCACGGCACACATTCAATTTTTGCAACCATTATTTTATTGAATATTTGTAAGTGACAGCCGAATGCTTGATTCAGGAGAAAGCTTTCCCTCCCTACCGCCTCACTGCCCCACGCAGGCTGGGGAGCCTGGCCGTGGGGCATGGTACTGCGGCCGGTGCCCATGTGCACGCTGCTTTTACATGCATGGGCATCCCTGTCACTAGGGCCACATGGCACATTTCCTCATCTGCGGTTCTCCTTCCTGCTCTGCTATGGGTGAGAACACCTGCCCATGGGTGGGGGTCCCAGGAGGGCCCCTCCCGCCCGCTGGCAGGGAGGCCCCTCTGCCTCAGGCCTCAGACTGGAGTCCTCTTGTGTGCTTAGGCCTGGCTCGCCTTGGCAGCCTGGTCTTGAAGAGGGACTTGCCGGAGGCCTCGATGTAAGTGACACTCATCTCTTTGGGGCTGATCTCCACATAAGCAAAGCCACCCAGCGAGTCCTCGGCCCCGTAGTGGAAGCGCAGGTAGCCATTGGGGACCTTGCGTAAGTGCTTCCTCGAGGGGTCCATGAAGTTCCCAGCCCCGCTCAGCACATAGCCCACGCCGTTCTTGTCCTGCAGGTACTGTGCACAGAGGGTGCCGGTCAGTGGAGCCCCCAGCTCCTCAAGGAGGTTGACCCCAGGCTCTGTGCCCCCCTGTTTGAGTCCAGGGTCAGGTCTGTCCCTGACCACAGAGTCCCTTTGGGCGAGGCACAAAAACCCCCCTGGGCCTCAGTTTCCCCACCTGTAGTAGCGTATAGCTTCTGCTTACAGCTAGAGAACTGATTAAGCAATTAGCAATTGGCAGCCAGTGTGATGGCTTCTAGGGAATTTGGAGTGGTTTTGCTGGCTAGAGAGCTTGGAGCCTGAGGGAGAGTGACGTTTGAGGGATCCCCAAACAGCAGGAGGATCCCAATGTGCTATGTACATTGGCCTCACAGGCGCCCCCCCCTTGCCTGGCCCCGTCACACCTGCAGAGCCCCTCACCTGCAGGTTGTGGTCATGGCCACACAGGTAGGCGGTGACCCCATTCTTGGACAGCAGCGGCACCAGTTGCTTGACCGCTCACCGTCGCGGGCGCCCGGCTTTAAGGAGGCAGCGGCCCAGCCTCCCAGTCCCCCGGCCGGCCGTGCCCCAGAATCCTGCTCGGCCACCCGCGTCACCACGCCTCCAGTGCGGGTACCACTTCTGTAAAATGGGAGCGCACCCCAGAGTGCCGCCCCGACCTGCCGATTGGGCTGCAGCTTAGGGGGGCACGGGGCTGGGGACCCGATTTCCTCCCCCTGAACCCCCACTGGCCGCCTGCCTTCACACCTGGGCCCCCTCAGCCCCGGAAGCCCCTCTGGACGGGGCCTCTCTGTGGGTCTCTAACATGAGCCTGGGAGCAGAGGCTGATCTTCCTTAGAAAGAATGCCAAATAGTCTAAGTTGAAACCAGCCCCCTCCCCCCCAGACCCCCAGTAGCTGGAACTCAGCCCTTCCTGCTTCCTTTTGAGTGTGAACTGGAGTCAAAGGCGTTAATGGCTCTCACCCAATGAATAAAATGTGGAAAAGCAAAACTTAGGAACCTGACGGGGAGACACAGGCAGATGCCACCTTCACCCAGCGCCCCAGGCTAACGTCACAGTGATAAATCTGATACCAGGTGGCTCTGATGTGATGTCGTGAGAAGGGGCACCTCACCACGGTGACTTTCTTCCCAACAATTAACCACAGGCTAATGATGAGAAAAACAGCAAACTGAGGGAATATTCTGCACAATACCTAACCAGTACTCTGCAGAAATGTCCCAGTCACGATGCAGCTGAGACGGGGGGAGATGGCAGGCACCAAATGAAGTGTGGGACCTTGGGCCAGAAAATGGTTATTTGTGAAAAAATTAAGGACATCCAAATAAAGCCTGGAGTTTTATGAACAGTAACAACTAAGAAACATAATTTCTTTGTAATTACACGCGTGTTGATGCCGGGGTTCTTGTTTGTGAAGTTGAAGAATGAATTTAGCAAACACTGAAGGTAGGAGAGCCAGGGAGAGGCTTTTATTTAGAGATAAAGTGAGAAGACAGAGCTCCTGGCAAGAGAGCCAGGGGTGCTGCGTTGTCTAGGGGATGTATAGGCGGTTGAGAGACAAAGGGCTAGGGATGCACACCTGCCAGATGGTCCCAAAATGTTTATTTTGAAGAGATACTAAGTTTCTTATCAGTGGGTTATTCATCAAAGTTAGCTTAACACAAAACATTTACTGCTTTGATTCCCTTCCAGGATATTAGCTTCTGTCTGGAAACATATTAATCAAGACTGTCTGCCTTGCCTTCAATGTGGGCTGAGCCACTGTCCGTTTGATTATCTAATTGATACAGTGAAAATACAGGCTATGGTGGGATAGTTTTCTTTATTTGGGGAGTATTTGCACTTCTAGGTCAACCTACTCCTGACTTTTTAGTCTTAACTAACCTCCCTGAAGAATGCTTATGTTCCTAGTTTGATATTTTTACTTTAGAGAATCAGTGCGACTTTGGCTTTGCTTAATTGTTTCACATGGAGTTCCGGCAGGGGTCATTTTCCGGAGGCCCTCACCCTGCTCTGTCTAAGCCTACGGTCCCTGACCCCTGAGTAGGTCCTGCCTCTCTCTCACATCCGGGGCACTTTCCCCCATCTTCTTGTCATTGAGTACGTGGATTACGTGCCACCTCTTTAGACTCTCCTGACTGCCTGACTGAAGTCAGCTGTCCCCCACTCCCCAGTCTCTACTGCTGTGTAGTGTCCCCGACAGGAGTTCCCAGGAAATCTGGTATGAGTGGACAACCAGTGGCCACTCAGTGGGGGTGCGTTGGGACAGAGGGTCAACGTCACTTCTGACAAGGACAGGTCAGTGAAGGCAGGAATGCACCAGACTGGTAGGTGTGAGGAGAGCCCAGGTGGGAGGCAGGTGACGGGAGGTAGGGATCAGCGGCTCATGGGCCCATGGCAACAATGGCCTGCAGCTACGGAGGGTGGATTCCAGCTGGAGGGTGACAGGAAAAAAGCAAGTCAAAGACAGAGATCTGTATCATCTATATCTATTTATATCTATCTGTATATCTATCCTTTCATATCTACCTACAGCCATCTCTATATCTATAGGTTTATGTGTCTCTCTCTCTGACTATATATCTCTGCTTATCTTTCTCTTTATCTGCCAACCAATCACACAGTATCTTGATACAAAACCAGAAGTGCTCAGTTCCTGCATGACAAGAAGAAATCCTGGTGCCAACAGGAACCAAGATAAGAATGATATCTGGGGGAGGGTTGCTAAGGGCAGCTATTACTCTTGTTAAAAAACAAGATTAATCAAATACATTTGAAGATCTGATTGGTTTCATGAAGTGATTCATGATTGGGGCAGCATCCCTTCTAGCAGCCGAGCAGTGCTTGGACTCGGAGTCGGTTTGTGTAGACTGGAGGGTGGGGCAAAATTGATCAGGAAAAGGAGACCAAATACCGTGTCAAGGAAGGTCATCCTCCCTCAGGCGGAGCGGGGTCTCCCGCTCCTGAGAGAAGCTGAACTCGCAGTCTGGTTAGGCATTATGTGCCAGTTTTGCTGACCCGGCTAGGAGAGGTGACTGCATTTTGGGCCTGCGTTTTCTTCTTAATGTTCTCTACTTTATTGATTTCTTTATGGAATTCATCTGTAAAAATCATAAGCAAGTAATATTTTTGTAATCAGGATACAATACTTAGGTAGTTATCTTTCTGATGAAAGCCTAGATGATTGTTGATTGAGGGCGGGCCTATGGGGAGGGGGCCCCCAGGGACGTGGTGGGGTCCAGTCAGCACTCCAGGATGGCTGTTCAAAGGTGATCCAGCTGGGGGGGCTCTACAGCCCTCTGCCTGGGTTCTGATTCCAGCTCTTCCGCTTTTATTTAGCTGTGTGACTGTGGGCTAGGGACTCTACCTCTCTGTGCCTTATTTCTTCATCTTGAACATGGATGATGTTGGGGTGGTGTTACAGTTGTTCAATACAAGGGTCGTGTCAATCAAAAGACCTGCCACAGATGGAACATTCGGGACAGTACTTTGCACATGGCAAGCACTCACTATAAGCCGCCCCCCCGTTCATCATCATCACCATCACTCTAAGGTAGGTATCGTGATGGACTAAGGTAGTGGCGATCTGGAGAAGCCGGACATGCTTCAGAAGCAGAAATGCTAGGCTGGGGGAAGCAACTCATCGCAATTTGCCCAGGACTTTCCTGATTTTAACATAAAGGTCCGATTTCCCAGGAAGACTGTCAGCCTCAGGTGAACCAGGAGGACAGCTGGTCACCTTAAATCAATCTTGGACTCAATGATGAGCAGGAGAATCTCTGGCAACTCCCAGCTTCCAGGCCTGGTGAATGAGAATCCTCTCACCCCCCAATGAAGAGACGTGGGGAGAGGAACCATTCTTGGGGATGTACACAGACCCTAGTGCGGATACAGTGAGTCTGAGGGGCCTCCTGCCTGTCCAGAGAAGACAGGTTTTCCTGCAGGGAGCTCAGGACAGAGGTCCCCACATTTTATTCCAGAATATTTCAAACACACAGCAAAACTGAAAGAATTGTACAGTGAACACCCGCATACTCACTTCTAGATACTGCAGTTAATACTGGACTATATTTGCTTTAATCTCTATCCTTTCCCCCTTCTTTCTTTTTACCCATTTTAATGTCACAGACACCTGCCCCTGTCCTTCCCAGTAACTTTGGTGCCCAGGCCAGTAACTGCCGTCTACATGTGTTTACAGTTCTTGTCTATGATGTAAAATTTACCTACAATGATGCACACAGCTCTTAAGTGTACACTGGCTGATTTCTGATAACCCCCCACTATGGCCACTGAAGAAATAAATGACTCACCACCTCCCCCCCTTCTCCGGCCCCCTAGGAAATTCAAAACAAAAAGTCAAAGTGACGGAGGTGGGGGTGGGGGTGGGGGTGGGACACAGGCTCCACTACCGGCAACACTCCGGGACTGGGAGCGACTGTCCTACCCGCTCTGGGCCTCAGCTTCTCATCTCTAAAATGATAATAGCACGGGCACCTACCTGAGGGCCGCGGTGGGGGGTGTGGGTGTGAAACTAGGTAATCATTGTAGAAGCACCGGGAAGTGCCTGGCACCGAGGGAGAACCGTCAGAACACTCACTGTTAATATTACCCAGTAGGGAGAGTCATGAGAATCATCGTTGGTGGAGGGAGAAATCGTGGATAAATGTGTTGCTGAAAATTTTTCAGACAAGCAACAGAGGAAGTTAAGTGTGAGATCCATGCCGCTGTGGGGGCAGGTGGGGGGAGGGAGAGGGGCCGAAATCCTGATCCCCCCAGTCCCCCCCTAGATGAGGGCTCCATTTGCCTGGGGGCGCATCGCAAACAAAGCATTCAGAGCCCTGAGACCGGACAGGGAAGCTAAGGCTCCACAGGCGCTTGCCATTGGTTACATGGTCCACAGAGGGTCTTATTTATTTTGATCATGTGCACATGCTTCTGTATTTTAAACTTACACTTAACTGGAAAAGCACAAGATATTGACCCATGCTACAGCATGGATGGACCTCAGGGACATTAGGCCGAGTGAAATAAGCCAGACCCAAAGGTCCACATGCTTCCATTTCTGGGAGGTCCCTAGAGTCACCAAATTCATAGAGAGAGAGAATGGTGAGGGCCGGGGGTTGGGGGAGGTGGGAATGGGGACTTCATGTTTAGTGGGGACACAGGTTCAGTTTTGCAAGAAGACAATCATTCTGGAGATGGATGGTGGAGACGGCTGCACAACAATATGAATGTGCTTAATGCCACTGAACTGGACCCTTAAAAATGGTTAACATGGTAACTTTCATGTTATATGTATTTTGCTAAAAACTAAAAAAAAAAGCACGGGAAATAATCCCTGAAACACCTGTCACCTGTGTACCACCACAGGAAGAAGCAAATGTTATCATTTAGCTGCAACTGCCTCAGATATACATGTTCTTTATTATGATTGAAAGAAAACAGATATACATGTTCTTTTTTATGAATGAAGGGATAAAGTTGCAGCCATCTCTGCTTTGTAATTTCAATTCAAAAAATCCCAAATAGATTACAGGGAGAGGCCTCCTTCCCATTCTGATCCCCTTGGGACAGGGACCGCGGGCTTAGACAGAGTAGGGTGAGGGCCTCCGGGGAAAAACAAAGCAAGAGAATCCCTTGGAGGATTTGCCTTGGCCTGCTGGGGTCCCGCTGAACCCTGGGCAGTGTAGCAAGCAAGCCCAAAACAGCTAGTAAAAACAGGAAGGATTCCATCTTGAAGATAAGATTGCAGTAAAAAATATTTTTATTAAGGTATTATTGATATACAGTCTTATGAAGGTTTCACATGAAAAAACAATGTGGTTACTACATGTACCCATATTATCAAGTCCCCACCCAGACCCCAATGCAGGCGCTGTCCATCAGTGTAGTAAGATGCCAGATCCACTATTTGCCTTCTCTGTGCTACACTGTTCTCCCCGTGACCCCACACACCACGTGTACTAAACATAATGCCCCTCAATCCCCTTCTCCCTCCCTCTTCACCCACCCTCCCTCACCCCTCCCCCTCTGGTAACCACAAGTCCCTTGGAGTCTCTGAGTCTGCTGCTATTTTGTTCCTTCAGTTTTGCTTTGTTGTTATACTCCACGAATGAGGGAAACCATTTGGCACTTGTCTTTCTCCACCTGGTTTATTTCACTGAGCATCATGTCCTCCAGCTCCATCCATGTTGTTGCAAATGGTAGGATTTGTTTCTTATGGCTGAATAGTATTCCATTGTGTATATGTACCACCTCTTATTTATCCATTCGTCTACCGATGGACACTTAGGTTGCTTCCATATCTTGGCTATTGTAAGTAGTGCTGTGATAAATGTAGGGGTGCATATGTCTTTTTGAATCTGAGAAGTTGTATTCTTTGGGTAAATTCCAAGGAGTGGGATTCCCGGGTTAAATGGGATTTCTATTTTTAGTTTCTTGAGGAACCTCCATACTGCTTTCCACAATGGTTGAATTAGCTTACATTCCCACCAGCGGTGTAGGAGGGTTGCCCTTTCTCCGCATCCTCACCAGCATTTGCTGTTCTTAGTCTTTTCGATGCTGGCCATCCTTACTGGTGTGAGGTGATGTCTCCTTGTGGTTTTAATTTGCATTTCCCTGATGATTAGCGATGTGGAGCATCTTTTCATGTGACTATTGGCCACCTGAATTTCTTCTTTGGAGAACTGTCTCTTCATATCCTCTGCCCATTTGTTAATCGGGTTATTTGCTTTTTGGGTGTTGAGGCGTGGAAGTTCTTTATATATTTTGGATGTTAACCCCTTGTCAGTTATGTCATTTACAAATACATTCCCCCATACTGTAGGATGCCTTTTTGTTCTGTTGATGGTGTCCTTTGCTGTACAGAAACTTTTTAGTTTGATGTAGTCCCAAGAGTTCATTTTTGCTTTTGTTTCCCTTGCCCGAGGAGATGCGTTCAGGAAGAAGCTGCTCATGCTTATATTCAGGAGATGTTTGCCTATGTTGTCTTCTAAGTGTTGTATGGTTTCATGACTTACATTCAGGTCTTTGATCCATTTCGAGTTTACTTTTGTGTATGGGGATAAGATTGCATTTTAAAACCCAGTAAGTTAGAACAGTCTCTTTAACAGACAGACAATAACGCAGCCCACCTTGGGAGCAAAGCAGGCAGTACTGAGTGATACGTTCCCAGACCAGGAAGCTGCTATCCTGGGAGGAAATCAGAGCAGTAAATTTCTTATAAATAACCCGGAAGACTAATAAGAAACTTAATGTCTCTTCAAAGATAAACATTTTGGGACCACTTAGCAGGTGTGCATCCCTAGCCCTTTGTCTCTCAACCACCTATAAATCCCGTAGACAACGCACCACCCCAGGCTGTCCTGTCCCCTCCTGGACTGAGCCAGGAGCTCTACCCTCTCGCTTTATCTCTAAATAAAAGCCTCTCCCTGGCTCTCCTACCTTGGGGGTTCGCTAAGTTCATTCTTCGACTCCGCAAACAAGAACCCCAGCATCACCATGACTGCTTCCCCCTTTGGAGAGAAAAAGATTTACCAGAGTTTTGTGTTTCTTTCCAGAGCGTATTACTTGATCTCGGCCTGATAACTTCAAGCTGAAAAGTAGATGATAACATGGCTGAGTTTAGATGCAGGATCATGTGTTTAAAAGAACATATTTTCTCTTACTTATATGTTTAATTTTTAGATCTGAAACGAAAGGAGCGACACACAGCAGCAATTTACCGGAGAATTCCACTTTATTAGGGAAAGGTGCTGGGTTATATAGGAAGGGGCATGGGGTGATTGTGGTGTTACTTCTACGGGGCTGGTGGCTATTGGCTAGGTGCTGGGATTGGGAGGGGGGCGAGAGGTGATTGGGCTTCAGGTGGCGCCGGCGGGAACTGAGAACCCTGAAGAGAAGCCGGAAGTTCGCCATCTTACTGGTGGGGGCCTTTCAAGATCTGTCGTAACTACTGAGGACTTCGGAAGAGCGCTTGGTGGAGGCATTTAACCAGATTACATTATCAAACCCTATATCACTTTTATAAATGCCGTCCACTATGTTTAAGTGATTTCAACCCATTACGTTTCTAAATGGACCCAAATAAGTATCCAATGGCCTCTTTGCGAGTGCCAGTCCACTCAGCCAGGTGTATAAGTAAGTTAACAGCTGTAACTGGAACCAAAGGCTTAAGGGAAACTCTGCTCCCTAAAGGTGTAATTTGAATTGACTATACATTTACAAAGTAACCACACTGATGGATTTTTCTAGCCACCAAAGCCGCCCTAAACCCAAACACGGGCGTAATCTTTTCTTGACTTGAGTGACCTAAGGGCTAGTGTGGCTGTAGCAGAGGAGGAGATGAAGGGAAGGTGAGGAGGGGGCGTGCAGGCAGACCATGGGGGGCTTTGCGGGCTGCAAGGAAGGGGGCTTTATACTCCATGAGGTGGCAACCATAGAGAATTCTGAGCAGAAGAGGGACTTTTTGGGTTTTGCATAATCTCCAGTAGCTTGAAAAAACTGGGTTGTGGGGGTTTCCTCTCAACGCATTAGGAAAAAAAAAGAAAAAGGACGGGGCGTTCTGAGGCTGGGAGGCTCCTGGGACGCTCAGGAGGGACCAGAAAGCCTTATGGCCTTTCTCAGCCTCTTGACCTGTCCGCTGCTGCCTCCGCATGGTCACGGCCTGAACTGCAGCAGCGTCCTGTTTGGTGCGTTTCCTCTTTGGTGAACAAAGGCTTCTTGCAGCGGCTTTGTGCAGGGTCTGCAGGGTCTGCAGGGTCCTGCGTTGGGTCCAGACGGATTGCTGCAGAAAAGCTCTGAGGGAGAAGCGCGGGGATTCAGATGCTTGCAGGATGACAGGATCCTCAGGAAAATACAAACCATGTTTGCTCCAGAGAGGCTCTGAGGAGGGGTCTTTGGATAGAGTCTTCAGGGACCCCTGGTTGTTTTTCAGAAAAGCACAATAAGAAAAGACATCCTAAGCAGAGGGAAGGACATGTACAAAGCAAGGTCAAAATTGAACTCCTGATATGTTCCCCGCCTCCATTAACCGCTCCTCCCAACCAGGGTCCTGGGGTCATCATTTGGGCCTGCACCTAGTACTTGTCCCTAATCCTCTCTTCCACTCACTCCTGCTGTCCCCATGACCACCACCCAGGGCCAGACGCCCATCGCCTGGCTGTCACCTGTCCCAGCCTTCAGTTCTTAGTTGTCTACTGCAATCCCAGTGGGACCTTTCTGTGTCTCTCCCATAAGACGCACACACCTCCATGGCGCTCCAGTGCTCTGGAGAGCAAGTCCAAACCCTTCACCCTGGCACCTGACATCATGAAGACCTGGCCCTGCCTACCCCATCATCTCATTACTGTGAGCAACTACACAAGCAATAAAAACAAAAATAGTACCCATTTACTGAGGGCCTATATGATGCAGGCCATGTGTCATACAGTTTAAAGGTGGCTTCACAACTGTCTTATCCCCATTTTACAAAAGGGCATCCCGAAATTCAGAGAACTCAAGGTGACTTGTCCAAGGTCACCAGCCTACATGTAAACTCGGTTCTTTTGAACTCCAAAGCCTCAGACTCAACCCCAAGTCTCGGTCCCCTCCAGGGCACATCGCTGATGGGAAGCGACCAGCAGTTTAAGAGTCAACTGTATGTGTTTTGCTGGGGGTATCTTTGAGTTTATCCTACTTGGTATTAACTGAGGTTCTTGGATCTATAGGTTCATTTTCTTAATCAAATTTAGGACACTTTTGGCCATTACTTATTAAGAAATTCATTTTGACCTTTCTCCCTCCTCCTGAGACTCATATGTCCACACTGGTCTACTTGATGGTGCCCCCCACTTCCCTCAGGCCCTGTTAACTCTCGGCATTCTTTTTACTTTCTGTTCCTCCTAGTCAGCCATTCCAGGTGCCCGTTTTCCAAGTGTGCTGATTCCTCCTGCTTGAATCTGCTATGAACCCAGCGAGTGAATTTCTCATTTCAGTTATTGTATTAGTCAGCTCCATGATTTCCCTTCAGGTCCTTTTTATAATTTCTATCTTTATTGATATTCTCATTTTGCTCATACATCATTTTCCTATCTTTGTCCATGTTTGTCCTTTAGCTCTTAGATCATATGTAAGGTAGTTGTTTTATAGTTTTTGTCTAGTAAGTCCATCATCTCAGTTTCCTCAGGGATAGTTTCTGTTAATTTTGGTCCTTTGAAGGGGCCATACTTTCCCATTTTTCTGTCTGCCATTTGGTATTTTGTTGAAAACTAGAATTTAAATCTCATCATGGAAATCTGATTCACCTCCTTTCTCCAGGGTTTTCTGGGTGGTGTTGGTTTTCTTGTTGCAGGGTGTCTCCGTGCTCTAAGTCAGCCTGAGGTAGAAGCTTACAAGTTCCACAGGGTTTTTCTGAGCCTGTGTCTTTCCCTGGCATGTGCAGTGGCTTCCTAAATTCCCCCATATACCTGGTTGCATATGACTGTCATAATCCTTAAATGTCTGGCTCCCAGAAGGAGAAAAGAAGAAGAAAAACCCACAGATGTTATTTCTTAAAGTCTCGTGGAAGCCATTTCAACTGGTAGGCTTGAATGAAACAATGGCAGCCAGCCCCGGTGTCTGCACCTCAGTGATCAAAAGCAGATAAGCAGTAATCGGAACATAGAACCAGATAATTGGAAGGTGGGGTATTTTTGTCCAACACCCCTCCACCCTGTTCCAGGAAGCTGCATCTGGACTGTGGGCTGCTGTCCAAAGCTGCCTGCCTTCGGGTTTTTGGTGGGGGATGGGTAGTCACTCCTACACTTAAAGCTGAATTGGCTGCAATTAACCCAAATGTACCAGCCACAAGTTCAAAGCTAACAACCTGGAACTGGAGGCCACGAGTTCAGATAGATTCTTTAATTTCAAAATAGTTAACTTCAAACAGTTTGTGGCAGTGTAATTGTCTTCTGGGTGGAGAAACAGATTCTTGGTGCTTGCTACTCCATCATCTTCCCCGACATGGCCTTCTACAGAGCTGCTTTTGAATGTCCTAGTATCTCAAAGAATCTCACTCCCAGTCTCCACCAGAACTAAAACAGGCTATTGTTTGTCCTAACCGCGTAATCTCTTGCCTCGGGCATTTGTGGGTCCTAGACTGCCCTGCAGCTTTTATGTATGGTGGCTATTGCTTTTCTCACTTGAGATCTGGGTTAGGTTACAGAGATGTGAACCCCTTGCAACAGTCCTTCAGGTGTCTGCCAAGCAGGTTCAAACAGTCTTACACAATAATTAGTGAATAAAGTCTGCTCTTCTCCCTCTAGTTCAAGGCCATGCTCCCCAAATTGGAACATGGGCTACTGTTGCAACCCAAAGGGAGGAGAGGCATAGCGCAAGATCCAAGAGAGGCAGAGGCCACAATAGAGAGGGAAGCCGTTTCTGAGAGACAGACCTGCCGAGACAAGGGGTCAGAGACTCCATCGCGTAATTGGCTTGGTGAAGGCAGGGTCTGTCTCCGACTCCCTTAACACCTGGCGCTGATAAGGAAGAGTTAGGATGGTCTTTACATCATCCAGTCAGAAGAAAGAAACCACATCAGTTACATTAATAAAGAGAATATAAAAATGATCGACCAGTTGTTGAAAAACTGAGAAACAGAAAGAAAACTCAAAGGTTTAAAGGAGGCAGTATGAGAATCAATAATGACGTGGCGTGTGGAGGCCAGCAGGGGGAGCCCTTGCCCCGTCACTTCTTGTTAAATGCAGACGCCACAGGAAGGTTTCTGTGAGTCTACGGAGACACTGCCAGTTGCACCCCTTTCCCTGCTACTTTACTCCCCAGCAGTGTTGGGGGACCGTTGTGGATTTTCCTCGGTCCTTGTCCCCGTCGCAACAAAGAATTGAAGGGCAGAGACACAGTAGTAGTGAAGCACAGTGAAAGTTTTATTTAAAGTGAATTAAGGAGAGAAAAAGTACAGGCTCAGCAAGGAGGGGTGCTCTGAAAGGCTGAAAAAAGAGAATTTAAAGTTAAAAGGTTACACACTTAGAAAGTGTGGGTGTCCTCAGAGAGAGGAGCGCCTGAAAAGGTTGGGAGTTCCCCCTCTTAAGGATTCTTCAGGAATGTGACTAAGGGCTGGGGGTGCAGACTTGTTAAGCGGTCTCTGAATATTTAGAATTAACTTAACACAAGGAACGTCCTGCCCTGATTTCTCCCTGGGACACTAACGTTCGTGGTCTGGGAGCAGATCAGACAAGGCCGCCTGCCCAGCCCCCAAGGTGGGCTGAGGTATTGTCTGTTTGCTAAAGAGTAAGTTAAGAATCTTACTTCCTAACTTCCTGGGCATTAAAATACAATCTTTAAGATGGAATCCTTCCTGCCGTTTACTGTATTGTTGACGGCTGGGCCTGGACGCTGAATTAGTTGCCTACGTCACAGACTAGTCGATTAGGGCTGGAAGGAGGGAAAAACAGCATATAGGTTAAGGTAAAGAATGAACTGGGCCTGCATGATTAACACTATGAAGACATGGGCTCTGCTGAGGTACCTTCCTTTATCTGGGGAATATTCAAACATTCCAGGCCAAGTTGCTCCTGGCTTTTTGAGCTTTAACTGATTAACTCAGGGTCTTTTTAGTGGACTTTCCTGGCCTTTTTCTCTTTCCACCCCGCTCTCATCTATTTTCCTGCCTGACAGCAGGAAGAAGGAATGTTTCTTCCTCTCCTGGCAACAGCCCAGTCTAGGGGAAACTGTCACAGCCCAGCCTATGAGAAGCCACAATTCTTGGAACTCCCAGTTCCCTCCAACGGAGTTTTTGTTATAACAGCCCCAACTAGGCCCTTTCCTCTATAAAAAAACAGTCTGTTGTTCTCTGAATTTGCCTGTGCTTCTGGATCTTGCATGTCCCGAATTGCAATTCTGTGCCATTGCTCAATAGATCCATTTTTGTTGGTAAAATAATGGACTTTTATTTTTAAGATTAACAGTTGCAACTACAAGAGGCATTTTCTTCTCTCTAGAACTGGAGGATCAAATGGAAGAAGATGAAATATTAAGTCTCAGAAACTTGGAACAATGGTTCTGTGGCCTGGAACCCAGAATCCTGAGAAAGGGGTGCGTTTTGACTGGTGCTGGTTTCTCTAGGGAGTCTCAGTGAGGCTGGCTCTGCGAGTGATAGGAAAACTGCACACTGGAGCTGATGCCAGCGGGAACTGCCTCTGCAGGGTGAAGAAGCTGACATGACAAGAAACAGGAAAACATGGAAGTTTCTTCTCCAGCCTCCAGCCTTTCGGCCTCTATCGCCCTCTGTTGGTAGTGCCTAAGGGAGCCAATTGGAAACCGGAAACGTGGTTTGCTGACGCCCACTCCCATCAGTATACACGTTCACAAATAGAGAGAGAATTTAAGCTGAGAGCAGTTCAATAAGTGACGTGGTCTCCCACTTGGCTCGAAGGACACAAACCCCTGAGTTGGTGACAAAGCACAGATTAGGTGCCGGTGGAGGTTTGTGTTACAAATGAACTGTTCAATTAAATAAAAACTCACACATATACGGTCTTTGATAAGAAGATGTGGATGAATTGAGAGGTCCTGTGTCCAGGATTCTCACCTGGCCGTGGTTGACTAGCTCACTGCACACCTATGGACACCACATGGCTGTTGACTCTATATAAGAGCTCCGCCCAGTGCTCTGGGCCTGACACGGTGGCAGGGCTGCAAGGCTGCAGCAGAGCAGAGGCTGGAGTGGTGGCAGCGCCAAGGACAGAGGCCCAGATGACGGCTGTGTGGACAGAGGGGCCCAGAGGCAGAGACCGGCTTGCTGCACACAGACTGGCTCTGAGTGAGTGGGATTCTAGTCACTGACCTGCCACCTGGAAATAAAGTTGGGTATAACCCTTTCATCCCCAAGAACGTTTTGCTGTCATTTTCTTTGGTCACACTGAATCCATAGCAAACTTGCCCCGGTCTGAAACCCATTGACAAGACAGAAGAGTATTTATCTGATCTTTCTAGACCCTTTCTTTTCCCCAGTAAAAGGTCCCTCTCCTAATCCCTAAGGGCAACGCCAAGTTAGTCCCAGGATGCAGCCACTTTGGAAAACAGTCTGGCAGTTCCTCAAAGATTAAACCCAGAATTTCCATATGACCCATCAATTGCACTCCTTGGTATATGCCCAAATGAAATAAAAACACATGTTCAAACAAAAACTTGAACATGAATGCTCACACATTACTCACAATAGTCAGAAGATAGTAATAAACAAAATGTCCATTAATGGGTGAATAAAGAAAATATACTATATCCATACAATGGAATATTATTTAGTTCTGCCATATTGTTCAATTCATAAATTCAAATGAAATAGATATGTACTACAACACAGATACCCCTTGAAATTATGCTAATGTAATGAAGTCAGTGAAGTCAGTGGTTAATCACAAAGACTGCATGTTATATAATTCCATTCATATGAAAGTCATGAATATTAAAGTCTAGAGACAAAATAGATTCGTGGTTGTCTAGGACTAGGAGGAAGAAGATGAGAAAATACTGATAGCTAAAGGGTGAGAGGGGTTATCGCGCCCGCTTCCCGTGGGTCGAGTCGACCCGATCACAGGAGACCTGGCTCGGTTTCAATCAGCTTTAATTTCTTCTCACAGGCGGTGTTACAGAAAGAGTGCAGCTTGCACGCAGGCAAGTATGAATTAGAGCTCTTTTAGATTCTCTCTAGCTTATTCCTCTCGTCTCTGCAAGCTAGCTCGCTAGCGTCTGGTTCCGCTGGCTTCTCCCTCTCCCTACTACTAACTACCGCTATATATATGTTTCCTAGACCAATCAAAGGGGAGAGCATGCGTGACCTTTAACTCTATTGGCGACAGGGCAGAAATCATGCAGTGTGCACGAGCACGGAACTACTTATAAGGTCTGGGGGGGGGATTCTCCTACTCTGCAGAGCGGATGCGTGGGATGTGCAATTACCGGATGTGAGCGCCATCTTAGAAGGGCTTGGGTCCGACCTCGGCCGCGGCTCAGACCTCTACAAGGGGTTTCTTTTGGAGGTGATAAAAAATGTTGTAGAACTTACCATGGTGATGACTGGCAGGTATCTGTGAATATAGTGGAAACCATTACACTGTACACTTTCAAGGGTTTATTGTATAGTATGTGTAATACATCTCAAAGATGTTCAAATAAATGCATTAAGAGCTTTACAATGTGAGTTTTGCAATTTGACTTCAAGCATATTAAGGTTCCAGGTGCACCCCAGATGTACATAATAACACATCATTTCCTTATATCAGTGAAAATAGAAATTCAGTTTCCTTAGGGGTGTTATAGACTGTTAACATTTCAAACATCTCTAGGGGCACACTCAAAAACTGGTCTAAAGTAAATTTCCTTCCACCAGTGTGAAACCCACACCTGGTAATTTAAAGAACACATCTCAAAGCTTGTGGTTGGTCTGAGAAGAGTCCCTGCAGCCAGGCTAGGTCTGGGGGGTCCCACCTTCCCACCAGAGCCAAGAGCTGGGAGACCTTGGGATTATTTAATGTATTTGGGGATGGGGAAGGGACGGGAGAAAAACTTGCAGTCAATGGTCAAAGATCAAAATGGAGCCAGACTCTATTACATACGATGAGGTGACTTTTAAGTGTGTTTGTAAACGAGGGTCACAGTTCCATGAATGGCCTCGCAGACTTATGCCAAGCCCCCTGACCTCTGGAGGATTACGGACTTCCTGCTCCAGGCTGGCCTGATGTGGGTGCCCCTTTTTCTCAAGGGGTGGCTCCATCTACAAACCAAGTCTTCAGTTCGCTGCGCACGCCTGTGTCCCACTCGCATAGGAACGGAACACGCTTAATCACAAATATCCTGGGAGCGGCTGAGTTCCAAGCCACGCGCACAGGCCGGGGCAGCTTCGCCACGTGACCTCTACGAGTTTACGAAGCACCGGGGCGGGAGCGCGGTCCTCACGAGCTGCCCAATCAGGGGCGCAGCCGGGCGGGTGGGCGGGGCGCCGCCGCGCGGACTCTCACCTGCGCTCAACTGGGCAAGTGCCTCAGTTGCTGCGTCAGCCGCCCTGTGAGCTGCACCTGCCGGGAGCCGCAGGGACGACGCCGGGGGACCCAGCAGCCGGCCAGCGGTGGGTGTGCGGGCCCGGTGTCCCGGGATCGGGCGGAGAGGCCGGTAGGATACGGCCGTGGCGGGACCCGGCCGTCCCGCGGGCATCTCTGGGGTTCAGACCTGAGTCCTCCGGGGGCGCCGCTCGGACCTCGGGCCCCTCCGGCCCGCGGCGTGGGTGCTGGGCCGGCAGCCGGGCCCGGACGTCCTGTCCGGTTACAGCGCGCGGCCCCGGAACCTCTCTGGGCGTCTCTCAGGTTGTGCGGTGACCACGGGGAGGGGCCTCAGGGACCGTAGTGACTCGGCCTCCGGGGCTCGTGCGTGGGAGGAGCTGTGCTCTGTGGGGTCCCCGTCCATCCTTTCTCCAGTGGGGGAAGCGTGTTCTCCTGAGTTTCCTGAATGTTTGGGGAGCAGGGTCTGTCCCCCATCCTACCTCTTCCTAGGACTGGCAGTAAATCCAAAATCCAGATCCCTCCCGCCTCCTGAAATGCCAGCTTCGCGTCTCCGTTTCAGTTTCGTTACCAGCTGTTTGTGTTCCGGGGTGCATTTCGAACAGACGCAGTATTTTAATGGTTTATTAGTTTCCCACAGTCAATGGATGGTGGTTTTTAAAAGGTTTTGTGTGCGTGTGCGTGCGTGTTTGTGTGTATATTTTACATGAGAAGGAAGCAGAGAATAACCTTCTGGAACTATGTTGCATGAACTCTTCGTGCCTCCCCCCAGGATCTGCCCTGGGCACAGACGTCCCAAGGGAGGTCCTGTTGGGTAAAGGTTCCTGTTTGGAGACTCTCCTGGGTGATGTGACCTGTCAGCGCTGTCACTACCTGGGTTTGTCAACTGAAAAGATTTATTCACTTCATTGAGTCTAAGATTTTCAATAAATATAAAATGTATTTAACCAACAGATCTTAAAAGGGTGCAATATATTTCCAAAGAGTCAAGAAAGAAGTGCATTTTAGGAAAAATGAAATAATGGATTCCAGCATTATTACATGTTAAAAATTCATTTCTTTATTCTCCTGAAAGTGTTTAATATTCTGAGGTCTGTTCTTTTGGGTGATTTCAAATGGAATATTGGGGCTTAGAGTTGTAACACGTAGAAGTGTTAAAATAAGATAGTTTTCCAACCAGTGTCTTGCTGTCTAAATAATAAATTGATGCCCTAATTTTCTGAAAGGAACAGATATTTGAATTTTCTGGTTGAATAAGAAAAAGTGCCTTGCAGTTTTCTGCCCTCCTTTCCACAATAAATACAGGGTTTGAGTGATTTTACCTGACTGCAGGTGGCAGTCATGACACGTGGGCCCTGCAGGGCTCACAGGAGAAACTTCTGTGGGCAGATGAGGCCCCAGTGGAAGTGATGTCTACCCAGGAGACCACAGTGGAGGACACGGTGGCTGTGCAAAGAGTTATACAAGCCTTTACTGCACTTACTGACTGCGTTTGGAAAACCAAAGTGAACAATGGGTCAGGTTGACAAGGGTGCATTTCTGGAAGTGATTATAGCGTGTGGGGACTGGAACATCATTCTTACAGCTGTTTCAGGTCCTGACTCTCACCTCTTCAACTCCCGTTTTGCATTTCTTATACACATGGTCTTTTTGGGCAGTGTGAGGTCAGGAAGTGTGAGATGTCTTTCCCATCAGGAGGGGCAGATGGACCCTTCCCTTGGGTATGCTTTTGGGACCCGGGCATACCCTTCTACCACATGGCATGGGGGTGAGAACAATTCATTCTGTGAAGGTCACGTAAGTGTGTTCACATTTATGTGAAACGTGTGTATATACACAGCACATGCCCAGTTATTCAATAAGCATCAATTCCCTCCTCTGCCTTCTAGTAGGTGCTGCTGTGAACAAATCAGAATACCGCTGCTCCTTGAAGCTGACACTGTAGGAGACAAGATAAAAGTAAAATATACAATGTATCTGGCAGTTGTTTTCAGAAGGAAAGAAAGAGCAGGGGTGGAGTGTGGAGGGTCTGGGCTCTAGGTGTCTGCATCATCTATGAGCATTTGTGGGTTTTCATGTCTACAGATGTATTCACCAGCATGTGCCATGACAAAAGTCTGTGATTTGTGTGTCTGAGTAGGCATATGTATGTGTGAATCCTTAAAATCTACAATGCTTATGTTATTTTTTGCCTATTTGCCCTGGGTTGCCCCTCCCACACCATGCTGAATAGCCCTAGCAATAGCAGACACCTTATCTTGTTCCAGTGCAGAGACGAGGCCGAGAAAATCTCTGAGATGTAGAGACAAGGCCGAGAGAATCTCTGAGCTGTCAAAGCATGCACGACCCCAGGGTGGAAAATTCCACCGGAGCAAAGCGGGCAAACAGGAAAACCGCAGAAGCTAAGATAGAGCCCAGGTCAGGAAAGCCCCTTCACCCCAGCCAATCAAGTACTGCCACCCCTGGGTAAAGTAGGTCACCCAGAAACGAGCAAGAACCACCTGCAGGAGGGCTGCTAACCACCTTATGTAAGCCAACCCTATATAAGGATGCTAAAAACAAGGGTTGGAGTCCTGGTCAAGGCTCCACTGCGCCGGATGCGACTGGGACCCTAGCTCGAGCTAGCAATAAAATTCCTCTCTGCCTTTGCACTGCTGGCTGTGGACTTGTCTATTCACACCCGGGACCCGAAACTCCGAGCAGAACACTAGTTTGTATTAATTACTTTATATTTTCACTGTCTTCGGGTGTTTTGACATCTTGGGGTCTTTCAGACCCAGAGAGTGATTGCCCTTCCCAGGGGTACCTAATTCCAAGGGTGGGTGGACAACTTGCCTGGAGCCTGCCTTTTATGTGAAGACTGCCCAATCTAGCGCTGTATTCCCACCTCCCTTCTTATCTATCTCTCACACCCCAAACTGATTATTTCCCCTGCCCTAACCCAGCCCAGGGTCAGGTACTACACAACTACTGACAGCCTCTATGCCCCAAAGCCTTCTGTGATTATTCAAACTGGCACCCCTAAGATGTTACTCAGCTCTGCCCGGCCTTTCCTGCAGAAACCCTAAATAAAGGCTTGGCCTAGGCCAAGTCCTCAACTTACAGAATTTCTAGAAGGAACATATGGCAAATATCATACTTACTTCTGAGAAAATGGAAGCTTTTCAACAAAGATCAGGAACAAGGCAAGGATGTTCCCTCTCACCATTTCTCTTCATCATTGTTCTAGAAGTCCTAGCAAATGCACTAGGACAAGAAAAGGAAATAAGTGTTGGGATTGAAAGAAGGCTGAATACAATTTTTCTAACATGTTTGTCTATGTAGAAGATCCCCCCAAAAATGGATTTTAAAAGTTTCTGAAACTAATAAGAAATCAGAGGAAGATCACAGGCTATAAGGGGAATGTACAAATATCAGTTGCTTTCCTATACTATTGGAATTTTTTTTACATCTCATATTTTTACTATTTCTATTATTTTAAATATATTAGTAAACTCAGTTTTCCCAGAGATGTAATTCAAAAATAAATAGTTATAAATTTACAACAATAAGAAATTAGAAAAGCTGTTAGAAGCAAGTGATAGATCGGATACTGCAGACTCTTCAAAGAGTGGTTTGTCCCTGTGTTTCCTTAAAGTCATCTGCCTCCACAGGGTGAGTGAAACGGAGAGTGAAGTCGCAGAGGAGTGGCCGGGAGAGCTCTTCCGTCTTCAGTTCTGAAGAAACAGCGCTGATGTTTGTAGTGAGGGCTCCCACCGTCAGCTTACAGTCCGCAGCATGATTCTTCAGCATCTTTAAGTCAGGTTCTTGCCTTGGCCTTTTCCTGAGTCAGGGGCAATTTACCCGAATTCACTCACTCCCGAGCCACTGCCCACCGGCACCGGAGCTCTACCGCTGCATGACGCAAATTCGCAGAGAATTGGATTTGTTTTTTAATTTTGTTATCATTAATCTGCAATTACATGAAGAACATAATGTTTATTAGGGTCCCCCCTTCACCAAGTCCCCCCCACAAACCCCTTTACAGTCACTGTCCATCAGCGTAGTAAGGTGTGAACAATTGGATTTTGAAGTTAAAAATATAATGCGTTCACAATAATACTAAAAAAATACTTAAGTATAAATCTAACAAAATATGTACAAGATCTATATGAGGAAAACCACACAACTGCTGACAACAGTCAATAAAGATCCAAAATAAGTGGAGATATTCTATGTTGACAGGAAGGCTCAATATTGTTAAGATATCGGTTGTCTCCAATTTGATCTGTGGATGACTATTTTTTGTATATTGGCAAATTGATTTTGAAGTTTATATGGCAGAAAAGCCAGCACAATACTGTAGATGAAAGACAGGACTGGCACCAACTGACTTTAACACTAACTATAAAGTTATAGTAATCAAGACAGGGGGGGTGTTGGCCAAGAGAACAGACATATGGATGAGTGGCATAGGATAGAAAGCCCAGAAGCAGACTTGTACAAGTACAATCAACTGATCTTTGAAAATGGAGCAAAGGCAGTTCAATGCAGAACGGACAGTTTTTTCAGTAGTTGGTGCTGGAATGATTGAACATCCCCATGCAGAGAAATGAATCTAGACATAGACTACAATTTTCACAAGAAAGAACTCAAAATATATCATAGACCTACATGTAAAATACAAAAAACTTGCAGAATATAATGAGAGAAAATCTAGGAAACCTTGGGTCTGGTGAGGTTTCTGATATGGAACAAAAGCAAGATCCAAGAGAAAAGCTGATAAGGTGAACTTCATTAAAATTGAAAAACTGCAGTTGAGAAGAAGCCACTGTTAAGGGAATGGGTGTCAAGCCACATGCTGAAAGAACATATTCTCAAAACACATATCTAGCAAAGGACCGGTATCAAAAATATAGGAAGAATTCTTAAAGCTGAATGGTAACAAAGCAAACAGCCTGATCAAAAAATATGCCAGAGATCTAAACAGACATCTCACCCAGGAAGATATACTGATAGCAGATTGAATGTATGAAAAGATCAACATCATTGTCATTAGGGATTTGCAAATTAGGGGATATTTTGTTGGGATGATATAGATGAAGATTTTTATATCTTCTTGGAGAATTGGCCCTTTTATCACTGCATAATGTATCTTTATCCTTGATTATTTTCCTTGTTCAGAAGTTTGCTTTCTGAAAGTAAAATCAAATTCTTGGCCTGTTCAGTCAAGAATCTCTGCCATAACCAAGTCTTGTTTTAATGCTTGCTTGGTCATGTCAGATTGTTTCTCTTGCAGCGTGTCTTGTAATTTTTAGTTGAAAGCTGGACATGATATTGTTGGTAACAGGATTTGAGTTAAATAGGCCTTTAGTGTTAGATTTTATGTTTTACTGAATAGCGGTTTGACTCTTGTTTGCTGAGCTATAGGTGTCAAGCTTCAGTGTCCTTTAGGTCCTTTGTATTTTTTGCTCCTGTTGGGTTTGGGTTTCCCTAGAACTCATTTCTTAGAGGAACCTGTGTTTTAGGGCTCACTTAGTTGCAATTCACTGTTATTAAACTGGAGCCCTCTTAATATGGTGGCTTGAGCAAAGCAGAGAGTTGGGTGAGCCTTTATTTTGTCAAGGGATGAAGCTGGGTGTTTTTGAGGTTTGACAAACCTAGCAGGTGGCACGCAATGAAGAGGGGCATGTGTGGCCCTTCCTAATTTGGTTGCCCATTGTGGACCAGGCAGGGTGAGTGGATTAAATAACATGGTCCTAGTCTAATGGCATGAAAGATCTTCAGAAAAATTCCACTGAGACACTTAAAAAAATACCTGATCACTACACCTCAAAACTCAATTTAATCAACAAGGAACTGGCAACCTGTACAGAGAAGAAGAATCTTAGCAGATTGACGACTAAATATAATGTGATATCCTGAATCTGCTCCTAGAACAGAAAAATATCAAGGAAAAACTAAGGAAAGTTGAGTAAAATATAGACACAGAACTGTATTAATTCTGGTTCATTGAGTATAAAAAAATTTCCAAACTAGTGTAAGATGTTCACAGTAGGAGAAACTGGGCACAGACATACGAGGACTCCCTGTATGGTCTTTGAAATTTTTTCCTAAACCAAAGATCATGAGAAAATAGCAAGTTTTATGAAAATCATTATGACAGGCTGAGATTGAATATAGCATCCATTTATGGACTTACTAAACCTATTAAACATGTTTTTAATTTGGCTCATAAAAAAAGATGTAAAAACATACTCTATACAGAAGACGTAGCTACAGTTAGAAGAGTCAGTAGGGAAAGTGTGTGTGTGGAAATGTACATATTAAATCAGGAAACTATAAATGAAAAGAGAGCCGGGGTAGTGTTTCTGATATCAAAGTAGAAGTGAAGCCTAAAGCATTAAATGTGATAATGAAGGGCCCTTTTTAAAATTATGGTATCAGTGATATACAATCTTATGAAGGTTTCACATGAGCAGCATTGTGGTTACTACATTCACCCCTATTATCAAGTCCCCCCCCCACCCCATTGCAGTCACTGGCCATCAGTGTAGTAAGATGCTATAGAGGCACTACTTGTCTTCTCTATGCTATACTGCCAATGAAGGGCACTTAAAAAATATTTTCTTTTTCCTGGTTTCCTTTATTTTTTGAAGGACAATTCTTGATGTTAAAACCTGCAATTCACAATGAAGATTTAACACTTCTGAACAAGGTGTATCGCATGACTATATATGAAAGACAACACTCTAATAATAAAAAATACACATTTGTCTTAAGTGATATGATAACAGTCACAAAGATCATCTGTAAATCATAACAAACTTATATACAGAAATATTACTAAAATGCTCTCAGATGACAATGCAAAATAAAGCATTTAAAAATAGAAACAAAAACTGTTTTCTAGATTTGTTAACCTGCGTTCATTAGTAGCTACTAACACTGAAGTCCATCAAAACTTTAATATATTTGTATGCTTTTTGTGGAGAGAAAGGGACAGAGAGGAAGTCGGAGAGCGTGCAGGGCCCTGCAGCTGGGGCAGCAGGGGCGGCACAGGCAAGCGGGGAGCAGTCAGGGGGGGCCGGGATGGATGAGCACAGGTGTGCCCCCCCTGGGCTCCCGGCCCAAGAAGCCAGGCCTAGTTAAACCGTCGAGCTCAGTGTTGGGGGAACAGGAAACCAGGCCCGCACCAGCGGTTCTGACGGGCGTGGGGTGGATCCGGACCTGGGTTCCAATCCTGCCTCCTCTGATAACCCTACAAATTACTTCCCCTACATTTGTTTCCTTATTTGTATGATGTTGACCTTACTGGATTCTTTCAAGGATTAAATGAAATACCATAAAAAAAAACAGAAACAAAAACAAAGAGAAGGCCCTCCCACCTGGAAAGGTACAAAACTTTCCTTAAACTTAACTTTGGGTACAAGGGGAAATATACACTGAAACGATAAGACTGCCGCTCTACTACCAGGGAAAAGAGATGTGGGCCAAGGGAGAGGATACTAGGATATTACTAAGCACAGGTAAAAAGTCTGAACTGTCTACTAATTAAAGCTAAACTCATACAAAACCATAGAATGGGAGTTAACCAGGGGCTGGGAAGCAGGGGAATTAAGGAGATGTAGTTTAAAGATACAAACTTTAGACTAGAAAATCAATACATTGTGGAGATCGAATGTCCAGCATAGTCAAAATACTGTATTATATATTTCAAAATTAATAACAGACAAGACTACAAAAAAGTGATAATGATGTGACTTGAGGTGTTAGCTAATGCTACAGTGACATTGCATTATGTAAATATATCCACATAACACACTGTACACCTTAAACTTAAAGTTATATTGTCAATTATATATCAATTTCTATAAAAAAAAGTACTTTATTCTGGAACATGCTCAGGCCCAGATGTATATCTGTCTTTCCCATCTTACAATGTAATGCTGCTACTCTTGTGCAGTATTATGACTCAGTCACTTAGATAACAGCCAGTAATGATGGGCATTAAAGGTCACTGTTATACGGTATCTTGTGGTCAGATAGTAAGTCACTACTGGAGTTCAGTGGAAAGCCAAGGTTCTTTTTCAAATGAGAAACATTTTCGGGAGGAGGGTATGACCACTTTGAAATTTTAGGGTTCGGTATTTTGATTCTCATATTTGGGGTCTCCATAAGCTCCATACAGGCTACTCCAGTACATCAGATCTGTGTAGTAAGACTCAAATAGAAGGACAGTCACGCTGCAGCCTGGATATGATGCAGAACTTTTTCTTTTCTGGTTCCATGCAAAACTGGCCCTCTTATGTGTCACCCAGGAAATGAGTGACTGGCAGGCTCAAATGTGCTTGTGGTCTCCATAATGTAAACACTCCCACTGACCTTGATAGCTACCTGTTGGAGGGCAGTATAAAGTGCAGCAAATTGTCTCCATACTGCAGGTGGTATTTCATCCTATGTTAGGACAACTGAAACCCTAGAAAACCCACACACATGGGCCATGACATTCATGACATTTATACTGCAAAATTCTATATCCATGTGTCTGCACTCTGTTTTGACACAAATAAGAACTTAGGACCTAGGCGTTAGACTAGATAGTAAAAGTAAATTGTTGTGGACATTCTCAAGATGGCAGTGTGAGTGAGGTGGCGGAAATCTCCTCCCAAAATGATATGTATTTTGAAAATACAGCAAATACAACTATTCCTAAAAGAGTGACCAGAAGATACAGTACACCAGCCAGGCTACATCTACGTCTCATGGAAAAGAGTAAAATACAAAGCCGTGACCTGGCAGGACCCGGGCACTCTGGTCAGTCAGCGCAGCTCACCAGCGGGAGGGAAAGCATCAGAGTGGGGAGGGAGTGGGAGCACAGGACTGCGAAATAACCAGGCCTGGTGATCTGCTCCCGGAGCACAGACACACACTGCATGGTGCACTGGGTAGTAGAGGAACGGA
Source organism: Manis javanica (assembly GCF_040802235.1). NCBI lineage: Eukaryota > Metazoa > Chordata > Mammalia > Pholidota > Manidae > Manis > Manis javanica. The sequence goes on along the minus strand of NC_133168.1, from coordinate 92,285,631 downwards.
AAAGCAAAATCCAAGACTCAGACTGCGAACAGATTCCCACAGCCAACTGCCCTGGGACAAAAGGAAAGCAGGAGCTATAAAAGAAACGGACAAGGGTTTAACAGATGGACAGAATCGTCTTGGCACCCTCAGCCCAGCAGGCTGGGAACTTCAAGGAACTTCAGGCTCCCTAACCCCCTGGGTGGCAACACAGCTCCAAAGCCAATCACGGTGATAAGCAGCGTGCCGTTGATGCCCCTTTCTCCCAGATAATTGTCTTTGTTCTAATGTCAACCAAAATCTGTCCTGTATCCGAGTGTTGCTTTGCTGACTTGTCTCTTGAGAATGTGTGCTCTTGCCTTTTAGTGTGCCTTCCGATTTGTGCTTGAAAACCAGATGTATCAGGTAGTAGGATTCGAGGAAAGTAGGTCTTCAGGGTGAGAGTCTGTGTGTTCTTGAATAGGCATTAGGTAAGGCCCAATACTTGCTTTAGCTGTGTGTGTTGGGGGCTTCAGTATCCTCCACTGTCCTTGCGTTTTTCTCCTCAGTGTGTTTGGGTATCCCCAGCCCAGGCTTGAGTCTGTGTCTTGCTGTTCTCTGTTTAATGTGCTGTTTGTTACCCTAGGACCCTGCTGATACGGCAAGCTATTTTGGGGAGGGAAAGTGTTCTGATTCAGCCTGTTATGCTTTGGTAGGATACAGTCCTGGACTACGAAAATTCAAAAAGGTTCTCAGTGCTTTATTCCTTCCCTTTTGTCAAAGAAGAAAGTTGAAGAGGGCTGGAGTTGTGTGACTGCTCTTTCTCCAACCAGGTAAGACTGATAAATGAGTGTTCCTTGAGGCACTGCCCAAGGTACAGACGACAGAGTTCACTGTTGTAAGTATATCAAGATGTTCCCTTGTGTTTCCTGCATGAAGCACGAGACATTTCCGCCCCCCCACCCCCCCAATCTTCACAAAAGAACCTGCTTTGGCTCCTGCAGGAAGAATTCATGAGTTGTGTGTGTGTGTGTGTGTGACGGTGCCCACCGTCAAAGTGGAACAGTCCCAAAGGGGAGCCGAGACGCTGAACAAACACACAAATCACTCTGAGAGGACGCCCGGTCGAGCTGGAATCGTGCCGTATAGCTTTTATTCTCCTCCTTATATACACACTCAGGGAGCGAAAGTTAACTAGGGGTCAAGAAGCACACGCCTGAGTATTCACGTGCTCTTTTGCACAAGCATACCCTGTCCTCAGGATACATCCTATCTCAGCGCACTCGACTCAACATTCGGGACTTGGTATTTTTCTTACTGAACTTCCTTATCTCTTCTAACTGACCGTTCTTTCACCCCAGTCTCTCAGCTGTCCTCTCTCAGTTTCCTTTAGGTTTCAACCATCCTCAACAGTGTGTGTGTGTTGGGGGTGGGGTGTCCTAAGACTGGGTTCCCCAGGCCTTTTAAGTCTCAAGCTAGACTGACTGTGTTCCCAGCAATTCATCTCTTACAGTTTATCCTACAGGTCACTGGCTCAAGTTATGTCTGCTTCATTCATCAAACACACTTTAGGAGAGTAGGGCAAGTGTGTGCGGTCAGGTAGCTAGAGAAAAGGGGACAGAGTGGGTTGGGCCTTCAGTGTGTCAAGGGGTTCAGGCTGAGGGTCTTCAAGGTTTGACCCCCCCATCTGCTGGCACAAAAATAAAGAGGCACATGTGAACCTTAATTGGGTTGCCCATCGTGGGCCAGGGAGGGTGAGTGGGTATCTAAAGTGAACTAACAAGCAGACAACAAAAACAGGGTCTCATCAAAATCTATTGTCTTTGTTACTGGTGGCATCTTGCCAGTGTTGTCTACCCACACACAAGCAGTCCCTTGAAGGAAATGGAACTCTCCCTGGTCGGTCAGTAAATTGTCCGAATCTAATAGTCATCAGCTACCGTGGCTGCCAGGGAGTTTTTCTTTTTGGGAAACATCTTTGAATGTTACCTGTCTGTTGCATGTGTTTAGTGTTTGGGGCATTTGTTGACTGGGATCAATGCTGTGAGTTTGTTGAGAGACATTAGGTGTGCCTGGGGCAGTGCCAGGACTCCCACAAGTACATGAGTGGAACTGGTAGGAAAAAGCAGGCATTTGTGTTGAGATGGTCCTGGTCGTTGTGAAAGAGGGTGCATGCCTGAAATACTGACATCCCGGAGACAGAGGAAGTTTAGGGGGAAAGTCCAGCAGTGAGATATGAGTTTGGCAAGATCATTGTCAACAGCTGAAAGATCTGTCAAAATGTGCAGATGAGTTATACTCTTGGCCAGGCCATCCTGTAGTGCAACATTGCCTGGAATTTGAGCTGATGCTTATCTTTGAGTAGGGATGGCCTACGTGATGTAAGGACAGAAAGCATCTCTGCAGTGGGCTCCGTCAGTGTGGGGTGGTGCAGGGTCCATAAGGTGTATGAATTCTGGTCATTCATGTGATCCCAAGGGGCTCTCAAGATAGCCAAAGGGCCTAGAAAAGGGGGACCTCCAGAATGACTGCATCATTTGGGGGACTGGGCAATGCTCTTCCTCCTGTAGGAGATGCCAGAGGGCCCGTTTTTGGCATAATCCCATAGGTACCAGTATCTTTTCCATGAGGCCTCTGCGGCGAAGTGAGCCTGACTCAGGTCCCAAGGAGAACTGAGAGGCTGGCTGCTTTGGCTCATCAGCTCAGGGCCTGTGGGAGCCTCTGTTTCTAGAAAGACTGCTGTCTATTGCCCGCAGTGGCTGTTCTAATTGTGTCTGGCACCAGGCTGAAGTGACATGTTCCAGAAAGCCATGGCAGTGTCATGGGTGTTTGGCCTCTGGAAGGCCTGAAAGTAGGCTGCTAATGCCTCTGTGGTGTGTGAGTGTGGAGAGGGAGACACTAGTAGCGTGTTATTTGGTCAGATTCTAGAGCTGTATGTTTTCCTATTCAAAGTGCTTCAGTCTGTAAGCATTTTATGGCTAAGCTGGCAGGGCTGATAATCATGTGGCAGCTGGGAGAGCTGTGGCTGAAGGGCACGAGTCCCTTAACGTGACTTCTGCCATCGCTCCCTCTGCCCTCTCACCTCACAGGCTCTGATATTGCCACAGAAGTTTTCCAGAGTAAGTCAGGTGTATATGTCTAGATACTTGCCAGTAAGCAGGTACAAAGCAGGCTTGAGATGAGAAACTCTGAGTTAGAAATGACCTCCAGGTGGTGACAGGAAGCTATAATGCTGATGCCTGTGAATCTGGATGTCCCCAGTGGGACAACTGTGGGATACACCTTTTTGTTTCACAGTCACAGTATTTCCAAAGATCTGACCCGGGAGCCTGATCTAAACTGAGATTCTGAGAGGCCTCTCCTGTTACGAGATGAAAGCAGGTGCAGCCCTGCTTTCTAAATCAAGACGGGATCGCTAAAGGCCTGGTGGGGACTGAGCCAGACCCCTACCCCAGTCCTCCAGCTACTCCTAAGAAGTACCCCAAGGTTGTAGAAAGGAGGGTTGTACATGTGAACATCGGTGGTGACAAGTTTAACGTTCCTTTAGCATATGAAAGCTTTTGAGTATGTACACCTACTATTTTAAGTGTAACTGTGTTTTCACAAATGTATAGGAACACTACCAGCAAGACAGAAAATGCTCCATCACCCCCAAAGAACATTCTTGTGATACCAATTTGTACTAAATCCTTCCACCACTGACAGATCATTAGCATTTTCTAGAATATAATGTAAACAGAATGTACTGCTATATGAGTTGTGAAATTCAATGGAAAATGTTTAAAAGTGCCTTCCTTGCAATGTTCTACTGAGTTTAAAATTTTGGCATTGCTCAGTTCAGTTCGTGACACCAATCAGGCCTTCAAATCTGAGATTCCACTACTATGAGCTCTGTGAGTTTGGGTAAGACCGTGCGCTCTGCACTTTCTCATTTGGAAGATGGAAGGACTGACTGGTGGGGGCACCATTAGAGACTAATAATCATGAAATAACATCATCTCTACCATGCTAGGAAAATACTGTTAGTTCTAAAAACTAGATAAAGATTGGCTTTCTTCTGCTCTATTGTAAAACTCAAAGCTGTTACTTTTTTTTTTTTTGAGAGGGCATCTCTCATATTTATTGATCAAATGGTTGTTAACAACAATAAAATTCAGTATAGGGGGGTCAATGCTCAATGTACAATCATTAATCCATCTCAAGCCTAATTCTCGTCAGTCTCCAATCTTCTGAAGCATAACGAACAAGTTCTTACATGGTGAACGAATTCTTACAGAGTGAATAAATTCTTACATGGTGAACAGTACAAGGGCATTCATCACAGAAACTTTCGGTTTTGATCATGCAATATGACCTATAAACCATCAGGTCAAATATGAATATTCATTTGATTTTTGTACTTGATTTATATGTTGATCCCACATTTCTCCTATGATTATTATTATTATTTTTATTTTTAATAAAATGCTGAAGTGGTAGGTAGATGCAAGATAAAGGTAGAAAACATAGTTTAGTGCTGTAAGAAGGCAAATGTAGATGATCAGATGATCAGGTGTGTGCCTATGGACTAAGTATTAATCCAGGCTAGACAAGGGCAGCAAGACATCCACGGATGCAGAAGATTTCTCTCAAAGCAGGGGGGGTGAGGTTCTGAGCCTCACCTCTGTTGATCCCCAAATTCTCACCTGATGGCCCCCCTGCGACTGTGCCTGTCTTAGGTTGTTCCTCCCTTGAGGAATCTTACCCGTCTCTGGCTAACCAGTCATCTTCCGGGGCCATACAGGGAAATGTAAAGTTGGTAAGTGAGAGAGAAGCCATATTGTTTGCAAAGGTTAGCTTTTTACTTCTTTGCAGATTTATGCCCTGTAGCTTCTATGCCCAGCACTTGTCTCGAGGTATCTTTACCACCTGGAGGAATTATGATACTCGGTAAATTCGATATGAGGCACGAATTCTATTTAAGGTTTGTAATTAGGAAGGAAGAAGAAAAGCTATAGATGTAGCATATGAAGGAAACTTGGGAGGATTGATTATTTCTTTGACATATCTTCTTGTATAGTACCTTAAGTATGTACAGGTTTTAAACTACTAACTAATTTGCACACACATATTAACATAATAGGAATACGGTGACATAAACAAAGCAAATCTATAATTACCAGCCATCTCCAGTGAAGCCAAGAAAACCATTTAGGCACCCTAGGCATTTGTGAAAATTTATCTATGATATGATGGATATTTTCCAACTGTACTTGAACCATCAGACAAATTAAAGCAGCCCATTTCTGGGATCTGTTCACATCCCATATGTTCTTTTAACCATAGATAGTCTATAGTCATGAGATTTTGGGGTGCTACAACTTGCACCCCTCCCAACTCCTGGTTGAGTTCCAACAGTACAGATCCAGTCAAATTCGTTGTCTCACTGTATGCACATGCCAGCCTAGACATCTCCCTCCTCCTTCTTATGGCAAGTCCAGGAGACGGTGGGCTGGATGCAGCCACAACCGCAGCATCGTCCGGATCCCTGTGGAGGCTTTTTGATGATCATCCCCCGGCACGAGTCCTCCAGAGAGTGCTGATGCCGGAAGCTCCTCCTCATATCGTATCTTAGTTCATTTTCTGGGTAGCCAAGCTAGGCCTTGATCTTCTGCGTAGAAACAAACAGACCCTTTGCCCACACTTTGACATGCCCTCTATACCACTGTGCAGAACTCACTGGAGGTCAGCACACAGTAACTACTTTTTTTTTTTTTTTTTAATTAAGAGAAAGGAATATTATCAGAAAAGAGTACCTCCATAGCTGATCATCTGACACCCTTTAAGTGATCAACATTAAGGATATTTAAAGCATGCGTTCATCTTTGATTTACCAATAGTTTTATCCTGTTAAGGAGTAATCCCCCTTTTCTTTCTTTCTTTCTTTTTTTTTTTAAATTTTTAATCTACACTTACCTGAAGAATACTATGTTTACTATGCTCTCCCCTATATCAGGTCCCCCCTAACAACCACATTACGGTTACTGTCCATCAGCTTAGCAAAATGTGGTAGAGTCACTACTTGTCCTCTCTGTGTTGTGCAGCCCACCCTCCCCTTTCGCCCTCCCCCCCATGCATGCTAATCTTAATACCCCCCTTCTTCTTCCCCCCCCTTATCCCTCCCTGCCCACCCATCCTCCCCAGTTCCTTTCCCTTTGGTACCTGTTAGTCCATTTTTGGGTTCTGTAATTCTGCTGCTGTTTTGTTCCTTCAGTTTTTCCTTTGTTCCTATACTCCTCAGATGAGTGAAATCATTTGGTATTTCTCTTTCTCCGCTTGGCTTATTTCACTGAGCATAATACTCTCCAGCTCCATCCATGTTGCTGCAAATGGTTGGATTTTTCCACTTCTTATGGCTGAGTAGTATTCCATTGTGTATATGTACCACATCTTCTTTATCCATTCATCTACAGATGGACATTTAGGTTGCTTCCAATTCTTGGCTATTGTAAATAGTGCTGCGATAAACATAGGAGTGCATCTGTCTTTCTCAAACTTGATTGCTGCGTTCTTAGGGTAAATTCCTAGGAGTGGAATTCCTGGGTCAAATGGTAGGTCTGTTTTGAGCATTTTGATGCACCTCCATACTGCTTTCCACAATGGTTGAACTAATTTACATTCCCACCAGCAGTGTAGGAGGGTTCCCCTTTCTCCACAGCCTCGCCAACATTTGTTGCTGTTTGTCTTTTGGATGGCAGCTATCCTTACTGGTGTGAGGTGATACCTCATTGTAGTTTTAATTTGCATTTCTCTGATAATTAGCGATGTGGAGCATCTTTTCATGTGTCTCTTGGCCATCTGTATTTCTTTTTTGGAGAACTGTCTGTTCAGTTCCTCTGCCCATTTTTTAATTGGGTTATTTGTTTTTTGTTTGTTGAGGCGTGTGAGCTCTTTATATATTCTGGACTTCAAGCCTTTATCAGATCTGTCATTTTCAAATATATTCTCCCATACTGTAGGGTTCCTTTTTGTTCTAATGATGGTGTCTTTCGCTGTACAGAAGCTTTTCAGCTTAATGTAGTCCCACTTGCTCATTTTTGCTGTTGTTTTCCTTGCCCGGGGAGATATGTTCAAGAAGAGATCACTCATGTTTATGTCTAAGAGGTTTTTGCCTATGTTTTTTTCCAAGAGTTTAATGGTTTCGTGACTTACATTCAGGTCTTTGATCCATTTTGAGTTTACCTTTGTATATGGGGTTAGACAATGGTCCAGTTTCATTCTCCTACACGTAGCTGTCCAGTGTTGCCAGCACCATCTGTTGAAGAGACTGTCATTTTGCCATTGTATGTCCATGGCTCCTTTATCAAATATTAATTGACCATATATGTTTGGGTTAATGTCTGGAGTCTCTAATCTGTTCCACTGGTCTGTGGCTCTGTTCTTGTGCCAGTACCAAATTGTCTTGATTACTATGGCTTTGTAGTAGAGCTTGAAGTTGGGGAGTGAGATCCCCCCTACTTTATTCTTCTTTCTCAGGATTGCTTTGGCTATTCGGGGTCTTTGGTGTTTCCATATGAATTTTTGAATTATTTGTTCCAATTCATTGAAGAATGTTGCTGGTAATTTGAGAGGGATTGCATCAAATCTGTATATTGCTTTGGGCAGGATGGCCATTTTGACGATATTAATTCTTCCTAGCCATGAGCATGGGATATGTTTCCATTTATTAGTGTCCCCTTTAATTTCTCTTAAGAGTGACTTGTAGTTTTCAGAGTATAAGTCTTTCACTTCTTTGGTTAGGTATATTCCTAGGTATTTTATTCTTTTTGATGCAATGGTGAATGGAATTGTTTTCCTGATTTCTCTTTCTATTGGTTCATTGTTAGTGTATAGGAAAGCTACAGATTTCTGTGTGTTAATTTTGTATCCTGCAACTTTGCTGTATTCCGATATCAGTTCTAGTAGTTTTGGAGTGGAGTCTTTAGGGTTTTTTATGTACAGTATCATATCATCTGCAAATAGTGACAGTTTAACTTCTTCTTTACCAATCTGGATTCCTTGTATTTCTTTGTTTTGTCTGATTTCTGTGGCCAGGACCTCCGGTACTATGTCAAATAACAGTGGGGAGAGTGGGCATCCCTGTCTGGTTCCCGATCTCAGAGGAAATGCTTTCAGCTTCTTGCTGTTCAGTATAATGCTGGCTGTGGGATTATCATATATGGCCTTTATTATGTTGAGGTACTTGCCCTCTATTCCCATTTTGCTGAGAGTTTTTATCATGAATGGATGTTGAATTTTGTCAAATGCTTTTTCAGCATCTAAGGAGATGATCATGTGTTTTTTGTCTTTCTTTTTGTTGATGTGGTGGATGATGTTGATGGATTTTCGAATGTTGTACCATCCTTGTATCCCTGGGATGAATCCCACTTGGTCATGGTGTATGATCCTTTTGATATACTGTTGAATTCTGTTTGCTAATAGTTTATTGAGTATTTTTGCATCTACATTCATCAGGGATATTGGTCTGTAATTTTCTTTTTTGGTGGGGTCTTTGCCTGGTTTTGGTATTAGGGTGATGTTGGCTTCATAGAATGAGATTGGGAGTATTCCCTCCTCTTCTATTTTGTGGATCCCTTTAAGGAGAATGGGTATTATGTCTTCTCTGTGTGTCTGATAAAATTCTGAGGTAAATCCGTCTGGCCCTGGGGTTTTGTTCTTGGGTAGTTTTTTGATTACCGTTTCAATTTCTTTGCTCGTAATTGGTTTGTTTAACTTTTGTGTTTCTTCCTTGGTCAGTCTTGGGAGGTTGTATTTTTCTAGGAAGTTGTCCATTTCTTCTAGGTTTTCCAGCTTGTTGGCATATAGGTTTTCATAGTAGTCTTTAATAATTCTTTGTATTTCTGTGGATTCTGTCGTGATTTTTCCATTCTCATATCTGATTATGTTGATTTGTGTTGATTCTCTTTTTCTCTTAATAAGTTTGGCTAGAGGCTTATCTATTTTGTTTATTTTCTCAAAGAACAAGCTCTTCGTTTCGTTGATTTTTGCTATTGTTTTATTCTTCTCAATTTAGTTTATTTCTTCTCTGATCTTTATTATGTCCCTCCTTCTGCTGACTTTAGGCCTCATTTGTTCTTCTTTTTCCAGTTTCGATAATTGTGATGTTAGACTATTCATTTGGGATTGTTCTTCCTTCTTCAGGTGTGCCTGGATCGCTATATACTTTCCTCTTAAGACTGCTTTCGCTGCATCCCACAGAAGTTGGGGCTTTGTGTTGTTGTTATTTGTTTCTATATATTCCTTGATCTCTATTTTGATTTGTTCATTGATCCATTGATTATTTAGAAGCATGTTGTTAAGCCTCCATGTGTTTGTGAACCTTTTTGTTTTCTTTGTAGAATTTATTTCTAGTTTTATACCTTTGTGGTGTGAAAAATTGGTTGGTAGAATTTCAATATTTTGGAATTTACTGAGGCTCTTTTTGTGAGCTAGTATGTGGTCTATTCTGGAGAATGTTCCATGTGCACTTGAGAAGAATGTATATCCTGTTGCTTTTGGGTGTAGAGTTCTATAGATGTCTATTAGGTCCATCTGTTCTAGTGTGTTGTTCAGTGCCTGTGTGTCCTTACTTATTTTCTGCCCGGTGGCTCTATCCTTTGGGGTGAGTGGTGTGTTGAATTCTCCTAAAATGAATGCATTGCAGTCTATTTCCCTCTTTAGTTCTGTTAGTATTTGTTTCACATATGCTGGTGCTCCTGTGTTGGGTGCATATATATATTTAGAATGGTTATATCCTCTTGTTGGACTGAGCCCTTTATCATTATGTAGTGTCCTTCTTTATCTCTTGTTAGTTTCTTTGTTTTGAAGTCTATTTTGTCTGATATTAGTACTGCAACCCCTGCTTTCTTCTCACTGTTGTTTGCCTGAAATATGTTTTTCCATCCCTTGACTTTTAGTGTGTGCTTATCTTTGGGTTTAAGGTGAGTTTCTTGTAAGCAGCATATAGATGGGTCTTGCTTTTTTATCCATTCTATTACTCTGTGTCTTTTGATTGGTGCATTAAGTCCATTTACATTTAGGGTGAGTATTGAGAGATATGTACTTATTGCCATTGCAGGCTTTAGATTCGTGGTTACCAAAGGTTCAAGGTTAGCTTCTTTAGTATCTTACTACCTAACTTAGCTCGCTTATTGAGCTGTTATATACACTGTCTGGAGATTCTTTTCTTCTCTCCCTTCTTATTCCTCCTCCTCCATTCTTCATATGTTGTGTGTTTTGTTCTGTGCTCTTTTTAGGAGTGCTCCCATCTAGAGCAGTTCCTGTAGGATGCCCTGTAGAGGTGGTTTGTGGGAAGCAAATTCCCTCATCTTTTGCTTCTCTGGGAATTGTTTAATCCCATCATCATATTTAAATGATAGTCGTGCTGGATACAGTATCCTTGGTTCAAGGCCCTTCTGTTTCATTGCATTAAATATATCATGCCATTCTCTTCTGGCCTGTAGGGTTTCTGTTGAGAAGTCCGATGTTAGCCTGATGGGTTTTCCTTTATAGGTGACCTTTTTCTCTCTAGCTGCCTTTAAAACTCTTTCCTTGTCCTTGATCCTTGCCATTTTAATTATTATGTGTCTTGGTGTTGTCCTCCTTGGATCCTTTCTGTTGGGGGTTCTGTGTATTTCCATGGTCTGTTCGATTATTTCCTCCCCTAGTTTGGGGAAGTTTTCAGCAATTATTTCTTCAAATAGACTTTCTGTCCCTGTTCCTCTTTCTTCTTCTTCTGGTACCCCTATAATACGAATAGTATTCGTTTTGGATTGGTCACATAGTTCTCTTAGTGTTGTTTCATTCCTGGAGATCTTTTTATCTCTCTCTATGTCAGCTTCTATATGTTCCTGTTGTCTGGTTTCTATTCCTTCAATGGCCTCTTGCATTTTATCCATTCTGCTTATAAATCCTTCCAGAGATTGTTTCACTTCTGGGATCTCCTTCCTGACATCTGTGATCTCCCTCCGGACTTCATCCCACTGCTCTTGCATTTTTCTCTGCATCTCATCCCATTGGTCTTGCATTTTTTTCCTGCATCTCTGTCAGCATGTTCATGATTTTTATTTTGAATTCTTTTTCAGGCGGACTGGTTAGGGCTGTCTCCTTCTCAGGTGTTGTCTCTGTGATCTTTGTCCGCTGTAGTTTTGCCTTTTCATGGTGATAGAGATTGTTTGCAGAGCTGGTACGAGTGACCGCTGGAAGAGCTTTCCTTCTTGTTGGTTTGTGGCCTTCCTCTCCTGGGAGAATAGTGACCTCTACTGGCTTATGCTTCGCAGCTGTGCACAGACAGGGCTTCTGCTACCTGACTAGTTGCTATGCAGTTTATCTCCGATGTTGCTGTGGGCGTGGCCTGGATAGGGCTGCTCCTCCAAAATGGTGGAGCCCTGTTGGAGGGGGAGCGGCCAGGAGGCTATTCATCTCCGTAAAGGGCCTCTGTGCTCCCTCTTGCCCAGGGGGTTAGAGTGCCCAGAGATCCCCAGATTCCCTACCTCTGGGCTAAGTGTCCTGTCCTGCCCCTTTAAGACTTGCAAAAAGCAGTCTCCAAACCAAAATAACAACAGCAACAATGAAAGAGGGGGAAAAAAGAAAAGGAAAAAAACGCGCTGTTTTCTTTGTCCTCAGGCACCAGTCTCAGGCACCCGCTCACTGGTCTTGCTGCCCTGTTTCCCTGGTATTGGGGTCCCTGTCCCTTTAAGACTTACAAAAAGCACTTGCCAAAAAAAAAAAGGGAAAAATTCTCGATATTCTTTGTCCTGAGGCGCCAGTCTCAGGCACCCGCTCATCGGTCTTGCTGCCCTGTTTCCCTAGTATTGGGAAAAACGCGCGATTTTCTTTGTCCTCAGGCACTGGTCTCAGGCACCTGCTCACCGGTCTTGCTGCCCTGTTTCCCTGGTATTGGGGTCCCTGTCCCTTTAAAGCTTCCAAAAAGCATGCTCTAGTTTCTTTCCACCTGCCGGGAGCTGGGGGGAGGGGCGGTCGGGTCCCGCCAGCCGGGGCTTGTATGTTACCCCCTTCGTGAGGCGCTGGGTTCTTGCAGGTGTGGATGTGGTCTGGATGTTGTCCTGTGTCCTCTGGTCTCTATTTTAGGAAGAGTTTTCATTGTTATATTTTCATAGATCTATGTGGTTTTGGGAGGAGATTTCCACTGCTCTACTCACGCTGCCATCCTGGCTCCATCTCCTCCATCTTTTAATGGCATTATTACTCTACATCTGTGAAATCTCCTAAATACAATGTAAAATAATATATATTTAATACAAAATTAAAAACAATCACTTTTCATGCTAGGAAAGAAATAAACTCTCCTAAACCTTTTTATATGTTTACCTCTTTCCACAGCTGTGGAATCCCACTTAGAAATAATCGAACACCCAGACAAGAACCACATGGGTCACAAAGTCTTGCCAACTTGCCTTCACTGAGAACTCACCCTCTGGGATATCGCCCGCCCTCATCGCACACACAGAAATTGAGGCAGCGTGAGAGGAATCTGTCTTTGAGTGTAAACATCGTGGAGGGCGCTGTGCTTCTGAGATGCATAGGGTTGTCCCCGGTGGGCTCTTCCTGGCTCATTGTCCTTCATGTGCATCAGCATCATTACCGCCCATTGCTATTTTTAGACCATCCTCAGCTCTTTGTTTCCCAACTTAAGCCCGTCTGTTCCTGCTATCTTGGAAACATCTTAGAAAGACATGCATGCCCCACTCTGGAGAATTTCTGTACAATACCAGGGGCCTGTGAGCTGAGAGGGTGATGCGAGCAGTGGTAGAATCTATACCATAGGCCCATTCCCCTCAGCCACAGCAATCTTAGCTGTAATACATCCATATGCTTATGTATTCTTGTGACACTTAACTTTGGGGAAACATGGTTCTAGAATTTTGCTGAAATAATAGACTCTTCACATCCTATTACCATAAATTTAGGTGCATTCCTTTACTCCTGAAAAAACTGTTACCCATGGTGGATATAAATGACCAGAAACAGTTATTAACTATTATTGCACACAGCTTGTGCATTTACTTCCATCAACTGACAATCTTTTTGTAAGTAGAGGCACTGTAAGGCTCAGTTTATTCTCCAAAGCCAGCTTTCCATTTTGCCTTCATCATTGCTGAACAGAAGTTGGGCTCAAGTCTCAGCTGGATTTAGTCAAACTACTGGCCATTGTGTTAGCAGTAGTGTTTCACACTTAATGAAATGTAAAGTACGCTTTTGTAAACACTCAGGAATTTTCTCAATTTTGTTTGTATATGATGTGATGTTACAGCTTTGTAGGGCCATTGTAATTTATTTTAAACAGCATCTGATTTGGGCAGCATTTTAAATGAATCAGGCTTGCGTTGCAGTGTGAGGAGCTCTACCAGCACACTCTTCAGTTGAAGTCTTGAAAATTACCTTTTAAATAATCATTTAAAGTCTCTGGAATGATTGTAAAGGTAAGTGGGAAATGAGGAACATCTACTCACAGGATTCTCTGAAAATTTTGGACTAAGGTATGAATCTGTGGTATTTAAACCATGACTGCTCCATCCCTCCACCCTCAGTTCACCTAGGTGCACACCCCACTAGCACAGTACAGCCAAGAAGATGACGTTGTGTTCGTCCAACTTCCTTTCGGAGGTCTTTTTTCTGGGAATAGGATTTCATCGTTTTTCATCCTGATCTAACTATACACATTCCATGAGAACATTTTACATAGCTTATGCTTGTGAAGTGGGGGTGTGCTTCTTGCACCCGTCCCCTACTCACATAATGGTGGTCTAGCATGTGTGCTGAGAACACTGGGACTTGGCTCATGAAAGGGTGGTCCCGTGCCTGGAGACACAAGCTGAGAGTGCCAGGCTGCTGTCCCCCTGCTGTGTACTCCATTTCTAGAAACAGTGCCATTCAGACAGGAGCTTGCCATAGTCTCTCCCCAGGCTCCAGAGCCCTAACATGTCTGAAGGTCGGGGGAAAGCGTTAACTTCAGTTATTAGAGGTTATGAGGAGTTTAAGCCAAAGGGACTCCACCTGAAGGACAGTGGGAATTGAAACAGTTGGCCGGAAATCTGCATATCTAATGTTACAGCCTAGTCTGTGGGCCAGCTAATTTTCTGGAGAGCAGCAGAGAATGAAGATTGGTAGGAAGAACCAGCTAAGAGTCAATAACAAACACTTGGTATTACTATAAAGAAGTCACAGTATTTTTGGATTAGTTTGTAGGGAAAATTTGTCCCAGGACTTTATTGAAAACAACAGAGCCATCAGCCAGAAATTACAATTTATCAACTGGGTGTGATCCAAGTAAGAAGAGTTTCGGACCAATACAATGTCCCAGACAACTGGACATAAAGCTGGATATTCCCTTCCAACAAAGAACATCAGACTTAACCACTGTCGGGCAGAAATAGATTCACTGAAATAATCCAGGAAGCTGCTCAACAAAAAGCAAGCAAATATGTGGAGGATTCCCAGATAAGGTGCAGTATATTGTGTAAAAAGTGCAGTTGTTGCAACTAAACAAAACTGCAGAAACAGAAATATATGACAGTGGATGAAAAAGGCAACAAAAACTGCCAGAGAGGAACGTCAGATTTAACAAAGATACTTCAAAGTAGACATTTCACAACTGAAGGAGTGATTAAAGGAGTAAATGAAATGACCTCACAACCATTAGGAATTGTATTAACAGTGATAAGGTTGGTGAGAACGTAAGAGAAATCGGGATCTGTGCGCTATGGCGGCAATGTAAATTGGTGCAGCTGCTGTGGAAAACCATCTTTTTCACAAAATTAAATATCAAGTTACCATAAGCTCTAGCAATTCCACTTCTGGGTATGTTCCAAAAAGAACAAAGGGTGTCAAGGAGATCATTTGTCCACGTTCATAGCATATTTTACAGTAGTCATAAAGTGGAAGCAATCCAGGGGTCTACTGATTGATGGATGGATAGATAAAACAGGAGATACATGCATATAATGGTATATTATTGAGCCTTAAAAAGGAAGGAAGTGGGGTCACTTCTGTTAGGTCAAGTCACCAAACCAGGGCCTAATATTTAAACCCAGCTACAGTTTTGACCTACCCAAGAAATGTAGTCAGAAACCTTCTGTTCAGTATCATCCATAAGATAATCTCACATGAGCCGTCTCCATCTTCCCTAAAAGACGATGGGGAAATCTGCCTTTCAAGATGACCTGCTCTTCAATCCAGAGATGGTGACCTTGCCTGAAATAGTCCCTTTTGCTTGCTAATAACTCTCCCTACCCTCCTGCCTATAAAACCTTCCGTTTTGTACAGTTACATGGAGGATCTTCTCACCTGCCAGAGGATTTAGTGCTTGATTCATGAATCTCAATGAAGCCAATCGGATCTTCAAATTTACTTGATGAATTTGCTTTTTAACAATGCTAAAGTGTCCGAACATTTAGGACATTATGGTAAGTGAAGTAAGCCATTTATCTGATGTACGAGTGTTAAAGGAAAAAAAAAACCAAATCAAGTACTTCATCTCCCATGACAGCAAACCAAGATTTAATTACGGTTTCATCCTATCCCAGCAATTGCCATTTTAACAATCACACTGGAATTATCTGATCAGCACTTGTGAGGTAATCTCCATGACAAAAACGCTGCCGTTTCCTTCTCCCAAAAATATATATATCCTGGTTTCGAACAGTCCTTTTCCCTAGCTAAAGACTTACTCAACCCACCCTCCATCCTATAAAAATCTTCCATTTTGTACAATTCATTGGAGCATCATCCAAGGGGTGGGTGGAAGCCTCAAACTGTCAAAGATCGAAAAAGGCAGATTATGACATGTGACGTCATTTCATGTGTTTGAATCAAGGGTCACAGCGCCGTGTGTGGCCTCGCAGCCTGGTATCATCAGCCCCTGACCCGCAGAAGATCTGACACCCTCTTGTTTGGCCTGGCCCGGGCGCCCCATTTGCTCAGAACAAGGGCGTCGCTCCACCGGGGAGCTGATTCAGGCATTCCCGGCGCGCACCTGCGTCCCCGCGTTCCGAAGGAGCTGCAGGAAGACACCACTGCTGCTCCGGGTGGGAGCAGGTTTCCTGTAAAGGCAAACCTCCCTGGAGGCGACAGGGCCCCGCCCAGCGCCGGGGAAAACGGGCTCAGCTGCGCCAAGTGACCTGCCCCGCTGCCAGGGGGGCGGGGGCGGGTCCTCACAAGCTGTCCAATCAGGGGCGCAGCAAGCAGGTGGGCGGGGCGACGCTGCGCCACCACGTGGACGCTCCCACTCCCGCGGTAGCGTCTCAGCTGCGCCGAACGATCCAGGTGCTTCAGCTGCCGCGTGGGCAGCGCTGTGACCTGCACAGCCCGGGAGCCGCAGGGATGACGCCGGGGGACCCAGAAGCCGGCCAGCGGTGGGTGTGCGGGGCCGGGTGTCCCGGGAGGAGGTGGAAGAGCCAGTCGAATACGGCCTTGGCGGGACCCGGGGGCACCGCCCGAAACTCGGGCCCCTGCGGCGTGGGGGCTGGGCCGGCAGCCGGGCCCGGCGTCCAGTCCGGTTACAGCGCGCGGCCCCGGAACCTCTCTGGGCGGCTCTGCGCCCGCAGCCTGGCGTCTCCCCAGGTTGTGCGGTGACCACGGGGAGGTTCCTGAGGGACAGTCTTGATTCGGCCTCCGGGGCTCGTGCGTGGGAGGAGCTGTGCTCTGTGGGGTCCCCGTCCATCCTTTCTCCACTGCGGGAACCGTTTTCTCCTGAGTTTCCTGAGTGTTTGGGGAGCAGGGTCTCAAATCCCCGACCCTCCCCCATCCTACCTCTTCCTAGGACTGGCAGTAAATCCAAAATCCACATCCCTCCCGCCTCCTGAAATGCCCGCTTCGCGTCTCCCACTCATCGCTATTTGTGTTCCGGGGTTCGTTTCAAACAGACACAGTATTTTAATTGTAAGTTTCCCATAGCCAAGGCATTGCTGCTAAAAAATGTTTAGTGTGTGTGTGTGTATTTTACATGAGAGGGAAGCAAAGAATAATCACCTGGAACTACGTTGCGTGAAATCCTCATGCCTCCGCCCCAGGATCTGCCCTGGGCACAGACGTCCCAAGGGAAGTCCTGTGGGTGGAGGTTCCTGTTTGGAGACTCTCCCGGGTGATGTGTCCTGTCAGCGCTGTTCCTCTCAGTCACCTTGAAAAGATACATTTACTTTTTTATAGTCTCGGTTTTACAGTCAATGGAAAACGTATTTAATCAAGAGATCCTGAAAAACAGAATAAAACATTTTCAAAGAGGCAAGAAAGGTGAAATTCAGAAAAAAAAGAAAACAGTATTACATTGCATGTGTTAAAATTTGTTCCCCTTTTTTCTTCCTCTATGGGGTAGAACATGTTTCTGAGGTCCATTCCTTACTTTAGGGTGATTTCGAATGGAATTCCAGAGCTTACACTGGCTTAAATATGATTGTCTACAAAACAACTTTTGGGGAGGAAATAAAAAATTTACACCATTATTTTCTGAAAGCAATAGATGGGTTTCCTTGTTGAGCCAATAAAGTACTCTTACATTTTTTTTTCTGTCCTTTATACTTGACCACTGGATTTGATTATTTAACACTTATAACTCTAACACTGGGTTTTTGTATTTAAAATATCACTCATGGTCTAGAGCAGTTCCAGTGGGAAGCAGAGACTAAAGTCCTGGTCTCCAAACTAAAGCCCCTTTGAGCGTGCGTAAGGAAGTATTTGAGGACGGACCCCGTTGGATTCTTCTGCCAGATCCACCCACTGCACGTGTCCTGCCTGCTCAGCACTTACCAGGGGAGGGAGTTTTTATACTGAGAGAAGCTGCAGAGCCCCCCAAAAGCTGGGGATGCATGCTGGGGGATGAGGCCGATGTGGGGCACGATCGCCTAGCTCCTCGGGAGGACCTTCCCTCCTGGGATAGGTCCCTGTGTCAGGTGTGTGAGTCCCAACCAGACTGCATGTCAGCCCCTCCCATCCTCCTCCATGTGGCTTTTTCTTTATGTCTTCAGTGCAGAACAGCTGTTCTTCTAATCTTTTTTTTTAAGGTATCATTGATATACATTCTTATGAAGGTTTCACAAGAAAAACAATGGATATTACAGTCATCCTTCTCGAGTCCCCCCCCACCCCATACCCCATTGCAGTCGCTGATCATCAGTGTAGGAAGATGCCACGGAGTCCCTGTTTGTCTTCTCTGAGCTACAGTCTTCCCGGTGACCCCACACACAGCATGTGCACCAATCATGCTCCCCCACAATCCCCTTCTCCCTCCCTCCCCACCCGCCCTCCTCCACGCCTCCCCTTTGGTAACAGCTAGTTCCTTCTTGGGGTCTGTGAGTCCTGCTGTTTTGGTCCTTCAGTTTTAGAGCCCTTAACATATTAATCATGGTGACTTTACATTTCTGGTCTGATGATTGCAGCCTGTCTGCCACATCTGAATCAGGTTCTTTTGCTTGTCCTGTCTCTTCAGACTGTGGTTTTAAGCCTTTTAGCAGCCTTTTGGTCTTCTGCTGAATGCTGGGCATGACGTACTGTGAAAAGCGAACTGAGGGAAGTGGGCCATTAGTATCTGAGGCTCTGTGTTTATCTGCCCAGGGTTGTGCTGTGTTTACTATTCGCGGCAGCTGTCAGAGGCTACAGATCCTCAGGGGTCCTTGCTTTTGTCACCCACGTCGTCTCTAGGGTTCTCACAGAGGCGTCTCAATAAGCTCTGAAACGTGCATTTCTTTGAGTATATTGCACTGTTACTAAGGAGCAGTCTCCCTGATGTAATGGTGTGGTGTGGGTGGAGAGGACATGTTCTATAGTCCTAGGATTTGGTCTCAGATTTAATGAGCCTTGTCCCTGGGCTCTGACCTTCTTTGGTGTAAGAAAAATGTTTGGTCTTTGCCCATGGTTCCCAGCAAGGGCCTCCTAAGACTTTCTGAGTGATAGGGTGACTGGAGCATCTTATGTTCTAATGAGGCACTGTGTGCTCCTGCCTAGATGGCTTCAGGGTGGGGATTGGTCACCAGGGAGACTATGATTTTAAGGCTTATAACTTTCAGCCCAGCCCCCAACCTCGGGGGAGCGGAAGGAGCAGGAGATGGAGACAATCACCATAACACCAGTGATTTCATCAGTCATGCCTCTGCAAGGCAATGAATACCGTCAAAACTCCTAAACTTCTGAATTCAGAGATCCCAAGTTGGTGAGCACAGCAGTGGCTGGAGGGTGTCACGTCTGCAGAGGGCGTGGAAGAAGCTCTCTCCCCACCTCCCACTTTGCCCTGTGAACCCTCGCCATTTGGCTGGTCCTGAGTTCTGTCTTTTACAATAAACCAGTAATGAGCAATTTTCTTAGCTCTAATACTGCTTCTATAGAATTAACAAACATGAGGGATTATCTAGGGAATCTCTGAATTTGTAGTTGCCCATGCAGAGCCATGCACAAATGTAGCCTGGGCACCCCCCCCCCCCCCGCCCACCACCGCCTTTGTGGCTGTTATATGACAGGGGGCAGTCTTACGGGACTGAGACATTAAACTGTCTGACACTAAGGTTAGTGTTAGAGTTGAGTTGAATCGAATTGTAGGCTACCCTGTTGGTGTGTTAGGAAACTGGTGTTGAAAACCACCACATATTTCTTGTCAGGAGTAAAAAAAAAAAAGCCTATGAGCCTCATAGTGTTTCTGTCTCCCCACCAAACAGACATCCTCAGCTGAGGTCAGTAGGAAGACTAGAGGGACTCAGGTTGGCTGTTTCCCTCCCCCCTTGTCATTTAGGTGCTGGAAAAAATCCCAGTCAGGCTCTAGTGAAACAATCTTTTGAGGACAGGACTCCTTAAGAACAGAATATTGTGAGCCTGTTTCCAAATGGCTACTTTTCTGTTTCTCTTTCCAGTTTTAGAGACAGAAGTTAGCCCTGTGACTAATGCTTAGCTAGAGCTGAGTTACTGGTTTCAAGTGTGTTAGCTTTTTTCTGGTGAGGATTAGGAACGTCACCTTCTAAGCTACTTGCATGCCGGATGAGAAGCCAGGGTCTCTGACTGTACTTTGTGATGTCTCTGCCGACAGCTTTCAAGGCCTCATCCCTCCTCCTCTCCCTTGTTCCCACACCCGTGCAAGCGGTCAGAGAGCCTAGCAGCTCACTGCTTTGGCACTCAAGAAATCCAGTGCCCTTGTGCACAGACTCTCCCCCGAGCCCACCCCGAGTCCAGCAAAGTGCCCAGGTTAGGGCGTGCCCCTTGCCCCCTGAAGGCAGGCTCCATGGGCTGGAGAGGTTGCCCTGCTCTCCTCGCACACTTTTGAAGTCATAAACCCTTTCACATGTTCCTGGCAGGAATGTGTTGTCAGCCAAGCCTAGGTTGGGGGCCCACCTGTGCAGGTGATCATAACAGTTATAGAGGGGGTGATATGGTGTATACAGTGAAATACACTGTACCTAATTGTTTTATTGGTAAATACTACACATCAATACATGCCACCCTTTGTATACCCATGACGATGAGTTTATATAACCCAGTCTTCCTAAATTGACAGTGGTCACGTTACCAATTTTTACTGCCAAAACTAAGTGAAATTAGATTGCCACTTACAGGACAGACATACAAATAATGTTCTTTTCCAAGCTGAATTTCTTCTTGAAATTTTTATCATCAAATATATTCAGAAAAGAATGTACAAAATGTTTTGTGGTTAGGATTCAGTTAGAACATGAATATGCTTGGAACCGCCATCCAGATTCAGCAGTCTGGGCAGTGGTGGCGGTGTCCTGACGCCCCCTCCACGACTCACCTCCCAACCGCCCCTCAGAGGACTGCTGTCCAAACCCCCTTTAGTTTTCATACCTTTACCACCTCCTCTTTTCACTAAGCAATGTTCTTAAAACCAGGCAGTTTTGCCTCTTTTGACCTTTGAACAGGTGAGTATTAGTGGAATTACACTGACAGGTTTTCTGGTGGCTTCTTTGCCTCTGTCGCCCACACCTGAGGATCTGAGGCATCAGGCCTGCACCAGGGTTGAGGGGTTCCAACATCCTCCCCCCCATCAGAGCCAAGCGCTCCGGGGGCCACGGGATTCTGTAAAGTCCCCTGGGGGCAGGGGCGTCGTCTCCCACAGCAGCTGGTCAAAGATGAAGGGGAGCCAGACTCATTACGTGTGGTGAGGTCAGAAGTGTCTGTGTGTGTGACAGACGGTCACAGTTCCGCGGCGTGACGGTGTTATGCCTTCATGCAGGGTCCCCGGGGTGGAAGGGAGGTGCAGGTTCCTTGCCTGTGCGCAGGCAAAGTCGGCCCAAAGCCGCGACCTCCGGCCGCTCCCAGACAAGAGGGGGCGGGGCCATGCGGCCTGTCCAATCAGGGGAGTCGCCGGTCCCGTACATGGGCGCCACCGTGTGACGGTGTGGGCTGCGTGCTGGCAAATCTTGGATCTGTCCGGCCCGGATGGGCTGTCACCATCCTGAAAGGCCGCACGTGGCCGTGACAAAGCCTGTGTCACAGTGACCGGCATCGCGCGGCAGTCGCAGGGTGGACCCCCCAGTGCCGCAGAAACC
Organism: Manis javanica; assembly: GCF_040802235.1. Lineage (NCBI taxonomy): Eukaryota > Metazoa > Chordata > Mammalia > Pholidota > Manidae > Manis > Manis javanica. The sequence goes on along the minus strand of NC_133168.1, from coordinate 92,264,152 downwards.
GGAAAATGGTGAGTGTGCAGGACCATGTGTCCACGACAGGGACGGTGCACAGGCTGGACCCGATCGTGGCGGGACCGGCTGCACTATGGGCAACTCCAGACCCTGTGGACCCGAGCCCACCGGTGGCGCCACTCGGACCTCGGTCCCCTGCGGCATGGGCTCAGGCGGCAGTCGGGACCCGGGCGAACTGTTCCCTCACTGCTCGAGGCCACGTCACCCTCACATTGGGGTGACCACGGGGAGGGTCATCAGGGCACAGTCGTGACTTGGCCCCTGGGGTTCGTGTGTGGGAGGAGCTGTGGTCTGTGGGGTTCGCATTTCCCAGGGCACTGTTTTCCCCTCACTTTCCCAAATGTTTGGGAAGCAGGTTCTCAAGCCCACAACCCTGGTCCCCCCAGCCTAGCTGTTCCTAGGGCTGGCATTAAATCCCTAGGTTTCCAGATCCTTCCCCACTTTCTGAAACACCATCTTCCCACCATCTCCAGTTCCCGGCATCATTATTAACTCTCTGCCCTCCGTGGTGCATTTCCAACTGTGCAGTATTTGACTCGTTTGTCATTTCTCCTGGATGGCCCTTTTCAAATATTTATTTTTGTGTACATTTTACGTAAGAGGGAAGGAGAGAATGACCTCCTGGTATTACCTTGCATGAAATCCTTGTGCTTCTCCAGCATCTGTCCTGGGCACAGACATCCTCTGGGAAGTCCGGTGGGTGGAGGTTCCCCTGGGAGCCTTTCCTGGGCGATCTGTCCTGCCACCTCTGCCCAACCCCCGCTTTATCATTTTGAAGAGATTTATTCACTTATCTGAAACTTCGTTTTTCAATATACTTAAAGTTTATTTAATCAATAGACCTTGAGATTCAGTTATGAAGTATTTCCAGTCAAGAAAGAGATGAATTTCAGAATAAATTTCTTTATTGTATTCCATTTGTTAAAACTTTTGTTTTATTTCTTCCCGTAAGTGCGTGTAGTAATATTCTTGGGTGTGCTTTTTCTCTTTTGGGTGATTTCAAATGGCATATCAGGCCTAGACTTACAACATCTGGAAGTGTTTCAACATGATTATTTATTTACAAATCAACCTATTTTCAGGAAGAGTCACAAGGTCCTATATCATTTAAATCTTTCTCGGGAGTTGTATTAATAATTTTACTCTGGACAAGGTTCCTTTGGTGTTTCATGGTTGTATATGGCGCCCTCTAGTGTCCAGAAGCTGTAGTCTCTGGAACTGCTCTGTCCCTGAAGCAATGTGGGGGTTGCAGGAGCGGTACTGGTGCCTGGGGTGGGGGGAAGAGCTGTTCCCTGCCTCCCGGCTGCTGTGCCTGTCTCCACTGCCTGAGCCGGTGGGCCGGGCACACAGGAATAAGTTTTTGTCCCAGAGCAGCCGGGTATGGATCCCTGCTTTCCACAAGTGGCTGGAATCCCAGTGTCCCCAGGAACTCTGCCTGTATTAACTTTCCAACCCGGTGGTCATGCGAGTCTCATGAAAGCACCATGAAATGTAGGTTTGTGCTCCCAGAGCAGATCTCCGGAGCCAGGTATTCAGCCGCCCCAGGCCTCCACTCCCTCCCTGCTCCGTTTCTCTTCCTCCCGCCGGTGAGCTGGGGCGGGGGAGGGGCTCGGGTCCCGCCGGGTCACGGCTCCGTTACGTTCCCCGTTCGCTGAGGTCTGCTCTTTTCTCCAGGTGTGTGCAGTCTGGCGCAGTCCTCTTTCCTGTTGCTCTCCCAGGATAGTTGCACCAACTGTATTTTCTAATTGTATCCAGTTTTAGGAGGAAGCCTCTGTCTCTCCTCTCACGCCGCCATCTTTAATCCCCCCCAATTTCTTTTCTTGGCAATAATATTAACTGACATCTTCATTTCCTTATAAGAATACCAATTTGTGGGTCAGTATTTTTGATGTAGTAAAACTGCCTTACGATTTCCTTTCCTCTTATACATAACCATTGGATTTGAGTGATTTTGCTGGATTCTTGAAACTCTGGGTTTATGTGATTTAAATAAACCATTGTGGGCCAATGTATCATGACTGAGGAGCAGAGGCCTGAGGCCAGTGACTCCAAACTAAGGCCAGTCTTGAGCCTGCAAAGGGGGTTTCCCTGACATTTTTACCTGTTATGTCTGACTTCTGCATCCATGTTACAGCTGCACTCGGTGTTCTGTGCACATTGAAGTCTGTGAAGACGAGGAGTTCTGTCTCCTGGATGTAAGGATTATGGATTTGGGAGTTGATTTGGGCCAGAACTTTGAGCTGGATCAGGCTGTGTCCTTATTGGTGAGAATGGAAGCTGGGGGACGGAGTGCTTCTGTGCTTCTAGGAGAGCAAGGTGTGTGCGGCACCCAGAGTTCATTCCTGTGGCTGTGGAGGTGCTCCCACCCTCCCTCCCCAGGGACTGGCCTCCTTTAGGGGTTCTGTCCCAACCGGGAGTGTCTAGACCCCACGCTTGAGAATGCGCTTAACTTTCTGAGTGTGGTTTTTTTCCTTCTTAACCATGGGAAGCATAAATCCATGAAGCAAGAGTCACTGTAGTCATTTTTTAAATGTATTTTCTTTCCCTTTTTTTCCTGCCCTGATTGGGTAAGTTCCACTGCCCTTTCTTCAAGTTCACTGATGCTTTATTTTTCTTTAGGCTGCTGTTGAATCCTGCTGTTGTATTTCTCAGCTCACTTATTATATCATGTAGCTCCGTGACTTCTCTGTTGGGTACTTTCTTACTTTGCTTATCCAGCTTTCTGAGCGAGGTGAAATCTCTTGACCATTACTTTCTACTATTTGTAGGTAAATCACTTCCTTTTCATTAAGGTCTTTTTCTGAAGTTTTATTTTCTCCATTTGGAGCATAATCATCTGCTTGTTTTCCTTAACTCTTTGTATGGTTTTTTATGAATTATATAAAAGTCACCTCCTGCATTCTTGAAGGAGTGACGTCATGTAGGAGATAAACTTTATTCAACTCTAGCCTAATGCTTGCTTGTCTCTCAAACCTTTGTGTTTGCCCAAGTCTACTTTATTTCTAGTGGCTCCCAGTAGGGGAGTGTAATGATATTTTCCTATATAACAACAGTTTTGCAGCAGTATAACAGTATTATAACTCCTTTCAGGTTCCAAACCTGATTCCAATGTGGGGAGGGGGGGTGTCTTCCTACACAAATACCAAGCAATTCCCAAACGCCAGCAGGTGTCAGAGAACTCAACTCAGTTGACGCTGTCTGCCCAGAGACAGCCCCAGATTCTCCAGGTTAAGGGCTCCGTCCTACAAGACTGCCCTCCACCCCCCACTCCAGACACCAGTTGCAAGCCCCAGGCTGTTACCTGTGCTTCCGATCACTTACCAGCTACAGATTGGTGGTTCCAGTGACCTCCTCTGAGGTTCAATTAATTTACTAGAACACTCAAAGGGCTCAAAAATACATTTCCCAGTTTAGTAAAGAATACTGTAAAGGGTACAAATTAACAGCCAGATGAAAAGATACATACGGAAAGGTCCTATATACAGGAGCTTCTGTCCCCATGGGGCTTGAGGCCTAGCTTGGTGGCATATGGACAAATTCCAGTTCCCCAAGTGACAGGCTCTCACAGGGTTTTGTGAGGGCTTCACTGCACAGTCACGATTCACTGAATCGTTGGCCATTGGCTGATTCAACCTCCAGCCTCTGCTCTTGGGCAGAGGCCAAAAGTTTCTCATTAACATGACCTGACCTATTTCACCTTTTAAGACTCTGCAGTGTCTTCAGGAACTGTGGAAGACGACCAAATGTCTCCTTCTTAGAACTCGTTATTATCATAAGGAGGATCTCATTCAGCACCTAGTGCAGGCTGGTTGGCAGCCAGACCCTCAGGCAAGAGCTATTCATGCATACAGTACATCCTCTTTGAGGGGGGGATGGAAAGGTGGGCGTTTCTGTCTGCCCCCTCCGCACTGAGCCCTGGGGTGATAACCAGTTAGGAATCTTTTCTTTCTTTGGTACCATCCCATTGGGCCCATGAACACGTGCCCTGCCGGCCACCAGAGTCAGGCTGTCCAAGGATGTGTTCTCTGGGGGGTGTAAAGGAGGGCAAAGAGCATCAAGAGTCAGGAAAAAGGACTAATAACATTTAACCTAACTGCCTAGAGCAAGGGCCACCCAGTTTTGGATAAACTACCCGAGGCTAAGCTCAGAAATGCCCCTGCTTTAAGCTAGATAACTGGAAGTGGGCAACAGCCTGGGGGATAAGTCACGTAGACATGCTGGAATGCAAGAGATAACAAGGGAAGCGGTCAGGCAACTAACGCGGTCCCTAAAAGGATACAGTGCTTCCCATTGGTTACAATATAGAGTGTGTTTTAAAATTATTGGTTGTAGAGATGCGCGGGCTTTGGTGTAACGGCTGTGAAAATCCTATATAAGCAATACCTAAAGTTGCCTGGGGGTCGGCAGCTCGGACTCAGCCTGCGTGTCAGGGGAGGTGCTGTCGACCCCAGCTTGCTGGCTGAATAAAGACTTTGCCTGTACTTACATCTCCATGCCTGTGTGCTTTGTTCTCTTGGGAATTCCCTGGGTTCCTGGACCCTAAGAGGGGGAAGACACAAAAGCTATGGTGCCGAACCCGTATACAAGCTCTTTTCATGGAGACACTGGTGCTTTGGTCAGGGCAGAAGGGAGCAGAGAGGACGGTGCCTGCCGTCTGCCCCAGTCTCTGGGGAGGACATAGCTGAGCCCTAGCTGTGTATTTCATCTAATGTGTGCTACTTCGACCATAGCTGTGAAGATGTTAGTAGGCCTCTTTTACAGATAATGGCAACCTGGACACAGACGAGAGAGGGTGCAAAGATGCTGTCTTCATCCTGGAGAGCATCTCAGTGGTCACCTAGATGTGTGCCAAGCCAGATGCCTGACCCTGGGGCCCAAGCTCCCAGAGAAATAAACAGGCAACTTTCACAGTAAGGCGGGGTGTCTCAGTCCGCTGTCTCTGCCATGCCCTGGGGGTATAGCCAGCTAAGCTCTGCCTCCCCGTTTGTTACAGTCCCATAGGACCTAGAAATGAAAGCCTCACTTGTTAACCATACCCAGGCAATTTAGGGGTGGCTCCCTTGAGCGCCTGCTGAAATCAGGGCACCAGACAAGTACAGAAGCTCCTTTCTGGAAGACACCGGTGAGCCGGATTGGGGCAGAGGGAGGAGGCAACGACCGTGCCTGCCGGTCTCCGTCTTTGGGGAGCGTTTCAGCAGTGGCAGTCCCCCGGACGCGCTAAACGCCTGCCCCGCGGGCCGGCACGTTGAGATGAGCGATCAAGCCTCTTTTGTCGGATGTCTGCGCCCTTCTCAGCCCGCTGCCTCGGTGCAGGGCCCTAGGAGGGGTGGGTCCGCACACTCCAGCCGTCTAAGAACGGCTTCGCAGTTTGCTATAACCTTGTTGCTGATGCAAACCTCAGTGGCTTTCAACACTAGGTGTGGGGGCTCATCTTCAGGGGCACCTCTTAAAAGTTGGGGTGCCCAAAGTGGGATTCAAACCTTTGCTCCTCAGGGACAACCTTCTGGTTATGAGTGCCCTCCCTGTTGCGGGCTGCTGTACTAGGGGTGGGGTTTATGGCAAGATGGTGTCTCGGCCTTCCCTACCTTTTCTGATGGGGGTTTTTCCTTATTCACCCAGTGGATAGGTATTGCTCAGACAGTTCTTGGGTTTTTTTTTCTTCAAGGAAGTTCCGTATGTAGCTGCAGATTTGGTGTCTGTGGAAGGAGGTAAGTTCAGGATCCTATGTCACCACCTTGGACTATTTTATTCTGTTTACTATGGGTTTAATTTGCTCTTCTTATTGTTTCATCGGGTAGAAGCCTACATTATTGATTGTAGATTTTTCTCTTTCTGTTGTTTTTTCAATGTATATAAATTTCTCGGCTCTACTTTTCCTGCATCAGACAAACTTGGATATATGTCATTTTCATTTCATATAGTTCAAAGTAATCTCTAGTTTCTTTGACTCCATGTTATTTTAAAGTGTTTAATATTCTCCATGTTGTTAGGGGTTTTCTAGCTACTTTCCTTTTACTGATTTCTAGAATGCTGTTGCTGTGGTTCTGAGAGCATATTTTTTATGATTTCTTTCAAATTTCTTGAAGGTGTGTTTTATGTCCCAGAAGGTGTTATGTCTAAGTGAATGTTCCATATGAACTGGAGAACAGTGTATCCTCCTGTTAGCTGCTGAAGTGTTACATGGGTTTCGATTAAACCAGTTGATTGATGGTGTTACTCAGCCATGTCCTTCCCAATTTTCTGCATGCTGGAACCCAACTGTGGAGTCATCATTTGTGACTGCATTTTATCAGTTTTGGCTCATGTATTTTGCTAGTTATTAATGAACATGCACAGAAAGGATTGCTCTGTTTTCTTGGAGACGTGACCCTTTTATCATTATGTAATTCCCTCTTTTTCTCTGGGATTTCCTTGCCCTAAAGTCATGTTTTGAAACATGTTTTCCAACTTTCTTTAGATGACTGTTAACATAGTACATCTTTTTCCATCCTTCTTAAATTTACTGTGTCTTTATATTTAAAGTGCGTTCCTTGTAGGCTGCATTTATAACTAGGTGTTTGCTTTTTAGTGCTGCGATAGTATCTGTCTTTCAAATGCAGTGTTTAGACTATTGATGTTTAAAAAGGTTTTTGATCCTGTTGATTAATAACCTACCAAATGTTTTACTCTTTTGTTGTTGTTGCCCTTGTTTTCTTGTCTTTCGGCATTTTTGCGCCTTCTCTGGCTTGGAGCATTTTACCTGATTACATTTTATTTCCACTCAGCCTATCATATCTGCCTTGATTTTACTTCATATGTTGCCCTGATTTCTTGGTGTACATTTACAATTAAAGCAAGTCCCCTGCAGCGGACACTATACCAGCCCACAGGCCGCCAAGTACCTTATCTAGAGCCTTCCCCGAAGCCCCCTCTCTGCCCCCAGTAACACTGGTCTCACTGATGCCCCTTATCCGTGAGCTGTCGTGACTGAATGCATTTTTACTGACTTGAACAAAGTGATAGTTGTCAGATTAATTAATCTATTTCACCCTCATTTATTCCTTTTCCAATATTCTTTATCACTTACCTTCTTTCTGATGGTCTCCATTCTCTCATGGTTTCTGAACGTAAGTTGGATTTAACTCCTGTCCTTACTTATGTCCCCAACATAAGTAAGGTTTGTTTTTCCCTTCACGCTTCTTCCCATTTTCTCTTTGTTCAGTTTCGATATGATCTGCTTGGATGTACGTTTTTTCCTTCATGTGCTGTGTTCCCTTAACTTGCTGGATCTGCAGTTTGCTGGGTTTTTCTGTTAATGTCAGGAAAATCTCAGTGACTTTTGCTTCCTGATTTCTTCTGTTCCTTTCTGCTTTTCTGTTCTGTCAAGTATTCCCATTATATGTATTTTATACCAGCCGCCATTGCCCTAAAGTTCTTACATACTGTGTTTATCCTGTATTTTTATGAGAACCTGGTGAAATAGATTCTCTTGAGGAAAAGCCTAAAAGAGAACATTCTGGGTATATCTCAAAGTAGCTGTGTCTCCAGTTTAAAATCTCTGCAAATTTGGATGTGTGACAGGTCTGAATCCTCATCCCTCCTTCCTCTGTGACCCACAGGCGATGAGAAAGCCACAGTGCTTTCCCCTTCGGCCGTGGCAAGAGGACAAATGCACACAAGTACCTGCTCTCGCATGCGGACGGTTTTAGTCTGCCTACAGCCGCAGGTTACCAAAGCCCAGCCAGTCTGTGCGTTTCCTTGCTCCCAAGCTGTCGCGACCCTTCAGGGACCGAAGCAACACGCCCAAGGTCTGGATTCTTCTCTAGGCTTTATTGTCTAATCTCTTGCGGCGGTTACAGCAGTTGTCGGGAAGCTCCTCTCCCTCCCGGTGGGCTCCCTTATATTCAGTCACCCAACCAATCCGGGACAGTATCATGCATGACCTTTAAGCGGATAGGTGTCATGTGCCACTCTAAGCGGGCAGCACGAGGGGAGAGGGGAAAGGGTGGTGAGCAGGAAGCAGGTGCCATCTTTAGGGCATTGTCCAGCTAGAGTGGGGCTCAGCCTCGGCCGTAGGCCGGGCCCCCACATCTCCCCCTTTATTGTTTTATAACCAAAGGTCTGTCGGGATCATGCCTGTCTTAGGTCGTCCAGAGTCTGCGGCATTCTTACCCGTCCTCAGGCAACAGACAGCTTAGGTCTGCGCCCTGTCTTAGGTTGATACATGCAGCTCCCGATCTTACCCATCCTTGACTACTGATCCAGCATATTAAGCCATACTCTAGGGGAGATGCCTTCCTCTAGCGCTGCCATGGCCTGCAACAGGACCTTCTGTTCTCCCCGTTGCTGTTTTTGTATGGAACAGACTTTCCTCCCAACCAGGAGGAGGCCCACAATTAGCAATATTCCTATGACACCTACACCTGACCAGGCTTTGTTGGCGTTTAACACAGCTTCAGCTATTTGAGCTACGGAGCAAAATTTCTAACCATAGCTGAGTGGTGAGCTCGTCAAGCTCACTGGACCAATTTGTGGTTAACGTCTCGCCTGTCTGGACAAGTTGGCAGCTTTAGAATAATTATGAAAAGGAATACCAGTAATACACCCCCGTATAAGAATGGATGCAGCCCACAGACAAAACCTCCCCCAAGAGGTCCAATTGTTCTTGAAGAAGGTTCATGCGTTAGTTGACCAAGGCCATCCCATTCTTAAAATGGCCATTGATGACGTTCTGCGTTGTCATTGCCGAGGCAGTGGCCTGGGACAGACCATTCAGGTGATAGCGCGGCGGTGGCTGCAGCTGCAGCTCGGCTCCGCCGTCGCCTGCTGTAGGATCCACGGCAGGAGCAGAAGCAGTGCGATCATCTTGTACCTCCGCTCCGGGGTTTTCCACTCTGCGTATCAGACGTTCAGGCACCCAAACGGGGTTCTGCTGGTCCTATGGAAAAACACAAACCGAGCCTCGGGTCCAGATTATCACTGGGTCCGGGCCTTTCCATGTTCCTTCCAACACATCCTTCCACAAAAGTTTAGGCATGTGTTTTGGATTGGATTGTTGGCTGTGCCACTCTGCTGCACTGCAGCCATTTTTGTCCAGTGTTCTAAAGTCTTCTCCTATTCCCCCTTTTTGTTTATATAAGGCATTCTTGAGGGTGAGGTGGGTGCGTTCCACCATACCCTGACCCTGAGGGTTGTCTCTAGCTCCCTGCTGCTCTCATGACACAAAAGGATGTCATCCATATAATGATAGATGATTATCAGGGGAAACTGCTTCCTGACAGTTTGTAAGGCCTTCTTTACATACACATGGTGGGGCTCTTAGCCATGCCCTGTGGCAATAAACCTTTGACAGTCTCTGGGGTGAAGCCGGAACAGTCTTTGATATCTATCACTATTGAATTCCATCCTCTGGGCAGGGCCACAGGGAGAGGAAGGCCTAATTGTACAGGTCCCATAAGCTCCATCTGTCTGTTCACTGCCCTGAGATTATGGAGTAATCTCCACTTGCCAGACTTTTTCCTAATTACAAAAATAGGTGTGTTCCATGGCGAGGTAGAGGGCTGGAGGTGACCAGCTGCTATCTGTTCTTGTACTAAAGTGTGGGCTGCTTCCTTCTTTTCTTTGGTGAGGGGCCACTGAGGTACCCACACGGGCCTTTTTGACTGCCATGTTATTTCTATAGGCTGTTTTCCCTCAGTGGCCCCGAAGAAAAACGTTAAACTTGTCACCCCTGATGTTCACATGTACAAACCTCCTTTCTACAACCTTGGGATACTTCTTAGGAGTAGCTGGAGGACTGGGGTGGGGGTCTGGCTCAGTCCCCACCAGGCCTTTAGCGATCCCGTCTTGATTTAGAAAACCCCCGCCAGGGCTGCACCTGCTTTCATCTCGTAACAGGAGAGGCCTCTCAGAATCTCAGTTTAGATCAGGCTCCCGGGTCAGATCTTTGGAAATACTGTGACTGTGAAACAAAAAGGTGTATCCCACAGTTGTCCCACTGGGGACATCCAGATTCACAGGCATCAGCATTATAGCTTCCTGTCACCACCTGGAGGTCATTTCTAACTCAAGAGTTTCTCATCTCAAGCCTGCTTTGTACCTGCTTACTGGCAAGTATCTAGACATATACACCTGACTTACTCTGGAAAACTTCTGTGGCAATATCAGAGCCTGTGAGGTGAGAGGGCAGACGGAGCGATGGCAGAAGTCATGTCAAGGGACTCGTGCCCTTCAGCCACAGCTCTCCCAGCTGCCACATGATTATTAGCCCTGCCGGCTTAGCCATAAAATACTTACAGACTGAAGCACTTTGAATAGGAAAACATACAGCTCTAGAATCTGACCAAATAACACCCTACTAGTGTCTCCCTCTCCACACTCACACACCACAGAGGCATTAGCAGCCTTCTTTCAGGCCTTCCAGAGGCCAAACACCCATGACACTGCCATGGCTTTCTGGAACATGTCACTTCAGCCTGGTGCCAGACACAATTAGAACAGCCACTGCAGACAATAGACAGCAGTCTTTCTAGAAACGGAGGCTCCCACAGGCCCTGAGCTGATGAGCCAAAGCAGCCAGCCTCTCGGTTCTCCTTGGGACCTGAGTCAGGCTCACTTCGCCACAGAGGCCTCATGGAAAAGATACTGGAACCTATGGGATTATGCCAAAAACGGGCCCTCTGGCATCTCCTACAGGAGGAAGAGCATTGCCCAGTCCCCCAAATGATGCAGTCATTCTGGAGGTCCCCCTTTTCTAGGCCCTTTGGCTATCTTGAGAGCCCCTTGGGATCACATGAATGACCAGAATTCATACACCTTATGGACCCTGCACCACCCCACACTGACGGAGCCCACTGCAGAGATGCTTTCTGTCCTTACATCACGTAGGCCATCCCTACTCAAAGATAAGCATCAGCTCAAATTCCAGGCAATGTTGCACTACAGGATGGCCTGGCCAAGAGTATAACTCATCTGCACATTTTGACAGATCTTTCAGCTGTTGACAATGATCTTGCCAAACTCATATCTCACCCCTGGACTTTCCCCTTAAAGTTCTTCTGTCTCCGGGATGTCAGTATTTCAGGCATGCACCCTCTTTCACAAAGACCAGGACCATCTCAACACAAATGCCTGCTTTTTCCTACCAGTTCCACTCATGTACTTGTGGGAGTCCTGGCACTGCCCCAGGCACACCTAATGTCTCTCAACAAACTCACAGCATTGACCCCAGTCAACAAATGCCCCAAACACTAAACACATGCAACAGACAGGTAACATTTAAAGATGTTTCCCAAAAAGAAAAACTCCTTGGCAGCCACGGTAGCTGATGACTATTGGATTCCGACAATTTACTGACCGACCAGGGAGAGCTCCATTTCCTCCAAGGGACTGCTTGTGTGTGGGTAGACAACACTGGCAAGATGCCACCAGTAACAAAGACAATAGATTTTGATGAGACCCTGTTTTTGATGTCTGCTTGTTAGTTCACTTTAGATACCCACTCACCCTCCCTGGCCCACGATGGGCAACCCAATTAAGGTTCACATGTGCCTCTTTATTTTTGTGCCAGCAGATGGGGGGGTCAAACCTTGAAGACCCTCAGCCTGAACCCCTTGACACACTGAAGGCCCAACCCACTCTGTCCCCTTTTCTCTAGCTACCTGACCGCACACACTTGCCCTACTCTCCTAAAGTGTGTTTGATGAATGAAGCAGACATAACTTGAGCCAGTGACCTGTAGGATAAACTGTAAGAGATGAATTGCTGGGAACACAGTCAGTCTAGCTTGAGACTTAAAAGGCCTGGGGAACCGAGTCTTAGGACACCCCACCCCCAACACACACACACTGTTGAGGATGGTTGAAACCTAAAGGAAACTGAGAGAGGACAGCTGAGAGACTGGGGTGAAAGAACGGTCAGTTAGAAGAGATAAGGAAGTTCAGTAAGAAAAATACCAAGTCCCGAATGTTGAGTCGAGTGCGCTGAGATAGGATGTATCCTGAGGACAGGGTATGCTTGTGCAAAAGAGCACGTGAATACTCAGGCGTGTGCTTCTTGACCCCTAGTTAACTTTCGCTCCCTGAGTGTGTATATAAGGAGGAGAATAAAAGCTATACGGCACGATTCCAGCTCGACCGGGCGTCCTCTCAGAGTGATTTGTGTGTTTGTTCAGCGTCACGGCTCCCCTTTGGGACTGTTCCACTTTGACGGTGGGCACCGTCACACACACACACACACAACTCATGAATTCTTCCTGCAGGAGCCAAAGCAGGTTCTTTTGTGAAGATTGGGGGGGTGGGGGGGCGGAAATGTCTCGTGCTTCATGCAGGAAACACAAGGGAACATCTTGATATACTTACAACAGTGAACTCTGTCGTCTGTACCTTGGGCAGTGCCTCAAGGAACACTCATTTATCAGTCTTATCTGGTTGGAGAAGGAGCAATCACACAACTCCGGCCCTCTTCAACTTTCTTCTTTGACAAAAGGGAAGGAATAAAGCACTGAGAACCTTTTTGAATTTTCGTAGTCCAGGACTGTATCCTACCAAAGCATAACAGGCTGACTCAGAACACTTTCCCTCCCCAAAATAGCTTGCCGTATCAGCAGGGTCCTAGGGTAACAAACAGCACATTAAACAGAGAACAGCAAGACACAGACTCAAGCCTGGGCTGGGGATACCCAAACACACTGAGGAGAAAAACGCAAGGACAGTGGAGGATACTGAAGCCCCCAACACACACAGCTAAAGCAAGTATTGGGCCTTACCTAATGCCTATTCAAGAACACACAGACTCTCACCCTGAAGACCTACTTTCCTCGAATCCTACTACCTGATACATCTGGTTTTCAAGCACAAATCGGAAGGCACACTAAAAGGCAAGAGCACACATTCTCAAGAGACAAGTCAGCAAAGCAACACTCGGATACAGGACAGATTTTGGTTGACATTAGAACAAAGACAATTATCTGGGAGAAAGGGGCATCAACGGCACGCTGCTTATCACCGTGATTGGCTTTGGAGCTGTGTTGCCACCCAGGGGGTTAGGGAGCCTGAAGTTCCTTGAAGTTCCCAGCCTGCTGGGCTGAGGGTGCCAAGATGATTCTGTCCATCTGTTAAACCCTTGTCCGTTTCTTTTATAGCTCCTGCTTTCCTTTTGTCCCAGGGCAGTTGGCTGTGGGAATCTGTTCGCAGTCTGAGTCTTGGATTTTGCTTTTCCGTTCCTCTACTACCCAGTGCACCATGCAGTGTGTGTCTGTGCTCCGGGAGCAGATCACCAGGCCTGGTTATTTCGCAGTCCTGTGCTCCCACTCCCTCCCCACTCTGATGCTTTCCCTCCCGCTGGTGAGCTGCGCTGACTGACCGGAGTGCCCGGGTCCTGCCAGGTCACGGCTTTGTATTTTACTCTTTTCCATGAGACGTAGATGTAGCCTGGCTGGTGTACTGTATCTTCTGGTCACTCTTTTAGGAATAGTTGTATTTGCTGTATTTTCAAAATACATATCATTTTGGGAGGAGATTTCCGCCACCTCACTCACACTGCCATCTTGAGAATGTCCACAACAATTTACTTTTACTATCTAGTCTAACGGCTAGGTCATAAGTTCTTATCTGTGTCAAAACAGAGTGCAGACACATGGATATAGAATTTTGCAGTATAAATGCCATGAATGTCATGGCCCATGTACGTGTGTGGGTTTTCTAGGGTTTCAGTTGTCCTAACATAGGATGAAATACACCTGCAGTATGGAGACAATTTGCTGCACTTTATACTGCCCTCCAACAGGTAGCTATCAAGGTCAGTGGGAGTGTTTACATTATGGAGACCACAAGCACATTTGAGCCTGCCAGTCACTCATTTCCTGGGTGACACATAAGAGGGCCAGTTTTGCATGGAACCAGAAAAGAAAAAGTTCTGCATCATATCCAGGCTGCAGCGTGACTGTCCCTCTATTTGAGTCTTACTACACAGATCTGATGTACTGGAGTAGCCTGTATGGAGCTTATGGAGACCCCAAATATGAGAATCAAAATACCGAACCCTAAAATTTCAGAGTGGTTATACCCTCCTCCCGAAAATGTTTCTCATTTGAAAAAGAACCTTGGCTTTCCACTGAACTCCAGTAGTGACTTACTATCTGACCACAAGATACCATATAACAGTGACCTTTAATGCCCATCATTACTGGGTGTTATCTAAGTGACTGAGTCATAATACTGCACAAGAGTAGCAGCATTACATTGTAAAATGGGAAAGACAGATATACATCTGGGCCTGAGCATGTTCCAGAATAAAGTACTTTTTTTATAGAAATTGATATATAATTGACAATATAACTTTAAGCTTAAGGTGTACAGTGTGTTATTTGGATATACTTACATAATGCAATGTCACTGTAGCATTAGCTAACACCTCAAGTCACATCATTATCACTTTTTTGTAGTCTTGTCTGTTATCAATTTTGAAGTATATAATACAGTATTTTGACTATGCTGGACATTCGATCTCCACAATGTATTGATTTTCTAGTCTAAAGTTTGTATCTTTAAACTACATCTCCTTAATTCCCCTGCTTCCCAGCCCCTGGTTAACTCCCATTCTATGGTTTTGTATGAGTTTAGCTTTAATTAGTAGACAGTTCAGACTTTTTACCTGTGCTTAGTAATATCCTAATATCCTCTCACTTGGCCCACATCTCTTTTCCCTGGTAGTAGAGCGGCAGTCTTATCGTTTCAGTGTATATTTCCCCTTACAACCAAAGTTAAGTTTAAGGAAAGTTTTGTACCTTTCCAGGTGGGAGGGCCTTCTCTTTGTTTTTGTTTCTATTTTTTTTTATGTTATGTCATTTAATCCTTGAAAGAATCCAGTAAGGTCAACATCATACAAATAAGGAAACAAATGTAGGGGAAGTAATTTGTAGGGTCATCAGAGGAGGCAGGATTGGAACCCAGGTCCGGATCCACCCCAAGCCCGTCAGAACCACTGGTGCAGGCCTGGTTTCCTGTTCCCCCAACACTGAGCTCCACGGTTTAACTGGGCCTGGCTTCTTGGGCCGGGGGCCCGGGGGGAGGACACCTGTGCTCATCCATCCCGGCCCCCCCTGACTGCTCCCCGCTTGCCTGTGCCGCCCCTGCTGCCCCAGCTGCAGGGCCCTGCACGCTCTCCGACTTCCTCTCTGTCCCTTTGTCTCCACAAAAAGCATACAAATATATTAAAGTTTTGATGGACTTCAGTGTTAGTAGCTACTAATGAACGCAGGTTAACAAATCTAGAAAACAGTTTTTGTTTCTATTTTTAAATGCTTTATTTTGCATTGTCATCTGAGAGCATTTTAGTAATATTTCTGTATATAAGTTTGTTATGATTTACAGATGATCTTTGTGACTGTTATCATATCACTTAAGACAAATGTGTATTTTTTATTATTAGAGTGTTGTCTTTCATATATAGTCATGCGATACACCTTGTTCAGAAGTGTTAAATCTTCATTGTGAATTGCAGGTTTTAACATCAAGAATTGTCCTTCAAAAAATAAAGGAAACCAGGAAAAAGAAAATATTTTTTAAGTGCCCTTCATTGGCAGTATAGCATAGAGAAGACAAGTAGTGCCTCTATAGCATCTTACTACACTGATGGCCAGTGACTGCAATGGGGTCGGGGGGGGACTTGATAATAGGGGTGAATGTAGTAACCACAATGCTGCTCATGTGAAACCTTCATAAGATTGTATATCAGTGATACCATAATTTTAAAAAGGGCCCTTCATTATCACATTTAATGCTTTAGGCTTCACTTCTACTTTGATATCAGAAACACTACCCCGGCTCTCTTTTCATTTATAGTTTCCTGATTTAATATGTACATTTCCACACACACACTTTCCCTACTGACTCTTCTAACTGTAGCTACGTCTTCTGTATAGAGTATGTTTTTACATCTTTTTTTATGAGCCAAATTAAAAACATGTTTAATAGGTTTAGTAAGTCCATAAATGGATGCTATATTCAGTCTCAGCCTGTCATAATGATTTTCATAAACCTTGCTATTTTCTCATGATCTTTGGTTTAGGAAAAAATTTCAAAGACCATACAGGGAGTCCTCGTATGTCTGTGCCCAGTTTCTCCTACAGTGAACATCTTACACTAGTTTGGAAATTTTTTTATACTCAATGAACCTGAATTAATACACTTCTGTGTCTATATTTTACTCGACTTTCCTTAGTTTTTCCTTGATATTTTTCTGTTCTAGGAGCAGATTCAGGATATCACATTATATTTAGTCGTCAATCTGCTAAGGTTCTTCTTCTCTGTACAGGTTGCCAGTTCCTTGTTGATTAAATTGAGAGTTTTGAGGTGTAGTGATCAGGTATTTTTTTAAGTGTCTCAGTGGAATTTTTCTGAAGATCTTTCATGCCATTAGACTAGGACCATGTTATTTAACCCACTCACCCTGCCTGGTCCACAATGGGCAACCAAATTAGGAAGGGCCACACATGCCCCTCTTCATTGCGTGCCAGCTGCTAGGTTTGTCAAACCTCAAAAACACCCAGCTTCATCCCTTGACAAAATAAAGGCTCACCCAACTCTCTGCTTTGCTCAAGCCACCATATTAAGAGGGCTCCAGTTTAATAACAGTGGATTGCAACTAAGTGAGCCCTAAAACACAGATTCCACTAAGAAATGAGTTCTAGGGAAACCCAAACCCAACAGGAGCAAAAAATACAAAGGACCTAAAGGACACTGAAGCTTGACACCTATAGCTCAGCAAACAAGAGTCAAACCGCTATTCAGTAAAACAAAAAATCTAACACTAAAGGCCTATTTAACTCAAATCCTGTTACCAACAATATCATGTCCAGCTTTCAACTAAAAATTACAAGACACGCTGCAAGAGAAACAATCTGACATGACCAAGCAAGCATTAAAACAAGACTTGGTTATGGCAGAGATTCTTGACTGAACAGGCCAAGAATTTGATTTTACTTTCAGAAAGCAAACTTCTGAACAAGGAAAATAATCAGGGATAAAGATAGACATTATGCAGTGATAAAAGGGCCAATTCTCCAAGAAGATATAAAAATCTTCATCTATATCATCCCAACAAAATATCCCCTAATTTGCAAATCCCTAATGACAATGATGTTGATCTTTTCATACATTCAATCTGCTATCAGTATATCTTCCTGGGTGAGATGTCTGTTTAGATCTCTGGCATATTTTTTGATCAGGCTGTTTGCTTTGTTACCATTCAGCTTTAAGAATTCTTCCTATATTTTTGATACCGGTCCTTTGCTAGATATGTGTTTTGAGAATATGTTCTTTCAGCATGTGGCTTGACACCCATTCCCTTAACAGTGGCTTCTTCTCAACTGCAGTTTTTCAATTTTAATGAAGTTCACCTTATCAGCTTTTCTCTTGGATCTTGCTTTTGTTCCATATCAGAAACCTCACCAGACCCAAGGTTTCCTAGATTTTCTCTCGTTATATTCTGGAAGATTTTTGTATTTTACATGTAGGTCTATGATATATTTTGAGTTCTTTCTTGTGAAAATTGTAGTCTATGTCTAGATTCATTTCTCTGCATGGGATGTTCAATCATTCCAGCACCAACTACTGAAAAAACTGTCCATTCTGCATTGAACTGCCTTTGCTCCATTTTCAAAGATCAGTTGATTGTACTTGTACAAGTCTGCTTCTGGGCTTTCTATCCTATGCCACTCATCCATATGTCTGTTCTCTTGGCCAACACCCCCTCTGTCTTGATTACTATAACTTTATAGTTAGTGTTAAAGTCAGTTGGTGCCAGTCCTGTCTTTCTTCTACAGTATTGTGCTGGCTTTTCTGCCATTTAAACTTCAAAATCAATTTGCCAATATACAAAAAATAGTCATGCACAGATCAAATTGGAGACAACCGATATCTTAACAATATTGAGCCTTCCTGTCAACATAGAATATCTCCACTTATTTTGGATCTTTATTGACTGTTGTCAGCAGTTGTGTGGTTTTCCTCATATAGATCTTGTACATATTTTGTTAGATTTATACTTAAGTATTTTTTTAGTATTATTGTGAACGCATTATATTTTTAACTTCAAAATCCAATTGTTCACACCTTACTACGCTGATGGACAGTGACTGTAAAGGGGTTTGTGGGGGGGACTTGGTGAAGGGGGGACCCTAATAAACATGTTCTTCATGTAATTGCAGATTAATGATAACAAAATTAAAAAACAAATACAATTCTCTGCCAATTTGCATCATGCAGCGGTAGAGCTCCGGTGCCGGTGGGCAGTGGCTCGGGAGTGAGTGAATTCGGGTAAATTGCCCCTGACTCAGGAAAAGGCCAAGGCAAGAACCTGACTTAAAGATGCTGAAGAATCATGCTGCGGACCGTAAGCTGACGGTGGGAGCCCTCACTACAAACATCAGCGCTGTTTCTTCAGAACTGAAGTCGGAAGAGCTCTCCCAGCCACTCCTCTGCGACGTCGCTCTCCGTTTCACTCACCCTGTGGAGGCAGATGACTTTAAGGAAACACAGGGACAAACCACTCTTTGAAGATCTGCAGTATCCGATCTATCACTTGCTTCTAACAGCTTTTCTAATTTCTTATTGTTGTAAATTTATAACTATTTATTTTTGAATTACATCTCTGGGAAAACTGAGTTTACTAATATATTTAAAATAATAGAAATAATAAAAATATGAGATGTAAAAAAAATTCCAATAGTATAGGAAAGCAACTGATATTTGTACATTCCCCTTATAGCCTGTGATCTTCCTCTGATTTCTTATTAGTTTCAGAAACTTTTAAAATCCATTTTTGGGGGGATCTTCTACATAGACAAACATGTTAGAAAAATTGTATTCAGCCTTCTTTCAATCCCAACACTTATTTCCTTTTCTTGTCCTAGTGCATTTGCTAGGACTTCTAGAACAATGATGAAGAGAAATGGTGAGAGGGAACATCCTTGCCTTGTTCCTGATCTTTGTTGAAAACTTCCATTTTCTCAGAAGTAAGTATGATATTTGCCATATGTTCCTTCTAGAAATTCTGTAAGTTGAGGACTTGGCCTAGGCCAAGCCTTTATTTAGGGTTTCTGCAGGAAAGGCCGGGCAGAGCTGAGTAACATCTTAGGGGTGCCAGTTTGAATAATCACAGAAGGCTTTGGGGCATAGAGGCTGTCAGTAGTTGTGTAGTACCTGACCCTGGGCTGGGTTAGGGCAGGGGAAATAATCAGTTTGGGGTGTGAGAGATAGATAAGAAGGGAGGTGGGGATACAGCGCTAGATTGGGCAGTCTTCACATAAAAGGCAGGCTCCAGGCAAGTTGTCCACCCACCCTTGGAATTAGGTACCCCGGGAAGGGCAATCACTCTCTGGGTCTGAAAGACCCCAAGATGTCAAAACACCCGAAGACAGTGAAAATATAAAGTGATTAATACAAACTAGTGTTCTGCTCGGAGTTTCGGGTCCCGGGTGTGAATAGACAAGTCCACAGCCAGCAGTGCAAAGGCAGAGAGGAATTTTATTGCTAGCTCGAGCTAGGGTCCCAGTCGCATCCGGCGCAGTGGAGCCTTGACCAGGACTCCAACCCTTGTTTTTAGCATCCTTATATAGGGTTGGCTTACATAAGGTGGTTAGCAGCCGTCGCGCAAGTGGTTCTTGCTCGTTTCTGGGTGACCTACTTTACCCAGGGGTGGCAGTACTTGATTGGCTGGGGTGAAGGGGCTTTCCTGACCTGGGCTCTATCTTAGCTTCTGCGGTTTTCCTGTTTGCCCGCTTTACTCCGGTGGAATTTTCCAGCCTGGGGTCGTGCATGCTTTGACAGCTCAGAGATTCTCTCGGCCTTGTCTCTACATCTCAGAGATTCTCTCGGCCTCGTCTCTACACTGGAACAAGATAAGGTGTCTGCTATTGCCAGGGCTATTCAGCATGGTGTGGGAGGGGCAACCCAGGGCAAATAGGCAAAAAATAACATAAGCATTGTAGATTTTAAGGATTCACACATACATATGCCTACTCAGACACACAAATCACAGACTTTTGTCATGGCACATGCTGGTGAATACATCTGTAGACATGAAAACCCACAAATGCTCATAGATGATGCAGACACCTAGAGCCCAGACCCTCCGCACTCCACCCCTGCTCTTTCTTTCCTTCTGAAAACAACTGCCAGATACATTGTATATTTTACTTTTATCTTGTCTCCTACAGTGTCAGCTTCAAGGAGCAGCGGTATTCTGATTTGTTCACAGCAGCACCTACTAGAAGGCAGAGGAGGGAATTGATGCTTATTGAATAACTGGGCATGTGCTGTGTATATACACACGTTTCACATAAATGTGAACACACTTACGTGACCTTCACAGAATGAATTGTTCTCACCCCCATGCCATGTGGTAGAAGGGTATGCCCGGGTCCCAAAATCATACCCAAGGGAAGGGTCCATCTGCCCCTCCTGATGGGAAAGACATCTCACACTTCCTGACCTCACACTGCCCAAAAAGACCATGTGTATAAGAAATGCAAAACGGGAGTTGAAGAGGTGACAGTCAGGACCTGAAACAGCTGTAAGAATGATGTTCCAGTCCCCACACGCTATAATCACTTCCAGAAATGCACCCTTGTCAACCTGACCCATTGTTCACTTTGGTTTTCCAAACGCAGTCAGTAAGTGCAGTAAAGGCTTGTATAACTCTTTGCACAGCCACCGTGTCCTCCACTGTGGTCTCCTGGGTAGACATCACTTCCACTGGGGCCTCATCTGCCCACAGAAGTTTCTCCTGTGAGCCCTGCAGGGCCCACGTGTCATGACTGCCGCCTGCAGTCAGGTAAAATCACTCAAACCCTGTATTTATTGTGGAAAGGAGGGCAGAAAACTGCAAGGCACTTTTTCTTATTCAACCAGAAAATTCAAATATCTGTTCCTTTCAGAAAATTAGGACATCAATTTATTATTTAGACAGCAAGACACTGGTTGGAAAACTATCTTATTTTAACACTTCTACGTGTTACAACTCTAAGCCCCAATATTCCATTTGAAATCACCCAAAAGAACAGACCTCAGAATATTAAACACTTTCAGGAGAATAAAGAAATGAATTTTTAACATGTAATAATGCTGGAATCCATTATTTCATTTTTCCTAAAATGCACTTCTTTCTTGACTCTTTGGAAATATTTTGCACCCTTTTAAGATCTGTTGGTTAAATACATTTTATATTTATTGAAAATCTTAGACTCAATCAAGTGAATAAATCTTTACAGTTGACAAACCCAGGTAGTGACAGCGCTGACAGGTCACATCACCCAGGAGAGTCTCCAAACAGGAACCTTCACCCAACAGGACCTCCCTTGGGACGTCTGTGCCCAGGGCAGATCCTGGGGGGAGGCACGAAGAGTTCATGCAACGTAGTTCCAGAAGGTTATTCTCTGCTTCCTTCTCATGTAAAATATACACACAAACACGCACGCACACGCACACAAAACCTTTTAAAAACCACCATCCATTGACTGTGGGAAACTAATAAACCATTAAAATACTGCGTCTGTTCGAAATGCACCCCGGAACACAAACAGCTGGTAACGAAACTGTGAAACGGAGACGCGAAGCTGGCATTTCAGGAGGCGGGAGGGATCTGGATTTTGGATTTACTGCCAGTCCTAGGAAGAGGTAGGATGGGGGACAGACCCTGCTCCCCAAACATTCAGGAAACTCAGGAGAACACGCTTCCCCCACTGGAGAAAGGATGGACGGGGACCCCACAGAGCACAGCTCCTCCCACGCACGAGCCCCGGAGGCCGAGTCACTACGGTCCCTGAGGCCCCTCCCCGTGGTCACCGCACAACCTGAGAGACGCCCAGAGAGGTTCCGGGGCCGCGCTGTAACTGGACAGGACGTCCGGGCCCGGCTGCCGGCCCAGCCCCCACGCCGCGGGCCGGAGGGGCCCGAGGTCCGAGCGGCGCCCCCGGAGGACTCAGGTCTGAACCCCAGAGATGCCCGCGGGACGGCCGGGTCCCGCCACGGCCGTATCCTACCGGCCTCTCCGCCCGATCCCGGGACACCGGGCCCGCACACCCACCGCTGGCCGGCTGCTGGGTCCCCCGGCGTCGTCCCTGCGGCTCCCGGCAGGTGCAGCTCACGGGGCGGCTGACGCAGCAACTGAGGCACTTGCCCAGTTGAGCGCAGGTGAGAGTCCGCGCGGCGGCGCCCCGCCCACCCGCCCGGCTGCGCCCCTGATTGGGCAGCTCGTGAGGACCGCGCTCCCGCCCCGGTGCTTCGTAAACTCGTAGAGGTCACGTGGCGAAGCTGCCCCGGCCTGTGCGCGTGGCTTGGAACTCAGCCGCTCCCAGGATATTTGCGATTAAGCGTGTTCCGTTCCTATGCGAGTGGGACACAGGTGTGCGCAGCGAACTGAAGACTTGGTTTGTAGATGGAGCCACCCCTTGAGAAAAAGGGGCACCCACATCAGGCCAGCCTGGAGCAGGAAGTCCGTAATCCTCCAGAGGTCAGGGGGCTTGGCATAAGTCTGCGAGGCCACTCATGGAACTGTGACCCTCGTTTACAAACACACTTAAAAGTCACCTCATCGTATGTAATAGAGTCTGGCTCCATTTTGATCTTGGACCATTGACTGCAAGTTTTTCTCCCGTCCCTTCCCCATCCCCAAATACATTAAATAATCCCAAGGTCTCCCAGCTCTTGGCTCTGGTGGGAAGTTGGGACCCCCCAGACCTAGCCTGGCTGCAGGGACTCTTCTCAGACCAACCACAAGCTTTGAGATGTGTTCTTTAAATTACCAGGTGTGGGTTTTACACTGGTGGAAGGAAATTTACTTTAGACCAGTTTTTGAGTGTGCCCCTAGAGATGTTTGAAATGTTAACAGTCTATAACACCCCTAAGGAAACTGAATTTCTATTTTCACTGATATAAGGAAATGATGTGTTATTATGTACATCTGGGGTGCACCTGGAACCTTAATATGCTTGAAGTCAAATTGCAAAACTCACATTGTAAAGCTCTTAATGCATTTATTTGAACATCTTTGAGATGTATTACACATACTATACAATAAACCCTTGAAAGTGTACAGTGTAATGGTTTCCACTATATTCACAGATACCTGCCAGTCATCACCATGGTAAGTTCTAGAACATTTTTTATCCCCTCCAAAAGAAACCCCTTGTAGAGGTCTGAGCCGCGGCCGAGGTCGGACCCAAGCTCTTCTAAGATGGCGCTCACATCCGGTAATGGCACATCCCACGCATCCGCTCTGCAGAGTAGGAGAATCCCCCTCCCAGACCTTATAAGTAGTTCCGTGCTCGTGCACACTGCATGATTTCTGCCCTGTCGCCAATAGAGTTAAAGGTCACGCATGCTCTCCCCTTTGATTGGTCTAGGAAACATATATATAGCGGTAGTTAGTAGTAGGGAGAGGGAGAAGTCAGCGGAACTAGAAGTTAGCGTTAGCGAGCAGAGACGAGAGGACTAAGCCAGAGAGAAACTAAAAGAGCTCTAATTCATACTTGCCTGGGTGCAAGCTGCAATCTTTCTGTAACACCGCCTGTGAGAAGAAATTAAAGCTGATTGAAACCGAGCCAGGTCTCCTGTGATTGGGTCGACTCGACCCACGGGAAGCGGGCGCCATAACCCCTCTCACCCTTTAGCTATCAGTATTTTCTCATCTTCTTCCTCCTAGTCCTAGACAACCACGAATCTATTTTGTCTCTATAGACTTTAATATTCATGACTTTCATATGAATGGAATTATATAACATGCAGTCTTTGTGATTAACCACTGACTTCACTGACTTCATTACATTAGCATATTTTCAAGGGGTATCTGTGTTGTAGTACATATCTATTTCATTTGAATTTATGAATTGAACAATATGGCAGAACTAAATAATATTCCATTGTATGGATATAGTTTATTTTCTTTATTCACCCATTAATGGACATTTTGTTTATTACTATCTTCTGACTATTGTGAGTAATGTGTGAGCATTCATGTTCAAGTTTTTGTTTGAACATGTGTTTTTATTTCATTTGGGCATATACCAAGGAGTGCAATTGATGGGTCATATGGAAATTCTGGGTTTAATCTTTGAGGAACTGCCAGACTGTTTTCCAAAGTGGCTGCATCCTGGGACTAACTTGGGGTTGCCCTTAGGGATTAGGAGAGGGACCTTTTGGGGGGGGGGGGGAGAAAGGGTCTAGAAAGATCAGATAAATACTCTTCTGTCTTGTCAATGGGTTTCAGACCGGGGCAAGTTTGCTATGGTTTCAGTGTGACCAAAGAAAATGACAGCAAAACGTTCTTGGGGATGAAAGGGTTATACCCAACTTTATTTCCAGGTGGCAGGTCAGTGACTAGAATCCCACTCACTCAGAGCCAGTCTGTGTGCAGCAAGCCGGTCTCTGCCTCTGGGCCCCTCTGTCCACACAGCCGTCATCTGGGCCTCTGTCCTTGGCGCTGCCACCACTCCAGCCTCTGCTCTGCTGCAGCCTTGCAGCCCTGCCACCGTGTCAGGCCCAGAGCACTTGGCGGAGCTCTTTATATAGAGTCAACAGCCATGTGGTGTCCATAGGTGTGCAGTGAGCTAGTCAACCACGGCCAGGTGAGAATCCTGGACACAGGACCTCTCAATTCATCCACATCTTATCAAAGACCGTATAAGTGTGTTTTTATTTAATTGAACAGTTCATTTGTAACACAAACCTCCACCGGCACCTAATCTGTGCTTTGTCACCAACTCAGGGGTTTGTGTCCTTCGAGCCAAGTGGGAGACCACGTCACTTATTGAACTGCTCTCAGCTTAAATTCTCTCTCTCTATTTGTGAACGTGTATACTGATGGGAGTGGGCGTCAGCAAACCACGTTTCCGGTTTCCAATTGGCTCCCTTAGGCACTACCAACAGAGGGCGATAGAGGCCGAAAGGCTGGAGGCTGGAGAAGAAACTTCCATGTTTTCCTGTTTCTTGTCATGTCAGCTTCTTCACCCTGCAGAGGCAGTTCCCGCTGGCATCAGCTCCAGTGTGCAGTTTTCCTATCACTCGCAGAGCCAGCCTCACTGAGACTCCCTAGAGAAACCAGCACCAGTCAAAACGCACCCCTTTCTCAGGATTCTGGGTTCCAGGCCACAGAACCATTGTTCCAAGTTTCTGAGACTTAATATTTCATCTTCTTCCATTTGATCCTCCAGTTCTAGAGAGAAGAAAATGCCTCTTGTAGTTGCAACTGTTAATCTTAAAAATAAAAGTCCATTATTTTACCAACAAAAATGGATCTATTGAGCAATGGCACAGAATTGCAATTCGGGACATGCAAGATCCAGAAGCACAGGCAAATTCAGAGAACAACAGACTGTTTTTTTATGGAGGAAAGGGCCTAGTTGGGGCTGTTATAACAAAAACTCCGTTGGAGGGAACTGGGAGTTCCAAGAATTGTGGCTTCTCATAGGCTGGGCTGTGACAGTTTCCCCTAGACTGGGCTGTTGCCAGGAGAGGAAGAAACATTCCTTCTTCCTGCTGTCAGGCAGGAAAATAGATGAGAGCGGGGTGGAAAGAGAAAAAGGCCAGGAAAGTCCACTAAAAAGACCCTGAGTTAATCAGTTAAAGCTCAAAAAGCCAGGAGCAACTTGGCCTGGAATGTTTGAATATTCCCCAGATAAAGGAAGGTACCTCAGCAGAGCCCATGTCTTCATAGTGTTAATCATGCAGGCCCAGTTCATTCTTTAACTTACCTATATGCTGTTTTTCCCTCCTTCCAGCCCTAATCGACTAGTCTGTGACGTAGGCAACTAATTCAGCGTCCAGGCCCAGCCGTCAACAATACAGTAAAAGGCAGGAAGGATTCCATCTTAAAGATTGTATTTTAATGCCCAGGAAGTTAAGAAGTAAGATTCTTAACTTACTCTTTAGCAAACAGACAATACCTCAGCCCACCTTGGGGGCTGGGCAGGCGGCCTTGTCTGATCTGCTCCCAGACCACGAACGTTAGTGTCCCAGGGAGAAATCAGAGCAGGACGTTCCTTGTGTTAAGTTAATTCTAAATATTCAGAGACCACTTAACAAGTCTGCACCCCCAGCCCTTAGTCACATTCCTGAAGAATCCTTAAGAGGGGGAACTCCCAACCTTTTCAGGCGCTCCTCTCTCTGAGGACACCCACACTTTCTACGTGTGTAACCTTTTAACTTTAAATTCTCTTTTTTCAGCCTTTCAGAGCGCCCCTCCTTGCTGAGCCTGTACTTTTTCTCTCCTTAATTCACTTTAAATAAAACTTTCACTGTGCTTCACTACTACTGTGTCTCTGCCCTTCAATTCTTTGTTGCGACGGGGACAAGGACCGAGGAAAATCCACAACGGTCCCCCAACACTGCTGGGGAGTAAAGTAGCAGGGAAAGGGGTGCAACTGGCAGTGTCTCCGTAGACTCACAGAAACCTTCCTGTGGCGTCTGCATTTAACAAGAAGTGACGGGGCAAGGGCTCCCCCTGCTGGCCTCCACACGCCACGTCATTATTGATTCTCATACTGCCTCCTTTAAACCTTTGAGTTTTCTTTCTGTTTCTCAGTTTTTCAACAACTGGTCGATCATTTTTATATTCTCTTTATTAATGTAACTGATGTGGTTTCTTTCTTCTGACTGGATGATGTAAAGACCATCCTAACTCTTCCTTATCAGCGCCAGGTGTTAAGGGAGTCGGAGACAGACCCTGCCTTCACCAAGCCAATTACGCGATGGAGTCTCTGACCCCTTGTCTCGGCAGGTCTGTCTCTCAGAAACGGCTTCCCTCTCTATTGTGGCCTCCGCCTCTCTTGGATCTTACGCTATGCCTCTCCTCCCTTTGGGTTGCAACAGTAGCTCATGTTCCAATTTGGGGAGCATGGCCTTGAACTAGAGGGAGAAGAGCAGACCTTATTCACTAATTATTGTGTAAGACTGTTTGAACCTGCTTGGCAGACACCTGAAGGACTGTTGCAAGGGGTTCACATCTCTGTAACCTAACCCAGATCTCAAGTGAGAAAAGCAATAGCCACCATACATAAAAGCTGCAGGGCAGTCTAGGACCCACAAATGCCCGAGGCAAGAGATTACGCGGTTAGGACAAACAATAGCCTGTTTTAGTTCTGGTGGAGACTGGGAGTGAGATTCTTTGAGATACTAGGACATTCAAAAGCAGCTCTGTAGAAGGCCATGTCGGGGAAGATGATGGGGTAGCAAGCACCAAGAATCTGTTTCTCCACCTAGAAGACAATTACACTGCCACAAACTGTTTGAAGTTAACTATTTTGAAATTAAAGAATCTATCTGAACTCGTGGCCTCCAGTTCCAGGTTGTTAGCTTTGAACTTGTGGCTGGTACATTTGGGTTAATTGCAGCCAATTCAGCTTTAAGTATAGGAGTGACTACCCATCCCCCACCAAAAACCCGATGGCAGGCAGCTTTGGACAGCAGCCCACAGTCCAGATGCAGCTTCCTGGAACAGGGTGGAGGGGTGTTGGACAAAAATACCCCACCTTCCAATTATCTGGTTCTATGTTCCGATTACTGCTTACCTGCTTTTGATCACTGAGGTGCAGACACCGGGGCTGGCTGCCATTGTTTTCATTCAAGCCTACCAGTTGAAATGGCTTCCACAAGACTTTAAGAAATAACATCTGTGGGTTTTTCTTCTTCTTTTCTCCTTCTGGGAGCCAGACATTTAAGGATTATGACAGTCATATGCAACCAGGTATATGGGGGAATTTAGGAAGCCACTGCACATGCCAGGGAAAGACACAGGCTCAGAAAAACCCTGTGGAAC
Organism: Manis javanica; assembly: GCF_040802235.1. Taxonomy (NCBI): domain Eukaryota; kingdom Metazoa; phylum Chordata; class Mammalia; order Pholidota; family Manidae; genus Manis; species Manis javanica. The sequence goes on along the minus strand of NC_133168.1, from coordinate 92,236,348 downwards.
TTGTAAGCTTCTACCTCAGGCTGACTTAGAGCACAGAGACACCCTGCAACAAGAAAACCAACACCACCCAGAAAACCCTGGAGAAAGGAGGTGAATCAGATTTCCATTATGAGATTTAAATTCTAGTTTTCAACAAAATACCAAATGGCAGACAGAAAAATGGGAAAGTATGGCCCCTTCAAAGGACCAAAATTAACAGAAACTATCCCTGAGGAAACTGAGATGATGGACTTACTAGACAAAAACTATAAAACAACTACCTTACATATGATCTAAGAGCTAAAGGACAAACATGGACAAAGATAGGAAAATGATGTATGAGCAAAATGAGAATATCAATAAAGATAGAAATTATAAAAAGGACCTGAAGGGAAATCATGGAGCTGACTAATACAATAACTGAAATGAGAAATTCACTCGCTGGGTTCATAGCAGATTCAAGCAGGAGGAATCAGCACACTTGGAAAACGGGCACCTGGAATGGCTGACTAGGAGGAACAGAAAGTAAAAAGAATGCCGAGAGTTAACAGGGCCTGAGGGAAGTGGGGGGCACCATCAAGTAGACCAGTGTGGACATATGAGTCTCAGGAGGAGGGAGAAAGGTCAAAATGAATTTCTTAATAAGTAATGGCCAAAAGTGTCCTAAATTTGATTAAGAAAATGAACCTATAGATCCAAGAACCTCAGTTAATACCAAGTAGGATAAACTCAAAGATACCCCCAGCAAAACACATACAGTTGACTCTTAAACTGCTGGTCGCTTCCCATCAGCGATGTGCCCTGGAGGGGACCGAGACTTGGGGTTGAGTCTGAGGCTTTGGAGTTCAAAAGAACCGAGTTTACATGTAGGCTGGTGACCTTGGACAAGTCACCTTGAGTTCTCTGAATTTCGGGATGCCCTTTTGTAAAATGGGGATAAGACAGTTGTGAAGCCACCTTTAAACTGTATGACACATGGCCTGCATCATATAGGCCCTCAGTAAATGGGTACTATTTTTGTTTTTATTGCTTGTGTAGTTGCTCACAGTAATGAGATGATGGGGTAGGCAGGGCCAGGTCTTCATGATGTCAGGTGCCAGGGTGAAGGGTTTGGACTTGCTCTCCAGAGCACTGGAGCGCCATGGAGGTGTGTGCGTCTTATGGGAGAGACACAGAAAGGTCCCACTGGGATTGCAGTAGACAACTAAGAACTGAAGGCTGGGACAGGTGACAGCCAGGCGATGGGCGTCTGGCCCTGGGTGGTGGTCATGGGGACAGCAGGAGTGAGTGGAAGAGAGGATTAGGGACAAGTACTAGGTGCAGGCCCAAATGATGACCCCAGGACCCTGGTTGGGAGGAGCGGTTAATGGAGGCGGGGAACATATCAGGAGTTCAATTTTGACCTTGCTTTGTACATGTCCTTCCCTCTGCTTAGGATGACTTTTCTTATTGTGCTTTCCTGAAAAACAACCAGGGGTCCCTGAAGACTCTATCCAAAGACCCCTCCTCAGAGCCTCTCTGGAGCAAACATGGTTTGCATTTTCCTGAGGATCCTGTCATCCTGCAAGCATCTGAATCCCACGCTTCTCCCTCAGAGCTTTTCTGCAGCAATCCGTCTGGACCCAACGCAGGACCCTGCAGACCCTGCACAGGGCCACTGCAAGAAGCCTTTGTTCACCAAAAAGGAAACGTACCAAACAGGACGCTGCTGCAGTTCAGGCCGTGACCATGCGGAGGCAGCAGCGGACAGGTCAAGAGGCTGAGAAAGGCCACCAGGCTTTCTGGTCCCTCCTGGGCGTCCCCGGAGCCTCCCAGTCTCAGACCGCCCCCTCCTTTTTTTTTTTCCTAATGAGTTGAGAGGAAACCCCCACAACCCAGTTTTTTCAAGCTACTGGAGATTATGCAAAACCCAAAAAAGTCCCTCTTCTGCTCAGAATTCTCTATGGCTGCCACCTCGTGGAGTATAAAGCCCCTTCCTTGCAGCCCGCAAAGCCCCCCATGGTCTGCCTGCACGCCCCCTCCTCACCTCCTTCCCTTCCTCTCCTCCTCTGCTACAGCCACACTGGCCCTTAGGTCACTAAAGTCAAGAAAAGATTATGCCCTTGTTGTGTTTCGGTTTAGGGCGGCTTTGGTGCCTAGAAAAATCCATCACTGTGGTTACTTTGTAAATGTATAGTCAATTCAAATTACACCTTTAGGGAGCAGAGTTTCCCTTAAGCCTTTGGTTCCAGTTACAACTGTTAACTTACTTATACACCAGGCTAAGTGGACTGGCACTCGCAAAGAGGCCCTTGGATATTTGGGTCCATTTAGAAACGTAATGGGTTGAAATCACTTAAACATAGTGGATGGCATTTATAAAAGTGATATAGGGTTTACTCATGTAATCTGGTTAAATGCCTCCACCAAGCGCTCTTCCGAAGCCCTCAGTAGTTACGACAGATCTAAAAATTAAACATATAAATAAGAGAAAATATGTTCTTTTAAACACATGATCCTGCATCTAAACTCAGCCATATTATCATCTACTTTCCAGCTTGAAGTTATCAGCCCGAGATCAAGTAATACGCTCTGGAAGGAAACACAAAAGTCTGGTAAATCTTTTTCTCTCCAAAGGGGGAAGCAGTTATGGTGATGCTGGGGTTCTTGTTTGCGGAGTCGAAGAATGAACTTAGCGAACACCCAAGGTAGGGGAGCCAGGGAGAGGCTTTTATTTAGAGATAAAGCGAGAGGGCAGAGCTCCTGGCTCAGTCCAGGAGGGGACAGGACAGCCTGGGGTGGTGCGTTGTCTACGGGATTTATAGGTGGTTGAGAGACAAAGGGCTAGGGATACACACCTGCTAAGTGGTCCCAAAATGTTTATCTTTGAAGAGACATTAAGTTTCTTATTAGTCTTCCGGGTTATTTATAAGAAATTTACTGCTCTGATTTCCTCCCAGGATAGCAGCTTCCTGGTCTGGGAGCGCATCACTCAGTACTGCCTGCTTTGCTCCCAAGGTGGGCTGCGTTATTGTCTGTCTGTTAAAGAGACTGTTAAGAAACTTACTTTTTAACTTATTTGGTTTTAAAATGCAATCTTATCCCCATCCACAAAAGTTAACTCGAAATGGATCAAAGACTGAATGTAAGTCATGAAACCATACAACACTTAGAAGACAACATAGGCAAACATCTCCTGAATATAAGCATGAGCAGCTTCTTCCTGAACGCATCTCCTCGGGCAAGGGAAACAAAAGCAAAAATGAACTCTTGGGACTACATCAAACTAAAAAGTTTCTGTACGGCAAAGGACACCATCAACAGAACAAAAAGGCATCCTACAGTATGGGGGAATGTATTTGTAAATGACATAACTGACAAGGGGTTAACATCCAAAATATATAAAGAACTTCCACGCCTCAATACTCAAAAAGCAAATAACCTGATTAACAAATGGGCAGAGGATATGAAGAGACAGTTCTTCAAAGAAGAAATTCAGATGGACAACAGACACATGAAAAGATGCTCCACATCGCTAATCATCAGGGAAATGCAAATTAAAACCACAAGGAGACATCACCTCACACCAGTAAGGATGGCCAGCATCAAAAAGACTAAGAACAGCAAATGCTGGTGAGGATGCGGAGAAAGGGCAACCCTCCTACACTGCTGGTGGGAATGTAAGCTAGTTCAACCATTGTGGAAAGCAGTATGGAGGTTCCTCAAGAAACTAAAAATAGAAATACCATTTAACCTGGGAATCCCACTCCTTGGAATTTACCCAAAGAATACAACTTCTCAGATTCAAAAAGACATATGCACCCCTACATTTATCACAGCACTATTTACAATAGCCAAGATATGGAAGCAACCTAAGTGTCCATCGGTAGACGAATGGATAAATAAGAGGTGGTACATATACACAATGGAATACTATTCAGCCATAAGAAACAAATCCTACCATTTGCAACAACATGGATGGAGTTGGAGGACATTATGCTCAGTGAAATAAGCCAGGTGGAGAAAGACAAGTGCCAAATGATTTCCCTCATTTGTGGAGTATAACAGCAAAGCAAAACTGAAGGAACAAAATAACAGCAGACTCAGAGACTCCAAGAAGGAAGTAGTGGTTACCACAGGGGAGGGGTGAGGGAGGGAGGGAGAAGGGGATTGTGGGGTATTATGTTTAGTTACATGGTGTGGAGGGGGTCAGGGAGAGAACAGAGAAGGCACATAGTGGATCTGTGGCATCTTACTACACTGATAGACAGTGACTGCATTGGGGTCTGGGTGGGGACTTGATAATATGAGTAAATGTAGTAACCACATTGTTTTTTTCATGTGAAAGCTTCATAAGAGTGTATATCAATAATACCTTAATAAAAAATTTTTTACTGCAATCTTATCTTTAAGATGGAATCCTTCCTGTTTTTACTAGCTGTTTTGGGCTTGCTTGCTACACTGCCCAGGGTTCAGCGGGACCCCAGCAGGCCAAGGCAAATCCTCCAAGGGATTCTCTTGCTTTGTTTTTCCCCGGAGGCCCTCACCCTACTCTGTCTAAGCCCGCGGTCCCTGTCCCAAGGGGATCAGAATGGGAAGGAGGCCTCTCCCTGTAATCTATTTGGGATTTTTTAATTGAAATTACAAAGCAGAGATGGCTGCAACTTTATCCATTCATTCATAAAAAAGAACATGTATATCTGAGGCAATTGTAGCTAAATGTTAACATTTGCTTCTTCCTGTGGTGGTACACAGGTGACAGGTGTTTCAGGGATTCTTTCCCATGCTTTTTAAAAAATTTTTAGCAAAATACATAGAACATGAAAGTTACCATGTTAACCGTTTTTAAGGTCCAGTTCAGTGGCATTAAGCACATTCATATTGTTGTGCAGCCGTCTCCACCATCCATCTCCAGAATGCTTGTCATCTTGCAAAACTGAACCTGTGTCCCCACTAAACATGAAGTCCCCATTCCCACCTCCCCCAACCCCCGGCCCTCACCATTCTCTCTCTCTATGAATTTGGTGACTCTAGGGACCTCCCAGAAATGGAAGCATGTGGACCTTTGGGTCTGGCTTATTTCACTCGGCCTAATGTCCCTGAGGTCCATCCATGCTGTAGCATGGGTCAATATCTTGTGCTTTTCCAGTTAAGTGTAAGTTTAAAATACAGAAGCATGTGCACATGATCAAAATAAATAAGACCCTCTGCGGGGCATGTAACCAATGGCAAGCGCCTGTGGAGCCTTAGCTTCCCTGTCTGGTCTCAGGGCTCTGAATGCTTTGTTTGGGATGCGCCCCCAGGCGAATGGAGCCCTCATTTGGGGGGGGACTGGGGGGATCAGGATTTCGGCCCCTCTCCCTCCCCCCACCTGCCCCCACAGCGGCATGGATCTCACACTTAACTTCCTCTGTTGCTTGTCTGAAAAATTTTCAGCAACACATTTATCCACGATTTCTCCCTCCACCAACCATGATTCTCATGACTCTCCCTACTGGGTAATATTAACAGTGAGTGTTCTGACGGTTCTCCCTCGGTGCCAGGCACTTCCTGGTGCTTGTACAATGATCACCTAGTTTCACACCCACACCCACCACCGCGGCCCTCAGGTAGGTGCCCGTGCTATTACCATTTTAGAGATGAGAAGCTGAGGCCCAGAGCGGGTAGGACAGTCGCTCCCAGTCCCGGAGCTTTGCCGGTGGCTGAGCCTGAGTCGCACCCCCCACCCCCACCCCCACCTCCGTCACTTTGACTTTTTGTTTTGAATTTCCTAGGGGGCAGGGGGGGGAGGTGGTGAGTCATTTATTTCTTCAGTGGCCATAGTGGGGGGTTATCAGAAATCAGCCAGTGTACACTTAAGAGCTGTGTGCATCATTGTAGGTAAATTTTACATCATAGACAAGAACTGTAAACACATGTAGACGGCAGTTACTGGCCTGGGCACCAAAGTTACTGGGAAGGACAGGGGCAGGTGTCTGTGACATTAAAATGGGTAAAAAGAAAGAAGGGGGAAAGGATAGAGATTAAAGCAAATATAGTCCAGTATTAACTGCAGTATCTAGAAGTGAGTATGCGGGTGTTCACTGTACAATTCTTTCAGTTTTGCCGTGTGTTTGAAATATTCTGGAATAAAATGTGGGGACCTCTGTCCTGAGCTCCCTGCAGGAAAACCTGTCTTCTCTGGACAGGCAGGAGGCCCCTCAGACTCACTGTATCCGCACTAGGGTCTGTGTACATCCCCAAGAATGGTTCCTCTCCCCACGTCTCTTCATTGGGGGGTGAGAGGATTCTCATTCACCAGGCCTGGAAGCTGGGAGTTGCCAGAGATTCTCCTGCTCATCATTGAGTCCAAGATTGATTTAAGGTGACCAGCTGTCCTCCTGGTTCACCTGAGGCTGACAGTCTTCCTGGGAAATCGGACTTTTATGTTAAAATCAGGAAAGTCCTGGGCAAATTGCGATGAGTTGCCTCCCCCAGCCTAGCATTTCTGCTTCTGAAGCATGTCCGGCTTCTCCAGATCGCCACTACCTTAGTCTATCGCGATACCTGCCTTAGAGTGATGGTGATGATGATGAACGGGGGGGCGGCTTATAGTGAGTGCTTGCCATGTGCAAAGTACTGTCCCGAATGTTCCATCTGTGGCAGGTCTTTTGATTGACACGACCCTTGTATTGAACAACTGTAACACCACCCCAACATCATCCATGTTCAAGATGAAGAAATAAGGCACAGAGAGGTAGAGTCCCTAGCCCACAGTCACACAGCTAAATAAAAGCGGAAGAGCTGGAATCAGAACCCAGGCAGAGGGCTGTAGAGCCCCCCCAGCTCGATCACCTTTGAACAGCCATCCTGGAGTGCTGACTGGACCCCACCACGTCCCTGGGGGGCCCCCTCCCCATAGGCCCGCCCTCAATCAACTATCATCTAGGCTTTCATCAGAATGATTACTACCTAAGTATTGTTTCCTGATTACAAAAATATTACTTGCTTATGATTTTTACAGATGAATTCCATAAAGAAATCAATAAAATAGAGAGCGTTAAGAAGAAAAATGCAGGCCCAAAATGGGGTCACCTCTCCTAGCCGGGTCACCAAACTGGCACATAATGCCTAACCAGACTGCGGGTTCAGCTTCTCTCAGGAGCGGGAGACCCCGCTCCTCCTGAGGGAGGGTGACCTTCCTTGAAACGGTCCTTGGTCTCCTTTCCCTGAGCACTTTTGCCCCACCCTCCAGTCTACACGAACCAACTCCGAGTCCAAGCACTGCTCGGCTGCTAGAAGGGATGCTGCCCCAATCATGAATCGCTTCATGAAACCAATCAGATCTTCAAATGTATTTGATTAATCTTGTTTTTTAACAAGAGTAATAGCTGCCCTTAGCAACCCTCCCCCAGATATTCTTATCTTGGTTCCTGTTGGCACCAGGATTTCTTCTTGTCATGTAGGAACTGAGCACTTATAGTTTTGTATCAAGATACTGTGTGATTGGTTGGCGGATAAAGAGAAAGATAAGCAGATATATAGTCAGAGAGAGAGACACATAAACCTATAGATATAGAGATGGCTCTAGGTAGATATAAAAGGATAGATATACAGATAAATATAAATAGATATAGATGATACAGATCTCTGTCTTTGACTTGCTTTTTTCCAGACTGATCCTGTAAAATCACAGCTTGGACTCCATCCTCCAAACCTGTCACCCTCCAGCTGGAATCCACCCTCCGTAGCTGCAGGCCATTGTTGCCATGGGCCCATGAGCCCCTGATCCCTACCTCCCGTCACCTGCCTCCCACCTGGGCTCTCCTCACACCTACCAGTCTGGTGCATTCCTGCCTTCACGGACCTGTCCTTGTCAGAAGTGACGTTGACCCTCTGCCCCCACGCACCACCAGTGAGTGGCCACTGGTTGTCCACTCATACCAGATTTCCTGGGAACTCCTGTCGGGGACAGTACACAGCAGTAGAGACTGGGGAGTGGGGGACAGCTGACTTCAGTCAGGCAGTCAGGAAAGTCTGAAGAGGTGGCACATAAGCCACGTACTCAATGACAAGGAGATGGGGGAAAGTGCCCCGGATGTGAGAGAGGGGCAGGACCTACTCAGGGGTCATGGAAATATCTCTAAGAGTTGCATTCTGGGCAGATTACCAACGACTACACACACGATGTCAGAATTGCAGCCAGCTGTAAAGGAGTTGGTGGAATCCACTCAAGGGAAGACGCCAGGAAGGAGATGGGGGGTGGGGAGGCTGCACATTCAGACTGGAAGAAAGAATGTGCCCTGGAGGGGCACCCCTTCATTCCAGCATTCCCCAAATAATCCCTGAGCAGCCACCCTTTTGTACCTCAGATTCTCAACGCCAAAAATATAGCAGCAAACAAGATGGAGAAAGTTCTTGACCCCCTGGAGCTCATTCTGGCCGGGAGAGAGACTGAAAATGAGATAAAGAGCCATGCGGTTTGTCAGGCAGTGATAAGGGTTGTAGAGAAAACTGCAGCATGATGAGAGGGCGTCAGGATGGCCCGGGTGGGGATGGGGGTGGGTGCACTTTAGATAAGTTAAAGGAACTTGAATACAATGAGAAGGGAGCCACAGGGGCATCTGGAGAAGGAAGAGCCTTCTAGGAGGCCAACAGCAAGTGCCAGGGCCCTGCAGTCAGAGTGGGTAGCTATTCCTGGAAGGACAGGAAGGCTGGAGTGGCGGGAGGGAGGAGGAGGTGGGGTAGGGCTCTCGCAATGCCAGGGGAGGAACTCAACCATGGGATTGACGTTGGTGTTGGGAAGCAAGACCGGAGGGAAGAGGATGGGAGGCTCTGAGCCAAACCCTGACCCACCTCCACAGAAAGGCAGCAGAACAGGGCGAATGGGAGGAGAAGGGCTGATTCAGCATCCCAGAGGTGACCAGGGAGATGCAGCCAAGAATCCACAAGTTTCATTAAATGCGCTGCTCAAAGCCTGATTAATCATGTGCGCCTGCTTTCATACTCTTTGGCTTAAAAAATATAGAAAATGTTAACACTTGAAAAAGTTATAAAATGGCATCACTAGTATCCTATTTCTCTGATGACAAATATATGGGCATAGAGAAATTAAGGGAAAAAAGAATGGACAGGGACTCTCCTGGCAGGGGTATTAAGAGTGTAATCGGTTTCTTCATGCTTTTCAGCATTTTCCAACTTTCCTACAAGACCATGTATTAAAATAAGATACTGAATATTAGAGTTTTGTGTGAGCTCCAAAAAAATGCAGAAAGACAATCCCTAAAACACCCCTGTACCTGCCACAGGAAGAAGCAGATGTTAACAGTTGGTCCTAAATTGCTTCCGATAATTTTGTCCTGTGTGTGTGTGTGTGTGTGTGTGTGTGTGTGTGTGTGCGCATGTGTGTGTGAAAGAAAACAGTAGGGATAAAGCTGAAGCCCCTTTCCTGATCCCCTCTTGTTCCCAAGCCCCAATGCCATCCCATCTCCCCAGAAAACAACCACTACCCTGAATTTGGGGTGTGGTGTCTGTTTCCTGTGTTTACATTTGACTATGGAGACATTAGAAGGACGTTTGCATTTTTTCTCCTAGCAAAATAAGGAACAGGGCTTTTCCAGCAAAAATCCAAACAGTGCCTAAGGTATCAAAGGGGAAGGGAAGGCCTCCGCCCACCCCCGAAGAAAGGAAAGTAACCAATGGCTGGAGTATACACACATTTCTGTAGCCTGTCAGCCCAGCCAGTTCCCCCCCGTCTTTTTCTCTGCTGTGTCAGCCTGTACTGGGCATACAGTGGGTGCTCAACACGTGTTGAAAGCATTTTTAAGTTTCTCAGCTCATGCCTATTTTCAAAGTAAACTTTTTCTTTTATTTGGGAATAAATTTAGAGTTACAGAAAAGTCGCAAAGAACTTGTCCAAGGCACTCTGGTACACTCCTCACTCCGCGCCCCCTACTGCTAACGTCTGTGACGGTGACACTGAGACAGGGACCGTAGGCTTAGACAGAGCAGGGTGAGGGCCTCCGGAAAATGACCCCTGCCGGAACTCCATGTGAAACAATTAAGCAAAGCCAAAGTCACACTGATTCTCTAAAGTAAAAATATCAAACTAGGAACATAAGCATTCTTCAGGGAGGTTAGTTAATAGGCCAGGAGTAGGTTGACCTAGAAGTGCGATGACTCCCCAGATAAAGAAAACTATCTCGCCATAGCCTGTATTTTCACTGTACCAGTTAGAACGTACCATTGTAAGATTTACTTTAGCACCTTCTCAAAGGCCCAGCTTACTCAGGAAAAATTCTATCTTAAAGCTAAAATTACATTTTAATCAAATGGACAGTGGCTCAGCCCACATTGAAGGCAGGGCAGACAGTCTTGATTAATATGTTTCCAGACAGAAGCTAATATCCTGGAAGGGAATCAAAGCAGTAAATTTCTTGTGTTAAGCTAACTTTGATGAATAACCCACTGATAAGAAACTTAGTATCTCTTCAAAATAAACATTTTGGGACCATCTGGCAGGTGTGCATCCCTAGCCCTTTGTCTCTCAACCGCCTATACATCCCCTAGACAACGCAGCACCCCTGGCTCTCTTGCCAGGAGCTCTGTCTTCTCACTTTATCTCTAAATAAAAGCCTCTCCCTGGCTCTCCTACCTTCAGTGTTTGCTAAATTCATTCTTCAACTTCACAAACAAGAACCCCGGCATCAACACACCTGTAATTACAAAGAAATTATGTTTCTTAGTTGTTACTGTTCATAAAACTCCAGGCTTTATTTGGATGTCCTCAATTTTTTCACAAATAATCATTTTGTGGCCCAAGGTCCCACACTTCATTTGGTGCCTGCATCTCCCCCCGTCTCAGCTGCATCGTGACTGGGACATTTCTGCAGAGTACTGGTTAGGTATTGTGCAGAATATTCCCTCAGTTTGCTGTTTTTCTCATCATTAGCCTGTGGTTAATTGTTGGGAAGAAACTCACGGTGGTGAGCTGCCCCTTCTCACGACATCACATCAGAGCCACCTGGTATCAGATTGATCACTGTGACGTTAGCCTGGGGCGCTGGGTGAAGGTGGCATCTGCCTGTGTCTCCCCGTCAGGTTCCTAAGTTTTGCTTTTCCACATTTTATTCTTTGGGTGAGAGCCATTAACGCCTTTGACTCCAGTTCACACTCAAAAGGAAGCAGGAAGGGCTGAGTTCCAGCTACTGGGGGTCTGGGGGAGAGGGGGCTGGTTTCAACTTAGACTATTTGGCATTCTTTCTAAGGAAGATCAGCCTCTGCTCCCAGGCTCATGTTAGAGACCCACAGAGTGGCCCCGTCCAGAGGGGCCTCCGGGGCTGAGGGCGCCCAGGTGTGAAGGCAGGTGGCCAGTTGGGGGTCAGGGGGAGGAAATCGGGTCCCCACCCCCTGCCCCACTAAGCTGCAGCCCAATCGGCAGGTCGGGGCGGCACTCTGGGGTGCGCTCCCATTTTACAGAAGTGGTACCCGCACTGGAGGCGTGGTGACGCGGGTGGCCGAGCAGGATTCTGGGGCACGGCCGGCCGGGGGACTGGGAGGCTGGGCCGCTGCCTCCTTAAAGCCGGGCGCCCGCGACGGTGAGCGACCGGCGCTTTGGCAGCTCCTGGGTGAGACGCCCCCGGGGAGGGCTCTCTGCCTGCCCTGGTGACCCACTTCCCTGTTTGTTTGGGCCGCGAGGGTGGGAGGCACACAGGGCGGACCACCGGTCCTCGCTGATCCTGTGATCTCAGAGTTGAAGTAGGGGCTGGCGCCCCCATCCACCCTGGCAAGGGACTGCAGGGACCTGCGGTGGGTGGGCAGTGAAGTTGAGGGGCAGGTCAGACAGGCCACAAGGGCAGGGCCCCCACTCCCCAAGCTACTGCCTGCCTGTCCTCAGGGGCTGTGGTCACTCGGAGGGCCTGCCTACAGCTGCCGAGGAAGTGAGGGTCCACACTCAGTGGTCACGTTGGTGGGTCACCAGCTGCCTCCTGTCTGGGTTCCTCCTGCAGGGATGGGGGTTAGCGAGGAGGGGAAGGTGTGGGCTGGACTTACTGGAAAAGGGGGACCCTGTCACATGGGGGAGGGGGACACACATCCAGAGCTTGTCAAACACACAATCCACAGCAGACACAACTCACGTGAGAGACACAACAGACACAGTGCAACTCACACACAAAACAGACACACACAGACCATCATCCCACACAGTTGCGCTTGAGAACTCAGGCACACGTCACAGACACACCGCCCGGGCCTTGCAGGCGCAGTGCACACATCCACATCTGCAGGCACAAAGGACTCCCTGGCACGCAGCAGACCTGTGACCCAGGCAGGCACACTTCGCTACACACAGGCAACAGACACCTCCACACAAGCAGCCAAACAGAACCTGGGAGAGCACGACACAAGATGATGTGGCTGGAGCACACCGGTTCAGAAGTATGCATGACACACACACACAGAGCGGGGCACCTCAGGCCCATGGCACAAACAAGCTCAAGTGGACAGTCGCAGAGGCTGGGAGGGCAGGCCTGGGTGTACTGGCTGCCAGGCCCCCACCCTGGTTCCCGTGTCCAGTGCTGGGGAACTCCACGGCTCACATGACCCAAGGGGAGGGCTTCTGGAACAGCCCACGGAGAAACTGCATCATCCTCACTAATGACCCATTTCCGCCCCAGGAAATAAAGTCTCAGGGACTGTTGGTTTGACCCAGGAGCTCACCTGCTTCCCTGAGCCTCCGGCTGACCGGCTTGTGCTTCCCCCAGGGTGAGTGCAGGGCCTGGGAGGAGGGAGGGCAGGACGGCCCTGCAGGACCACTCTTCCTGGGCCCTGGCTGGAGCCCGTCAGCTCACTGTCCCTCCCAGCCAGGTCTTGTCCTGAAGTCCTGGGAACTAGGGCACCACCGAGGGGCTCATGCCGGGTCAGCCCTGCAGGGAGCTGTCCCCCCCAACTCAGGGCAGGGCAAGTTGAGCTTCCAGGGGCCTGATGCCCATGCCTCAGCCCTGGGCCCCCAGATGCCTCTCTCTCCCCTCCCAGATGGACGTGTAGATCGTGCTGCTCAGCCTGCAAATCTCGCTGGCGCTTCCCTTGGCTGATGGCGGCGCAAACCCCGTTCTGCGCTTTGTGGCTGTGGGGGACTGGGGAGGGGTCCCCAATGCCCCATTCTACACAGCCCGGGAAATGGCCAATGCCAAGGAGATTGCCAGGACCGTGCAGATCCTAGGCGCAGACTTCATTTTGTCTCTGGGGGACAACTTCTACTTCCCTGGTGTGCAGGATGCTAATGACAAGAGGTTCCAGGTGTGTGACCCTGGAGTGGATGGGAGTTGGGGCAGAACATGTGGAGAAGCCACTTGAACCTCTGACTCGCGAGGCGGAGGGACGCTGACGTGTGTGCACACCTAGAGCGCTCCTTGTCCCTGGTCCCTGACTTGGTGGGAGTATCAGGGAGTTGTGGGGAGCTGCCTGACCCCAGGTCCGCGGGGCACCCTTTATGTCTGCTGCAGGAGACCTTTGAGAATGTATTCTCTGCCCCGGCCCTCCGCAATGTGCCCTGGTACGTGCTGGCTGGCAACCATGACCATCTGGGGAACGCCTCAGCACAGATCGCCTACTCCAGCATCTCCAAGCGATGGTGAGTCACGCTAAGGTGGACAAGGAGGCCCACTGCCTGGAGCTGGACCCAGGGCTTCTCTGCCCAAGACATGCATCCACCACCTCTGTGCCCTCCACAGGAACTTCCCTAGACCTTTCTACTACCTGCGCTTCCAGATCCCCCAGTCCAACGTGTCCGTGGCCATCTTCATACTGGACACAGTGACACTGTGTGGCAACTCGGATGACTTCCTCAGCCAGCAGCCCAAGAAGCCGCAAGACCTGGAGCTGGCCCGCATGCAGCTGTCCTGGCTCAAGAAGCAGCTGGCGGCAGCCAAGGAGGACTACGTGCTGGTGGCTGGGCACTATGCAGTGTGGTCCATTGCTGAGCACGGGCCCACCCACTAAATGGTCAAGCAACTGGTGCCGCTGCTGTCCAAGAATGGGTCACTGCCTACCTGTGCGGCCATGACCACAACCTGCAGGTGAGGGGGTCTGCAGGGGGGAGGGGACCAGGCAAGGGGGGGCGCCTGTCTGGCCAATGTGCCACATAGCACATTGGAATCCTCCTGCTGTTTGGGGATCCCTCAAACGTCACTCACCCTCAGGCTCCAAGCTCTCTAGCCAGCAAAACCACTCCAAATTCCCTAGAAGCCATCATCCTGGCTGCCAATTGCTAATTGCTTAATCAGTTGTCTAGCTGTAAATAGAAGCTATGCGCTACTACAGGTGGGGAAACTGAGGCCCAGGAGGGTTTTTGTGCCTCGCCCAAGGGGACTCTGTGGTCAGGGACAGACCTGACCCTGGACTCAAACAGGAGGGCACAGAGCCTGGGGTCAACCTCCTTGAGGAGCTGGGGGCTCCACTGACCGGCACCCTCTGTGCACAGTACCGGCAGGACAAGAACGGCGTGGGCTATGTGCTGAGCGGGGCTGGGAACTTCATGGAGCCCTCGAGGAAGCACTTACGCAAGGTCCCCAAAGGCTACCTGCGCTTCCACTACGGGGCTGAGGACTCGCTGGGTGGCTTCGCTTATGTGGAGATCAGCCCCAAAGAGATGAGTGTCACTTACATCGAGGCCTCCGGCAAGTCCCTCTTCAAGACCAGGCTGCCAAGGCGAGCCAGGCCTAAGCACACAAAAGGACTTCAGTCTGAGGCCTGAGGCAGAGGGGCCTCCCTGCCAGCGGGCGGGAGGGGCCCTCCTGGGACCCCCACCCACGGGCAGGTGTTCTCACCCATAGCAGAGCAGGAAGGAGAACCGCAGATGAGGAAATGTGCCATGTGGCCCTAGTGACAGGGATGCCCACGCATGTAAAAGCAGCGTGCACATGGGCACCGGCCGCAGTACCACGCCCCACGGCCAGGCTCCCCAGCCTGCGTGGCGCAGTGCGGCGGTAGGGAGGGAAAGCTTTCTCCTGAATCAAGCATTCGTCTGTCACTTACAAATATTCAATAAAATAATAGTTGCAAAAATTGAATGTGTGCCGTGAACACCCCTTCCTCACCGCACTGGTGAGTTACCTCCCCCAGGTATAAGAGTCAGGGCTCCCCACTTGCTGCTCTCAACCTCATCCATAACCAAGTGGCCTCACACGTGAATGTGATCTCAACAAAGACCAAACAGAAAGGAGGGTACAACACGGGGCAAGCCTCGCTCCCCCCTGCCCACCTCCCTAGAGGCAGCCACCATCGTCTTTCCTGCCACAGCTAATGCCACTATAATCAAAATATCGCCCCCTTTTCACACAGAGAGACACGATACACAGCTCTGCACGTGTTCTTGCTGCTCAACCACAACGCGACTGTTCAAAACTGAACACTCATGTTTGTCCCTTTCAATGTGGAGTTGGTGATAGTCATTTGGCTCAAAAACCTAGTTTACAGAAAGAGGAAACAGCTCCCTCCCTCCCTGTCCCTCCACCCACTTTTCCTAAAAGGAAGTCCCTTTTTTATACATGCTTTGTGGTTCCTTCAGGGGGTCTCTATGCAAATGAGAGCAATGGTGAATGATTTTTTCTTCTCCTTTCCCACTGATTTGTTCCTTGCTTCCCCCCTCAATCCTAACCGACTTTACGGGGTGTAACTGATGCATCTGAAGCACGCGGTTCAGTACATTTTGGCAAAGGCACAACCAATAAACCCACCACCACAATCAAGATATAAGCATTTCCCACACCCTCAAAGGCTATCTATGCACTTTGCTCTTTCTGGCTGTTAGGCCGGGAGATCTGCGCATCGGCTCCCAGGGAACTTCTGGCTGTCTCTGCAGCTGCAGGGGCCCCAATGTGTGCCTGACCCACTGTCTGTCTAACCAGCCATCTAATGAGGGCTGCCTGGATTGCTTCCAGTCATTTTGCTAACCTCAAACCGTGCAGCAATACATGACCCTAAACATTCACTTCCTACTTATCTGTACAGGTACAGTCACGTCTGTAGGGTAAACAGCATATATTCCCAAAAGCAGGACCGCCGTTCTCTTTGACAGCCACGGAGCTGCCCCCTTATGTCACTGGCTCTTTGCTGGGGCCTGTTGAAATCCTTCCCAATCTGTCCCTCTTATCAACACAATCGCAGTGGACGCCTCTGCACCCATGTGTGGAGGAATAATTCCAGCAGCAGAATTATTTCCGGGCCTATTTCTTATGCTGGAAGCTGAAAGCTGCAGAGAAGCCCAGGGCCCCTCTGAGGGGGAGCTGAGTAACCCGGCCCAGGGACAGCCTGAGCCATCCGGTGCAAGGCAAGTAGTGACAAGTGTTCCCGGGGCCCCCGCTCATCTGCCACTTCAGCTGCTACGGAGCAGGGACCCCACTGCTCGGCTCCAGCTGCCACTCAGGGAATGCAATGAAGCGGCAACCTGGACACCACGTGACTGAGCTCCCTTATGGACAGGAAGCTGGTAGAAACGGCGTCTGCCATTTGCCACTCTGCAGGACTGATACCGTTTGTTACAAGGTGCATGGGCTACTGTTAAAATCAAGCAGAGCCAGCTTACCGAAAAGGCCCGCCCAGAGGTCCTTCCAGCTGTCATCTACCTGGCTGGCACTGCTAACAGCCACGCTCTACGCCAAAAACCACCATTGCTTCTAACCCTGACCCGATGAGGCAGGGGCCAGAATCAGGCGCGCTTCTCAGGGGACATCACAGAAAGTTGGCAGACCAAGTGTTGTGCCCAAGGTCATGCTCAGGAAGTGCAGACCCTCAACCTTCACCGTGACAGACAAGGCAGCTGGCAGCTACCCTGCCTCTTCCCACTGACTCAGAGGCTCCAGGCAGACAGGGAACCGAATCAGAGGCCAGCCCAATATCCCTGTTCGCAGGGTCCAGAGCGTGGAACCAGCCCAATACCCCTGTTCACAGGGGCCAGAGCGTGGAAAGGAGAAGTGACACATCTAAGCTGACATGGGGAGTGGGTGGCAGGGAGGGGGACTGTCCCCAGCCCTCTCTTCCACACCACCCAAGTGCTACGAAGCCCCAAGCCCTGCGCCAGGCACCCAGGGTCCCAAAAAGCATGGAAAGGAATAAGGCAAGGTGGACACATGCCCTCAGAGGGCTTCCGTCCAACTAGCTGGGACAGTGCCGACTAGCACCCAGCCATTGTTAGAGAGATGCCTTCAAGCTTCCAGGAAGAGATGGCAGGGTTCCTCAAGGCTAATAGCAGCCTCCTCTCACCCTCCCTCCGCAACTGTGTCGGCTTCAACCGCAGGGATATTACCGTCTCCCACTCCACTCCTCATGCGGGCGGCACGGGGACAGGCGCCAGCATTCTTCTGCAGCCAGCAGGGTGTCACTGAGAGTCAGCCCACACCCACCTCAACAGCTTCCAAGGCCAAGAATCATGAAGAAGGTGGTGAGACACCTACCTTATGACTCAGCAAAAGGCACTGTCCTGCAGACAGTACGCCAGTGGCTTGGGGAGCACGGCCAGTGGGAATCCAGAAACGAGTTCAAGAACACAGGAGAACATGACGGAGCCCGAAGGGGGCACTGCAGTTTCACCGGAAGGTGTTACTTCCCTTGTTGAAGGGCCCAGAAGACAAAGCCTGAACCCTACTTCAGACCACACACAAAAATGAGTTCCACAGGGATCCCAAATTTTGGTGGAGAAATAAAACACAGTAGAGGATGAAAACGAACATCCTCATAAAGATCTGAATGAGATGGTTCCTAGTAGCCCTATTGCAAGCCACCCCAAACAGGAAACAACCCAAATGCCCACCAATAAATGGAAGGCAACACAAAATGTGGTCCTTCCATATAATGGAACACACCTCAGTGACAAACAGGAACAATATGGATGAGTTGCCAGTGTAGGAAGCTGAGTAAAAGAAGCCAGTGTAGCAAAGACTATACATATTGCTGATTCTGTGTATATGACTCTCTGAAACATACAGAGCTACTGGAACTAAAATCACATCAGTTGTTGCCAGGGGCTGAGGGCAGGGCAAAGCATTGCCTACAAACAGACATGAGGAAACTCTCTGAGGAAACTCACTATCTCGATTGTGGTGACAGTTTCATGGGTGTACACATTATGCCATGATGGGAGATTTCACAGCTTATGTGAAATTTATGGTCTGTCAATTTTATCTCAACGAAGCGGGAAGGAGAAAAATAAAGAGGAGGAAACCTAGAAATCACAAGTAAATATAGGATTGTTCACATGTACTACGACAGAGTTTCCCTGTGAATTGTGTAGCTGGTCAGAACAAAAGTGCCCTGTATGTGTACTGACCATTAAATGGAAATAGCCAAGTTGCAAGGTAAGGTGTACAAATTTGTACCAGCACCGAAGGGGACACAAGAGGCCATACCAAGAGTAACACTTCCCCCTGTCGGACATCTTAAAGATAGGCCTATTTGAAATAATCTTACTACATTTTCCTGAACCCTAATGAAACAGCTCTTACCAAGGTCACCAGTGGTCAAACACTTGCCAAAGTCAACAGTCAATTCTCTTCCCACATCTTTTTCAAACTCACCCCATCTCAGAATGCCTTCCTCTTGAGGCTTCCAGGAGAGGACACCCACCTCTTCCTTTTCCCATATCACTGGTTTGACCTGTCTCTTGTTGGTCCTGGTCGGCTTTGTCCCTCATTTCTGAAACCAGGTGACCTTCTCTGGCCCCAAAGCTTCAAGAAACCTCCATATGCAAATGACTCTCAAAATAGCATCCTGATTTTTCTCCTGAGCTCCAGATTCCACTTCCAATGGCCTGTTCCATACCTCCCCTTGCTTGTCTCTAACTTACCGTGGCCAACACACAACCCTTGACTTCCCAAAATCATCTCCCCTGAGCCTTCCCCATCTGAGGAAGAGGCAGCACCCCCGGATGGGGCTCCACCCAGTAGGAATCACCTTGACTTTCTCTGCACTCCATCATCACTTCTACAGGTACCACTTCTGTCTGTGTAACTCCTACTAAAGCTTCAGACTGCAACTTGACTGTCAGCCTCCCAGTGAAGATTCCCTAACCTCTCAGACTAGTTTGGCAAACGCCTCCACCACCACATGCTCAAAGATCCACACACTGTCCTCTGCTGCACTGAAGAGTGTAGGAATTGACCCTTTATGTTTACATCCAGCCTCTTCACTAAACTGTGGAACCTTATTCCCCCTCCCCCAGCTCCAAACCAGGGCTCAGCTTCATATCTAGACTTCGAGATACATAAACGTCTGTCAACACACCCTAGCCCAGGCCACCACTATCTATCATCTAACTATTGCTATGGTTTTCGGACGGGTTTCTCATCTTGCCTCTACCATCCTTCCCCACCCAGCAGCTAGAGTCGGCTTCGTAAAACTCAAATCCAACATCCCTTCTAGCCTCAAAATCCACTGTAGGCCCTTCACACGGCCCACCAGACCCCCGTGATCTGGACCTGCCTACCTATCCAGCCTCTATTGCAACCTCGCCATGACCAGTGTGGTCTGCAGACCAGCAGCATGGACATCACCAGGGAGCTACTATTAGCAGCATAATGTAGGGGGGGGGGCACGAGGAGGGCTTCTGTACGACACAGAGAGGACAAGCAGTGATTCTACAGCATCGTACTACACTGATGGACACTGACTGCAAAGAGTATGTGGGGGGGACTTGATGATGCGGGGAGTCTAGTAAACATAATGTTGCTCATGTAATTGTAGATTAATCATACAAAAAATTATAACAACTGAATAAAAAATAAAAATAAAAATTATCATTTAAATTTGAAGGAGGGATTAAACAATTTCCAGATAAGCAAAAGCTGAGAGAATTTAGCTCCCACCAACCATCTCTACAGGGTATTTTCGCGGGACTGCTATAGATGGAAGTGTTCCTAAGGTTAAATAGCTGTCACCAGAAGTAATAAAAAGGGACAGACAAAGAGTACAGAATACCATACCTAATATACAAGGAATGAGGAGGGGGAAAAAAAAACAACCTTTAGATTGTGTTTGTAATAGCATACTTAAGTGAGGTAAGTTAGATTCTTAGGTAGTAAGGAAGGTACCCCCTTTACCTTTTGGTAACCACAAACCTAAAGCCTGCAATGGCAGTAAGTACATACCTATCGATAATCACCCTAAATGTAAATGGTCTGAATGCAACAATCAAAACACACAGAGTCACTGAATGCATAAAAAAACAAGACCCATGTATATACTGTCTACAAGAGACTCGCTTCAAACCCAAAGACATACACAGACTAAGACTGAAGGGATGGAAAAAGATATTTCATGCAACCAATAGGGGGAAAAAAGCAGGTGTTGCAGTACTTGTATTGAACAAAATAGACTTTAAAACAAAGAATGTCACAAGAGACAAGGACGGACATTACGTAATGATAAAGGGGTCAATCCAACAAGAGGATATAACCATTATAAATATATAGGCACCCAACACAGGAGCACCTACATATGTGAAACAAATACTAACAGAATTGAAAGGGAAAATAGAATGCAATGCATTCGTTTTAGGAGACTTCAACACTCCACTCACTCCAAAGAACAGATCAACCAGACAGAAAATAAGTAAGGAGACAGAGGCACTGAACAACACATTAGAACAGATGAACCTTACACATGTACAGAACTCTCCACTCAAAAGCAGCAGGATACACATTCTTCTCAAGTGCACACGGAACATTTTCAAGAACAGATCATATACTAGGCCACAAAAAGAGCCTTTTGTACCAACCAGCTTCTCAGACCACAAGGGTATGAAACTAGAAATTAATTACACAAAGACGATGAAATGGCCTACAATCACATGGAGGCTTAACAACATGCTCCTAAATAACCAGTGGCTCAATGACCAAATAAAAACAGAGATCAAGCAATAGACGGAAACAAATAACAACAATAATTCAACAAGGCAAAATCTGTGGGACTCAGCGAAGGCGGTGGCAAGAAGGAAGCATATTACACCACAGGCCTACCTCAGGGAAGGACAATCCCATATGAACAGTCTAATCTCACAATTAACCAAACTAGACAAAGAAGAAAAAGTGAGGCCCAAAGTCAGGAGGAGGGACATAATGATGATTAGAGCAGAAATAAGTAAAATAGAGAAGAATAAAACAATAGAGAGAATCAATGAAAGCAGGAGCTGGTTCTTCGAGAAAATAAACAAAATAGTAAACCCCTAGCCAGACTTACCAAGAAAAAAAGAGAGTCAACGCACATGAACAGTATCAGAAATGAGAAAGGAAAAATCACTGCGGACACCACAGAAATATGAAGAATTATGAGAGAATTCTATGAAAAATTATATGGTAACGAAGTGGAGAACCTAGAAGATGGTCAGCTTTCTAGGAAAATGCAACCTTCCACGGCTGACCCAGGAAGAAACAAAACCTGAACAGACCAATGACCGGCAAGGAAACTGAATCGGGAATCCCCAACGACAAGGACGACAGGCACCTCGGGAAAACACTTTTAATTCTGAAGGCGCGGCCTCCGGAGGCCTCTCCCCCGCCGCCCCGCCGCGGGTCCCGCCTGACCTTCTGCTCGCCCGGCCCTCGCCCTCGAGGCCGCCGCCGAGAACCTCCACACGCGGTAAGACGCCCGCGGGCCTCCCCGCCTGCGCGGCCCCGGCCCCTCCGCCTGCGGCCCCGTCCCGGCCGGCGGCGGGAGGTCGGCGGAGCGGCCCCGGTACGGGGCCAGCGAGGACCCAGCACCCGCGTCGGCCGCCCCACGACCCCGCAGGCTCCGAGCCGCCAACCGAGCACTCGCACGATCGCCCCCTCACCGGCACCACCGAGACCCCAGGCGGAGGCAGGGGTCCACGCGCCCCGTCTGGACCCCGCCGCCACGTACCTTGCGGCCCACAGAGCCGTCGCTGTCGCCTTCACCCCTGAAGCGGGGCCCGCTCTGGACGCTCCGCAGCAGGTCCGACGGTGCACGGCTGGAGGCGGCAGAGCTGGACGAGCGCAGGTCCGGACGGGGTGGCGGCTCCAAGTCCGAGCCGATCGCCGGTGCCGCCGGGGCCTGCGCGCCGGGAGGAAGGCACAGCCGAGCACAGCGCCGGTCCACCATCAAGGCTCCGCCGGGCTCGCTGCGCGGGCGGGACGCAGGCCGGAGGCACCCGGATACGGACGGCGGACCAGAGCACGGACTGAGCTGCGGGAGCCGCTCCTCCTCGCGGCGCTCGCGAACCTGACTCTTCAATGTGACGGCTGCGGCGCCTACAGCTACTACGCCGCCGCCGGAGATATGTTTCCTGCGAGCGCGCCCAATGGGTACCTGCTCGGCGGAACCGCTCCCTCACTGGCCTCGGGTGCGTTCAGTCGGGGGAGGGCCTGAGCTTGACGCCCCAAGCTCATTGGTGGCTACGGCCTTCATTCGGGGGCGGGCCTTCGAGGGACGCTGCACGCTCATTGGCCGCGAGAGCTGTCAGACGGGAACTTTTATTTTGTTCAATATACTTTCTAATATTTCGAGATGACCCACGTGTTTTTATTTATTTATTTATTTTATTGTGGTGTCATTAATACAGTCACATGAGCAACGATGTGGTTACTAGATTCCCCCCATTATCAAGTCTCCCCACACACCCCATTACAGTCACTGTCCATCAGCGTAGGGAGACGCTGTAGAGTCACTACAGGTCGTCTCCGTGTTGTACCGCCCTCCCCGCGCACCCCCTGCATTACGTGTGCTGATCCCGATGCCCCTCATTCCCCTTCTCCCTCCCACCCACACTTCCCAGTCCCTTTCCCTTTGGTAACTGTCAGTCCATTCTTGGGTTGAGTCCGTTGTTGTTTTGTTCCTTCAGTTTTTGCTTTGATCTTAAAGCTCCACAGGTGAGTGAAATCATTTTTTGGTACTTGTCTTTTTTCTCCTGGCTTATTTCCCTGAGCATAATACCCTCTAGCTCCGTCCATGTTGTTGCAAATGGTAGGATTCGTTTTATTCCTATGGCTGAATAATATTCCATTGTGTATGTGCACCATCTCTTCTTTATCCATTTATCAACTGATGGACACTTACTTAGGTTGATTCCATTTCTTGGCTGTTGTAAATAACTCACGTGTTATTAAGTTACTTAATTTTCAAGTGACCGTAGATTTTCTAGATATCTTTCTAAAGGAACAAAAGCATCTCGTCGGCCTGGGGTGAGAGGTGGGGTCCCGGAGTGAGGGAGGATGGGCTCTGGGGTGAGGAGTGGGGCCCTAGGGGTGAGGCGTGGGGGCCTGGGGGTGAGGGATGATGGGCGCTGGGGTGAGGGGTGGGGCCCTGGGGGTGAGGTGGGGAGACATGGGGGTGAGGGCTGATGGGCCCTGAGGTGAGGGGTGGGGCCCTGGGGGGTGAGGGATGGGGGCCCTGGGGTGACGGTTGGGGGCCTGAGGGTGAGGGGTGATGGGCCCTGTGATGAGGGATGGGGGCCCTGGGGTGAGGGGCAGGGACCCACGGGGTGAGGGGTTCTCCCTGTGTAAATCCAGGGAGGGCAGATCCCAGGGCAAAATACCTTTGAAAGCGAAATCAGGCAAAGGGACAAATAATGTTTAAAAGCCATTTATTGCCTACAAGCAGTCGCCCTGCGTCTCTCTCCTGATGCAGTAGAAGAGAGCAAATACTCCCACCAAACTCTCTGGGGCAGATAAGCCCTCGTTCGCCTACGTGATTACCCACTGACGTGAAGACGGACTACTTCTCTCCACCCCTTGGAAACACCTGTTGATACGGAGATGCACTATAGCCAGGCCAAGAGATTGTGGAAATACTACAATTTTACCCACACCCTGTCTGTGGAACACGTGTCTATGGCCTCCCTGTATGTACTTAATTAAATTTTGTTACTTTTTCTCCTGTTAATCTGTCTCATGTCAATTTGTTTCTTAGACCAGGTAAGGGAACCTTGAGGGACAGAAGAAATTCTTCCTCCCACCACCAGTCAAGTAGCTATGTTTACTAAGGGCTGAACCAGGACCTCTCTCTTTTTGTTAAAAGGACCAGAATGGTGTGGAGAAAATGGAAATTACAGCCAGGATCCTTGCCTGGGTGTCACCCATTGTAGACCTGAAGTGTGTGTTTGCATGTCTATGAGATGTTTACCAAGAGGCTGGTCAGTCTTGGGAGTGTTAGGCAGAAAAATAGATAGGAGCGGGATGAGAGGGAATTAAGGTCAGTAAAGTTCACTAAAAAAGGGACTCGAAGAGCATCCTGTCCCAGGGGACTGAGGAGGAGCAGAAAAGAAAAAGTAAAAGCTAGTGAATTGGTGCAGGAATGTGTGCTTGGACCCCTGCAAGCTGCTACTTCATGTGTCTGCACCCCAGCCTCTCTCCTACCATTTCCCCTTGAAAAGCCCTGACCGCTTGTGTGTCAGGAGGACGGTGGTTCTCTAAGGCAGGAGCCTACCACTCCCTCGTTTGCTAGCAAGTCAATAAACTATTCTTTCCTTTCCTCAAAACCTTGTCACTGTCTTTCGTGATTTGGCTTAAGGGACGAGGACCGGTTTTCCGTATCAGGAGCAGCCCCCCGACCAAGTGCCCACAGTGCCGCTCCCTCGGTGTCAGAGCCCAAGGCCGAGCTGTCCTGGAGGAACGCAGAGCTCCGGCCTTCCTCCTCGCTAGCCACAGGGGACTGTGCCGGCAAGGAATTCGTGCTGTGCGGTAGCTCGAGCACAAGCCTCTAGGATTCCCTCTAAAGTACACATTGAAAGCAGTAACGCCTTCCAGGAGAGAGTACAGAAACCGGTGTCACCACCAAGGATTTGGAAGATGTCGGAGTGGTGATTCCACATACCCTTGTTGAAGTCACTCACTTGGCCTACTCCGAAAAGAGATGAATCTTGTAGATGCCAGTGCATGATTGTCAACGTAATCAGAGTGTCTCAGATTGCAGTTACTGCTGCACATGGGGCTTCATCACTTGGTCCCCAAGCACCCAGTGTGTAAGTATTGGTCAGGAAAATGCTCTTTGTTCTCTTCCTGTGAGTAAAGACCAGCAGGGCAGTTAGCTTTCAGTCGACAAGGAGAGAAAACTATCTCAGAGGCATATCAGACCTCCAGACTTAGGTTGTCATTTGGTCAGAAGGAATCTTCATTCTCCTTTTCCTTCCAGAAGACGTCACACTGGCCCATCCCATTGATGGTACTATACCGATTGGACCCAGTGATCGGGAAGTACAACTAGTCTAATCATATTGGAAGATCAGTCACGTGTCGAAAGGTGGGAAATAAATCCAACAAAAATTCAGGGGTCTTTCACCTTAGAGAAGTTTCTAGAAGTCTATCGTGTGAGCATGCCAAGCACTCCCTTCTAAGGTGATGAATAAGCTGCTGTATCTGACCCCTCTTCACTCCAAAAATAAAAAAGCATAGCATTCTGGTGGACCACCTCGGATTTCAGAGGCAGCATAGACCTCATTTCCAGTGTGCTACTCTGACCCATTTACTGATTGGTCTGAAAAGCACCTAGTCTGAGAGCAGCCTGGACCTTTGGAAGGTGGATGCCAGTAGATGGCAACACCTGGAACCCCTCTCATTGCTACCCCTTCCAGGTGCACACCTGAACATGGCCTAGCGGGGAACGGACCTGCCAAGATCACAAGGCCCGGACCCCAGCCTGACTTGCGTGCTGTTCCACGCTCCGTGCCAAGCCTGGTCGGCATTCCTCCATCTCTGAGTCTGTGAGTCACACACACGTGACACCAGCCCCCAGGAGCTGGAGGGGTCATCCATGTATCCCTGGGGATGTCCCTAGGGAGGAATGTCTGGCATGACCCTCCCAGTGCAGGCTGGGACATTGGGCAGCTCCTGGGAGGTACTATGGCTTCAGCAGGACAGGGAACTGGTGACAAAGAGCGGCCTGAGCTCAGCTCTTGTCTCCTCAGAGCTGGGACCCTGGTGTCATTGCCAAAGAGCAAGGGGAGGGATCTGGTGGAGATCTGTGTACTCATGCATGGCAAGGGCCATGAGGGTGGGCAGTCAGCAGCCCAGAGGGGCATGTGGGTGAGTATGAATTCAGGGAGGGGCCCAGGAAATGGACCCTTGAAGTGATGTCATTGAGGACACGCCCAGTAGAACCTGAATTGTGACCCGGACAGAACCCAGCTCCTGGTCGCAGAACCCAGTCCTGCTCACTTGACCGGAGGCGCTCGACAGAGCAACATGCGGTCTTGTTGTGTGGAGCCTTCTGAAGGCGTGGGAGTCACGGAAGCCGAGACGGAGAGTCTTCCTGCTCGCTGTCGGCATTGGCTGAGAGAACACCTCCAACACCTCTGTCCGTGTCTTCCAAGGAGCCCTGAGGTAACACAGGGCAGCCTAGAGCGGGCCCCTCCAGGACCAGGCCACTGTGTGACCCATCCCGGGCTGACCTTTCCCCCGGCTTCTTCTGTGTGTGTGGTGGGTGTGCGGCATGGGGGGACTGAAGGCTGGGGAGGAGGGGGCAGTCAGTGTCACAGCTTTGGTCTCATCACTCAGTAGTGGAGGTGAGTGTTGGGACCAGGTACTTCCACCCACATGTTAATCCTGAGCCCGGGGGGTGACCTCTTCTTCCCCCAGGGACTGGATGTCTACGCAGATGGCCCTGTGTGCCTGGTCTCCGGGGCAGGGTTTGGGTTCCACATTGCCCCATGCGGGGAGGTCCACGCAGCCCCGGTTGCCTCCTACCTCGTTACCAGGCTCTGGCTTTGCAGAGTTCCACCCTGGGGAGCGAGGAGGAGCTGACTGATGGATTTACCTACTCCATTTCCCTGGACCTGGGGCAGGCTGCCTACACTCCAGGACCCCACTACAAGCCTGGTAACCTGCCAGGGTCCTCCCAGGGCTGCCCCACGAGATTGGTCAACAGACCCACTCCAGAGAGCGTGGAACCTCGCTCCCGGGGGCACCCCGTGCCACTCCTTGCTTGCATCCCACGGGGCTGGGGGCTCTCGGGTGAGGTGCAAACCTCCCTTGTCCTGGTGGTTCCTCGGTTTCCCACTGACTATCTCCCTGTTGCCCCCCTCAGCGTGAACCTGAGCGATCTTTCCATGAGACTGATGTCCCCAAGCGCAGGGTGCCCCGGACAGGAATGAGGAGGAAGGGGAGAAAGCTCACGGGACGAGTGGAACTAGCTCCAAACACCAGCTGGAGCGCACCCAAGGTCACACTCCCTCCCGAGGACGCTGACCAGCTGACCACGGGCCAGCGGCTCCCCCGGTGAGCACCCACCCCCTCCTCCTCACAGTCGGGCCTGTGCCCACAGCCCGCGGTGTGTCTTGAGTGTCCCCACATGTGTCTGAGGCTCAGCGTGCTCCTCTGACAGGCAGGGTGGTTGGCGATCAGTCTGTTACGGTGCCCATGGGTAACACGAGAGGAGCTTAGAGGGGCTCCCTGGTGCCTGGCAGTGCAGAAAGAACTGCCGGCGAAGCCGGGCCACTTTGGGGCATACTTCTCTTTACCCAATGAGAAGCCTTTGGCCTCACCCATCAGTGGCTTGGAGCCTGGCTCATTTGGAAAAGCACAAGGGAAGCAGCCTTTTGGAATGGAGGCTCACGATTCCCTGTGGCTGTACCCGGTCCTTGTCCTCATCATGGCCACACGAGGGACCTCTGGGGACAGCAGAGGGGTACCTCGGAAGGTTCGGGTAGGACTTCCTTCAGCCACAATAGGTATGAAGCACCCACTTTGTGCAGACCCTTTGGGGACACTTAGCATAACTGAGTGAAAGAAGCAGACACAGTACTGGGACCCCGTCCCGTGTGGAGTCAGGCAGTCACTTCAGGCGTCATCCGCAGGTCACAGCCGGGAAGCATCACGGGCGATACCCTCACCGCCTCCTCATGTAATGGGGGGCATGACAAGGGGCCAGAGGAGGATCTGAGAAAGTGAGCGTTCACTGGGCCAGGAGGGGGCACTGCCTGTGTGCACAAGATGGGTGGAGGAGGCATTTAGGCCTTGGGGCAGGGGGCGCACAGCAGAGCCCAGCAGGTCACTCATCTTCGGGATCCCATGGGCGGGCTGACGACTGGAGACTTCCTATTTGGGAGGATGGGAGGGGATGGGGTCCCAGGACAGACGCGCAGGGTCAGGAAGGGGGAGGGGCAGGTGCCTGGACAGGCAGGGGAGTGCACAGCGGCCAGGCCCACACAAGGGCGGACCCGGAGGGCAGTGTGGCTGGAAGGACCAGGCTTCTCACTCTGCCACCCCCAGGCCTTACCCCAGCTGCAGGATGGGACAGGCTAGGAGCCTTGCCTGGGAGCCCGAGCGTGTGCCCAGCATCATAGATGCCAGCCAGCTTTCATCCACCCTGGAGGGCCAACTCCTCCACCACTTGGTCCAGGAGGAACACCTGGGGCCCACGGTGGCAGAGCTGAAAGGTGAGGGGCTGCAGCCAGAGGACCATGTAGGGTGGGCTTTCCGGACTGGGGTTCCCTTCAAGGCAGTGAGGGATCTTCTGTCATTGTAAGGCGCGAGGAATCAGGCCCAGGGTGACCCTTTCTCTGTGTCCTGCTTCAGACCCACGGCAGATGCAGCTGGCTCCACGGACACAGGGAGGGCCGGCATGGTGGCTAGAGCCCGTCCAGGAGCTCCCTGAGACCCCTGTGCTGGAGCGACAGCCGGTGTCACCTGCATCAGCCCCTGCAGAGCCAGAGGATGTCCCAGCAGTGGCCTTAGCCCCCCTGGCAGGCCCTGAGCTGGAGCCCCAGGAGCCCACAGCAGAGCCTAGCAGGTCAGTCATCTTTGGAATCCCATGGGCGGCCTGACAACTGGGGACTTCCTATTCGGGAGGATGGGAGAGGATGGGGTCCCAGGACAAACACGCAGGGTCAGGAAGGAGGACGGGCAGGTGCCTGGACAGGCAGGGGAGTGCACAGTTGCCAGGCCCACACAAGGGTGGACCCGGAGGGCAGTGTGGCTGGAAGGACCAGGCTTCTCACTCTGCCAACCCCCGGCCTTACCCCAGCCGCAGGATTGGATGGGCTAGGCGCCTTGCCTGGGAGCCCGAGCATGTGCCCTGCGCCATCGATGCCAGCCAGCTTTCATCCACCCTTGTGGGCCGAGTCCTCCACCACTTGGTCAAGAAGGAGCATTTGGGGCCCACGGTGGCAGAGTTGGAAGGTGAGGGGCTGCGGCCAGAGGACCATGTAGGGTGGGCTTCCCGGACTGGGGTTCCCTTCAAGGCAGTGTGGGCTCTTCTGTGATTATAAGGTGCGGGGAATCAGCCCCGGGGTGACCCTTTCTCTGTGTCCTCGTCCAGACCTACGGCAGATGCACCTGGCTCCAGAGACACGGGGAGGGCCGACTTCATGGCTAGAGCCCGTCCAGGAGCTCCCTGAGACCCCTGTGCTGGAGCGACGGCCACTGTCACCTGCTTCAGCCCCTGCAGAGCCGGAGGATGTCCCAGCAGAGGCCTCAGCCCAGGGGCCAGGCCCTGAACTGGAGCCCCATGAGCCTTCGGGCCTGGGGCCCAGGGCACTCGCTAGAATGGCACCAGGCGTGGCAGAGCCAGGTCCAGATCCAGAGCCCACCAGCCCCAGTGCTGCGAGCCCCTGGGATATTACAGGAGTGGTCTCAGGCCCCGAACTGGAGCCCCATGAGTCCTCGGGCACGAGGCCCATGGCACTTGCAGGAATGGCACAGGGCCGGGCAGAGCCACAGGTGGTCCTGGAGCCCACGAGCCCCTGTACCGTGAGCACCCGGGATTTGCCGAAGGAGGAGGAGCAGACCATCCTGGCATTTGCCCCACGCCTGGTGGCCGAGCAGCTGACCCTGATGTGTGCGGTGAGCGGAGCAGGGTCTCAGGGTCGGGGGTGGGCTTTCCCTGTGTCACGGGCTGCCCCAGACCTGCCATTCCGACGTGGACTCCTGTGATCTGGGCACATGTCCCAGCTTCCCCACGGATTCAGCATGTGCCCTGGGAGACTCTCCTCACCCCTATGCCCTTACTGACCACATGGGGACAGTATGGCTGGCCCTTAGGGATCCTTACAGACCAATGAGAAGGAGTGGAGGGAAGGTGTGCAGAGCCTGGCTGGGCTGGGAGGGGCAGGGCAGGGGAGGGGTGCTCAGGGAGGTGCTGCCAGGGCCTTAGGTCCTCGGGCCATTGGCCTGGCAGGCTCCTATGGCCTCCGCACTTCAGAGGCCCCTGCCATGGACCTGACTGCGTGGGACACAGACACCAACAAAGGCCCTGGGTGGAGTTGTTTCAGGGGAAACTGCACCTGAGTGGGGATCGGGATCCACGGGGTGGCAGCATGGGAGGCAGATGCCCCAGGATGGCAGGGTGAGCCGCCTTGTGCCTCAGGGAAGACGTGAGTGAGGGTGCCTGTGAGCAAAGCCCCTCTGTGTCCCATCACTCTGGGGTCCTGTGCATCTGGTCCTGGGCGCCTCAGTGGACGGGGTCTGAAGTCTGGATGGCCACAAGGCTCACAGCACATCCCCAGCTGCCTGTGCCCCAGCTCTGACCAGTGACCCAGCCTGGGAACAGGGGCACCAGGGGCACAGCTGGATGACACCTCTTGTCATCCCCAGGAGCTGTACAGTAGGGTTGAACGTGGTGAATGCAAGGTCTATGTAGAGAGACATCCACTGAGGGAATCCATTGTACTCCTGAACCCCAACATCCTTAACGTCATCAAGCACTTTGGTACCACGTTTCATTTTGTCATCTCCTCCTGCCTCGGGGGCCCGAGCACGACAGCCCAGGACAGGGCCCGAGTGGTGGAGTTCTGGATCCAGGTGGCCAAGGTCTGTCATGGGACGGCCCCCGGGGTCCCCTCCTTTGCCAGCTCTCAGGATGGGTGCCTGTGGACCTGGACTAGCAGGCCCCGGGGGTGGGACAGCCATCCCTGGACCCTTCCTTGGGTTGAGCCACAGTCCTCCACCCAGGAGGGCTGCTCAGCAGGTACCAGGTGTGCTGGGCTCCCTGGGTGTGTGTCTCCTTAAGGACAGGAGTTCATGGGGGATAGAGCAGAGAAGCAGGCCACGCTCTCAGCTCTGTCTTCCCTCCCAGGAGTGTCTGGCTCTCAGAAATTTCGGGTCCTTCCGTGCCATCATCGTCGCCCTGCAGCACCCTCATGTACGTCGCCTGGAGAACACCTGGGGACATGTTTCCTGGTGGGTAGTCCTGTCCCTGGGACCGGGGCACCTGAGTGGACAGGGACACCCCTACATCTTGCGGTGTCCCTCAGTGTGCTGAGACTTCCTGGGGGGTGGCAGAGCCTAGGGGCGAGGATGGCGGGCTCTTCTGGCTCCCTGTGGGTTAGGCCAGGGGTACCCGTGCAGGAATCAGTTTCCTCCAATGTCAGGTGTGGGGTGAAGCCCATTGGAGATCTGGAGCTTGTGCTCTGCAGCAGGAGGTCTCTGCCCCAAGGACAGCGACCTGGCCCAAAGCAGATTCGCCCCCGGGAGAACAGGGAATGGAGGCCCTGGGTGGAAACATGAAGCCCCCTCTGCAGGCCACAGATTTCCAGGGCTCAGGGCCGTGGTGGGAAGCCTCCTGTGGGCTAGTGGGCCTTCTAGGATCCCTGGGAAAAGGGGTCGGCCCCGAGACTCTCCGCCTGCAGGCCGCATGTGTCCCTCCTCCTCTCCCCTCCCCGTAGGAAGAGCTCCTGGATCTACAGAAAACTTAAAAAGAGGAACAAGGGGCTTAAAGGGAAGCAGCTCCTCGAGGTAAATGGGGGCTGGATGTCTGGAAGGGAGGGGTTCCTGGGGCAAATCCTCTGCTGCACTGTGGCACAGCTTTGGGAAAGACTCGAAGAGTGCGGGGTGTGCAGGGGAAGCTGATAGGGAAAGTAGGGACCCCAGGCCCATGAGGGCCTCGTCTGTCTCCCTCCCTTGCTCTACTTGACTGCGGGCCTGACATCCACTGAGGACCCAGGGGACAGTCCCCCGGTCAGGGCTGGGGCTGGTGTGGCGTCGGCAGCAGGGTTGGGGCCTGTGGCTGAGCAAGGTCGGCTTCTCCCCTGGGTCCCCTGAGCCTGTCATGACCCCTCTGTGGCCTCGGGCTCCCCATGTGTACATGGAGGGTTGCCGTCAGCCTGGTGGGCGGGCCTCCCAGGTGAGCAAGGGTTCAGAGACCACAAGAAGTGCTTCAGCTTTGTGCACCCCCCTGGTCATGTGAGGGGAGCCGTGCTGATAGCCGGGTGACAGTGAGTGCTCAGGGCACCCTGGGAGGCAGAGGGGCCTCCCCTGACCCTCTCATGGCGGTGTCCATGGCCCAAGGACCCGCATGAGTATGAGTGTGTGCCAGAGGTGGGGTTGCTCTGGGCTGAGAGCCTGCTGGAGGTGGGGATAGCGTAGGTGCCAGGGGGCTCGGGAAAGGCATCCATCCACCACGGTCTGGCTGTGGGAGGCACGTGGG
Source organism: Manis javanica (assembly GCF_040802235.1). Taxonomy (NCBI): domain Eukaryota; kingdom Metazoa; phylum Chordata; class Mammalia; order Pholidota; family Manidae; genus Manis; species Manis javanica. The sequence continues at coordinate 92,204,047 of NC_133168.1, read as the reverse complement.
AGGGGAGCATGAGCACCTGAGTGTCGTGCACCTTGCAGGACGCGAGGGCCATAGTGAGGAAATGGCACCAGTCACCCAGGGCATCCCAGGATATGAAGAAGCAGGTGAGAGTGGGGTGGCCAGGGTCAGGGTGGTGGAGTGATCTTGCAACTGCTCCTGGTCCCACCAGCTCTGAACTGCCAGCTCTGGTGTGACCAGAAGGAGGGCGAGAGCAGCTGGGTACAGGGGGAAGTTGGAGGACAGGTGCCGGGCCCACAGTTCCTGGGAATGGCCAAAAGGCAGCCCTGGGAGGGCCCGGGAGGGGAGAGCAGGGCAAAGGAAGGGGGGAGGCCGCACAGGGTGGTCCAAGAGAGCTGGGGGCTGCGAGTGTGGGGTTCCGGGGAGGCTCTGTGGGCTCCCCTGAGGCAGGTGGGGACTCATCATCTCCTCACCCCGGTCGCACAGGGCATGATCCCACCACTCGCACTGATCCTGTACGATGCCTTAGAGAAACAACAGGAACATCATGTGGACGTGAGTGACCCAGCAGGGCTCAGGGGGGCAGGATGGTGGGGTATAGAGAGGAGAGAGCCCCCAGTGAGCCCGAACCTCTCCGCACCAGTCACCCCCTCCTGAGTCCCCCCTCTACCCCAGGACCTGGGCTTCTTGGAGAGGACTGCCAGAAGGGCCCACCTAAGCCCCGGTCCTGGCCCCAGTGCAGGCGGGGCTGAGGGCTCCAGGGGGAAGCGTGTGGGCAGGACTGGTCTCCCCGTCAGGCCCTGCCCAGGGGGAGGGATGCTGCTCCTTCAGAGCAGGAAGCACATCGGGGGCTGGCAGTGCCTTCCCGCCTGAGGCCTCAGCTCCCCAATGCAGTTCCCGCTTCTCGGTAGTCCCGAGCCCAGGCCAGGCCCGGGTGCTGTTTCTGGGCAGGCCTGCCCCTTGGAGAGCCCTGGCGGTCCTCCACCTTGAGAAAGGGTGAGGACGTACCGGCCTCATTCTGGGCTCAGGGGGCTGTTTCAATGTACTTTTGCCGCCTTGCTGCCTTCCAGGGTGATGGTATAAAATAGAGAGTTGAGTGCCCAGCCATGAAAGGTGAGGGATGTAGTCAAGACCCCCTGGACAGGACCTTGTCCGGGCCATCCCCTGGGTCTAACGTGTGTTGAGAGTTAAGACACGGAGAGCTCAGGAGACTAAAGGCTTTGTAAAGTGGGGGATTGGGAGGCATCAAGGCCACCTTTCTGGAGGAGGAGCTGGAGACCCAACAGTGGGAACAGGCAAGGCTGGATGGCTTTGGAAGGAAGGCAGGTTTCTGTGAGCATAGATTTGGGATCATCCCAGTGCCCCACTCCTCACCCCCCTCCTCGTCTGCATCCTGTCCTTCCTCTGCCCCAGGTCACTGACTTTGTAGTGGAGCTCCTCACATACAAGTTCCTGGTCAGGCAGTATGACCTGGAGCCCAAGGAGCACTTCCTGTCCTTTTTCCGGAGAGTGAAGCTCCTGCGTGAGGACCAGAGGTGAGGCTGCCAGGAGTGGGGTGTGGGCTGTAGCTGCCGGCAGGCTCTGGGGGAAGGGCCCCCTGCCATGTGGCTCCAGGGGCTCACAGGTGTCCCTCTGTCCTGCAGCTACGGCCTGTCCTACCATCTGGAGCCCCCAGGTCAGAGGGCAGGCAGAAAAGGACTGTTACAGTTCTTCAGGTCCCGCAAGATTTAAACTTATGGGCCAGGGCCAGGTGAGTTTCTGGGCTGGGGCGATCAGCAGGGGGTGGGCTGTTCCCCAGCCTCAGGGAAGCTTTGGGCCATGCACGGCGTGAGGCGTCCTAAAGACCGGTGCGGCTGCAATCCCGCTCCACTGCCGATCGGTTGTGCCAGACTGAAGGGTGGTTCCCCGCCCCCTGTGGGACCCAGTTTCCTCCTCTGTGAGTAGGTGACGCTCAGAAGCCTTTCTGTGACAGGGACTCCCAGGTGCTGGTGATTGACAGGACCCTCCGCACAGGGCCCGGAGCCCAGAGGGCAGTGGGGACGGGGTGGAAGCAGGATAATGGGGGGAACCCGGGATAACCTGCCTCTTCTGCTCACCCGCGTGGCCCTGTAGCTGCTGTCATCGGGCCCTCGGCCCTGCTGGTGTCCTGGCTGCATGTGGAGGAGACCTTCTTCCCCTTCGGGCAGGCGGCACCTGGCGCCCCAGGACCCCAGTCTGCCTGCTGCTCCTCCTCCTCCCGCTGCTCATCCCGAGCCTCTGCCGGGGCAGCTGCTCTGGCACCTCCTCCGTCGGCCGACTCGGGCAGCTCCCCAGGCTGCCGCTGCATCCTCAAGGACCCGTATGTAGCTGCGGCGCACCTGGCCACCTTCGTGCTGTGTCGTCCCCTCTGCTTGTGGCCCGTTGGACAGACGCGATCCGCCCCCCCCCCCGTGTGGAGGATGCTCCCCTTCGTACAGGTGGCCTCCCGCCATGACACCAACTTGTCCCTGGGCGCCGTCAGCCACTGAGTCATAGCCACAGGGTTCCAGGAATAGGTGGGTGTTGTTCTCACCACGCCCGGCCTTTCCCAGGATGGAAATAGACTCGGCGCAGTGCTGCGTGGGACCATGGCCTCCTGATGCCCAGCGGAGGCATCGGAGGATGCAGGGGTGGCCGACTGTCACAGGGTACCGGGACTTGCTTACAGGGGAGCCCCCTGTACAACTTCCTCCCCTCATCCCTGAGAAATAGCCCCCCCAGGCGCAGTGTGCTCTGGGTGTTGTCTCTGAGGTTTATGGTTCCTGGGGGTTGGGGTCATCCCTGTGCAGAATATAATAAATGCTGAACGGATTGCCACCACACTGCTCTTTCTTCTGAAAGCTCTGCCCCTCCTGTGGACATCCTGTGCCCCAGCCCACCCCACCCCAGCCTCAAACTCTCTGACGCATGGGGGCCCTGACCTCTGCCAGGATGTCCTCCATGCTCTGTCCTCCCCCCATAAGGTGCTGAGGAAGAACAGGGCGCTCCAAGCCCCAGGCTGGCACAACTCAGCAACACGGGGGAGGGCTGTTCAAACAGAAACTGAACCTTATTTCCTGTCACCTGTAGATTATGATCAGACACCAAATCTTGTTCATTAGAAACCCCAGGGTGTCTCTTCACATCTTGAACACCACTGCAGATGTACCCAAGTAGATCCCAGGGCTGCAGGGCGCCAGTGTAGCACTGTCCCATTTAATGAGGCACAGCTGCTCCACACATTCCAGAAAATTCCTTTACGAAAAACTTTGAACTTGGTCTCTCAAAGCACCTCCAAGAGGTGCATGCCTTCCACTGGGGGGACTTTGTCTGAGCCCACTTTCTCCATGCTTTACACCTCAGAGCACCCCCCAAAGCTCCCGGGTTCCCAGTCCTCCCCCATAGTGCCCCTCAGCCTCCCATCCCCAAACCAGGCTGGTCTGAGTCCCCTGGTGTCCTCCTCCTGGGTCCTGGCTGAGTGGCCTGATGTCTGTGACAAATGGCTGGGGAGGCTGAGCCGAGGCACTTGGCTCTGAATCTCCCCACACGCTCCCCCAGGACTCTCAGGATGTGTACACCCTCCCAGGAGGGGAGGCCTGGCCTGGAGGGGAGCTCCAGGATCAGCACAAACACCCCCTTGGGGGGTTCCAGGATGGAGAGACTCTCCAGGCCTTATGCTGCAGGTGGAGCCCCAGATTGGGACTGGGGAGGCAGACGTGGGCCCTCCTGACAGCCTCAGGTGACCAGGTGACAGGAGGTAAAATCTGGACACGCAGGCCACCCCTACCTCCTTCCCCTGGCCCTGCGCACAGCACCCTCAGAGCCATCTGCCTACATGGTGGTCCCAGGGATGACCTCAGGCTCCCCAGCCACATAGGGAGGTAGGTTTGGGCAGGAGAAGGGCAGGCGGGTACCTGGCAGGGCTGTGGCACAGGTCAGACCTGTCATCCTGCACGGCCCACCAGTCTCAAGCTGACACAGAAGAGCTTCTGGGCCCTAAAACAAAGCAGCAGCCCTGGACCTGCTGGGTGGTCACTGGACCAGCGGTCCATCCTCCCCCGGTGTGTGCAGGGGCCGCAAGCGCAACACAGCCAGGGCTGCTGGTGCTGGGACACCAGGCTCACATGGCTGTGGGCTGCAGCGCACCTTCCCCACCCGGCGTGTTCTGGGGAGTTGGCAGGGCCCTCTGGCCCCTGGTGCGCTACTCCGCACCCAGGCACGGGCTCTGGGGGCTCCCTGTCTTCGGGCTCTTCAGAGAAGCTGATGATGGAGTTCTTCTTCACAGGCTCACAGAATGAACTTTGCAAACACTCAAGGTAGGACAGCATGTGCGAGGCCTTTATTTAGAGATAAAGCAGAGGACACAGCTCCTGGCTTGCCCCTGCCCAGAGGGAACAAGATAGCCCTGGGGTGATGCACAGTCTAGGGAATTTATAGGCAGGTGAGAGACAAAGGGCCAGGGATGCAGACCTGCTAAATGGTCCCCAAATGCTTATCTTTGAAGAGACACTAAGTTTCTTATCAGTCTTCCAGATTATTTTGCATACTTGCCATTATTACTTGCCTACATTGCATATCATTTGATTAGGGCTAGAGGAAGAAAACCAGCATCTGGGTAAAGTTAAAGAAAATAAGTCGGGACTTTTATGAGGCTAAGGTACATTTTACAATGACCTCATTTAATTGACACAATGAAGACATGGGCTATGCTGCAGTCTTTTCTTATGTGGGGGATATTCAAATATTTCAGGCCAAGTTACTCCTGGATTTTTAGTATTAATTAATCTCACGCAAGAATGCTTATATTACTTTAGAGAATGAATGTGACTGACTTTGCTTACTTGTCTAATATGGAGTTTCAGTAGGGGTTTTATTCCGGAGGCCCTCACCCTGCTCTGCCTGCGCCCACGGTCCCTGCCTCACCAGCACCGAGGCTCCGCGGCTTCCCTCCCCAGCTGCCATTCCCTCCTAGTTCCTCCTCCAGGCTTCCCTTCCACACTCCCCAAGCTCTCTGCTCCCATGCTCGCACCCCTCTCCCCCCGCCCTCCCAGCCTTCTCCTTCCCCCACCCCTCCCCTGGGCTGGGACTCCTGTTACGAGGGCGTTGTGCATTCTCCTCGGTTCTTGTCCCCGCAGCAGCAAAGAACTGAGGGGCAGAGACACAGCAGTCAAGTAGAGTAAAGGTTTTATTTACAGAGAGAAAGTGCACACTCAGAGAGAGGGGAGTGTGGGCTACCTCAGAGAGGGAGGTGCACTGAAAGGGTGGGGGCTCCCCCTTGGAAGGATTTCTCAGGAATGTGACAAAGGGCTAGGGGTGTGGACCTGTGAAGTGATCTCAAGATGAGACATGAAGTTTCTTATCAGTCCTCCCTCTGCTCGGATTCCCTCCAGGAGAGCAGCTTCCTGGCTGGGCAGCATATCAGTTAAGACTGCCCTCCCCGCCTCCAAGGTGGGCTGTTACTGTATGTTCGCTGAAGACTGTGTTAAGTGTGGATAAAATGAAAGTTCCTGTGGCCAGGATTCTCACCTGGGCCTAGTCGGCTAGCTCACCACTCATGTGGGAAATATGTTGCTATTGACTCTATAGAAAGAGCTCCCACCCAGTGCTCTGGGTGACACGGTGACACAGCTGCGAGGCTGTAGGAGAACAGAGCAGAGCCTGGAGTGGTGGCAGCGCTGACGTCAGAGGCCCAGAGGATGGCTGTGTGGGATGGCTGTGTAGGCAGGGAGGCCCAGAGGCAGACACGGGCTTACTGTATGCAGACTCGCTCTGATTGGGTGGGATGTTAGTGATCGACCTGCCACTGTGGAAATAAAGTTGGGTATAACCCTTTCACCCCAAGAACGTTTTACTATCATTTCATTGGTCACATTGAATCCGTACTGAACTTGCCCAGGGCTGAAACCCTCTGGCAGGACGTTACAAATCTTACTTCTTAACTTCCTGGGTTTTAAAATGCAATCTTAGCTTTAAGATAGAATCTTTCCTTTCTTTACCATGCTGTTTATGGCTGGGCTAGCTTGCTAAGTGAACTGTCCAGTCTGCAAATTACTTGATTAGGGGATGAAGGAGGAAAAACCGCATATAGGTAAAGTTAAAAAAAATCAGCTGGGCCTTTTAGGAGGCTCAAGTAAATCTTACACATGATTACAAACAATTAGCACAATAAAAACACGGACTACTTTCCTTCACCTGGGGAATATTACTGATCTCACTGTGTATAATGCTTAATACAGAGTTCTGATAGGGGCTTTCCTTGCACGTAGTCACACTGCTCTGACTGTAATTACCCTGCCTTGCTTTTTCCAGAGGCCCCCACCCTCACCCTATTCTGTCTATGCCCAGGGTCCCTGTCTCAAGCTGAGCCTGGGCAGCGATGCAGCCATGGGAGGAGGAGACTTTGCTCGGAGATGGTGAAGATTCAGGCCTCTGCAGAGTCGGGGGGGGGGTGAGGATCTGCACCTCACCTCTGTTGGCCCCCAAGTTCTCTCCTGATGGCCCCTCTGCGACTGTGCCTGTCTTAGGTTGTTCCTCCCTTGAGGAATCTTACCCGTCTCTGGCTAGCCAGCCATCCTCCGGGGCCAATCAGGGCGAAGTGAGGCATGTCGGTGAGAGGCGGCGTCGGTTTTCTGTCTCCTTGGCTGCTTATGCCTCCGCGGCCTCCGTGCCCAGTACCTGCTTTAGGGATCCCTTGCCAGCCGGCATGGTCCCAGCTCAGGTAATATATTTTGAGGAACTCAGGCCATTTTTTATAACGTAAGATATTTCTTCTGAAACAACACTGTAGAGAAGTTTCAGAAAAAATTTGGTTTGAGAAGGAAGGAGAAAGATCACAGAACCAGCAAACAGGAAGAAAGGTGGTAAGATTGGAAAATCCTCAGGGCAAAACACTGGGCATAGCTGGGAGCTGCACCCTTCTCTCTTTAACTGAAGTTGTAGGTGATGTTGGGTGCTGAGGGAGGCAGACTTCTGAACGGGGGTTTTCACCCTCATTTTGGGAGCTGACCGCTGTATGATGACGTCTGACCAGCTGTGTGGGGAGCCAGCGAGGACCTGTAACAGACACGACCTCGCCCCCAGATAAGCACCGCTGCTGGCATCTAGTTCTTTGCCAGTTTAGGAGTAATAAACTATGAATAACAAAAGACTTGCCATTTACAATGGTTAAAGAGCTGAGGAGAAGTGGATCCACAATAAGACAGTCGATATAAGGATATTTGGAAATATCTGTAATATAAAATACTCAATAAAGTTTAGCATTATTCCTTTGACAGTGCTTTCCAGGTAATTACAGCTGAGATAAATGTAACCCAAATTAGCCAAATTTTCTCTAATGAGGAGAAAAAATTCCTCTGGCATGTTCCAGGGGGCCTCTGGAAAATAAGAAGAGTTACTTAGAGGTAAGAGCACCTTTCTGAATTTGGTGTTGGTGAGACAAGGGACCGTGGGTTTCGGCAGAGTAGGGTGAGGGCCTCCGGAGAAAAAGCAGAGCAAGATCATTACAGTCAGAACAATGTAACAATGTGCGAAGAAGTCCCTAGTGAAACTCTGTGATAAGCATTACACAGTCAGTCACACTAACTCTCCAGGGTGAAGATACCAGAGTAGAATATAGACATTCTTCCGTGAAATCAGTTCAAGCTCAAAAGGCCAGGAGCGACTCGGCCTGGAATGTCTGAGTGTTATGCAGATGAAGAGTCTCTCAGCATAACCTGGGACTTCTCTGTATCAGTTAGATCATGACACTAAAATTTACCTTAGCTTGCAAAAAGGCCCAGCTTATTTGTAACTGTACCTATATGCTGTGTTTATTTCTCTGATCCTAACCAAGTAATCCACAACCTGAGCAAAAGATTCATTTAGTAAACAAGCCAGGCTATAAACGTCTCAAAACGTTTAAGAAGTAAGACTCTTAACACACTTCAGCAAACAGGCAACCACCCAGCCCACCTTGGGGGCAGGCCAGGCGGTCTTAATTGACACGCTCCCAGAGGGACACTGCTATCCTGAGAAAGAATCACAGCAGCAAATTTCTTCTGTTACTCATCAAAAATGAGCATTCTGGGACCACTTAACAAGTCTGCACCCGTAGCCCTTTACCCCCATTCCTGAAAATCCTCAACTGCGCGTACATCCCCTAGACAACGAGCCAACCACGGACTCTCAGGTCCCCTGCTGGCGTGAGCTAGGAGCTCTGTCCTCTCACTTTGATTCTAAATTAAAGCCTTTAACCTTGTTCTCCTACCTTGAGTGTTTGCGAAGTTCATTCTTTGGCTCGATGAACAAGAACCCCGGCACCAAAGGCACCACGAAAAGGCAGGGACTCGTCCTCCCAGACTGGTCAAAAATTAGATACAGAGCAAAGAAAACTGAGTGTGATTACAGCGCTTTCTCAGTATGCAGAACTAACGGCCGCAGGAGGCTCACACTCCCACGAAAAGCCCGCCAACTGAATCACACCCAGTAAAATAATGAATACCCTCTGTGTGTTCCAGTTGTACTCTTCCTGTCTTCCTCCACCTCTAGTGGAAAGAGCCAAAGTGCGTATTCCCCTATCAGAGGAAGCAAAGCAGGGAATTTCACCTAAACTGAAGGAATCAAATCCCCAGGCACAGCCAAGCACCATGTCAAAGGTCACACCCCACATCTGGCCAAACAAAAATACTATTACTCTATTTGTAGCCCGAATGCATAACTGTAAAATCCAACAGCTACCAGCTGATGGAAGGCGGAAGGGGCATAAAATCCCAGTGTTTAAGCCAACACAGGCACACGGTCCTAGTGCCATTCCAGTTCGTATGCACAATAAACATGCTCCAACACGTCACTATGCTCCTGTCAGCGGCCAGGCGATGTAACTGGTGCAGCTCAGCTGGCTGCTAACTCGCTTCAGGCCAGAGTAACAGAATACCAGCCCGCGGGAACAGGGACACCACACCGGGAGAGGGGAGCCTCTGGGCAAAAGGCAGGTCACAGACGTGAAAGTATGCTTCATAAAATTCAATGTCATTTTTTAAAGTGAGTCCCTGAAAGTCCCAGCAAGCCACCCAGAAACAAGCTTAGTTAGGGCCCGTGACCCAGGGGTGTGGGCGGGGGTGTGGTGGTGTCCCCATTTCCAATCCCAGGGTGCATTCACACAGTTAAGGGGCACAAAGAACTCAGGGCAGGAACCTGCGGGTGCATTTCCTTAGATTCTGAAATACTGTCACACTTCATTTTCTCTCTCAGATTTCATTACTCCTCCTCCCAGACCTCTGGGAATGCTTATTTGAAACACAAATGGGGGCGGGCAGTGTTAACGAGGCCTAACTGGGGGCTCTGAGTGGCCAATTGCACAAGAATCCATCTCAGCTCCTGGTTTCTGAGGCTGTGTGTTTTCCTTTTTCTCTTCTGCTTTTACATACACACAGGCGCAAGTCATGGCTGGCCTAAGAACCAAAGCCAGCAGGGGCTTGTCTTTGCGTAAAGTATCTCCATAATTTTATCACAAGAAGTCAGTAGGATTTTTGGATGAATACAGTCAGCATCTGACAGAACCCAAGAACATGTCCACTATTCAGGGGAATCACACGGCACAATAACCATACGTCTCAGATCTTTTCCTTAAAACTGCAACTTAGAAAGCATGCAAGCTAAAGTTAAGGAATTCTGAAGCTGACTGACTGCCAACAGGCACCCTCCCGCGGTGTAAGGGGAAAAAAGCATTCAGCGTTAAGGCGGCATCATCCCTATCGATGTAACATTTTCTCCATTTTACTTTCTATCTATTTTGTCCCCATGGAAGGTAGTAACTTACCCATTTCCCCCACCTCCCAGCAGGGTGTCTTATAACTAAAATTTTATAGCTATAAACATACTAGTCAAACAGCTTTTTACATTTCTTCAACACTTGTTATTTCTGAAAGGACTAAGTGTGAATACATCAATGACTGTGCCTTTTGATACCCCACAATAGCTCTACCTGCCTTAGCCCTTCAGGACACCACGAGCTCCTCGTCAGAAACACTCCCAGTATTTTGAAAACATTCAGTGATGTCTGTCTGCTTGGTATCAACTTCGGGTTTAATCTATACAAATCCAACGTCCTCTGCGTCTGCTGAAACATCCCCTTATAATCTTCATTCCCATACCGGGCTTAGTCCGTAAAGATGTATTACAATGTAGAAAGCTATCAAGCGTATCGAGTATTTAGCTATGCAACCTTAGACCCGACACGGAAATTTTAAACCGTCTTTTAGAGCCAACATAACTTTCCATCAAAACTGCCCTGAATATATTTTAAGGTTGCTAACTTCAACTTCAGAATTCCTCATTTTCCAAAAACAGGAGAATTATGATCAATAACAATCTTTGTTTAAATCACTCTATTCCTAGGATGCTGGTCATGAAAGTTAAGTTTTAAACAGGCCAAGCAAAAAGCTAAATATTTTGTAAATGCCTACTATTCATATCAATTCATATTCATGCCAATTATGTAGCCTGTTCCATATATTACCAAATTCTGTATGTTAGTTTGTAATCCATTTCTTTTATCACAAACACAAAGATACAATTTCACTGAAAAATTCGGTCTCTAATACACTATTATTTCCCTAATATGTGTAAAGTCCAAGTTCACTGTGACAATAACGTCCCCACCTATGCTTCGACTCTGTGTGTATTTCCTACATCTATCATTCAGTATTTCATACATACTTCCCTACCTGTACTTTGACTTACACATCACTCTGAGAAACTGATGCTTGCCCTATTTTCACACCTTTATGAATGCCAGCCCATCATTCCAAATTTTAAAAATAACACAGACTGAGAGATAGAAAGATGGATGTGCCGATGGACAGATGATCAATCAGGTATAATAACAATATGAAGTAGCAGAAACTAGGTGGTAGGCGTTGGAGTGTTCCATGTGGAATCCTGCCGATTTCACTGAGCATTTGAAAATGTTATGATGAAACCTTGGGAGAACAACCGCCCATTTGCAAGGCCCACCTTACCAGCCACCACAGGACCGCATTTTTCTCCAAGGCATTTAACCCTTCCTACGACCTATCAGTTGTTTATGTGTGCACAACTCATCTCCCGGCAGGATTCACGTTTGAATCATTTTTCTCTCATTCAATTCCATCTATTACATCATCTTGTACACAACGACCATTCAACACATGACAAAAAAAATACTTATGGAAAAAAAAATAGTCACTGTTTATTTTACTAATAAAATTGTTCTCACATAATACGGACAGCTATCATCTGCAATACATAGGAAACTGAAACAGAAAAGACCAGTCTGTATTCCGAGAAAAAAATGGGCCAACCAAGTATTTGCAATCTAAGATGTTACAATGATTCACAGCTCTTGAATTAAGAGATGACCAGACCTTCCCTCAGGAAAGGCAAACATGACTTTGGGCGCGAGCTGAGACCGGAAGTTGGTGACCTGGACCTTTCAAGACTAGGCTAAGTTTGTGCGATTTCCAGGAGAGGTGCAGGTGCTCCAAGTCCTGGGGACATGTGGGACTGGGAAGAGGCTGGGGAGTGAGCATCTCATGGTCTCAAGGGACTCGGCAAAGAAGAGTTAGCAGACTTGGGGAGGCTAAACCAGGTTTGTCGGCTAGGGAGCGGAGCGAATTAACCATCACCCAAGTCAGGGAGGAAAAATGGGGAGCTTCCCGGAGAGCAGGACTGGGTCTAAACACGGTGACCTTGAGGTGAAAGTGGGACCTTTATGGCCTTGAGATAAACGGAGACATAGGCCAATAGAGTCAGTTACCTAGGAAAGGGTCAGAGAAAAAGACCAACCAGTCCTGAGGTACCCTTACCACGGAGAAGGAGCTCAAATTACTTTAAACCAAAAGGGAGTGGAAGCCAGAACAGGGTCATCAGGATAGTGCCACGTAACAGAGTCCGAGCTGAGAAAGGATTTCTGCCAAAGGAGAGGACAATGGAAAATGGAGAAAGCGGATTCTTCAGACAACCCCTTGCCAGTGTCCGTGACTCAGTGACCACAAAGAGTGCCACTTCAGCAGCCATCAAACACCAGAAGTGGGGCTGTACCAGGCAGGCCCCATCTCATTTTATTTTTTTTCGGTAAAGAATACCGTAGCCTGAAAGAAGGGCACCTGGTGGATTTATGTCCTTATTTAAGTAATGCATTAAGGTTAAACTTCACTAAATAACAAACAGGGAAGTGGTTACATATACAGCTTTCTAAATTTATTGGCATTAATATCAAAACTAGTTTGCTTTTTTTAAGCTTATATCAACAAAGCTATATGAAAATAAATTGTTTCAAAAAAGAAAGAAACAAGGTGGCGGCCCAAATGTCCTCCAAGTGGCCCAAATGACTCCACCCCAGACCCAGTATGGGCAGCGCTCAGCCCACAGGTCAATGAAAAGGCAGACGGAGTGAAGTTACATGGGATGCCAGTGGGAGAAAGGTTGAATCATACGAAATCACGGAGGTACAAGAAGTCATTTTCATGTTTCACATGTTCCTTAGACGATCACAAATAGCAAGCAGTCATTTTCTGCAAGACTTTCTGTGCCGCTCACTGACTTGAGCTCTGTTGGTTCACATCAGGAATCAGCAAACGGGGAGAATTCTCCCACATTCAGTACATCTGCAATAGGCACACCCTCGGGGGTACAAGCCTTTGCCCCTTAAGACACCAAAACAAACACTTTTTAAAGTTCGTCTGGTCTACTGTTTCCCAGCCCAGGAACAACCACAGCAACTTTGGAATTTTTGTAGGAACCAAGAAAAACGTGGTTATCTGTCCCAAGGGAGGTCCCGGGGGGGTTGGGCAAGTCTCTGCAAGCCGTTACCATAAAGGCCAAGGAACTCTTCAGCTGCAGAGAGCTGAAACCTCTTCTGTGTTCACTCCGTGGTCCCCAGGACAACTACAAAATCCTGGCCTCTCTCCAATCACCCGAGGTTCATACTGCCTTTCCAAGAGGATTCCACAAAGCCCCCAAATTACCACACACATAGGCAAAAAAAACTGGCCGAGTAAATTCCCATCATGCCAGGGCACTCGGTAGTTTTCAAGGGCAGACTGTTCCCAGAAAAATGCAAATAATTCAGGCTCCCCAAAGAAATTCCAAGCAAATATGACATTTGTTCTGTCAGAAAGCAATGCTGAATTGCACTTGAAGAACTTGGATGAAGACGTTAGAGCACAAAGACAGGAAGATGGCTTCTGGCCTATTAGGGATTCTAACTTACCACTCTGTGTTTTACCCCTCATCCCTACTGAAAGATGCCCCATAGAGTGCATGATAGCTAGCGATATTTGTGTCTACTGCCAACGAGATAGCCTTTCAGTAATTGAACTTTAATCTTTGTCAATACAAATATTTTAAAGGTCTCCTTTCCAGTGTTCAATTGTTTAGTTCTTTAAATGTCAGCTGCAAAAAAAATAAGTATCATCCAAAAAACAGCATCCACCTGTCCTGCTACAGCTGACAAAGCATTGGCCACAAAACCATACGTAAAATAATGTTATGAGTTCCAATTAAGGCATCTATGTTGTAATTTCCAAACAAAACATCTCCTAAGACAGGGTCACATCAGTCCCACACGCCTTTCAGCCTTTAGCAAATAAGATACTACCCTTGGCTGCATAACCCCCTCACCCATCTTAAATCATTCCCTTTTCTCATGCTACCGCCCACAAACACAGACACTGAAATTTTTACTCAACTATGAAAAAGGTTTCAAGGTAACTTGAGTAACTAACCAGAAGTCAGGCTAACATTCTTTAAATCAAAAAGGACTGTGCAACAAGAGAGCAGACACGATCCCTACCCTCCCGTGGAACTGATGGCGGGGTTCTTGTTGGCAGAGTCGAACAATGAACTTAGCAAACACGCAAGGTAGGAAAGCCAGGGAGAGGCTTTCACTGAGAGATACAATGAGACGACAGAGCTGTTGGCTCACGCCGGGAGGGGACAAGGGAGCCCGGAGTTGTGCATTGTCTAGGGGTTTTATAGGCAATTGAGGGTTTTTTGGGAACCAGATACACGCTTCGGGGTGTGGACTTAAGTGGTCCCTGAATATTTGAAATTAACTTCACAAAAGAAACTTACTGCTCTGATTTCTCCCTGATACACTGGCATCTTGGTCTGGGAGCATAACAAACAAGGCCGCCTGCCCAGAACCCAAGGTGGGCTGAGTTATTGTCTGTTGGCTAAAGGGTAAGTTAAGAATCTTACTTCTTAACTTCCTGGGGGTTAAAACGCAATCTTATCTATAATATGGGATCCTTCCTGCCTTTTACTATGTTCTCTGTGACTGGGATTACTTGCCATGTTCGTTGCCCAGGCTATACATTACTTGATTACGGGATGAAGGAGGAAAAGCAGCATCCGGGCAAAGTTAAAGATAAGCCGGGCCTTGTAGCTGCTAAAGTAAACTTTACAACAGCCGCATTTAACTGACACAATGAAGACACGGGCTATGTGGAGGTATTTTCTTATCTGGGGGATATTCAAACATTCCAGGCCAAGTTACTCCTTGCTTTTTAGTTTTAACTAATCTTCACTGAAGAATGCTTATATTCCTAGTTTGATATTTTAGAGAATTAATGTGACTCTGACGTTGCTTAATTGTTTAATACAGAGCTCTGGTAGGGGGCTTTATCCAGAGGCCCTCACTCTACTCTGACTACACCCGTGGACCCTGTCTCATTCCCCACCTCTACAGATAGAGACCCTACTGCTGCAAGGGATGGGGGGCGATGACGGCTCTGGCTGCTTCGTGCTGAGAAGGGGGTGCAGTAAAGGGTGCAGGTAGGTCTCCATCAGTGGTCAGTGAGAGGGCCTCAGAAGATGGGCACTTCTATTCCTGGGTGACAGTGGTCAATCACCTCCTCTGCCAGGCATACTGGATTTCACCACTCCTTACCACCACGGCCTGCACCTTGCCTTGATTTCCCTCTTGCCTTCCCACTAAGCAAGAGTCGCCTCAGAGCTCTGGATTCAGCGGTACCTTACCAGTGTGCCTCTACTTTATGCCTTTTGGGAGTTTCATCTAGATCCTAGTTGTCTCTGCACAAGCTTTAGCAATAGTACACTCGGGATCATTCCTTGAGAATATCGGACCTTCCTGTCCGATAGGTGTGGGGAGTGTGTGCCCTCTTGCTGCCAGAGCCTCGGTCAGAGTCACAAGCCTGTTTCTCTTCCCTGGGGCTACAGATAGGGAAATGACACAGCCCCGGGATGGCTGCCTCTAAGGAAGGGAGGTCAATACCATAGAACCATTTACATGTTGGACTCAGCTTTCAGCCTGACTACTGCACAGGACAAAACACCTGAACCAGACGGATTCACCGCTGACTTTAATCAAACATTTAGTGAAGATCTAAAACTCATCCTCCTTAAACTTTTCCAAAAAGTAGAAGAGGAAGGAAAACTTCCAAACTCATTCTACGAGGCCAGCATCACCTCAATACCAATACGAGGCAAGGACACCACAAAAAAAGAAAATTACAGACCAATATCGCTGACTGACATACATGCAAAAATAATCAACGAAATATTAGCACACCAAATACAAAAATACATCAAAAAGATCATCCATCATGATCAAGTAGGATTTATTCCAGGGATGCAAGGATGGTACAGTATTAGAAAATCCATGAACATCATTCACCAACTCAGCAAAAAGGAGGAAAAAAACCACAAGATCACGCCCACAGATGCTGAAAAAACATTTGACAAAATTCAACATCCATTCATGATAAAAACTCTCAACAAAAAGGGTATACAGGGCAAGTACCTCCACATAATAAAGGCCATATATGACAAGCCCACAGAAAACATACTTAACGGCGAGAAGCTGAAAGCATTCCTCTGACATCGGGAACAAGACAGGGATGCCCACTGTCCCCACTGTTATTCAACATAGTACTGGAGGTCCTAGCCACAGGCAATCACACAAAACAAAGAAATCCAAGGCATCCAGATTGGTAAAGAACAAGTCAAACCGTCAGTATTTGCAGATGACATAATATTGTGCATAAAAAAACCCTAAAGACTCCACTCCAAAACTACTGGAACTGATATCTGAATTCAGAGGAGTTGCAGGATACACAATTAATACACAGAAACCTGTTGCTTTCCTAGACACTAATGATGAACTAGCAGAAACAGAAATCAGGAAAACAATCCCATTCACAACTGCATCAACAAGAATAAAATACCTAGGAATAAACCTAACCAAGGAACTGAAAGACCTACCATACCCTGAAAACTGCAAGACACTCTTAACAGAAGTTAAGGAGGACTCTAGCAAATGGAAACTCATCCCATGCTCCAGGCTAGGAGGAATTAATATTATCAAAATGGCCATCCTGCCTAAACCAATCTATAGATTCAATGCAATCCCCATCAAAATACCACCAGCATTGTTCAACAAACAGGACACCCGTTTATGAGATAAGAAAGTGCAGCATTTCGTCAGGAATAAGAGTGAAGCATGGATCTCCTACCTTGCGGTGCTGAGCATCGGGGTCCATGGCACTGACGAAGTTAGAGGCACACATCGAGCGAGTAAAGGAAGTAAACAGCACCCTTGCCTCACCCAGAGGCTGGGGCGGCCCGGAGAAGCAGGCTGGAAGTCACACAGACAGAAAGAGAGACACTCCTCGTGGATACCCAATCGGGCTGTCGGGGTCTGATTCCAGACACGCGGGCCTTTGAGAAGCCGCTGAAGCGCATCCTCAGCCTAGACTCTCGCAGGTGCCCACGGCCTTCCTCAGTCCCTCGCATCCAGGGAGATGCCTCTGAAGAGGAATCCTGGCCTCCACTCAGGTGACTTTCAGGGCTCCCAAGGGAGACGGGGGATCCACTGAGGGAGACGCAGGGGAACCTGGCGCTCGAGACTTTGAGATCGGCAGCCGGGCTAGTCCCACTTAAGTGGCTGACGAGCGCCCGATGTTGTGGTCCATAGACGGCTTCCTTCTATAAGGACAGTGAAAGAAAAGGCAGGCTCGGATGCCTATACTCACCTCCGAAGTTATCCCGGACGAGCCCCCAAAAACGATGCAGCTTCTCACACCACAAGGGTATGAAACTAGAAATAAATCACGCAAATAAAATGAAAAAGCCTACCACCGCATGGCGGATTCACAACATGCTCCTAAACAACCAATGGATCAAAGACCGAATAAAAACAGAGATCAAGCAATATATGGAGACAAATGACAACAATAAAAATTGAACTACGCAAAATTGCTGGGACACAGACAAGGCGGTGCTAAGAGGGAAGTATATTGCAATACAGGTCTCCCTCAGGAGAGAAGAATAATCCCATATGAACAGTCTAAACTGAAAACTATCACAACAAGAAAAAGAAGAACAAACGGGGCCCATAGTCAGCAGGTGGAGGAACACAATAAAGATTGGACCAGAAATAAATAAAACTGAGGAGAATGGAACAATACAAAGAATCGATGAAAGCAGAAGCTGATTCTTCGAGAAAATATAGAAAATTGATAAACCCCTAGTCAGACTAATCAAGAAAAAAAGAGAGCCTGCACACACAAACAGAATCAGAAATGAGAAAGGAAAAATCACTACAGAAACACAAAGAATTAGGAGAGAATACCATGAAAAATTATATGCCAACACACTGGATAACCTACAAGAAATGGACAACTTTCTAGAAAAATGCAACCCTCCAAGGCTAACCCAGAAAGAACAGAAAATCTGAACAGACCAATGACTAGGAACAAAATTGAACTGGTAATCAAAAAACTACCTAAGAAGAAAACACCTGAACCAGATGACTGCACTGCTGACTTTAATCAAACATGTACTGAAGATCTAATAGTCATCGTCCTTAAACTTTTCCAAAAAGTAGAAGAACCAGCAATACTTCCAAACTCATTCTATGAGGCCAGCATCACCTTAATACCAAAACCAGGCAAAGACACCACAAAAAAAGAAAGTGACAGAACAATATCGCTGACAAACATACATGCATAAATACTCAACAATCCACCTCTAGGAATTTACCCTAAGAATGCAGCAGCCCAGTTTGAAAAAGACAGATGCACCCCTATGTCTATCGCAGCACTATTTACAATAGCCAAGAAATGGAAGCAACCGAAGTGTCCATCAGTAGATGAACGGCTAAAGAACATGCGGTACA
Source organism: Manis javanica (assembly GCF_040802235.1). Taxonomy (NCBI): domain Eukaryota; kingdom Metazoa; phylum Chordata; class Mammalia; order Pholidota; family Manidae; genus Manis; species Manis javanica. The sequence goes on along the minus strand of NC_133168.1, from coordinate 92,185,935 downwards.
TGTACACAATGGAATATTATCCAGCCATAAGAAGAAAACAAATCCTGCCATTTACAACAACATGGATGGAGCTAGAGGGTATTATGCTCAGTGAAATAAGCCAGTCAGAGAGAGACAAGCACCAAATGATTTCACTCATATGTGGACTATAAGAACAAAAGAAAAACTGAAGGAACAAAACAGCAGCAGAATCACAGAGACCAAGAATGGACTAACAGTTACCAAAGGGAAAGGGACTGGGGAGGATGGTTGTGGGAAGGGAGGGTTAAGCAGGAAAAAAGGGGCATTGCGTTTAGGAGACATAATGTGGGGGGGTGCATTAGGTGGGCTGTACAACACAGACAAGACAAGTAGTGATTCTATAGCATGTTACTACACTGATGGACACTGATTATAAACGGTATGTGGGGGTCACTTGACGATCGAGGAAGTCTAGTAAACATAATGTTGCTCATGTAATTGTAGATTAATCATACAAAAAATTATAACAACTGAATAAAAAATAAAAATAGAAACTATTATCATTTAAATTTTAAGGAGGGATTAAACAATTTCCAGACAAGCAAAAGCTGAGAAAATTTAGGTCGCACCACCCATCTCTACAGTGTATTTTGAAGGGACTGCTATAGATGGAAGTGTTCCTAACGTTAATAGCTGTCACCAGAGGTAATAAAGAGGGACATACAAAGAGTACAGAATACCATACCTAGTATACAAAGAATGAGGAGGGGAAAAAAAAAACAACCTTTAGATTGTCTTTGTAATAGCATACTTAAGTGAGTTAAGCTAGATTCTTAGGTAGTAAGGAAGGTACCCTTTACCTTTTGGTAACCACGAACTAAAGCCTGCAATGGCAGTAAGTATATACCTATCGATAATCAGCCTAAATGTAAATGGTCTGAATACACCAATCAAAACACACAGTCACTGAATGGATAAAAAATAAGACCCATGTATATACTGTCTACAAGAGACTCACTTCAAACCCAAAGACATACACAGACTAAGAGTGAAGGGATGGAAAAAGATATTTCATGCAACTAATAGGGAGAAAAAAGCAGGTGTTGCAGTACTTGTATTGAGCAAAATAGACTTTAGAACAAAGAAAGTCACAAGAGACAAGGACGGATATTATGTAATGATAAAAGGGGGTCAATCCAACAAGAGGATATAACCATTATAAATATCTAGGCACCCAACACAGGAGCACCTACATATGTGAAACAAATACTAACAGAATTGAAAGGGGAAATAGAATGCAATGCATTCATTTTAGGAGAGTTCAACACTCCACTCACTCCAAAGAACAGATCAACCAGACAGAAAATAAGGAGACAGAGGCAGTGAACAACACATTACAACAGATGGACGTTACACATCTACAGAACTCTTCACTCAAAAGCAGCAGGATACACATTCTTCTCAAGTGCACATGGAAGATTTTCAAGAATAGATCATATGCTAGGCCACAAAGAGAGCCTAAGAAAATTCGAAAAGATTGAAATTGTACCAACCAGCTTCTCAGACCAGAAGGGTATGAAACTAGAAATGAAATACACAAAGATGACGAAATGGCCTACAATCACATGGAGGCTTAACAACATGCTCCTAAATGACCAGTAGATCAATGACCAAATAAAAACAGAGATCAAGCAATACATGGAAAGAAATAATCACAATAATTCACACAACGCAAAATCTGTGGGACTCAGCGAAAGCGGTGGTAAGAAGGAAGTAGGCGTACCTCAAGAAAGAACAACAATCCCATATGAACAGTATAAACTCACAATTAACTCAACTAGAAAAAGATGAACAAAGGAGAAGGAGGGACATAATAATGATTTGAGCAAAAATAAATAAAATTGAGAAGAATAAAACAACAGAATGAATGAAAGCAGGAGCTGGTTCTTCGAGAAAATAAACAAAATAGATAAACTACTAGCCAGACTTATCAACAAAAAAAGAGACTACGCACATGAACAGAATCGGAAATGAGAAAGGAAAAATCACTAGTGACACCACTGAAATATGAAGATTAGAGAATACTATGAAAAATTATATAGTAACAACCAGGACAACCTAGAAGAAATGGTCAACTTTCTAGGAAAATGGAACCTTCCAAGGGTGACCTAGGAAGAAACAGAAAATCTGAACAGACCAATGACCAGCAAGGAAACGGCACCGGTAATCCCAAATGACAGGGACGACAGGAGCCTCAGGAAACAGTTGTTACTCCTGGAGGCGCTGCGTCCGGCGGCCTCTCCCCCGCCGCCCGTCCGCGGGTCCCACCGACCCTCGGCTCGCCCGGCCCTCGCCCCCGAGGCCGCCGACTGAAAACGGCGCACAGGGCAAGACGCCCGCCGGCCTCCCCGTCTGCGCGGCACGGCCCGCCCCCTCCGCCTGCGAACCCGGCCCGCGCGGCAGTGTCACGTCGGCGGCGGGGCCCCACGCCGGGCCCCGCGAGTCCACCACCCGCGTCGGCCGGCCCCAGGCCCCGCGAGGCCTGCGGGCCCGCCGATCCCCTCGCACGGCCGCCCCCTCACCGGTCCGCCGCTCCCGCAGGCGGAGGCTGGGGTCCACGCGCCCCCTCCGGGCCCCGCGGCGGCGTACCTTCCGACTCGCAGAGCCATCGCTGTCGCCTTCATCCCTGAAGCGGGGCCCGCTCTGGACGCTCCGCAGCAGGTACGACGGTGCAAGGCTGGAGGAGGCAGAGCTGGACGAGCGCAGGTCCGGCCGGGGCGGCGGCTCGAAGTCCGGGCCGATCGCCGGTGCCGCCTGGGCTTGCGCGCCGGGAGGAAGGCGCATCGAATACAGCGGCGGTCCACCATCTGGGCTCCGCCGGACTCGCTGCGCGGACGGACGGCGGACCGGAGCACGGACTGAACAGCGTGGGCAGCTCCGCCAGGCGGAGCTCGCAAACCTACTGACTCTTCAAACGGCGGCTTCGGCGCCTGCAGCTACTACGCAGCCACCGGAGACGTTTCCTGCGCACGCGCCCAGTGGCTACCTGCCCCGCCGAACCGCTCCCTCATTGGCTTCCAGTGCTGTCAGTCGGGGAAGGGCCTGAGCCATGTTCCCGGCGCTCACTGGCCGCGGCGGCCTTTCGAGATGTTACTTTTACAAAGGCAATGTGCTATAAACAATGTTTTCCCTTCTATTTATTTTTCCAGTCAGCTCACACAATACACTTCTTGTTACTGAGAGCACCAGTAGGGAAGCTCACTGTAATTAAAAGATTGATCTTCTGGAAACAATGCTTAATAACAGGCACAAAAAACTGTGAGTAATTCTGCATTTTAAAACACTGTCCTCAAGTTAATTTAACCTGAGCTGATTGTGCACCACATGGAGAGTCTAGAATCAGTATCTACAGGCTGAAATCAATGGACCACAGAGAAGAGGAGACAAACTCCAATTGGCCACTTCATTGAGATCAGGGGAGCCTTGTGATAAAAAAATCAGGTGAACACACATTTGATATGCTCCAGATGATAACAGTTCAGAGTTGCAATGGGAATTTTTTGTATTTTCTGTGTTCTCTAAAGGAAAAGTCTATCTTTATGCACATATGCACATATATTAATGTGTGTGCAGCAGGTATAGTGGGAAAAACACTTGGTATCTTGAAAAGACAAAAATAAAAGTGGTTCTCGGCAAAAAAAAAAAAAAAAACAAAAAAACTCAACAAACTATTAGCACACCAAATTCAAAAATACATCAACAGGATCATATACCATGACCACGTGGGATTCATCTCAGTGATGCAAGGATGGTAAAACATTCGATAATCGATCAACATCATCCAGCACATGAACAAAAAGGAGGACAAAAACCACATGATCACGTCCACAGATGCTGAAAAAACATTAGACAAAATTCAACATCCATTCATGATAAAAACTCTCAACAACATGGGTATACAGGGCAAGTACCTCAACATAATAATAAAGGCCATATATGACAAGCACACAGCCAACACCATACTTAACAGCAAGCAGCTGAAAGTTTTTCCTCTGAGATAGGAAACAAGACAGGGATGCACACTCTCCCCACTGTGATTCAACACAGTACTGGAGGTCCTAGCCACGGCAATCAGACAAAACAAAGAAATATGAGGCACCCAGATTGATAAAGAACAAGTCAAACCGTCACTATTTGCAGATGACATGATATTGTATATAAAAAAACCCTAAAGACTCCACTCCAAAACTACTAGAACTGATATCTGAATTCAGCAGAGTTGCAGGATACACAATTAATACACAGAAACCTGTTGCTTTCCTAGACACTAACGATGAAGTAGCAGAGAAATCAGGAAAACAATTCCATTCACAATTGCATCAACAAGAATAAAAATACATAGGAATAAACCTAACCAAGTAACTGAAAGACCTACCATACGCTGAGAACTACAAGACACTCTTAACAGAAATGAAAGAGGACACTAACAAATAGAAACTCATCCTGTGCTCCTGGCTAGGAGGAATTAATGTTATCAAAATGCCCATCCTGCCTAAAGCAATCTACAGATTCAATGCAATCCCCATCAAAATACCAACAGCATTCTTCAACGAACAGGACACATTTTTATGAGATAAAAGGCACAGCATTTCATCAGGAAAAAGCGTGAAGCGTAATCTCCTACCTTGCGGTGCTGAGCATCGGGGTCCATGGCACTGACGACGTTGGACGCACACATCGAGCGAGTAAAGGAAGTAAAGAGCACCCTTGCCTCACCCAGAGGCTGGGGCGGCCTGGAGAAGCAGGCTGGAAGTCAGGCAGACAGAAAGAGAGACACTCCTCGTGGATACTCAGTCGGGCTGTCGGGGTCTGATTCCAGACACGCAGGCCTTTGAGAAGCCGCTGAAGCGTAGCCTCAGCCGAGACTCTCGGAGGTGTCCACGGCCTTCCTCAGTCCCTCGCATCCAGGGAGATGCCTCTGAAGGGGAATCCTGGCCTCCACTCAGGTGACTTTCCCGGCTCCCAAGGGAGACGGGGGATCCACTGAGGGAGATGCAGGGGAACCTGGCGCTCGAGACTTTGAGATCGGCAGCCGGGCTACTCCCATTTAAGTGGCTGACGAGCGCCCGATGTTGTGCGCCATAGACGGCTTCCTCCTATAAGGACAGAACAGAAGGAAAAGGCAGGCTCGGATGCCTATACTCACCACCGAAGTTATCCCGGACTAGCCCCCAAAAATGATTCAGCTTCTCACACCACGAGGGTATGAAACTAGAAATAAATTATGCAAATAAAATGAAAAAGCCTTCCACCGCATGGAAGCTTAACAACATACTCCTAAATAAACAACGGATCAATGACCAAATAAAAAGAGAGATCAAGCAATATATGGAGACAAATGACAGCAATAGCTGAACAACGCAAAATCCGTGGGACACAGACAAGGCGGTGCTAAGAGGCAAGTACACTGCAATACAGGCCTCCCTCAGGAGAGAAGGACAATCCCATATGAACAGTCTAAACTCACAACTACCACAACTAGAAAAAGAAGAATAAATGAGGCCCAAAGTCAGCAGGAGGAGGAACATAAAAAAGATTGGAGCAGAAATAAATAAAACCGAGAAGAATGAAACAACACAAAGAATCGATGAAAGCAGGAGACGATTCTTCGAGAAAATAAAGAAAATGGATAAACCCCTGGCCAGACTAACCAAGAAAAAAAGAGAGCTGCACACATAAACAGAATCAGATATGAGAAAGGAAAAATCACTTCAGAAACCACAGAAATACAAAGAATATGAGAGAATACTATGAAAAATTATATGCTAACACACTGGATAACCTACAGGAAATGGACAACTTTCTAGAAAAATGCAACCCTCCAAGGCTAACCCAGAAAGAACAGAAAATCTGAACAGACCAATTACTGGCAACAAAATTAAACTGGTCATCAAAAAACTACCTACGAACACAACACCTGAACCAGATGGCTGCACTGCTGACTTTAATCAAACATGTAGTGAAGATCTAATAGTCATCCTCTTTAAACTTTTCCAAAAAGAAGAAGAAGGAATACTTCCCAACTCATTCTACGCGGCTAGCATCACCTTAATACGAAAACCAGGCAAAGACACCACAAAAAAAGAAAATTACAGACCAATATCGCTGACAAACATACATGCAAAAATACTCAACAATCCACTTCTAGGAATTTACCCTAAGAATGCAGCAGCCCAGTTTGAAAAAGACAGATGCACCCCTATGTCTATCGCAGCAGTATTTACAATAGCCAAGAAATGGAAGCAACCTCAGTGTCCATCAGTAGATGAATGGATAAAGAACATGTGGTACATATACACAATGGATATTATTCAGCCACAAGAAGAAAACAAATCCTACCATTTGTAACAACATGGATGGAGCTAGAGGGTATTATGCTCAGTGAAATAAGCCAGGCAGAGAAATACAAGTACCAAATGATTTCACTCACATATGCAGTATAAGAACAAAGAAATACTGAAGGAACAAGAAAGCAGCAGAATCACAGAACCCAAAAATGGACTAATAGTTACCAAAGGAAAATGGACTGGGGAGGATGGGTGGGAAGGGAGGGATAAGGGGGAAAAAGAAAGGGGGCATTACGATTAGCATGTATAATGGGGGCGGGGCTTGGGGAGGGTTGTGCAACACAGAGAAGACAACTAGTGATTCTATAGCATCTTACTATGCTGATGGACACTGACTGTAAAGGGTATGTGGGGGAGACTTGATGATGGGGGAGGTGTAGTAAACATAATGTCACTCATGTAATTGTAGATTAATCATACAAAAAATTATAACAACTGAATAATAAATAAAAATAAAAAAGATCATCTTTTAAATTTGAAGGAGGGATTAAACAATTTCCAGATAAGCAAAAGCTGAGAGAATTTAGCTTGCACCACCCGTCTCTACAGTGTATTTTGGAGGTAGTTCTATAGATGGAAGTGTTCCTAAGGTTAAATAGCTGTCATTAGAGGTAATAAAAAGGGACAGGCAAAGAGTATAGAATACCATACCTAATATATGAAGAATGAGGAGGGGAAAAAAAAAACCTTTAGATTGTGTTTGTAATAGCATACTTAAGTGAGTTAACTTAGATTCTTAGGTACTAAGGAAGGTACCCTTTACCTTTTGGTAACCACGATCCTAAAGCCTGCAATGGCGGTAAGTACATACCTATCAATAATCACCCTAAATGTAAATGGTCTGAATGCACCAATCAAAATACACAGAGTCACTGAATGTATAAAAAAACAAGACCAATGTATATACTGTTTACAGGAGATACGCTTGAAACCCAAAGACATACACAGACTAAGAGGGAAGGGACGGAAAAAGATACTTCATGCAACTAATAGGGAGAAAAAAAGTAGGTGTTGCAGTACTTGTATTGAACAAAATAGACTTTAAAACAAAGAATGTCACAAGAGACAAGGACGGACATTACGTAATGATAAAGGGGTCAATCCAACAAGAGGATATAACCATTATAAATATATAGGCACCCAACACAGGAGCACCTACATATGTGAAACAAATACTAACAGAATTGAAAGGGAAAATAGAATGCAATGCATTCGTTTTAGGAGACTTCAACACTCCACTCACTCCAAAGAACAGATCAACCAGACAGAAAATAAGTAAGGAGACAGAGGCACTGAACAACACATTAGAACAGATGAACCTTACACATGTACAGAACTCTCCACTCAAAAGCAGCAGGATACACATTCTTCTCAAGTGCACACGGAACAGTTTCAAGAACAGATCATATACTAGGCCACAAAAAGAGCCTTTTGTACCAACCAGCTTCTCAGACCACAAGGGTATGAAACTAGAAATTAATTACACAAAGACGATGAAATGGCCTACAATCACATGGAGGCTTAACAACATGCTCCTAAATAACCAGTGGCTCAATGACCAAATAAAAACAGAGATCAAGCAATAGACGGAAACAAATAACAACAATAATTCAACAAGGCAAAATCTGTGGGACTCAGCGAAGGCGGTGGCAAGAAGGAAGCATATTACACCACAGGCCTACCTCAGGGAAGGACAATCCCATATGAACAGTCTAATCTCACAATTAACCAAACTAGACAAAGAAGAAAAAGTGAGGCCCAAAGTCAGGAGGAGGGACATAATGATGATTAGAGCAGAAATAAGTAAAATAGAGAAGAATAAAACAATAGAGAGAATCAATGAAAGCAGGAGCTGGTTCTTCGAGAAAATAAACAAAATAGTAAACCCCTAGCCAGACTTACCAAGAAAAAAAGAGAGTCAACGCACATGAACAGTATCAGAAATGAGAAAGGAAAAATCACTGCGGACACCACAGAAATATGAAGAATTATGAGAGAATTCTATGAAAAATTATATGGTAACGAAGTGGAGAACCTAGAAGATGGTCAGCTTTCTAGGAAAATGCAACCTTCCACGGCTGACCCAGGAAGAAACAAAACCTGAACAGACCAATGACCGGCAAGGAAACTGAATCGGGAATCCCCAACGACAAGGACCACAGGCACCTCGGGAAAACACTTTTAATTCTGAAGGCGCGGCCTCCGGAGGCCTCTCCCCCGCCGCCCCGCCGCGGGTCCCGCCTGACCTTCTGCTCGCCCGGCCCTCGCCCTCGAGGCCGCCGCCGAGAACCTCCACACGCGGTAAGACGCCCGCGGGCCTCCCCGCCTGCGCGGCCCCGGCCCCTCCGCCTGCGGCCCCGTCCCGGCCGGCGGCGGGAGGTCGGCGGAGCGGCCCCGGTACGGGGCCAGCGAGGACCCAGCACCCGCGTCGGCCGCCCCACGACCCCGCAGGCTCCGAGCCGCCAACCGAGCACTCGCACGATCGCCCCCTCACCGGCACCACCGAGACCCCAGGCGGAGGCAGGGGTCCACGCGCCCCGTCTGGGCCCCGCCGCCACGTACCTTGCGGCCCACAGAGCCGTCGCTGTCGCCTTCACCCCTGAAGTGGGGCCCGCTCTGGACGCTCCGCAGCAGGTCCGACGGTGCACGGCTGGAGGCGGCAGAGCTGGACGAGCGCAGGTCCAGACGGGGTGGCGGCTCCAAGTCCGAGCCGATCGCCGGTGCCGCCGGGGCCTGCGCGCCGGGAGGAAGGCGCAGCCGAGCACAGCGCCGGTCCACCATCAAGGCTCCGCCGGGCTCGCTGCGCGGGCGGGACGCAGGCCGGAGGCACCCGGATACGGACGGCGGACCAGAGCACGGACTGAGCTGCGGGAGCCGCTCCTCCTCGCGGCGCTCGCGAACCTGACTCTTCAATGTGACGGCTGCGGCGCCTACAGCTACTACGCCGCCGCCGGAGATATGTTTCCTGCGAGCGCGCCCAATGGGTACCTGCTCGGCGGAACCGCTCCCTCACTGGCCTCGGGTGCGGTCAGTCGGGGGAGGGCCTGAGCCTGACTCCCCAAGCTCATTGGTGGCTACGGCCTTCATTCGGGGGCGGGCCTTCGAGGGACGCTGCACGCTCATTGGCCGCGAGAGCTGTCAGACGGGGACTTTTATTTTGTTCAATGTACTTTCTAATATTTCGAGATGACCCACGTGTTTTTATTTATTTATTTATTTTATTGTGGTGTCATTAATACAGTCACATGAGCAACGATGTGGTTACTAGATTCCCCCCATTATCAAGTCTCCCCACACACCCCATTACAGTCACTGTCCATCAGCGTAGGGAGACGCTGTAGAGTCACTACAGGTCGTCTCCGTGTTGTACCGCCCTCCCCGCGCACCCCCTGCATTACATGTGCTGATCCCGATGCCCCTCATTCCCCTTCTCCCTCCCACCCACACTTCCCAGTCCCTTTCCCTTTGGTAACTGTCAGTCCATTCTTGGGTTGAGTCCGTTGTTGTTTTGTTCCTTCAGTTTTTGCTTTGATCTTAAAGCTCCACAGGTGAGTGAAATCATTTTTTGGTACTTGTCTTTTTTCTCCTGGCTTATTTCCCTGAGCATAATACCCTCTAGCTCCGTCCATGTTGTTGCAAATGGTAGGATTCGTTTTATTCCTATGGCTGAATAATATTCCATTGTGTATGTGCACCATCTCTTCTTTATCCATTTATCAACTGATGGACACTTACTTAGGTTGATTCCATTTCTTGGCTATTGTAAATAACTCACGTGTTATTAAGTTACTTAATTTTCAAGTGACCGTAGATTTTCTAGATATCTTTCTAAAGGAACAAAAGCATCTCGTCGGCCTGGGGTGAGAGGTGGGGTCCCGGAGTGAGGGAGGATGGGCTCTGGGGTGAGGAGTGGGGCCCTAGGGGTGAGGCGTGGGGGCCTGGGGGTGAGGGATGATGGGCGCTGGGGTGAGGGGTGGGGCCCTGGGGGTGAGGCGGGGAGACATGGGGGTGAGGGGTGATGGGCCCTGAGGTGAGGGGTGGGGCCCTGGGGGGTGAGGGATGATGGGCCCTGGGGTGACGGTTGGGGGCCTGAGGGTGAGGGGTGATGGGCCCTGTGATGAGGGATGGGGGCCCTGGGGTGAGGGGCAGGGACCCACGGGGTGAGGGGTTCTCCCTGTGTAAATCCAGGGAGGGCAGATCCCAGGGCAAAATACCTTTCAAAGCGAAATCAGGCAAAGGGACAAATAATGTTTAAAAGCCATTTATTGCCTACAAGCAGTCGCCCTGCGTCTCTCTCCTGATGCAGTAGAAGAGAGCAAATACTCCCACCAAACTCTCTGGGGCAGATAAGCCCTCGTTCGCCTACGTGATTACCCACTGACGTGAAGACGGACTACTTCTCTCCACCCCTTGGAAACACCTGTTGATACGGAGATGCACTATAGCCAGGCCAAGAGATTGTGGAAATACTACAATTTTACCCACACCCTGTCTGTGGAACACGTGTCTATGGCCTCCCTGTATGTACTTAATTAAATTTTGTTACTTTTTCTCCTGTTAATCTGTCTCATGTCAATTTGTTTCTTAGACCAGGTAAGGGAACCTTGAGGGACAGAAGAAATTCTTCCTCCCACCACCAGTCAAGTAGCTATGTTTACTAAGGGCTGAACCAGGACCTCTCTCTTTTTGTTAAAAGGACCAGAATGGTGTGGAGAAAATGGAAATTACAGCCAGGATCCTTGCCTGGGTGTCACCCATTGTAGACCTGAAGTGCGTGTTTGCATGTCTATGAGATGTTTACCGAGAGGCTGGTCAGTCTTGGGAGTGTTAGGCAGAAAAATAGATAGTAGCGGGATGAGAGGGAATTAAGGTCAGTAAAGTTCACTAAAAAAGGGACTCGAAGAGCATCCTGTCCCAGGGGACTGAGGAGGAGCAGAAAAGAAAAAGTAAAAGCTAGTGAATTGGTGCAGGAATGTGTGCTTGGACCCCTGCAAGCTGCTACTTCATGTGTCTGCACCCCAGCCTCTCTCCTACCATTTCCCCTTGAAAAGCCCTGACCGCTTGTGTGTCAGGAGGACGGTGGTTCTCTAAGGCAGGAGCCTACCACTCCCTCGTTTGCTAGCAAGTCAATAAACTATTCTTTCCTTTCCTCAAAACCTTGTCACTGTCTTTCGTGATTTGGCTTAAGGGACGAGGACCGGTTTTCCGTATCAGGAGCGGCCCCCCGACCAAGTGCCCACAGTGCCGCTCCCTCGGTGTCAGAGCCCAAGGCCGAGCTGTCCTGGAGGAACGCAGAGCTCCGGCCTTCCTCCTCGCTAGCCACAGGGGACTGTGCCGGCAAGGAATTCGTGCTGTGCGGTAGCTCGAGCACAAGCCTCTAGGATTCCCTCTAAAGTACACATTGAAAGCAGTAACGCCTTCCAGGAGAGAGTACAGAAACCGGTGTCACCACCAAGGATTTGGAAGATGTCGGAGTGGTGATTCCACATACCCTTGTTGAAGTCACTCACTTGGCCTACTCCGAAAAGAGATGAATCTTGTAGATGCCAGTGCATGATTGTCAACGTAATCAGACTGTCTCAGATTGCAGTTACTGCTGCACATGGGGCTTCATCACTTGGTCCCCAAGCACCCAGTGTGTAAGTATTGGTCAGGAAAATGCTCTTTGTTCTCTTCCTGTGAGTAAAGACCAGCAGGGCAGTTAGCTTTCAGTCGACAAGGAGAGAAAACTATCTCAGAGGCATATCAGACCTCCAGACTTAGGTTGTCATTTGGTCAGAAGGAATCTTCATTCTCCTTTTCCTTCCAGAAGACGTCACACTGGCCCATCCCATTGATGGTACTATACCGATTGGACCCAGTGATCGGGAAGTACAACTAGTCTAATCATATTGGAAGATCAGTCACGTGTCGAAAGGTGGGAAATAAATCCAACAAAAATTCAGGGGTCTTTCACCTTAGAGAAGTTTCTAGAAGTCTATCGTGTGAGCATGCCAAGCACTCCCTTCTAAGGTGATGAATAAGCTGCTGTATCTGACCCCTCTTCACTCCAAAAATAAAAAAGCATAGCATTCTGGTGGACCACCTCGGATTTCGGAGGCAACATAGACCTCATTTCCAGTGTGCTACTCTGACCCATTTACTGATTGGTCTGAAAAGCACCTAGTCTGAGAGCAGCCTGGACCTTTGGAAGGTGGATGCCAGTAGATGGCAACACCTGGAACCCCTCTCATTGCTACCCCTTCCAGGTGCACACCTGAAAATGGCCTAGCGGGGAACGGACCTGCCAAGATCACAAGGCCCGGACCCCAGCCTGACTTGCGTGCTGTTCCACGCTCCGTGCCAAGCCTGGTTGGCATTCCTCCATCTCTGAGTCTGTGAGTCACACACACGTGACACCAGCCCCCAGGAGCTGGAGGGGTCATCCATGTATCCCTGGGGATGTCCCTAGGGAGGAATGTCTGGCATGACCCTCCCTGTGCAGGCTGGGACATTGGGCAGCTCCTGGGAGGTACTATGGCTTCAGCAGGACAGGGAACTGGTGACAAAGAGCGGCCTGAGCTCAGCTCTTGTCTCCTCAGAGCTGGGACCCTGGTGTCATTGCCAAAGAGCAAGGGGAGGGATCTGGTGGAGATCTGTGTACTCATGCATGGCAAGGGCCATGAGGGTGGGCAGTCAGCAGCCCAGAGGGGCATGTGGGCATGTCTGAATGCAGGTAGGGGCCCTGGAAGTGGACCCTTGAAGAGGTGATGTCACTCAAGACACGCCCAGTAGAACCTGAATTGTGACCCGGACGGAACCCAGCTCCTGGTCGCAGACCCCAGTCCTGCTCACTTGACCGGAGGCGCTCGACAGAGCAACATGCGGTCTTGTTGTGTGGAGCCTTCTGAAGGCGTGGGAGTCAGGGAAGCCGAGACGGAGAGTCTTCCTGCTCGCTGTGGGCGTTGGCTGAGAGAACACTTCCAACGCCTCTGTCCGTGTCTCCCGAGGAGCCCCGAGGTAACACAGGGCAGCCCAGAGCGGGCCCCTCCAGGACCAGGCCACTGTGTGACCCATCCCGGGCTGACCTTTCCCCCAGCTTCTTCTGTGTGTGTGGTGGGTGTGCAGCATGGGGGGACTGAAGGCTGGGGAGGAGGGGGGCAGTCAGTGTCACAGCGCTGGTCTCATCATTCAGGACATGGAGGTGAGTGTTGGGACCAGGTACTTCCACCCACATGTTAATCCTGAGCCCGGGGGGTGACCTCTTCTTCCCCCAGGGACTGGATGTCTACGCAGATGGCCCTCTGTGCCTGGTCTCCGGGGCAGGGTTTGGGTTCCACACTGCTCCCTGCGGGGAGGTCCACGCAGCCCCGGTTGCCTCCTACCTCGTTACCAGGCTCTGGCTTTGCAGAGCTCCACCCTGGGGAGCGAGGAGGAGCTGACTGATGGATTTACCTACTCCATTTCCCTGCACCTGGGGCAGGCTGCCTACACTCCAGGACCCCACTACAAGCCTGGTAACCTGCCAGGGCCCTCCCAGGGCTGCCCCACGAGATTGGTCAACAGACCCACTCGAGAGAGCGTGGAACCTCGCTCCCGGGGGGCACCCCGTGCCGCTCCTTGCTTGCATCTCACGGGGCTGGGGGCTCTCGGGTGAGGTGCAAACCTCCCTTGTCCTGGTGGTTCCTCGGTTTCCCACTGACTATCTCCCTGTTGCCCCCCTCAGCGTGAACCTGAGCCATCTGTCCATGAGACTGATGTCCCCAAGCGCAGGGTGCCCCGGACAGGAATGAGGAGGAAGGGGAGAAAGCTCACGGGACGAGTGGAACTAGCTCCAAACACCAGCTGGAGCGCACCCAAGGTCACACTCCCTCCCGAGGACGCTGACCAGCTGACCACGGGCCAGCGGCTCCCCCGGTGAGCACCCACCCCCTCCTCCTCACAGTCGGGCCTCTGCCCACAGCCCGCGGTGTGTCTTGAGTGTCCCCACATGTGTCTGAGGCTCAGCGTGCTCCTCTGACAGGCAGGGTGGTTGGCGATCAGTCTGTTACGGTGCCCATGGGTAACACGAGAGGAGCTTAGAGGGGCTCCCTGGTGCCTGGCAGTGCAGAAAGAACTGCCGGCGAAGCCGGGCCACTTTGGGGCATACTTCTCTTTACCCAATGAGAAGCCTTTGGCCTCACCCATCAGTGGCTTGGAGCCTGGCTCATTTGGAAAAGCACAAGGGAAGCAGCCTTTTGGAATGGAGGCTCACGATTCCCTGTGGCTGTACCCGGTCCTTGTCCTCATCATGGCCACACGAGGGACCTCTGGGGACAGCAGAGGGGTACCTCGGAAGGTTCGGGTAGGACTTCCTTCAGCCACAATAGGTATGAAGCACCCACTTTGTGCAGACCCTTTGGGGACACTTAGCATAACTGAGTGAAAGAAGCAGACACAGTACTGGGACCCCGTCCCGTGTGGAGTCGGGCAGTCACTTCAGGCGTCATCCGCAGGTCACAGCCGGGAAGCATCACGGGCGATACCCTCACCGCCTCCTCATGTAATGGGGGGCATGACAAGGGGCCAGAGGAGGATCTGAGAAAGTGAGCGTTCACTGGGCCAGTAGGGGGCACTGCCTGTGTGCACAAGATGGGTGGAGGAGGCATTTAGGCCTTGGGGCAGGGGGCGCACAGCAGAGCCCAGCAGGTCACTCATCTTCGGGATCCCATGGGCGGGCTGACGACTGGAGACTTCCTATTTGGGAGGATGGGAGGGGATGGGGTCCCAGGACAGACGCGCAGGGTCAGGAAGGGGGAGGGGCAGGTGCCTGGACAGGCAGGGGAGTGCACAGCGGCCAGGCCCACACAAGGGCGGACCCGGAGGGCAGTGTGGCTGGAAGGACCAGGCTTCTCACTCTGCCACCCCCAGGCCTTACCCCAGCTGCAGGATGGGACAGGCTAGGAGCCTTGCCTGGGAGCCCGAGCGTGTGCCCAGCATCATAGATGCCAGCCAGCTTTCATCCACCCTGGAGGGCCAACTCCTCCACCACTTGGTCCAGGAGGAACACCTGGGGCCCACGGTGGCAGAGCTGAAAGGTGAGGGGCTGCAGCCAGAGGACCATGTAGGGTGGGCTTTCCGGACTGGGGTTCCCTTCAAGGCAGTGAGGGATCTTCTGTCATTGTGAGGCGCGAGGAATCAGGCCCAGGGTGACCCTTTCTCTGTGTCCTGCTTCAGACCCACGGCAGATGCAGCTGGCTCCACAGACACGGGGAGGGCCGGCATGGTGGCTAGAGCCCGTCCCGGAGCTCCCTGAGACCCCTGTGCTGGAGCGACAGCCGGTGTCACCTGCATCAGCCCCTGCAGAGCCAGAGGATGTCCCAGCAGTGGCCTTAGCCCCCCTGGCAGGCCCTGAGCTGGAGCCCCAGGAGCCCACAGCAGAGCCTAGCAGGTCAGTCATCTTTGGAATCCCATGGGCGGCCTGACAACTGGGGACTTCCTATTCGGGAGGATGGGAGAGGATGGGGTCCCAGGACAGACGCGCAGGGTCAGGAAGGAGGACGGGCAGGTGCCTGGACAGGCAGGTGAGTGCACAGTTGCCAGGCCCACACAAGGGTGGACCCGGAGGGCAGTGTGGCTGGAAGGACCAGGCTTCTCACTCTGCCACCCCCCGGCCTTACCCCAGCCCCAGGATTGGATGGGCTAGGCGCCTTGCCTGGGAGCCCGAGCATGTGCCCTGCGCCATCGATGCCAGCCAGCTTTCATCCACCCTGGTGGGCCGAGTCCTCCACCACTTGGTCCAGGAGGAGCACCTGGGACCCACGGTGGCAGAGCTGGAAGGTGAGGGGCTGCGGCCAGAGGACCATGTAGGGTGGGCTTCCCGGACTGGGGTTCCCTTCAAGGCAGTGTGGGCTCTTCTGTGATTATAAGGCGCGGGGAATCAGCCCCGGGGTGACCCTTTCTCTGTGTCCTCGTCCAGACCTACGGCAGATGCACCTGGCTCCAGAGACACGGGGAGGGCCGACTTCATGGCTAGAGCCCGTCCAGGAGCTCCCTGAGACCCCTGTGCTGGAGCGACGGCCAGTGTCACCTGCTTCAGCCCCTGCAGAGCCGGAGGATGTCCCAGCAGAGGCCTCAGCCCAGGGGCCAGGCCCTGAACTGGAGCCCCATGAGCCTTCGGGCCTGGGGCCCAGGGCACTCGCTAGAATGGCACCAGGCGTGGCAGAGCCAGTTCCAGATCCAGAGCCCACCAGCCCCAGTGCTGCGAGCCCCTGGGATATTACAGGAGTGGTCTCAGGCCCCGAACTGGAGCCCCATGAGTCCTCGGGCACGGGGCCCATGGCACCTGCAGGAATGGCACAGGGCCGGGCAGAGCCACGGGTGGTCCTGGAGCCCACCAGCCCCTGTACCGTGAGCACCCGGGATTTGCCGAAGGAGGAGGAGCAGACCATCCTGGCATTTGCCCCACGCCTGGTGGCCGAGCAGCTGACCCTGATGTGTGCGGTGAGCGGAGCAGGATCTCAGGGTCGGGGGTGGGCTTTCCCTGTGTCACG
This sequence comes from Manis javanica, assembly GCF_040802235.1. NCBI lineage: Eukaryota > Metazoa > Chordata > Mammalia > Pholidota > Manidae > Manis > Manis javanica. Next base: position 92,169,056 of record NC_133168.1, on the reverse strand, counting down.
GGCTGCCCCAGACCTGCCATTCCGACGTGGACTCCTGTGATCTGGGCACATGTCCCAGCTTCCCCACGGATTCAGCACGTGCCCTGGGAGACTCTCCTCACCCCTATGCCCTTACTGACCACATGGGGACAGTATGGCTGGCCCTTAGGGATCCTTACAGACCAATGAGAAGGAGCGGAGGGAAGGTGTGCAGAGCCTGGCTGGGCTGGGAGGGGCAGGGCAGGGGAGGGGTGCTCAGGGAGGTGCTGCCAGGGCCTTAGGTCCTCGGGCCATTGGCCTGGCAGGCTCCTATGGCCTCCGCACTTCAGAGGCCCCTGCCATGGACCTGACTGCGTGGGAGACACAGACACCAACAAAGGCCCTGGGTGGAGTTGTTTCAGGGGAAACTGCACCTGAGTGGGGATCGGGATCCACGGGGTGGCAGCATGAGAGGCAGATGCCCCAGGATGGCAGGGTGAGCCGCCTTGTGCCTCAGGGAAGACGTGAGTGAGGGTGCCTGTGAGCAAAGCCCCTCTGTGTCCCATCACTCTGGGGTCCTGTGCATCTGGTCCTGGGCGCCTCAGTGGACGGGGTCTGAAGTCTGGATGGCCACAAGGCTCACAGCACATCCCCAGCTGCCTGTGCCCCAGCTCTGACCAGTGACCCAGCCTGGGAACAGGGGCACCAGGGGCACAGCTGGATGACACCTCTTGTCATCCCCAGGAGCTGTACAGTAGGGTTGAACGTGGTGAATGCAAGGTCTATGTAGAGAGACATCCACTGAGGGAATCCATTGTACTCCTGAACCCCAACATCCTTAACGTCATCAAGCACTTTGGTACCACGTTTCATTTTGTCATCTCCTCCTGCCTCGGGGGCCCGAGCACGACAGCCCAGGACAGGGCCCGAGTGGTGGAGTTCTGGATCCAGGTGGCCAAGGTCTGTCATGGGACAGCCCCCGGGGTCCCCTCCTTTGCCAGCTCTCAGGATGGGTGCCTGTGGACCTGGACTAGCAGGCCCCGGGGGTGGGACAGCCATCCCTGGACCCTTCCTTGGGTTGAGCCACAGTCCTCCACCCAGGAGGGCTGCTCAGCAAGTACCAGGTGTGCTGGGCTCCCTGGGTGTGTGTCTCCTTAAGGACAGGAGTTCATGGGGATAGAGCAGAGAAGCAGGCCACGCTCTCAGCTCTGTCTTCCCTCCCAGGAGTGTCTGTCTCTCAGAAATTTCGGGTCCTTCCGTGCCATCATCGTCGCCCTGCAGCACCCTCATGTACGTCGCCTGGAGAACACCTGGGGACATGTTTCCTGGTGGGTAGTCCTGTCCCTGGGACCGGGGCACCTGAGTGGACAGGGACACCCCTACATCTTGCGGTGTCCCTCAGTGTGCTGAGACTTCCTGGGGGGTGGCAGAGCCTAGGGGCGAGGATGGCGGGCTCTTCTGGCTCCCTGTGGGTTAGGCCGGGGTACCCGTGCAGGAATCAGTTTCCTCCAATGTCAGGTGTGGGGTGAAGCCCATTGGAGATCTGGAGCTTGTGCTCTGCAGCAGGAGGTCTCTGCCCCAAGGACAGCGACCTGGCCCAAAGCAGATTCGCCCCCGGGAGAACAGGGAATGGAGGCCCTGGGTGGAAACATGAAGCCCCCTCTGCAGGCCACAGATTTCCAGGGCTCAGGGCCGTGGTGGGAAGCCTCCTGTGGGCTAGTGGGCCTTCTAGGATCCCTGGGAAAAGGGGTCGGCCCCGAGACTCTCCGCCTGCAGGCCGCATGTGTCCCTCCTCCTCTCCCCTCCCCGTAGGAAGAGCTCCTGGATCTACAGAAAACTTAAAAAGAGGAACAAGGGGCTTAAAGGGAAGCAGCTCCTCGAGGTAAATGGGGGCTGGATGTCTGGAAGGGAGGGGTTCCTGGGGCAAATCCTCTGCTGCACTGTGGCACAGCTTTGCGAAAGACTCGAAGAGTGCGGGGTGTGCAGGGGAAGCTGATAGGGAAAGTAGGGACCCCAGGCCCATGAGGGCCTCGTCTGTCTCCCTCCCTTGCTCTACTTGACTGCGGGCCTGACATCCACTGAGGACCCAGGGGACAGTCCCCCGGTCAGGGCTGGGGCTGGTGTGGCGTCGGCAGCAGGGTTGGGGCCTGTGGCTGAGCAAGGTCGGCTTCTCCCCTGGGTCCCCTGAGCCTGTCATGACCCCTCTGTGGCCTCGGGCTCCCCATGTGTACATGGAGGGTTGCCGTCAGCCTGGTGGGCGGGCCTCCCAGGTGAGCAAGGGTTCAGAGACCACAAGAAGTGCTTCAGCTTTGTGCACCCCCCTGGTCATGTGAGGGGAGCCGTGCTGATAGCCGGGTGACAGTGAGTGCTCAGGGCACCCTGGGAGGCAGAGGGGCCTCCCCTGACCCTCTCATGGCGGTGTCCATGGCCCAAGGACCCGCATGAGTATGAGTGTGTGCCAGAGGTGGGGTTGCTCTGGGCTGAGAGCCTGCTGGAGGTGGGGATAGCGTAGGTGCCAGGGGGCTCGGGAAAGGCATCCATCCACCACGGTCTGGCTGTGGGAGGCACGTGGGAGGGGAGCATGAGCACCTGAGTGTCGTGCACCTTGCAGGACGCGAGGGCCATAGTGAGGAAATGGCACCAGTCACCCAGGGCATCCCAGGATATGAAGAAGCAGGTGAGAGTGGGGTGGCCAGGGTCAGGGTGGTGGAGTGATCTTGCACCTGCTCCTGGTCCCACCAGCTCTGAACTGCCAGCTCTGGTGTGACCAGAAGGAGGGCGAGAGCAGCTGGGTACAGGGGGAAGTTGGAGGACAGGTGCCGGGCCCACAGTTCCTGGGAATGGCCAAAAGCCAGCCCTGGGAGGGCCCGGGAGGGGAGAGCAGGGCAAAGGGAAGGGGGGAGGCCGCACAGGGTGGTCCAAGAGAGCTGGGGGCTGCTAGTGTGGGGTTCCGGGGAGGCACTGTGGGCTCCCCTGAGGCAGGTGGGGACTCATCATCTCCTCACCCCGGTCGCACAGGGCATGATCCCGCCACTCGCACTGATCCTGTACGATGCCTTAGAGAAACAACAGGAACATCATGTGGATGTGAGTGACCCAGCAGGGCTCAGGGGGGCAGGATGGTGGGGTATAGCGAGGAGAGAGCCCCCAGTGAGCCCGAACCTCTCCGCACCAGTCACCCCCTCCTGAGTCCCCCCTCTACCCCAGGACCTGGGCTTCTTGGAGAGGACTGCCAGAAGGGCCCACCTAAGCCCCAGTCCTGGCCCCAGGGCAGGCGGGGCTGAGGGCTCCAGGGGGAAGCGTGTGGGCAGGACTGGTCTCCCCGTCAGGCCCTGCCCAGGGGGAGGGATGCTGCTCCTTCAGAGCAGGAAGCACATCGGGGGTGGCAGTGCCTTCCCGCCTGAGGCCTCAGCTCCCCAATGCAGTTCCCGCTTCTCGGTAGTCCCGAGCCGAGGCCAGGCCCGGGTGCTGTTTCTGGGCAGGCCTGCCCCTTGGAGAGCCCTGGCGGTCCTCCACCTTGAGAAAGGGTGAGGACGTACCGGCCTCATTCTGGGCTCAGGGGGTGTTTCAATGTACTTTTGCCGCCTTGCTGCCTTCCAGGGTGATGGTATAAAATAGAGAGTTGAGTGCCCAGCCATGAAAGGTGAGGGATGTAGTCAAGACCCCCTGGACAGGACCTTCTCCGGGCCATCCCCTGGGTCTAACGTGTGTTGAGAGTTAAGACACGGAGAGCTCAGGAGACTAAAGGCTTTGTAAAGTGGGGGATTGGGAGGCATCAAAGCCACCTTTCTGGAGGAGGAGGTGGAGACCCAACAGTGGGAACAGGCAAGGCTGGATGGCTTTGGAAGGAAGGCAGGTTTCTGTGAGCATAGATTTGGGATCATCCCAGTGCCCCACTCCTCACCCCCCTCCTCGTCTGCATCCTGTCCTTCCTCTGCCCCAGGTCACTGACTTTGTAGTGGAGCTCCTCACATACAAGTTCCTGGTCAGGCAGTATGACCTGGAGCCCAAGGAGCACTTCCTGTCCTTTTTCCGGAGAGTGAAGCTCCTGCGTGAGGACCAGAGGTGAGGCTGCCAGGAGTGGGGTGTGGGCTGTATCTGCCGGCAGGCTCTGGGAGAAGGGTCCCCTGCCATGGGGCTCCAGGGGCTCACAGGTGTCCCTCTGTCCTGCAGCTACGGCCTGTCCTGCCAGCTGGAGCCCCCAGGTCAGAGGGCAGGCAGAAAAGGACTGTTTAAGTGCTTCAGGTCCCGCAAGATTTAAACTTATGGGCCAGGGCCAGGTGAGTTTCTGGGCTGGGGCGATCAGCAGGGGGTGGGCTGTTCCCCAGCCTCAGGGAAGCTTTGGGCCATGCACGGCGTGGGGCGTCCTAAAGACCGGTGCGGCTGCAATCCCGCTCCACTGCCGATCGGTTGTGCCAGACTGAAGGGTGGTTCCCCGCCCCCTGTGGGACCCAGTTTCCTCCTCTGTGAGTAGGTGACGCTCAGAAGCCTTTCTGTGACAGGGACTCCCAGGTGCTGGTGATTGACAGGACCCTCCGCACAGGGCCCGGAGCCCAGAGGGCAGTGGGGACGGGGTGGAAGCAGGATAATGGGGGGAACCCGGGATAACCTGCCTCTTCTGCTCACCCGCGTGGCCCTGTAGCTGCTGTCATCGGGCCCTCGGCCCTGCTGGTGTCCTGGCTGCATGTGGAGGAGACCTTCTTCCCCTTCGGGCAGGCGGCACCCGGCGCCCCAGGACCCCAGCCTGCCTGCTGCTCCTCCTCCTCCGGCTGCTCATCCCGAGCCTCTGCCGGGGCAGCTGCTCTGGCACCTCCTCCTTCGGCAGACTCGGGCAGCTCCCCAGGCTGCCGCTGCATCCTCAAGGACCCGTGTGTAGCTGCGGCGCACCTGGCCACCTTCGTGCTGTGTCGTCCCCTCTGCTTCTGGCCCGTTGGACAGAGGTGAGCCGCCCCACCGTGTGGAGGATGTTCCCCTTCGTACAGGTGGCCTCCCGCCATGACACCAACTTGTCCCTGGGCGCCGTCAGCCACTGAGTCATAGCCACAGGGTTCCAGGAACAGGTGGGTGTTGTTCTCACGAGGCCCGGCCTTTCCCAGGATGGAAATAGACTCAGCGCAGTGCTGCGAGGGACCATGGCCTCCTGATGCCCAGCGGAGGCATCCGAGGATGCAGGGGTGGCCGACTGTCACAGGGTACCGGGACTTGCTTACAGGGGAGCTCCCTGTACAACTTCCTCCCCTCATCCCTGAGAAATAGCCTCCCCAGGTGCAGTGTGCTCTGGGTGTTGTCTCTGAGGTTTATGGTTCCTGGGGGTTGGGGTCATCCCTGTGCAGAATATAATAAATGCTGAACGGATTGCCACCACACTACTCTTTCTTCTGAAAGCTCTGCCCCTCCTGCGGACATCCTGTGCCCCAGCCCACCCCACCCCAGCCTCAAACTCTCTGACGCATGGGGGCCCTGACCTCTGCCAGGTTGTCCTCCATGCTCTGTCCTCCCCCCATAAGGTGCTGAGGAAGAACAGGGCGCTCCAAGCCCCAGGCTGGCACAACTCAGCAACACGGGGGAGGGCTGTTCAAACAGAAACTGAACCTTATTTCCTGTCACCTGTAGATTATGATCAGACACCAAATCTTGTTCATTAGAAACCCCAGGGTGTCTCTTCACATCTTGAACACCACTGCAGATGTACCCAAGTAGATCCCAGGGCTGCAGTGCGCCAGTCTAGCACTGTCCCATTTAATGAGGCACAGCTGCTCCACACATTCCAGAAAATTCCTTTACGAAAAACTTTGAACTTGGTCTCTCAAAGCACCTCCAAGAGGTGCATGCCTTCCACTGGGGGGGCTTTGTCTGAGCCCACTTTCTCCATGCTTTACACCTCAGAGCACCCCCCAAAGCTCCCGGGTTCCCAGTCCTCCCCCATAGTGCCCCTCAGCCTCCCATCCCCAAACCAGGCTGGTCTGAGTCCCCTGGTGTCCTCCTCCTGGGTCCTGGCTGAGTGGCCTGATGTCTGTGACAAATGGCTGGGGAGGCTGAGCCGAGGCACTTGGCTCTGAATCTCCCCACACGCTCCCCCAGGACTCTCAGGATGTGTTCACCCTCCCAGGAGGGGAGGCCTGGCCTGGAGGGGAGCTCCAGGATCAGCACAAACACCCCCTTCGGGGGTTCCAGGATGGAGAGACTCTCCAGGCCTTATGCTGCAGGTGGAGCCCCAGATTGGGACTGGGGAGGCAGACGTGGGCCGTCCTGACAGCCTCAGGTGACCAGGTGACAGGAGGTAAAATCTGGACACGCAGGCCACCCCTACCTCCTTCCCCTGGCCCTGCGCACAGCACCCTCAGAGCCATCTGCCTACATGGTGGTCCCAGGGATGACCTCAGGCTCCCCAGCCACATAGGGAGGTAGGTTTGGGCAGGAGAAGGGCAGGCGGGTACCTGGCAGGGCTGTGGCACAGGTCGGACCTGTCATCCTGCACGGCCCACCAGTCTCAACCTGACACAGAAGAGCTTCTGGGCCCTAAAACAAAGCAGCAGCCCTGGGCCTGCTGGGTGGTCACTGGACCAGCGGTCCATCCTTTCACCCCAAGAACGTTTTACTATCATTTCATTGGTCACATTGAATCCGTACTGAACTTGCCCAGGGCTGAAACCCTCTGGCAGGACATTAAAAATCTTACTTCTTAACTTCCTGGGTTTCAAAATGCAATCTTAGCTTTAAGATAGAATCTTTCTTGTCTTTACCATGCTGTTTATGGCTGGGCTAGCTTGCTAAGTGAACTGTCCAGTCTGCAAATTACTTGATTAGGGGATGAAGGAGGAAAAACCGCATATAGGTAAAGTTAAAAAAAATCAGCTGGGCCTTTTAGGAGGCTCAAGTAAATCTTACACATGATTACAAACAATTAGCACAATAAAAACACGGACTACTTTCCTTCACCTGGGGAATATTACTGATCTCACTGTGTATAATGCTTAATACAGAGTTGTGATAGGGGCTTTCCTTGCACATAGTCACACTGCTCTGACTGTAATTACCCTGCCTTGCTTTTTCCAGAGGCCCCCACCCTCACCCTATTGTGTCTATGCCCAGGGTCCCTGTCTCAAGCTGAGCCTGGGCAGCGATGCAGCCATGGGAGGAGGAGACTTTGCTCGGAGATGGTGAAGATTCAGGCCTCTGCAGAGTCGGGGGGCGGGGGTGAGGATCTGCACCTCACCTCTGTTGGCCCCCAAGTTCTCTCCTGATGGCCCCTCTGCGACTGTGCCTATGTCTTAGGTTGTTCCTCCCTTGAGGAATCTTACCCGTCTCTGGCTAGCCAGCCATCCTCCGGGGCCAATCAGGGCAAAGTGAGGCATGTCGGTGAGAGGCGACATCGGTTTTCTGTCTCCTTGGCTGCTTATGCCTCCGCGGCCTCCGTGCCCAGTACCTGCTTTAGGGATCCCTTGCCAGCCGGCACGGTCCCAGCTCAGGTAATATATTTTGAGGAACTCAGGCCATTTTTTATAACGTAACATATTTCTTCCGAAACAACACTGTAGAGAAGTTTCAGAAAAAATTTGGTTTGAGAAGGAAGGAGAAAGATCACAGAACCAGCAAACAGGAAGAAAGGTGGTAAGATTGGAAAATCCTCAGGGCAAAACACTGGGCATAGCTGGGAGCTGCACCCTTCTCTCTTTAACTGAAGTTGTAGGTGATGTTGGGTGCTGAGGGAGGCAGACTTCTGAAGGGGGGTTTTCACCCTCATTTTGGGAGCTGACCGCTGTATGATGACGTCTGACCAGCTGTGTGGGGAGCCAGCGAGGACCTGTAACAGACACGACCTCGCCCCCAGATAAGCACCGCTGCTGGCATCTAGTTCTTTGCCAGTTCAGGAGTAATAAACTATAAATAACAAAAGACTTGCCATTTACAATGGTTAAAGAGCTGAGAAGTGGATCTACAATAAGACAGTGGATATAAGGATATTTGGAAATATCTGTAATATAAAATACTCAATAAAGTTTAGCATTATTCCTTTGACAGTGCTTTCCAGGTAATTACAGCTGAGATAAATGTAACCCAAATTAGCCAAATTTTCCCTAATGAGGAGAAAAAATTCCTCTGGCATGTTCCAGGGGGCCTCTGGAAAATAACAAGAGTTACTTAGAGGTAAGAGCTCCGTTCTGAATTTGGTGTTGGTGAGACAAGGGACCGTGGGTTTAGGCAGAGTAGGGTGAGGGCCTCCAGAGAAAAAGCAGAGCAAGATCATTACAGTCAGAACAACGTAACAATGTGCGAAGGAGTCCCTAGCGAAACTCTGGATAAGCATTACGCAGTCAGTCACACTAACTCTCCAGGGTGAAGATACCAGAGTAGAATATAGACATTCTTCCGTGAAATCAGTTCAAGCTCAAAAGGCCAGGAGCGACTCGGCCTGGAATGTCTGCGTGTTCTGCAGATGAAGAGTCTCTCAGCACAACCTGGGACTTCTCTGTATCAGTTAGATCATGACACTGTAAAATTTACCTTAGCTTGCAAAAAGGCCCAGCTTATTTGTAACTGTACCTATATGCTGTGTTTATTTCTCTGATCCTAACCAAGTAATCCGCAACCTGAGCAAAAGATTCATTTAGTAAACAAGCGCTATAAACATCTCAAAAAGTTAAGAAGTAAGATTCTTAACACACTTTAGCAAACAGGCAACCACCCAGCCCACCTTGGGGGCAGGCCAGGCGGTCTTAATTGACATGCTCCCAGAGGGACACTGCTATCCTGAGAAAGAATCACAGCAGCAAATTTCTTCTGTTACTCATCAAAAATGAGCATTCTGGGACCACTTAACAAGTCTGCACCTGTAGCCCTTTACCCCCATTCCTGAAAATCCTCAACTGCGCGTACATCCCCTAGACAACGAGCCAACCACGGACTCTCAGGTCCCCTGTTGGCGTGAGCTAGGAGCTCTGTCCTCTCACCTTGATTCTAAATTAAAGCCTTTAACCTTGTTCTCCTACCTTGAGTGTCTGCGAAGTTCATTCTTTGGCTCGATGAACAAGAACCCCGGCACCAAAGGCACCACGAAAAGGCAGGGACTCGTCCTCCCAGACTGGTCAAAAATTAGATACAGAGCAAAGAAAACTGAGTGTGATTACAGCGCTTTCTCAGTATGCAGAACTAACGGCCGCAGGAGGCTCACACTCCCACGAAAAGCCCGCCAACTGAATCACACCCAGTAAAATAATGAATACCCTCTGTGTGTTCCAGTTGTACTCTTCCTGTCTTCCTCCACCTCTAGTGGAAAGAGCCAAAGTGCGTATTCCCCTATCAGAGGAAGCAAAGCAGGGAATTTCACCTAAACTGAAGGAATCAAATCCCCAGGCACAGCCAAGCACCATGTCAAAGGTCACACCCCACATCTGGCCAAACAAAAATACTATTACTCTATTTGTAGCCCGAATGCATAACTGTAAAATCCAACAGCTACCAGCTGATGGAAGGCGGAAGGGGCATAAAATTCCAGTGTTTAAGCCAACACAGGCACACGGTCCTAGTGCCATTCCAGTTCGTATGCACAATAAACATGCTCCAACACGTCACTATGCTCCTGTCAGCGGCCAGGCGATGTAACTGGTGCAGCTCAGCTGGCTGCTAACTCGCTTCAGGCCAGAGTAACAGAATACCAGCCCGCGGGAACAGGGACACCACACCGGGAGAGGGGAGCCTCTGGGCAAAAGGCAGGTCACAGACGTGAAAGTATGCTTCATAAAATTCAATGTCATTTTTCAAAGTGAGTCCCTGAAAGTCCCAGGAAGCCACCCAGAAACAAGCTTAGTTAGGGCCCGTGACCCAGGGGTGTGGGCGGGGGTGTGGTGGTGTCCCCATTTCCAATCCCAGGGTGCATTCACACAGTTAAGGGGCACAAAGAACTCAGGGCAGGAACCTGCGGGTGCATTTCCTTAGATTCTGAAATACTGTCACACTTCATTTTCTCTCTCAGATTTCATTACTCCTCCTCCCAGACCTCTGCGAATGCTTATTTGAAACACAAATGGGGGCGGGCAGTGTTAACGAGGCCTAACTGGGGGCTCTGAGTGGCCAATTGCACAAGAATCCATCTCAGCTCCTGGTTTCTGAGGCTGTGTGTTTTCCTTTTTCTCTTCTGCTTTTACATACACACAGGCGCAAGTCATGGCTGGCCTAAGAACCAAAGCCAGCAGGGGCTTGTCTTTGCGTAAAGTATCTCCATAATTTTATCACAAGAAGTCAGTAGGATTTTTGGATGAATACAGTCAGCATCTGACAGAACCCAAGAACATGTCCACTATTCAGGGGAATCACACGGCACAATAACCATACGTCTCAGATCTTTTCCTTAAAACTGCAACTTAGAAAGCATGCAAGCTAAAGTTAAGGAATTCTGAAGCTGACTGACTGCCAACAGGCACCCTCCCGCGGTGTAAGGGGAAAAAAGCATTCAGCGTTAAGGCGGCATCATCCCTATCGATGTAACATTTTCTCCATTTTACTTTCTATCTATTTTGTCCCCATGGAAGGTAGTAACTTACCCATTTCCCCCACCTCCCAGCAGGGTGTCTTATAACTAAAATTTTATAGCTATAAACATACTAGTCAAACAGCTTTTTACATTTCTTCAACACTTGTTATTTCTGAAAGGACTAACTGTGAATACATCAATGACTGTGCCTTTTGATACCCCACAATAGCTCTACCTGCCTTAGCCCTTCAGGACACCACGAGCTCCTCGTCAGAAACACTCCCAGTATTTTGAAAACATTCAGTGATGTCTGTCTGCTTGGTATCAACTTCGGGTTTAATCTGTACAAATCCAACGTCCTCTGCGTCTGCTGAAACATCCCCTTATAATCTTCATTCCCATACCGGGCTTAGTCCGTAAAGATGTATTACAATGTAGAAAGCTATCAAGCGTATCGAGTATTTAGCTATGCAACCTTAGACCCGACACGGAAATTATAAACCGTCTTTTAGAGCCAACATAACTTTCCATCAAAACTGCCCTGAATATATTTTAAGGTTGCTAACTTCAACTTCAGAATTCCTCATTTTCCAAAAACAGGAGAATTATGATCAATAACAATCTTTGTTTAAATCACTCTATTCCTAGGATGCTGGTCATGAAAGTTAAGTTTTAAACAGGCCAAGCAAAAAGCTAAATATTTTGTAAATGCCTACTATTCATATCAATTCATATTCATGCCAATTATGTAGCCTGTTCCATATATTACCAAATTCTGTATGTTAGTTTGTAATCCATTTCTTTTTTCACAAACACAAAGATACAATTTCACTGAAAAATTCGGTCTCTAATACACTATTATTTCCCTAATATGTGTAAAGTCCAAGTTCACTGTGACAATAACGTCCCCACCTATGCTTCGACTCTGTGTGTATTTCCTACATCTATCATTCAGTATTTCATACATACTTCCCTACCTGTACTTTGACTTACACATCACTCTGAGAAACTGATGCTTGCCCTATTTTCACACCTTTATGAATGCCAGCCCATCATTCCAAATTTTAAAAATAACACAGACTGAGAGATAGAAAGATGGATGTGCCGATGGACAGATGATCAATCAGGTATAATAACAATATGAAGTAGCAGAAACTAGGTGGTAGGCGTTGGAGTGTTCCATGTGGAATCCTGCCGATTTCACTGAGCATTTGAAAATGTTATGATGAAACCTTGGGAGAACAACCGCCCATTTGCAAGGCCCACCTTACCAGCCACCACAGGACCCCATTTTTCTCCAAGGCATTTAACCCTTCCTACGACCTATCGGTTGTTTATGTGTGCACAACTCATCTCCCGGCAGGATTCACGTTTGAATCATTTTTCTCTCATTCAATTCCATCTATTACATCATCTTGTACACAACGACCATTCAACACATGACAAAAAAAATACTTATGGAAAAAAAAATAGTCACTGTTTATTTTACTAATAAAATTGTTCTCACATAATACGGACAGCTATCATCTGCAATACATAGGAAACTGAAACAGAAAAGACCTGTCTGTATTCCGAGAAAAAAATGGGCCAACCAAGTATTTGCAATCTAAGATGTTACAATGATTCACAGCTCTTGAATTAAGAGATGACCAGACCTTCCCTCAGGAAAGGCAAACATGACTTTGGGCGCGAGCTGAGACTGGAAGTTGGTGACCTGGACCTTTCAAGACTAGGCTAAGTTTGTGCGATTTCCAGGAGAGGTGCAGGTGCTCCAAGTCCTGGGGACATGTGGGACTGGGGAGAGGCTGGGGAGTGAGCATCTCATGGTCTCAAGGGACTCGGCAAAGAAGAGTTAGCAGACTTGGGGAGGCTAAACCAGGTTTGTCGGCTAGGGAGCGGAGCGAATTAACCATCACCCAAGTCAGGGAGGAAAAATGGGGAGCTTCCCGGAGAGCAGGACTGGGTCTAAACACGGTGACCTTGAGGTGAAAGTGGGACCTTTATGGCCTTGAGATAAACGGAGACATAGGCCAATAGAGTCAGTTACCTAGGAAAGGGCCAGAGAAAAAGACCAACCAGTCCTGAGGTATCCTTACCACGGAGAAGGAGCTCAAATTACCTTAAACCAAAAGGGAGTGGAAGCCAGAACAGGGTCATCAGGATAGTGCCACGTAACAGAGTCCGAGCTGAGAAAGGATTTCTGCCAAAGGAGAGGACAATGGAAAATGGAGAAAGCAGATTCTTCAGACACCCCCTTGCCAGTGTCCGTGACTCAGTGACCACAAAGAGTGCCACTTCAGCAGCCATCAAACACCAGAAGTGGGGCTGTACCAGGCAGGCCCCATCTCATTTTATTTTTTTTCGGTAAAGAATACCGTAGCCTGAAAGAAGGGCACCTGGTGGATTTATGTCCTTATTTAAGTAATGCATTAAGGTTAAACTTCACTAAATAACAAACAGGGAAGTGGTTACATATACAGCTTTCTAATTTTATTGGCATTAATATCAAAACTACTTTGCTTTTTTTAAGCTTATATCAACAAAGCTTTATAAAAATAAATTGTTTCAAAAAAGAAAGAAACAAGGTGGCGGCCCAAATGTCCTCCAAGTGGCCCGAATGACTCCACCCCAGACCCAGTATGGGCAGCGCTCAGCCCACAGGTCAATGAAAAGGTAGACGGAGTGAAGTTACATGGGATGCCAGTGGGAGAAAGGTTGAATCATACGAAATCACGGAGGTACAAGAAGTCATTTTCATGTTTCACCTGTTCCTTAGACGATCACAAATGGCAAGCAGTCATTTTCTGCAAGACTTTCTGTGCCGCTCACTGACTTGAGCTCTGTTGGTCCACATCAGGAATCAGCAAACGGGGAGAATTCTCCCACATTCAGTACATATGCAATAGGCACACCCTCGGGGGTACAAGCCTTTGCCCCTTAAGACACCAAAACAAACACTTTTTAAAGTTCGTCTGGTCTACTGTTTCCCAGCCCAGGAACAACCACAGCAACTTCGGAATTTTTGTAGGAACCAAGAAAAACGTGGTTATCTGTCCCAAGGGAGGTCCCGGGGGGGTTGGGCAAGTCTCTGCAAGCCGTTACCATAAAGGCCAAGGTACTCTTCAGCTGCAGAGAGCTGAAACCTCTTCTGTGTTCACTCCGTGCTCCTCAGGACAACTACAAACTCCTGGCCTCTCTCCAATCACCCGAGGTTCATACTGCCTTTCCAAGAGGATTCCACAAAGCCCCCAAATTACCACACACATAGGCAAAAAAAACTGGCCGAGTAAATTCCCATCATGCCAGGGCACTCGGTAGTTTTCAAGGGCAGACAGTTCCCAGAAAAATGCAAATAATTCAGGCTCCCCAAAGAAATTCCAAGCAAATATGACATTTGTTCTGTCAGAAAGCAATGCTGAATTGCACTTGAAGAACTTGGATGAAGACGTTAGAGCACAAAGACAGGAAGACGGCTTCTGGCCTATTAGGGATTCTAACTTACCACTCTGTGTTTTACCCCTCATCCCTACTGAAAGATGCCCCATAGAGTGCATGATAGCTAGTGATATTTGTGTCTACTGCCAACGAGATAGCCTTTCAGTAATTGAACTTTAATCTTTGTCAATACAAACATTTTAAAGGTCTCCTTTCCAGTGTTCAATTGTTTAGTTCTTTAAATGTCAGCTGCAAAAAAAATAAGTATCATCCAAAAAACAGCATCCACCTGTCCTGCTACAGCTGACAAAGCATTGGCCACAAAACCATACGTAAAATAATGTTATGAGTTCCAATTAAGGCATCTATGTTGTAATTTCCAAACAAAACTTCTCCTAAGACAGGGTCACATCAGTCCCACACGCCTTTCAGCCTTTAGCAAGTAAGATACTACCCTTGGCTGCATAACCCCCTCACCCATCTTAAATCATTCCCTTTTCTCATGCTACCGCCCACAAACACAGACACTGAAATTTTTACTCAACTATGAAAAAGGTTTCAAGGTAACTTCAGTAACTAACCAGAAGTCAGGCTGACATTCTTTAAATCAGAAAGGACTGTGCAACAAGAGAGCAGACACCATCCCTACCCTCCCGTGGAACTGATGGCGGGGTTCTTGTTGGCAGAGTCGAACAATGAACTTAGCAAACACCGAACGTAGGAAAGCCAGGGAGAGGCTTTCACTGAGAGATACAGTGAGAGGACAGAGCTGCTGGCTCACGCCGGGAGGGGACAAGGGAGCCCAGAGTTGTGCATTGTCTAGGGGTTTTATAGGCAATTGAGGGTTTTTTGGGAACCGGATACATGCTTCGGGGTGTGGACTTAAGTGGTCCCTGAATATTTGAAATTAACTTCACAAAAGAAACTTACTGCTCTGATTTCTCCCTGATACACTGGCATCTTGGTCTGGGAGCATAACAAACAAGGCCGCCTGCCCAGAACCCAAGGTGGGCTGAGCTATTGTCTGTTGGCTAAAGGGTAAGTTAAGAATCTTACTTCTTAACTTCCTGGGGGTTAAAACGCAATCTTATCTATAATATGGGATCCTTCCTGCCTTTTACTATGTTCTCTGTGACTGGGATTACTTGCCATGTTCGTTGCCCAGGTTATACATTACTTGATTACAGGATGAAGGAGGAAAAGCAGGATCTGGGCAAAGTTAAAGATAAGCCGGGCCTTGTAGCAGGCTAAAGTAAACTTTACAACAGCCGCATTTAATTGACACAATGAAGACACGGGCTATGTGGAGGTATTTTCTTATCTGGGGGATATTCAAACATTCCAGGCCAAGTTACTCCTTGCTTTTTAGTTTTAACTAATCTTCACTGAAGAATGCTTATATTCCTAGTTTGATATTTTAGAGAATTAATATGACTCTGACGTTGCTTAATTGTTTAATACAGAGCTCTGGTACGGGGCTTTTTCCAGAGGCCCTCACTCTACTCTGACTACACCCGTGGACCCTGTCTCATTCCCCACCTCTACAGATAGAGACCCTACTGCTGCGAGGGATGGGGGGCGATGACCGCTCTGGCTGCTTCGTGCTGAGAAGGGGGTGCAGTAAAGGGTGCAGGTAGGTCTCCATCAGTGGTCAGTGAGAGGGCCTCAGAAGATGGGCACTTCTATTCCTGGGTGACAGTGGTCAATCACCTCCTCTGCCAGGCATACTGGATTTCACCACTCCTTACCACCACGGCCTGCACCTTGCCTTGATTTCCCTCTTGCCTTCCCACTAAGCAAGAGTCGCCTCAGAGCTCTGGATTCAGCGGTACCTTACCAGTGTGCCTCTACTTTATGCCTTTTGGGAGTTTCATCTAGATCCTAGTTGTCTCTGCACAAGCTTTAGCAATAGTACACTCGGGATCATTCCTTGAGAATATCGGACCTTCCTGTCCGATAGGTGTGGGGAGTGTGTGCCCTCTCGCTGCCAGAGCCTCGGTCAGAGTCACAAGCCTGTTTCGCTTCCCTGGGGCTACAGGTAGGGAAATGACACAGCCCCGGGATGGCTGCCTCTAAGGAAGGGAGGTCAATACCATAGAACCATTTACATGTTGGACTCAGCTTTCAGCCTGACTACTGCACAGGACAAAACACCTGAACCAGATGGATTCACCGCTGACTTTAATCAAACATTTAGTGAAGATCTAATACTCATCCTCCTTAAACTTTTCCAAAAAGTAGAAGAGGAAGGAAAACTTCCAAACTCATTCTACGAGGCCAGCATCACCTCAATACCAATACGAGGCAAAGACACCACAAAAAAAGAAAATTACAGACCAATATCGCTGACATACATGCAAAAATACTCAACGAAATATTAGCACACCAAATTCAAAAATACATCAAAAAGATCATCCATCATGATCAAGTAGGATTTATTCCAGGGATGCAAGGATGGTACAGTATTAGAAAATCCATGAACATCATTCACCAACTCAGCAAAAAGGAGGAAAAAAACCACAAGATCACGCCCACAGATGCTGAAAAAACATATGACAAAATTCAACATCCATTCATGATAAAAACTCTCAACAAAAAGGGTATACAGGGCAAGTACCTGCACATAATAAAGGCCATATATGACAAGCCCACAGAAAACATACTTAACGGCGAGAAGCTGAAAGCATTCCTCTGACATCGGGAACAAGACAGGGATGCCCACTGTCCCCACTGTTATTCAACATAGTACTGGAGGTCCTAGCCACAGGCAATCACACAAAACAAAGAAATCCAAGGCATCCAGATTGGTAAAGAACAAGTCAAACCGTCAGTATTTGCAGATGACATAATATTGTGCATAAAAAAACCCTAAAGACTCCACTCCAAAACTACTGGAACTGATATATGAATTCAGAGGAGTTGCAGGATACACAATTAATACACAGAAACCTGTTGCTTTCCTATACACTAATGATGAACTAGCAGAAACAGAAATCAGGAAAACAATTCCATTCACAACTGCAGCAACAAGAATAAAATACCTAGGAATAAACCTAACCAAGGAACTGAAAGACCTACCATACCCTGAAAACTGCAAGACACTCTTAACAGAAGTTAAGGAGGACTCTAGCAAATGGAAACTCATCCCATGCTCCAGGCTAGGAGGAATTAATATTATCAAAATGGCCATCCTGCCTAAACCAATCTATAGATTCAATGCAATCCCCATCAATATACCACCAGCATTGTTCAACAAACAGGACACCCGTTTATGAGATAAGAAAGTGCAGCATTTCGTCAGGAATAAGAGTGAAGCATGAAGAAGAGGAATAAGATGCTTGCGGTGCTGAGCATCGGGGTCCGTGGCACTGACGAAGTTAGAGGCACACATCGAGTGAGTAAAGGAAGTAAACAGCACCCTTGCCTCACCCAGAGGCTGGGGCGGCCCGGAGAAGCAGGCTGGAAGTCAGGCAGACAGAAAGAGAGACACTCCTCGTGGATACCCAGTCGGGCTGTCGGGGTCTGATTCCAGACACGCGGGCCTTTGAGAAGCCGCTGAAGCGCAGCCTCAGCCGAGACTCTCGCAGGTGCCCACGGCCTTCCTCAGTCCCTCGCATCCAGGGAGATGCCTCTGAAGGGGAATCCTGGCCTCCACTCAGGTGACTTTCCCGGCTCCCAAGGGAGACGGGGGATCCACTGAGGGAGACGCAGGGGAACCTCGCGCTCGAGACTTTGAGAGCGGCAGCCGGGCTAGTCCCACTTAAGTGGCTGACGAGCGCCCGATGTTGTGGTCCATAGACGGCTTCCTTCTATAAGGACAGTGAAAGAAAAGGCAGGCTCGGATGCCTATACTCACCTCCGAAGTTATCCCGGACGAGCCCCCAAAAACGATGCAGCTTCTCACACCACAAGGGTATGAAACTAGAAATAAATCACGCAAATAAAATGAAAAAGCCTACCGCCACATGGCGGATTCACAACATGCTCCTAAACAACCAACGGATCAATGACCGAATAAAAACAGAGATCAAGCAATATATGGAGACAAATGACAACAATAAAAATTGAACTACGCAAAATTGGTGGGACACAGACAAGGCGGTGCTAAGAGGGAAGTATATTGCAATACAGGTCTCCCTCAGGAGAGAAGAACAATCCCATATGAACAGTCTAAACTGAAAACTATCACAACAAGAAAAAGAAGAGCAAATGGGGCCCATAGTCAGCAGGTGGAGGAACACAATAAAGATTGGACCAGAAATAAATAAAACTGAGGAGAATGAAACAATACAAAGAATCGATGAAAGCAGAAGCTGATTCTTCGAGAAAATATACAAAATTGATAAACCCCTAGCCAGACTAATCAAGAAAAAAAGAGAGCCTGCACACACAAACAGAATCAGAAATGAGAAAGGAAAAATCACTACAGAAACACAAAGAATTAGGAGAGAATACCATGAAAAATTATATGCCAACACACTGGATAACCTACAAGAAACGGACAACTTTCTAGAAAAATGCAACCCTCCAAGGCTAACCCAGAAAGAACAGAAAATCTGAACAGACCAATGACTAGGAACAAAATTGAACTGGTAATCAAAAAACTACCTAAGAAGAAAACACCTGAACCAGATGACTGCACTGCTGACTTTAATCAAACATGTACTGAAGATCTAATAGTCATCGTCCTTAAACTTTTCCAAAAAGTAGAAGAACCAGCAATACTTCCAAACTCATTCTATGAGGCCAGCATCACCTTAATACCAAAACCAGGCAAAGACACCACAAAAAAAGAAAGTTACAGAACAATATCGCTGACAAACATACATGCATAAATACTCAACAATCCACCTCTAGGAATTTACCCTAAGAATGCAGCAGCCCAGTTTGAAAAAGACAGATGCACCCCTATGTTTATCACAGCACTATTTACAATAGCCAAGAAATGGAAGCAACCTAAGTGTCCATCAGTAGATGAACGGCTAAAGAACATGCGGTACATATACACAATGGAATATTATCCAGCCATAAGAAGAAAACAAATCCTGCCCTTTACAACAACATGGATGGAGCTAGAGGGTATTATGCTCAGTGAAATAAGCCAGTCAGAGAGAGGCAAGCACCAAATGATTTCACTCATATGTGGAGTATAAGAACAAAAGAAAAACTGAAGGAACAAAACAGCAGCAGAATCACAGAGACCAAGAATGGACTAACAGTTACCAAAGGGAAAGGGACTGGGGAGGATGGTTGTGGGAAGGGAGGGTTAAGCAGGAAAAAAGGGGCATTGCTTTTAGGAGACATAATGTGGGGGGGGGGCATTAGGTGGGCTGTACAACACAGACAAGACAAGTAGTGATTCTATAGCATGTTACTACACTGATGGACACTGATTATAAACGGTATGTGGGGGTCACTTGACGATCGAGGGAGTCTAGTAAACATAATGTTGCTCATGTAATTGTAGATTAATCATACAAAAAATTATAACAACTGAATAAAAAATAAAAATAGAAACTATTATCATTTAAATTTTAAGGAGGGATTAAACAATTTCCAGACAAGCAAAAGCTGAGAAAATTTAGCTCGCACCACCCATCTCTACAGTGTATTTTGCAGGGACTGCTATAGATGGAAGTGTTCCTAAGGTTAAATAGCTGTCACCAGAGGTAATAAAGAGGGACATACAAAGAGTACAGAATACCATACCTAGTATACAAAGAATGAGGAGGGGAAAAAAAAAACAACCTTTAGATTGTCTTTGTAATAGCATACTTAAGTGAGTTAAGCTAGATTCTTAGGTAGTAAGGAAGGTACCCTTTACCTTTTGGTAACCACGAACTAAAGCCTGCAATGGCAGTAAGTATATACCTATCGATAATCAGCCTAAATGTAAATGGTCTGAATACACCAATCAAAACACACAGTCACTGAATGGATAAAAAATAAGACCCATGTATATACTGTCTACAAGAGACTCACTTCAAACCCAAAGACATACACAGACTAAGAGTGAAGGGATGGAAAAAGATATTTCATGCAACTAATAGGGAGAAAAAAGCAGGTGTTGCAGTACTTGTATTGAGCAAAATAGACTTTAGAACAAAGAAAGTCACAAGAGACAAGGACGGATATTATGTAATGATAAAAGGGGGTCAATCCAACAAGAGGATATAACCATTATAAATATCTAGGCACCCAACAGAGGAGCACCTACATATGTGAAACAAATACTAACAGAATTGAAAGGGGAAATAGAATGCAATGCATTCATTTTAGGGGACTTCAACACTCCACTCACTCCAAAGAACAGATCAACGAGACAGAAAATAAGGACACAGAGGCAGTGAACAACACATTACAACAGATGGACCTTACACATCTACAGAACTCTCCACTCAAAAGCAGCAGGATACACATTCTTCTCAAGTGCACATGGAAGATTTTCAAGAATAGATCATATACTAGGCCACAAAAAGAGCCTAAGAAAATTCGAAAAGATTGAAATTGTACCAACCAGCTTCTCAGACCACAAGGGTATGAAACTAGAAATGAAATACACAAAGATGACGAAATGGCCTACAATCACATGGAGGCTTAACAACATGCTCCTAAATGACCAGTAGATCAATGACCAAATAAAAACAGAGATCAAGCAATACATGGAAAGAAATAATCACAATAATTCACACAACGCAAAATCTGTGGGACTCAGCGAAAGCGGTGGTAAGAAGGAAGTAGGCGTACCTCAAGAAAGAACAACAATCCCATATGAACAGTATAAACTCACAATTAACTCAACTAGAAAAAGATGAACAAATGAAGCCCAAAGTCAGGAGAAGGAGGGACATAATAACGATTTGAGCAAAAATAAATAAAATTGAGAAGAATAAAACAACAGAATGAATGAAAGCAGGAACTGGTTCTTCGAGAAAATAAACAAAATAGATAAACTCCTAGCCAGACTTATCAACAAAAAAAGAGACTACGCACATGAACAGAATCGGAAATGAGAAAGGAAAAATCACTAGTGACACCACGGAAATATGAAGATTAGAGAATACTATGAAAAATTATATAGTAACAAACAGGACAACCTAGAAGAAATGGTCAACTTTCTAGGAAAATGCAACCTTCCAAGGGTGACCTAGGAAGAAACAGAAAATCTGAACAGACCAATGACCAGCAAGGAAACGGCACCGGTAATCCCAAATGACACGGACGACAGGAGCCTCAGGAAACAGTTGTTAATCCTGGAGGCGCTGCGTCCGGCGGCCTCTCCCCCGCAGCCCGTCCGCGGGTCCCACCGACCCTCGGCTCGCCCGGCCCTCGCCCCCGAGGCCGCCGACTGAAAACGGCGCACAGGGCAAGACGCCCGCCGGCCTCCCCGTCTGCGCGGCACGGCCCGCCCCCTCCGCCTGCGAACCCGGCCCGCGCGGCAGTGTCACGTCGGCGGCGGGGCCCCACGCCGGGCCCCGCGAGTCCACCACCCGCGTCGGCCGGCCCCCGGCCCCGCGAGGCCTGCGGGCCCGCCGAGCCCCTCGCACGGCCGCCCCCTCACCGGTCCGCCGCTCCCGCAGGCGGAGGCTGGGGTCCACGCGCCCCCTCCGGGGCCCGCGGCGGCGTACCTTCCGACTCGCAGAGCCGTCGCTGTCGCCTTCATCCCTGAAGCGGGTCCCGCTCTGGACGCTCCGCAGCAGGTACGACGGTGCAAGGCTGGAGGAGGCAGAGCTGGACGAGCGCAGGTCCGGCCGGGGCGGCGGCTCGAAGTCCGGGCCGATCGCCGGTGCCGCCTGGGCTTGCGCGCCGGGAGGAAGGCGCATCGAATACAGCGGCGGTCCACCATCTGGGCTCCGCCGGACTCGCTGCGCGGACGGGACGGCGGACCGGAGCACGGACCGAACAGCGTGGGCAGCTCCGCCAGGCGGAGCTCGCAAACCTACTGACTCTTCAAACGGCCGTTTCGGCGCCTGCAGCTACTACGCAGCCGCCGGAGACGTTTCCTGCGCGCGCGCCCAGTGGCTACCTGCCCCGCCGAACCGCTCCCTCATTGGCTTCCAGTGCTGTCAGTCGGGGGAGGGCCTGAGCCTTGTTCCCCCCGCTCACTGGCCGCGGCGGCCTTCCCGCGGAGGCGGGGATGCGCGGGAAGCTGCACGCTCATTGGTCGCGAGACCTGTGAGGTGGGAGCTCTCATTTTGTTTCATGTACTTACTAATTTTTCTTGACATGACCCACGTGTTATTATTTGTTTATTTATTTATTTCCGTGTCATTAGTACACAGTCACATGAGCAACAATGTGCTTACTAGATTCCCCCCATTATCAAGTCTCCCCACACACCCCATTACAGTCACTGTCCATCAGCGTAGTGAGATGCTAGAGTAATTACTTGTCTTCTCTGTATTTACTGCCTTTCTCGTGTCCCCCCGCTATATTATGTGTGCTAATCATAATGCCCGTTTTCCCCCTTATTTCTCCATTCCCACCCACCTCTCCAGTCCCACTCCGTTTGGTAACTGTCAGTCCATGCTTGGGTTCTTTTAGTCGGCTCCTGTTTTGTTCCTTTAGAAAGATATCTAGAAAATCTCCAGGCACTTGAAAATTAAGTAACTTAATAACACGTGAGTTCTTTACAATAGCCAAGGAATGGAAACAACCTAAGTGTCCATCAGTAGATGAATGAATAAAGAAGAGATGGTGCATATACACAATGGAATATTATTCAGCCATAGGAAGAAAACGAATCCTACCATTTACAACAACATGGACGGAGCCAGAGGGTATTACGCTCGGGGAAATAAGCCTGGCGGAAAAAGACAAGTATCATATGATTTCTCTCATCTGTGGGGCATAAGATCAAAGCAAAAACTGAGGGAACCACAACGGACTCACAGAACCCAAGAACGGACTGACAGTTACCAAACGGAAAGGGACTGGGGAGTGTGGGTGGGGACGGAGAAGGGGAATGAGGGGCATCGGGATCAGCACACATAATGCAGGGTGGGGAGCGGGGAGGGCGATACAACACGGAGACAACCTGTAGTGACTCTACAGCGTCTCACTACTTCCCTGAATCATTCTAACATCTTAGATTGCAAATACTTGGTTGGGCCATTTTTTTTCTCGGAATACAGACAGGTTTTTTCTGGTTCAGTTTCCTATGTATTGCAGATGATAGCTGTCTGTATTATGTGAGAACAATTTTATTAGTAAAATAAACAGTGACTATTTTTTTTTCCATAAGTATTTTTTTTGTCATGTGTTGAATGGTCGTTGTGTACAAGATGATGTAATAGATGGAATTGAATGAGAGAAAAATGATTCAAACGTGAATCCTGCCGGGAGATGAGTTGTGCACACATAAACAACTGATAGGTCGTAGGAAGGGTTAAATGCCTTGGAGAAAAATGGGGTCCTGTGGTGGCTGGTAAGGTGGGCCTTGCAAATGGGCGGTTGTTCTCCCAAGGTTTCATCATAACATTTTCAAATGCTCAGTGAAATCGGCAGGATTCCACATGGAACACTCCAACGCCTACCACCTAGTTTCTGCTACTTCATATTGTTATTATACCTGATTGATCATCTGTCCATCGGCACATCCATCTTTCTATCTCTCAGTCTGTGTTATTTTTAAAATTTGGAATGATGGGCTGGCATTCATAAAGGTGTGAAAATAGGGCAAGCATCAGTTTCTCAGAGTGATGTGTAAGTCAAAGTACAGGTAGGGAAGTATGTATGAAATACTGAATGATAGATGTAGGAAATACACACAGAGTCGAAGCATAGGTGGGGACGTTATTGTCACAGTGAACTTGGACTTTACACATATTAGGGAAATAATAGTGTATTAGAGACCGAATTTTTCAGTGAAATTGTATCTTTGTGTTTGTGAAAAAAGAAATGGATTACAAACTAACATACAGAATTTGGTAATATATGGAACAGGCTACATAATTGGCATGAATATGAATTGATATGAATAGTAGGCATTTACAAAATATTTAGCTTTTTGCTTGGCCTGTTTAAAACTTAACTTTCATGACCAGCATCCTAGGAATAGAGTGATTTAAACAAAGATTGTTATTGATCATAATTCTCCTGTTTTTGGAAAATGAGGAATTCTGAAGTTGAAGTTAGCAACCTTAAAATATATTCAGGGCAGTTTTGATGGAAAGTTATGTTGGCTCTAAAAGATGGTTTAAAATTTCCGTGTCGGGTCTAAGGTTGCATAGCTAAATACTCGATACGCTTGATAGCTTTCTACATTGTAATACATCTTTACGGACTAAGCCCGGTATGGGAATGAAGATTATAAGGGGATGTTTCAGCAGACGCAGAGGACGTTGGATTTGTACAGATTAAACCCGAAGTTGATACCAAGCAGACAGACATCACTGAATGTTTTCAAAATACTGGGAGTGTTTCTGACGAGGAGCTCGTGGTGTCCTGAAGGGCTAAGGCAGGTAGAGCTATTGTGGGGTATCAAAAGGCACAGTCATTGATGTATTCACAGTTAGTCCTTTCAGAAATAACAAGTGTTGAAGAAATGTAAAAAGCTGTTTGACTAGTATGTTTATAGCTATAAAATTTTAGTTATAAGACACCCTGCTGGGAGGTGGGGGAAATGGGTAAGTTACTACCTTCCGTGGGGACAAAATAGAAAGTAAAATGGAGAAAATGTTACATCGATAGGGATGATGCCGCCTTAACGCTGAATGCTTTTTTCCCCTTACACCGCGGGAGGGTGCCTGTTGGCAGTCAGTCAGCTTCAGAATTCCTTAACTTTAGCTTGCATGCTTTCTAAGTTGCAGTTTTAAGGAAAACATCTGAGACGTATGGTTATTGTGCCGTGTGATTCCCCTGAATAGTGGACATGTTCTTGGGTTCTGTCAGATGCTGACTGTATTCATCCAAAAATCCTACTGACTTCTTGTGATAAAATTATGGAGATACTTTACGCAAAGACAAGCCCCTGCTGGCTTTGGTTCTTAGGCCAGCCATGACTTGCACCTGTGTGTATGTAAAAGCAGAAGAGAAAAAGGAAAACACACAGCCTCAGAAACCAGGAGCTGAGATGGATTCTTGTGCAATTGGCCACTCAGAGCCCCCAGTTAGGCCTCGTTAACACTGCCCGCCCCCATTTGTGTTTCAAATAAGCATTCGCAGAGGTCTGGGAGGAGGAGTAATGAAATCTGAGAGAGAAAATGAAGTGTGACAGTATTTCAGAATCTAAGGAAATGCACCCGCAGGTTCCTGCCCTGAGTTCTTTGTGCCCCTTAACTGTGTGAATGCACCCTGGGATTGGAAATGGGGACACCACCACACCCCCGCCCACACCCCTGGGTCACGGGCCCTAACTAAGCTTGTTTCTGGGTGGCTTCCTGGGACTTTCAGGGACTCACTTTAAAAAATGACATTGAATTTTATGAAGCATACTTTCACGTCTGTGACCTGCCTTTTGCCCAGAGGCTCCCCTCTCCCGGTGTGGTGTCCCTGTTCCCGCGGGCTGGTATTCTGTTACTCTGGCCTGAAGCGAGTTAGCAGCCAGCTGAGCTGCACCAGTTACATCGCCTGGCCGCTGACAGGAGCATAGTGACGTGTTGGAGCATGTTTATTGTGCATACGAACTGGAATGGCACTAGGACCGTGTGCCTGTGTTGGCTTAAACACTGGAATTTTATGCCCCTTCCGCCTTCCATCAGCTGGTAGCTGTTGGATTTTACAGTTATGCATTCGGGCTACAAATAGAGTAATAGTATTTTTGTTTGGCCAGATGTGGGGTGTGACCTTTGACATGGTGCTTGGCTGTGCCTGGGGATTTGATTCCTTCAGTTTAGGTGAAATTCCCTGCTTTGCTTCCTCTGATAGGGGAATACGCACTTTGGCTCTTTCCACTAGAGGTGGAGGAAGACAGGAAGAGTACAACTGGAACACACAGAGGGTATTCATTATTTTACTGGGTGTGATTCAGTTGGCGGGCTTTTCGTGGGAGTGTGAGCCTCCTGCGGCCGTTAGTTCTGCATACTGAGAAAGCGCTGTAATCACACTCAGTTTTCTTTGCTCTGTATCTAATTTTTGACCAGTCTGGGAGGACGAGTCCCTGCCTTTTCGTGGTGCCTTTGGTGCCGGGGTTCTTGTTCATCGAGCCAAAGAATGAACTTCGCAGACACTCAAGGTAGGAGAACAAGGTTAAAGGCTTTAATTTAGAATCAAGGTGAGAGGACAGAGCTCCTAGCTCACGCCAGCAGGGGACCTGAGAGTCCGTGGTTGGCTCGTTGTCTAGGGGATGTACGCGCAGTTGAGGATTTTCAGGAATGGGGGTAAAGGGCTACAGGTGCAGACTTGTTAAGTGGTCCCAGAATGCTCATTTTTGATGAGTAACAGAAGAAATTTGCTGCTGTGATTCTTTCTCAGGATAGCAGTGTCCCTCTGCGAGCATGTCAATTAAGACCGCCTGGCCTGCCCCCAAGGTGGGCTGGGTGGTTGCCTGTTTGCTAAAGTGTGTTAAGAATCTTACTTCTTAACTTTTTGAGATGTTTATAGCGCTTGTTTACTAAATGAATCTTTTGCTCAGGTTGCGGATTACTTGGTTAGGATCAGAGAAATAAACACAGCATATAGGTACAGTGACAAATAAGCTGGGCCTTTTGGCAAGCTAAGGTAAATTTTAGTGTCATGATCTAACTGATACAGAGAAGTCCCAGGTTATGCTGAGAGACTCTTCATCTGCAGAACACGCAGACGTTCCAGGCCGAGTCGCTCCTGGCCTTTTGAGCTTGAACTGATTTCACGGAAGAATGTCTATATTCTACTCTGGTATCTTCACCCTGGAGAGTTAGTGTGACTGACTGCGTAATGCTTATCACAGAGTTTCGCTAGGGACTCCTTCGCACATTGTTACGTTGTTCTGACTGTAATGATCTTGCTCTGCTTTTTCTCTGGAGGCCCTCACCCTACTCTGCCTAAACCCACGGTCCCTTGTCTCACCAACACCAAATTCAGAAAGGTGCTCTTACCTCTAAGTAACTCTTGTTATTTTCCAGAGGCCCCCTGGAACATGCCAGAGGAATTTTTTCTCCTCATTAGGGAAAATTTGGCTAATTTGGCTTACATTTATCTCAGCTGTATTTACCTGGAAAGCACTGTCAAAGGAATAATGCTAAACTTTATTCAGTATTTTACATTACAGATATTTCCAAATATCCTTATATCCACTGTCTTATTGTAGATCCACTTCTCCTCAGCTCTTTAACCATTGTAAATGGCAAGTCTTTTGTTATTTATAGTTTATTACTCCTAAACTGGCAAAGAACTAGATGCCAGCAGCGGTGCGTATCTGGGGGCGAGGTCGTGTCTGTTACAGGTCCTCGCTGGCTCCCCACACAGCTGGTCAGACGTCATCATACAGCGGTCAGCTCCCAAAATGAGGGTGAAAACCCCCCTTCAGAAGTCTGCCTCCCTCAGCACCCAACATCACCTACAACTTCAGTTAAAGAGAGAAGGGTACAGCTCCCAGCTATGCCCAGTGTTTTGCCCTGAGGATTTTCCAATCTTACCACCTTTCTTCCTGTTTGCTGGTTCTGTGATCTTTCTCCTTCCTTCTCAAACCAAATTTTTTCTGAAACTTCTCTACAGTGTTGTTTCGGAAGAAATATCTTACGTTATAAAAAATGGCCTGAGTTCCTCAAAATATATTACCTGAGCTGGGACCGTGCCGGCTGGCAAGGGATCCCTAAAGCAGGTACTGGGCACGGAGGCCGCGGAGGCATAAGCAGCCAAGGAGACAGAAAACCGATGTCGCCTCTCACCGACATGCCTCACTTTGCCCTGATTGGCCCCGGAGGATGGCTGGCTAGCCAGAGACGGGTAAGATTCCTCAAGGGAGGAACAACCTAAGACAGGCACAGTCGCAGAGGGGCCATCAGGAGAGAACTTGGGGGCCAACAGAGGTGAGGTGCAGATCCTCACCCCCCCCCCCCCGACTCTGCAGAGGCCTGAATCTTCACCATCTCCGAGCAAAGTCTCCTCCTCCCATGGCTGCATCGCTGCCCAGGCTCAGCTTGAGACAGGGACCCTGGGCTTAGACACAATAGGGTGGGGGCATCTGGAAAAAGCAAGGCAGGGTAATTACAGTCAGAGCAGTGTGACTACGTGCAAGGAAAGCCCCTATCAGAACTCTGTATTAAGCATTATACACAGTGAGATCAGTAATATTCCCCAGGTGAAGGAAAGTAGTCCGTGTTTTTATTGTGCTAATTGTTTGTAATCATGTGTAAGATTTACTTGAGCCTCCTAAAAGGCCCAGCTGATTTTTTTTAACTTTACCTATATGCGGTTTTTCCTCCTTCATCCCCTAATCAAGTAATTTGCAGACTGGACAGTTCACTTAGCAAGCTAGCCCAGCCATAAACTGCATGGTAAAGACAGGAAAGATTCTATCTTAAAGCTAAGATTGCATTTTAAAACCCAGGAAGTTAAGAAGTAAGATTTGTAATGTCCTGCCAGAGGGTTTCAACCCTGGGCAAGTTCAGTACGGATTCAATGTGACCAATGAAATGATAGTAAAACGTTCTTGGGGTGAAAGGGTTATACCCAACTTTATTTCCACAGTGGCAGGTCGATCACTAACATCCCACCCAATCAGAGCGAGTCTGCATACAGTAAGCCCGTGTCTGCCTCTGGGCCTCCCTGCCTACACAGCCATCCCACACAGCCATCCTCTGGGCCTCTGACCTCAGCGCTGCCACCACTCCAGCCTCTGCTCTGTTCTCCTACAGCCTCGCAGCCGTGTCACCGTGTCACCCAGAGCACTGGGTGGGAGCTCTTTCTATAGAGTCAATAGCAACATATTGCCCACATGAGTGGTGAGCTAGCCTACTAGGCCCAGGTGAGAATCCTGGCCACAGGAACTTTCATTTTATCCACACTTAACACAGTCTTTAGCGAACATACAGTAACAGCCCACCTTGGAGGCGGGGAGGGCAGTCTTAACTGATATGCTGCCCAGCCAGGAAGCTGCTCTCCTGGAGGGAATCCGAGCAGAGGGAGGACTGATAAAAAACTTCATGTCTCATCTTGAGACCACTTCACAGGTCCACACCCCTAGCCCTTTGTCACATTCCTGAGAAATCCTTCCAAGGGGGGACCCCCACCCTTTCAGTGCACCTCCCTCTCTGAGGTAGCCCACACTCCCCTCTCTCTGAGTGTGCACTTTCTCTCTGTAAATAAAACCTTTACTTGACTGCTGTGTCTCTGCCCCTCAGTTCTTTGCTGCTGCGGGGACAAGAACCGAGGAGAATGCACAACGCCCTCCTAACAGGAGTCCCAGCCCAGGGGAGGGGTGGGGGAAGGAGAAGGCTGGGAGGGCGGGGGGAGAGGGGTGCGAGCATGGGATCAGAGAGCTTGGGGAGTGTGGAAGGGAAGCCTGGAGGAGGAACTAGGAGGGAATGGCAGCTGGGGAGGGAAGCCGTGGAGCCTCGGTGCTGGTGAGGCAGGGACCGTGGGTGCAGACAGAGCAGGGCGAGGGCCTCCGGAATAAAACCCCTACTGAAACTCCATATTAGACAAGTAAGCAAAGTCAGTCACATTCATTCTCTAAAGTAATATAAGCATTCTTGCGTGAGATTAATTAAAACTAAAAATCCAGGAGTAACTTGGCCTGAAATATTTGAATATCCCCCACATAAGAAAAGACCGCAGCATAGCCCATGTCTTCATTGTGTCAATTAAATGAGGTCATTGTAAAATGTACCTTAGCTTGATAAAAGTCCCGACTTATTTTCTTTAACTTTACCCAGATGCTGGTTTTCTTCCTCTAGCCCTAATCAAATGATATGCAATGTAGACAAGTAATAATGGCAAGTAAGGAAAATAATCTGGAAGACTGATAAGAAACTTAGTGTCTCTTCAATGATAAGCATTTGGGGACCATTTAGCAGGTCTGCATCCCTGGCCCTTTGTCTCTCACCTGCCTATAAATTCCCTGTGCATCACCCCGGGGCTATCTTGTCCCCTCTGGGCAGGGGCAAGCCAGGAGCTGTGTCCTCTGCTTTATCTCTAAATAAAGACCTCGCACATGCTCTCCTACCTTGAGTGTTTGCAAAGTTCATTCTGTGAGCCTGTGAACAAGAACTCCATCATCAGCTTCTCTGAAGGGACCGAAGACTGGGAGCCCCTAGAGCCTGTGCCTGGGTGCACAGTAGCACACCACGGGCCAGAGGGCCCTGCCAACTCCCCAGAACACGCCGGGTGGGGAAGGTGCGCTGCAGCCCACAGCCATGTGAGCCTGGTGTCCCAGCACCAGCAGCCCAGGCTGTGTTGCGCTTGCGGCCCCTGCACACACCGGGGGAGGATGGACCGCTGGTCCAGTGACCACCCAGCAGGCCCAGGGCTGCTGCTTTGTTTTAGGGCCCAGAAGCTCTTCTGTGTCAGCTTGAGACTGGTGGGCCGTGCAGGATGACAGGTCTGACCTGTGCCACAGCCCTGCCAGGTACCCGCCTGCCCTTCTCCTGCCCAAACCTACCTCCCTATGTGGCTGGGGAGCCTGAGGTCATCCCTGGGACCACCATGTAGGCAGATGGCTCTGAGGGTGCTGTGCGCAGGGCCAGGGGAAGGAGGTAGGGGTGGCCTGCGTGTCCAGATTTTACCTCCTGTCACCTGGTCACCTGAGGCTGTCAGGAGGGCCCACGTCTGCTTCCCCAGTCCCAATCTGGGGCTCCACCTGCAGCATAAGGCCTGGAGAGTCTCTCCCTCCTGGAACCCCCCAAGGGGGTGTTTGTGCTGATCCTGGAGCTCTCCTCCAGGCCAGGCCTCCCCTCCTGGGAGGGTGAACACATCCTGAGAGTCCTGGGGGAGCGTGTGGGGAGATTCAGAGCCAAGTGCCTCGGCTCAGCCTCCCCAGCCATTTGTCACAGACATCAGGCCACTCAGCCAGGACCCAGGAGGAGGACACCAGGGGACTCAGACCAGCCTGGTTTGGGGATGGGAGGCTGAGGGGCACTATGGGGGAGGACTGGGAACCCGGGAGCTTTGGGGGGTGCTCTGAGGTGTAAAGCATGGAGAAAGTGGGCTCAGACAAAGCCCCCCCAGTGGAAGGCATGCACCTCTTGGAGGTGCTTTGAGAGACCAAGTTCAAAGTTTTTCGCAAAGGAATTTTCTGGAATGTGTGGAGCAGCTGTGCCTCATTAAATGGGACAGTGCTAGACTGGCGCACTGCAGCCCTGGGATCTACTTGGGTACATCTGCAGTGGTGTTCAAGATGTGAAGAGACACCCTGGGGTTTCTAATGAACAAGATTTGGTGTCTGATCATAATCTACAGGTGACAGGAAATAAGGTTCAGTTTCTGTTTGAACAGCCCTCCCCCGTGTTGCTGAGTTGTGCCAGCCTGGGGCTTGGAGCGCCCTGTTCTTCCTCAGCACCTTATGGGGGGAGGACAGAGCATGGAGGACAACCTGGCAGAGGTCAGGGCCCCCATGCGTCAGAGAGTTTGAGGCTGGGGTGGGGTGGGCTGGGGCACAGGATGTCCGCAGGAGGGGCAGAGCTTTCAGAAGAAAGAGCAGTGTGGTGGCAATCCGTTCAGCATTTATTATATTCTGCACAGGGATGACCCCAACCCCCAGGAACCATAAACCTCAGAGACAACACCCAGAGCACACTGCACCTGGGGAGGCTATTTCTCAGGGATGAGGGGAGGAAGTTGTACAGGGAGCTCCCCTGTAAGCAAGTCCCGGTACCCTGTGACAGTCGGCCACCCCTGCATCCTCGGATGCCTCCGCTGGGCATCAGGAGGCCATGGTCCCTCGCAGCACTGCGCTGAGTCTATTTCCATCCTGGGAAAGGCCGGGCCTCGTGAGAACAACACCCACCTGTTCCTGGAACCCTGTGGCTATGACTCAGTGGCTGACGGCGCCCAGGGACAAGTTGGTGTCATGGCGGGAGGCCACCTGTACGAAGGGGAACATCCTCCACACGGTGGGGCGGCTCACCTCTGTCCAACGGGCCAGAAGCAGAGGGGACGACACAGCACGAAGGTGGCCAGGTGCGCCGCAGCTACATACGGGTCCTTGAGGATGCAGCGGCAGCCTGGGGAGCTGCCCGAGTCTGCCGACGGAGGAGGTGCCAGAGCAGCTGCCCCGGCAGAGGCTCGGGATGAGCAGCGGGAGGAGGAGGAGCAGCAGGCAGGCTGGGGTCCTGGGGCGCCAGGTGCCGCCTGCCCGAAGGGGAAGAAGGTCTCCTCCACATGCAGCCAGGACACCAGCAGGGCCGAGGGCCCGATGACAGCAGCTACAGGGCCACGCGGGTGAGCAGAAGAGACAGGTTATCCCGGGTTCCCCCCATTATCCTGCTTCCACCCCGTCCCCACTGCCCTCTGGGCTCCAGGCCCTGTGCAGAGGGTCCTGTCAATCACCAGCACCCAGGGAGTCCCTGTTACGGGAAGGCTTCTGAGCGTCACCTACTCACAGAGGAGGAAACTGGGTCCCAGAGGGGGCCGGGAACCACCCTTCAGTCTGGCACAACCGATCGGCAGTGGAGCGGGATTGCAGCCGCACCGGTCTTTAGGACGCCCCCACACCGTGCATGGCCCAAAGCTTCCCTGAGGCTGGGGAACAGCCCACCCCCTGCTGATTGCCCCAGCCCAGAAACTCACCTGGCCCTGGCCCATAAGTTTAAATCCTGAGGGACCTGAAGCACTTAAACAGTCCTTTTCTGCCTGCCCTCTGACCTGGGGGCTCCAGCTGGCAGGACAGGCCGTAGCTGCAGGACAGAGGGACACCTGTGAGCCCCTGGAGCCCCATGGCAGGGGACCCTTCCCCCAGAGCCTGCCGGCAGATACAGCCCACACCCCACTCCTGGCAGCCTCACCTCTGGTCCTCATGCAGGAGCTTCACTCTCCGGAAAAAGGACAGGAAGTGCTCCTTGGGCTCCAGGTCATACTGCCTGGCCAGGAACTTGTATGTGAGGAGCTCCACTACAAAGTCAGTGACCTGGGGCAGAGGAAGGACAGGATGCAGACGAGGAGGGGGGTGAGGAGTGGGGCACTGGGATGATCCCAAATCTATGCTCACAGAAACCTGCCTTCCTTCCAATGCCATCCAGCCTTGCCTGTTCCCACTGTTGGGTCTCCAGCTCCTCCTCCAGGAAGGTGGCCTTGATGCCTCCCAATCCCCCACCTTACAAAGCCTTTAGTCTCCTGAGCTCTCCGTGTCTTAACTCTCAACACACGTTAGACCCAGGGGATGGCCCAGACAAGGTCCTGTCCAGGGGGTCTTGACTACATCCCTCACCTTTCATGACTGGGCACTCAACTCTCTATTTTATACCATCACCCTGGAAGGCAGCAAGGTGGCAAAAGTACATTGAAACAGCCCCCTGAGCCCAGAATGAGGCCGGTACGTCCCCACCCTTTCTCAAGGTGGAGGACCGCCAGGGCTCTCCAAGGGGCAGGCCTGCCCAGAAACAGCACCCGGGCCTGGCCTGGGCTCGGGGCTACCGAGAAGCGGGAACTGCATTGGGGAGCTGAGGCCTCAGGCGGGAAGGCACTGCCAGCCCCCGATGTGCTTCCTGCTCTGAAGGAGCAGCATCCCTCCCCCTGGGCAGGGC
The DNA here is from genome assembly GCF_040802235.1 of Manis javanica. Taxonomy (NCBI): domain Eukaryota; kingdom Metazoa; phylum Chordata; class Mammalia; order Pholidota; family Manidae; genus Manis; species Manis javanica. The sequence goes on along the minus strand of NC_133168.1, from coordinate 92,135,591 downwards.
CTGACGGGGAGACCAGTCCTGCCCACAGGCTTCCCCCTGGAGCCCTCAGCCCCGCCTGCCCTGGGGCCAGGACCGGGGCTTAGGTGGGCCCTTCTGGCAGTCCTCTCCAAGAAGCCCAGGTCCTGGGGTAGAGGGGGGACTCAGGAGGGGGTGACTGGTGCGGAGAGGTTCGGGCTCACTGGGGGCTCTCTCCTCGCTAAACCCCACCATCCTGCCCCCCTGAGCCCTGCCGGGTCACTCACATCCACATGATGTTCCTGTTGTTTCTCTAAGGCATCGTACAGGATCAGTGCGAGCGGCGGGATCATGCCCTGTGCGACCGGGGTGGGGAGGTGATGAGTCCCCACCTGCCTCAGGGGCGCCCACAGAGCCTCCCCTGAACCCCACACCCGCAGCCCCCAGCTCCCTTGGACCACCCTGTGCGGCCTCCCCCCTTCCCTTCGCCCTGCTCTCCCCTCCCGGGCCCTCCCAGGGCTGGCTTTTGGCCATTCCCAGGACCTGTGGGCCCGGCACCTGTCCTCCAACTTCCCCCTGTACCCAGCTGCTCTCGCCCCCCTTCTGGTCACACCAGAGCTGGCAGTTCAGAGCTGGTGGGACCAGGAGCAGGTGCAAGGTCACCCCACCGCCCTGACCCTGGCCACCCCACTCTCACCTGCTTCTTCATATCCTGGGATGCCCTGGGGGACTGGTGCCATTTCCTCACTATGGCCCTCGCGTCCTGCAAGGTGCACGACACTCAGGTGCTCATGCTCCCCTCCCACGTGCCTCCCACAGCCAGACCGTGGTGGATGGATGCCTTGCCCGAGCCCCCTGGCACCTACGCTATCCCCACCTCCAGCAGGCTCTCAGCCCAGAGCAACCCCACCTCCGGCACACACTCATACTCATGCGGGTCCTTGGGCCATGGACACCGCCATGAGAGGGTCAGGGGAGGCCCCTCTGCCTCCCAGGGTGCCCTGAGCACTCACTGTCACCCGGCAATCAGCACGGCTCCCCTCACATGACCAGGGGGGTGCACAAAGCTGAAGCACTTCTTGTGGTCTCTGAACCCTTGCTCACCTGGGAGGCCCGCCCGCCAGGCTGACGGCAACCCTCCATGTACACATGGGGAGCCTGAGGCCACAGAGGGGTCATGACAGGCTCAGGGGACCCAGGGGAGAAGCCGACCTTGCTCAGCCACAGGCCCCAACCCTGCTGCCGACGCCACACCAGCCCCAGCCCTGACCGGGGGACTGTCCCCTGGGTCCTCAGTGGATGTCAGGCCCGCAGTCAAGTAGAACAAGGGAGGGAGACAGACGAGGCCCTCATGGGCCTGGGGGACCCTACTTTCCCTATCAACTTCCCCTGCACACCCCGCACTCCTCGAGTCTTTCCCAAAGCTGTGCCGCAGCGCAGCAGAGGATTTGCCCCAAGAACCCCTCCCTTCCAGACATCCAGCCCCCATTTACCTCGAGGAGCTGCTTCCCTTTAAGCCCCTTGTTCCTCTTTTTAAGTTTTCTGTAGATCCAGGAGCTCTTCCTACGGGGAGGGGAGAGGAGGAGGGACACATGCGGCCAGCAGGCGGAGAGTCTCGGGGCCGACCCCTTTTCCCAGGGATCCTAGAAGGCCCACTAGCCCACAGGAGGCTTCCCACCACGGCCCTGAGCCCTGGAAATCTGTGGCCTGCAGAGGGGGCTTCATGTTTCCACCCAGGGCCTCCATTCCCTGTTCTCCCGGGGGCGAATCTGCTTTGGGCCAGGTCGCTGTCCTTGGGGCAGAGACCTCCTGCTGCAGAGCACAAGCTCCAGATCTCCAATGGGCTTCACCCCACACCTGACATTGGAGGAAACTGATTCCTGCACGGGTACCCCTGGCCTAACCCACAGGGAGCCAGAAGAGCCCGCCATCCCCGCCCCTATGCTCTGCCACCTCCCAGGAAGTCTCAGCACACTGAGGGACACCGCAAGATGTAGGCGTGTCCCTGTCCACTCAGGTGCCCCGGTCCCAGGGACAGGACTACCCACCAGGAAACATGTCCCCAGGTGTTCTCCAGGCGACGTACATGAGGGTGCTGCAGGGCGACGATGATGGCACGGAAGGACCCGAAATTTCTGAGAGCCAGACACTCCTGGGAGGGAAGACAGAGCTGAGAGCGTGGCCTGCTTCTCTGCTCTATCCCCCTATGAACTCCTGTCCTTAGGAAGATAGACACCCAGGGAGCCCAGCACACCTGGTACCTGCTGAGCAGCCCTCCTGGGTGGAGGACTGTGGCTCAACCCAAGGAAGGGTCCAGGGATGGCTGTCCCACCCCCGGGGCCTGCTAGTCCAGGTCCACAGGCACCCATCCTGAGAGCTGGCAAAGGAGGGGACCCCGGGGGCCGTCCCATGACAGACCTTGGCCACCTGGATCCAGAACTCCACCACTCGGGCCCTGTCCTGGGCTGTCGTGCTCGGGCCCCCGAGGCAGGAGGAGATGACAAAATGAAACGTGGTACCAAAGTGCTTGATGACGTTAAGGATGTTGGGGTTCAGGAGTACAATGGATTCCCTCAGTGGATGTCTCTCTACATAGACCTTGCATTCACCACGTTCAACCCTACTGTACAGCTCCTGGGGATGACAAGAGGTGTCATCCAGCTGTGCCCCTGGTGCCCCTGTTCCCAGGCTGGGTCACTGGTCAGAGCTGGGGCACAGGCAGCTGGGGATGTGCTGTGAGCCTTGTGGCCATCCAGACTTCAGACCCCGTCCACTGAGGCGCCCAGGACCAGATGCACAGGACCCCAGAGTGATGGGACACAGAGGGGCTTTGCTCACAGGCACCCTCACTCACGTCTTCCCTGAGGCACAAGGCAGCTCACCCTGCCATCCTGGGGCATCTGCCTCTCATGCTGCCACCCCGTGGATCCCGATCCCCACTCAGGTGCAGTTTCCCCTGAAACAACTCCACCCAGGGCCTTTGTTGGTGTCTGTGTCTCCCACGCAGTCAGGTCCATGGCAGGGGCCTCTGAAGTGCGGAGGCCATAGGAGCCTGCCAGGCCAATGGCCCGAGGACCTAAGGCCCTGGCAGCACCTCCCTGAGCACCCCTCCCCTGCCCTGCCCCTCCCAGCCCAGCCAGGCTCTGCACACCTTCCCTCCGCTCCTTCTCATTGGTCTGTAAGGATCCCTAAGGGCCAGCCATACTGTCCCCATGTGGTCAGTAAGGGCATAGGGGTGAGGAGAGTCTCCCAGGGCACATGCTGAATCCGTGGGGAAGCTGGGACATGTGCCCAGATCACAGGAGTCCACGTCGGAATGGCAGGTCTGGGGCAGCCCGTGACACAGGGAAAGCCCACCCCCGACCCTGAGATCCTGCTCCGCTCACCGCACACATCAGGGTCAGCTGCTCGGCCACCAGGCGTGGGGCAAATGCCAGGATGGTCTGCTCCTCCTCCTTCGGCAAATCCCGGGTGCTCACGGTACAGGGGCTGGTGGGCTCCAGGACCACCTGTGGCTCTGCCCGGCCCTGTGCCATTCCTGCAGGTGCCATGGGCCCCGTGCCCGAGGACTCATGGGGCTCCAGTTCGGGGCCTGAGACCACTCCTGTAATATCCCAGGGGCTCGCAGCACTGGGGCTGGTGGGCTCTGGATCTGGAACTGGCTCTGCCACGCCTGGTGCCATTCTAGCGAGTGCCCTGGGCCCCAGGCCCGAAGGCTCATGGGGCTCCAGCTCAGGGCCTGGCCCCTGGGCTGAGGCCTCTGCTGGGACATCCTCCGGCTCTGCAGGGGCTGAAGCAGGTGACACTGGCCGTCGCTCCAGCACAGGGGTCTCAGGGAGCTCCTGGACGGGCTCTAGCCATGAAGTCGGCCCTCCCCGTGTCTCTGGAGCCAGGTGCATCTGCCGTAGGTCTGGACGAGGACACAGAGAAAGGGTCACCCCGGGGCTGATTCCCCGCGCCTTATAATCACAGAAGAGCCCACACTGCCTTGAAGGGAACCCCAGTCCGGGAAGCCCACCCTACATGGTCCTCTGGCCGCAGCCCCTCACCTTCCAACTCTGCCACCGTGGGCCCCAAGTGCTCCTCCTGGACCAAGTGGTGGAGGACTCGGCCCACCAGGGTGGATGAAAGCTGGCTGGCATCGATGGCGCAGGGCACATGCTCGGGCTCCCAGGCAAGGCGCCTAGCCCATCCAATCCTGGGGCTGGGGTAAGGCCGGGGGGTGGCAGAGTGAGAAGCCTGGTCCTTCCAGCCACACTGCCCTCCGGGTCCACCCTTGTGTGGGCCTGGCAACTGTGCCCTCCCCTGCCTGTCCAGGCACCTGCCCGTCCTCCTTCCTGACCCTGCGTGTTTGTCCTGGGACCCCATCCTCTCCCATCCTCCCGAATAGGAAGTCCCCAGTTGTCAGGCCGCCCATGGGATTCCAAAGATGACTGACCTGCTAGGCTCTGCTGTGGGCTCCTGGGGCTCCAGCTCAGGGCCTGCCAGGGGGGCTAAGGCCACTGCTGGGACATCCTCTGGCTCTGCAGGGGCTGATGCAGGTGACACCGGCTGTCGCTCCAGCACAGGGGTCTCAGGGAGCTCCTGGACGGGCTCTAGCCACCATGCCGGCCCTCCCCGTGTCTGTGGAGCCAGCTGCATCTGCCGTGGGTCTGAAGCAGGACACAGAGAAAGGGTCACCCTGGGCCTTATTCCTCGCGCCTCACAATGACAGAAGATCCCTCACTGCCTTGAAGGGAACCCCAGTCCGGAAAGCCCACCCTACATGGATCTCCTACCTTGCGGTGCTGAGCATCGGGGTCCGTGGCACTGACGAAGTTAGAGGCACACATCGAGTGAGTAAAGGAAGTAAACAGCACCCTTGCCTCACCCAGAGGCTGGGGCGGCCCGGAGAAGCAGGCTGGAAGTCAGGCAGACAGAAAGAGAGACACTCCTCGTGGATACCCAGTCGGGCTGTCGGGGTCTGATTCCAGACACGCGGGCCTTTGAGAAGCCGCTGAAGCGCAGCCTCAGCCGAGACTCTCGCAGGTGCCCACGGCCTTCCTCAGTCCCTCGCATCCAGGGAGATGCCTCTGAAGGGGAATCCTGGCCTCCACTCAGGTGACTTTCCCGGCTCCCAAGGGAGATGGGGGATCCACTGAGGGAGACGCAGGGGAACCTGGCGCTCGAGACTTTGAGATCGGCAGCCGGGCTAGTCCCACTTAAGTGGCTGACGAGCGCCCGATGTTGTGGTCCATAGACGGCTTCCTTCTATAAGGACAGTGAAAGAAAAGGCAGGCTCGGATGCCTATACTCACCTCCGAAGTTATCCCGGACGAGCCCCCAAAAACGATGCAGCTTCTCACACCACAAGGGTATAAAACTAGAAATAAATCACACAAATAAAATGAAAAAGCCTACCACCGCATGGCGGATTCACAACATGCTCCTAAACAACCAACGGATCAATGACCGAATAAAAACAGAGATCAAGCAATATATGGAGACAAATGACAACAATAAAAATTGAACTACGCAAAATTGGTGGGACACAGACAAGGCGGTGCTAAGAGGGAAGTATATTGCAATACAGGTCTCCCTCAGGAGAGAAGAACAATCCCATATGAACAGTCTAAACTGAAAACTATCACAACAAGAAAAAGAAGAGCAAATGGGGCCCATAGTCAGCAGGTGGAGGAACACAATAAAGATTGGACCAGAAATAAATAAAACTGAGGAGAATGAAACAATACAAAGAATCGATGAAAGCAGAAGCTGATTCTTCGAGAAAATATACAAAATTGATAAACCCCTAGCCAGACTAATCAAGAAAAAAAGAGAGCCTGCACACACAAACAGAATCAGAAATGAGAAAGGAAAAATCACTACAGAAACACAAAGAATTAGGAGAGAATACCATGAAAAATTATATGCCAACACACTGGATAACCTACAAGAAATGGACAACTTTCTAGAAAAATGCAACCCTCCAAGGCTAACCCAGAAAGAACAGAAAATCTGAACAGACCAATGACTAGGAACAAAATTGAACTGGTAATCAAAAAACTACCTAAGAAGAAAACACCTGAACCAGATGACTGCACTGCTGACTTTAATCAAACATGTACTGAAGATCTAATAGTCATCGTCCTTAAACTTTTCCAAAAAGTAGAAGAACCAGCAATACTTCCAAACTCATTCTATGAGGCCAGCATCACCTTAATACCAAAACCAGGCAAAGACACCACAAAAAAAGAAAGTTACAGAACAATATCGCTGACAAACATACATGCATAAATACTCAACAATCCACCTCTAGGAATTTACCCTAAGAATGCAGCAGCCCAGTTTGAAAAAGACAGATGCACCCCTATGTTTATCACAGCACTATTTACAATAGCCAAGAAATGGAAGCAACCTAAGTGTCCATCAGTAGATGAACGGCTAAAGAACATGCGGTACATATACACAATGGAATATTATCCAGCCATAAGAAGAAAACAAATCCTGCCCTTTACAACAACATGGATGGAGCTAGAGGGTATTATGCTCAGTGAAATAAGCCAGTCAGAGAGAGGCAAGCACCAAATGATTTCACTCATATGTGGAGTATAAGAACAAAAGAAAAACTGAAGGAACAAAACAGCAGCAGAATCACAGAGACCAAGAATGGACTAACAGTTACCAAAGGGAAAGGGACTGGGGAGGATGGTTGTGGGAAGGGAGGGTTAAGCAGGAAAAAAGGGGCATTGCTTTTAGGAGACATAATGTGGGGGGGGGGGGCATTAGGTGGGCTGTACAACACAGACAAGACAAGTAGTGATTCTATAGCATGTTACTACACTGATGGACACTGATTATAAACGGTATGTGGGGGTCACTTGACGATCGAGGGAGTCTAGTAAACATAATGTTGCTCATGTAATTGTAGATTAATCATACAAAAAATTATAACAACTGAATAAAAAATAAAAATAGAAACTATTATCATTTAAATTTTAAGGAGGGATTAAACAATTTCCAGACAAGCAAAAGCTGAGAAAATTTAGCTCGCACCACCCATCTCTACAGTGTATTTTGCAGGGACTGCTATAGATGGAAGTGTTCCTAAGGTTAAATAGCTGTCACCAGAGGTAATAAAGAGGGACATACAAAGAGTACAGAATACCATACCTAGTATACAAAGAATGAGGAGGGGAAAAAAAAAACAACCTTTAGATTGTCTTTGTAATAGCATACTTAAGTGAGTTAAGCTAGATTCTTAGGTAGTAAGGAAGGTACCCTTTACCTTTTGGTAACCACGAACTAAAGCCTGCAATGGCAGTAAGTATATACCTATCGATAATCAGCCTAAATGTAAATGGTCTGAATACACCAATCAAAACACACAGTCACTGAATGGATAAAAAATAAGACCCATGTATATACTGTCTACAAGAGACTCACTTCAAACCCAAAGACATACACAGACTAAGAGTGAAGGGATGGAAAAAGATATTTCATGCAACTAATAGGGAGAAAAAAGCAGGTGTTGCAGTACTTGTATTGAGCAAAATAGACTTTAGAACAAAGAAAGTCACAAGAGACAAGGACGGATATTATGTAATGATAAAAGGGGGTCAATCCAACAAGAGGATATAACCATTATAAATATCTAGGCACCCAACAGAGGAGCACCTACATATGTGAAACAAATACTAACAGAATTGAAAGGGGAAATAGAATGCAATGCATTCATTTTAGGGGACTTCAACACTCCACTCACTCCAAAGAACAGATCAACCAGACAGAAAATAAGGACACAGAGGCAGTGAACAACACATTACAACAGATGGACCTTACACATCTACAGAACTCTCCACTCAAAAGCAGCAGGATACACATTCTTCTCAAGTGCACATGGAAGATTTTCAAGAATAGATCATATACTAGGCCACAAAAAGAGCCTAAGAAAATTCGAAAAGATTGAAATTGTACCAACCAGCTTCTCAGACCACAAGGGTATGAAACTAGAAATGAAATACACAAAGATGATGAAATGGCCTACAATCACATGGAGGCTTAACAACATGCTCCTAAATGACCAGTAGATCAATGACCAAATAAAAACAGAGATCAAGCAATACATGGAAAGAAATAATCACAATAATTCACACAACGCAAAATCTGTGGGACTCAGCGAAAGCGGTGGTAAGAAGGAAGTAGGCGTACCTCAAGAAAGAACAACAATCCCATATGAACAGTATAAACTCACAATTAACTGAACTAGAAAAAGATGAACAAATGAAGCCCAAAGTCAGGAGAAGGAGGGACATAATAATGATTTGAGCAAAAATAAATAAAATTGAGAAGAATAAAACAACAGAATGAATGAAAGCAGGAACTGGTTCTTCGAGAAAATAAACAAAATAGATAAACTCCTAGCCAGACTTATCAACAAAAAAAGAGACTACGCACATGAACAGAATCGGAAATGAGAAAGGAAAAATCACTAGTGACACCACTGAAATATGAAGATTAGAGAATACTATGAAAAATTATATAGTAACAAACAGGACAACCTAGAAGAAATGGTCAGCTTTCTAGGAAAATGCAACCTTCCAAGGGTGACCTAGGAAGAAACAGAAAATCTGAACAGACCAATGACCAGCAAGGAAACGGCACCGGTAATCCCAAATGACAGGGACGACAGGAGCCTCAGGAAACAGTTGTTAATCCTGGAGGCGCTGCGTCCGGCGGCCTCTCCCCCGCAGCCCGTCCGCGGGTCCCACCGACCCTCGGCTCGCCCGGCCCTCGCCCCCGAGGCCGCCGACTGAAAACGGCGCACAGGGCAAGACGCCCGCCGGCCTCCCCGTCTGCGCGGCACGGCCCGCCCCCTCCGCCTGCGAACCCGGCCCGCGCGGCAGTGTCACGTCGGCGGCGGGGCCCCACGCCGGGCCCCGCGAGTCCACCACCCGCGTCGGCCGGCCCCCGGCCCCGCGAGGCCTGCGGGCCCGCCGAGCCCCTCGCACGGCCGCCCCCTCACCGGTCCGCCGCTCCCGCAGGCGGAGGCTGGGGTCCACGCGCCCCCTCCGGGGCCCGCGGCGGCGTACCTTCCGACTCGCAGAGCCGTCGCTGTCGCCTTCATCCCTGAAGCGGGGCCCGCTCTGGACGCTCCGCAGCAGGTACGACGGTGCAAGGCTGGAGGAGGCCGAGCTGGACGAGCGCAGGTCCGGCCGGGGCGGCGGCTCGAAGTCCGGGCCGATCGCCGGTGCCGCCTGGGCTTGCGCGCCGGGAGGAAGGCGCATCGAATACAGCGGCGGTCCACCATCTGGGCTCCGCCGGACTCGCTGCGCGGACGGGACGGCGGACCGGAGCACGGACTGAACAGCGTGGGCAGCTCCGCCAGGCGGAGCTCGCAAACCTACTGACTCTTCAAACGGCCGCTTCGGCGCCTGCAGCTACTACGCAGCCGCCGGAGACGTTTCCTGCGCGCGCGCCCAGTGGCTACCTGCCCCGCCGAACCGCTCCCTCATTGGCTTCCAGTGCTGTCAGTCGGGGGAGGGCCTGAGCCTTGTTCCCCCCGCTCACTGGCCGCGGCGGCCTTCCCGCGGAGGCGGGGATGCGCGGGAAGCTGCACGCTCATTGGTCGCGAGACCTGTGAGGTGGGAGCTCTCATTTTGTTTCATGTACTTACTAATTTTTCTTGACATGACCCACGTGTTATTATTTGTTTATTTATTTATTTCCGTGTCATTAGTACACAGTCACATGAGCAACAATGTGCTTACTAGATTCCCCCCATTATCAAGTCTCCCCACACACCCCATTACAGTCACTGTCCATCAGCGTAGTGAGATGCTAGAGTAATTACTTGTCTTCTCTGTATTTACTGCCTTTCTCGTGTCCCCCCGCTATATTATGTGTGCTAATCATAATGCCCGTTTTCCCCCTTATTTCTCCATTCCCACCCACCTCTCCAGTCCCACTCCGTTTGGTAACTGTCAGTCCATGCTTGGGTTCTTTTAGTCGGCTCCTGTTTTGTTCCTTTAGAAAGATATCTAGAAAATCTCCAGGCACTTGAAAATTAAGTAACTTAATAACACGTGAGTTCTTTACAATAGCCAAGGAATGGAAACAACCTAAGTGTCCATCAGTAGATGAATGAATAAAGAAGAGATGGTGCATATACACAATGGAATATTATTCAGCCATAGGAAGAAAACGAATCCTACCATTTACAACAACATGGACGGAGCCAGAGGGTATTACGCTCGGGGAAATAAGCCTGGCGGAAAAAGACAAGTATCATATGATTTCTCTCATCTGTGGGGCATAAGATCAAAGCAAAAACTGAGGGAACCACAACGGACTCACAGAACCCAAGAACGGACTGACAGTTACCAAACGGAAAGGGACTGGGGAGTGTGGGTGGGGACGGAGAAGGGGAATGAGGGGCATCGGGATCAGCACACATAATGCAGGGTGGGGAGCGGGGAGGGCGATACAACACGGAGACAACCTGTAGTGACTCTACAGCGTCTCACTACTTCCCTGAATCATTCTAACATCTTAGATTGCAAATACTTGGTTGGGCCATTTTTTTTCTCGGAATACAGACAGGTTTTTTCTGGTTCAGTTTCCTATGTATTGCAGATGATAGCTGTCTGTATTATGTGAGAACAATTTTATTAGTAAAATAAACAGTGACTATTTTTTTTTCCATAAGTATTTTTTTTGTCATGTGTTGAATGGTCGTTGTGTACAAGATGATGTAATAGATGGAATTGAATGAGAGAAAAATGATTCAAACGTGAATCCTGCCGGGAGATGAGTTGTGCACACATAAACAACTGATAGGTCGTAGGAAGGGTTAAATGCCTTGGAGAAAAATGGGGTCCTGTGGTGGCTGGTAAGGTGGGCCTTGCAAATGGGCGGTTGTTCTCCCAAGGTTTCATCATAACATTTTCAAATGCTCAGTGAAATCGGCAGGATTCCACATGGAACACTCCAACGCCTACCACCTAGTTTCTGCTACTTCATATTGTTATTATACCTGATTGATCATCTGTCCATCGGCACATCCATCTTTCTATCTCTCAGTCTGTGTTATTTTTAAAATTTGGAATGATGGGCTGGCATTCATAAAGGTGTGAAAATAGGGCAAGCATCAGTTTCTCAGAGTGATGTGTAAGTCAAAGTACAGGTAGGGAAGTATGTATGAAATACTGAATGATAGATGTAGGAAATACACACAGAGTCGAAGCATAGGTGGGGACGTTATTGTCACAGTGAACTTGGACTTTACACATATTAGGGAAATAATAGTGTATTAGAGACCGAATTTTTCAGTGAAATTGTATCTTTGTGTTTGTGAAAAAAGAAATGGATTACAAACTAACATACAGAATTTGGTAATATATGGAACAGGCTACATAATTGGCATGAATATGAATTGATATGAATAGTAGGCATTTACAAAATATTTAGCTTTTTGCTTGGCCTGTTTAAAACTTAACTTTCATGACCAGCATCCTAGGAATAGAGTGATTTAAACAAAGATTGTTATTGATCATAATTCTCCTGTTTTTGGAAAATGAGGAATTCTGAAGTTGAAGTTAGCAACCTTAAAATATATTCAGGGCAGTTTTGATGGAAAGTTATGTTGGCTCTAAAAGATGGTTTAAAATTTCCGTGTCGGGTCTAAGGTTGCATAGCTAAATACTCGATACGCTTGATAGCTTTCTACATTGTAATACATCTTTACGGACTAAGCCCGGTATGGGAATGAAGATTATAAGGGGATGTTTCAGCAGACGCAGAGGACGTTGGATTTGTACAGATTAAACCCGAAGTTGATACCAAGCAGACAGACATCACTGAATGTTTTCAAAATACTGGGAGTGTTTCTGACGAGGAGCTCGTGGTGTCCTGAAGGGCTAAGGCAGGTAGAGCTATTGTGGGGTATCAAAAGGCACAGTCATTGATGTATTCACAGTTAGTCCTTTCAGAAATAACAAGTGTTGAAGAAATGTAAAAAGCTGTTTGACTAGTATGTTTATAGCTATAAAATTTTAGTTATAAGACACCCTGCTGGGAGGTGGGGGAAATGGGTAAGTTACTACCTTCCGTGGGGACAAAATAGAAAGTAAAATGGAGAAAATGTTACATCGATAGGGATGATGCCGCCTTAACGCTGAATGCTTTTTTCCCCTTACACCGCGGGAGGGTGCCTGTTGGCAGTCAGTCAGCTTCAGAATTCCTTAACTTTAGCTTGCATGCTTTCTAAGTTGCAGTTTTAAGGAAAAGATCTGAGACGTATGGTTATTGTGCCGTGTGATTCCCCTGAATAGTGGACATGTTCTTGGGTTCTGTCAGATGCTGACTGTATTCATCCAAAAATCCTACTGACTTCTTGTGATAAAATTATGGAGATACTTTACGCAAAGACAAGCCCCTGCTGGCTTTGGTTCTTAGGCCAGCCATGACTTGCACCTGTGTGTATGTAAAAGCAGAAGAGAAAAAGGAAAACACACAGCCTCAGAAACCAGGAGCTGAGATGGATTCTTGTGCAATTGGCCACTCAGAGCCCCCAGTTAGGCCTCGTTAACACTGCCCGCCCCCATTTGTGTTTCAAATAAGCATTCGCAGAGGTCTGGGAGGAGGAGTAATGAAATCTGAGAGAGAAAATGAAGTGTGACAGTATTTCAGAATCTAAGGAAATGCACCCGCAGGTTCCTGCCCTGAGTTCTTTGTGCCCCTTAACTGTGTGAATGCACCCTGGGATTGGAAATGGGGACACCACCACACCCCCGCCCACACCCCTGGGTCACGGGCCCTAACTAAGCTTGTTTCTGGGTGGCTTCCTGGGACTTTCAGGGACTCACTTTAAAAAATGACATTGAATTTTATGAAGCATACTTTCACGTCTGTGACCTGCCTTTTGCCCAGAGGCTCCCCTCTCCCGGTGTGGTGTCCCTGTTCCCGCGGGCTGGTATTCTGTTACTCTGGCCTGAAGCGAGTTAGCAGCCAGCTGAGCTGCACCAGTTACATCGCCTGGCCGCTGACAGGAGCATAGTGACGTGTTGGAGCATGTTTATTGTGCATACGAACTGGAATGGCACTAGGACCGTGTGCCTGTGTTGGCTTAAACACTGGAATTTTATGCCCCTTCCGCCTTCCATCAGCTGGTAGCTGTTGGATTTTACAGTTATGCATTCGGGCTACAAATAGAGTAATAGTATTTTTGTTTGGCCAGATGTGGGGTGTGACCTTTGACATGGTGCTTGGCTGTGCCTGGGGATTTGATTCCTTCAGTTTAGGTGAAATTCCCTGCTTTGCTTCCTCTGATAGGGGAATACGCACTTTGGCTCTTTCCACTAGAGGTGGAGGAAGACAGGAAGAGTACAACTGGAACACACAGAGGGTATTCATTATTTTACTGGGTGTGATTCAGTTGGCGGGCTTTTCGTGGGAGTGTGAGCCTCCTGCGGCCGTTAGTTCTGCATACTGAGAAAGCGCTGTAATCACACTCAGTTTTCTTTGCTCTGTATCTAATTTTTGACCAGTCTGGGAGGACGAGTCCCTGCCTTTTCGTGGTGCCTTTGGTGCCGGGGTTCTTGTTCATCGAGCCAAAGAATGAACTTCGCAGACACTCAAGGTAGGAGAACAAGGTTAAAGGCTTTAATTTAGAATCAAGGTGAGAGGACAGAGCTCCTAGCTCACGCCAGCAGGGGACCTGAGAGTCCGTGGTTGGCTCGTTGTCTAGGGGATGTACGCGCAGTTGAGGATTTTCAGGAATGGGGGTAAAGGGCTACAGGTGCAGACTTGTTAAGTGGTCCCAGAATGCTCATTTTTGATGAGTAACAGAAGAAATTTGCTGCTGTGATTCTTTCTCAGGATAGCAGTGTCCCTCTGCGAGCATGTCAATTAAGACCGCCTGGCCTGCCCCCAAGGTGGGCTGGGTGGTTGCCTGTTTGCTAAAGTGTGTTAAGAATCTTACTTCTTAACTTTTTGAGATGTTTATAGCGCTTGTTTACTAAATGAATCTTTTGCTCAGGTTGCGGATTACTTGGTTAGGATCAGAGAAATAAACACAGCATATAGGTACAGTGACAAATAAGCTGGGCCTTTTGGCAAGCTAAGGTAAATTTTAGTGCCATGATCTAACTGATACAGAGAAGTCCCAGGTTATGCTGAGAGACTCTTCATCTGCAGAACACGCAGACGTTCCAGGCCGAGTCGCTCCTGGCCTTTTGAGCTTGAACTGATTTCACGGAAGAATGTCTATATTCTACTCTGGTATCTTCACCCTGGAGAGTTAGTGTGACTGACTGCGTAATGCTTATCACAGAGTTTCGCTAGGGACTCCTTCGCACATTGTTACGTTGTTCTGACTGTAATGATCTTGCTCTGCTTTTTCTCTGGAGGCCCTCACCCTACTCTGCCTAAACCCACGGTCCCTTGTCTCACCAACACCAAATTCAGAAAGGTGCTCTTACCTCTAAGTAACTCTTGTTATTTTCCAGAGGCCCCCTGGAACATGCCAGAGGAATTTTTTCTCCTCATTAGGGAAAATTTGGCTAATTTGGCTTACATTTATCTCAGCTGTATTTACCTGGAAAGCACTGTCAAAGGAATAATGCTAAACTTTATTCAGTATTTTACATTACAGATATTTCCAAATATCCTTATATCCACTGTCTTATTGTAGATCCACTTCTCCTCAGCTCTTTAACCATTGTAAATGGCAAGTCTTTTGTTATTTATAGTTTATTACTCCTAAACTGGCAAAGAACTAGATGCCAGCAGCGGTGCGTATCTGGGGGCGAGGTCGTGTCTGTTACAGGTCCTCGCTGGCTCCCCACACAGCTGGTCAGACGTCATCATACAGCGGTCAGCTCCCAAAATGAGGGTGAAAACCCCCCTTCAGAAGTCTGCCTCCCTCAGCACCCAACATCACCTACAACTTCAGTTAAAGAGAGAAGGGTACAGCTCCCAGCTATGCCCAGTGTTTTGCCCTGAGGATTTTCCAATCTTACCACCTTTCTTCCTGTTTGCTGGTTCTGTGATCTTTCTCCTTCCTTCTCAAACCAAATTTTTTCTGAAACTTCTCTACAGTGTTGTTTCGGAAGAAATATCTTACGTTATAAAAAATGGCCTGAGTTCCTCAAAATATATTACCTGAGCTGGGACCGTGCCGGCTGGCAAGGGATCCCTAAAGCAGGTACTGGGCACGGAGGCCGCGGAGGCATAAGCAGCCAAGGAGACAGAAAACCGATGTCGCCTCTCACCGACATGCCTCACTTTGCCCTGATTGGCCCCGGAGGATGGCTGGCTAGCCAGAGACGGGTAAGATTCCTCAAGGGAGGAACAACCTAAGACAGGCACAGTCGCAGAGGGGCCATCAGGAGAGAACTTGGGGGCCAACAGAGGTGAGGTGCAGATCCTCACCCCCCCCCCCCGACTCTGCAGAGGCCTGAATCTTCACCATCTCCGAGCAAAGTCTCCTCCTCCCATGGCTGCATCGCTGCCCAGGCTCAGCTTGAGACAGGGACCCTGGGCTTAGACACAATAGGGTGGGGGCATCTGGAAAAAGCAAGGCAGGGTAATTACAGTCAGAGCAGTGTGACTACGTGCAAGGAAAGCCCCTATCAGAACTCTGTATTAAGCATTATACACAGTGAGATCAGTAATATTCCCCAGGTGAAGGAAAGTAGTCCGTGTTTTTATTGTGCTAATTGTTTGTAATCATGTGTAAGATTTACTTGAGCCTCCTAAAAGGCCCAGCTGATTTTTTTTAACTTTACCTATATGCGGTTTTTCCTCCTTCATCCCCTAATCAAGTAATTTGCAGACTGGACAGTTCACTTAGCAAGCTAGCCCAGCCATAAACTGCATGGTAAAGACAGGAAAGATTCTATCTTAAAGCTAAGATTGCATTTTAAAACCCAGGAAGTTAAGAAGTAAGATTTGTAATGTCCTGCCAGAGGGTTTCAACCCTGGGCAAGTTCAGTACGGATTCAATGTGACCAATGAAATGATAGTAAAACGTTCTTGGGGTGAAAGGGTTATACCCAACTTTATTTCCACAGTGGCAGGTCGATCACTAACATCCCACCCAATCAGAGCGAGTCTGCATACAGTAAGCCCGTGTCTGCCTCTGGGCCTCCCTGCCTACACAGCCATCCCACACAGCCATCCTCTGGGCCTCTGACCTCAGCGCTGCCACCACTCCAGCCTCTGCTCTGTTCTCCTACAGCCTCGCAGCCGTGTCACCGTGTCACCCAGAGCACTGGGTGGGAGCTCTTTCTATAGAGTCAATAGCAACATATTGCCCACATGAGTGGTGAGCTAGCCTACTAGGCCCAGGTGAGAATCCTGGCCACAGGAACTTTCATTTTATCCACACTTAACACAGTCTTTAGCGAACATACAGTAACAGCCCACCTTGGAGGCGGGGAGGGCAGTCTTAACTGATATGCTGCCCAGCCAGGAAGCTGCTCTCCTGGAGGGAATCCGAGCAGAGGGAGGACTGATAAAAAACTTCATGTCTCATCTTGAGACCACTTCACAGGTCCACACCTCTAGCCCTTTGTCACATTCCTGAGAAATCCTTCCAAGGGGGGACCCCCACCCTTTCAGTGCACCTCCCTCTCTGAGGTAGCCCACACTCCCCTCTCTCTGAGTGTGCACTTTCTCTCTGTAAATAAAACCTTTACTTGACTGCTGTGTCTCTGCCCCTCAGTTCTTTGCTGCTGCGGGGACAAGAACCGAGGAGAATGCACAACGCCCTCCTAACAGGAGTCCCAGCCCAGGGGAGGGGTGGGGGAAGGAGAAGGCTGGGAGGGCGGGGGGAGAGGGGTGCGAGCATGGGATCAGAGAGCTTGGGGAGTGTGGAAGGGAAGCCTGGAGGAGGAACTAGGAGGGAATGGCAGCTGGGGAGGGAAGCCGTGGAGCCTCGGTGCTGGTGAGGCAGGGACCGTGGGTGCAGACAGAGCAGGGCGAGGGCCTCCGGAATAAAACCCCTACTGAAACTCCATATTAGACAAGTAAGCAAAGTCAGTCACATTCATTCTCTAAAGTAATATAAGCATTCTTGCGTGAGATTAATTAAAACTAAAAATCCAGGAGTAACTTGGCCTGAAATATTTGAATATCCCCCACATAAGAAAAGACCGCAGCATAGCCCATGTCTTCATTGTGTCAATTAAATGAGGTCATTGTAAAATGTACCTTAGCTTGATAAAAGTCCCGACTTATTTTCTTTAACTTTACCCAGATGCTGGTTTTCTTCCTCTAGCCCTAATCAAATGATATGCAATGTAGACAAGTAATAATGGCAAGTAAGGAAAATAATCTGGAAGACTGATAAGAAACTTAGTGTCTCTTCAATGATAAGCATTTGGGGACCATTTAGCAGGTCTGCATCCCTGGCCCTTTGTCTCTCACCTGCCTATAAATTCCCTGTGCATCACCCCGGGGCTATCTTGTCCCCTCTGGGCAGGGGCAAGCCAGGAGCTGTGTCCTCTGCTTTATCTCTAAATAAAGACCTCGCACATGCTCTCCTACCTTGAGTGTTTGCAAAGTTCATTCTGTGAGCCTGTGAACAAGAACTCCATCATCAGCTTCTCTGAAGGGACCGAAGACTGGGAGCCCCTAGAGCCTGTGCCTGGGTGCACAGTAGCACACCACGGGCCAGAGGGCCCTGCCAACTCCCCAGAACACGCCGGGTGGGGAAGGTGCGCTGCAGCCCACAGCCATGTGAGCCTGGTGTCCCAGCACCAGCAGCCCAGGCTGTGTTGCGCTTGCGGCCCCTGCACACACCGGGGGAGGATGGACCGCTGGTCCAGTGACCACCCAGCAGGCCCAGGGCTGCTGCTTTGTTTTAGGGCCCAGAAGCTCTTCTGTGTCAGCTTGAGACTGGTGGGCCGTGCAGGATGACAGGT
The DNA here is from genome assembly GCF_040802235.1 of Manis javanica. Taxonomy (NCBI): domain Eukaryota; kingdom Metazoa; phylum Chordata; class Mammalia; order Pholidota; family Manidae; genus Manis; species Manis javanica. Next base: position 92,117,730 of record NC_133168.1, on the reverse strand, counting down.
CTGACCTGTGCCACAGCCCTGCCAGGTACCCGCCTGCCCTTCTCCTGCCCAAACCTACCTCCCTATGTGGCTGGGGAGCCTGAGGTCATCCCTGGGACCACCATGTAGGCAGATGGCTCTGAGGGTGCTGTGCGCAGGGCCAGGGGAAGGAGGTAGGGGTGGCCTGCGTGTCCAGATTTTACCTCCTGTCACCTGGTCACCTGAGGCTGTCAGGAGGGCCCACGTCTGCTTCCCCAGTCCCAATCTGGGGCTCCACCTGCAGCATAAGGCCTGGAGAGTCTCTCCCTCCTGGAACCCCCCAAGGGGGTGTTTGTGCTGATCCTGGAGCTCTCCTCCAGGCCAGGCCTCCCCTCCTGGGAGGGTGAACACATCCTGAGAGTCCTGGGGGAGCGTGTGGGGAGATTCAGAGCCAAGTGCCTCGGCTCAGCCTCCCCAGCCATTTGTCACAGACATCAGGCCACTCAGCCAGGACCCAGGAGGAGGACACCAGGGGACTCAGACCAGCCTGGTTTGGGGATGGGAGGCTGAGGGGCACTATGGGGGAGGACTGGGAACCCGGGAGCTTTGGGGGGTGCTCTGAGGTGTAAAGCATGGAGAAAGTGGGCTCAGACAAAGCCCCCCCAGTGGAAGGCATGCACCTCTTGGAGGTGCTTTGAGAGACCAAGTTCAAAGTTTTTCGCAAAGGAATTTTCTGGAATGTGTGGAGCAGCTGTGCCTCATTAAATGGGACAGTGCTAGACTGGCGCACTGCAGCCCTGGGATCTACTTGGGTACATCTGCAGTGGTGTTCAAGATGTGAAGAGACACCCTGGGGTTTCTAATGAACAAGATTTGGTGTCTGATCATAATCTACAGGTGACAGGAAATAAGGTTCAGTTTCTGTTTGAACAGCCCTCCCCCGTGTTGCTGAGTTGTGCCAGCCTGGGGCTTGGAGCGCCCTGTTCTTCCTCAGCACCTTATGGGGGGAGGACAGAGCATGGAGGACAACCTGGCAGAGGTCAGGGCCCCCATGCGTCAGAGAGTTTGAGGCTGGGGTGGGGTGGGCTGGGGCACAGGATGTCCGCAGGAGGGGCAGAGCTTTCAGAAGAAAGAGCAGTGTGGTGGCAATCCGTTCAGCATTTATTATATTCTGCACAGGGATGACCCCAACCCCCAGGAACCATAAACCTCAGAGACAACACCCAGAGCACACTGCACCTGGGGAGGCTATTTCTCAGGGATGAGGGGAGGAAGTTGTACAGGGAGCTCCCCTGTAAGCAAGTCCCGGTACCCTGTGACAGTCGGCCACCCCTGCATCCTCGGATGCCTCCGCTGGGCATCAGGAGGCCATGGTCCCTCGCAGCACTGCGCTGAGTCTATTTCCATCCTGGGAAAGGCCGGGCCTCGTGAGAACAACACCCACCTGTTCCTGGAACCCTGTGGCTATGACTCAGTGGCTGACGGCGCCCAGGGACAAGTTGGTGTCATGGCGGGAGGCCACCTGTACGAAGGGGAACATCCTCCACACGGTGGGGCGGCTCACCTCTGTCCAACGGGCCAGAAGCAGAGGGGACGACACAGCACGAAGGTGGCCAGGTGCGCCGCAGCTACATACGGGTCCTTGAGGATGCAGCGGCAGCCTGGGGAGCTGCCCGAGTCTGCCGACGGAGGAGGTGCCAGAGCAGCTGCCCCGGCAGAGGCTCGGGATGAGCAGCGGGAGGAGGAGGAGCAGCAGGCAGGCTGGGGTCCTGGGGCGCCAGGTGCCGCCTGCCCGAAGGGGAAGAAGGTCTCCTCCACATGCAGCCAGGACACCAGCAGGGCCGAGGGCCCGATGACAGCAGCTACAGGGCCACGCGGGTGAGCAGAAGAGACAGGTTATCCCGGGTTCCCCCCATTATCCTGCTTCCACCCCGTCCCCACTGCCCTCTGGGCTCCAGGCCCTGTGCAGAGGGTCCTGTCAATCACCAGCACCCAGGGAGTCCCTGTTACGGGAAGGCTTCTGAGCGTCACCTACTCACAGAGGAGGAAACTGGGTCCCAGAGGGGGCCGGGAACCACCCTTCAGTCTGGCACAACCGATCGGCAGTGGAGCGGGATTGCAGCCGCACCGGTCTTTAGGACGCCCCCACACCGTGCATGGCCCAAAGCTTCCCTGAGGCTGGGGAACAGCCCACCCCCTGCTGATTGCCCCAGCCCAGAAACTCACCTGGCCCTGGCCCATAAGTTTAAATCCTGAGGGACCTGAAGCACTTAAACAGTCCTTTTCTGCCTGCCCTCTGACCTGGGGGCTCCAGCTGGCAGGACAGGCCGTAGCTGCAGGACAGAGGGACACCTGTGAGCCCCTGGAGCCCCATGGCAGGGGACCCTTCCCCCAGAGCCTGCCGGCAGATACAGCCCACACCCCACTCCTGGCAGCCTCACCTCTGGTCCTCATGCAGGAGCTTCACTCTCCGGAAAAAGGACAGGAAGTGCTCCTTGGGCTCCAGGTCATACTGCCTGGCCAGGAACTTGTATGTGAGGAGCTCCACTACAAAGTCAGTGACCTGGGGCAGAGGAAGGACAGGATGCAGACGAGGAGGGGGGTGAGGAGTGGGGCACTGGGATGATCCCAAATCTATGCTCACAGAAACCTGCCTTCCTTCCAATGCCATCCAGCCTTGCCTGTTCCCACTGTTGGGTCTCCAGCTCCTCCTCCAGGAAGGTGGCCTTGATGCCTCCCAATCCCCCACCTTACAAAGCCTTTAGTCTCCTGAGCTCTCCGTGTCTTAACTCTCAACACACGTTAGACCCAGGGGATGGCCCAGACAAGGTCCTGTCCAGGGGGTCTTGACTACATCCCTCACCTTTCATGACTGGGCACTCAACTCTCTATTTTATACCATCACCCTGGAAGGCAGCAAGGTGGCAAAAGTACATTGAAACAGCCCCCTGAGCCCAGAATGAGGCCGGTACGTCCCCACCCTTTCTCAAGGTGGAGGACCGCCAGGGCTCTCCAAGGGGCAGGCCTGCCCAGAAACAGCACCCGGGCCTGGCCTGGGCTCGGGGCTACCGAGAAGCGGGAACTGCATTGGGGAGCTGAGGCCTCAGGCGGGAAGGCACTGCCAGCCCCCGATGTGCTTCCTGCTCTGAAGGAGCAGCATCCCTCCCCCTGGGCAGGGCCTGACGGGGAGACCAGTCCTGCCCACAGGCTTCCCCCTGGAGCCCTCAGCCCCGCCTGCCCTGGGGCCAGGACCGGGGCTTAGGTGGGCCCTTCTGGCAGTCCTCTCCAAGAAGCCCAGGTCCTGGGGTAGAGGGGGGACTCAGGAGGGGGTGACTGGTGCGGAGAGGTTCGGGCTCACTGGGGGCTCTCTCCTCGCTAAACCCCACCATCCTGCCCCCCTGAGCCCTGCCGGGTCACTCACATCCACATGATGTTCCTGTTGTTTCTCTAAGGCATCGTACAGGATCAGTGCGAGCGGCGGGATCATGCCCTGTGCGACCGGGGTGGGGAGGTGATGAGTCCCCACCTGCCTCAGGGGCGCCCACAGAGCCTCCCCTGAACCCCACACCCGCAGCCCCCAGCTCCCTTGGACCACCCTGTGCGGCCTCCCCCCTTCCCTTCGCCCTGCTCTCCCCTCCCGGGCCCTCCCAGGGCTGGCTTTTGGCCATTCCCAGGACCTGTGGGCCCGGCACCTGTCCTCCAACTTCCCCCTGTACCCAGCTGCTCTCGCCCCCCTTCTGGTCACACCAGAGCTGGCAGTTCAGAGCTGGTGGGACCAGGAGCAGGTGCAAGGTCACCCCACCGCCCTGACCCTGGCCACCCCACTCTCACCTGCTTCTTCATATCCTGGGATGCCCTGGGGGACTGGTGCCATTTCCTCACTATGGCCCTCGCGTCCTGCAAGGTGCACGACACTCAGGTGCTCATGCTCCCCTCCCACGTGCCTCCCACAGCCAGACCGTGGTGGATGGATGCCTTGCCCGAGCCCCCTGGCACCTACGCTATCCCCACCTCCAGCAGGCTCTCAGCCCAGAGCAACCCCACCTCCGGCACACACTCATACTCATGCGGGTCCTTGGGCCATGGACACCGCCATGAGAGGGTCAGGGGAGGCCCCTCTGCCTCCCAGGGTGCCCTGAGCACTCACTGTCACCCGGCAATCAGCACGGCTCCCCTCACATGACCAGGGGGGTGCACAAAGCTGAAGCACTTCTTGTGGTCTCTGAACCCTTGCTCACCTGGGAGGCCCGCCCGCCAGGCTGACGGCAACCCTCCATGTACACATGGGGAGCCTGAGGCCACAGAGGGGTCATGACAGGCTCAGGGGACCCAGGGGAGAAGCCGACCTTGCTCAGCCACAGGCCCCAACCCTGCTGCCGACGCCACACCAGCCCCAGCCCTGACCGGGGGACTGTCCCCTGGGTCCTCAGTGGATGTCAGGCCCGCAGTCAAGTAGAACAAGGGAGGGAGACAGACGAGGCCCTCATGGGCCTGGGGGACCCTACTTTCCCTATCAACTTCCCCTGCACACCCCGCACTCCTCGAGTCTTTCCCAAAGCTGTGCCGCAGCGCAGCAGAGGATTTGCCCCAAGAACCCCTCCCTTCCAGACATCCAGCCCCCATTTACCTCGAGGAGCTGCTTCCCTTTAAGCCCCTTGTTCCTCTTTTTAAGTTTTCTGTAGATCCAGGAGCTCTTCCTACGGGGAGGGGAGAGGAGGAGGGACACATGCGGCCAGCAGGCGGAGAGTCTCGGGGCCGACCCCTTTTCCCAGGGATCCTAGAAGGCCCACTAGCCCACAGGAGGCTTCCCACCACGGCCCTGAGCCCTGGAAATCTGTGGCCTGCAGAGGGGGCTTCATGTTTCCACCCAGGGCCTCCATTCCCTGTTCTCCCGGGGGCGAATCTGCTTTGGGCCAGGTCGCTGTCCTTGGGGCAGAGACCTCCTGCTGCAGAGCACAAGCTCCAGATCTCCAATGGGCTTCACCCCACACCTGACATTGGAGGAAACTGATTCCTGCACGGGTACCCCTGGCCTAACCCACAGGGAGCCAGAAGAGCCCGCCATCCCCGCCCCTATGCTCTGCCACCTCCCAGGAAGTCTCAGCACACTGAGGGACACCGCAAGATGTAGGCGTGTCCCTGTCCACTCAGGTGCCCCGGTCCCAGGGACAGGACTACCCACCAGGAAACATGTCCCCAGGTGTTCTCCAGGCGACGTACATGAGGGTGCTGCAGGGCGACGATGATGGCACGGAAGGACCCGAAATTTCTGAGAGCCAGACACTCCTGGGAGGGAAGACAGAGCTGAGAGCGTGGCCTGCTTCTCTGCTCTATCCCCCTATGAACTCCTGTCCTTAGGAAGATAGACACCCAGGGAGCCCAGCACACCTGGTACCTGCTGAGCAGCCCTCCTGGGTGGAGGACTGTGGCTCAACCCAAGGAAGGGTCCAGGGATGGCTGTCCCACCCCCGGGGCCTGCTAGTCCAGGTCCACAGGCACCCATCCTGAGAGCTGGCAAAGGAGGGGACCCCGGGGGCCGTCCCATGACAGACCTTGGCCACCTGGATCCAGAACTCCACCACTCGGGCCCTGTCCTGGGCTGTCGTGCTCGGGCCCCCGAGGCAGGAGGAGATGACAAAATGAAACGTGGTACCAAAGTGCTTGATGACGTTAAGGATGTTGGGGTTCAGGAGTACAATGGATTCCCTCAGTGGATGTCTCTCTACATAGACCTTGCATTCACCACGTTCAACCCTACTGTACAGCTCCTGGGGATGACAAGAGGTGTCATCCAGCTGTGCCCCTGGTGCCCCTGTTCCCAGGCTGGGTCACTGGTCAGAGCTGGGGCACAGGCAGCTGGGGATGTGCTGTGAGCCTTGTGGCCATCCAGACTTCAGACCCCGTCCACTGAGGCGCCCAGGACCAGATGCACAGGACCCCAGAGTGATGGGACACAGAGGGGCTTTGCTCACAGGCACCCTCACTCACGTCTTCCCTGAGGCACAAGGCAGCTCACCCTGCCATCCTGGGGCATCTGCCTCTCATGCTGCCACCCCGTGGATCCCGATCCCCACTCAGGTGCAGTTTCCCCTGAAACAACTCCACCCAGGGCCTTTGTTGGTGTCTGTGTCTCCCACGCAGTCAGGTCCATGGCAGGGGCCTCTGAAGTGCGGAGGCCATAGGAGCCTGCCAGGCCAATGGCCCGAGGACCTAAGGCCCTGGCAGCACCTCCCTGAGCACCCCTCCCCTGCCCTGCCCCTCCCAGCCCAGCCAGGCTCTGCACACCTTCCCTCCGCTCCTTCTCATTGGTCTGTAAGGATCCCTAAGGGCCAGCCATACTGTCCCCATGTGGTCAGTAAGGGCATAGGGGTGAGGAGAGTCTCCCAGGGCACATGCTGAATCCGTGGGGAAGCTGGGACATGTGCCCAGATCACAGGAGTCCACGTCGGAATGGCAGGTCTGGGGCAGCCCGTGACACAGGGAAAGCCCACCCCCGACCCTGAGATCCTGCTCCGCTCACCGCACACATCAGGGTCAGCTGCTCGGCCACCAGGCGTGGGGCAAATGCCAGGATGGTCTGCTCCTCCTCCTTCGGCAAATCCCGGGTGCTCACGGTACAGGGGCTGGTGGGCTCCAGGACCACCTGTGGCTCTGCCCGGCCCTGTGCCATTCCTGCAGGTGCCATGGGCCCCGTGCCCGAGGACTCATGGGGCTCCAGTTCGGGGCCTGAGACCACTCCTGTAATATCCCAGGGGCTCGCAGCACTGGGGCTGGTGGGCTCTGGATCTGGAACTGGCTCTGCCACGCCTGGTGCCATTCTAGCGAGTGCCCTGGGCCCCAGGCCCGAAGGCTCATGGGGCTCCAGCTCAGGGCCTGGCCCCTGGGCTGAGGCCTCTGCTGGGACATCCTCCGGCTCTGCAGGGGCTGAAGCAGGTGACACTGGCCGTCGCTCCAGCACAGGGGTCTCAGGGAGCTCCTGGACGGGCTCTAGCCATGAAGTCGGCCCTCCCCGTGTCTCTGGAGCCAGGTGCATCTGCCGTAGGTCTGGACGAGGACACAGAGAAAGGGTCACCCCGGGGCTGATTCCCCGCGCCTTATAATCACAGAAGAGCCCACACTGCCTTGAAGGGAACCCCAGTCCGGGAAGCCCACCCTACATGGTCCTCTGGCCGCAGCCCCTCACCTTCCAACTCTGCCACCGTGGGCCCCAAGTGCTCCTCCTGGACCAAGTGGTGGAGGACTCGGCCCACCAGGGTGGATGAAAGCTGGCTGGCATCGATGGCGCAGGGCACATGCTCGGGCTCCCAGGCAAGGCGCCTAGCCCATCCAATCCTGGGGCTGGGGTAAGGCCGGGGGGTGGCAGAGTGAGAAGCCTGGTCCTTCCAGCCACACTGCCCTCCGGGTCCACCCTTGTGTGGGCCTGGCAACTGTGCCCTCCCCTGCCTGTCCAGGCACCTGCCCGTCCTCCTTCCTGACCCTGCGTGTTTGTCCTGGGACCCCATCCTCTCCCATCCTCCCGAATAGGAAGTCCCCAGTTGTCAGGCCGCCCATGGGATTCCAAAGATGACTGACCTGCTAGGCTCTGCTGTGGGCTCCTGGGGCTCCAGCTCAGGGCCTGCCAGGGGGGCTAAGGCCACTGCTGGGACATCCTCTGGCTCTGCAGGGGCTGATGCAGGTGACACCGGCTGTCGCTCCAGCACAGGGGTCTCAGGGAGCTCCTGGACGGGCTCTAGCCACCATGCCGGCCCTCCCCGTGTCTGTGGAGCCAGCTGCATCTGCCGTGGGTCTGAAGCAGGACACAGAGAAAGGGTCACCCTGGGCCTTATTCCTCGCGCCTCACAATGACAGAAGATCCCTCACTGCCTTGAAGGGAACCCCAGTCCGGAAAGCCCACCCTACATGGATCTCCTACCTTGCGGTGCTGAGCATCGGGGTCCGTGGCACTGACGAAGTTAGAGGCACACATCGAGTGAGTAAAGGAAGTAAACAGCACCCTTGCCTCACCCAGAGGCTGGGGCGGCCCGGAGAAGCAGGCTGGAAGTCAGGCAGACAGAAAGAGAGACACTCCTCGTGGATACCCAGTCGGGCTGTCGGGGTCTGATTCCAGACACGCGGGCCTTTGAGAAGCCGCTGAAGCGCAGCCTCAGCCGAGACTCTCGCAGGTGCCCACGGCCTTCCTCAGTCCCTCGCATCCAGGGAGATGCCTCTGAAGGGGAATCCTGGCCTCCACTCAGGTGACTTTCCCGGCTCCCAAGGGAGACGGGGGATCCACTGAGGGAGACGCAGGGGAACCTGGCGCTCGAGACTTTGAGATCGGCAGCCGGGCTAGTCCCACTTAAGTGGCTGACGAGCGCCCGATGTTGTGGTCCATAGACGGCTTCCTTCTATAAGGACAGTGAAAGAAAAGGCAGGCTCGGATGCCTATACTCACCTCCGAAGTTATCCCGGACGAGCCCCCAAAAACGATGCAGCTTCTCACACCACAAGGGTATAAAACTAGAAATAAATCACACAAATAAAATGAAAAAGCCTACCACCGCATGGCGGATTCACAACATGCTCCTAAACAACCAACGGATCAATGACCGAATAAAAACAGAGATCAAGCAATATATGGAGACAAATGACAACAATAAAAATTGAACTACGCAAAATTGGTGGGACACAGACAAGGCGGTGCTAAGAGGGAAGTATATTGCAATACAGGTCTCCCTCAGGAGAGAAGAACAATCCCATATGAACAGTCTAAACTGAAAACTATCACAACAAGAAAAAGAAGAGCAAATGGGGCCCATAGTCAGCAGGTGGAGGAACACAATAAAGATTGGACCAGAAATAAATAAAACTGAGGAGAATGAAACAATACAAAGAATCGATGAAAGCAGAAGCTGATTCTTCGAGAAAATATACAAAATTGATAAACCCCTAGCCAGACTAATCAAGAAAAAAAGAGAGCCTGCACACACAAACAGAATCAGAAATGAGAAAGGAAAAATCACTACAGAAACACAAAGAATTAGGAGAGAATACCATGAAAAATTATATGCCAACACACTGGATAACCTACAAGAAATGGACAACTTTCTAGAAAAATGCAACCCTCCAAGGCTAACCCAGAAAGAACAGAAAATCTGAACAGACCAATGACTAGGAACAAAATTGAACTGGTAATCAAAAAACTACCTAAGAAGAAAACACCTGAACCAGATGACTGCACTGCTGACTTTAATCAAACATGTACTGAAGATCTAATAGTCATCGTCCTTAAACTTTTCCAAAAAGTAGAAGAACCAGCAATACTTCCAAACTCATTCTATGAGGCCCAGCATCACCTTAATACCAAAACCAGGCAAAGACACCACAAAAAAAGAAAGTTACAGAACAATATCGCTGACAAACATACATGCATAAATACTCAACAATCCACCTCTAGGAATTTACCCTAAGAATGCAGCAGCCAGTTTGAAAAAGACAGATGCACCCCTATGTTTATCACAGCACTATTTACAATAGCCAAGAAATGGAAGCAACCTAAGTGTCCCATCAGTAGATGAACGGCTAAAGAACATGCGGTACATATACACAATGGAATATTATCCAGCCATAAGAAGAAAACAAATCCTGCCCTTTACAACAACATGGATGGAGCTAGAGGGTATTATGCTCAGTGAAATAAGCCAGTCAGAGAGAGGCAAGCACCAAATGATTTCACTCATATGTGGAGTATAAGAACAAAAGAAAAACTGAAGGAACAAAACAGCAGCAGAATCACAGAGACCAAGAATGGACTAACAGTTACCAAAGGGAAAGGGACTGGGGAGGATGGTTGTGGGAAGGGAGGGTTAAGCAGGAAAAAAGGGGCATTGCTTTTAGGAGACATAATGTCGGGGGGGGGCATTAGGTGGGCTGTACAACACAGACAAGACAAGTAGTGATTCTATAGCATGTTACTACACTGATCGACACTGATTATAAACGGTAAGTGGGGGTCACTTGACGATCGAGGGAGTCTAGTAAACATAATGTTGCTCATGTAATTGTAGATTAATCATACAAAAAATTATAACAACTGAATAAAAAATAAAAATAGAAACTATTATCATTTAAATTTTAAGGAGGGATTAAACAATTTCCAGACAAGCAAAAGCTGAGAAAATTTAGCTCGCACCACCCATCTCTACAGTGTATTTTGCAGGGACTGCTATAGATGGAAGTGTTCCTAAGGTTAAATAGCTGTCACCAGAGGTAATAAAGAGGGACATACAAAGAGTACAGAATACCATACCTAGTATACAAAGAATGAGGAGGGGAAAAAAAAAACAACCTTTAGATTGTCTTTGTAATAGCATACTTAAGTGAGTTAAGCTAGATTCTTAGGTAGTAAGGAAGGTACCCTTTACCTTTTGGTAACCACGAACTAAAGCCTGCAATGGCAGTAAGTATATACCTATCGATAATCAGCCTAAATGTAAATGGTCTGAATACACCAATCAAAACACACAGTCACTGAATGGATAAAAAATAAGACCCATGTATATACTGTCTACAAGAGACTCACTTCAAACCCAAAGACATACACAGACTAAGAGTGAAGGGATGGAAAAAGATATTTCATGCAACTAATAGGGAGAAAAAAGCAGGTGTTGCAGTACTTGTATTGAGCAAAATAGACTTTAGAACAAAGAAAGTCACAAGAGACAAGGACGGATATTATGTAATGATAAAAGGGGGTCAATCCAACAAGAGGATATAACCATTATAAATATCTAGGCACCCAACAGAGGAGCACCTACATATGTGAAACAAATACTAACAGAATTGAAAGGGGAAATAGAATGCAATGCATTCATTTTAGGGGACCTCAACACTCCACTCACTCCAAAGAACAGATCAACCAGACAGAAAATAAGGACACAGAGGCAGTGAACAACACATTACAACAGATGGACCTTACACATCTACAGAACTCTCCACTCAAAAGCAGCAGGATACACATTCTTCTCAAGTGCACATGGAAGATTTTCAAGAATAGATCATATACTAGGCCACAAAAAGAGCCTAAGAAAATTCGAAAAGATTGAAATTGTACCAACCAGCTTCTCAGACCACAAGGGTATGAAACTAGAAATGAAATACACAAAGATGACGAAATGGCCTACAATCACATGGAGGCTTAACAACATGCTCCTAAATGACCAGTAGATCAATGACCAAATAAAAACAGAGATCAAGCAATACATGGATAGAAATAATCACAATAATTCACACAACGCAAAATCTGTGGGACTCAGCGAAAGCGGTGGTAAGAAGGAAGTAGGCGTACCTCAAGAAAGAACAACAATCCCATATGAACAGTATAAACTCACAATTAACTGAACTAGAAAAAGATGAACAAATGAAGCCCAAAGTCAGGAGAAGGAGGGACATAATAATGATTTGAGCAAAAATAAATAAAATTGAGAAGAATAAAACAACAGAATGAATGAAAGCAGGAACTGGTTCTTCGAGAAAATAAACAAAATAGATAAACTCCTAGCCAGACTTATCAACAAAAAAAGAGACTACGCACATGAACAGAATCGGAAATGAGAAAGGAAAAATCACTAGTGACACCACTGAAATATGAAGATTAGAGAATACTATGAAAAATTATATAGTAACAAACAGGACAACCTAGAAGAAATGGTCAGCTTTCTAGGAAAATGCAACCTTCCAAGGGTGACCTAGGAAGAAACAGAAAATCTGAACAGACCAATGACCAGCAAGGAAACGGCACCGGTAATCCCAAATGACAGGGACGACAGGAGCCTCAGGAAACAGTTGTTAATCCTGGAGGCGCTGCGTCCGGCGGCCTCTCCCCCGCAGCCCGTCCGCGGGTCCCACCGACCCTCGGCTCGCCCGGCCCTCGCCCCCGAGGCCGCCGACTGAAAACGGCGCACAGGGCAAGACGCCCGCCGGCCTCCCCGTCTGCGCGGCACGGCCCGCCCCCTCCGCCTGCGAACCCGGCCCGCGCGGCAGTGTCACGTCGGCGGCGGGGCCCCACGCCGGGCCCCGCGAGTCCACCACCCGCGTCGGCCGGCCCCCGGCCCCGCGAGGCCTGCGGGCCCGCCGAGCCCCTCGCACGGCCGCCCCCTCACCGGTCCGCCGCTCCCGCAGGCGGAGGCTGGGGTCCACGCGCCCCCTCCGGGGCCCGCGGCGGCGTACCTTCCGACTCGCAGAGCCGTCGCTGTCGCCTTCATCCCTGAAGCGGGGCCCGCTCTGGACGCTCCGCAGCAGGTACGACGGTGCAAGGCTGGAGGAGGCAGAGCTGGACGAGCGCAGGTCCGGCCGGGGCGGCGGCTCGAAGTCCGGGCCGATCGCCGGTGCCGCCTGGGCTTGCGCGCCGGGAGGAAGGCGCATCGAATACAGCGGCGGTCCACCATCTGGGCTCCGCCGGACTCGCTGCGCGGACGGGACGGCGGACCGGAGCACGGACTGAACAGCGTGGGCAGCTCCGCCAGGCGGAGCTCGCAAACCTACTGACTCTTCAAACGGCCGCTTCGGCGCCTGCAGCTACTACGCAGCCGCCGGAGACGTTTCCTGCGCGCGCGCCCAGTGGCTACCTGCCCCGCCGAACCGCTCCCTCATTGGCTTCCAGTGCTGTCAGTCGGGGGAGGGCCTGAGCCTTGTTCCCCCCGCTCACTGGCCGCGGCGGCCTTCCCGCGGAGGCGGGGATGCGCGGGAAGCTGCACGCTCATTGGTCGCGAGACCTGTGAGGTGGGAGCTCTCATTTTGTTTCATGTACTTACTAATTTTTCTTGACATGACCCACGTGTTATTATTTGTTTATTTATTTATTTCCGTGTCATTAGTACACAGTCACATGAGCAACAATGTGCTTACTAGATTCCCCCCATTATCAAGTCTCCCCACACACCCCATTACAGTCACTGTCCATCAGCGTAGTGAGATGCTAGAGTAATTACTTGTCTTCTCTGTATTTACTGCCTTTCTCGTGTCCCCCCGCTATATTATGTGTGCTAATCATAATGCCCGTTTTCCCCCTTATTTCTCCATTCCCACCCACCTCTCCAGTCCCACTCCGTTTGGTAACTGTCAGTCCATGCTTGGGTTCTTTTAGTCGGCTCCTGTTTTGTTCCTTTAGAAAGATATCTAGAAAATCTCCAGGCACTTGAAAATTAAGTAACTTAATAACACGTGAGTTCTTTACAATAGCCAAGGAATGGAAACAACCTAAGTGTCCATCAGTAGATGAATGAATAAAGAAGAGATGGTGCATATACACAATGGAATATTATTCAGCCATAGGAAGAAAACGAATCCTACCATTTACAACAACATGGACGGAGCCAGAGGGTATTACGCTCGGGGAAATAAGCCTGGCGGAAAAAGACAAGTATCATATGATTTCTCTCATCTGTGGGGCATAAGATCAAAGCAAAAACTGAGGGAACCACAACGGACTCACAGAACCCAAGAACGGACTGACAGTTACCAAACGGAAAGGGACTGGGGAGTGTGGGTGGGGACGGAGAAGGGGAATGAGGGGCATCGGGATCAGCACACATAATGCAGGGTGGGGAGCGGGGAGGGCGATACAACACGGAGACAACCTGTAGTGACTCTACAGCGTCTCACTACTTCCCTGAATCATTCTAACATCTTAGATTGCAAATACTTGGTTGGGCCATTTTTTTTCTCGGAATACAGACAGGTTTTTTCTGGTTCAGTTTCCTATGTATTGCAGATGATAGCTGTCTGTATTATGTGAGAACAATTTTATTAGTAAAATAAACAGTGACTATTTTTTTTTCCATAAGTATTTTTTTTGTCATGTGTTGAATGGTCGTTGTGTACAAGATGATGTAATAGATGGAATTGAATGAGAGAAAAATGATTCAAACGTGAATCCTGCCGGGAGATGAGTTGTGCACACATAAACAACTGATAGGTCGTAGGAAGGGTTAAATGCCTTGGAGAAAAATGGGGTCCTGTGGTGGCTGGTAAGGTGGGCCTTGCAAATGGGCGGTTGTTCTCCCAAGGTTTCATCATAACATTTTCAAATGCTCAGTGAAATCGGCAGGATTCCACATGGAACACTCCAACGCCTACCACCTAGTTTCTGCTACTTCATATTGTTATTATACCTGATTGATCATCTGTCCATCGGCACATCCATCTTTCTATCTCTCAGTCTGTGTTATTTTTAAAATTTGGAATGATGGGCTGGCATTCATAAAGGTGTGAAAATAGGGCAAGCATCAGTTTCTCAGAGTGATGTGTAAGTCAAAGTACAGGTAGGGAAGTATGTATGAAATACTGAATGATAGATGTAGGAAATACACACAGAGTCGAAGCATAGGTGGGGACGTTATTGTCACAGTGAACTTGGACTTTACACATATTAGGGAAATAATAGTGTATTAGAGACCGAATTTTTCAGTGAAATTGTATCTTTGTGTTTGTGAAAAAAGAAATGGATTACAAACTAACATACAGAATTTGGTAATATATGGAACAGGCTACATAATTGGCATGAATATGAATTGATATGAATAGTAGGCATTTACAAAATATTTAGCTTTTTGCTTGGCCTGTTTAAAACTTAACTTTCATGACCAGCATCCTAGGAATAGAGTGATTTAAACAAAGATTGTTATTGATCATAATTCTCCTGTTTTTGGAAAATGAGGAATTCTGAAGTTGAAGTTAGCAACCTTAAAATATATTCAGGGCAGTTTTGATGGAAAGTTATGTTGGCTCTAAAAGATGGTTTAAAATTTCCGTGTCGGGTCTAAGGTTGCATAGCTAAATACTCGATACGCTTGATAGCTTTCTACATTGTAATACATCTTTACGGACTAAGCCCGGTATGGGAATGAAGATTATAAGGGGATGTTTCAGCAGACGCAGAGGACGTTGGATTTGTACAGATTAAACCCGAAGTTGATACCAAGCAGACAGACATCACTGAATGTTTTCAAAATACTGGGAGTGTTTCTGACGAGGAGCTCGTGGTGTCCTGAAGGGCTAAGGCAGGTAGAGCTATTGTGGGGTATCAAAAGGCACAGTCATTGATGTATTCACAGTTAGTCCTTTCAGAAATAACAAGTGTTGAAGAAATGTAAAAAGCTGTTTGACTAGTATGTTTATAGCTATAAAATTTTAGTTATAAGACACCCTGCTGGGAGGTGGGGGAAATGGGTAAGTTACTACCTTCCGTGGGGACAAAATAGAAAGTAAAATGGAGAAAATGTTACATCGATAGGGATGATGCCGCCTTAACGCTGAATGCTTTTTTCCCCTTACACCGCGGGAGGGTGCCTGTTGGCAGTCAGTCAGCTTCAGAATTCCTTAACTTTAGCTTGCATGCTTTCTAAGTTGCAGTTTTAAGGAAAAAATCTGAGACGTATGGTTATTGTGCCGTGTGATTCCCCTGAATAGTGGACATGTTCTTGGGTTCTGTCAGATGCTGACTGTATTCATCCAAAAATCCTACTGACTTCTTGTGATAAAATTATGGAGATACTTTACGCAAAGACAAGCCCCTGCTGGCTTTGGTTCTTAGGCCAGCCATGACTTGCACCTGTGTGTATGTAAAAGCAGAAGAGAAAAAGGAAAACACACAGCCTCAGAAACCAGGAGCTGAGATGGATTCTTGTGCAATTGGCCACTCAGAGCCCCCAGTTAGGCCTCGTTAACACTGCCCGCCCCCATTTGTGTTTCAAATAAGCATTCGCAGAGGTCTGGGAGGAGGAGTAATGAAATCTGAGAGAGAAAATGAAGTGTGACAGTATTTCAGAATCTAAGGAAATGCACCCGCAGGTTCCTGCCCTGAGTTCTTTGTGCCCCTTAACTGTGTGAATGCACCCTGGGATTGGAAATGGGGACACCACCACACCCCCGCCCACACCCCTGGGTCACGGGCCCTAACTAAGCTTGTTTCTGGGTGGCTTCCTGGGACTTTCAGGGACTCACTTTAAAAAATGACATTGAATTTTATGAAGCATACTTTCACGTCTGTGACCTGCCTTTTGCCCAGAGGCTCCCCTCTCCCGGTGTGGTGTCCCTGTTCCCGCGGGCTGGTATTCTGTTACTCTGGCCTGAAGCGAGTTAGCAGCCAGCTGAGCTGCACCAGTTACATCGCCTGGCCGCTGACAGGAGCATAGTGACGTGTTGGAGCATGTTTATTGTGCATACGAACTGGAATGGCACTAGGACCGTGTGCCTGTGTTGGCTTAAACACTGGAATTTTATGCCCCTTCCGCCTTCCATCAGCTGGTAGCTGTTGGATTTTACAGTTATGCATTCGGGCTACAAATAGAGTAATAGTATTTTTGTTTGGCCAGATGTGGGGTGTGACCTTTGACATGGTGCTTGGCTGTGCCTGGGGATTTGATTCCTTCAGTTTAGGTGAAATTCCCTGCTTTGCTTCCTCTGATAGGGGAATACGCACTTTGGCTCTTTCCACTAGAGGTGGAGGAAGACAGGAAGAGTACAACTGGAACACACAGAGGGTATTCATTATTTTACTGGGTGTGATTCAGTTGGCGGGCTTTTCGTGGGAGTGTGAGCCTCCTGCGGCCGTTAGTTCTGCATACTGAGAAAGCGCTGTAATCACACTCAGTTTTCTTTGCTCTGTATCTAATTTTTGACCAGTCTGGGAGGACGAGTCCCTGCCTTTTCGTGGTGCCTTTGGTGCCGGGGTTCTTGTTCATCGAGCCAAAGAATGAACTTCGCAGACACTCAAGGTAGGAGAACAAGGTTAAAGGCTTTAATTTAGAATCAAGGTGAGAGGACAGAGCTCCTAGCTCACGCCAGCAGGGGACCTGAGAGTCCGTGGTTGGCTCGTTGTCTAGGGGATGTACGCGCAGTTGAGGATTTTCAGGAATGGGGGTAAAGGGCTACAGGTGCAGACTTGTTAAGTGGTCCCAGAATGCTCATTTTTGATGAGTAACAGAAGAAATTTGCTGCTGTGATTCTTTCTCAGGATAGCAGTGTCCCTCTGCGAGCATGTCAATTAAGACCGCCTGGCCTGCCCCCAAGGTGGGCTGGGTGGTTGCCTGTTTGCTAAAGTGTGTTAAGAATCTTACTTCTTAACTTTTTGAGATGTTTATAGCGCTTGTTTACTAAATGAATCTTTTGCTCAGGTTGCGGATTACTTGGTTAGGATCAGAGAAATAAACACAGCATATAGGTACAGTGACAAATAAGCTGGGCCTTTTGGCAAGCTAAGGTAAATTTTAGTGCCATGATCTAACTGATACAGAGAAGTCCCAGGTTATGCTGAGAGACTCTTCATCTGCAGAACACGCAGACGTTCCAGGCCGAGTCGCTCCTGGCCTTTTGAGCTTGAACTGATTTCACGGAAGAATGTCTATATTCTACTCTGGTATCTTCACCCTGGAGAGTTAGTGTGACTGACTGCGTAATGCTTATCACAGAGTTTCGCTAGGGACTCCTTCGCACATTGTTACGTTGTTCTGACTGTAATGATCTTGCTCTGCTTTTTCTCTGGAGGCCCTCACCCTACTCTGCCTAAACCCACGGTCCCTTGTCTCACCAACACCAAATTCAGAAAGGTGCTCTTACCTCTAAGTAACTCTTGTTATTTTCCAGAGGCCCCCTGGAACATGCCAGAGGAATTTTTTCTCCTCATTAGGGAAAATTTGGCTAATTTGGCTTACATTTATCTCAGCTGTATTTACCTGGAAAGCACTGTCAAAGGAATAATGCTAAACTTTATTCAGTATTTTACATTACAGATATTTCCAAATATCCTTATATCCACTGTCTTATTGTAGATCCACTTCTCCTCAGCTCTTTAACCATTGTAAATGGCAAGTCTTTTGTTATTTATAGTTTATTACTCCTAAACTGGCAAAGAACTAGATGCCAGCAGCGGTGCGTATCTGGGGGCGAGGTCGTGTCTGTTACAGGTCCTCGCTGGCTCCCCACACAGCTGGTCAGACGTCATCATACAGCGGTCAGCTCCCAAAATGAGGGTGAAAACCCCCCTTCAGAAGTCTGCCTCCCTCAGCACCCAACATCACCTACAACTTCAGTTAAAGAGAGAAGGGTACAGCTCCCAGCTATGCCCAGTGTTTTGCCCTGAGGATTTTCCAATCTTACCACCTTTCTTCCTGTTTGCTGGTTCTGTGATCTTTCTCCTTCCTTCTCAAACCAAATTTTTTCTGAAACTTCTCTACAGTGTTGTTTCGGAAGAAATATCTTACGTTATAAAAAATGGCCTGAGTTCCTCAAAATATATTACCTGAGCTGGGACCGTGCCGGCTGGCAAGGGATCCCTAAAGCAGGTACTGGGCACGGAGGCCGCGGAGGCATAAGCAGCCAAGGAGACAGAAAACCGATGTCGCCTCTCACCGACATGCCTCACTTTGCCCTGATTGGCCCCGGAGGATGGCTGGCTAGCCAGAGACGGGTAAGATTCCTCAAGGGAGGAACAACCTAAGACAGGCACAGTCGCAGAGGGGCCATCAGGAGAGAACTTGGGGGCCAACAGAGGTGAGGTGCAGATCCTCACCCCCCCCCCCCCGACTCTGCAGAGGCCTGAATCTTCACCATCTCCGAGCAAAGTCTCCTCCTCCCATGGCTGCATCGCTGCCCAGGCTCAGCTTGAGACAGGGACCCTGGGCTTAGACACAATAGGGTGGGGGCATCTGGAAAAAGCAAGGCAGGGTAATTACAGTCAGAGCAGTGTGACTACGTGCAAGGAAAGCCCCTATCAGAACTCTGTATTAAGCATTATACACAGTGAGATCAGTAATATTCCCCAGGTGAAGGAAAGTAGTCCGTGTTTTTATTGTGCTAATTGTTTGTAATCATGTGTAAGATTTACTTGAGCCTCCTAAAAGGCCCAGCTGATTTTTTTTAACTTTACCTATATGCGGTTTTTCCTCCTTCATCCCCTAATCAAGTAATTTGCAGACTGGACAGTTCACTTAGCAAGCTAGCCCAGCCATAAACTGCATGGTAAAGACAGGAAAGATTCTATCTTAAAGCTAAGATTGCATTTTAAAACCCAGGAAGTTAAGAAGTAAGATTTGTAATGTCCTGCCAGAGGGTTTCAACCCTGGGCAAGTTCAGTACGGATTCAATGTGACCAATGAAATGATAGTAAAACGTTCTTGGGGTGAAAGGGTTATACCCAACTTTATTTCCACAGTGGCAGGTCGATCACTAACATCCCACCCAATCAGAGCGAGTCTGCATACAGTAAGCCCGTGTCTGCCTCTGGGCCTCCCTGCCTACACAGCCATCCCACACAGCCATCCTCTGGGCCTCTGACCTCAGCGCTGCCACCACTCCAGCCTCTGCTCTGTTCTCCTACAGCCTCGCAGCCGTGTCACCGTGTCACCCAGAGCACTGGGTGGGAGCTCTTTCTATAGAGTCAATAGCAACATATTGCCCACATGAGTGGTGAGCTAGCCTACTAGGCCCAGGTGAGAATCCTGGCCACAGGAACTTTCATTTTATCCACACTTAACACAGTCTTTAGCGAACATACAGTAACAGCCCACCTTGGAGGCGGGGAGGGCAGTCTTAACTGATATGCTGCCCAGCCAGGAAGCTGCTCTCCTGGAGGGAATCCGAGCAGAGGGAGGACTGATAAAAAACTTCATGTCTCATCTTGAGACCACTTCACAGGTCCACACCCCTAGCCCTTTGTCACATTCCTGAGAAATCCTTCCAAGGGGGGACCCCCACCCTTTCAGTGCACCTCCCTCTCTGAGGTAGCCCACACTCCCCTCTCTCTGAGTGTGCACTTTCTCTCTGTAAATAAAACCTTTACTTGACTGCTGTGTCTCTGCCCCTCAGTTCTTTGCTGCTGCGGGGACAAGAACCGAGGAGAATGCACAACGCCCTCCTAACAGGAGTCCCAGCCCAGGGGAGGGGTGGGGGAAGGAGAAGGCTGGGAGGGCGGGGGGAGAGGGGTGCGAGCATGGGATCAGAGAGCTTGGGGAGTGTGGAAGGGAAGCCTGGAGGAGGAACTAGGAGGGAATGGCAGCTGGGGAGGGAAGCCGTGGAGCCTCGGTGCTGGTGAGGCAGGGACCGTGGGTGCAGACAGAGCAGGGCGAGGGCCTCCGGAATAAAACCCCTACTGAAACTCCATATTAGACAAGTAAGCAAAGTCAGTCACATTCATTCTCTAAAGTAATATAAGCATTCTTGCGTGAGATTAATTAAACTAAAATCCAGGAGTAACTTGGCCTGAAATATTTGAATATCCCCCACATAA